>NC_135614.1:18634062-19867500 GCF_053574225.1 Canis aureus
AAGAAACCTGAAAGACCTCCCAGCGGCCAAAACTAGAAAAACGTAAGCAACAAAATGAGTAACACATCGCTGAATAGGAAGCCTAATGTAGGGCTCCTATTGATTGATTTATAAGCCAACGTATAAAGTAAATATTTGAGAATCATACTGATATAAATAAATAAGTCAATTAATGATCAATGGGAGGAGAACAGATAAATCTTCTTTAAGAAGAATTCCATATAATATATAAAGAAACTCTCTCCTCCTGAGAGGTGAAATATAATTCCTTTCCCCTTAAGTAAAGGCTAGACTTAACTACTCACTTTGAAAGAACAGAGTATAGAAAGCAAAAATAATGACTTTAAAATAGAAAAGCAAACATTTTCTTAACCAAGTGATCAAGGTTAACATCACCAGTAATAAGTTATATTGATGTCACATACCTCCTAATACAATGTGATGAGAGGATAGCATCTCGGTGGTAATTTTCCCCCAAATCCATAACTCTAGTATAATAAAAAAAAAGTATGAGACAAACATAATTGAAGAATTTTCTACAAAATACCTATTCAGTACTCTTTAAACTTACAAGATTGTGAAAAAACAAGAAAGACTAAGAAACTATTAGCTCCAAGGAAACTGTGATCCTAAATGCAATGTGGATCCTATATTGAAGATTGGAACAAAAAAAAAAAGCATTAGTGGAAAAAAACGGAGAAATTTGTATAAAGTCAGTAGAGCAGTTAATAATAATGTACCAAAGTTGATTTCTTAATTCAGCAAATAGGCTGTTGCTATGTAAGATATTAATATAAAGAGATTTTGAATGAAAGGTATATGAGAACTCTCTTGACTATCTTTGCCCCATTTCTGTTATTCTGAAATTTTTCCAAAAAGAAAATAAAAAAATATAGAGCCAGAAGCTCAAACCATATCTGTGGGATTCTCCTATATTTTACCTGCAAACCAAATTGAATCCATTAAAATATATAAAATGAATAAATATTTAAAATGCGTATCTATTCTCAGCTTGTCTCTGAGTTCATAAAGCAATCTTAGAAGTGCTGTTCTTATTGGCAGGAATGGTCATGGGTATGATAAAACATATTATTTGGTTACAACCTAAATCTTCTGACATTTTCAAATAAAATGTAAACCTTTTTACAAACACTACTGAATAATAATAAAAGGATATGTGCAGAAAATCTTTGATAAATTCTATTTCAGTGCTTCTTTTCCCTTTTATATCACAAAATCTTTATGATGACAGATTTCTTATCTGTATGCCAGGAAAAAATACATTGTTTATATCACATAAATAATGTCATGTTATTGCAAATAAATGAAGTTTAGTTCTTGTGATTCTTGTTTGCTAGATATTGGAATTGGCATATCCAGAGAATGTGATGTGGTAGTAATTGAGGGCATGAACAGGAGACTCTGTGGCTTTCAGTTGGAGTCCATAGACAAGACCTGGCTATTCTGATTAAGTCAGTAATAATATATTTTTGAAGCACAGAGACTTAGTAAATAGTGAAAGATACATAAATTGAACAATGTACATTATAAGGAAACTGCAGAGTTAGTACAAAGGCTCTAAAACATAATTAATATTGTGCATTAATTAGTTCAAACTCTTATAAACATTACCTGATACCACAGAAATCTGAAGTTATCAATCACATTGTTTTTAATTATTAAAAACTTATCAGATAAGAGCTGAAACAATTGTTTATATCACATAAATAATGTCATGTTATTGCAAATAAATGAAGTTTAGTTCTTGTGATTCTTGTTTGCTAGATATTGGAATTGGCATATCCAGAGAATGTGATGTGGTAGTAATTGAGGGCATGAACAGGAGACTCTGTGGCTTTCAGTTGGAGTCCATAGACAAGACCTGGCTATTCTGATTAAGTCAGTAATAATATATTTTTGAAGCACAGAGACTATTAAATAGTGAAAGATACATAAATTGAACAATGTACATTATAAGGAAACTGCAGAGTTAGTACAAAGGCTCTAAAACATAATTAATATTGTGCATTAATTAGTTCAAACTCTTATAAACATTACCTGATACCACAGAAATCTGAAGTTATCAATCACATTGTTTTTAATTATTAAAAACTTATCAGATAAGAGCTGAAACAATTTCAGACAGAAATTTCAGGGCCTATTATCACTCCTAAGTAAAGCAATGTTTCTGCCTAGTATTTTTTTACGAAAAGAAATGACAGGAAAAACCTATCATCTTTATGAGTAAAAATATTTTTTCTTTGTCCCTGAATTGAGGATGAGCACAGAGAAGTTAGGTTATATAAACCTATTAAGTAAGTAACGTTGTTTTTTGTACACATCATTATCTTTTGCTATAAAATTCACAGCTTTTCTTTTAATCTGCATTCAGCAATAGTCTCAAACCATTTTTCAGATGGAGAAACAAGCCATTGGATAAGGTTATTGTCTAGTTCCGTAATCTAGAAATGTAAAGAAATGATGTGACTTTTCATATTATTAAAGTAGATGTAGTAATTGTCTCTGCATATTACTACAAATAAAAATATTGACTTTTTTCAAAAAATAAAACAATTTTTGTACTAGAGCTTTGTCATTATTTCTCTGGGATTCTTGACATTTAGGCATTTCTTTTGGTTTTCTCCATTTCATTCTTCCATTCTGTCTCTGCCGTCCTGTGAAACTAGCTCAGCCCTACCTTTTTCTGAACATTCTTAACTTCATAAACTATATCTTATTACAAATACTTTTAAAAGTTATTGTTATTTGCATAACTGGTTTAGATATCCAATAACTAATGAACATACAAGAATATAAAAGAAGATCTTCTGACCTATCTTCAAGTCCCTAGACAGAATGTGCTAAATGGTTTAAGACATGTTTGTTTTTTTTAAGATTTTATTCATTTATTCATGAGAGACATAAAGAGAGAGAGAGAGAGAGAGAGGCAGAGACACAGGCAGAGGAAGAAGCAGGCTCCACGCAGGGAGCCCCACGTGGGACTCAATCCCAGGTCTCCAGGATCACTAAAGGGGCTGAAGGTAGCGCTAAACCACTGAGCCACCTGGGCTGCCCTGATAGTTTTCTCATTTCTCAGATAATCTTCATTTTCACATCTCTGATTACTTAAGATACTTTGTGAACTGCTAAGAATAGCCTTTTCTTTTCTTTTTTCTTTCTTTCTTTCTTACTTTTTTTTTTTTTTTTTTTTTTTTTTTTTTTTTTTACCAGAACAGTTTCTAGCATTAACAAAATTTAAAAGTTAAGAATTATTCTGGATGGTCTCAGTAGCTTTTGAAAACAGTGATTTGCCATACTCCCAATTTTGAATGATAACTTTTTGGAGAATTGTTAATTTAATTTTGACTTTTTAGTCATTAAAAACTTTGCTAGTCCAAATTAGCCAAATTACCATACAGAAGTCCAAGTTACCATACACAGAGTTATCCATAGTGCTAATTACTATAATAACTAACTGAAGCAGGGCCTGAGAATTAGCTTAATAATTACCAAAAGGGAAAACTGAGAATCTTATTTCTACTATGTAATTTTGGCATATAAAAACCATAAAGAACTAAGAATCCAAAATTTTAATTGATCTAGGTATTACATTTCCTGCTGATTTTTAAAAACATTTTCAGAGTTTATAATCCATATTACTCCCTTGGTAATTAGTCAAGTAGTCCTCATTTCAAAGCAGTTTAGAATGTCAATAATGATTTTTAAATATAACTGATGTTCTTAATTAGGGAGCCATTTTAGAACCAATTATATTTGGCTTATATGTAAAAATGGGTAAAAGATTTCTGTCATTGCTTATTGATGAATATCTCTGAGTGACTTCTAATATAAAGCAGCATTTGTGGGCTACACTACTAAATATAGTTGCTAATGCCTAAACAGTATGCTTAAAGATTTTACAGTATAATAAAAAGGATTACTAAAATATGCATAATTATAATATAAGTAAGCAGTGCACAATAAACAATATTTTTTAAAATGTTCTACAGGTTCTAGAAAATAGAAGTTGCATATATATGTGTGTGGGAATAGAATTAGAAAGAGATTAGAGGAAGATATTCTTTAGAATTTCATTTTTAAGGTGGTTATGAATTTTACAAGTGATGGTTAGAAGAGACTTTTAGTGGTTCAATATTCACAAATGAATCATGATGTAATTCTATCATGAATTCATGATATAATCATGAACAAGAAAAAGGATAGGGATGCTTGGGTGGCTCAGATGGTTAAGTGTCCAACTTGTGATTTTGGCTCAGGTCATGATCTTATGAGTTATGGCTCTGGCTCCATGCTCAGTGGGGAGTCTACTTGACATTCTCTCTCTTCTCCCTCTGCCATTTCCCCTACTTACCTGCTCTCTCTTTCTCTCAAACAAATACATAAAATCTTTTAAAAATGAAAGGATAAAAACCATATGATCATTTCACTTATGTAAAAAAAGCATTCGACAAAGCACTACATCCATTCATGATTTAAAAAAAAATAAAGAAACTCAACAAAGTAGGTTTAGAGGGAACATATCTCAGTATAGTAAAAGGAAAATATCTCAATATAGTATATGAAAACCCCACAGGTATCATCATACTCAATGGGGAAAAACAGAGCTTGTTCCCTAAGGTCAGGAATGAGACAAGGTTGTCCACTTTCACTATGTTCATTCAACATAGTACTGGAACTCCCTAGCCACAACAATTAGATATAAATAAATAAATAAATAAATAGCCAGCTTCCAAATTCATAAGGAAGAAGTAAAACTTTCACTATTTGCAGATGACATTATACTATATATAAAAAACCTTAAACGCTCCACCACAAAACTACTAGAACTGATAAATGAATTCAGTAAGGTTCTAGGACACATAATTTATATACAGAAACTTCTTGCATTTCTATACACCAATAATGAAGCAGCAGAAAGAGAAGTTAAGAAAACAATGCCAATCACTACCATACCAAAAATATTAGAACATCTAGGAATAAACTCAACCAAAGAGGTCGAGGACTTGCACTCTAAAAACTATTAAATATCAGTGAAAGAAATTCAAGACAACACAAAGAAATGGAAGACATTCCATGCTCATGGAATGAAAGAATAAACGTTGTCTATACTGTCCAAAACAATCTATATATTTAATGCAATCCCCATCAAAACATCAATATCATTTTCATAGCACTAGAACAAATAATCCTAATATTTGCATGGATCTACAAAAGACCCCAAATACCAAAGCAATCTTGAAAAAGAAAAACACAACTGGAAGTATCACAATCCTGGACTTCAAATTATGTTACAAAGCTGTTGTAATCAAAAGAGTATAATGTCAGTACAAAAACAGACACATATATGATCATGGAACAGAATAGAAAGTCCAAAAAGTAATGGTTAAAAGAAGAGCCTTTTAGTAGTTCAATATTCACAAATCAACATCAACAAGAGAAAGAATAGGGATGCCTGAGTGGCTCAGTTGGTTATAGTCAATTACATATAGCCAATTATACAGTCAATTAGTTTTGACAAAAGAGGCAAAAACATACAATGGGAAAAAGATAGTCTCTTCAACAAATGGTATTGGGAAAATTATACAGCTACATGGAAAATAATGATACTTTACCACTTTCTTGCACCATACACAAAATTAAACTCAAAATAGATTAAGGACCTGAATGAGAGATTTGAAACCACACAAATCCTAGAAAAAGAATACAGACAGTAATTTCTCTGACATTGGCCATAGCAACATCTTTCTAACTATGTCTCCTGAAGAATAAATAATGTATTGGGTCAGGTTACATGAAAAGGAAAAACTTCTGCTGAGAAAAAGAAAAGCTTCTGCAGAGAAAAGGAAATAGCCATCAAAACTGTAAGTCTGAGAGGAGAAGATATTTTCAAAAGACATATCCAATAAAGAGTTAGTATTTGAGTTAGTATGAAGAACTTAGATAACTCAATACAGAAGAAAACAAACAATCCAATTAAAAAATGAGAAGAAGATATTATCAGATTTTTTTTCCAAAGAAAACATAAGATGTCAACATAATTCATCATCAGGGAAATGCAAATCAAAACTACAATGACACATCACCTTACACCTGTCAGGAGGGCTAAAATAAAGAACTCCAGAAACAAACAAGTGTTGGCAAGGAGATGTGGAGATAAAGGAGTCCTCCTTCACTGTTGGTAGGAGTGCAAACTGGTATAGCCACTACATTATACAATTTAAAGTTCCTCAAAAATAAAAAATAGAACTACCCTATGATCCAGTAATTGCTCTACCAGGTATTTACCCTCCAAAATATAAAAAATACTAATTTGAAGGAGTATATGCATCCCTATGTTTATTTTAGCATTATTTACCATAGCGAAGATATGGACTCAACCCAAGTATCCATTGATAGGTGAATGAATAAAGAAGATGTAGTATACATAGAATGGAATGTTATTCAGCCATAGAGAAGAATGAAATCTTGCCATTTGCAACAACGTGTATGGAGCTAGAAAGTAGAGTGCGAAGTGAAATCAGTCAGTCACAAATACCATGTGATTTCACTCCTATGTGAAATTTAAGAAATAAAACAAATGAATAATCAGGGGGGAAGAGACAAAGGAAAAGGCAGACTTTATAGAGAACAAGCAGATGTTTACCAGAGGGGAGGTGGGGGGATTAAATAGGTGAAGGAAATTAAGAATACACTTATCTTTTTTTTTTAAGTTAAGGATTTTATTTGTTTATTCATGAGAGACACACAGAGAGAAGCAGAGAGGTAGGCAGAGGGAGAAGCAGGCTCCATGCAGGAAGCCCGATGTGGAACTCTAGGATCACGCCCTGAGCCAAAGTCAGATGCTCAACCGCTGAGCCACCCAGGCATCCCAAGACCACACTTCTCTTGATCAGCACTGAGTAATATATGGAGGTGTTGAATCACTGTATTGTATACCTGAAACTAGTATAACGCTATGGTAACTACACTGGTATTAAAATTTCTTTAAAAAAAAAAAAAAAGAAGAAGAGCCTGGGCAGCCCGGGTGGCTCAGCGGTTTAGCGTGGCCTTCAGCCCGGGGTGTGATCCTGGAGACCCAGGATCGAGTCCCACATCAGGCTCCCTGCAGGGCGCCTGCTTCTCCCTCTGCCTGTGTCTCTGCCTCTCTCTCTCTCACCCTCTGTGTGTCTCTCATTAATAAATAAAAACCCTTAAAAAAAAAAAAAAAGAAGAGCCTTTTAGGCAAACCAAAAAATAAGGATAAAAACAAATGAAAGCAGTAAGTTGTGTTAGGTGGGGAACTTAAGGTAGGTTGGCCAGTTAGGAAGTTATTATGGTTGTATGTGTTAGAAATAATGAAAGCTTTTAAAAAGTTATGCACAAATAGAAACGGATAGGGTGCTACAGATGGCACAGATATGACAACAGGGGACTATTTCTAATTTCAAGGGAAAATATAGGAGAGAGAATACTTTTTTTTTTTCAAATTTTGTTAGCAGAACTGCAAATCACATCGTTTTCCATATATACTTAAAACTTCCAAAACTGTAACCTCAATCTAGACATTTTTCATGGTCTTGACAATGATTAGACACTTTCACCTAAATATTTCATAGATACTTCAAACTAAATATGATGAACTAAGCTGAACTCCATTGACCTCTTTCTATATCTCAATTCAGTTTACTCTCTACTATCATTTACTTCACTTTTATGCAAAGTTTGCAGTTTAGTAGACAATAGTAATTTTTAAATAATCTGAAATGTAAACATTTGGTTTTTAACTACTATTGCCATTTAAATTCCCCATAAAATTTCTATATTTTGGTCAATACACTCTACTAATATTAGTTTGTAGAATATATTTTCCTTAAAATCAGAGATTCTTTACTACTCGATGCATGTAAGGCAATTATACGAACCTGACAATAAAGACAAACTAATATTTTTATCACTAGAAAAGTTTTTCTTTTTATAAAAATATGTAATTTTCTGTGTTGGAGTGCATGACTCTAACTTGTCTTTTGATGATATGTACATGTGTTTGTATAAATGTGCGTGTGTGTATATAAAAATGAACAAATGTCTTCTGGGTGACCTACATATATATGCGTATATACATATATTTAATGTGAACTTATGAAAGCAATGAATTAAGTAACGTATCATTAATGAGAAGATTATACAAACCACAGTGCCATAATATATGCCTGAATTTTTATGTTTGCTTTGTGATTATAACAGTAAATACATGTAGACATATGCTATCATTGGGGCACCTGGGTGGCTCTGTTTGAGCATTTGCCTTTGGTTCAGGTCATGATCCCAGGGTCCCAGGATCAAGTCCCCATGTCAGGCTTCCCACAGGGAGCCTGCTTTAAAATCTTTTTAAAAAAGAAAAAAAAAATCTTTTTAAAAAAGAGAAAAAAAACATGCTATCATTGTTTTATAAGGAACTGATTTTGAGATGTACACTTGATACCAAAGATATTATGATTATGAGCTTTATGGGGTTTTTTTTCCTTTTATTTTTTTAAGTTTTTATTTATATTCCAGTTAACATACAATGTAATACTAGTTACAGGTGTATGATATAGTGATTCAATGCTTCCATACAATACCTGGTGCTCATCACAACACGTGTACTCCTTAACCCCCATCAGCCTATTTCATCTATCCCCCCCACCAATGTCCTCTCTGGTAACCATCAGTTTGTTCTCTATAGTTAACAGTTTGTTTCTTGGTTTATCTCTCTTCCTTTTGCTCAATTGTTTTGTTTCTTAAATTCCACAAAGAGTAAAATTATATGGTATTTGTCTTTCTCTGACTTATTTCACTTGTATGAGCTTTATGTTCTGAGCAACATCTTTTTTCTATCTCCAAAAATTTTTATGTGGTTCAGGCCATTATCATTTCCCTCTGTGCCTCCTCCCTAACATTCTAAACAGGACTATTTTCCTCAAATCCATCTATACAGGAAAGTACTAAATGATTTATTCCAGTAGATCTCAGAGGGGCTGACACTGCCTCTGGGGACAATTTTGAATATTTGTGTCTTTTGAAAGAGATATGCCTGAGAATTTACATATAGCAATGTATATTATTTTCATATAAATTACTATTCTCATACCCATTTTTGGATTTCAGTTACACATTGTATTGACATCTTCTTATTGGTTTTCTGGAGATATAAATAAGTACAATAAAATTCAGCTATATTAACTGTACATTTTGATGAGTTTTACAAATGTATAGTCAGGTAATTTCTGACAAAATCATGAATGAATGTAGATGTCACCTCAAAAGTTTCTCTTATGTACCTTTCCTATTAGTGTCCTCTCCTACCCCTGGTCCCTCACCACCATTGATCTCCGGTCTGCCATAAAGCATAATTTTCACAGCACTTGTGATCTCAGTTATATTAGAAAAGTTGCATAATTTACTAAGTATTGTGCTTTTAAAAATATTTTATTTATTTATTGGAGAGAGAGAGAACAGAAAAAATGGGTAGGAGGAGGAGGAGAGGGAGAAGCAGACTTCCCACTGAGCCAGGAGCTTAACCTGGACTCTGGGATGATGACCTGAGCTGAAGGCAGATGCTTTAACTGACTGAGCTACTCAGATGCTCCCTAAATTATGTTTCTTTGTCTGAAACTTACATTACCCTATTTAAAAATGGTAATAATGAGGGGCTCTTGAGTGGTGCAGTGAGTTGACTGTCTGATTCTTGGTTTCATCTCAGATTCTGATCTCAGGGCTGTGAGATGGAGCCCCACATCAGGCTTCAAATTCAGATCAGAGTCTGCTTGGGATTATATTGCCCTCTCCCTCTGCCCCTCCTCACCCTCATGCCTACACACTCTCTCTCTCCAATAAATAAGTAAATCTTGAGATCCCTGGGTGGCTCAGCAGTTTAATGCCTGCCTTTGGCCCAAGGCCTGATCCTGGAGACCTGGGATTGAGTCCCACATCAGGCTCCCTGCATGGAGCCTGCTTCTCCCTCTGCCTGTGTCTCTGCCTCTCTCTCTCTGTCTCTCACGAATAAATAAAATCATAAATAAATAAATAAATAAATAAATAAATAAATAAATAAATAATAAAAATGATAATAATGATATATCCTCTTGAGCTATAAAGATTAATTTAAATAATGCATATAAAATTTAGAGTTTCGCTCCTGTTAAGTTCTTAAATGTTAGATAAACCAAAGTTACTGCCAATTATTATTATTAGTGTTGGAATATTAGTATTGCTAGTAGTAGTATTATTTCACTCTTATCACCATTCCACTGATAAAGAAAGCAGGATCTGGTGAGTTTAATCGAAAATTAATAGTAGTAATTCCAGATTCTAAAACCAAATCTTTTGACTTCCAGCCCAATCTTTCCTCTTGTCATGAGACCCACAGTGGCCTTTTGAAAACTTTACTTCATTATTGTGTGTTATCTTTGGAAGAGATTCTTGAAATTTGTCTGTATGTGTCAGAATCTTTATTATTTACCTCTCTCATTTAAAAATACATTTAGGGCAGCCCTGGTGGCTCAGCGGTTTAGCGCCTGCCTTCAGCCAGGGGCATGATCCTGGAGTCCTGGAACTGAGTCCCACATCGGGCTCCCTGGATGAAGCTTGCTTCTCCCTCTGCCTGCATCTCTGCCTCTACCTCTCTCTCTGTGTCTCTCATAAATAAATAAAATCTTTAAAATTTTTTTAAATAAATAAATAAAAATACATTTAGTTTGAGAAAAACGTGAAGATGAAGCTTGTCTGTGATGGTCTTTAACATAAAAATTGAATTTTTGATAGAAAAAATTATTAATCCAGGTTTTATAGGTTTTCTTGACTATCTTTTTTTTTTTAAAGATTTTATTTATTTACTCATCAGAGACACACAGAGAGGGAGGCAGAGACACAGGCAGAGGGAGAAGCAGGCTCCATGCAGGGAGTCCAACTTGGGACTCGATTCTGGGTCTCCAGGATCACGCCCTGGACTGAAGGCAGTGCTAAGCCACTGAGCCACCAGGGCAACCCTTTCTTGACTATCTTTGAGGAGAAGAGATGAATAATGAGTTTAGACACAACATTTCTTTCCTTAATCATTTTATGAGAGTTGGTTGTCTTATAGTATCTGGCTTCTGCCAGGTCTAAGACAGATCTGATATTATGAGATCACATTGATATTATAGTGTGTCTGAATTTAGACGAGTTGAGAAGATAATTGGTGTCATCACAGATTATGGCTCTGATTTTATAGATTATTCTAGTAAAACATTTAAGAATAAATGCTTCTGGAGATAAATATAATATTTTAGCATATCAAGACTAAAAGCACCTCAGCATTTATTTTTTTTTCTTAATTAATTTTGTTATAAAGTGCTAAAAGACAACTAGAAACATAGGTTAATAATCTATCAAAATTCTAGGGATGCCTTGGTGGCTCAGTGGTTGGGTGGCTGCCTTCCCCTCAGGTTGTGATCCCGGGATCCAGGATCCAGTTCTGCATCGAGCTCCCTTCGGGGCACCTGCTTCTCGAACTCTGCCTATGTCTCTGCCTCCCTCTCTGTGTCTCTCATGAATAAATAAGTAAATCTTTTTTAAAAAATCTAGATGTTACCGTGGTTTGGCATAATTCTGTTACCAAAGCATAAAAACTGGAGAAAAGGAAACTGACTCTTACAATATGTTCCTCATGACTGTTCTCCATTCTCAATTTCATCTCTATCCAATTTATATCAACACTTTAATCTTCCTGTACATTTGAGTTGATTACCTTTAAATTTCTCTCTACCCTAAAATTTGGTAGCTTATCTGATAATACTGCTCTTAAGCTCCCTCACTCCAAAGTATGTTACTGGCTTCCTAATCTTCACAGCTTTAAATCTAATCTCATCTCACTATCAAAGCCATCCATTCTAATCTAATCAATTTTATTTTTAACTCCTCCAAAATGGACCATATGCTTGGATATTGCCAGTGTCACTAGTGTTGCATAAATAGTTTACCATTTTCATCTTAGTCCTTGATTATGATGCCTTTACTCATGTTGTCTTCACAGAAAATCTCTTTTATACTAAGAGGCATACTCCAAACAGTGCTCTAGGTCCTCCATCTACTTGCTGAGAGTTGTACCATTAGTTGTAATTTAATGCTTCCTTTTATTTTTTATAAAGATTTTTATTTTATTTATTTGAGAGAAAGTGAGTGATAGAGCAAGAGCATGGGGGAGGGTCGAACAGGGAGTCTAACATGGAGTTCAAACCCTGGACCCCAGGATCATGACCTGAGCTGAAGGCAGATGCTTAAATGACTGAGCCACACAGATGCCTCTAATGCTTTCTTTTAAAAAGCTTTTAAAAAAATTTGTTTATAGTTGACATACAATGTTACATTAGTTTGTACATTATACTATGTACAGCATAGTAATTCATCTTCTCTATACATTATGCTATGCTCACCACAAGCATAGCTTCAATCTGTCACCATGCAACACTTTTACAATATCATTGACTATATTCCCTATGCTGTGCTTTTATTCCCATGACTTATTCATTTCATAATTGGAAGCCTGTCTCTCCCATTCCCCTTCATTCATTTTGCCCATCCCTCTTGTAACTTTCCTTCTGGCAACCATCAGTTTGTTCTCTGTATTGAGAGGTCTGATTCTAAGACGTTTGACTTTATAATCATTCTACTTTATACATTTTCTTTAGTTGGTGGGTGTTAATATGGAATGCAGTAGCTGATCATGAGCAAGGGTCATTGAAATTACAGCTTTGGTTATACCTGGAATCCATGCAGTTAATTCAATTGTAGTCTGCAGGCCTAAACCATAGGAATTTAGATATTCAATTTCCCTAAAAGAGAGATGCACTAATGTGCTTGCTATTTCTCTTTTCTTTAACTTTTTCAAATCTCTGCTTTTATCTAATTACTTATGTATCATCTTCTTATGAAATATTAAACAATTTAAATATTTTATCAACTATTATCTATTCCAACATTATTCAGATTATACTATAAATATTTTATTCCTGTCATTTGTCATTTGATGTGTTGCCTTTTATTGTTAAAAAATAATTAACAAAGTTAAAGTGTGTTTACTTTTTTTCTAAACTATGCTATAAGATACTTCAATTCAGACTTCAGCTCATACTCCATAGTTTAACAAGTGCTTTATTTATTTTTTTTAAAGATTTTTATTTATTCATGAGAGATCCAGAGAGAGAGAGGTAGAGAGAGAAGCAGGCTCCATGCAGGGAGCCCGACGTGGGACTCGATCCCAGGTCTTCAGGATCATGCCCTGGGCTGAAGGCGGCACTAAACCACTGAGCCACCCGGGCTGCCCTAACAAGTGCTTTAAACATTTAGGCTTGATTTTGCTTCTACATCAATTTATAATTAGTAGTACAGTTATTGATTTTGGAGTATATTTATTCACCTGTTTTTCATTTGTTCTGTGTATTGTGTACTGCTGCAGAATCTAAGAATCTTGAAAGTAAAGATACTTTCTTAAGATCTTCTGTACCACCCTTAAGACCAGTGTTAGACATGCATTTGATACTTAAAAATCCTTGTTAGTTGATTGATTGATTGAATTAAGGATGAGTTATCTGACTGAAAATGAGATCCTAAGAAGAATATTCAGTTAAGTTTGGTACCAGGGGCTTTACATTTAAATTTTGAGTTATTCATTTGAGATGGACCTTTGTGGATGACTAATGTTTCCATTTCTAAAATAATATAATGCTTATTAATTGGCTTGAATCTAAGAACATTAAATTATGTTATTGGAAACTTTTACATGCCCACCCACATATGGGTATCCCCCAAATCACAATAGGCTTGGGTGGAAAGCACATAAAAAATTATACTCTTATTAATTCAGTGTCATACAGATCTTTACTCCTTTATGTCATCCCGTGGGAATTTATTCCTTATTTTTTTTTATTCTTCTCAGATATCCTAGGTTTTCTTCATATTTTTAATGACTTTGCTTATAATTTCACAAAGACAACAGAGATTGTCAATTATTAACACACTTATGTTAGACATGCTTGCCTTTGACTTTATTTTTTTTATTTTTTATTTTTATTTTTTTGCCTTTGACTTTATCTGTATATGCAACTGCTCTAAAATCTAAGTCAGAGAAAGTGATATTCAGACATATCAAACAATTTCTCTTTTCTCTTTTATTTTTATCTCATTCTCTTCCCAAATACGCAACATTCTTATTTCATTAAATATTCTCTAATATCTTCCTCTACATCTGTTTTTCCTTTCTACAAATAAATATTTTTAAAATTCTTCCTTCCACAAAATATGCCACTTTGACATTAAATTTCTTTGCCATACCTTCACATACTTCTTCAAAAGTTTTGTGACTGGAAAGCCTACATTATGAGTCCGAAGATCAGTACCTCCTACTCATTTAGTGTTTTATTCTAATCTGAGTTTTGACCTCATTATGCCACTGAAAATATTCTTGCTGAATTTGTACTATAAAAATTCAATGAACATTCTTCAGACTTCAGTTTGTTTGTTTGTTTGTTTGTTTTTTAATTTCATGGCAAAATTCATTACTGCTGACCATTTTTTCCTTCAAACATTTGTTTCACCCTTGTTTTCCGGGATAATTATCCCTTTCCTTGCACCCTATACCTCTGGCTACGCACTCTCAATCCTCTCAATGAATTCCTGTTTGCTATGCATCTCATGAGACTTAACACTCTGAAGGATTCTATATTTTAAATCCTTCTTAACACACATATTCTTCCTGGGAATTGATGTATATCCAGGGAGCAATTATAGTCTACATTTATAATGGCTAAATAAATTTCATCTCGCTTGCAAACACTAATGGGTTAGTAGAACTTTCTTTATTTCACTTCCCTCTAAAACCAATATGTGATAAAAACTTTAAATATTCATTCAATCTATTAAATTCAAAGTATCTAATATCTATTGCAAGATTTTGGATTTTCACTATATCTTGTCTGAAATTTTTAATATATTTATTATATTATTAAAAAATATTTTTTAAATTTATTTCTTGGGGGGAGGGAAGAGGGAGAGGAGAGAGATCATCTCAAGCAGACTCCATGCCCCGTGTGGAGCCCAACATAGGGCTCCATCTCATGACCCTGAGATCATGACCTGAAAAGAAATCAAGAGTCCAATACTTAACCAACTGAGCCACCCAGCACCCCTCTTTTTATCATATTCTTTACTTTTCTAGTCTTATTTCCCTTCAATCTAGTCCTCTTCTGCAGTGAGTGTACTCATCCTGTTCTCACCTCAGTTTTTCAGGTGCTCTCTTTTGCCTCCGGATGGAAATCCAAATTATTATATATGGCATTAAAAGTGCTTCAAATTCTGATTCTGCTATCTCACCAGTTCAATCTTTTATGGCTTTCCAACCTCCCATTCTATATTATGTAGATCCCAACCACACTATGCTCTCTTACGCTCCTATGCTTTTGCTCAAATGTTATCCCTTCTGTTAGGAGAAGCTGTCCTTGAGATTCCCTAACTGTTCCTTCTCTATACCCCTCTACTCTTCATCTGTAGCCTTTCAGACCAAAAAGTATTGTAATATTATAAGGTTTTATTATTTCAATGTATTTTATGGTCATATGCCTTTATGTTCCATAAAATGCACTCTTTATTTTTTTTTAATAAAAATTTATTTTTTATTGGTGTGCAACTTGCTAACATTCAGAATAACACCCAGTGCTCATCCCGTCAAGTGCCCCAGTGGCTCAGCTGTTTAGCACCTGCCTTTGGCCCAGGGCGTGATCCTGGAGACCAGGGATTGAGTCCCACGTAGGGCTCCTTGCATGAAGCCTGCTTCTCTCTCTGCCTGTGTTTCTGCCTCTCTCTCTGTGTGTGTCTCTCATGAATAAATAAATAAAATCTTTTAAAAAATAAAAAAAATGCACTCTTTAAATCTGAATGTTATTTATTTTAATCCACAAATATGAAATAATGCTATATATAATATTGCATATAGTGAGTTTTAATCAACAGATAGTAAAAATACAACTATTATTAGAAAGAGTGGTCTCTATTATTCTTTTAATTCTAAAAATGAATCCACATGAAATGGTTAAAATATTTGAGAAGCAAACTCATTAGAAAAGTAAGCCTAAGTTGAGAAGCAAACAAGGACACTTGAGCTGGTCATGTCTGGCCCTATTAATTTACCATGTGACTTCTTGAAGATTACTTATCCCTTCTCAACCTGTGTTACCTCCTCTGAAAAATGATGGATATATACTAAATAGCCAAGAATTCTTTCTTCTTTTCATTTAAAATGAGAGCATGTTTTTGCATCATTATCATCTTTAACACAAAATGTTTATTTATAAGGAAGCTTAAAAAATATTCCCAATAGTTTCCAATTTTCATATTTTCTAGTAATATTTTTTCATTCTGTGAAAATTATGGATTTTATTAAATGAAAAAGAATGACCTCGTTTGGTTTATGTCTAATTCTATCCAAAATGATCTTTTATTGAAATATAAAAGGTGTGAGGTGACAGACCACCTTGATAACACATATTCCATTTTAGGACATAGTGAATGTTCAGGACCGCCTTTATTTTCTATGGCTTTTAAAGGTCAAAATATTCAGAATTATCTTTAATATTTTTCTAACCTGATATCATCTTTTTTCATATGTCATGCAATTGTCTAACCATGAAACCTTGTAGTTCAACCAAGTTATGCTGATAAAATAACTCACATTCTATTAATCATCTAGATTTCATTTGGTTGCCTTTTTGTGTTTTCTGTGATCCTCACATTTCGACAAACATGAATCATAAGTCTAATGACAGAATAAAAAAAATAGAATAACAAAGGCCTATGGACTGAGTGTTGGATTGCATTTAAGTTGTAATTATTTTGTCAGTCATTTTTGTTATATTTTTTCTAATAGTCACTGAGATACAACTTACTGCATTTTTATACATATTCAATCTAATGTCAGATAGAAAAAGCACAGTTTTAAAAAAATATAATGCCTGATGAAATAATTTAAATATTTTTGCCTAAAATACTGAAAACTATATCTTTCAAATGTAACACTCTTTTACCTACCTGGCTTTGCCCTTTGTCATCCAACACTATCAGTTTGCCTACTTTAAGGAATAATCAAGGTAAATATTTATTTCAGTTAAAAATAGCAAACCAGATTAGATTAATACTGATATAAAAGAATACGGTGTGAAAGAATAATGAGACAGTAGGTATAACTACTGATAATAAATATTTATTAAGGATTCTGGTATATGTATTTTAGACCAGGCTTTGAATACAGATGGTCACTGACCTCCAAGAAGTTACAGTTTAAGATGGCAGTCATCAGATGGAGAAATTATATAATGATTATACTATATCTTTCAGGAGTGAGAAGAAAAATGTCATTAAGGTGGGAACAGGGGAAAAAGCAATGACATCCTCACATCCAAATAGGAGAACATATCAAGTCTTCTTAGATAATTTTAAAAAGCATTCATGGCAGAAGTAATACATAGGAAAATTTTAACCATGGAGAGGATAATAATGTTCCAAATATTACGGAATAATTATGTAATTATTATTCCGTAATATTTGGAACACACTAGAGTGCCCAGTAGAGAAAATGATTTTTTGAATGACTGAAATGAGTGAAATATGGCAATTTAATTATTATAATGTTATTTCACAAAGTATTTTAATAATTTCTCTTTAATAAAAAGCTTCTGCATCGTGAAGAAAACAACCAACAAAACTAAAAGTCAACCTACAGATTGGAAGAAGATATTTGCAAATGACATATCTGATAAAAGGTTAGTATCCAAAATATATAAAGAACTTATGAAATTCAACGTCCAAAATACAAATAATCCAATTAAAAAACGGGCAGAAGACATGAACAGGCATTTCTCCAAAGAAGACATATAGATAGCCAACAGACAATGAAAAGATGCTCAACATCTCTGATCATCGGGGAAATACAAATCAAAACTACAATGAAATATCACCTCAAATCTCTCAGAACATGGCTAAAATAAAAAATTCAATGGAGGGGGCACTTGGGTGGCTCAGCGATTGAGTGTCTGCCTTTGGTTCAGGTCTTGATCCTGGGATCCTGGGATCAAGTACCTTATTGGGCTCCCCACAGGAGCCTGCTTCTCCCTCTGCCTATGTCTCTGCCTCTTTCTCTGTGTCTTTCATGAATAAATAAATAAAATCTTTAAAAAGATGTTAAAAAATGCAATGGAGGTTCCTCAAAAAATTAAAAATACTACTACCCTATAGTTCACCAATTGAACTGCTAAGTATTTAGAATACAAAGATACTAATTCAAAGGGACACGTGCACCCCTATATTTATAGCATCATTATCTACAATAACCAAATTATGGAAACAGTCCAAGTGTCCATCAACAGTTCAATGGATAAAGAAGGTGTAGTATATATACAAAGGAATATTACTCATACATAAAAAGAATGAAATCTTGTATATACAAAGGAATATTACTCATATATAAAAAGAATGAAATCTTGTCATTTTCAAGGACATGTATGGATCTAAAAATATAATAAGTGAAATAAGTCAGAAAAATAAATACCATATGATTTCACTCATATATGAAATTTAAGAAACAGAACAAAGAGGGAGAAAGAGAGAGAGAGAGGAAAAACAAGAAAGAGACTATTAACTCTAGAGAACAAACTGATGTTTATGGAAGGGGGGGAGTGAAATAGGTGACAGAGATTAAGGAGTACACTTGTTATGATGAGCACTGACTGTTGTGGGGAAGTGTTGACTTACTATAGTGCACACTTGAAACTAATATTACATAGTATATTAACTGACTGGAATTTAAATAAAAACTTAAAAAAATTCTTATTCTTAAAACTTAGTGTAATTATTAAGGAAGTTGAACAGTCTTCCTGGGGAGAGACCTGAATCGCAGCAGAGACATTACAAGAGTAGAAATTGAAGTGAGGTCCAGAGGAGATGAAAAGAGTCTGTTCCTGCATTTATAATCAAACCTACTTTAGAGAAGATTATAGCATTTGTATGTCCAATGCCTAGCACATTGCCTGTTCATTGTTGGCTAAAAATTGTTGCTATCAAGTATAATGATGATTAAAGCACCCCAATATTATATGGCTTCTGAGTAATTGTGCAGGGCTTTTGAAAACTGGATTCTTAAAGTAGAATTACATGTGTTTTATTTTGTAATCAATATTGATTATAGTAAATGGAATGTATTTGGATCAGAATAGAAGGAATATTTGTGAGCTATTATTAGTCATCACTGTCTACTAGAAGCAATCATTTTCAATGTTTTTCTTTTTTTTTGTTTTTCATTGTTTTACTTTGTTATTCAGCTATATATTTCTCAATAACTTGCTTAAATATAAATCACTTTGTTAGTAATAGTTATTAGATAATGACAATTTTATCATGGAAAGTATGAATTGTACTCTTTTAATCATTACTATTATTATAATTTTTAGATCTGTTTTCAATGAGTTCATTGAAATGTTACAGATTGGTTCTATAGTGTTGTATACATACTACTTCTTGGTGTTAATAATTGCTTATTTTTTGTCTGATAGTTTTTTTTCCCAAAAATATAAATTTCCACTCAATACTTTCAAATGCATGAGATGATCTATAATGTCTGTTCCCTGTCACCCTCCACACCCTCGCAGGGCAACAGTTCTTCCAGAGCTTCTTTCTTAAGTGATTTTTTTTTTCTCTAGGCTTGCAATACAGTTGCTATTCTACAACCTGTCTTCATCATTATCTTGTAAATTCTTTAAGTCCTTTTTTTTAAGATCCCCTGTTTCTTGATTCTCTTGAGTCCCTCTTTCTTGATGCAGTCTTTTGTTTTGGCAGTGCACACCCATTCTGTAGTTTCTGAGGAATGAAAACAAGAAAAGATGGATGTATTAGTCAGGGGTCTTGCAAGAAAGAGACAATTTTGGAGCTTTGAAAACAATGAAGAAATTATATACAGAGGAATTAGCGAAGGTAAGGTAAGGAATTAGCGAAGATTGCTAATGTAAGCATGGACTAGAAATGCTAGAAAATGGTATCACTTTATTTCCTAAAGAGACCAAGGAATGAAATGGGATTACTAGAACATGGAGAGAACAGGAACCTTGGAAGAGTAACTGCCCCACAGTGTCTATAACCATAGAAGAAAACAGCCATTTCCATGATCCTGGTGCCCAAGCAGAAAGGAAATAGGATATTAAAGAGAAATATTTTCCTTCACCCTCATTTTCTGATCTCCATCTAGTCCCTCTTATTAGCTAAGTCCAACCAGAATCCAAAGGGCAATGAGCCTAGATGATTTTGCCCTTAGAGGAGAGCCTACCTATGGCACAGAGCAAGGGATAAAGGGTAAAGAATGATCTTGGGGAATAAAAAGAGAATGGCCAAATTGATAGGATTTCTAAAATTATATATAAATAGAAGTTCTAGTATCTTCTTCCTACACCAAAGAAGACCATAAGCATCCTGCTTTGGTGAACCTTGCTTTAGAACCCAAGAAGCAAAGTTGAATATGGAAGTGAGATGAGGTGACTGTGGGACAACTCTTTCCACCTCAAAACTTGCTTAATGAGAAGTACTTGTTACCCTTTAATGTGAATCACCAGGGATTTACTAAATTGTACATTCCGGTTCAATAAATCTGGAATGGTTACTGAGACTCTGTATCTCTTTTTTTTTTTTTTTTTTTAAAAAAAGAATGCATTGTTTATTTTTTTTTAAAATTTTTATTTATTTATGATAGTCACAGAGAGAGAGAGAGAGAGGCAGAGACACAGGCAGAGGGAGAAGCAGGCTCCATGCACCGGGAGCCTGACGTGGGATTCGATCCCGGGTCTCCAGGATCGCGCCCTGGGCCAAAGGCAGGCGCTAAACCACTGCGCCACCCAGGGATCCCGAGACTCTGTATCTCTAACCAGCCTCCAGGTGTGCCAATGTTTCTGATCAGAGAATTATACTTTGAATAACAACTTTCAATAGGACCAATAATATAAATTACCTGCTGTATGTATTACTTTTAAAATTCTTTAAGTTTAAGCCTGGGAAATCTGCAAGTCTCCTTGTGAAATCAGAAATTTAGTCAACTTCATCTCAGTTCCTGATCCTAGAGTTCTGGGACCAAGACCTGCATTGGGCTCCCTGCTCTGTGGAGAGCCTCTTCTCCCTCTCTCTCTCTGCTGCTCTCCCTGCTTATGCTCTCTCTTTCTGTCAAATAAATAAAATCTTTAAAAAAGTTTAACCAGATAAATCTCCTATAGTCTATAAACAATAACTGGGATTCTAGAGGTATACAGGGATTTTTTTAACTTTATTATTTAAATCACAAATTATCAATGACTTTGCCATATTTCTTTTAAAATAATTCAAGGTACAAGTTAACAGGGACTAGTAGAGAAAGAATTCTTTTAGAGAAAGAATTTTTTAATTTCTTAAAAATTTTAATTTCTTTTAAATTCTTTTAGAGAAAGAATTTGAAAGCTAGACCTCAAAACTAAGAAAAAATACAATATGAAGAGTGGGAAAAATATATTTTTTTCTTATATATTTGTCATGTTAAGATCATATGGGATTAAAAACTCCATTGCTTTTGGTATGTTAATACACATTTTAAAGCAATTACATTATTAGTATAGCATATTTATAACAAAAATACTCTTTGTCTAAAGTATTATTGACCTAGAAATATCAACATATCCATAATTATAGCTATGGTTATGGTTAAAGCTTTAATGAGTTTAATTAAATCACAAAGTGCATTTATTATATTATTCTGTGTGTACATCTGTCTTAAAAAGCCTACAAACTCCTTATTTACTGATGCCTATCTGCCTCCTCTAACAGACTGAGCCTTTAAAGTCCTGGAACAGCATAAAATGCACGCACACATTTGTCTAACTTGAGGTATATTTGAATGTTTTAGTGATGTCTTGCATGACCTCATGAAGGATTCAGGAAAAAGGAAGAAGTATGAATCAGAAGCTGTTTAAGCTGTTTATCCACTGTACTATTTCATTGTATCTTCCCCCATTGTCTCTTTTCTCCCATAATTTTAAGAATTCACACACCATCTTTTTATGCAAAGATGGAAAGAGTGTGTCTTCCAGTGGGAACTTTGTTCCCAACTTTGTCTGATAGACTAATATTATCTTCTTGGGCTTTGTAACTTTTTAAAACCCACTTTTTAAAATGATATAATCCAAATTCTATGATTTGGATTTAAATATTTGCCTCTGACTACATAAGATATACTGTTGCATTAGGTGTTTTCTCTCCATCTCTCACCAAAGTTTTACTTGGGTCTTCCTCATATACATCAGCAATAGAGAATAAAACATTTATTTAGATCTTACTCATTAATTTGGGGAAATGTGAAAATGTAAATTCAGTGAAATGGCAGTGCAGGTTATTCAATGTAAAATATGTATTTCTAAGGAAATCTAGGATGATTAATAATAAAGTAATACTTAAAAAAAACAGATCTTAGACATCTTAATTTCAGCAGAGTCCAGAAAAGAACTTCCAATTCTGATCAAAGCCCTTACCTATTCCATCCTTAATCCTTTTCACCTTAATGTTCTCATTTGTAATAGAGAATGAAATAAGAAGCTAAGTATCCTTCCTTCTCTGAAACGTATATAAGATTTTTATAGATCTCTAAATTTGTGCTTCTCTTAATTGTCAGTTAAAAATAAAATATTAACATATTCAAAAGAATATGACATTTAAAAATGATCACACTTTGATCTAACCTGATCTCATTAATCATTTCTTTTCCTCACCCAAATAACTACTGACTTGTAATTTTAGTTTTTCTTTTTTTTTTCTCAGAGCCGTTTTATATTTATATTTAAACATTTTGTAAAAAAAAAAAAAAATCCCTCCTGCAATAGTTTTTAAAATGCAGGTGTAAATTAATCCACTACTTAAGCACATTTTGGAATTTCTCATTACGGTATTTCAAATCACTGTTAATTTGCATAGAGAATAGTCTGCATTGCGGAATATCATTTTGCTGTTAGCGGTAAAGGAAAGGAACGTGCTATATATTCTGAATTTGAATAAAATTTCCCTAAGCCAAATTGAATCTCAAAATTATGTGTTGTCTTTTTTTTCCTGCCTTTTAAAATAAGCCATGGCTAAGAGGAGAAGTGACTTATCCAAAACCACAGAGTTTGTTAATAATCATTTCTAGACTAGGACTCAGGTATCTCCCTATCTAATGTGCTAGTGATTATCCAATGTGTCTTTGCAATTTTAGTTTGCCAGCTGTAAGCATACCGTAGGCATACATACACATGGAATTTAAGGCAAAAATAAGACCAGTAAATTTTGAACATCTGTTCTCAAGCTAGTGTAGGAAAAAAATACTACTTAGAATTATAGTGATACTACTTAACACATGCTTCTGTTTGCCACTTAATGAAAATATTATTTTATTTCTAGTTCCTTGATTTATTAACATTCTAGCTGAATCAGTATCTGTGGTTTGGTTGGAATGACAGAATGTAGAATTTGGAATCAGAGTGCATCAAATGTTTTGGGTGTCCTGCCTAGATTCCAATTACTTAGCTGATGCATCCATTCCCCAGATGCTGCAATTATATCTTCCCCAGAGGCCTGAGCATAACAGATGGGAACTGTTCCAATGGGAGATGCCTGAGAATCTATGCCCTCTCTTCACTGGATGACTTCTAGCCAATCATTGACTCAGAGAAGTGTATATCCACTTGGCCGCCTTATCTCCAGGTAAGACAGCCCTTGTCTTGCAAGTCACACTCCAGATTCCCCACAGGATCATACTCAGATAGTTTCCTTTTGCAACTGTATCTTATTTACCTTTTCTTCATTAACTTGTTTTACTGAAGCCCTTCTTCTTAGAGCACCCATCATCTATTCAAAAATCTCTGTCCCAGACTCTAGTTTTAGGTAACCTGTATCTCATATGGTGACATGTAAACATCAGTCCACTCCTGGAGGAACATAAATGATTTGATGGATTAAACAGCTATAGCAAAAATAAAACCTAAATTGTCTTGATTGAATTAACTCATCCACATTAATGGCCTAACAGAAGATGTGTGTCCATTTCTAAATTTAAACTCTATCCACTCTGCTTTCTACTCTTCTTCTATGTATGACAACTGAAATTCCATAAAAAAATCTGAGACATCAATAAAGCAGGAAATAACTTTTAAAAACCAGACTCAGAAAAGATATTGGAGCTACTGGTCAAGAACTATAAAATAGCTGCTACCAATATGTTAAAGGATATACAGAAAAAATTAGACAATGTGCATGAACAGATGAGGCATTTAAGCAGAGACGTGGAAATTACTGAAGGTCACATAAAAATTCTAGAAAAAAATCACTATCAGAGATGAAGAATGATAAATCAGCACATACAGCAAAGACAAGCAAAAGTGAACTTGAAGATAGATAAATCGGAATTATCTACACCAAAAAATGAAGAGAAAAAGAAGTTGAAAAAAAAAGAAAATGAATCAGAACAGAATATCTAAGAGCTAGGGGACAAAACATAATAATATTTGTGTAATTTGAGTTCCAGAAAGAAAGACAGAGATACAGACAGAGACAGGAGGGAAGAATAGAAGGAAGGAAGGAGAAAAAGGAAGGAAGGGAGGGAGGGAAAAGGAAGGAATATTTATAGAGAAAGAACAACACAGATCTAAGATGAAGAACTGTAGGCAAGATTTAAAACAAAAAAAGAAAGAAAGCTAAAAGACAAACTACGCACTGAGTCTTGGTGTTAAGATATTCTGTTCTCGGTATTTTTATCAATCCTCCTAGAAAACAAAATGTGCATTCCATCTATGGTAGTCTTTGGTAGGAGAAGTGTTTCTGCCTAACCTCAAATGGTAGCATATCTCTTAAATCTAAGAGGTTCTCCTCCCCGCTGCATTGAGGCACATGGGTTTGCTTCCTCCTCTCCCACAGAAGCACCTCCTCTTTTCTTCAACCATGAGGACCATGGTGTTTCCTGCTCTTCCTCCAACAGTTAAAGACTCCCTTTCATATGAAAAAAAAGGTCTCCAGGTATTTTTTTCTGGTCTCTAGGAGCAATCAATAACCTCCCACATACCTGTGCCACCAAGAGACTCTCTAGTCTTCTGTTTCATGAGCACTCAGTGGAGGGTCCTGGGAAAAACTCAGTAAGTGACTATGTACTTCCCTTGTGTTTGACGCCAGTTTCTCTTCTAAATTGACTTGCTAAGTCAAACTTAGCCTTTCATGATTTGATGGCTTTTTAGATGAATTCTTCTCACCTGCTTATATGGCAGCCATTTCTTCCACACTCTTTCAAATGTGAAACCTTTTGTTAGTCTTCATCTCCTCCTGGATAAGTTTGTCACTATTTAGTATTCAGTTAGCCTGGGTTACTTGAAAACTTGGCTCTCTAACGGACTCATGAAAATTTATGATTTTTTTTTCTAGTTGTACACGTAACATTTTCGTGTGGCTTTGTACATCTTAAATAAAAGCAGAATTCACAAAATGCACTTGAAGTAATAAAATAGGACTTACTTTGTAAGTTACTAGGATACTACATGTCAAGTACTTTGATCTTCTTCCATGACACTTTGCAAAGGGAGTGTATCTTACACATTACTGCTTAGTTTCCCCTCTTCTTTGTATGGTCTATGGGGAAGAGGATAATGTGTACCAGGGCCATTTGGCATTGATTGATGCTTATTTTCCATTGCAATATGAGAGATTGAAATTATATGAATGTGTATGCATTTAAGTTAGAACAGACAAATAAATATATGTTGGAAAAAGATATAGTATACCTGGAAGTGGAATTGGGAAATTGCACTAATACCGTTTTAAATGAGAGAGAAGATAATACTTAGGAGCAGTGTGTAAAAGTGGAAAGAGAGCTCTAATGCTATTCTGGACATTTGAGTCTAAGTTCCTGCCTGGGAATCTGGAAAACTCACTCAATTTCTGTACCATTACATCTAATTTTTATCTATGTATTTGTCAGGATCTGTATACTAATCACAGTGGATAATATCTGTTTTATTTATTATCTTCTCCCTTGTGCTTAGAACACTGCTAAGGAAATAATAAGAGCTCTAAAGCTGTCAGTGCTGGTTGAAAACACTAAGAAAATTATTTTAAACAAGGAGTGAAAAATGTGTTTTTAAAATTAATTTTTATGTTGAGATATGAATAATTTTATAAATTGCTGAAGATTTTAAAACTGTTTACTGGAATAAAATTCACTATGCCTGTGGGAAAACTCATTGCTGACCTCATTTGCAGTTAGGATCAAATACGAAATGTAAAGTGAAATAAAAATAGTTATTTATGTTATGCAATTGAAAGTTTATAATCTGCAAAATAATTCAATTTTCTGCTCAGCTTGTCTTCCATTCTGTTTAATAAGATTTTAATTTATGCTTTCTACCAAGTACCTAAATGGCAGAGAAAATAAACATATCAGTTAACCTATCACTGAATCATTATCAAAAACATCAAAGAGAAAAAGAAAATGTGATATTGATAAGACACTGTTTAAACTAATGCTACAATTCTACTTAATTGATTAACTGCCTATTAAATTCTTCTTTGAGATGAGGAGTTTTTAGTGAGTGGGAAGTGGGAAAAACATTCACTTCTCTGGGAAATAAAATTTAGACTTGCAAGACACAAGAAACCCTACAATGTTAGATTTCTACAAATTTCAGTGACTATGTTAAGTACCCCTGTAAGAATTTTGGGAACTTGCTTCAGGAAAAGGGTAAGCAAAACTCATCGGGCTCAGAAAAAGGCCAGGAATACTCTCTGTTTCCAGCCCAGAGGTTTCTGCACCACTCCCCACCCACATTGGTTTGATGAGAGGATGTTAAAATTCTTGTCTTTTAAAAAGAAGAAAACAAAACTTTCCTGGGCTAAAGATTTGTTCCAAAACAGATTAGAGTTCTGCTATTATTTGAGGAGATACAAGAAACCCTTTCCCACTCAAAACTCACCACAAATATAATAAGGTATTTCTTTGCTTAAGCAAGGAGAATAGCAGGAATTCAGAGAATGTCCCTGACACCAGGTCTGCACTCAAAGGCTGACCTAAGACCGAGGCTCAACTAGGAACATCCTAAGACCTAGGCTCAACTAGGAACATAAAGATCTCACCTAATTCCACAATGATTGATTGATCAAGTACCAAGTAAGAAGCTATAGCTCAGGGAGGGGCAAATGTAGAGAAAAATCCATCTGTTTGCAGGGATTCTTGAAAGCTGAGAATGCAGTAAAAACACAATAAAAACCTTTCATCTATGCAGACATTACGCTAAGTTAAAGAATAGCCTACATAGAACAATGGAACAGAATAACAATCCAAGAAATCTGCAGATATATGAACAGATTTGTCGTAAAGATACACAGGGATCATTTTATTTTAATTTATTAAAGAAAAGATAGTCTTTTCACTAAAAGGAACAGAAACAATTGGATTTCCCTATGCAAAACGAGAACTTTGACATATGCTTCACGTACACAAATTGTAGCATAAAATGGATCGCAGACCTAAATATAAAAGGTAGAACTATGAAATATCTTTGAAAACATATAATGGGAAAATCTGTGTAACAGTGACTTTAATAGCAAGGTTTTAGATAAACACCAAAAGGAAAATTAATAAATTAGCCTTTATCCAAACTAAACACTTTTCCTCTGCAAAAGATACTGTTAAATGAAACAATAGGCCACAAACTAGGCAAAAATATTCCCAAATAAAACTTAACTATAAAAAAATAACCCCTTTAAAAAATAAACAAAATACCTATATAGTCACTATATGTACCAAAGGAGATATATGGGTGACATATAAGATGTTCAACACCATTAGTCTTTTGATAAATACAAATTAAATCACTACATAATTGTTAGAGTGTCTAATTTAAAAAAAAAATGGAAAATATCAATTTTGGCAAAATTGATGAGTAAAAGAAGCCCTCAATGGAATGACAAATGGTTCATTCAATTTGAAAAAGGTATGGTAGTTTCTTATAAATGTAAACACATACTTACCACACACATCATAGCAGTTTCACTCCTAAAAATTTAGTGAACAGAAACTTAGGTTCACATAAAAATCTTTGTATGGCTGCTTGTGGCAGCTCTATTTATAGCCATGCAAATCTGAAACCAAACAAGATGTCCCTAAACACACACATACACACACACACATACACGGCTCATCAATACAGTAGACTACTCTTTAGCCATCTTAAAAAAAATCAAACTAAAAACCCAAATTGCAACAACAAAGATTTGATATTTTAATTCACAACTATATAGATTATTTTTGTTTTTTTGTTTGTTTTATATAGATTATTTTGAATGCATTTTGCTTAGTATAAGATATTATACTCAAAGACTACATATCATTAATTTTTCATTCTGAAAAAGGCAAAACAATAGGGGCAGAAAACAAATCAGTGATTACCAGGGGTTGGGAGAGATAAGAAATGTTGACTATAAAGGAATCACAAAAGGGATTTTGAAAGTGATACAACTTTTCTGTATGGTATTTTGTTAGAGGATACCTTACTTTATGCATTTGTCAAAATCCATAAAACTGACCAAAACAGAAAGTCAGCTTTGTGTACTGTGTGTGCAATTTTTTTCAAAAGTCAACCAACAGCCAGGTAATCACAGGATGGAATGCAGACTATAACAAAAAGTTTAACTATATTATAAATGTATGATATAACCTTCCTGAGGAGATGCTAAAGAAGCTGATCCAGGTAACTTTGGAAAACAATGCTTTGACTTGATACTGTAAGGTTAAACACAGAAAGAACTGTTTATTAACACTGAGCTCAGGTTGATAAATTTGTTCCTAGTAGTAGTAAGTTTTTGCAATTCTGAAACCACTTTATCATCTATGTATCTATGTATGTATGTATGTATGTATTTATTTATTTATCTATTTATTTATCATCTATAGATTAAAATAAGCATGAGTCCATACCGATATCTCTAATTCTAACCCAGCACCATAGGATTGATTCTACCCATACTCCTCCTCCTCCAACTCCCACTTGCTTATTTATAACTTCTATCATTGACTCTGAGAAACCTGCTCTGAATCCCTTCAGATCAGAATAAGATCATATTTTAATTAAATTATTTGTGAATTTATATCATGGATTATCTTCAAGCCAGGAAATATCATTACAATAATTGAACAGTAATTAATATATAATTCTATAATGTATAGAATTGAATATACACTATGTATATGAATATACATGTCTATTTAAGCAGCATAGCTTTAAATATAAAAAAATTAGCACATAAAAAACAATTAGGGGGGCACCTGGGTGGCTCAGCCAGTTAAGCATCTAATTCTTGATTTCACCTCAGGTCATCATCTCAGGATCCTGAGATTGAGCCCAGGTTCCATGGTAGATGTGCTTAAGATTCTCTCTCTCCTTCTCTCTGTTCCTCCTCCTGCTCTCTCTAGAGTGCACACATCCCCCCCCCAAAAAAAAAAGACAATTGGCAAGAGAAAGGATGAATATATAGGTGTAAACTTATGCTAAGAAATACTATGTAGCTGTTAAAGTGAATAATATTGCCATATAATAAAACACTATCTGCCATACTTCATTCACTGTTTAATGCTACATATAAATATAACTACATAAAAATGAAAGCGTAGAATTAAATACAAATGGTAGTAGGTGGGAAGACAGAAGGAGAGACCTGGTAAGTCATTATAAGTTTTGTAAATATTCTAGTGGTTGTGGTTTCATGATTGTTTGATATTGTATCACCCATAAAAAAAACAAAATAAGGAAAAGGATCTTTCTTGGGCCAGTATTAAGATATTTCATGAATAAAGGATAATATGTAAATGAACCCTATGTAACCACTCTCTAAATATATGTGTGTGTAAATACACATTCACACAGATATGTATATGAAATTGCCATATTTGACAATCTAAACTATGTAATTATATATTTATATAAACCAAAGTCATCAGAATTGTTATAGAAGTCATTTCCATATGATGGGATCATTATTAATATTTCACAAATGTATATTTAAAATACTTCTATCAGGAGGAATCAGCTTCATTACCTATGGTAAGTAAATAGTTTTATATAAATTTTCTTTTTTAAATATTTATTTATTCATGAGAGACACAGAGAGAGAGAGAGGCAGAGACATAGGCAGATGGAGAAACAGGCTCCGTGAAGGGAGCCTGATGTGGGACTCGATCCTGGGACTTCAGGATCACACTCTAAGCTGAAGGCAGATGCCCAACCTCTGAGCCACCCAGGAGTCCCTACATTTTCTCTTCCATTTCTATCAGCCATATATAGGATACCACGATATTTGTTCTCAATACCAATGATATGGAAAACTCATCCTTTATATTAGCAATTAACATACTCCATATCAGAAAAAATATTATAATAAGTATTTCAATTTTCCATCTAAGAGTAGTAATAATAACTTCATTTAATTGGTACCTACAATACCATATTCCTAATATTTCTTACCTCATTTTAAATTTTTTTCACCTCAAATTTAAAAGTTAGATATATCCAGAGAAAGATAAATGCCGTATAATTTCACTCATATCTGGAATTTAAGAAGCAAAACAGATGAACAGATTAGAAAGGAAAAAAAAGAGGGAAGCAAACTGTAAGAGACTCTTAACTATAGAGAAAGTGAAGGTTGATGAAAGGTGGGGGGTGATGGTTTAAATGAGTGGTGGGGATGAGGAGGGCACTTGTGATGAGCACTTGGTGTTATATGTAAATGATGAATCATTAAGTTCTACACTAGAAACCAATATTACACTATATATTAACCAACAAGAATTTAAATAAAAATTTTAAAAAATAAAATAAAATAGAAGCTAGGTATTATAAAAAATAATCAATCAATAGTTAAGTATGGTAGCACTTCTAGAAATAACTGAAAGAAATAAATGGGGGCTTGGAGATGAACAATGCATGACGTATGTTCTCATAACAAATAAGTCCTGGAGACAGAATGAGTTTTGATTGGTCTGACTTCAGTTCCTCCTAACAAAATAGTTCTGTTGTAGGAATATGATTCCAAGGTGTCTGATTACACTGCACTTTTGTAGTATTTTTTAAATTGTAATTAAACAATTATTATATCTTAAATCCTTCTTAGATCATGATCAGCAAAAAACTGGCAATGCAGGAAAGGATGAAGAAGGAAAAACTCACTTATTATCCTCCAAATTTTTTTTTTCCCCTCCAACTTTCAAAATCAATTCTTGTTACTATTTGGGGAAGTTTTTATATATTTTCCCTCTTCTAATTCTTACATAAATAATTCCCTACATTATAATAAAATTTTGCAAACATAATTCTGTGATTGCAAAATAGCCTGTTACATTGATGAAGTATACTTTATCTACCCCTTATAATTGGATATTTGGATGTTTTTGTAAAAATTATAAAGAAAAATAATATATAGAATTCCTTTGTATATAGATGTATATAGACCCCCTTTTCAGTTTTTCTATTTATTATATGTTTCTAAAAGCATTTTATATTCTCAAATTAATTAAAATCTCCTGATATCTTTCAAAATTTTTTTGCCAAACAGTTTTAGTTGCATAAATTTCTACTTTAACCAACACATTATGGCAAATCACGTCGCATTTTTTTAAAGTTTTTATTTATTTATTCATGAAAGACAGAGAGAGAGGCAGAGACATAGGCAGAGGAAGAAGCAGACTCCCTGTGGGGAGCCGGATGTGGGACTCTATCCTGGACCCTGGGATCACAACCTGAGCCAAAGGCAGATGCTCAACTGCTGAGCCACCCAGGTGTCCCAATCACATTGCATTTTAGATCTTATTTATATATATTGGCAATAAAATTATTTTAAAAAAAACCATTCCTTTGGAAAATATATTGATATACAGAATATTGAAATTTCAATATGAAATTTTGAGCACTAATTTTTTATGAATTACAAATTTTAGTAATCTTTAACATCTAGAAGCAGCTTTTTTTTTTAAGATTTTATTTATTTATGAGAGACAGAGAGAGAGAGAGAGACAGAGACAGAGAGAAGCAGAGACACAGGCAGAGGGAGAAGCAGGCTCCATGCAAGAAGCCCAATGTGGGACTCGATCCCGATCCCAGGTCTCCAGGATCAGGCTCTGGGCTGAAGGCAGCGCTAAACTGCTGAGCCACCCGGGCTACCCAAGAAGCAGCACTAAATTGTCTGAATTACATGAATAAAATTTGTAAAAGAGACATAATCCACATACACCTCTCTGTACTTCCAAATTTGCAGGACTAACCTAAAATTAGAATCTGAGTACAGAATTAAAGTATTTTATTTTGCTATGTTTCAGGATAAGGATAATGGTCACATGTGTGTTATGTCCAGCAAGAACCATTTTTCTTTTGTAAGAACTATTTTTTTTTAATTTTTTTAAATTTATTTATGATAGTCACAGAGAGAGAAAGGGAGAGAGGCAGAGACATAGGCAGAGGGAGAGGCAGGCTCCATGCACCAGGAGCCTGATGTGGGATTCGATCCCAGGTCTCCAGGATCGCGCCCTGGGCCAAAGGCAGGCGCCAAACCGCTGCGCCACCCAGGGATCCCCAAGAACTATTGCTTAAACACAAACCAAATAATAAAAACAAACCTAAATAAGTCTTAAATTAAAAAAAAGAAAATGCAGAGAATTGAATATTAATGAGACGAGTTATGCTAAGTGTATATTGGCATAATGTATAGGAAAGCTGATTGCTATCGATGCTTCTTATTTATTACACTGTTTAAACATATTGTGTGATATTTACTTTGAATGGATATTCCAATTATAGGGAAAAATCTAATGTATAAGGTAATCATTATTTTAATCTCATGTAAGTTATCTGATACTTTTTGAATGGTTTATTATAGATACTTCATAGCTGAGTTTTAGCTCTTGGCTTAATCAATTTGGGCTGCTATAACAAATTACCATAGAATGGATAGCTTAAACAGCAAACATTTAGTTCTTATAGTTCTGGAGGTTGAGGAGTCAAAGATCAGAACACTGTCAGATCCAGTATCCAGTGAGGATCCACTTTCTGCTTTGCAAGTGGTCATTTTCTCACATGCAGAGAGCAGAAAGAGAGCAAGTCCTTCTGTCCCTGTCTCCCTCTCTCTCTCTCTTTTTAAGAATGGCAATAGCTTATTTTCCCAGCTCTATTGAGGTCTCATAGATGACTAAAAATTGTGTATATTTAAAGTATACACTTACGTTTTGATATATATATACATACATTGTAAAATAATCACCATAATCTAGCTAATTAACATATCTCTCACCTTATATAGCTTCCATTTTCTTTTCTTTTTTTTCTCTTTTTTTCTTTTCTTTTCTTTTCTTTTCTTTTCTTTCTTTCTTTTTCTTTCTTTTGTGGTGAGAAAGCTTAAGATTTACTTTCTTAGACAATTTCAAGTATACAATACATTATTGTTAAACAGTAATGTTAATATGGCGGTATAGTCACATGGCAGTACATTAGATCTCTAGAACTTACTCATTGTACTAACTTGTATAACTTTGTGCTCTCTGTCTCTCTCTCTCTGTCTCTCTCTCTCTATATATATATATTTGTATAATTATATATATATGTATATATATATAATCCTATTTGCCTACTTTTGCTTTTGTTACCTGTCCTTTTGGGATCATATCCAAAAATACATTGCCCAGACCAATGGCAAGAAACATTTTCCTACATTTTCTTCTAGTGGTTTTATGGTTTCAGATCTTATGTCTGCTTTTAATCCATATTAAAGAATTGAATTCTGTATGTGGTGTGAGATAAAAGTCCAAATTAATTCCTCTGCATGTGGGGCAGCCCAGGTGGCTTAGCGGTTTAGTGCCACCTTCGGCCCAGGGCCTGATCCTGGAGACCCAGGATTGAGTCCCACGTCAGGCTCCCTGCATGGAGCCTGCTTCTCCCTCTACCTCTCTGTCTCTCTCTGTGTGTCTCTCATGAATCAATAAATAAAAATATTTTTTAAAAAAGAAACTCTTAAAAAAAATTCCTCTGCATGTGGATATACAGTTTCCCAACACCATTTATTGACGAGTCTGTCCTTTCCCCTATTGTGTATTTTTGGCACACTTGTCAAAGATAAATTGACTGTAGATGTGTGGATTTATTTTTGTCTCTCTGTTGTGTTCTCTTGGCCTATGTGTCTGTTTTTATGCTAATACCATGCAGTTTTGATTATGAAGCTTTTTAATATATTTTGGAATTAAGAAGTGTGTTGCCTCTTGCTTTGTTCTTGTTGAAGGCTGCTGTGGCTATTCAGGATCTTTATGGTTCTTTTGTTTTGTTTTAAATTTATTTATTTATTTATTCATGAGAAACAGAGAGAGAGAGAGGCAGAGACACAGGCTGAGGAAGAAGCCCTGCAAGGAGCCTGATGTGGGACTTGATCCTGGACCTTGGGATCACACCCTGTGCCAAAGTTAGCTACTCAGCCACTGAGCCACCCAGGCATTCCAAAGGTCTTTATGGTTCTATACACATTTTTAAGATAATTTTTTTCTATTTTTGTAAAGAGTATCATTAGAATTTGTAGAGATTTCCATTGAATCTGTATATCAGTTTGGATGTTATGGACATCTTAACAATATTAATTCTTCCAATCCATGAACACAGGCAGTCTTTTCATTTTTCTGTACCTTCCTTAATTTCTTTCATTAATGTTTACTAATATTCAGTTGCAAGTCTTTTACCTCTTGGTTAAATTTATTCCTAAATTTGTTTCTATTACGAATGGGATCATGTTCTTAACTTCTTTTTCAGATTTTTTTTGTGTGTATGTAATTATGACTAAATTTTGCATTTGATTTTGTATTCTACAAATTTTCTGAATTTACTCATATGTTCTAAAAGGCTTTTGGTTCATTTTAAGAGTTTTCTACATACATACATGACCATGTCATCTTCAAATAGAGATAGTTTAACTTCTTCCTCTCTGATTTGGATTTGTGTGTATGTGTGTGTGTCTTTGTGCACTTAAGCTAGGACTTCTAGTATTATGTTAGAATAGGTAAGAGTGGGCATCTCCACCTACCCTGTACTGGATCTTAGAGAGAACCTTACAGTTTATCTCCACTGATTGTGATGTTAGCTTGGGATTTGCATACATGCTCTTAATATGTTGAGATAAGTTCTTTCCATAATTATTTTACTAAGAATTTTATCATAAATGAATATTGAATTTAGTGAATCACTTTTTCTCTGTTAAGATGATCATGTGTTTATTTTCCTTTCATTGTTAATGTGATATATCACATTATGTGGTCTTTAATTTGCACAACTTGTGAATTATCCATTTTCTTAATATTAACGACTTATAATTCAGTTCTGTTGTGATCAGAAGACACTCAAAGTTATTTTGTCTTTCTTAATCTTATTAAATTGATTAAATCTTGTTTTGTGACCTAATTTGCAATCTATCCTAGGGAATGTTCCATGTGTACTTGAGAAGAATGTTATTCTGCTTTTGGGTGGAAAGTTTTACATATATTTGTTAGTGTTATTTTGAGTCTCAATATTTAAAGCAAATATTGACAGGTATGAAGAGAAATTGACAGCTATACAAAGAATGGGAGACTTTCATACCCAACTTTCAATAATGGATAGAATACCTAGACAGAAAATCAAAAAACAGCTGATTTGAACAATAATCTTCTCTTGTAAGAGTACTAGTATCATGAGGGCTGCATTCTCATGACCAAATTATTTCCCTTAGGTCTCACTTCCTAATAGTATCATGTTGAGAGTAGGAATTTCAATATAGGAATTTTTAGGGTACACAAATATTGGGGAATAACACTTCTTTAGTCATGAAAATATGGCTTAGTTACATATACAAAATCTAACAATTACTAAGCATCTAATGTTTCTTAAAAAGATGAATACTCTCTGAAAATGTACTTAAAAAGACTTTCTTGTCTCCTAAAAATTTAAATCACAGCTGGTAAAAAAATACATTAAGAAAGAAATAGATGGATTCATTATAAGACTATCTGATAATGAACAGTTTGAGAATGCTGTTTCTCATTGGCCAGGTCACAAAGCTCACTTGTATCTGAATAACAATAAAATAGACTAGGAATTTTATTCTTTCCATATAAAATAAGTTGTGATAACTGAGGAATAATTTTGAAATTCAAGTAACCTTTAATTAAAAGAATGTAGGGAATGTTTTCATCAAGTATTTATCCTTTTTTTTAAATTTTTTTAAAATTTTTATTTACTTATGATAGTCACACAGAGAGAGAGAGAGAGAGGCAGAGACAGGCAGAGAGAGAAGCAGGCTCTATGCACTGGGAGCCCGATGCGGGATTCGATCCCAGGACTCCAGGATGGCGCCCTGGGCCAAAGGCAGGCACCAAACTGCTGCGCCACCCAGGGATCCCTCAAGTATTTATCCTAATGCAAAATAAAGTATGTTAGTTCTAAGTGGTATGTCATCAAAAATCATAAGAATCATATCATTTAAACTGACCTTGATGGGATATAGATTATAAATTTTTTTAAATTTTTATTTATTTATGATAGTCACACACAGAGAGAGAGAGAGAGGCAGAGACTTAGGCAGAGGGAGAAGCAGGCTCCATGCACCGGGAGCTCGACGTGGGATTCAATCCCGGGTCTCCGGGATCGCGCCCTGGGCCAAAGGCAGGCGCTAAACCGCTGCGCCACGCAGGGATCCCTGGGATATAGATTATAATAAAATCTAGGGCTATGAAATTTAGAAAGAGAATATTCCATCACTTTTAGTGCGATTATGTTGTGTGTGTGTGTGTGTGTGTGCAGCTGTATAAAGGAGTAAAAGATACACCCAATGGGCAAATTATTTTATCTTAGTTATTTCACCTTTAAAATGAACTAGTTGGGGGGCAGCCCGAGTGGCTCAGTGGTTTAGCATTGCCTTCAGTCCAGAGTGTGATCCTGGAGACTCGGGATCAAGTCCCGTGTCGGGGTCCCTGCATGGAGCCTGCTTCTCCCTCTGTCTGTGTCTCTGCCTCTCTCTCTCTCTCTCTCTCTCTCTCTCTCTGTGTGTGTGTGTGTGTCTCATGAATAAATAAATACAATCTTTAAAAAAATAAAATAAAATGAACTAGTTGGACCCTGTAAGATCTCTTCTAGTTATAAAATTGAGAGAATCTATGCTGCTTTGGTGATAGTATACTCCACTAAGTGAACATTGAAAGGCTCTAATTAAAAGAGAGATAATTACAACCAAATTAGGATCATTTCCCACTGAATTCTTCAAGGTCTAATTCCAAATGACAATTGTAAAACCATTTCAAGCATACTGACTTCTTTGGTTATAATATTGTCCCAGTAAGAGGCATTTTATATATACATTCAGGTTATTTTCTCTTTCTCTTTTTATTTCTAAAATTTGTAGCCAAAATTTTCTAAAATTTGAAAACAAATGGAGCCACAGACTTCTGTACACATATACTATCTATTTCAGATGGACAGGATGAGAGTATGGGAAAAACAGTGGTTTCTTAATACAGATTCTATAAAAGAGGAGTCTAACCTGACTTTAGCTTCACTTTGAGTCTTATTATGTATGATCTGCATTTTGGTAATGCCACACATGAGTTTACGTCCAGATCAATTTTAGAGAAGGATGAGTTTATGAAATATAGTATACCCTCCCATACTAACCCTAACCATGATAGTTAGCTTTGATTTTCCCGTCAAATTGACTAAACTTGAGATAGATTTCTTCCTGACTATGGGCCCCTAATCTCCCTTCTCTTAGACCATTTACTTTCAAAAATTTGCATTGTGAATTCTTTCTCTGCCTCTGAGATATATAAATCTTCTTTTATCCTCTTTGAGATTTACAACCCAGGAACATCTTTCTTAGTGACCTAGGAGCCATCCCTTTGAGATATCATAAAGAAAGGTAGGTTCCCTATTTCCCAGTCATTGTGGAAGGGTAGGAACCTAACTCCTTTGAGTATTTATTAGCAAACACAGATAGCCTGATCACATTGACTAACCTCCCTACTACTGTCTTCTACTAGCTTTCTGCTATATTACCCCAGCACTTAGAAACTCTGCCTTTTGTTTAAGTAGAATTGTTTCATTCCCACATAATTATAATCTTGACCCCTATTGCAGTAATCTTGAATAAAATTTTCTTTGCCTATTTTACTTGTCCATTACATGTTTTCTTTTACAACTCCAAAGTGAAAGAAAGTACGATGCATGTTAAATTCCAATTTCCCATTGAAAGATTAATCCCAATTAATCAAAAGTGATGTGTTCTAATTTTGACATAAGTGATTATATTTTGTAATATGATTCCAAACTTAAAACATTAAGTATATGTATTATTAGAATTTTTAAGTAAATAAAGCTATGCTATATATGCATACAACATGTAGTTGTTATTTATATTCGAAAATATGTGATATACCATTATTTACTTAAGAGGTTATATTCTATTAAATATTATACATTTCTGAATAAGAACAATTTTCCCGGGCAGCCCTGGTGGCGCAGCAGTTTAGCGCCGCCTGCAGCCCAGGGCATGACCTGGAGGTCCAGGATCGAGTCCCATGTCGGGCTCCCTGCCTGGAGCCCGCTTCTCTCTCTGCCTGTCTCTCTCTCTCTCTCTCTCTGAATGAATGAATAAATAAATAAATAAATCTTTAAAACAAACAAAAAAAAGAACAATTTTCCCTTTATGTTTTCCAAGTTTTTACTATATAAAGTAAAGGACAATAATGTAATTATTTGAGCATGTAACTATTTTAACAACATTTGCATTAAGGATATAGATAGGTAGATAGATAGGTGATAGACAGATACATGTATATGTATAGCACATTAATCTTATGCTGTCTCTGTTGTTGAATTCATGAGGCAAATAAGTAACTTACAGGCTTCAAGCGCTTAAAGGGAACTTTGTAAAGAACAGGGAGAAATTTTAAGAGAGGATTGAGAAGAAAACAATAAGACAAAATAAAAGGAATAGGTTGGCAGATAGGAATATGTACTTTGCAAAGAAGTCTTGAAGGAGTGAAGTCTTCCAGCAAATGGCTTTGATATTGCATGTAGGTTTGATTCAAGGATGGAGCTTTACCATTTATTTATTTTTTAGTAGTTTTTATTTAAATATTTATTTATTCATGAGAGACACACAGTAAGAGTCAGAGACATAGGCGGAGGGAGAAGCAAGCTCCCTGAGGAGAGCCTGATACAGTACTCCATCCCAGGACCCCAGGATCCGGATGAGCTGAAGTCAGACACTCAACCACTGAATTACCCAGGTGCTCCGGAGCTTTAACATTTAAATAAAAGGTTAATGTAGGCATTTTAGAACTGGTACTTCAAGGGATGCTATGAGGTAACCTCATGTGGGTGAGGTCAAGGCTACTTTGAATTATTTTATTATTTATTTACTATCTTACTTAGCACATCTCTCCCAGATCCCACCAATGTATGGAAATAGTGATAGCTAACAATATCTAAGAACATGCATCTGAGGCTGTTACCTATGGTTGGATTGGAAAAAAAAAAAAACAAAAAACAAACTATTAAAAAAAAAAAAGTGTTCATTAAGTTTCTCCAGCTAGATTGAGTCTATAATTGTGAAACATAATTAAATAACTGACCTCTGAGGAAGTAATATATATTGGTAAGTTTCATTTTCTCATATGACTGAAAAACTGCTTGAGTATTTTTGTTTGCTTGTTTTTGTTTTTCATTCAAATTCATTAGAGAATTCAGGTAACATGGGTAATATCATGCATTTCCCCCTGGGGCTGCAGTCTTTTTAAATGTTCCACATTAGACAGGCCAAATCTCCTTGAAAGGATGAATCATGCAGAGATCACATTTGTTTCAACAAATGTCTGTCGTCTTGTGCCTATTGTACTTTTTTAATGGAAGAACAGACTAATTTTTAACCACAGGGGAGCTGGATATACTATGTATTACTCACTGACAAATATATGAACTCTGTTTCCAGCTTTTCTTTGAAGAATTGCACTTAGGAACTCCTAATTATACAGTATATCAGTGAAGAGATATGGAATGACAACTTAAAGGCTTTCTTTCAAATTATGACTGCCATTTATTTTTAAGTGATATTATTTATTATAGAAGAGTAGACATTCACAGCACTTTGTACTTCTTAAAACTGAAGGAAGCTTCCAAAGATCTTAACATCTGAGAACTTCTACTAAGTATTATGTCAAGCAAATGAAAGTTCTAGTAGGTTGTAAAGAAGTGGAAGCAATAGCAAAATTAGTGAACAGTAACTATACAAGGAAAACGGACTACACAAGAACAACTTGAAGGATGGGAAAACCAATATTTAATGTATACTCAGATTAGGATAGACATATTTTTCTCAGTAAAAAAAAAATAGTGTACTGGGTAGCAAATGAAGCAAACAAAATGGATTGTAAAGAACTCATGGTAAATGGTAGAGACTTTTTAAAAAAAATTTATATATTTATTTGAGAGAGAGAGACAGAGTACAAGCAGGGGAAAGGGCAGAGGGAGATGGAGAAGCAGACTCCCTGCTCAGCAGGGAGGCTGATGTAGGGCTCCATGCCAAGATCCTGGGATCAGGACCTGAGCCAAAGGCAGATGTTTAACCCACTGAACCACACAAGCACCCCTAGAGACTAACATTTGAATTTTGAGGGTTGGGATTTTTTTTTTTAAGATTTTATTTATTTATTCATGATAGTCACACAGAGAGAGACAGAGAGGCAGAGACACAGGCAGAGGGAGAAGCAGGCTCCATGCACCAGGAGCCCGACGTGGGATTCGATCCCAGGTCTCCAGGATCGTGCCCCGGGCCAAAGGCAGGCGCCAAACCACTGCGCCACCCAGGGATCCTGAGGGTTGGGATTTTTGATCATAGATTTCAACATTTTAGTCTTCCTTTGAGTATTGGTTATTTCATTTACTAAAATGATACTTTATAGTATCCTTTATTTGGAAATGATTAATAGTTTTAATTTGGTATTAATAGATATTTTTTCTCCACATTTCAAATGTTCCAAATGTGTTAAATAACAAATTCATAAGATGTTATTTATTTATTATGAAGGTGTAATAACATGTTTTAAAGTCTCTGAGGTATACTTCTTGGTGTCAGGTATCCTTTCCTCTAAGTGAAGATGGAGTGAAAACACCTTTGGCTTTCAAATAAGACCTGCCTGGGTTTTACCACTGTAAGAATTCTAGCCTCACTAATAACGGTTGTGTTAATTAATCTCTTCGGATCTCCTTCCAATTTTTTAACATAAATATTAATGTTAACACATGAGTATTAATTAAGATGATATATATTCCTACAGAAAAGGAGATGATCAATAAACTGAAGCTATAGCTGTCCTTTTTCTGTCAGGTAACGGGGCTAGTGATTGTGATACCCTATACTTAAGGCTGTGCTATGCCACATGAATCTCTTTAGAGCTTTATAAAAGATAATCTCCAAAAGAAAGTCAAGAAAATGCTATATGTCCATGTACCAAGATTCCTACAGAAAAAAATTATGTTCTTTTAATGTTGCTCAAAACAGTATATAGTAAGTTTTCTTATTTTCTTAAAGGAAGGGACAATTTATTCTGGCATGTGAATTTTGCTGCTTCATCTCTTACATTTTACCCTTAGTTCTTCCAGAAAAATGTGTCATCTGCTTGAGGTATCAGATATATTTCTGGTTAGCTACACCAATATCTGTTCCCAAATTTGTTTCCTTAGCTATGTTTTGGCTATTTTTGATACTATTGGCCAAAGTATGGCAAATAGAAGTTTGCTTCTGTGTTCCTAGAAATTCTTTGCACTTTCTTGACATAGGTGCTACTTTATTTTCACATTCTTCTTGTTGAAGATGGTTGTAATTAACAGAAGCAATGAGTCATCAGCTCTGACAACTCGAACCCTGAAATCAATCCAAGTGATTTACTTTACACTTCTTGTTATATAAGCAAAAATATCTCTTTGCTCAAGCTTGTGTAAATGGTATTCTGTTACCAGCAACTAAAATCTGATCTGATACATTTCACTATGAAATTCTTCCTTTCTGGCCTTGAATCACCTCACAAATAAAAGGAAATGTGATGGTTAATTTTATGTGTTAAGAATTGCCCAGGTAGCCCATAAACTATTATGTCTGGGGTATATCTGTCACTGTGTTTCTGGATGGGCTTGGCATTTGAATCATTGAACTCAGTAAAATAGATTGTCTTGCCCTGTGTGAATGGCATCATCTAATCTATTAGACTGAATAAACAAAATGCAGGGGAAAGATGATTCATCCCTTTTTTCTTCTTGCCTCTCTGCTTGAGTTGAGACATCTATCTGAGTTTAGACATCTATCTGGACTGAGATTTACAACAGCAACTTCACTGGTTCTCAGGCTTTCAGATTTGGAATGGAATTATACCACTATCTTTCCTGAGTTGTCAGTTTATGGATGGCAAATCATGAGACTTCCCAGCCTTCATAATTGAATGAGTCAAATATTCATATATATATATATATATATATATATATATATATAAATTTCCTATTGGTTCTATTTATCTGGAAAACCTTAACTGATACAGTAGGGGTCCAGTAATGGAGCATATACAGGATTTTTAATCTCAAATATCTTCATTCCTGTTCTCTGCCATGTTTGTCCAATTCAGGTTATGAGGACTAACTGAGAATTGAGAAAACAAAGCTAATCTAGAAATAAATTTCAATTTTAATACTGTCAATTGCATCCGTTTCCAATCCATTAACGGCCAATTTTAATAAAATGATTTTAATCAGCTTTGCTAAAAATTGAATGAGAATAATTATTTTTTACTATTCTGACATGGTTCCCTTGGGATCATAAATTCACCTTCATATACGAATTACTTGAGAGAAATGTCCTACAAATAAAGGAAATGATTTTGTTACCAATCTCTAATTAAATTCAAACTAAACACATAAAATTAATAGGAAATGGCCTATCATACATATTTTTTATTTCTTCCACATCTCTATATCTGAATGCTTTATCCTTTCTGGCTGATCTTGCCAACAGAGTTTTTTTTTTTTTTTTTAAGTAACTGTTGGAATTGACTTTTGTGCCGTTTATAGAAAATATGGCAGAAACGTTTCTATGTGATATCTCTGTTATAATAATTGCATAGCCTACGTGTGTTTGGGAAGAAAATTTTTCACTGCTCTTCAAGATTCTTCTAGCTGGTCTAAAATTTCTAGCTAGTCTAAGAATTATATTGACATGATACAGGTTAACAGGAGAATAAAAATTACATGTGTACAGAGAGCCAATAATAAAATTTGAGATCCAAAAGGCAACCAAGGCATGAAACTTTTATACACTTTAGAAAAAGAAACATAAATGTGTGAGAAATTGATAGAATGACAAAAAACCTTTATGTTTAGGATCTTCAGATAGTATGGAATTCTAAACAGAATTTAGGCTGGGATAGTAAATTAGTAAGAGTTTGTTTATATCGGCTTCTTTGGCCCTGAATTTCCTGTCTCTAATGATAAGGAAATCTTTTTACCTCCTGGTATAGGGAGGATACGTTTTACATGGGAGATTTATCTCCTGCTTTCAGGAGACAAACGAGGATCAGAGTGTTCTTGAATTAGCTATTTCTTAAGTAATTTTAATTTAAAATAATTAGTATGCTATTGTGGCATATTTTGGTTTGGCCTGCTCAAGGCCCCACTCTGCTATCTTTATTACCAAGCGAGTATGATTATAGATTTATAGGAGTAAAAAGTTAAACAGAAATGATGAAGAAGGGATTATATTGAATTTGTAGCGTTGGTCTCATTGGGGTTAAAAAAATAGAATTCTTAATTGGATTCTTTTGGCTAAACACCAAAAAAGCTATAAAATGTGAATAAATAAGGGAAAGTAAGAAAGCAATATAACGACTTATCTATAAAAGTTAAATGTCTAAGGCAAAAGTGAAATTCATAAGCCATGTCCCAAATAGATTCAATATGTATCTAAATTATTGACACAAATGCCCTAAAATATACAGATAAAGGCTATATTACTTATGTGATACAAAAGGGCAATTTAATAATTTGTTAATCTAGGCCCATTATATTGGGACTAAGTTTATCTGAGGCTTAAATTTCAGATGAACTCCACTTTACATCCTCACTGAAGTCTACATGTCTTTGAGGGAAACATGTACTACAAATTTCCTTCCTGAGGTAGGAATTATGTCTAAATGACTCATAAGAAAGATTTTTTTTGAACTATAGTTTTTGACCCTTTTAGTACTATAATTAATCACAGTTTGACTTTTATCACTCTGCCTCATTGGCACACTTGGCATGTCTTCTTGGACCTAAAATAGGCATTTAGATTTTTCTGTTGTTATGAAGTGATTTGATTAAAATCCTTTGTCATAAAGAAATCCCTTCCACTTTTTGGTAGAAGATTGAATGTGAAAAATAAAGAGAAACTCAGCAGACAGTGGTATAGTGTTGACTAATGACAATAAAGTGAAGTGGTAGCAAACAAAAGCCATGATTAAATAGACGCTATGATATAGGAGGGGAAAAGAGCTATAAGTGGAACAGAAAATGACTGAGTCACCACAATCATGATTCATTTAATGTAGGTTTTATCTCGAATGACATTTCAATTACTTGTGGTATGACTGTACCATTACTAATAGAGTTTCTTCTCTTCTTTACTTCCCTATGCATGCTTACAACATTTTTCTAAATATATTAACTTAAATAGGTTTCTGCAACCTGGAAAATCCTAAGTAATACAGTGCTTGAGCACAAACCCTTATATTCTGATATGGGTGTAAAATAATACTGGATGCTGAATTGTACTGAGGTCAAACCCTAAGCAAAAATTGAGCTTTGCCAAGACAGAAAACAGAGTTGTCTGTTTTTATTTGTTTTCTTTGCTTATTTGTCGGACACTAATATTTGTTTTCCTATCATTTAACAAATGTTCTATTTAAAACTTTAGCAAAACCACAATATTTTTACTGTATTTGAAACAAAAAATATAGTCAAGCTTTGATTACTAAAACTAGTTCCTCTCTCTTGGTTGACATAACTACCATTACATGATAATTGAAATACATGGTTCAGCTATAACAAACAGTATAATATCCCTCAGGTCTGTCATCCTCTGTTATCTTCTAAATGCAAGTCACTCCTGTCACCTGTCTCTACCCCACTCTCACCTCTATGTTTTGTATTTCTTCCCCTCTGATTTAATCTCTCACTGTAGGCTTCCTTGCCAACCCATTCCACTCTGCCATCTGGAACATCAGTACACTGTTGAAAATAAAACAACAAAAAATTACATGTCATCAGCATATTCACTGAATGTTCTCTTCTCTTTGCTTTAAATAAAAATTTTTCTCTCCCTTAAGGATATTAAGGTCCTTACAAACATATTGAGTGACTGGAGAAGTTTGATTCTTTCATTATGTATGAACAGAGAGATCAGGATCATGAGGAAGGAAGAATGAAGCAATTTCAATTTTTCCCATTTTTTTCTTCTCCTTCAAAAGTATTCCCTTTCATGATTATGCAAAGACACTTCTTTTGTAGAAGATCAACCATTTCTGTTTATCTGAAACTGTTAATCTAATATGGGAAGTCCTATACCATGGGAAACTCCTCAGTCATAGGCAAAATTGGACCATTGGTCATCCTAGATCTTCAAGTAACATCCCACATCCCTCCGGTAAACATAATCCCTGCTCTCATGGGGCTGCATAGTCAAATATGGCTTCCATTTCTGCGGCTTGATTGAGACTACTGTAAGTTTAAAGGTCTGCCTATTGGCTTGATTGAGACTACTGTAAGTTTAAAGGTCTGCCTATTTGATGAAATTTTCCCTTTTCTAAATTTATGAGACAAAGTTCACTTCTAGTTTTTCTTCTGTCTTTCTGGAAACTTGTCAAGTCCTTCAAAATTTCTCTGACTCCATTTCTGTTTAAATATCAGTGTTTCCCATAAGCCATGTTCTTTCTCCTCACTGTTTATGTCTTCATGGATAGATTTACTTAATTTCACTGGATTTAATTGTTAATTATATACTAATGATATCCAAATCTATCTCACATTTGTTTCCCATCATATACTTATTATCTGCTGGACATCTATCTCTCCTAGAAGTTTCACATTCACATCAATATGTCCCATAATAAATCCTAATATTTTCTTCCTCTTCTAGCTTTTATTTGGTGGAAAACACAAGCATACACTCAAGGATTAAGCAAGAACAAACACTGTAACTCATTTATTCATCTGCCTTATAGCCACCATCCCCACACTCCCATACCAGTGTCTACCCTGGAATACTCCACCTCATTGATACTTTTATTTTAAAACATTTTTAATTTGAATATAATTGGCATACAATACTACATTAGAAAACACTATCTAGAAGATATATGCACCCTTAAGCATATATTTTTTATTATAGCCTTATTTACAATAGCCAAGATATGGAAACAACCCAGGTGTGCAGCAATAGATGAATAAAGATTATTTATATATACCCACATATATATACATATATATACATATATGTATGTATTTTATGAATGAATATGTGTATATTGTATAAATATGAATGAATATACAGGTATATATATATATATATGAATATTACACAGCCATATAAAAGGATGAGATCATTGGTACCTTTTATTAGAGAGAGAAATTATGCAAAGGGGGAGGGGCATCATACTCCATATTGAGCATGGAGCTCCATCTCATGACCCTGATCATGACCTGAGCCAAAATCAAGAGTTAGATGCTTAACCAAGTGAGCCACTCAGGTGTCCCAATTGGTACCACCAATTATATGCCACTCGTATTTACCCAATTTATCAAGCAAACCAAGATATATTTGAGAGCAAAAGACAATGCTAATCACACAAAATACTGGAACAAGTATGTCAACTGAGACTCTTCATGGTCTTTGTGTTAAGATTTACCAAAGAAACAGAACCAACAGAAATATATGTATGTATGTATGTGTATGTATATATAAATATATATATATATACTGTATCTATTATAAAAATATAGTGTAATATATTTATATAGAGAGAGAATATAATTATATTATAAACTTTATATATATAAAGAGAGAGACAGACAGACAGATGGACAGAAAGATTTATCTAAAAGAATTGACTGCCATGATTCTGGGATTGCCAAATTCAAATTCTGGAGAACCAGAGAAGAGTTGATGTAGTTTCAAAGAGGGCAGTCTGGGGCAGCCTGGGTGGCTCAGCGGTTTAGCACCACCTTCAGCCCAGGGCCTGATCCTGGAGACCCTGGATCAAGTCCCATGTCGCTCCCTGCATGGAGCCTGCTTCTCCCTCTGCCTGTGTCTCTGCCTCTCTCTCTCACTCTCTCTCTCTCTGTCTCTCATGAATAAATAAATAAAACCTTTAAAAAAAAAACAAAAACAAAAGGGAGCAGTTTGGAGGCAGAATTCATTCCTTTTTGGAAGATCTGTCTTTTAAGGTTTTTAGCTTTTGATTGAAAAGCCTATCAATATTATAGAAGGAACAGTCTGTTTTACTCAGTCTAATTATCTGAATGTTAATCACACCTAAAAAGTACCTCCATAGCAATATCTAGACTGGTGTTTGACCAGATATGTGGGAACTACAGGCTAGCCAAGTTGAAACTTGAAATTAACTACCACCTTTTTTCTTCATACACTTTTAGCTTCAATATTGTCCCTCCTTTTTGTCTGTTAGAAGTTCCAGAATGAGTCATTCTCTTACATATATCCTCCAGCTACCCAACACAGCTATCCATTGCCCTGGATGACCTCTCTATCTTTCCCTAAGGATTGATTGTACCCTCTTCAGAATCCTGTGAACTGACAGATATGCAAATATCTGTCAATTAAACACAATCTTGTTTGTTAATCATTGGTTTACATGTCTCAGTGAATCCTTAAGGTTAGGTGCCAGATCTTATTCAACCTTATATTCCTTAACCTTAAGATGGTGCCTATTAAATAATAGATATTGATAAGTAAACTTTTATGTACACCTGCTATTGTGAGGCACTGTGCTCAAAATTACTGTTAAGATGAAAATTAAAAATGCATATCTTGCTCAAGAGAGTATACAAAAAAATTGAAGAGGTGAATAAAAATGAGTAATTTTATATACCATAAAATAGGAGCTTGTACTTCCTACAGTATGTCATAGAGTGGAGGATGCATGAGAATATTAGCAGAAAAATCTAAACATTCCCACATAGAGAAGTTTTTAGTATATTCTTCATTCCCTTGATGACAATGTTTTATTTTAGCATTGATTTTGTTGACATGGACTGAAGAGACCCTAAGCCCAGTGGCCTCTTCTCAGCCCATCCTTGGGAAGTCTTCAGACACAGATAGATGTCTCTGTCTCAAAGACAGACCAGACACAAAGATTGAGTGGTGTAGGTGGGAAGATTGATTAAAGTGAGAGTATACTCTTGAGATGTGAAAATGGACAAGCTCAGGGGATAGCTGTGTGTCCAGTGTTTGCGTCTCCATTTTTTATTGACAATTGTTAATTAGAGGGTATTTATTATTTGGGGAGAAGATTTCTTGGGAGTAGGGTTTCATAACTTTTCTCCCTTATTTGGTCAGAATCTCCAGCTTTCTTTGTTTTGGGCCTGTCTGGTTTGATTCAGCTACCCATAGCTTTGTTTTTGGAGTGTTGTCAGGATAGTTGTCTAACTTTTCTGGTGGGGGCCATTACTCCACCTTTTCTGGCACCCAGGTATCTTGCTAAAGCCTCACTTCTTACTCTATTTGTGGGGGAAAATTATGAAATTGTCCCAAGATTCAGTTTCTCTATCTAAGAGTAATCAAAGCATAGTAAAACTAAAGTACAGGAAAAATGAAGAAAGAAAAAAAAATTATTAACAACTGGCATTCAACCTAACCTAAGCATTCAAGTAGAACTATTGTAGGCTGACTTCAGTTTAATAGAATTGTTCCAATTGTCTTAAAGGAAAAAAAAAAAGCAACTTTTCTAGCTGTGAATTTTCAGTGAGAGAATTGAGCTATGTTTAAGCCTAAAATCAAATTCTATAGTTTTTATTTGATTTCATTTTTATTCCATCTAACTGAAGGAAAAAATTAATCTTTCATAGTCAGATATTTTCAAATTGTGTAGCCTAAATAATAATAAAAAAAACAAACATGAATGTCTATTCCATCATCTCAGCTCTAATTCAGTTTTATTGCTAAATATTGCCTTGTAGAAAATCTTAGAATATTTTATAATAGAATGATAATTAATTAAGATTTTGAAAGTATTTTTTAAATAAACTTGTTTTGAAAACATATTATGGCTCTTAGTGCCCTACCACTCATTTAGAGGAGGCCTTTTTGTCTCTTCCTTTTCTCCTTGATTTTACTTCCTTATTTATTAAAAAAAATTGGCTATAATTTTCCCCATGAGACAGAAAGATAACCAATGATGCACAGATCATTGGTTACTTTTACAATAATGTTTATACAAGCTCTATACATGGCAATCTGAGGAGAAATTTAAGATGATAATACTTTGAAATAGAATAGACACAATTCCAAAGAGCATGTTCTATTTCATTAAAAGCATTGAATATTGGTGGTGCCAGTACAGTAAAAACTCAATTAACTGATACCTGACTTGTTTAGAATTCTAATTAGCCATGATACCCCCAGATTTGATTTTTAGAAGATAATGACAAAGGAGGAGGGTGGAATCCCACACTGAAATAAACTTGAATAACACTTTAAATCACTCCATTTTTCCATTCACACTTCTTCAGTTAGTCTCCTTGACTTTCAATGTCTTCTTCTTAATAACCTTGCCCTTTTCTAATGCAACTAGTTATCTTGTGAAATGCAAATCTCTATCCTCACTGTAGTTTAAAAGTTTGAAGACCTCTCTCTTTTTAGAGTCAAGACAAAATTCCTTGAAATGATCTTCAGCCCCTCCATAGTCAGCACCCCACCTTCCTCTCCATCATTACATCACATCACATAACATCACACTGCACCTTGCTTTCTCTAATGCACTGGCCTTCTATCATTCCTGCTCATGCTTACTCCTGTCAAAGGAATGTTTTCTTTGTCTGGAAATTCTTTCTTTTCCTCCAGCCTAGACAATTCCTAAACATTATATATCAAGAAGGGTAACTATAACATGTGAATAGAATCCAGCTCAATCTTTTTCCTTAGGGAAACCTTCTTTGACATCCTTGACCCAAATTCTATATTATTTGCTCTCTTGGCACATATTCTTTTTTGTAATAATTATCATAGCTGCAATTCAGCAAACATTTTATGATTGTTTAATTGATATATAAAGATTTCTCATGTGTAAGCACTTCAAAGGGCATCAAATGCATTTTTTTTCATGATATTACTTCCAGGACTTAGCACAGCACATAGTAAGATTCAATAAAAATTAGTTGAATGAATATACGTATGGACTTCTCACATAAATATTCTCCAGAAACAAATGAATACTCTCCTCATGAGGTGTTTTGAGTTTGAGTCTCAATGCTCAATGCTATTTGAGACCAGAGTCAAAGCCATCTACAATGCTTCTACCCACATATACTTATGGGACCAACTTACAAATATAGCAAGTAAATTTAGTAGATATCTATAGGACAGAACTCTCCCTCTTACAAGTCAGATCAAATCTGGTAAAAAAGATAAAAAGGGTTATCTATGGGAAGTTTATAATTTGTGAGTTATAAAAAGAATTTAGAAATGGACTTCTTTTATAGGGAAGGTTGGCAGGCTGCAGGAAAAAGAGTATAAAAAACAGACTGGTGAGTGAGGTTAAGGAAAATGGTGACCAAAGGTGAGGTGAAAGGAAAAAGAATGAGACATGAGGCCATGACCCCAAGAACATGAATCAAACATCACTAGTTGATACCCACCTTCATTCCACACACATCTGAACCTCGTAAGACTTTGAAACAACTTCCTTAACATTTGTGTGTAGAACCTCTGAAAACTTTATAGGGGACCTTTTTGAAATGGTTTGTATGAGTCAGGTGAAATACTATCTAGAGCAAGTAATGCCCTTCTCCATGGCTATCATTGATGGCCATCAGCAGTACAGCTATTGAAGATGAAGAAGTAAAAGATATCTATTCACACAAGAAAATCTAAATATATGACTATAGAGACCAGATAAACCCAGCCACCTAACTTCCCTCATGTCTTATCAGAAATAGCTCTTTGTACTTGCTTCATAAATATTTTGTACACTCACACACACATGTCACACATGTACATGTTTATGTATATATTTTCATACACACAGATATATACTTAGATGCAGATGCCAGTATAAAACATATCCATTGCAAAACAGAATGGAAAAGCCCTGATAAAATATAATTAATCTGAAGAAATTTTTGTAATATATGCCATGTATATAACTCAGTGTCATTTATGTTGAGGCCATTAGAATAGATTGATTCACTTCCTGTTCTTTAACATTACATTTTGTCCAATAGAGGTATGGACTAAAGATGAAAAATAACGCATTTGGCATAGTTTTTTCAACTTTCCTAAACCTATGGTTTTTCCGAATTATCCAGTTTAAGTCTGAATACAAAAAAAATATGCAATTAGATGCTTTTTTAAAAAAAGTATTTACTTAAAAGCCTCAGATATTTTTCTCTGATGCATGACAATTGCTAATCTAATAGTGAGATCAATATATTTGAAGTTTCAGAGCTGTGAGAGAGTTCTGTGATTATTCATTCATTCATTTGTTCACTCAAGTAACATTTATGGATTGTCAGTACTCTGATAGAAAATAGGTAAAGTACTGAATCTTTAATACATAACTACATATGAAGCAAAGTGTTCTAAGTTTTTAGCAGGATCATGGCAAATACTTTAAAAACTTAGTCTTAGGGATCCCTGGGTGGCTCAGCGGTTTGGCGCCTGCCTTTGGCCCAGGGAGCGATCCTGGAGACCCGGAATCGAATCCCATATTGGGCTCCCGGTGCATGGAGCCTGCTTCTCCCTCTGCCTGTGTCTCTGCCTCTCTCTCTCTCTCTCTGTGACTATCATAAATAAATAAAAAATAAAATAAAATAAAATAAAATAAAATAAAATAAAATAAAATAAAATAAAATAAAAACTTAGTCTTAGATGGCTCATAGCAGGGGATATCTGCAACTACCAAGATGATAACGCTTTCATGAGTTAACAATTAAGTGGGCCTTAAAGAGTTAGCATGATTAGTGAATGAAAAACGGATAACCAATGGACATTTTTGTATGACAGTGGAATTCTTTCTTTCAATCAAATACTTCATTGGATCCTAGGAAATAAAATTGGTAAATGTAGTTATAACAGAAGTGGATGGTTGAGAACTACTGCTAAAAGCTATATGCCCCAAGGAACTTCCAGAAAACCCAGGTGTTCTCATCTACAACACTGCTTCTGGAAACTGAAGCTAGGTGTCTTACATCTACATCTTGTGATAACATAGTCAGTTAAGAGTAAATAACTAGTTATTACTAGTAGTAATAACAACAAATAAAGGGGAAAGAAGTTAAATCTGACTTCTATTTAGGATGGAAAATGTAGAAAAATAAAAAGGGACTTTGGGGTCAGACATTTGACATGACTCTCAACTCTGTTACTTGCTGGCTGCTTGCTCTTAAGCACCATATTTAACACCTCAGAGCTTGGTATCCTTATCTTATAAATCAAAAACAATGTACAGTAATTTTTGAAAGCATCCGAGAACATAGTAAGGGCCCCCAAAATCATTAGAAAAAGACCCTGAATTTGTGCAATCTCCATATCCACATATGAATTCTAATATCACAAAATTTTTCTTAAATGTATGAGGGCACTATATATTAACTAAATAGCACACATTTTCCCATAGTATATAAATTCAGTTTGACAAGGACACAAAACTGCACCGCAGATTGTTTTTCATAATAATGGAATATTATTTGGATATTGTGTTAAATCTTGATTTTTAAAAAGATTTTATTGATTTATTGATTTATTAATTTACTAGAGAGAGAGACTGAGAGCATGCAAAGACAGGAGCAGAGAGGAAGGGAGAGAGAGAAAGAATCTGAAGCTGACTCTGATGTAAGGCTCAATCCCTGTGAGATCGTGATCTGAGCTGAAACCAAGAATCTGACACTTAACCAACTGAGCCACCCAGGCTCCCTAGATTTATTTTTTTAAGGAAATTGATTAAAAATTGAGGAGAGCTTAAATGAATGACAGTACAATTGGGAGTTGGCTTAGAATCATTAGGAATACTGAAAGTGGTGATTTCTTGGCCTTAATCAAATACTCATACATGAAACTGGCTGCACATTCAATTAAAGAAAATATATGAATATACATGGGAGTTCTTCTCTTTGTTTATCTGAACATGTGTTCATTGTAAAAATGAACTTTCATACTAAAGGGGAAGAAAGTAGATTTATTTTAAAAATAAATCTAGTTTGTGGGAAAAAAATGGTCATCACACACACACACACACACACACCTCAGTTCTCCCAATGTAAAGACGGATACCCAGGTATACAGAATAATGGTCCAAGATAGCTTTGTACATATGTGTTTACAGGAGAAAAAAAATAGTTTTCATATTTCTCTTGACAAGTTTTCAAAAATTTATATATCTGAATATATACATTGCTATCTTGGATTGAACCTACTTACATACACGCATACAGATCCACCCATGTGCATGTGAATTTATACTTATATTCACACATATCACTATTTCTTGCTCAGTTTTTTTTAATTTCAAATTTTATATATATGTCCAAGAGATATTTAGGTATGAAAGTAGAAGATGGCTTTTTTTTTTGCCTCTCTAGTAATTATGATTAATATGCAAATATTTCATTTCCTTGAAGCATGTTATCATTACAAACAATCTAGTGAAGGCAGAAAAAGAATGTACCTTGAACATCCTATTCTATTTATTGAATTGGAACCCTCAGAGGGTAATCTCAAAAAACAAGTTGAGTGACTTTTCAACATGAGAAAGAATTTATTTTGAACATGTGCTGATTCCTGTTTTTAGTCAAATGCTCTGCTACCTGAGGAGAAAGATGATCAAAGTTTCTGGGATATACATATATTAGTTTTACCTTCAGCAAGGCTGACCAAATCTTGTAAAGTGTAAGGACTTTAGTCAATTTTTTATCTGTCACTTACATAAACTATCATCATTTATTGATGAGGGTACAGCTGAAGAAGAGTTACTCTTCACCATTATGTCTTTATATTACACTTGACGGAATGGAGATGGACAAAAGTCAAAACATCTCAAAACAAAACAAAGCTCTAGCCTGAGTCTTAGAAATTTCTGATGATAGTATGATACTGTTTCTTAACTTTTCTTGGTCTCAGTTTGTTTATCTTTTATTTCAAGGGTATGAAGTACTGCACAACATTCTTTAGAGAGTAATTGACTTTATAATCATATGATTTAATATGCAGGGACATTTTGAAAAGCATAAAGTGTCATACAAATGCACTTAATATCTCTACTTAAAAGATAATAGTCCTATTCTATTCAGCACACAATAGGCCACTCCAAGAGAATTGCATTCTGTTCAAGGTGTACACTGGAGTATATTCTGAGGTTAAAAACCAGAGGTAGAGAGGATCTGCTAAGTCATGAGATAGAGGAGATATAATGTGGTTAGTGAAGAGAGGTAGAAGGGCTTATGACAGTGATAAAGATAGAAGTAATTATAAATAAGTAGAGAAAGAGATTTTTGCAAATAAGAATTAGTGTTCTTGATAGATTTGATTCAACCATTTTAACAGATGGTGAGTTTATTGATATATTTGAAGATTAAGCAGACATTAAATTGACACCTAATAGCAGTAAAAAGAATTGAAACCTCAGATGGGTATGTCATTCTGATTTTGAAAGATTTATGGAAGACTATTATTATCACTGCATTGTTTACTATTTTAATCATCTATTGCTGTATAACAAGCCACCCCAAAACTTAGTGACCTAATAAAATAGTTTCTTCTCACAATTCTGTAGGAGAATCTCCAGGTTACCATGGTATCATTCAGGGTGCTGGGAAGGCTGGAAGGTACAGAAGAATCTTCTCATATAATTGAGCAGCTGGTGGTGGTCTGTCCTTGAGAGGTCAGCTGAGACTTAGTTTACCTTCATAGATCTCTTTCCACATGACTGCTTGGACTTCCTTGGACAGAATGATGATACAGTTTCAAGAAGGTGTGTTTCAACAGGTCAAGGGGAAACTATAGACTTCTTCAAACCAAGATGCCAGTGTTACACAGCATACTCCCAAAACAGTCCATGTCAAAGAGCCAGCCCAGATTCAATGTGGCAGGAAAATACTGTAGAGCTTAAGTTTCAGGCCTGAGGATCATTGGGAACCATTTTGGAGAGTGGCTACCACAGGTATAGCACTTGTTAGAAGAAGGAGAATGTAGTAACACACAATTTTAAATAAATTTTGGAAGGAAAAAAAGGAGCCCAGAAATTGTTGAAATTAATTAAAAGATTGGAAGGTAAGTTAAAAAATGGATATCAGAGGTTAAATATGTTAAGTTCTAGACTTTAGTCAAGCAAAGGATATGAGTGAAAGAAGGTTCGTCCACTTTAACAAATAATAAGCATTTACTAAGTGACAAATAGGAGACTAGTTAGTGAGGTAACAAGACTTGCTTTATAAAATATCTGTCCTTGAGAAAATTCCTGAACAGTTGGGCGAAGACTGGAAAATAGGTGATAATAGCATAATATAAACAATATTAAAATATTTATATATTTGGGGACTATATTTGAAGTGACCACAGAGATGAGGTTTGATGTCTTCTTCAAAAGGTTAGGTTCCAGCAATCAAAAAATGGGGTAAGTAAAGGAACTAACTTTTATGATGTGCCTACTTTGAGTAAGGTGGTGTGCTAAGTGGCATTTATGAACTGCCTACTTTGCTTTTTAAACCATTCCCTTGAAGCAGATATTATAATGCCCATTTTATAAAACAAAGAAACTGTGTGGCTCAGAGAGGTTAATTAACTCACCCAAGATTGAAGCTATCAAGAGGCTTTGATTCCAAAATCCATACATATTACCCAGGAGACACATCTATACAGTAATAAAAGCAAACCCAGTGAGTATTGACTTGGAGCACACTGGATTGGAAACACTTGCAGAATATTTAGTACCCCTGCCATGAACATGATTGGATAGGTATCATATAAAAAGGCACAGTGGACCTACACATCATCTCTAGAATCCCTCAGATCACCTCCCATGGGCTTCTGTAACAATTTGCTATAGAGGCCTATGATAGGCCTGACTTTGCTGGGCTCTTTTCTACAGGTAGAAATGTGCACTAAATAAGAAGTTGGAAATGCTGACCAATGGCTCAGGATGGAGAGATGGGGTAGAGATATAGATTAGAGATCATAAGTATTTAGCTAGTAGTAGTAATAGTGGCCAGTAGAAACAACACAGGAATAGCAGCAGCAGCAAAAGTAGTAGTAATAATAATAATAATAATAATAATAATTCTAGTATTAAAAATAAATTGCAGTGCATCCTAATGATGCAGGAACATTCCACATGTTGGGAAATTCTGAACATTTGTTAAGTAAACACTATACTACATTTGTGTCTTAGCTTATGCAGTATATCTTCAGTGTTTTTCCCCCAATTTCTCCCCCCCGGGCACAATTCTCACATTTTCTTAAAGCATCATATCTTTACAGAAGAACTTTTATAGAACCAGCTATAATTTCTTTGTTCAAATATTTGATTTATTCCTATATCGCTTTCTATTGTAAAAGCTCTATCAAGGCAGTTTTTTTTTTTTTTTTTTATTGGAGTTCAATTTGACAACATATAGCATAACACCCAGTGCTCATCCCATCAAGTGCCCCGCTCAGTGCCCATCACCCAGTCACCCCCAACCCCCGCCCACCTCCCTTCCACTACCCCTTGTTCATTTCCCAGAGTTAAGAGTCTCTCATGTTCTGTCTCCCTTTCTGCTATTTCCCACTCATTTTTCCTCCTTTAGCCTTTATTCCCTTTCACTATTTTTTATATTCCCCAAATGAATGAGACCATATAATGTTTGTCCTTCTCTGATTGACTTATTTCACTTAGCATAATACCCTCCAGTTCCATCCACGTCGAAGCAAATGTTAGGTATTTGTTGTTTCTAATGGCTGAGTAATATTCCATTGTATACATAGACCACATCTTCTTTATCCATTCATCTTTCAATGGACACTGAGGCTCCATCCACAGTTTGGCTATTGTGGACATTGCTGCTATAAACATCGTGGTGCATCTGTATCTTTGAGGTAAATCCCCAGCAGTGCAATTGCTAGGTCGTAGGGCAGATCTATTTTTAACTCTTTGAGGAACCTCCACTCAGTTTTCCAGAGTGGCTGTACCAGTTCACATTCCCACCAACAGTGCAAGAAGGTTCCCCTTTCTTCACATCCTCTCCAGCATTTGTTGTTTCCTGCCTTGTTAATTTGCCCCATTCTCACTGGTGTGAGGTGGTATCTCATTGTGGTTTTGATTTGTATTTCCCTGATGGCAAGTGATGCAGAGCATTTTATCATATGCATGTTGGCCATGTCTATGTCTTCCTCTGTGAGATTTCTCTTCATGTCTTTTGCCCATTTCATGATTGGATTGGTTGTTTCTTTGGTGTTGAGTTTAATAAGTTCTTTATAGATCTTGGAAACTAGCCCTTTATCTGATAGGTCATTTGCAAATATCTTCTCCCATTCTGTAGGTTGTCTTTGAGTTTTGTTGACTTTTTTTTTTTTTTTCTGTGCAAAAGCTTCTTATCTTGATGAAGTCCCAATAGTTCATTTTTGCTTTTGTTTCTTTTGCCTTCGTGGATGTATCTTGCAAGAAGTTACTGTGGCCGAGTTCAAAAAGGGTGTTGCCTGAGTTCTCGTCTAGGATTTTGATGGAATCTTGTCTCACATTTAGATCTTTCATCCATTTTGAGTTTATCTTTGTGTATGGTGAAAGAGAGTGGTCTAGTTTCATTCTTCTGCATGTGGATGTCCAATTTTCCCAGCACCATTTATTGAAGAGACTGTCTTTCTTCCAATGGATAGTCTTTCCTCCTTTATCGAATATTAGTTGACCATAAAGTTCAGGGTCCACTTCTGGGTTCTCTATTCTGTTCCATTGATCTATGTGTCTGTTTTTGTGCCAGTACCACACTGTCTTGATGACCACAGCTTTGTAGTACAACCTGAAATCTGGCATTGTGATGCCCCCAGATATGGTTTTCTTTTTTAAAATTCCCCTGGCTATTCGGGGTCTTTTCTGATTCCACACAAATCTTAAAATATTTTGTTCTAGCTCTCTGAAGAAAGTCCATGGTATTTTGATAGGGATTGCATTAAACGTGTATATTGCCCTGGGTAACATTGACATTTTCACAATATTAATTCTGCCAATCCATGAGCATGGAATATTTTTCCATCTCTTTGTGTCTTCCTCAATTTCTTTCAGAAGTATTCTATAGTTTTGAGGGTATAGATCCTTTATCTCTTTGGTTAGGTTTATTCCTAGGTATCTTATGCTTTTGGGTGCAATTGTAAATGGGATTGACTCCTTAATTTCTCTTTCTTCAGTCTCATTGTTAGTGTATAGAAATGCCACTGATTACTGGGCATTGATTTTGTATCCTGCCACGCTAACAAATGCTGTATGAGTTCTAGCAATCTTGGGGTGGAGACTTTTGGGTTTTCTAAGTAGAGTATCATGTCATCAGCGAAGAGGGAGAGTTTGACTTCTTCTTTGCCAATTTGAATGCCTTTAATGTCTTTTTGTTGTCTGATTGCTGAGGCTAGGACTTCCAGTACTATGTTGAATAGCAGTGGTGACAGTGGACATCCCTGTCTTGTTCCTGATCTTAGGGGAAAGGCTCCCAGTGCTTCCCCACTGAGAATGATATTTGCTGTGGGCTTTTCGTAGATGGCTTTTAAGATGTTGAGGAATGTTCCCTCTATCCCTACACTCTGAAGAGTTTTGATCAGAAATAGATGCTGTATTTTGTCAAATGCTTTATCTGCATCTAATGAGAGGATCATATGGTTCTTGGTTTTTCTCTTGCTGATATGATGAATCACATTGATTGTTTTACGGGTGTTGAACCAGCCTTGTGTCCCAGGGATAAATCCTACTTGGTCGTGGTGAATAATTTTCTTAATGTACTGTCGGATCCTATTGGCCAGTATCTTGTTGAGAATTTTTGCATCCATGTTCATCAGGGATATTGGTCTGTAATTCTCCTTTTTGTTGGGGTATTTGTCTGGTTTTGGAATTGAGGTGATGCTGGCCTCATAGAACGAATTTGGAAGTACTCCATCTCTTTCTATCTTTCCAAACAGCTTTAGGAGAATAGGTATGGTTTCTTCTTTAAACGTTTGATAAAATTCCCCTGGGAAGCCTTCTGGCCCTGGACTCTTGTGTCTTGGGAGGTTGTTGATGACTGCTTCAATTTCCTCCCTGGTTATTGGCCTGTTCAGGTTTTCTATTTCTTCCTGTTCCAGTTTTGATAGTTTGTGGCTTTCCAGGAATGCGTCCATTTCTTCTAGATTGCCTAATTTACTGGCGTATAGCTGTTCATAATATGTTTTTAAAATCGTTTGTATTTCCTTGGTGTTGGTAGTGATCTCTCCTTTCTCATTCATGATTTTATTAATTTGAGTCTTCTCTCTCTTCTTTTTAATAAGGCTGGCTAAAGGTTTATCTATCTTATTAATTCTTTCAAAGAACCAACTCCTGGTTCTGTTGATCTGTTCCACAGTTCTTCTGGTCTCGATTTCGTTGAGTTCTGCTCGAATCTTTATTAACTCCCTTCTTCTCCTGGGTGTAGGATCTATTTGCTGTTTTTTCTCTAGCTCCTTTATGTGTAAGGTTAGCTTTTGTATTTGAGTTCTTTCCAGGTTTTGAATGGATGCTTGTATTGCGATGTATTTCCCCCTTAGGACTGCTTTTGCTGCATCCCAAAGATTTTGAACGGTTGTATCTTCATTCTCATTAGTTTCCATGAATCTTTTTAATTCTTCCTTAATTTCCTGGTTGACCCTTTCATCTTTTAGCAGGATGGTCCTTAACCTCCACGTGTTTGAGGTCCTTCCAAACTTCTTGTTGTGATTTAGTTCTAATTTCAAGGCATTATGGTCTGAGAATATGCAGGGGATGATCCCAATCTTTTGGTATCGGTTCAAACCCGATTTGTGACCCAGTATGTGGTCTATTCTGGAGAAAGTTCCATGTGCACTTGAGAAGAATGTGTATTCAGTTGAGTTTGGATGTAAAGTTTTGTAGATATCTATGAAATCCATCTGGTCCAGTGTATCATTTAAAGCTCTCGTTTCTTTGGAGATGTTGTGCTTAGAAGACCTATCGAGTATAGAAAGAGCTAGATTGAAGTCACCAAGTGTAAGTGTATTATTATCTAAGTATTTCTTCACTTTGGTTAATAATTGATTTATATATTTGGCAGCTCCCACATTCGGGGCATGTATATTGAGGATTGTTAAGTCCTCTTGTTGGATAGATCCTTGAAGTATGATATAGTGTCCCTCTTCATCTCTCACTACAGTCTTTGGGGTAAATTTTAGTTTATCTGATATAAGGATGGCTACCCCTGCTTTCTTTTGAGGACCATTCGAATGGTAAATGGTTCTCCAACCTTTTATTTTCAGGCTGTAGGTGTCCTTCTGTCTAAAATGAGTCTCTTGTAGACAGCAAATAGATGCGTCCTGCTTTTTTATCCAGTCTGAAACCCTGCGCCTTTTGATGGGGTCATTAAGCCCGTTCACGTTCAGAGTTACTATTGAGAGATATGAGTTTAGTGTCACCATGATATCTATTCAGTCCTTGTTTTTGTGGATTGTTCCACTGAACTTCTTCTTAAAGGGGAATTTTAAGAGTCCCCCTTAAAATTTCTTGCAGAGCTGGTTTGGAGGTCACATATTCTTTCAGTTCCTGGCTGTCTTGGAAGCTCTTTATCTCTCCTTCCATTTTGAATGAGAGCCTTGCTGGATAAATATTCTTGTTTGCATATTCTTCTCATTTAGGACCCTGAATATATCCTGTCAGCCCTTTCTGGCCTGCCAAGTCTCTGTGGAGAGGTCTGCTGTTACCCTAATATTCCTCCCCATAAAAGTCAGGGATTTCTTGTCTCTTGCTGCTTTAAGGATCTTCTCCTTATCTTTGGATTTTGCAAGCTTCACTATTAAATGTCGAGGTGTTGAACGGTTTTTATTGATTTTAGGGGGGGATCTCTCTATTTCCTGGATCTGAATGCCTGTTTCCCTTCCCAGATTAGGAAAGTTTTCAGCTAGAATTTGTTCAAATACATATTCTGGCCCTCTGTCCCTTTCGGCACTCTCGGGAACACCAATTAAACGTAGGTTTTTCTTCTTCAGGCTGTCATTTTTTCCCTTAATCTATCTTCATGGTCTTTTAATTGTTTGTCTCTTTTTTCCTCAGTTTCCCTCTTTGCTATCAACTTGTCTTCTAGGTCACTCACTCGTTCTTCCACCTCGTTAACCCTCGTCGTTAGGACTTCTAGTTTGGATTGCATCTCATTCAATTGATTTTTAATTTCTGCCTGATTAGCTCTAAATTCTGCAGTCATGAAGTCTCTTGAGTCCTTTATGCTTTTTTCTAGAGCCACCAGTAGCTGTATAATAGTGCTTCTGAATTGGCTTTCTGACATTGAATTGTAATCCAGATTTTGTAACTCTGTGGGAGAGAGGACTGTTTCTGATTCTTTCTTTTGAGGTGAGGTTTTCCTTCTAGTCATTTTGCTCAGTGCAGAGTGGCCAAAAGCAAGTTGTATTGGGAAAAGGAGAAAAAGAGAGGAGAGAAAGAAGGAAAGAAAAGAGAAAGAGGGGAAAAAAAGGAAGAAAAAAAAAAAGAAGAAAAAGAGAAAGAAAAAGAAAGGGAAAAAAAGGTGTGGGGGAAGGAAACAAATCAAAAAGCAAAACAAAACAACAACAACAAAAAAAAAAGAAAAAGAAAAAGAGAACCACCGGGGAGTATCTTCTGATTCTGTGTACTTTAAGTCCCTTGGCTTCCCCTGGAACTGGTCGTCTAGCTGGTTTTCTGGGGGAGGGGCCTGTTGTGCTGATTTTCAGGTGTTAGCACTTGGGGAGGCTGCTGTGCCCCTGCCTGGTGCAGGGCTCAGTGGGGGTTGTTTACCCCGTGAGGCCGCAGGAGGAACAGCCCCAGTGGCGGGTCCGCTCTGGAAACCTGGATTCAGCCTCCGAAGGAACTCCGGAGCTCTCCGTCTGCAGGGCCTGGAGGCTCCGGGGCGGAGCCGCTGATCTGCTCAGCTCGGGGCAGGAGCGTCTTCGCTGTCCTGGGCCCTCCCGGCCTCTGCCTGTCCCGGGGGAGGCGGGATCCTGGGCTGTGTCCCGGCGCCCTGTGCTCCGGGGTCTGCGCTGGTGGATTCGCGCTCCCGGGCCGCGCAACCCCCTCCGCGGAGCCGCCGCCCGAGCCCCTCCGAGCTGCTCCTGGAACCGCGTAGCCCCCTCTGCACGGAGCCTCTTCCTCCGCCCGAGCCCCTCCGAGCTGCTCCCGGGGCCGCGCAGCCCCCTCCGCGGAGCCGCCCCCGAGCCCCTCCAGCTGCTCCGGGTCCCGCCGGGTCCCGCCGGGTCCCGCCGTGGGCGCTGCAGCCCTTAGGGAGCTCGGCGCATCTCCCGGGCGCAGGTGTCTGTTAGTGTCCCCGGGAGCCCGAGGGCATCCCCGCCCTCCTGGGTCCTGCTCCAACTCCCTGCGAGCCCCTTTCCGCCCGGGAAGGTTGGTGCAGCTCCTGCGTCTCCGGGACGGGGCTCTCCTGTCCTGGGGACACTCGCCCCGGCCTCAGCCCGGCTCCTCACGGGCCCCTCCCCCTTGGAGGCCTTTTGTTTCTTTATTTCTTTTTCCCCGTCTTCCTGCCGTGATAGAAGCGCAAACTCTTCTCACTGTAGCGTTCCAGCTGGTCTCTCTTTAAATCTCAGGCCGAATTCATAGATTTTCAGGATAATTTGAAGGTTTTCTAGGTAATTTGGTGGAGACAGGTGATTTGGGGATCCTACTCTTCCGCCGTCTTGCCCCTCCCCCCTGTTAGGTCCTCTTGTTGGATAGATCCTTTAAGTTGATATAGTGTCCTTCTTCATCTCTCACTACAGTCTTCGGGATAAACTTTAGTTTATCTGATATAAGGATGGCTACCCCTGCTTTCTTTTGAGGACCATTCGAATGGTAAATGGTCTCCAACCTTTTATTTTCAGGCTGTAGGTGTCCTTCTGTCTAAAATGAGTCTCTTGTAGACAGCAAATAGATGGGTCCTGCTTTTTTATCCAGTCTGAAACCTTGCGCCTTTTGATGGGGTCATTAAGCCCGTTCACCTTCAGAGTTACTATTGAATGATATGAATTTAGTGTCATCATGATTGATTCCTATTCAGTCCCTGTTTTTGTGGATTGTTCCCTTGGACTTCCTCTTTCTATTATAGAATCCTCCTTAGTATTTCTTGCAGATCTGGTTTGGTGGCCATATATTCTTTGAGTTTCTGCCTATCTTGGAAGCTCTTTATCTCTCCTTCTATTCTGAATGAGAGCCTTGCTGGATAAAGTATTCTTGACTGCAGGTTCTTCTCATTTAGGATACTGAATAAACCATGCCAGCCCTTTCTGGCCTGCCAGGTCTCTGTGGAGAGATCTGCTGATAACCTAATATTTCTCCCCATAAAAGTTAGAGATTTCTTGTCTCTTGGTGCTTTAAGGATCTTCTCTTTATCTTTGGAATTTGCAAGTTTCACTATTAATTGTTGAGGTGTTGAGCGGTTTTTCTTTATTTTTTTTGCGGGGGCGGGGGGGATCTCTCTATCTCCTGGATCTGAATGTCTGTTTCCCTCCCTAAATTAGGGAACTTCTCAGCTATGATTTGTTCAAATGCATATTCTGGACCTCTGTCCCTTTCGGCGCCCTTGGGAACCCCAATTAAACATAGATTTTTCCTTCTGAGGCAGTCATTTTCCTTAACCTATCCTCATAATCTTTTGTTTTTCTCTTTTTCCTCTGTTTCCTTCTTTGCTATCAATTTGTCTTCTATGTCACTCACTCGTTCTTCTACTTCGTTAACCCTCGTCAACCCTCGTCATTAGGATCTCTAGTTTGGACTGCATCTCATTTAATTGAATTTTAATTTCAGCCTGAGTAGATCTAAAATTTGCAGTCATGAAGTCTCTTGAATCCTTTATGCTTTTTTTCTAGACCCATCAGTAGCTTTATAATAGTGATTCTGAATTGGCTTCCTGACATTGAATTGTAATACAAATATGTAACTCTGTGGGAGAGAGGATTGTTTCTGATTCTTTTTTTTTTGAGGTGAATTTTTCCTTTTGTCATTTTGCTCAGTGCAGAGTGGCCAAAAACAAGTTGTACTGGGAAAAGAAGAAAAAGAGAGAATAGAAAGAAGAAAAGAAAAGAAAAAAAAAAAAGAAGAAGAAAAGAAAAAAAGAAAAAAAGGGGGGCAGGAAGCAAACAGAAAACAAGGGGGACTATCCTCTGATTCTATATACTGTAAATCCCTCGACTTCCCCTGTAACTTTCCAGTGCTGCTTGCTTTTCCCCTGGCCATCTAGCTGGTCTTCTGGGGGAGGGGTCTGCTGTGCTGATTCTCAGGTGTGAGCACTTGGGGGAGCTGCTCAGCCCCCTGCCTGGTGCACGGCTCAGTGGGAGTTGTTTATCCTGTTTATCCTGTGAGGCCACTGTGAGGCTCAGTGGGGGTTGTTTATCCTGTGAGGCCCCAGGAGGAACAACAGTGGCAGCGGCCAGCTCTCCAGCCCTAGAGTCCACTCAGGCAGTAACTACCGCAGCTCCCAGTCCGCAGGGGCCTGGATGCTCTGGGGGCGGGGCCGCTGATCTGCACAGCTCAGGTTGCCCAGTGGCAGGAGCGTCCTCGCTGTCCTGTGCCCTCCCGGCCTCTGCCTGTCCCGGGGGGAGCTCTGGATCCTGGGCTGTGTCCTCCGGTGCCCTGGGCTCCCGGGCCTACGCTGCTGGAATCGCCTCCTGGCCGGGCAGCCCCCTCCTTGTGGAGCTGCCTCGGAGCTGCTTCCGGGCCCGCAGGGTGTGCGCTGCAGCCCTTTAGGGAGCTCGGCCGCTGTCCCCCGGGGCGCAGGTGTCTGTTAGTGCCCCTGGGAGCCTGAGGGCATCCCTGCCCTCCTGGGGTCCTGCTCTAACTCCCTGCAAGCGCCTTTACCTCTGGGAAGATTGGTGAAGCTCCTGCTTCTCCGGGCTGGGGCTTTCCTGTCCTGGGGGCACTCGCCCCGGCCTTAGACCGGCTCCTCGCGGGGCCCCTCCCCCTGGGATACTTTTTATTTCTTTATTTTTTTTTCTGTCTTCCTACCTTGATAGAAGCCTGAACTCTTCTCACTGTAGCATTCCAGCTGTTCTCTCTTTAAATCTCAGGCCTAATTTGTAGGTTTTCAAATGATGATTTGAAAGTTATCTAGGTAATTTGGTGGGGACAGGTGACTCAGGGACCCTACTCTTCTGCCATCTTGCCCCCTCCCCTCAAGGCAGGTTTTGTTCTTGTTTTTATTTTGCCATTCTACTCCTAGCTTGTACTCAGTACCCAGCATATAGTAGATATATGTACAGTATAAACATAATACTAACGAATATCAACTCTTAAGAAGTGAATTGAAAAAGAGGTGCCTTGAATGAGGCAAAAGAAAATGCTGTCGTCCCCTATAGTTAGAAGCTCTCTCCACAAATATATCAGTCTTAATGTACCTGTATTTGCATGCTGATAAGTTCACTAAATTGCCCTTGATCACACCCACTTACAAAACTATTACATAATTACCAATAGCAATCTTTGGGTAATTTTATTATTATATATATTCCTAAGAAAAATATTTGTATTCAAGAGTGTAAAAAGACTATTTCAGCAGCCAAATAATCAGACAGTGAAAGAACCAGATTTGTGAATACAACAGAAATCAGTATATTCATTAGTTAATAAGACCCTTCCTACAACTTTCAAAATTTAGAAATTGTGATGGATCATTGCATGTGTCAATGTGAGATTAACACTGAAATTGGTGAACAGTTAATAAAGGTGCTTACCTTCCATAATGTGGGTGGAACTCAGCCATTTGAAGGCTTGGATAGAACATATCCAAGAATGGACTTCCTAAGCAAGAGGAAATTCTCCAGCACATTATCTTCAGACTTCATCTGCAACATCAGCTCTCCTGTGTTTCTAATCTTCAGACTAGAACTCCTGTTGCCTAGGGTCTCCAGCCTGTAGCCCACACGGTAGATTGTAGAACACCAACCTCCGTAATGGTGTGAGCCAAATCTTTACTAAAACTCTCTCTTTCTCTCTCTCTCTTTCTCTCCCTCTCTCTCTGTCTCTTTCTCCATGTGGAGAACTCTGACTTAAAACAAATATTGGTACCTAGAGTGATTCTAGAGACCAAAATCTTAGGGATGAATTTTCTGAATTGGTTCTGGGATTTCTGCAAGTGGTTATCTAATCTGATTAGATTTAAAGATACTAATAATTCTATGTCCAGCATTAAAGAGAGCACTGATAGGCTTTGGTGTGATCTGGCAATAGAGATATGCAAAGTATCAATAATAAATACTCCTTGTCAAACACTTGATGGAAAGATTAAGGGACAAAGTTTATGATACTTTTCAACATTTTTTGTCAAGCTAATGAGCTTAATGAGATTGGTGGTTTAGTTTTAATGTTGCTAGACAAAGTGGAGAAAGAAAAAATGAGCTTAGGGATTCAAATTCCCAGCTCTTTTCTCTTATAGCTGCAGAGCTACGTTGCTAAAAAACAACACAAGAATTTCATCTGGTTAGTAGCTGACTAACAATGGTTATTGAATTCCCGGTCTCATAGGGTATCTGTCTACTATTCAAGTGAGTGTATTCACTAGAAAGTAATGGGAGACCCAAAATTTGGAAAGGGGCTGTATGCAAAGACACTGATGAAAATGGGGATACTAAAACCCTAAAATCTGATGAGTCTTCTCCAGTAGAAGCTGCCTCTCCACCACCATCTGAGGAAATAAACCTTTCTTTGCCTCAGGAAATTGTAATGACTTCTCCTAAGGCAGTTGCCTTATAAGACACTACTGATTCTCCTCAGATTCCACCTCTACCTCCCTTCTTTGATTCTAGACCTTGACTAGACTCAAGTTCCAGCATACCCCTAAAGATGAGGTACAAAGTCTGACACCTGACTAGTGCACTGAAATCCAAAAGAACTACTGGAGCTTTCTAATTTATAGAGACAGAAATCCAAGGAAGATGTGAGAATGGTTATTAAGTGTGTGCCATAATGGTAGAAGAAACATAAAATTGGATCAGGTCAGATTTATGGCTACGGGCAAACTAAGAGTCTGCATTTAATGTTAGTTTAGAGAGTTAGAAAGGGATCTAATAGTTTGATTAGTTCATTGGTTGGTTGGTTGGTTGGTTGACTGAAATATGGTCTAAGAAGTGACCCATAGTAAGTGAGTTCACAATGCCAAAGCTGCCTTGACTTAATGTAGAGGAAAAGCTTCAAAGATTTAGAGAAACTGTAACATTGATGTGGATTTGTCATTTAAGAACTCCATCTGCACCATGAAAGGGAGGATCTAGAAGATACACCTTTGACCATGACTTTGAGAAGTACATTTGTGAGCAGAGCCGCAGAATCTTTCAAGAGTTCCTGGATCACTCTTCTGCATAGATAAAGACTTAAAGTGGGAGTTGTACCTACCAAGTTGAGAATGGGAATTACTGGATCCCAGGATGGCAGGGGTCAAGAGGTGACATTCAAACACTATGGGCAGAGTGAGCATGGCTACCATAGAAGACAGCAAGTCAAGCAGCACTCAGAGTAGCCTGACTTGTACAGACTTATGGAGTTGATTAGTTAATGTTGGTGTTTTTAAAAGTGAGATAGATAGGAAATCTAATAAATTCTTATTTGATCTATATCAGCAGAGAAGTTCTAGGTCAAGTAAACAAAAGTCTAAACTGAATTATGAAACACAGTCATAGCCTTTCAGTCAATTTTACACTCGAGCCAGCTTTCAGAACCAGATCCTTTTGAATGAAGGGGAAGCCAGAGCCTTTTAAAATAAAGACTTTAATAAACTACCAAAAATCTACACTATTAAGTTTTCTCCAGCCTTCTCCAAAGGACACTATGATCTTTCACCAAGTATATTAATCTGGATTTTCCAGAGAAACAGAGCCTATAGGCTATGTATGTAGGCTCTGTCATCTGAAAGCTTGCAGATTCAGGAAAGCTGATAGTGTAATTCAGTCTTAATTCAAAGGCCTGAGAACCAGAAGAGGTGATGGTATAAGTCCCAGTACAAGTCCAAAGACCTGAACATGAAGGTGTGTGTGGAGGTATAGGGTAAGGAAGGGGGGTGGGATTATCATGTAAATTCTGGTTCCAGTCCAAAGAACCAAGAAATAGAAGAGCCAATGTCCAAGAACAAGAGCAAGATGGTTGTCCTAGATCAAACAAAGAATAAATTTGCCTTCCCTTTACCTTTTTGGTCTATTCAGCCCCCAACATCTTGGATGATACTCACCTACATTGAAGAGGGTGATTTGCTTTACTCTGTTCATCAGTTCAAATGCTAATCTTTCCCAGAAACACTCTCCAAAGAAAAACATTCAGAACAAGGTTTTACCAGCTATCTCGGCATCCCTAACCTCAGTCAAACTGATACATAAAATTAATTATTACACCAGGTAGCTGTATTATGGAGAAGGAAATAATCAGACTTTTCAGGGACTACTGGACACTGGGTCTGGAACAAATGATACTAATTTTAGAAGACCCAAAAAGGTCACTGTGGTTCACCACTCAAAGTAGAAGTTTATGGAGATCAGGGGATCAGTGGGGTTTTAGTTTGAGTCCATCTGACAGTGGGCCCAGTGGAACCCTAAATCCATCTCATGGTCATTTCTCCAATTCCAAAATGCATACATAATTGAAACAGATATACTCAGCAGCTTGCAGAATCTTCACATTGATTCCCTGACCTGGGGACTGAGGGTTATTATAGTGGGAAAGGTCAGATGGAAGCCACAAAAACTACTTCAACATAGGAATGTAGTAAAAATACCACATTCCTGGAGAGATTGCAGAGATTAGTGCCCCATTGAGGACCTCAAAAATAAAGGGGTTGCAATCCCCATCACATCCCCACTCAACTCCCTTATTTGACCTGTGCAGAGGATAGATGGATCTTGGAGAATGATAATGGCTTATAGTAAGCTTAACCAGGTGGTGACTCCAGTTGCAGCTCTGTACCAGATGTGGTTTCACTGCTTGAACAATTAACACAATCCCCGGTATCTGGTATGCAGCTATTGATTGATCAAATGCTTTTTTTCTCAATATCTGCTACTAAAGCCATAACAGTTTACTTTCAGATGGCAAGGCCATCAATACACCCTCATTCTCACACCTCAGGGATATATCAGCTCTCAGGTCTCCAGATCTATATCATAATTTAGTTCACACGGATTTTGATCACTTTCCTTTCTACAAGATATCTCACTGGTCCATTACATTATAAAACCATGATGACTAGACCCAGTGATCAAGAAGTAGAAAATATTCTAGACTTATTGGTAATATAGTTGGGTATGAGAGGGTGGGGAATAAATCTTAAAAACTCAGAAGTCTCTAACTCAGTGAAATCTCTAGGGGTCCATGTTTGAGGCCATGTTGAGATATGCCTTCTCAAGTGAAAAATTTGTTGTATCTGGCCCTTCCTACAACCAGAAGAAGCACAGCTCTGAGTGGGCCTCTTTGGATTTTGGAGGAAACGTATTTCTCATTTGGGTATGTTACTCCTGCCCATTTACTGAGTGACCCAAAAAGCTGCTAATTTTGAATGGGGCCCAGAATAAAAGAAGGCTCTGGAACAGGTCCAGACTGCTGATAAGCCTCTCTTCCACTGGGCTGTATAGTCCCACAGACCCAATGGTGCATCAAGTATCAGAGGTAGATAGTGATACCGTTTGGAGTCTTTGGCAGGCTCCTATAGATAAATCTTACTACAGGCTCTTCAGATTGCAGACTAAAGCCTCATCATCCTTTGTGGATAACAGTTCCCCTTATTAGAAATAGCCTTATTCCGCTACTGGACCTTAGTAGACATTAAGTGCTTAACTAAGAGAAACCAAGTTATCATGCAACCTAAGCTGTCTATCATGTTATCTGATTCAGCAAGCCATGAAGTTGGGTATGTACATTACAATTGTATTATCAAATGGAAATGATATATACAGGGTCAAGTGCCAATCAACGCACTGAAGGCACAAGTAACTTGCATGGGAAAGTGGCCCAAATATCCATGGTCCCCACTCCTGCCATACTATATTCTCTCCTAGACTGCATTTACTACCTTATGGGGGAATCCCTACAATCAATTGATATAGGAGAAGAAGACTTAGGCCTGGTTTATAGATGATTTTGCACAATGTGCAGGAAATACTTGAAAGTCAACCATTGCAGTACTACAGTCCCTGGATGGGACAACCTTGAAGGACAGTGATGATGGGAAATCCTCCCAAATGGCAGAGTGTCAAGCAGTGTACCTGATGGTTCACTTTGCTTGGAAGGAGAAGTGGCCAAATATGTGATTATATACCAACTCATAGGTTATCTCCAGTGGTTTGGCTGGATGGTCAGAGAAGTGAAAGAAACATTATTGAAAAACTGGCAGCAAGGAAATTTGGGGAAGAAGTATGTGAATAGATCTCTTTGAATGGTAAACACACACACACACACACACACACACACACAAAGAGGGATACCTGGGTGGCTCAGTGGATTGATCATCTGCCTTTGGCTCAGGTCCTGACCCTGGGGTCCTGGGACTGAGTTTCGCGTCAAGCTCCCACAGGGAGCCAGCTTCTCCCTCTGCCTATAGCTCTGCCTCTCTCTGTGTCTCTCATGAATAAATAAATAAAATCTTTTAAAAAAATGAAGGTATTTGTTTCTCATGTGAATGTTCACCACAGTATGGCCTCAGCAGAGAAGGATTTCAATAATCAAGTAGATAGAATGACCTATTCTGTATATCCCACTTTCTTTTCCCAGCTTCCACTTTTTTTATTGTAATCAGAGTTCTGCATTACTCGGAGTTTTACTTCACTGGGACACAGCACAATAGAAATAGGAGGGTATCATTTTCTACATAGATACAGAAGTTTCCATTCATACAGTTGAATTTCTATTAGACTCCTTGACCTGTGCTTCCACGATGGCTGTTCTTACTACAGCAGCCACCCTTGTGTCACCCAGTGAGCTCATGATGGCTGTAGTAGCAGGAAAGGAAGTTATATCTTGGTTTAATAACATGGCCTTCTACTTACCAAGGCCAACCTGACTATGGCCACTGTTGTGTCCAGTTTGCCAACAGCAGAAACCAACAATAATTCTCCATATGAGGCCTTTCTCCAGAATGATCATCCAGCTACTCAGTGACAGACTAATTACTGTAGACCCCTGAAGGGCAGAGTTTTGTTCTTATTGGAATAAACAGTTACTATGGATATGGATTTGTCTCCTATATTCAATGCCTGTAACAATACCATTTATGGACATAGAAAATGTCCTGGTTACCATCACAGTGTTCCACACTGTATTGCTTCTGACCATGAAACTCTTCACACCAGAAGAATAGCAGCAATGGGTACATATGTTTATAGAATTAATTAGTCTTATCATGTTCCCCACAATCCTGAGCTAGTTTGAAATAAGAGTAGAATGGCCTTTTGAAGACTATCATGGCATCAACTAGTTGGTAATATCTTGCAAGGTTGGGACAAGGTTCCCCAGAAGGATGTATATGCTTTGAATGAGCATTGAACAAGAGTATTGTTTCTCCCAAAGCCAGAATTCATGGGTCCAGAAACGAACGGGTAGAAATGGGAGTGGCATCACTCACTATTACCCCTAGTGACTCACTAGCAAAACTTTTCCTTCCTATTTCCATAAACTATGTTCTGTTGGCCTAGAGATATTAGTTCCAAAGGAAGAAATAGTTTAATCAATGGTTTACTGAATATGTCAATGATTTACTGAACTGAAAGTTAAGACTGCTGTCTGGCCACTTTGGACTCTTCATGTCTTTGAATGAAGACAAGGGAGTTACCATGGTGGTTGGGGTGATTAATCCTGACTACCAAGAGGAAATTGGACTGTTGTTGTATTAATAGATATAAGGGAGACTGTATCTGGAATACAAGAGATCTTTTAAGTCATGTTTTAGTATTATCATGCCTTGGGATTGAAGTCAATGGAAAATTATAATCTAATTCAAAAAGGACTATTAATGGCTCAGACACTTCAGGAATAAAGATTTGGGTCACCCTTCCAGGTAAAGAGCCACAACCAGCTTAGGTGCCTCTTAAATGCAAAGGGAATATAGAATGATTAGTGAAAGAAGGTAGTTATGAATACCAGCTATTATCACATAACTAGTTACACAGATTAGGACTATAACTGTCATGAGTATTTCCTAATTTTTATGAATATGTATAGATTCTAAATAGATAAATGTTTATCTATATCTATAAATCTTTGTTTCTTCCCTCTTTTTATCTCTTTATCATACACAGTAGGTTATATTGGCTTTATATTACAATATCTAAGTATTTTTAACTCTAAATCATAGTATTTAAGTTAAAGGATATCAAGAAGAGCATACATCAACCAAAAACTTTGCATTCTGTTCTGGGGAAAGGGTTAGTTTCCATTTTTTAATCATAGACATGATAGTTGCATTATATCAGGTCATATTTTAGTATTACCATGCCCTATGATTGAAGTCAATGGAAAATTAGCATTTCGACCATGCTATTGTCTTGAGATTAAAAACAATTTAAAGAAAAGGGTATGAGTGTTATTTTGATATGCAGTAAAGTCATGATGTTTAATTTTGTTTGTTTTTTTTAAATCAAGATTTTATTTGAGAGAGAGAATGATTGAGAGAGAGGGTGAGCCTTAGTGGGGACAGAGGCAGAGGGAGAAGGAGACTCCCTACTGAGAAGAGCCCCCCCCCCCGCCCCCCATAACATGGGGCTCAATCCCAGGACCCTGAGATCATGACCTGAGCTGAAGTCAGAAGCTTAAGTGAATGAGCCAGTCAGGTGTCCCTTGATGTTTAATTTTGTATGTCAATTTACAGAGTGTTTTTAGGAGATTGATGTTTAAATTGATGTACTTTGGGTCAAACAATTTACTCTCCATTTGTGGGAGAGTCTCATCTAATCAGTTGAAGACCCGAATAGAATGAAAAGACTGACTTCTCTGAGCAAGAAAGAATTGCCTTAAGACTTCATCTGCATTCTCAGCAGCCTGGGTTTGCAGGTTACCGATCTTTGAATTGGAACTGTACCATTGGCTCTTCTGGGTCTCAAGCTTGTTAACATATATTGCCAATTTTGAACTTGCCAACTTCCATAATTGAGTGAGTCAATTCCTTATAGTAGGTATCTTTCTATACATGCACATTCTACTGGTTCTGTTTTCTGTTTATCTGGAGAATCCTGAGTAATATGAAAATATATATAGACTTTTATGTTTTGGTTTATTCACTGAATAGGAAAGACAAAGAGGAGATGCTGGAGGAAGTGCCAGGCTTGGACTACAACTACATGTTGGGTTATAATTCTTGCCAGCTCTATGATGAACCTATTTGCAATATCACTGCCTCATTTACCAAAGCCGAAGAATACATTTTTTTCATTCAGAAATGCAAGAAATCTGGCTCTTTTCTTCAAATTCTCAAGGTGATTTTTGAAAACTCTGGATAAAAATGGAAGCTTAACGGATAAGAAGCCTCGTTGGGACTTTATTCTGATGGATTATTCCAGAAAGTATAAGAAGTGAGAATTTGATGGCCCATTTCTGGAAAAGAAGTTTCTACATATTGAGGTGTTTTTTGCCAAATGTTGGCCTAATTAAGCCTGAGAAAACCCGTTTCTCTGCAGGCCTAGAGCTGCTGGGTAGAGACAAGCCATGCTGCAGCATCATGAGACATCATTATCATGTTGGCAAGACTCTTTTATTAGCAGGAGTTGGGAGGACACCTGGGTAACTGGGGCTTACAGGATATATGATTTCTGTAACATTGCAGGTGGAATGTTAAAGAGCATAATGCAATTTCTGGAGGAAGATGCTCTGCAATTGCTAAGAGCCTCAGCATACCAAAACTTATAACCTTTTCCTTTATGTTTAGAATGTTCTGCAAAGCAAATGAAACATTTGAGATGGTGGAGATGGGCTTGTTCCTGAAGCCAGTAACAGCAGTTAATAAGATCAGGCCACCAAACTGACTTTCCGGACTCATTTCCATGTGTTTCCTAAAAAAAACAAACAAGAAAGCACAGGGTGCATACAGCATGATCACACTCTATAAATAACGTAGGCCAAGAAATCTCCTTCCTCTCTACTCCTATCCTCAAATTAAATTTGAACTAGTTTCGGTTTGAGCCTTGAAACTAGTTTTGTTGGTCTTTCTTGTAAATATTTTGTTACAATATTCACTAAACGATGGATATCATAGGAGTGACTCCTGGGTCATTTGCTTATTTTCGAAGGGTTTCATATACTCTGTATGAATGACCTTGTTCAGTTTCTTCACTTTTTAAAGCAAATTTAAACATTATTGTTAGCAAACTATAAAAAACTATCTGAAACTTATTATATAATTGTTATTCTAGAGGAAGTTGTAGCCTTCTTATATTAAATCTTAACAGTTTTATGCACTTAACAAACATATGCTTCTGAGATTTCTGACAGCAAACAATGAAAGAGAGTTGCAATTTCTCAGATCTTCCTCTATTATTCTTTCTATATCTTTTAGGATGTTCTTTTACAATTTTAAATCAAAAGACTTTTTGAAGATCATGTTTTGTGGGTTAGATTGTGTGTTTGCCACTATATATAGCCTATCAAAATTACAAAGTGATGGTATTTGAATTTTTCTGTAAAGGATCACTTTCATCTACATTTCACACACCTATTTCATTCCTTATATGTTTCCTGTTCCATCTCTACATTTTATACACTTATTTTTTCCTTATATATATTTCATGTTCCGTCATACCTTGAGATCATTTTTTTATTTCTCAATTCAACATAGTTTCTTAAAGACCAGAGGATTAGTGTATTATTATCCCACTTACAAGATGAAAACATTTTCAATAGGAATGCTCCCTCATAAGAGAGATCAAGATACTGTGTGCTTACAAAAACATTTTGTTTATAAACACACATATATAAAATTATACTTAATATATTATATGCGATATATGTAATATGTAGTATTATGTAACATGCCCATAATTTTAAGAAAATCACAGATAATAAATACAGTGTCTTATTATGATAAAGATTGTTTCAAAAAAGTCTTTGCTAGCTCTTCAGTTACTTATGAACTGACCTTATGACATTTTATCTTTCTCCTTCAATATTCTTTCTTGCTCATCAATCACTGTTTTCTTTCTGTTCTATGTCAGTAAGAAAAGTAGTGATGCAGCCACAAATAATGAATCATGAACAAGCTTTTGCCGTTTATAACATAAATATGACAGTGCAGTGCCTGCAGACAGTGTTATTTCCGGTCTGCATTCCTGGACACTGAGGTCAATAAAATTGCTACCAGTCATAAAGCATGGACAGGAGACATATTTGTGTGAGGTGAATCTTCTGACTGGAGAATGAATTACTACTTCAGGATGACAAAATCAAGGTATCTGGGGCCTCTTGGTGGAAAGATGACTCTACTATACTTTGAGGTTATTCCTTGCACATCCCTTTCATGATTTCCTGTAACCCACCCCCCTAAGAACTGGTCTATTTTCTTTATCATTACTAAATAAAGCTTTGCCTGGGTTGCTCTGCTCCCCTTGATATGCAGATATAATAGGTCTCTAAGTCAACTTTACCACTTTGACCACTCTCAGAAGCAAGTATAGCCCAGCACATAGTTTAATCCTGTTTGAAGTCCTGTACTGCTGTGGATCACAGGAAACAGCCATTGGTTAGAACTGATGAAGAGTCTCTCCTTGACCAAATTCTAGCCAGGCTTCTCTGAATTCTCTTTTCAACTAGGCTCTGCATTTCAGCTTCCATGAAAATCTCTACATTGTTTTATTTTAGCAGAGATCTGGTTAAAATCAGCTTATCTAAAATCCCCATCATTTATATCTGATTGACCTTGATATCTGATCAGGCTCCTCAAACTTCACCATTCCGTAGGTGATGTGTGATCACCTGGCCTGGCCTTTAGCAAAAGTCCTGTTAATCAGAATTCCCTTCTTATCATAGATGCTTCCTAATTTTTTTTTTTTTTTTTTTTTTAGTAGGCTCCTTGCCCGGTGAGGAGCCCACTGTGGGGCTTGAACCCACAACCCTGAGATCAAGACCTGAGCTGAGATCCAGAGTCAGATGTTCAACCAACTGAGGCACCCAGGTGCTCCAATGCTACCTCTTAGTAATGTTCCAAGTATTAACCCCCACTCTTCTCCTTGAATATAAATCCCTACTTTCCCTTGTTGTATTCAGAGTTGAGCCTAATTCTCTTCCCTGCTGCAAAACTCCATTACAGTGGTTCCTTAAATCTATTCCAGTAGTCCCTCTGAATAAAGTTTACTTTACCATCTTTAACAGCCATCACTAATAATTTTAACAGATTTTTTAATAGAAACAATAAATATTCAGAAAAATAGAATCTTTGAGTCTTAAATTTCAGCTTTCCAAAATTTTCACAGCACCTTTTCTTCTCATTCCCTCTTTAAAGTTTCTTCAATGTTCATATTTACTCTATAAATAAAGAGTTACCTAATATACATTCCTTCTTTGAACCACACATATCATATTTCTCCTTCTAAACTTTTTGGAGCTCTTGATAGCATCAAAGAGTAGGCATTTACCATCTTTTACACAACCCTAGATCAAATGGAATTTATTAGTTTATTCTTGGATTCTTGGCTCCTTTTGCACATGTTCTGTTTGTCTTTTCTGGTTATCCTTCTTGGCCTCACCCCTACTCACTAGCAGGATGTATAGGGATATAAACAAAGCCTGCCTCTTTTCCGTTGTGCCATGCAAGTTTTTCTGACCCTGTTCTATCAGTTATAGTTTGTCTCTGGGTCTTCTCCATGGTTCCTGATTTACTAGTTTGGGATGATACCTTTGCCCTGCCATGTCAGGACAAATAAAATGGTAAGGGCCTCATGCTGATTCTACTTTCTGTATGCTTCATCATTGCCCTGTTGATTTCTTTAATCTACCCAAACCTCTCTAAATAGTTCTTGCCTTAAATTATTTTGAATTACATTATTCTGAATGTGCTATCTGTTTCCAAATGGGACCCACAATGAAATGTCTGGACCATTCCTCCTTTGCCTACCCTGGCCCCTTGCATATAATTAAAGACTCTTTTTGTTTAATGCTAGCTCAGTCTGTTATTGTTTCAGGAAAAACCTATTCAACTAAGTAGTTCCATTACTAGCAGTCTCAAAAAATACTCTAATTTTTCTCAGAAAGTTAAAATATTATATTTCTTTACATAATTATCTTACTGTCTACCTCATGTAATGCCATTCTCTATGAGAGCTGGGTCCAGGTCTCCTGTGCTCTTCATTATATTCCCAGTGTCTAGTCAGGCCTTCTAGCAAATTATAGGCACTCAATAAATAAGTTGAAGGAAAAATTGAATTGCAATTCTGATTCAAGTTAGCATGCCCTGTGTTCTCTTATATCAGTAACTCCCCAGGCATTCTTCTTCTTCTTCTTCTTCTTCTTCTTCTTCTTCTTCTTCTTCTTCTTCTTCTTCTTCTTTTTTCTTCTTCTTCTTCCTTCTTCTTTCTTCTTCTTCTTCTTCTTCTTCTTCTTCTTCTTCTTCTTCTTTTTTCTTCTTCTTCTTCCTTCTTCTTTCTTCTTCTTCTCCTTCTTCTTCTTCTCCTTCTTCTTCTTCTTCTTCTTCTTCTTCTTCTTTCTTCTTTTTCTAAATTAGCCAAGGTGGGCCATTTGCTGACTTTTTCTCATTACATTTCAGCAACAGATATTGCTCAAAATAAAATCTAAAAAAGTTCTTTGAGGAAAAAAATTAGGTTGTACAGCCAAAAAAAAGATCTTTAAAAACATAATTGCATTCATTTGAGGGTGGTCATTTTGCTGATCAAAATATTTGTTTGTCAATATAGGCATCATTACTTAAAATAACTAAGGGCAAACCTAGTCAAGTCTCAGAAAATTTCTGCCACAGAAGACTAATCTGACTTCCAGATCACTTGACCTTTCCAGATCCTTGTAAAGGTCAGGATGCAATTCCCCTACCTCTACCTACTCTCTCTGATATTGAATTTAGGTAGAATGCTTCCTTTCACTTTCATTATTCTTTTCTCCATTTATTTGTTTAGTGCATCTATTAGATACTCTCAGTGATCTCACTGAATTTTTAATTTAATTCCCAAGTAATTGTAATGTAATTTTTCCTCTTAATACAAATAGATTTATGCTTGTTTGCCACCTCCACGCACAGTTTCTTGCTTATTTTGAGTATAATAAGAATATAATCCCACTGCAGAAGTTTTCTTCATTGTGTTTAGCTAGTACTTCAGCTTCTAGTGACCAGAAGAATCTGTTTTTGTCTTGGCCACTTTGGTAAAATTTTAACATTTAGTAGATTTCTGAATAAGTATCTCCACTGATAATAAGCATAGGAAATTCCTAGTGGGATAAGTAGTTGGGAATGTCAGCAAGCTGCAAAGGATTGTACAATATTATATTACTTATTAGCATAACCAAAAACCATAGCCCTTATCTTGTATTTTATTTTCTCTTCAGTTTCCAGAATACTATTCTTAAATCAATTTTTATACCAAAATAAGTGTAGTGATGGTGCAGCATCTTCAAAAATTGCATATTGACATTTAGGTGATATACATTATTTAGGATAGTTTATGATTTTTGATGCCAATTTTTATCTTTTCTCAGACTAAATATTGACTAGAAAACAGTTTTAAAAATTAACTTGGATGTCATTGGTAGCAATAGTTCTATATGAGCAATCTCTAGAATTTATACTCATGATTTTTAAGAAAAAATCACAATAGTTACAGCTTATTGTATGTTGGCCATTTTCCATGAATTGAGACAGGTACTTTACATGTTTATTCTCTGTTTTTTTTTTGTTGTTGTTAAATTATAAAAACATTATAAGTTTATCTCTACTTTATAGATAGAGGAATAGAGTTTCGAAAACTTAAAAAGTGAGACACACAGCCAAAAATTAAAATATAGGTCTTCAACAATTCATAGCCTCTTTTTATGTTTCCTTAGAAGAGTCTGGAGAGCAGGGACACCCATGTGGCTCAGCTGGTTGACTATAATATCAGTCCCACCTGGGCTTGGAACTCTTGAAATCCTCTCCCCCGCCTTCTGCCCTTTCCCCTGCTTGTGCATGTGCATGTGCACTCTCTCTCTTACTGTCTCTCATAAATAAATAAACATAAAAATAGAATAGTCTGTAAAGCAGAATAAGAAAGTGACTAGACAGGCTAAATAAGTTCTACATTTTACAATACTGTGTTTCAATGACATCTTTATCAATAGAAACTAATTCAAAAGAATATATTTATGTGGAGAATCTAAAAACAAAACAAAACAATTTGACCAACAAACAAAACAGAAACAGATTTATAAATATAGAGTACAAAATAGTGGTTGCCAGAGGGCAAGAGAATCGGGGCATAAGTGAAATAGGTGAAATGGATTTAGAAGTATGAACTTCTAATTATGAAATAAGTAAGTCAGGAAGATGAAAAACACACATATAGAATATAGTCCATAAAATTGTAATAATTTTGTGGTGATAGATGGTAACTATACTTACCATGGTGAGTATTTTGTAATATATGTAATTGCCAAATCATTATATTGTACCTCTGAAACTAATATAATATTATATGTCAACTATAATTCAATTACAAATAAAATAAAAGGTGAAAACAATACAAGAGAAAGAAAATGTACCTGATATATGATAGGATCTCAATATGCTAACTCTCATTATTATTGTTATTATTATTTCATATTCTTTGCTCTAAGCCATGTCATTTGAACAATTAAAAATAGTTACTTTCTGAATGTCAGAAGTTTCTCCTAGAAGATGTCTTGGTTTTGGACTAGATGGAATAGCACAAGTCAACCTATTTCTTCTCTTGATTACAAGTAAAATCTGGACAAAATATATAAATCAACTCCCTGAGTACTCAAAAAAGTAAAAATAAATAATTAAAACTCCAATGATCTTTGGAGGGGAAAAATATGAAAAAGTAACTTTTGTAGAAGAGAGTTTTCCATTTTTCTTTCTTTCTTCTTTTTTTTTTTTTTTTCTTGCAACTTTTCCCTCAAAGGTAAGCTCATTCATGTAGTTAAATGTCAGTAGTGGTGCCAAAGGCTGAAAACTCAGAGAAACCTTATCTTTCTGGCCAGACAACAGGGAACAAGTCTTCCTTCTATGCAAAGTGTGTGCATTGAGAGCAGAATTCTGTTGCTTTTTTGTCTCTTTACTTTTGTAGTTTTACCCCAAGAGGGGGCTCCAATAATAGAGCCCATAGTGGCAGCAGCATAGCCATCTAAAACTCTAAAAGAAACTCCACATTCAGGTCAGAGAAACATAAAAGATAACTATCCAAAGTTTGGGAGAAAGTAGAAATTCTAGAGGGGAGACCTGTAGAGGTTTACCAGTAAGCTTTCATGTGAACCTTTACAAGTCTTGGGGTCAACCTTGAACTGAGTATACATTGGAAAGTTCCAAAGCATCACAACAAATGATTTGAGAACTGAACTAATATTTATATCACACAGAAATCTCAGTTTCATCCTTAAAAGTCACATGCATATGACAGACCAAAGCAGTATACCAAAGGCTGAATCGCCATTCCTAAAATGGTAAGAGAAAACTTAGTGTTTTTGACTGTCTTTTAAGACAAAATATAATTAATTCAGAAAATGAGGATTTTCCAGAAGCTTCTACACATAAAATAAAGCTCAAAAATTAAAAAATAATATTCAAAATATCTTTTCATACAAGAAACTGAGGAAGCATGACTAATTATTAGGAAAAAAAGACAATCAGATATCAACACCACATGACAGAGATGTTGGAATTATCAGATAAAGGCTTTATAGCATCAATTATTACTATGTTCCATGAGATAAAAATTAAAATGATTAAAATAAATCAGGACACATTCTCAGTAACAAAATAAAAATTATAGCAAAATAATTGAATGGGAATTCTAAAACTCAGAAAATACAATATCTGGCTAAAAAGCTAACTGTTAGATTCAATAACAGAATAGAGATGAAAGAGGAAAAACTCAGTGAACTTGAAGAATAATTGAAATTATTCATTCTGGAGAACAAACAGAACTGGGATAGCAACAAAAAGTCTAACATTTATGTCATTTTGAGTCCCCAAAAGAGAGTAGAGATTGTTTCAGAGGAAATACAGAGAAAAATGGCTGATAACTTCCCAAATTTGGTGGAAGAAATACATTTACAAAATCAAGAAAATCAGAAAACCACAAATACAATAAGTTCAAAGAAAACCATGTCTAGACACAGCATAATCAACTCTTGGAAACTAGAGATAAAATATATAAATATACAACTATATATATATGCTATAGATAAAGATTAGACATCTTGTTACATATAGAAGTAAAATAAGTATATATCATATATAGGTACATATTATGTATAACTAGATACACAAAGTATACATATCATATATTTATCTAATCTATATATACACATTAATATATCTGTTGAATCTACATATTGTATGTGTCTTTCTATCTGTCCATATATACATCTATGTATCTGCGTAGCTATGTGAATATATCTTGAAAGCTGCTAGAAAAAAAAAAAATGTTGCATTATATAAAGAGGTACAATGATTTGAGTGACTGAAGATTCCTTATTAAATACCACAAAGGCTAGAAAAAGAAAATAGTGGAACAACATTTTTTAAGTTCTGAAATAAAATACAAACAACAGAAAACTACCCAGAAATTTATATTTAACAAAAATATCCTTTAAGAATATGTATAAGGATATATAAATACAGTCTCAGGAAGGCAAATAACTAAGAAAATTATTCACTAGCACATTTAAGATAAAAGTGGTGAAGGAATGAATATCTTCAGGCTGAAGAGAAATTATACCACAAAAGAACATAGAACTTCAAGAATGTATAAAGATCAACTGAAAATGTATAACTTTTAGTGTATATTAACTTAAGATTAGTTTAATTTTCCCTTAAGTTTTTAAAAAATAAGTATGAAAACTACACTTATTAGAAATATTAAGCTTACATTAAATGTAAACCAGAGCTTAGTAAACCTTTTCTTTAAGCAATTCTATAAGAAATATGTTTGGCTTTGTGGGTCATACGGTCTGTGTTGCAACTAATTAATTTTGCCAATAAGTTTCAGAAGCAGCCACAAATAATACATAAGCAAATGGATGTGACCAGGTTGGACCTGTAGCAGCCTGGATTTAGCTCAGAGTTGTAGGCTGCCAGCCCTAATTCTAAACATACCAAATAAAAGAAAGATCTCTTATTGAATAAAAACACAAGACTTAACCATTCTCTCTAGAAGAAATCTGCAGCCAATATAAATACATGGATTAAAGGATGGTTAATTCTAAACAATCAGAAAAGAGCAGGAGTGACTATTATGATATCACAATGTACTTTAGAACAAGGAATACTTTTAGAGACAAATACATCATAATGATAGAGTCAATTTGCCAAATAGACATAGCATACTAAATACACAGACATCTAAGAACAGATCTTCAAAATGCATGAAACAAAACCTGATAGAACTGAAAGAAAAAATAGACAAATTTGTAATCATAATTGGAAACTTTCACCTTCTCTCAACAACAAATAGAAAAAGTAGACAGAAAATCAGTAATTCTAGAGATGAACCAAACAAGTATCGACAAGCTTGATCTAATTGACATTTATGGAACATTCCATCCAACAACAGCAGAGTGTACATGTATATAAATTATCTTAACTCTCATCCCTAAAAAATTATAAAAGGAAGAGTATATAAAATTAAGCAGGGGATGGTAATAATAATGGTAAGGTATATATACAAATGGAAAACAATGGAGAAAAATTACTGACGGCCGTTTTTTAAAAGAAATCAATAAAATTGATAAACATTTAGCCAGGCTGATTAATTAAAAAAAAAAAGAAGAAACAAATACTGACACAGAAATTAAAGAAGAGATATAACCACAGAAAGTAAAGCTACAAGAGGAAAATAAAATTATTACCAACAACTTTTTGCTTAAATTTGACAATTCAGATTAACTGGATTAACTCCTTGAATGATACAAACTCCAAAACTTCACTATATAAGGAAGACATCAATATTTCTAAATCTATTTAAAAAATTAAACTTAGAGTTAAAATCTTAATTTAAAAAATCCATTTTTAGCTTAACTCTCTTAGTGTGTATACTAGCAAATACTTAAAAGAGGAAACACCAATTCTACATAAATACTTCCAGAAAGCAAGAGATTAAGAAACACTTCCCAACTCATTTTATGAGGCCTTCTTACCCTGGCTCCAAAACTAGACAAAAATATTACAAAAAATGAAAGCTACAAACCAGATTGTAAATGTAAAATGCCTTAAAATATTAGCAAATCTAATCCAGTACATATAAAGGGTAGTATAATGTGAAAAATGAGATTTATACTGGAAATGCAAGACTGGTTTGATTCAACATTAAAACATCAATCAAGTGTAATTTATTATATCAAAGAATTAAAAAGAAAGAAATATGATTATCTTAGTCGATGAAGAATAAATATTTGGCAAAATTCAATACCCACTCATGATTCAAAACTCACAGAAAACTCTGACTACAAGGGAATTTATTTGACCTGACATTGAACATCTATAAAAACCTTCGCCTACCATCTTAATAATTAATATCCTTTTTAATAGTATTTTTTCTGTAAGATTGGAATTAATGCAAGAATGTTTATTCACTTTTACACTGGAGATCCCAGTCAGTGCAATAGGGTAATACAAAGAAATAAAAAGTATACATATTAAAAAATAAATAAAAATATTGATATTTACAGACCACATAATTTCCCAAGTAGAATCATCTCCCAAAATTTGCCAAAGAGCACAAAATAAAGTAAAATGTGATTAGAACTAGGAAGTGAGGCTAGCAAGTTTTCAGGATGCAAGGTAATAAAAGTAAGCAATTGTATTTTATTCACTAACAATAATCAGCTAGAAAAATTTAAAAACAAGTATCATTTACAATACTCTAAAAAAAAGCACAATGAAGTATTTTGTTATATACATAATATGTGAAGGATATTACACATGAAAGCTGCATAACCAGGCAGTGTTCAATTAGTATGGTTCCACTGTGCACAGATTTCAGGCATCATGGTTCAGTTTAATAATGCCAGTATCTCAAACACAGGTCAAATTCAGTCACCATGATATATGAACCATGATTGAGTCCATAAAATATAAACTTTGGTGCTAGTTCTTTAGTCCACAATTTTCTGCACAAATAAGCAGATGTACAGCATGATCAGTAACCAATGATGTCACTTCTTCTACAGTGTGTTGATTGGTCAGTTTGCATCCTTTATTTAGTTCATACTCATAGAGAAAAGTGTGTAATTGTGTTGTCTCTTTATGTCCCTGTAACAAGCCCCCATGACATTTTTCAAAATGAATGATCAAAAAATGGATTGCCCAAAAGAGATGAAAATACAGCAAGGAAACACGAAGTGATCATGCTGGAAGTGAAATAATAATCAAGTGCAAATGGAGTTACAGAAGAAATATCTGGTGGGAATGTTGACACTTCCATTTTAGACACTCTACTTATGCAGCCAGAGGAACTTAAAAAGGAGAACTTATCAATATAAATGGGGGAAAATAATGAAAAGATGAAGATATCCCAGAGGAAGTAATGTTGACAAAAAACCTTGCATTAAGGAAAATCTCAGGGATATATTACACATTGAAAGTATAAAAGGTAGAATGATGGAAGTTAATCCAAGTTTAGAAGTATGAGAATCCAAAAAAGCCCAGAAAAGATCCTCACCCTCTATCATCACTTATAAATGACAAGACGTATGCAAGTATTATTCACACTTCTCTAAAATGTGGAAAGAAAAATCTATAAAAGTAAACATGAAAAGAAATGTAGCTTGCTAAAATAAGGTTATTTACCTTTGCCATAACATATTCACTTAATTTTCTGTAATGCTCCTTCGAACATACTTAGACTTATTTTTCTGTGGTTATCAATTAAAGTGATCACATGATTTCTTGTTGGTTTACTTATTGAGCAAAATACTATGGTTACGAAATATGTTTATTTTTTTTTATTTATTTATTTTTTTTTTTAATTTTTATTTATGATAGTCACACACAGAGAGAGAGAGAGAGGCAGAGACATAGGCAGAGGGAGAAGCAGGCTCCATGCACCGGGAGCCCGATGTGGGATTCGATCCCGGGTCTCCAGGATCGCACCCTAGGCCAAAGGCAGGCGCCAAACCGCTGCGCCACCCAGGGATCCCACGAAATATGTTTAGAGTATTGTAATAACCTCCAACAAAGTATGAGTTCAGGGTAATCAAAGATGGTTAAATTTTATAAAATATGCTAATTAAACCTTTTTTTTTTGTAAATTTTTTTTTCCTTCATGATCTGAATTATCAGTACCGTTAAAAATCTGCAAATTGGAACAAAGGATGTAAGAAAGCTAATTACCAAAATATGTAAATTAAAAATATCAATCAGACTAAGGTTTATTTTTGCTCCCTATTATTACAATCATTGCAATTCCTTAATATTTCATCTTATTTGAAGTGAAATGAGACTTTGAAGAAAAATGCAGGAGTAGTTCTTTGCAATTCCTCATTTCTCTGGCAATATTCTGCATTGGCATGTATGGGAAGGATGTTTCACTGTTTCCATGAGTCTCAACAACTGGCTATAGTCCAAATGGCTCAGAGGGATACCATTAGAAAGATTTGTTTTATAATTCTTTCACAACAGTGTATTTTAATTAATTTAACTTTGATTCGTTTAACTTTGGGACTCATCAGATTAACATAGTTTGTAACCATTTTTCTTTCCTGGTGATTTATTTTGAAGCAATGGACTACAGCATGTGCAGGAATACTGGAGTGTTCCACTGTCCTGTAAAGGAATTCCCTGTTGTTTCAAAACCACTGAAAGAAAAAACTCATCATCATTATCATTAAATGTGCTTGTTGCTTGTTTCCTATTATAATGAAGTTGATGATGTTACAGGACTTAGTCTAAACATTTCAGACATTTAACTCACCAAAACCACATTAAAGGAAGTAAGTGCTATGATCTTCCCTCATGTACAGAAAATAAAACAGAGGCACTGAGAAGTTAATTTAATTATTCAGTGTCACAGAGGTAGCAGGTGGTCAAGCCATCATTAGACTTAAGCATCTGAAATCCGGAGTTCATGTTCTTATCCAATATACTAGATTGACTTAGGACAAGTCCTGAGAGGAAGTCCAGGGCTGTTGTGATGCATTTTCTCTGCCACTAACATCAGTGTGATCTCAGACACTGTAAGTGACCACTCTAAGCAAAGTTTCATTTTCTGTAAGATGGGAGGTTGCACTGTGGCGCAGTGGGTGGCTTTTACACTTTCATACGATCCTATTTACTTTGACCAGATTGAAAGCTTCTTATGATCAGGTCATGCTACACAGACCTTGCCCACTTTTGCAACCAAGGTTTTAAGTGCTTTGTAAATATATATATATATATATATATTTTTTTTTTCCCACAAAACCAGTAGAAGGAGGTATGTGGAAAGGGAAGGACACAGAAATCTGGATGATCTTTACTTAAATAATGAGGAATTTTGTGTTTGATTTGGTGGAATAGGAAAATATTTCTGACTCTCCTTCAACAATATCCTTTTCATCATCCCATTAGCCATGATTGGAGAAACACTTGCAGTGCATATGGGTACTCACATGCTGAAAACCCACATGCATACAAACCTAAACATATAGACTATATAAAAGACATGCAATCTAAATCAGTTTTTGGAAGATATCTATAGTTAAGGGAACAATATCATTTTTCTGACACCTGAGAAGTTGTTCCAGTGACAGAACAACTACCATTGGAGAGTCTTTCCTAGATGTGGAGTTAGAACATATGACCCAAAGTTCCATTAATATAGAGAGTATAGTTTATTAGTCACTTAAGTTATGTCAATAGGGTATGAGTAAATCAAATCAATGTTCCCTTTGTACAAATTCGACAAACGGAAGGTGGTTGGCATTTTGTTCTTTTACATCCCTTAGGCCAAGCATATTTCTGCAGGGCAAATACTGTATTTACAACCATATTTGACATCCCTAATAAACATTAAAGAGAAGCTGTTACCTTTGTCCTCAATATCAAGAGGTTTTGTTGTTGTTGTTTTTTTTTAAATTTTGAAAGTGAATGGAGTAGAAGCAAATAGATATCCATCTGTGACTTCAATTAATAGAGACCAATTCCTGTGACAAAGGTGGTATGGCAAAGGTCAGTTAGGTCTTATCAATCAATTTCCTGCAAGAAGCCAAAGTCAAGCAGGGCTAACATCTGAACCATGGGCTAACATTGGAGAGCAACTGTAGGTTGTTAAAGCAATAAAAATTTTTAGAAAAAAATCTTATGTACTTCATTAAATAGATAAAGGAAATTGAACCTAAATATGTTTGGAGACTTTCCTAAGATCAACAAAGCCACAAAGACCTGGCATATGATCCACCTGTCTCAGTATACTCTAGAAAATACATGGGAGGGACACTTAGGTGGCTCAGTGGTTTAGAATCTGCCTTTGGCTCAGGGAGTGATCCTGGAGTCCCAGGAATGAGTCCCACATCCGACTCCTTGCATGGAGCTTGCTTCTCCTCCCTCTGCCTATGTCTCTGCCTCTCTGTGTGTCTCTTGTGGATAAATACAATCTTAAAAAAAAATACATTGGAGATATAAACTATAGAAATATGAGTAAGGTTTTGTTTTTTTTTTTTTAAGTAAATCTCAAATCTTTCCCCTTTGTGGGGAGGTACTGCAAAGGTGGCTGATGGTTTTATTACTCATAGATTAACTCGATAAATGTTTAGTCAGTGATCACCAATCTATTCATCTTCCCTTTAATGGTGGACATTACTTTAGGATACAGGCATCGCTACTTAAAGATTGGCCATATTGGTTATACCATAAAAATCTTATGCCAACACAATAGAGCTTATCTATAAGTACACTGCAATGGGTTGATACACACCTTTATTCATCCTTTTGTTCCCATCCTTATTTATCTTTCTTCACAATATATCATAGCAATCTAGAATACCTTGTTTCTCATATATCTCAAATGTCACACTCATCATTTTCTGTTCTCTCCTTAGAATCAAAACTGATGATGATTTTGCTATTATCTACAGCCAGGAAATTCTGCTAGAGCTCTTCCTACAACATAATGCCATCTCCTGAGTGTCAGATCAGTGTTGTTACAACAATTACATTGTTTTCTAGTAGGCTAACCTAAAGCATACTTGAAGACAGATGATAAGTGGAAAAGATACTTTATCCACGATGTTCTCCTTCTTTCAGGCTTGAGAAAGACCCCCCTTTCTTTCTGAATGCTTTTCATTTCCTATCCTACATTTTGATTCCTAAAAATAATATGATTATTTTTGAGCTGTGAGTGGAGAAAACTAATCTTTGGCATATGGTCTCATCACAGATTGTGACAGTTATTTCTCCGAATCAGCTGAGGCTCAGTAATTATTCCCTCCATGAATCTTATTATCTCTAGGGAACTAGAATGAAGAAAAACTTGAGATTTGTGTTGGCAGTGAGCAGTGTGCCAGCATGATCAGAAGCTTTAGCTTTCTCAAAATTCAATCTTTTGTCCAATGTTAATCTTTGATTGAGTTACATAGTGTCCAGTTCTTATTGCCAGGGTCAGGAAGCTTTGCTGATTCAGTACTAGGTTTAGAGTTTCCTCTTGCTTCTTTCATCTTCCAATACTTGTACTACGTGAAGATATCCAGTAATTGATTGCTGGATTTAGAAGTCTGCCATTTAGAAGGTTTGCCATTATTCAGAAAAGAAATGTACTGCTCAACCACATTGTTGACAAATATTAATTGAAATTTAAGGAAATAACATACACAAAATTTGTGGTGAAGTGAAATAAGAAGATTTATCATATAGAATATATAACAACAAGGCAATTCAGATGATTCAGAACCAGAGGGATCAGCAAGATTGTCCAAGAAAAGTGAAACATCCTGAATTTCATCAGCAGCCACAGTGGTGGATAATGTTGGAGTAAGGAGTGTGTGCATATGTAAGCTTTTCTAACCATGGTGGTTCAGTGTTAAGTTTCAGACTTAAGTTATTTTAAATGTAACCACAGTCTGCCTGGTATAATCCAGCCCCTGAAATAAATAAATAAATAAATAAATAAATAAATACACACAATATATATGTACATATTTACATTATTATATAAATATATATTTATTACTTTTTATTACTTATTTTACATTTTTATTTTATTATTTATGTTTATTTTAGTATATATTTATATGTGATATATAATATATATATTTCAGAATTAGAAGGTACATATATCAGAAGATATATTAAAATTAGAAGATACAGAACACAAACGGTCAAAGTCCCAATATTCAGGCCAATTTCTCAGATATCTCTATTCAACTTGTCAAAAAATAATTATTGTGTATTTTCTAACATTTTTATATACATCTTGAATCTGCTCCAGGTAACTTGGTAAAGGTTATAATACAACTTTGTTATTACCTTCAACAAACTAAACATTTACTGGACTTCTAGGACATGTATCCATTATTATGGTATCATACAGAGTATTTTCACTCCATTAAAAATCCTTCGTGTTCTGCCTATTTACCATCACCCCCAGCAAACCATTAAGCTTTTTCATTGTCTCTACAGTTTTGTCTTTTCCAGAATGTCATATAGTTGGAATCATACAGAACGCAACCTCTCTCAGATTGGCTTCTTTCACTTATGAATGTGTATTTACCGTCGCTACATGTCTGTTCATGGCTTGAGAGCACATTCCATTTTAGTGCTGAATAATATTCCATTATCTGGATATACTACAGTTTATCCATTTATCTACTTAAGGACATCTTGCTTGATTCTAAAGATTGGACATTATGAAAGAAGTCACTATAAACAACCATGCACAGGTTTTGTGTGGGCATAAGTTTCTAGCGCCTTTGGGTAAATACCAAGGAGCACAATTGCTGGTAAGAGAAGGTTTAGTTTTGTAAGAAACCATCAAACTCTCTTCCAACATGGCTGTATTACCAACAGTGTATGAGAGTTCCTATTGCTCTACATCCTCGCCAGCATTTGGTGCTGTCAGTGTTCCAAATTTTTGCCATTCTAATAAGCAAGCACAGTGTTACCTATTTGTTGTTTCAATGTGCATTTGCTTGATGACATATAATGAGGAGCCTCTTTACATATGCTTATATGCCATCTGTATATCTTCTTTAGTGAGATGTCTGTTAATATCTTTGGCCCATATTTTAATTGAGCTGTTTTCTTCATTGCTATTGAGTTTTATGGCTTCTTTGTGTATTTTGCATAACAGTTCTTTATCAGATATGTCTTTTGCAAACATTTTCTTGAAATCTATTGTCTTTTAATTACATTGATACTAGCTTATACAGAAGTATTTTTAAATTATTATTTTAATGAAGTCCTGTTTATCAATTATTTCTCTCATGTATCATGTCTGTAATGTTGTATTTATTTATTTATTTATTTATTTATTTATTTATTTATTTATTTTATTTATGATAGTCACACACAGAGAGAGAGAGAGGCAGAGACACAGGCAGAGGGAGAAGCAGGCTCCATGCACCGGGAGCCCGATGTGGGACTCGATCCCGGGTCTCCAGGATCGCGCCCTGGGCCAAAGGCAGGCGCCAAACCGCTGCGCCACCCAGGGATCCCTGTAATGTTGTATTTAAAAAGACTTCATTACACCCAAGGTCATCTAGGTTTTCTCTTATTATTTTCTAGGAGGTTTATACTTTTTGTACTTTACATTTAGCTCTGTGATCCTTTTTGAGTTAATTTTTGTGAAGGATATGAGGTTTGGGTGTCTAGATTCACTTTTTTGCATGTTGATAGCCAATTGTTCCAGTATTATTTATTGTATAGATAATCTTCACTTCATTGTATTGACATTGCTTCTTTTTCAAAGATCAGTAGATTATGTTTACATGGGTCTATTTTTGGAGTTTCTGTTCCATTCCATTAGTCTGTTTTTCTGTTCTTTTGCTAATATCACATTGTCTTCATTATTATAGCTTTATACAAAGTCCTGGAGTTGAGGGGAATCTGTCCTCTATCTTTGTGTTTTTCTTTCAATATTGTGTCAGATATTCTGGATCTTTTCTTATCCATATAGACTTTAGAATTGGTTTGTTGATATCATAGATCAACTTGCTAAGATTTTGATTAGGATTGCATTGAATCTGTAGATCAATTTGGTAAGAATAGGAAACTTGGCAATATTGACTCTTTCTTTCAATGCAAGAACATGGAATATACCTCCATTTATTTAGTTCTTTTTTATTTCACTCATCAGAGATTTGAAGTTTTCCTAATATAAACCATATACATATTTTGTTAGATTTATACTCAAGTATCTCATTTTGGCAAGTGCTGTTAAAAATGATATTGGGTTTTCAATTTCAAATTCCGCTTGCTCATTGTTGCAATTAACTTCTCTATATCAATCTTGTATCCTGCATCCTTATAATTGTTTATTAGTCCAGGAGTTTTTTGGTTGATTCTTTCAGATTCCTTACATAGCCAATCATATCATCTGTGAACATAAACAGCTTTATGTCCTCCTTCCCAATCCGTTTGCCATTTATTTCCTTTTCCTGCCTTATTGAGTTAGCAAGGACCTCCAGTAGGATATTGAAAAGCAGTGATGAGAGAGAATTTCTTGCCTTGACCTGACCTTAGAGGGAAATCCTAAATTCTCACCATTAACCCCGATATTAGGTATAAAGTAGATAGTCTTTATCAGGTTGAGGAAATTCTCTCCATTCTGAGTTTGAGTTTTTATCATAGGTGAGTATTGACTTTTGTCAAATCTTTTTCTGAATCTATTGATATGATCATGTTTTTTTTTTTTTTTTTTTTTTTCCTTTCAAGTCTGTTGATGTGATGGATCAGATTAATTGGCTTTCAAATGTTGAACCAGTCTTGCATACCCAGGATAAATTCCTCTTGATTGTGGTGTATATTTATTTTTCATCCTTTGCTAACATTTTGTTGAAGAATTTTCCACCTATGTTTATAAGAGATATTGATATAATTCTGTATAATATTACTGTTTTGTTTTGTATTAGGATAAGGCCGTTTTCATAGAATGAGTTAAGAAGTATTTCTTCTGCTTCTAGTCTCTGAAAACAATTATAAAAATTGGTATAATTTTTTTCATTAAAAATATTTTAAGGTTTTAATTTTTTTAAGTTATCTTTACACCCCACATGGGCCTCAAACTCTTGAGCCTTGACCCCAAGATCAAGAGTTGCACTTTCTTCCAATTGAGCCAGCCAGGCATCCCAGTATAATTTTTTTTTCTTAAATATTTTGTAGAATTCACTAGTGAACCCATTTGGACCTGGCTTTCACTGTTTTGGAGGCTACTAATTATTGATCCAATTTCTTTAATAGATACAGGCCTATTCAGACTATTTCTTTTAGGTGAATTGTGACAGATTGACTTTTTCAAGAAATTGGTCCATTTCATTTAGACTATCAAATTTTTGTATGTAGTGTTGGTCACAGTATTCCTTTATTATCCTGTTAATTTTTATAATCTTTACTGATGTCCCTTCTTTCATTTCTTATACAAGTAATTTGTGTCCTTTTTTTCTTAGTTTGATTAGAGGCATATTGATTTCATGGATCTTTTCAAAGAAACAGCTTTTGGTTTCATTGGGTTTCTGAATTAATTTCTTGTTTGTTTTTCTTTCTATTTCACTGATTTCTGTTCTAATTCCCTTTTTTAAGTCTTAGTTTCCTCATCTCTACAATAAAACACTGCTGGAAAAACACTTAACAGCACCTAACATGTGATAAAAAGCAACAAATGTTAGTGATTATTGTTTTTATCATGCCTTGTTAAAAACAGTGTTTCAGGGTATTTCAAAATGTGTTCTTTACTCTTCCTTCTTCAGGAAGCAGGTGGGGATTTTTCCCTGATGTTTACTGTGGAAGTCTAGTTGAGCTCCTGGAGTTAAATCTCAAGCTATTATTGCCCCCAGCTCCATCACTGGATACCCCAGGAGTTTTTAACACTCAGAATTGTCAGCTCTGAGCCTCTAGCAATCAGTCAAACACTCTTTGAATTTTCTTACCCCAGCACTGGTTTTCTACAGTTTTCAGCTCTGAAGTTACTGTTCTGGTAAGCAGCAGCTCCCTATATTTGTCAGCTTGTCTCTCTGATCTTGAGGTCAATGGATTGACAGTGCCATTCCTCCTCTCATGGAGCTGAGAATAGTTGATTTTTCAGTCTACTCAGCTTTTTACTTTCTAGGATGAAGTGGCCACTTCCAAGCTTCTTATATGCAAAATTGGAAATCATGTGTTACACTTACATTTTTAATTCATTTTTTTTTATCATTAAGTAAGCTCTACTCTCAAAGTAAAGCTTGAACTCATGACCCCGAGGTCAAGAGTCACATGTTCTACCGAACCAGCCAGCTACCTCTTTAATTCATTTATAAATGCATTTCAAAAAACATCTCTTTCAATATATGTTGGCAAATTGAACTCCAATAAAAAATATACAAAAAAAAACTTCTTTCAAAGTATTTCTACCAAATTATAAGTTACAAGCAATAGAGTTTAATCTAATTTATAACACTCCTTATAGGAAATAATTTCCCATTTTGTTCCTGCTGGTAAGGATCCCTTTATCTGGTTATAAATCAAATTAATAAATACCACAGCTTTTGTTTCTTTTTCAGTGAAAAAAATAATATTTTGGCAGAACAAATAATGAGATGAATCAGTCAGGATTCTACTTAAACCAATGCATTTACCTTTCCAAAACCTGTAATTAATTAGGTTATAGTGGATTTGTAAGTACAAGATGATTAAAATAATGTCAATATCAGATGCTGTGGAGACAAAATATAAGCAATAGCAAACATTACCATTTGGTGTTTCACCCGTAGATAATCTCCATATTTTCCTCAGGATTTTGCTATTTTTTCTGCAGCTGCAGATGTTGTTCAGCTCTCTGCTCCCATTCACACCTCATTCTGCATTTTCCCTTGCTTATTGTGACTGTCATTGAGAGCATCTCAACTATATGCAACTGACATCATTAGACCAAAGGGCAGGGCAACAGCATGGCCTTCAGTGTGAAACTGTCATCTCTATACTATGACAAACTGGCTAAAAGGTCCATAGAGTTTTCAAAGTAGATTAAAAAATAAGAAAAGAAAAAGGCAACCACAATAATACAAATCAATTCTATCTTTCACAAAGTACTGTACATGTATAAGAAATTACTAAATCTTAATAGTGATGATGTAGATTATAATGAGAAGAAGGAGTGGGAAGTGTAGATCCTCAGCAAACTGGCTACAAAATGATAAAAAGGAGCAAAATCAATCAAAGATAATTAAAACAGAATTGGTTATGAGGTAAAATAACCAATCATTCAAAGTATTAGGTGAGAGGCTAGCTGTTAAACTGGATAATAATATTAGTTTTGAGTTCTTACCCTAGTTTACAGTCACTGGCTTAGATTAAGAGAGTTCATAATTTTTTATCATGCCTAGTGTTTATGTAGTATATTATACTTTTTTTAAAAATCTAAATTTTGGACAGTCTGGGTGGCTCAGCAGTTTAGCACCACCTTCAGCCCAGGGTGTGGTCCTGGCGACCCAGGATTGGGTCCGCATTGGGCTCCCTGCATGGAGCCTGCTTCTCCCTCTGCCTGTGTCTCTGCCTCTCTCTCTCTCTCTCTTTCTGTGTGTGTGTGATGAATAAACAAATAAAATCTTTTTTAAAAAATCTAAATTTTTATAAAATTATATTTGCATTTTACATATGAGAGAGAGACAGAGAGAGATGTAGGTTACATTTTGGTTTAAGCTTCATAGATGGTGACAGAGGAGGGCTCAGTACTCAGGATCTCTGAGCACAGCACAGTATCTGTTACAGTATACCTCCTAAACATATGTTTGATTCTTCCTATCCACCCCTACCCTTCATGGCCAATTCATCACTAAACTTACCAACTATGAGGAAAGTAGCTTGGAAAAGTTCTGGGATTCGTAAAGAGATCTAGCCCACTGCCTCTCCCTCCTCCTGTTTGTCATCTGTCAAGGAATTCTAATACCATGCAATCAGTGCATGCTGATGAGAATGTTGATAAAGTCTTAGGTGTGAGCTGGAAGTTTTATGTGAAATTGAGTATTTTGAACAAATTTTTACACTAGTAAATCCTTTACATCCAATAGCTAGAAATGTAAAAAAAAAAGAAAAAAAAGTATTTTTTCTATTTTTAACTAGATTCCAGATTCTAGGTAGATATAAATTTAAATTGGGGTTCAGAGAGTAACATATTTATGTATGCATAATTGTTTAGTATAAAGTGTGCATACAAATTGGTTTAAACATTAAGAAAAAAATATGAAGTTGGGATGCCTGAGTGGTGCAGTTGGTTGAGCATCCAACCCTTGGTTTCTGCTCAGTTTGTGATCTCAACCTTTTAAGATCAAGGCTCCTTGTCAGCCTCCACACTCAGCATGGAGTCTGCTTGAGGTTCTCTCTCTCTCTCCTTCTGCCCCCTCAGATGTGCACAGGTTCTCTCTCAAATAAATAAATAAAAATCTTAAAAATAAGTTTTAAGTTATTAGACTTTTCAAGAGCTTAACTATTCCTCATACATCTTTCTTTAATGAGTTAATAAAATAGTAAGTGTCAGAACAATTTCTTATTCATCAAGAATGAAAATAAGTAGAACAATTTGTAGACACTTGCCCTTGATTTTCAAACAAAGCTCACAAAAAATTCCCAATTTTCAAATTAGTGAAACTTCCATTGATTATTTTTCCTGAATACTTTAAGCATTAAAAAATCTTCCATTGTTTACAAACTTTTAAACTAACCACAGGTTTCAACAAGCCACATTGTTTGCATGTAATGCCTAATCTCATGAATCACCTAAGGCCACCAAACTATAATTTATTGACAGATGATTTTCTAAAGACACAAAAGAAATTCAAATTACGCATAGTAATGAGAGGACTCTAAAGCTAAAGTAGGCGTAATACACTGCAAACACCACACCTTTGTCACAAGTACTATAATAAAAGTTGAGATAAGGTAGGGGAAAAACTCATAAGGAAAGGATTATACTCACATTATGAATTTCAATATAAGCATAACGTATAAACAGAAATCACTTCAGAAAAGAAATAACTTTATATTTGGCATTTAGTGTGTGGTACTTTTCCAACTATTTAATGTGTTTTGCATTAAGAGAATCAGGAAAGAAACAGACATATGCAATTCATCAGTATATAAAAAATAAATCAAAATGGTTTTGTCTGATAGCTTTAGTACCTTTACAATCTCATATAAAGTGTTTACAAATGTCACAAGATCGGAGGCTGCTGCTAATGGAAGATAAAATATCATTATTATACTTTAGAAAGAGTAACTCAATAGCATATTAAAAATGCTAGTTTCTCTGAGTCCTAAAAAGATTTCCAAACTTCACAAAGATCCTTTTTGAAATCACACTACGACTCATATTTGTATTTAAAGGGCCAACTGCAAATAATATGTTATAACAGTTATGCCAACATCTAGGAACATATGAGATAAGGAGGCAAACTCAGCATGACATCTAAGATCTCTTTCTAAGAAACTTGTTGGAATATATTTTTAACAACCTTATTAGGTGTCTACTAGGCCTTCCAACTTTGAAAGATCCACTTCTCAGTAAAATGACTCTCTGGTTACTATTTTTTTTGTGGTTTCATAAGTACTTTTGCCTAAAGACAGCTTCTTGGGCAATTAATGAATATCCAGAAATGTCTGTCTATGATAATATAATGATGTACACTGAATGTCCAAGAGAAATAACTGAATTTTTTAGAAGAAAAGAGTGAATTCAGTAAAGGTAAAGCATATCTCATTATAGAAAAAAAAAGAATAATATTTTAAAGATAACAGAAAATACAATGAAAAATTATACTAACAACCATAAGAACATAAAATACATACAATTGAGCTTCAAAAAGTGGTGTGAAATTCTTCCACAGAAAATATTACAAAATTTGACTAGAAACATGAGAAATCTATTGATATAGTTCTGGAGGGAAAGACTTACTACTGTTTAGATGTTTATCCACAAAAAGTGAAGAATATTTTGAGGTCAATAGGAAATTTGTTTCCACTCAAATTGATGAGTCTTCATAAAAAATATAATATAATATAATATTACATCATATTTTATTTTATTGTATTTTACTTTATTTTTCTGCTGACTTCTCTGTGGTGCTTAAGGACTAGAAAATCTTACCTGTGCTTCCAGAAGAGGAAGTACTGGTAATCTCCACTGGAGATTAAAGCTTCGGAAGCTCATTTATGGATGAAAGGAACTAATTCCCAGGCCAAATCAAGACTCCCTGCTACAAGAGAGGCAGTCTAGCTATTGGGGAAATTGTATGGATTCAAAATATCCTTATGAGACTCACTCTTGACAAAGAATGTTTCTTTTTTTTTTTTTTTTTTTTTTTTTACAAAGAATGTTTCTACCCCAATTCATAGTCATATAGGTCTGGTTATTAGGAAGAAAATGTATAAACTCCCATATGGTAATGAGCTCCAAAGGAGGAAATAGTTAAAATTCTATTGCTTTCCGTTTGGTGATTCACTTTAATTGGAACTCCTCAGTTTTTAAATTAGGATAGCTTTGACTGAAGTCTACTAGCAAGAAAGTCACCAAGACCTCTGACTGTGAGAAGATGGATACTGATTTAGTGATCCAGAAACAAGACAGAATCTTGGGAGTTTGTGGGAAAAAGGTTGACTCCAGGAATATGTCATACTGAAGCTGAAAGTTGCTATAGAGCAAGATATGTGACATAGACTTGTGTTCTTGGGAACATGTATGAGCATTTATCTATAAAATAACCGAATCCTTGGGAAATTGCTCAGAAGAAGTATTTATTACATTTTAAAGCCAGTTTGACACTAAAGGTCATATTTTACTGCCATCTGAAGAACTATTTTTTATCAAACTCTAAGAAACCAGCAGTTCTAGATTGAAATTTCTTTTTGTGAAATTAATTAATATATTTCTTTAAGGATACTTTTCAGAATATTTATTCCTGTTACTCAAAAGCTTCTTTGTGAGTCCTGTGGGAGAAACATATCCACAACAGTTGCATTCCTCTTGACAATTAGTTAGTCTTTGTCTTGTGGGGCCTTGCAGGTTTCCTGAATGACTGACCGTCTCTTTTCACACTTTGGCCCTTTGAAAACTTACTGCTATGTTTGTAGATACAAAAATAAATGTTTAGAAGATTGTGGTATGTATTATTACTTTTCCTTTTTCTACCTTTAATGGATGCTTTTGGTGGGGTTCAATGTAACTTTCAAAGTCATCTTAAATTCTTCTGTGTTTTTGGTTAAACTTTATAGAGCAGACACTGGCATTGATTGCCACTCTTTCCTAATAATTCATAAAAATTATGACAAAAAAATAAAAAGACAATCTCTTGTCCTTGTGGGTTTATTCTCTGCTATTGCCATCTTTTAATGTGATTTTAAAAGGACAGAGTGATAAATGTATACATTCAGTTTGCCTTGTTTATTTATACAGAAGTCAGCACAAACTTTTAAAAATAACAGGTAATAAAACTGATTGGATCTTAATAATATTAAAGGAACTATTATGTAAAATTGGAAATAGCAACTAATAATAGTAATCACAGCAACTATTTGTCTCCTAAGTGCCAAGGACTCTGCCTTGCATTTTAACATATATTGCTTCCAACCCTTATAGCAGTGTTGTATATAGGTAGTAATAGTGTTTTACTTATTTCATGTTTATTACTAGATAAGTCACTTATGAAAACATTCTTGATGTGATTGAAAAATTACATTAAGATGCACATAAACAAGATAAAAGTCGAAGGTCACTTCAATTTCTCCAATTCTATTCTTCTCCTTGGAGATGCCACTACCCTACAGAATCATGTTAAAAAACAACAACCTGTTATTAACTATGATGGTCAAGATACATGCTTATAGTTCAGCTTAGGGTGTTGTTCAGATAATCTCCACTGAAGTTACTCTCATCCTGGATAAGTGATCTTTTAAATTCACATCAGTTGACTGAAACCAAAGTTCCCCAAGTGAGTAAAGAATGCTCAAATCAGATGTGCTAGTAAAGTTCTCTTAGGTGAAATCTCTATTAACTGTAGTTAATTTGCAGCTTTAGGTTTGCCATTACTATCTTCCCCTTTAATTATACAGAGCACTGACAGAAAATGTACATAACACTTTTCACAGACTAGACAAACAGCCATACAAAAAAAGAGAGCGAGAGAGAGAGAGAGAAAGAGCAAGACCAAGAGGACACACGCTAGGATATGAGAGGGAGAGAGATATGAGAGGGAGACAACGGAAACTGCCACCACCAAATACTTACACATGATTAAGTATTGCACATTCGGGTAGATGATTGCACATGAAAATTGGTGCTTTGCTGTCCTGGAGGCTGTTTGAGAACATAATTATCCATTCAGCATTCAGGATTGTGTTTTTCACTACTCAGACATTAGTAAATGCATATTTTCCACTTCACAAACTTATCTAAGGGTCCTATTTTAGCACCTGCATTTGAAAACACTGTTGCTTGTGTAAACTCTCATTTGTTATAATTTTAATGCTTAAAATTACAAGGAATTATTTGATTTTCTTTTATATAATTTTATTTGGAAAAAAATACCACTAAGAAACCTCGTATTTTTTCCATAATTAATTCCATTAAAAATTTATAGATATAATACATGTTAGTAAATAAAAACCTATCTGATCCTTCTACACTAGAATCCACCTTTTCAAGGAGAATGGAGAAAATTCCACCATCCCACTAATTTCATCCAGAACCATAGCACATACTATGTGTGTTCTATTAATACATAGAGGAAAGCAATACAGATAGCTTTGTAATGATCACCATATTTGAAATTTTATGTGACATATTCTTCAACAGCAGTAAGAAAATAATTAACTATGCTAGGTGTTATGAGTTGAATTGTTTCCCCTTCCAAATTTCTATGTTGAAATCCTAATCCCCAGAGCCTGAAAATGTGACTGTATTTGGAGACAGGGTCTTTTACAGAGGTGATGAAGGTAGAATGAGGTGGCATGGATGGGTCTGATTCAATATGACCAGTGTCCTTATAAGAAAATGAGATTATGACACAGACAAAAACAGAGGAGGACCGTTAGAAGATATAGGACAAAGATCTCTGTCTACAAGCCAATGAGAGAGACCTTCAAAAGAAACCAGCCCCATTGACATTTTGATGTTGCGCTTCTAGCCTTCAAACTGTGAGTAAATATATTTATGTTGATTAAGTTACCCAGTTTGTGGTACTTTGTTATGGCTGTCCTAGTGAACTAATATAATACACTAGGTGTTAAAGAAACAAGAGTCCAAGTTACTAGAGAGAAACAAATTATAAAAATAGCACAAAGGGCAGTGGTAACTAATCAAATTTATATTTGTAATCACATGAATTAATATTTAGGAAATAAAATGGTGATGAATTTGAGATAGATACTATGCAATTGACATGAATTTCTTTATTTGATGTCTAAATTCTCAATTCCACAGTTTTCCAATGTACCAAGTTTATGAATTCACCAGCTTTGTTGAATTACTGGGGATGCACAACATAATAAGGGACTTCTTGAATAAGTAAATCTTATTTGTATAGCTACAGGATTAGAGGAGACCTTGAATCACCTTACAACTTCTTCCTTTGACAAACCATTTGGACTATGCTTCCTACCACAATCTTGTGAAAGTGGTTGTCCCTGTAACTTGTCATAAGCTTGATTTTCTGTCTTTCCAATAGTAAGCCCCTTACATTTTCTGTAATTTTATAACACTGATTTCTATCAAGCCATGCCAAATTAGCAACTGTCAACCTCTAATTGGGAACATCATAGCATGTATCATCTTCTATCTCGTTAAATATTCTGGTTAGTTCTCTGAGTTTGAAACTTAAAGATAAAATAAAATAAAAAGCAATTGCCTTTAAAAATACAAATTCCCAGGCACCTGGGTGGCTCAATTCGTTGAGCATCTGAGTCTTGGTTTCTGCTCAGGTTGTGATCTCAGGATCCTGAAATTGAGCCCCATGTGAGCCCCCATACTCAGCGGGGGTTCTTCTTGGGAGTCTTTCCTGCTGTCCCCCCTTCTCCCTCTCTCCCTCTCTCTCCCTCTCTCTGTCAAATAAATCTTTAAGAAAAATGTACATACCTTTATAGGATCAATATGCAGATTGAATATTGTGACTAAATCATTCTTGACTGGTAATAATTTTATTCTTATTCAAAGAAAGTTTGCTAAATATTTAAAGATCAAAGATAAATTTATAATTTCTTCTTATGATTAACAGGAGTTGCTTATTATTTCTATACTAACTTAAATATCTAGAAATACATGTGCACACGCAAGCCATTTTTTCTGTATAGTTGCCATTTACCTTTATATTTTACATGTGTACTTTCATATCTTTTTGGCCTTGGAAATATTTTGTCATAATCTAATCAAAGATGATTTTTAAAAATTTGTTTATCTGTTTGCAAATAAACCAGAAATATTTCTGATCATGACCTGAAAATCTCTTTGATTATGAGGTAGCAGAGGTAGAAAATATGTATGATCCCATATATGTGAAAAGATACAGTTAAGATTTATCAGATGAAAATATATGTCTCAACTCAGCCAGGAGTGTTTTGGAGGTTATTATCCCGATTTTCCTTTACTCTTATCACTAAAATTAAAGTGCTGAGGGTAACTTTTTTCATGAGTCAAATGCAAGATTGGGAGGGGCTGAGAAGGAATTCATGTTGGGTCTAAAAGCCCTGAAGGTAAAGGGCAGATTTCATTGATTTCAAAGGTCGCTGTCCAAATCCATTGTCATCAATAAAACAGCTTTTTCCATTCTAAAGTTTCAATCAGCTAAGCAGCAAGCAGCAAATTGGAATAAATTTCTCATCTAGGTACTGCTGGTTTTTCTCCCTTATCATATGTTCAGGCAGGTTGCTAATCAGGTGGTTTTGTGACTATAAGTTCAGAATAATTTGAGAAAATAACAGATACTCAACAAACCTAATGCAGGAAGTAAAAATAGCTTCTACACAGTTTATACACTGCAAAATAAAATTCACTACTAAGAAAAGAGAAAAAGTGATTTCTGGCTTTTAAGATGTAAAAATAATTGAGAGTTCCCAATGTCCTTAAGAGGTAGCCTGTAGTTATTGACTGCTAGTTGTGGTTGCAGCTCTAATAGAAAGGAAAATAATGTGAACTTGTAATATACTGCAAAAGGGGCCTCAAGGAAAATGCTTACCTGCATTTAGCATAATCATAATTATGCTATAGAATGCACTTAAATGTAATCAAGTACAAAACAGGCATGTGATAGATACCCCATTGTGAATCCTGACAATTACTGTTAACTTTATTTACAAATATATGCTTATGTTTTGAAAGGAAAAATGAAAAGTTATTTGAAAGATACTAAAATAGTCTTCCTACAGTTTTTGTTACACTGAAAAGTAGAATTGCTTGTTTTGCTTAGGTGAAGTTGAAGGCTTTTCAGAGTTTAAAAAACAAACAAGAATCCTCATAAACTAGTCAAAACTCTATTTTTGAGAAACTTTAGTTGACATACCTTAATATATTAAATAATCTTGGAATATGTTCTTGTAAATGTGATATTATCTGTGGGAGAAAATTACAGCTACCCTTAGGGAGAAAAAAGACACTGCTTTTCTAGGTGACACAGTATATATTTTGAGTGTAGGGGCCTACATTCATCGGAGTATTGTGTGTTGAATAAATTCTTGATGTTGCAGAACTTGTAGCTGCAGAGGCCTCACCTCCTTTCAGGATTGCGCTAGTTTCCTCGGTTTTACAAAAATCTAGAACATAATTTGCTCCTGTGGAATAGTCTTCCTCAAACCAGATGATGGTTAGGTTTGTCCAAGAGTTATAAATGTTTTGAATTTGAGAACAATAGGGGGAAAAATAGATGATGGCTTCTTATTTGCAGATCATGCATCGATGTCATTAAACTGGAAGGTTCATCACCAAATCTAAAAATGGAGTGATCAGCTAGCCTTGCTTTTAATCACTTTAATACCAGGCTTTTGGATAAACCTAGCCATTGTGTGATCTCACAGGGTTTTAAATTTCAAAAGCATCAGATAGAATATCTAAGACTTAATCAGAAAATGAAATAATACTACTACCTGCTTAATAGTGAAACTATGATACAGTTTACCTCAGGAGATTCTGATATATGCATCAAACAACTCCAGCTGAATGTCACTGATTAAAAGTGAAGACAAAAATCAATAGCTGTTGTATAACTAACTACCTTGTATATTAAAAAAAGGTAATTACATATTTCGTGTGTGCCATGTTTTAGTACACATGCTATTTAATTAATGCCTTGATTTGTTTTAAGTATATCAAACATATATTAAACTAAAAACAAACAAAAAAAAAGATTTCAAGACATAAAACTATGCAATTCTACTTTTATAATAGGTAGACTATGACCTAAATCAGACCACAGGTGCATCACCCCCACATGTACTATTATCTTCATTACAGCACATAGTTTAGTTCATCTGAGCAGACCAATCATGTCTTCTTATTCACTATTTACATTAAGTAATGCACAAAAGATGCCATTCTGTAAAACCATATTCTTACAGAACCATAAATGTTTTTATTGCCCCAACAATATCAACCGTAAGGTTTCAACTGTATGATAAATGAGTGAAATATTGATAAAATATTCAGATAGATTTGGGATCATAAAGATATTTAAATTAAAGTGAAGCAGAACTTGAGAATCCAACCAGATGATCCTCATGCTTTTCTTGAAAGAGACAACTCTTTATCTCTGTACAGTCTTATCAGCAAATCCAGTTGGAAGATTGGGAGCTTTTGACTATTCCTCTCTTCTGACAAGAAATGCTAATATTCCTATTACATCAAACACCCTGACACTCTTTTGCATTTACACTCTGAAGAGAGGTGAACTGCATCTCTGTTTTTCTCATTTAACCAGTTTCTAACACAAGATTGAGTAGTGAGGGTTCCCCTTTAGTCAATTCTCTTATTTCACAAATAATTAACCGAGGTCCAGAATAGTTACTTCACATTCATCTAGCTAGGGCCAAGGCCAGGAGCAAAGCCCAGTTCAGCTAATAATTTCATTTCCATGTCAAATTGCCTCAAGCAATCAAGTAATCAGGCAATGCATTTTGCACAGTACTCATTAATAGCCATTCTGTGTATTATCTGAAGACCATCAAACTATTATGAGGAGTTCTTCCCAACAGCTATGCAGCATTTTATAACATTAGGAAATTTACTCTGTAATTAAAGCCATAAAAAGCATGCATTTATGACTTTAACAGATCATTAAAATATATGTAAGTGCCGTTCTTAGAAAATGCTGAGTCTTAGAGAGACTTTTCTGGGAGTCATGTATTTTTATAAAGCATATTCAAAATTTTGCACTTGCTCTGCCAATCTTTACTGTACACTTCACTGCACAGACAGAAGGCATTCTTTCCACTGTAAAACAGTTTCTCACTTTATTCTTTTCATGCCATTTGCTCCTATCTGAAATTATCTTGTCTGTTTGCTGTCCTCTGCAAAATGGAAACTCCATAAGGCCAGAAACATTGTTTTATTTTTTCAAAGTAGCAACTGTTACAAGTGAATGAACCAAGGAATGAATGCAAAAGCACATGTGAAAAAAGGGGGCATGGCCGTCTAATCTTGTAATAAATTTCCTATGAAATTTAGAAGATCTTGGACTGTCCTTCTAGACAGAGTAGAGGAATTAGTAATAACTTGTATCTGCTGGACTTTCCCGGGAAAGGAAACCTCAGAAAACTAGTCACAGCTTTGCTGTCTTATATGGATTTGGAAAATTCATTTAACTTAACATTCCCTGAGCTTCAGACTTAAAAAGATTGGCATGTTTTCTGAATTAATGACAGGATTATTACATAGACGTCTGGTTTCCTTGCGTTCAGTTCTATTATTCTCTCCTTCCTCTTCTTGGGATCATCACCATAGCCAATTTTGATTTGGCTGCCACCATTTTGTATCTGGTCAATACTGGTTGCCTAGGAAACACAAAGTAATTTCAAATCATCTCAGTAAAAAATTGAATTGGAACTGTGTGAGTTCTGTTCCCTTCCAGCCTGTCCTGCTCTCAAATTATAAGAGATTCCAAAACCTCCAGAAATTACTTGAGGTTAGTCCTTCCTTGTTTGAAAGAAGCAACAAATACCTTTTTATGAGCAGACGCACAAGTGAGAATCTGACAAGATTTTGTTGACAATGAATTTGTAGTTAAAAACTTACCCAAACCCAAACAAGCAGTCTTCCCAAAGGGAAAGAAGTGTGCCCCCAATAGAGTTGGCATTCACTTGAATTTTACATAATTTTATCTCCAGGTTGCTATCAATGAGAAATAAAATTAATTTATTGGCAATTGAAATGCCTCGGATCACTTTTCCTTAATCTTTGAAGACTTTCCAATTTACCTCAGGAACTGAGAAAGAAGGAGATTAAAAAGTTCTTCAAAATGAACCTTAATTTGCATTAGCTTTTCTTTGTAGTTAAATGTTTATGTAACTATGTCTCTGAATAGATTATAACCCTGGAAGCTAAGGACAGTGTTTTGTTTTGTTTTTTTGACATTTCCCAAATTTCAACATTAGTGCTATTAATAAAAAATAAGGAAATTATCATTTTTATAAACATAGTTATTAATGTTTTAAGAGAGTTTTCATGAACATTAAGACAATCAAATCTTCCAAAGTTCAAAATTTCTGACACTAATGTGCTGCCAAGGAGACAATATAAGACAGTAGTGCTTCTCAAGGGAACAAATTCTGTTGTGTTTAACTTTAAATTCCCAGTTTGGTCCATAGCCACTACCCAAGAGATAAGTCCTGATTTTTTTTTTTTTAAGTTGAATTTTTCAGTAAATTATAAGATATCATGATATTTATAGTTTGGCATCTTTAGACCCCTTCAATAATTGATCATTTTAAGATTCCTGGAATATTCAAGATTATTTACCATATCTGGAAGGAAATGATATTTTAAACAAAAGTCACGAAAGAAATATGGAGAAAGGTCTTATCCATATATATATATATATATATATATTCACTTTTAAGTAGATATTATATATTATATCTTTTCATAAGGCAGAATAAACAAAGAAGTCAGTGGAAAAGGAAGCAAAAGGGATTTTAGAAACCTATTTTGGGAACTTTATTTTAGTTCAAAAAAATCAGGTTGATGATATTCAGGAAGAAATTCAATTTTTTAATATTTTTAGACTTTGAACACCTACACAGAACACCCTGAGACTCTGAATCTGATAGAATTAAAGTGGTCTGTAGTATCTGGTCCTAAAATTAAAGCATCCTTTCATATCTGTAGAAATAGCAATAAAGTCAATACTGTGAGTAATTTAATTTAAATGGCTATTTTACGGTTTTATTTTGACCAGGATGATGATATGTCAATATTAATGTGATCATTAAAGTATGTTATATTGTGTCTACAGAAAAAGCACTCATTTCAGTAGGGTATTATCACTTTTTAAATATGCAGAGCTTGTGCAAATGTCAACATAGATAAAGTTGCACCTCGGTGTGTATTCCTAATTGAACATTGAGATAGATTCTTCATTTTTGATTCTGCCAATAACATTTAAGACAATTATGGTTTGTCTTATAGCAGAATGAGTTAATAAATTTTTAACTGAATACAGCTTTTCAAATGGCAACATTAAAGAGAAGGAATGAAATAAGGGAGTATGTTTATGATTCTTCTCAAAGGATTAAAAGGTTTGAAAAAAGTGTGACATTTTGTCTTTACTTGTACATTTTCCTATGGATGCTTGGACATTTCTCTGAGATGTTTATAGCTGGCATAATTTTTTTTAATCACAAAAGTCATAGTATGTTGACTCTATGGATGGTTAAATGTTATTTTTGTGTATGTGATCTCAGTCCAAGTTTGAAAAAAGAGAAAGATAAATACCACATTTTAAGATTATTATTAAAAATGTAAATTAATTTTAATTGCTTTTCCCCAACATTATTGAAATATAATTGACATATAATATTGTGTAACTTTAATGTGTGCAGTGTGTTAATTTGTTACACTTATATTTTGCAATATGATTACCATCTTAGTATTAGCTAAAGTTACCTGTCACTTCAGTTAATTATTTCTTTTTCTCTTTTTTTGTGGTGAGAACATGTAAGATGTACTCTATTAGCAACCTTTAAGTATGTAGTACAGTACTGTTATCTATGTGCTTATAGATAAGCACAATGCTGTGCATTAAATCCCTAAAACTTACTCCTCTTCTCACTTTGACTAACATCTCCCATTTCTCCTACCCTCAGCCTCTGCAATTTCAGCTTTTTTAGATTCCACATATAAGTGAGATCATGCAGTATTTGTCTTTCTATCTGACTTACCTCACTTAGTATAATGTTCTTGAGAACCATCCATGTTGTCTCAGCATGGATGAGAGAAGGATTTCATTCTTCTCCAGGATGGATAATATTTCATTATACGTAATTGCATGTGGATATATATATATATATATATATATATATATCTCAAATATATATAATAGATATATATATATATATATATATATATCTCAAATATATATAATAGATATATATATCTCAACTCTTCTCTATCCACCTATCCAATGATAGATAGGGAAGTTGTTTCCATATCTTGCCTATTTTGTATAACACTGAAATAAACATAGCAGTGCAGATATTTCTTTGATATTCTGTTGTCAGTTATTTTGATTATATACCCAGAAGTGGGTTTGTTGGATCATATGGTAGTTGTACCTTCAACTTTTTAGGAAACTTCCATACTATTTACCATAGTGGCTGCACCAATTACATTCCCATCAACAGTGGACAAGGGTTCCCTTTGCCAACACTTGGTATCTAGCTGGTTTTGGTTTTGGGGTTTTTTTTGATGCTAGCTATTCTAACAGATTTAAGGCAGTACCTCACTGAAGTTTTGATTTGCAGTTTCCTGATTAGTTATATTAAGCTTCTTTTTGTATAGCAGCTGCCCATGTGTATGTTCAGTGTCTGTTCAGTTCCTCAGATTATTTTTAATCAGATTGCTTGGTTTGTTTGGTTTTTTGTTTTTTTGATTACTGAATTCTATGAATTCTTTGTATATTTTGGATATTAACCCTTTATCAGATATATGGTTTGCAAATATTTCCTCCCATTCAGTAGGTTGCCTTTTATTTTGTTTAACATAGTTTATTTTGCTTTGTAGAAGACTTTTATTTTTAATTTTTAAAAATATTTATTTATTTGAGAGAGAAAAAACAAGTAGGGAGATCAGCAGAAGGAGAGGAAGAAACAGAGAAATCCATGCAGGGCTCTATCCCAGGACCCCGGGATCCTGACCTGAATCAAAGGCAGACTCTTCACTGACTGAACCACCCAGGTGCCCCTCTGTGCAGAAGCTTTTTAATTTAATATAGTCCCACTTCATTATTTCTGCCTTTGTTGTTTGCACATTTGTTATCATACTGAAAAAAACTTTGCTGAGACCTACTGTCAGGGAGATTTTCCCTGTTTTCTTCTAGGAGTTTGTTTCAGGTCTTATATTTTAAGTCTGTGATCCATTTTGAGATCATTTTTGTGAGTGAAGGAAGATAGGTGTCCATTTCTTTCTTTTGTATGTGCTTATATAGTTTCCTCCACTCCATTGCTGAAGAGACTATTCTTTCCATATTGAGCATTCTTGGCTTCCTTGTCAAATACTAGTCAACTGTTTAAGCAGACATTTATTTCTGGCCTCTCAATTCTGATCTACTCATCTGTGTATCTATTTTTTGCCAGTACCACACCATTTTGGGTACTATAGTTTCATAGTATAGTTTAAAATGAGGAAGTGTCACGTCTCTAGCTCCATTCTTTCCTGCTATACCTTCTGAGGCTTCCTCAGACCATGAATAAATGTTATTTGCTTCATGTTTCTTGTTCTGTCTTGTGGCAGGATTCTTAAGGTTTTGTATCTCAGACCTCACAACACACCAGGCTGGCTGCTCCTAAGCCTCTCTTGTTTCCCTGAAAGTGGCACTACAGCTCAAGTTTGAGGGTTTTCCTTGGCCCACAGACTTCTGTGTATGCTCCCTGTCTACCAGAACTCTCGCAGCCTTCCTGAGGAGTGCACAGAGAGGAAGCCAGCCAAGAGCAGCATGAGGTGTTGCTCAGCACCTGGGAGCTGGGCTGTCTTTGAGTCACTTGGGGGGAATCTGTGGGTGAAACTCTTCCCACAGCTCCATAGCAGGCTTCCTGATGGCGTTCAGAATGCATTTAGCAAGAATCCTGTTTCTTTAATGCCCACTGGGGGTCTAATATGCAGCTTTCTTGATCTGTTCCATTCACATACAGCTACCATTTCAATACTATGAGATCAGATGCTGTGAGAGAGAAAAGAATCTCTTTAGCAGCTTCCTACACAGCTGAGGAAGCCAGGCATTTACTCACTGGCTCTCTCTCTTTATTCTGTGGGAGAAACCATGGGCTGTCTAGTTTAGCCCTAAGCTGTGACACCTTGGAGGAGAGATTATGGAAAGTCAGGTTGTTCCTCTTGCTCATTGTAGTGCATCCAAACTCATTTGTTGTTGTTGTTGTTTGGAGTTTTTGCTTATTTCCTTGTTTCTTGTTCAGTTTTTTTTTTTTTTTTTTTCCTCCAATGGAGTAATGGAACTTCTCTTCTTGAAACCCTTGCCCATACATAGGTGACCACCTAAGTCAGTGCTCTGCAGTTTCCCCAGGACTACCGCCAGGAAGGGCTAGAACTGGTTTGCAGTATTCTGGGGGTTCCACAACTGGCACCAAATGCTGTTACCTAGCGCCCAGATGGGTGACTTCTCCCAGGTTCCTTGGCGTATTGTGCTGATTCTCACAACTCTCACAAAGGTACATCTGTTCTTGGATGAATGCTTAAGAGGGAGACAAAAAACGAGGAATGTCTTTTGCTGCCATGATGCTGACATCAGTCCCAAATCACTTTTTGTTTTGCCTTAAAAATTGTAAACAATTTAATCTCTATTTTTCCAGATAAAGACATTCAAGTTGAGCTAGGTAATCTCACATAGCTAGGAAGTAGACAAGGTTGGATTTAATTCAAATCACCAAGATTACTCAGCTAAATAAAAAACTATAAAGTTTAAGTTCAATAGAATATTTCCTCAAATTTGATTTGTGGACCACCTTTCATGTCAAAACCAGACCTTTATAATGTGGTTGTAAAATCAAGAGGATTGAGGAAGGTGGATGTATTTTAACCCTGTCTTCAGATGTTTCTTTGGAACTACTCATGTTAGAGTGTCTTATTAGAATTAAAGAATAGATATCACAAGGTACTATAAACAGATATTCTTTGTTAGCATCATCATTATATCAATACATTATTATATTTATTATCTTAACTATCTTTGTTAAAACCTACTATTTTTAAACATGATGCTAAATGCCTTATTTGTGTTATATAGTCTTAGCAACAAAGCTAGGAATTTGTAATTATTAATAGCCTGATTATACAAAATGAGGAAACCAATTTACAGAAAAGTGAGGCTAATGGTTCAAATTGCATAATGTACCAATAACTGATAGAATTCAGAGTAATAACACAAAGGGAGATATGCTCCAGAGCCTCAACTTTTAAAAACAGTCAATGATAATTGAGTTAAAAATTAGATCAATAGTACTTATTACCAACAGACTAACAAAATTTGGGGGAAAGAAATGAACAAGGATTAATTTATAATGTGGGATAAAAACATGTTTGGCTTTGTTTAAACTCTGGCCTAAAAATATGAAATACATTAAACTCTTTTTCTCTACAAAAAAAAAGACAAGAAAATGTGAAACATAACACTTACCTAGCTAATAATCACACATTAAAATGAAAAAGATCTTTTCTTGTCTATTGAATGAGTAAGCTGATGAAGCTACTTTGGAAAGAAACCTTACTATCTTTTTGTAGAGCAATTTGATAATATTCATCAAAATAAAAAGCAAACATACCTTTTATCTAGAAAGCCTAATATTAATAAATCCAAAATGAATATTAAGACAAATGGATAAAGGTCTATGGGCAAATATTGTCACTATAGTATTAATACAATAAAAAGTAAGAAATAGGGGTGCCTGGGTGGCTCAGTTGGTTAAGCATCTGCCTTTGGTTCAGGTCATGATTCCAGGGTTCTAGGATCAAGTCCTTCATCAGGTGTCCTGCTCAGCAGGGAGCCTGCTTCTCCCTCTTCCTCTGCCTGCTGGTCCTCCTGCTTCTGTTCTCTCTCTGTCAAATAAATAAAATCTTTTTATTTATTTATTTAGTAAATAATTTTATTTATTTATTCATGAGAGATACTGAGAGAGAAGCAGAGACACAGGCAGAGGGAGGAGAAGCAGGCTCCATGCAGGGAGCCCAATGTGGGACTTGATCCTGAGCCAAAGGGAGACGCTCAACCACTGAGCCACCCAGGCATCGCTAAATAAAATCTTTAAAGAAAAAGAAGAAATAAATTAAATACTCTTATATTGTATAGTAGCTTGGTGAAATAAATAATGTTTTATCCATTTATATATACTATAGTTACCTTTTACCTGTTATATTATGCAAGTGTGTGTCTTAATATGCATATTTAATATGTTCAATTAAATATTTTAAATTTGATTTATAATTTTAAATTGAATTAAAATGATGACTGTATTAAATTAAAAATTTAATACATTTATTAGACTTAAAATGTTTTAAGATATGTTAATTAAATAAATTCATTGTTTATATAATATGCGTTAAAATATATATGTATCTATGTATTCCTATGTGCATAAGTAAGAGTTAAATGCTATGAAAAACCCTTCCACAGTTTGATGATTGTTTCATATGATACATAATTAGAAATAATTTTGCCTTCTTTTGCACTGTTGCTATATCGTGGAATTTTCTATGGTGGTTTTGTAGCTCTTTGCAAACAGAAAATACAAATAAATGAAATACAAAAATGCATTTAAATTTTTTTTTTTTGATACTTTCTATGTCAGCTTATTTTTTTCCTGTATTTTGAGCTTGGTATTGCGAATCTACTAAACATGAAATAATAGAAATCCTTATAAAAGAAAAATAGAAATGTGTCTTCATATATTTTTCAATTTGTAAATGTACCATTGTGAAGCTTATGATTAGCAATACTAGGGTCTAAAAAATTTATTACAATTTACACTTCAAAGCTTGAAATGTGTTCAAATGTGTAGGTTGTTTCACACACAGAAGAATTTTGTCTCTAAGTACTCTGAATTCTCAGCCTTTTATTCTATTTAAGCAAATATTAGTCCATTATTTCTCTGTGTCTGACCATAGTCAAGGGTTTTAATGGAAAGTTGGAAAGCATTTTTGTTCATGTCCTTGAGTGCTAGGTCATCTTGTATTTTATAAATGAGATATAATTATTGCACCTTTATCTTACATGAGGACATGGCATTAGTCATAAAATTTTCTAATGTTAGCCATGATCTTACTGATTTCTTGCTATTATAAAGTTTCTAAGTTATTTTCCTCTTTGCAAAACGCTGTTACCTTTTATTTTTGCAAATAGTTTGGTCTTTTGTTTGACAAAATCACTAATATAATTGAGTAGCTAATTTGGTTTGGGTCATAATTTATCAATGCTGTGTAGGTAGCATTAACCTACCAAAGAACAAACTGTGAGAGACCCTGGATTTCAGATCTCTCCTTACCATTCTTTTAGCTCCCTAACCTGAAATACATGTCTTCAAATATCATATCCTGTTTCTTCATCTATTTAGCAAATTGAATCAGAATTCTGCCTCTTTACTTTCTAAAGAAGTGAGGTACAAAGCAAAGAGAAAGAAAGCATTTTGGGTAAGGTTTCTGGGCTCAGCCTCTCAAATGGTTGGGTTACTGTTTCACACACACACATATTGTCAGCTTACAATAGAAAATATGACACTGTTTCATTCTATGTCCAGTGAATATTTGAATACCTAAAAATGATCTAGTGTGGATATAGTCTTTGTGCTGTTTAAGAAGCTAACTAGGTCAGCATATTACAACTTCAGTGTAGAAAGAAAATGGTGTATTCTCTGACTCTCTTTTTAATTGCTTTTATCCCCACATGCTGTGGCTGAATAAACTATCTCTTTTTATTGTCTCCCTAATATTACTTTAAAATATTTTACTATTATTTTTCTCTAAAACCAGAGCAACATAAAAGTCTATCTTTTGCAGTTCCCATTGGAGCACTAGTTCAAGAGTTTGAAACGAAGAAATGGTTTTATTGTGGCTAGAATTCTTTATATAAATACTCTCCGGAAATTTTTTTCTTTTCTTATATAGAAGACCTACTTCTCAAGAAAGAAGAAGTTTTGTCTTGCTGTATCTGTTTTTTTTTTTTTTAAGACCTATTTATTCATGAGAATGAGAAACACAGAGAGAGAGAGAGAGAAAGAGTGAGAGAGAGAGGCAGAGACACAGGCAGAGGGAGAAGCAGGCTCCATGCAAGGAGCCCATGTGGGACTCGATCCCGGGTCTCCAGGATCACACCCTGGGCTGCAGGCGGCGCTAGTCCACTGTGCCACCAGGGCTGCCCATTGCTGTATGTGTTTTAATGATGTTATATTTATGGGACTAAATGTTAAAACTGGTTATAAGAGCAGTGTTTGTTTCCTTATATTTTCCTTATAATTTCAAATAAACTATATATAATTTTAATAAATAATCATTATAAACCAGTGATTTTTTAAAAATTTTTATTTATTTATGATAGTCACACAGAGAGAGACAGAGAGGCAGAGACATAGGCAGAGGGAGAAGCAGGCTCCATGCACCGGGAGCCCGACGTGAGATTCGATTCCGGGTCTCCAGGATCGCGCCTTGGGCCAAAGGCAAGCACTAAACCGCTGTGCCACCCAGGGATCCCCAAACCAGTGATTTTTATTGTCAGAAACACTCATTAATCCACTAAGAGAAGCTTGAGATATTAAGACATATCTCCCTAGTTTACATGATTGGCTTAAAAAATTAAGGAATATGGGGTACCTGGATGGCTTAGTTAGTTAAGAGTCGGGCTTGGCTCAGTCATGATCTCAAGAGTCCTGGGATTCAGCCCTGCCTCAGGCTCTGCACTCAGCTGGGAGTCTGCTTCTCCTTTTCCCTCTCCTTCTATCCCTCCTCTTGCTCACCCTCTCTGTCTCTTTCTCTTTCTTTCTCTCTCTCACAAATAGTTGAATTAAAAATCTTTTAAAAAATCAAGGAATGTGGCGACATTAGCATAGATTTGCCTTTATAAGTATTAAGTCTGCAGTTTAGCATACCTGCAACATCTGAGGCAACAGTGGGATGATGGAAGAAGCAGTGGAATCATAAAGAATGCTTAATAGCATGGGTTTTGGAATTAAAACAGCATTTGAATTCTTGTTCCGTGCTCTTAGAAAGTTAAGTAACTTCTCATCTGTAAATGGGAGGTAATCATATAAACATCCTTATCTATAAGATAGAAGTTCCTCAAAGAGTTTTTGAAGAGGTAATGTCTACACATGGTAAATGATTGTCTAGCATCCAAGTACATTCAATAAATGATATCTATACTTGCAAAGTGGAATAAGGTGAGAAGAAGAAGAAGAAATTAAAACTGGGATAAAGAACCAGCTTTGGAACTCACTAGCAATGTCATCTTTGGCAAAGTGCTTGAATTCTCTATACCTTAATTTTCACACCTATAAAATAAAGATGAATATGGCTATATCTGACTATATTCATTTCTGTTAACTGCATAGCCAATTGCCACAAAGCTAGTGGCTTACTCATTAAGTCACCCAGTAATGCCCATTAATTATTTTACATCTTGTTTAGGCCAGAAGTCCAGTAACGACCAAGCAGAATTTTTTCCTCAGGGTTTCACCGGGCTGCCCAAGGCGTCCGATGTGCCTACATTCCCATCTGGAGGCTCACTGGGCAAGAATCTGTTTCCAGGCTTATCCAGGTTGTTTGGAAGAACTTATTTCCTTGTTGCATAACTGAGGTCCCTGGCTTCTTACTGGCTGTCAGGTGGAGGCTATTCTCCTGTCCCAATGCTGCCCGCAGTGCCTGCCACCTGGCATTCCCCACCCATCTTCTCACAACATTACTTCAAGGCAAATAGCAGGATCTCTCACTCTAGTGAGCAGAAATGGAGTCTTACAAAACATAATGCAATCTGTGTGATATCTTAGAGTTGCCTAATCAAGGGAGTGACAACTTATCACCGTGGCCATTTCTATTGGCTAATAGCAAGTCCTGAATTCCCCCTTTGGAGAAGCGTCAGGGATTTTACAAGTGTTTGACTTATTGTGGTTACTTTACATTGTGTCTGCCACAGTATTTCATAGGTTTTGGGAATGCAAAATGATCAAAATAAATGTTTATTATGTAATTATGAATAGTCTTTATAAACTTTAAAGTATTATGCAAATCTAAGAAAGCATTAGTTTTGGTAAACTATTTCGAGCAGGATTTATTTTAGTAATAAGCTAAAAGCCTACAAAGATCTTCAACCATCAAAGAACATTTCTGGTATATGTATGAAGATGTAGATGGATGGATAGATAGATATTCTATGATTAATTCAGCAAAGTATTTGCATAGTTTTTGAAAAGATCGCCAAATATAATTAGCATTCTAAGTGGATGCAAAAAGGAGGATACCGAATTTAGTCAAAATTGCCCTTTTAACATCTCACAGACCTTAATTGAATTATATTTTGTCATAGTCATTTGTCATCAACATTAGAAAGGTTGATTTTGAGGCGTTTAAACCTAGTTTTACTAATACAGAGGAAATGACATTAAAACTAAGAAATGGAACATAGATGTATATGTGATATCAACTTTCAAAGAACTGTGATTTTTGCACTAGCTCCCATATATATCATTTGATTATGGTGACATAAATTAAAAGATATCTCTCTTTGGCATTGGTTTGATACTATTCCTTCAATAAGTATCTTTCAAAATCTCATTAAAAATTGGCTAAGACTTGGCTTTTCCTTTATATAATTTACAGAGTTTATGAAAGAATTTCCAGAAATTTTCATGTAGTGTAATAAAATATATTAATTCTGGTTAGTATGGACTTCATAGGAATGCCAGAAATCTCCCAGTGGACTATGAGGATTGAAATACTAACTAGAAAAAATAACTCAAAAACATATTGTAATCTTGAATTCACTAACTATTCCAAGCCTTCATTGTCAACAGAAAGTATAAATGGAGAATGATTTCTCTGGGAGACAATATGTGGACTGGTCTTCTTTAGAAAGGGCATACATGCTTTCATCTCATGATTTAAACATGATTTGTAAGGTCACACATAGTAGTCTTTTAAATTATTTTGTATGGTGTAAAAGTGTCTGTTTTATTCTTCATCCAATTCAGCTGAAATTTATTACTTCTTTTTCTGTTAGTGGGAACAGAAAATTCTAAGATTTTAAGAAAATTTTAAGATTTTTTAAAGAAACTAGTCCTATTATGTTTCTAAAACATTTTATCTTATAATAGCATTTGAAATGTATGAAGTTCTCTGTGCCAGAAATTAATGTAATTTTTCCATATATTAACCATATATTTTCCCAACAATTTTGAGAGGAATATGCCCACAGGGAAACTGAGATGCAGGAAATGGAATAATTTATCCAACGTCACATGGCTATTTAATGGCAAAGTCAAGATTTGAACCCATGCAGTCTAACTTGAGAGTGCTTGTGTTTATCAAATATACTCAACTGCCTTCATATGTCATATTGTTGCTTCTGGTATGAATTCATAATCTACTTGTTAAATTTAATGTTAGCATGATAGCATTATAATGACATACTCTCAGAGAGATACTATTCTTCTCAATTAATTCTAAGTAGGTGCAGGTTCATTTTGATGGGGGTAGCAATTTTATTTTATTTTATTTTATTTTATTTTATTTTATTTTATTTTATTTTATTTTTATTATATTTATTGAGGTTTGATTTGCCAACATATAGCATAACGCCCAGTGCTCATCCCGTCAAGTGCCCCCCTCAGTGCCCGTCACCCAGTCACCCCATCCTCCCGCTCACCTCCTCTTCCACTACGTCTTGCTCGTTTCCCAGAGTTAGGAGTCTCTCATGTTCTGTTACCCTCTCTGATTATTTACTCATTTTATTTTATACATTTATATGTTGACAGACGTTTGGATTATTTCTACATCTTGGCTATTTTACACAATGCGGCAGTGTACGTGGCGTTGCAGATATCTCTTTGAGAACCACATTTCATTTCCTTTGGCTATATGCCCGTAAGTAGGATTGCTGGATTATATAATAGTTCCTTATCTGAGCTGAAGGTGGTACTAAACAGCTGAGCCACCCAGACGCGCTGCTCAAATTTGTTACATTTTAGACCTAATTCATGTACCAGTATAGTTGGCTAGTTATCAGATCCTCACACATTTTGGAGGTTAAGCAAAAAGGAAGAGATTGTGGAGAGTGTGGAGACATGATTAGCCATAGAAATGACTAATATTACACTATATATATTACATATATATAAATATATGTACTATATATTACACTATAATATTGCACTATATATATAAATGACCAATATTACACTATATGTTAGCTAATGAAAATTTAAATAAAAATTTGAAACAGAAAAAATATTTTAAAGCAATTAAAAGTTTAGGGATTAAGTTAACAAAAAAAAATTAATTAAATATTTCTTGGTATAATTTCATTAATTCACATTACTTTTAATATTTAGTAAAATTATTTTCACTGAAGGCTGCAGTGAAAAAGATATCTAGAAAGATTCTATGACTTAAATGCCCCCAAACATTATAACACAGAAATGTTATTGTGAGGTTTTTTTTTCAATTTTTAAAAGCATTATTTCTTTCTTTTTCTTTCTTTCTTTCTTTCTTTCTTTCTTTCTTTCTTTCTTTCTTTCTTTCTTTCTTTCTTTTCTTTCCTTTCTTTCTTTCTTTCTTTCTTTCTTTCTTTCTTTCTTTCTTCTTTCTTTTCTTTCTTCTTTCTTTCTTCTTTCTTTTATTGGAGTTCAATTTGCCAACATATAGCATATCACTCAGTGCTCATCCCGTCAAGTGCCCCCGCTCAGGGCCCGTCACCCAGTCACCCCCGCCTACCTCCCCTTCCACTACCCCTTGTTCGTTTCCCAGAGTTAGGAGTCTCTCATGTTATGTCACCTTCTCTGATATTTCCCACTCATTTTCCCTCCTTTCCTCTATAATCCCCTTCACTATTGGGCGTAGCAATTTTAAAAGGAGGAAAAAAGATATTCCAAGATGCTTTTAGACCTAGTAAAGTGGTTAATGGATTAAATAAGTTTGAAAATCACTAATGAATAACTGACCAGAAAAGAACACATTTCTGCACTAACAAATTCTGGAAACTCAAAAATTAATGAGGAAATTTATTCCTATTTCTTCTTAATCTCCAAATGTGTTTGTTATTTTTAGGACATTCTAGAAAACATGCTTTACTGTGCATATGTGTGGGTGCATTTATTCAAGCACATAAATAAATTAGTCCAAAAAAAAAAAAACCCAAAACAAATAAAGCAAGTAAACACATACAAATCTTAATTGACATTTCATGTTAACTTGGATGTATTTGTTATATTTTATTTATTTTTATTTATTTTTAAAGATTTTTTTTTATTTATTCATGAGAGAAACAGAGAGAGAGAGAGGCAGAGACACAGGCAGAGAAGCAGGCTCCAAGCAGGGAGCCCGACATGGGACTCAATGCCTGGTCTCCAGGACCACGCCCTGGTTGAAGGCAGTGCTAAACTGCTGAGCCACCCAGGCTGCCCAAATTTGTTACATTTTAGACCTAATTCATGTACGAGTTAAGCAAAAAGGAAGAGATTGTGGGGAGTGTGGAGAATGATTAGCCATTGAAATGACAAAAATCTATGCCTATCAGAAGTTTCTTCCCTAAGCACTATGGTCATTGTTTGCATTTTCATTATATTTGTATGACCTTGTGGTATCCTAAATTATTTTTCTCTGTAGTGGAATGTGCAAAATAATCCAATGGAGTACAATAAGAAAATACCAAAGCATCTATTTATATTGTTAGTTCATCTAAATAAGCAAAAACAATGTTAATGCATGCAATAAAATTAACTGAATTCATGCATCAGCTAAGCACATGCCATAGCCCATAAAGCATAAGGAGAAAAGGGAAGTTCCCAAAGTGTGGGCAGCAGTGCCTTTACAGCATATTGTTTACTTTGGCCAGTTAAGGAAATTTCTGCATTAAGTTATCTATTTTAAACCATAGTAATCCTCAGAAAATGGGTAGCTTAAAAATATTACCTATGGAGAAATGTAAATCTAAAATGACATTTCTAAAGCAAGCTCCAGAATTAAACAATGTGGCTGGTCCATACGTTCACTCCTACCCTTGGATGATCATCTTATCAGCACATTACATTATGTATAATGACAATATATCAGAAGTGACTACTTTTGACATATGAATTTACATTCTCAATAATAATGAGACTTTCTCAAAGTGGATACTGAATAATGTATTTATTGATTCCTTGGGGATTATATGTTTAGCTATGATAGAAATAACAATTAAGTATTAAAGTGAACTGAGAATCTAAACTTAGAACATTGCTCTCACTAAAACCATTAAATCTATTATTAGTGAAGAAGAGTGGGAGATACAGACTTCTAGTTATAGAAAGAATAAGTTACAGGGATAAAAGGCACAGCATAGGGAATATAGTCAATGTTATTTACCCCCATTGCAATTTTTTTGTATAATTATTTGGTAAGTGCTTCTCTTTACTTATATCTTTATAGCAATCCTCTGGGCCTATGCCTGGCCATTTTCTTAAGATAAGTTTTTAGAACTAGAGTTTCTGAGTCAGAGTAACACACATACTATATTAGAGCTCTAAATAGATATGTTCCAATTTATCTTCAGAAATATTGAGGGGCACTTGAGTGGCTTAGTAGATTAAGCCACCAATTCTTGATTTCAACTCACGTCATGATTTCAGGTTGTGAGATGGAGCCCTAGGTTGGGCTCCATGCTCAACAGGGAGTCTACTTGAGTCTCCCTCTTCCTCTGCTCCTTCCCCTGCTCACATTCTCTCTAAATAAATAAATAATTTTTAAAAAGAGAAAAGAAAGAAATGTTGGTTTCTATTTCAGTAGCAGCTGTGAATTATCTTCTTTGCTGCAATGGAAATTTGATACTTTCATTACATTATTAAGATTATGAGGATTATGAATACCACTGAAAAAATTGTTCCAGGTAAGCTATATACCTGCCAGCACCGGTACCAAAGTGTTATCTCTGTGGGACAAAGAGCTTTTATAATATTAATAATACTTTCACAAATATGCCTTCTTCAGGGAAAACAAAAATAATTTATTTCCATCGTGTACATTGATGAGTAACTGGTATGATTTGTCAGTGGTTGAGAATCACTAGCCTGGATCATTGTTTGGTTTGAAATGAATAATATCTAAAGAAACATTTTTAAAAGACAAACTATACTTGAACTGATTTCATGGGCATATTTAAATTACAAAGTACCTCTTGTACTGGTTCCTATAAACACAAAAGTATGATCTTGAATCATATTCTAAACTCCCTCATAGCCAATAATTTTAATAAAGCAATTATGCCATTTGATTTTTTGCCACTTTATAAGCACTTAAATTAATGAGAAAATAAATAGCCAACCAACTCCAGTACAGCTGAAGAAAATAGGATAAATTATGTATAACTCCATAGCTCCAGAAGAATGTCTAAGAGGTTTTTATGAGTTTTTTTATCCTAAAATATATAAAAATTAGAAAGATATTGATTTATGGAATTATATGTGTCAATTCAAACAAAATTGGTTACTGAGTACAGAAGAAACACTTGAATCTCCATTCCAGACTGTTTATTCATTTGATTTACATTTACATTCCAAATGATATTTATATTCAGGAGGAAGAAGCTTATAAACTGTCACTCTTACTTCTCAATAGGCTGATGATTTCAGTTAAATTAATTTCTAGCTAAGTCACTTTAAAACCATTGAACATGCTAATTTGCTTCTATTGGGTGGAATAGATTTCTGTTTTTCTTATGCTGATTGTAATAAAAAAATCTATAAATGTTAAGGACATAGGCACTCACATGGTGTTTGGCATAATGGAAAGTGTCAAACTGTTCCTAGTGATGCTGACAGGTTTTGTACAATTTGTACTATTTTATTGGTATGATAAGATCTATATGTTTATTTGGGAATGAAAAAGTACAAGGGAAAAAAAAGTGTTCCAAATGTGAAAAGCAATAAAAGAAATCACTTTTTATGAAACAGTATATAAAATTTGTTACTGATGATGGATTTATAGTAAACTAATTTGTGGAATAAATGAAGTGTAGAGATTGAAATGTGTTTGAAGTATTAAAACTTACCTTGCATTACCCATTGTGGTTACTGATAACTTTAGGTGCTTATAGAAGATTGAAAATGCTTTTGATATGAAAGCACCGTGGTTTTGAGGTTGCATCATATTTTGGGAACTTCATCCATTCGTTCGACATTTTTATTTGTTATGCAGTAATAACTATCATAATGAAGAATTCCCTTCCTTGAAATATACATATTTCTCAGAAATTTCCTATTTAGAGGAAGAATAAAACTAGATTTGCAGAGGCACATTCTAGAGTTCTATTTTTTTTAAGGGGGGCAATAGCATTAAAAATCCCAATGGAAATGTCAATAAATATGTTAGAATTAATAAAAGAAGTCATATGTCTCTGGGATTTTTGATTTGGCTATAGAGAAAATCATATTTTGGGGTCAAATTAGAGAGATTTAAAGAATAATAGAAATTAAGCTCTGCTTCTTAGCAATTTTTTAGAAATTTTTCTGATGAAAAATCTGACAACAGAACTGCAAATCAGAGACATTGATCTCAAATCCCATCATGAAAGACCTGTGATGAAGTGACACAGACTCTTCCACAGTCGAAATCTCTTGAGACTATTTTATACATTTACCACTACACCAACTGTTTCCTCACTTCTCTGGGTACCCCAGGGCTGCTTGTGAAGAACAGACTTGGATTTCCCCATTTCCTCACCCTTCCTTGAGTCACTCCCTGGACCTGCATATCCAAAATGACAGCCACAAGCCAGTACCGTGCCCCATGAAGCCGTGAACACGAAAATGTGACTAGTCTGAACTGAGATGTATTGTGTACATGAAATACACATTTTAAAAATCTTAGTACAAGAAAAGAATGCAGGATATCTCAATATCTTTTACATTAATTATGTATGGAAATTATAATGTTTGGGATATTTTTAGTTACATAAAAATTTATTAAAATTAGTTGTATTTTTTATTTTTTATGTGACTACTAGAATATTTTAAATTGTCTATAAGGCTCAGATGATGTTTCTAGTTGACAAGTGTCATAGCAGACAATGAGCACTGCAGGGTTCTCCGGTCTGCTACCTCAAAACCCCCTGACTAGTGTCTGAAATTCCAGTAGGTTTGGATGAGTGAAAGGAAAGGAGAAAAATTTATAATATAGAAAGCTGGACATGCTATGTCTGATGGAAGTAAAAGTAATGTGAGTAATTATGCATAAAGTGCATAAAGTCAATGACTTCTCTTAAGGGGATGCTACTGATAATTCATGAGATCTTTTCCTGTTTTGGCTTAAAGATGGTCAGCTGGAGTGAAGCAAAGAAAAGTAGATTATGAAGATAAGAGAGTTTGGGGTGGATTTAAGGAAAGGCATTGCTTGCAGTATAAGATGGCAGAGGAAGACTGCAGGGCATGATGCTTATGAAAGCAGAAGACAATTCTTATTACTTCATAAATTGGACAACACATACCTTCAATTAGGCCATAACAGTAATTAGCTATGTAGGGCGGTATTCTCATTATAAGCTGCAGATCCAGCCATTTCTTCAATGATTTAAAAAAAAAAAAATTCTGCTTTAAAAAATAATTTAAATCAGAATTCTCAGAGGAGAGTTCTTCATCTTCCATTTTAGTGAATGTAAACTCTAACATGACATTAAATCCAGAATTCTTTTATCTACATTATGCTGCAATCACTATTTTGTCAAAAAGTGATTTTTCAAATAAATTGCTATGGAGAAGTAAAGATATCTAGCTTAATGAATTGTGGCTGTACTTATGCCAAACAAATACTTTGCAAAATATGACAAATTTTTTTCTTTTCCTTTCTGGGCAATACGGGGCTTATCACAAACAGTAAACTAACAAAAAACAGCAAAATGAATATTCACTTGTGTGGCATATCTATACTGTGCAAGCATTTAAGCAAGGTATAGTGAAAAAGCCAGGCTCAAAAATTCATGATTCTTTTCCTTCCTTGTTACGATTATTATTATCAATTTTTAAAATTAAAAATCAATGACTAAGTAACATTTCATTGTGTGTGTATATATATGTATAGATCATACACACACACTATATATATATATATATATATATATATATATATATATATATGCTTCCAAATCTTGGCTATTGTAAATAATGCTGTTACAAACATTGGGGTGTACATATCTTTTTGAATTAATGTTTTTGTATTTTGGGGGTAAATAACCAGTAGTACAATGACTGGATTGTAGGCAGTTCTACTTGTCACTGTTTTCTACAATGGCTGCTCCAGTTTGCATTCCCACCAACAGTGTATGAGGCATGAAGTTGGTAATAGGGTAATAAAGAGTACACTTATCATGATGAGCACTGAGTAATATCATTGAATCACTAAATTGTACTCCTGAAACTAATATAACATGTATATGAACTATACTGGAATTAAAACAGAAAACTTAATTAAAATAAGTTTTAAAACACTTAAAAATCAATTGCTAAAAAGAAATTTTAAAAATGACATTAAGATAGGATGATAGATGTTTATGCTTGAGCAATATATATTTAAATATAGGTCTGTTTCTTTCTCTACAAAACGTTTTTTTTTTAATTTTTATTTATTTATGATAGTCACAGAGAGAGAGAGAGAGATAGGCAGAGACATAGGCAGAGAGAGAAGCGGGCTCCATTCACCAGGAGCCCGACGTGGGATTCTATCCCGGGTCTCCAAGATCGCGCCCTGGGCCAAAGGCAGGCGCTAAACCACTGCACCACCCAGGGATCCCCAAAACTTCTTTTTTATATCATTACATAAAGAACAAAAACATAAAAGCATAAAGAAGTTAAAAAAAATCCTGAATACTTATTGTATGAAGGTCTTCCACAGAAGTAAAGTAGTAAAATAGTATGAGCTCTTATCAATATTGATGTAGATAAAAAAATTGATGTAGAAATTTCTTTGAGATTAAGTGAAAAAGAAATATGTAGGCTCACATCTTCATAAAATATAAATATATATTGTTTTTATACATATGTAATATGTATACATAATATACACATATGTCACATATATAATATTCCCTATACTTATTTGTGAATAAAATTCTAGAACAATACTCAAAAATTGTTGAATATTTGCCTATGAAGGAGAGTATCTGAGATAAAGTCTTTTTTTTCATTTTATAATATTTCTTTATCTATGATTTTTAATCATTTTTTAAATTTCAAAGCATAATTATCATCTGCAAGACTGGATAGAAATATAGTAATATTTATGAGAGAATAAAAACTTAATATAGAATATAAATGATTAACCACATAGTCATTGCATTTCTGAAATTCTGTAATGTAAAGATTTGCATATAAAAGCAAATATATAAGTGTTACCGTAGTTGATTTAGGACATTTATTTCTATAAATGTCATGTTAAAAATGTTTTGCTCTATTATATCATGTTAGCCAAATTAAGGTGAGCCTATATGACTGGTATCCTTATACAAAGGGGGAAATTTAGGCCGACATACATAGAAGAAAGATGGTGTGAAATGGTCACGTGATGCATGAGGCAGTAATTGAACTGATTCTGAGGCAAACCAAGGAATGCCCAGAATTGCTGGCCACAGCAGAAAGGCAGAAAGAGGAAACAAAGAATTCCATCAAGAGACTAAGAAGGAACATGGCCATGCAGACAGCTTGATTTGGGACTTCTACAAGACTAAAAAACAATTAGTATGTGTGTGTGTTTTTTTTTTTAATTAATTTATTTATTCATGATAGACAGAGACAGAGAGAGGCGGAGACACAGGCAGAGGGAAAAGCAGACTCCACGCTGGGAGCCCGATGCGGGACTCAATCCCGGGTCTCCAGGATCACGCTCTGGGCCAAAGGCAGGCGCTAAACTAAGGGGCCAGCCAAGGATCCCCCAGTATATGTGTTTTTAAGGACCCAATTAGCAGTCTTTTATTACAGCAGTCCTGGAAAACTATTACAGTGGTTCTTTTCTTTTAAACATTCACTTCATTTTTTTCTTATCCTTGCCCCTCTATAAAGTGATTTTCCCACTCTGGCTTCTTTCAAGATTTTTCTTTGTGTCTTTGATTTTCTGCAGTTTGAATATATCATTCTTAAGTGTAAATTATTTTATATTTATCTTGCTCAGTGCTCTGAGAACTTTGTGGTTTGGTGTCTATCATTTATTTGAGGAAATTCTCATTATTTCTTCAACTATTCTGTTTTTTTATTTCATCTTCTATTATTCCCACTATATGTATACCTTTTATAATTGTTCCATGGTTCTTAGATATTCTCTTCATATTTTTCATGATTTTTTTCTCTTTGAAAAAGAGTTTCAAAGAGTTTGGAAAGTTTCCATTGATATTTCTTCTGGCTCAGATTCTTTATCTTTATCCAGTTTATGGATGAGCTAATCAAAGGCACTTTTATGTTATGGTGTTTATTTCTAGCATTTTCTTTTAACACTTTTTTAGAATTTCCATTGCTCTGCTTATATTACTCACCTGTTTTTGCATGTTGCCATTTTGTTCCATTAGAAACCCTAGCTTATTAATCATGGTGGTTGGAATTCCAAAGTTATTGTTATATCTAAATCTAGTTGTAATTCTCTTCAAAGTCTGTTTTTAGTGTGCTTTGCAATATTTTGTTGAAACTCAGGCATGGGGGATCCCTGGGTGGTTGAGCGGTTTGGCGCCTGCCTTTGGCCCAGGGCGCGATCCTGGAGTCCCGGGATCGAGTCCCGCGTCGGGCTCCTGGTGTGGAGCCTGCTTCTCTGTCCTCCTGTGTCTCTGCCTCTCTCTTTCTCTCTCTACATCTATCATGAATAAATAAATAAATAAATCTTTAAAAAAAAAAAAGAAACTCAGGCATGATGTATAGGGCAAAAGGAACTCACATAAAATATTTACTGTCAAGTTTTGTTTATCTAGCTAGGACCTGGGCAGTGTTAACCATTTACTTCAGCTGTGTCAGAGATTAAAGCTTTCTCTGGTGTTCTTTCTGTTTGTTTTCTCCTTTTAATATATTTGGGTTTCCCTAGAGACTTTTTAAATAAGTTTTGAAATATGCAGAATTTGTTTTGTTTTGTTTAGCTTTATTTCCATTATTACATAATGTGGAAAAGGGAAGCATGTTATATTCCTATGATTAGTTCTCAGTCTTTTATTTTTTCTTTTAAAGATTTATTTATTTATTTGACAGAGAAAGCAAGCACAAGCGGTGGCGCAGGGAGGGGTGGAGGGAGAGGGAGAAGTAGGCTCCCTGTGGGGAGCTCAATGTGGACTCTATCCCAGGACCCTGAGATCACAACCTGAGACAAAGGCAGATGCTCAACCACTGAGTCACCCAGGTGTCCCAGTTCTCAGTCTTTTAGTGGTCCTATGCCGCTAGGCTGTGACCTCATCAAATGGTTGCATTTAGGTCCAAATAGGTGAAATAGAAAGTCCATAGGGACTAGAGTTGGGTATTGATGAAGGATAGTTGGAAGGAAAGCAGGTGAGGACAAGTGGCCCTTGCCCTAAGAGGAAACTACCCTAAAAACAACCACCCCGGAAGGAAACCTTCAGCCTTTTCCACATGACAGGTAGATGACAAAAACCTGATTGGATAAACAGACACCCTGGGTGTGTGTCTGTGTGAGGGGGTTAATCAGATTAAAACAGTCCTCAAATAAGCCCATAAAACCCCCTGGACTTAGAAACTGGTGGCAACCCTCTCAGGTCCCCTCCCTCTTCGGTAGCTTTGTACTATTGCTCAATAAAATTTGCTTTGCTCACCACTCTTCCTTAGGTCTACCTCTTCATTGGTCAGCAGTATTACCAAGAACTATGGGAAAAAAAGAAAAGAAGAAAGAAAGAAAAGGAAAGAAAGAAAGAAAGAAAGAAAGAAAGAAAGAAAGAAAGAAAAAAGAAAGGAAGGAAGGAAGGAAGGAAGGAAGAAAGAAAGAATGAAAGAAAGAAGAAAGAAAGAAAGAGAAAGGAAGGAAGGAAGGAAGGAAAGAAGGAAGGAAGGAAGGAAGGAAGGAAGGAAGGAAGGAAGGAAGGAGAAGAAGAAGAAAGGAAGAAGAAGAAGAAGAAGAAGAAGAAGAAGAAGAAGAAGAAGAAGAAGAAGAAAAAAGAAAGAAAGAAAGAAAGAAAGAAAGAAAGAAAGAAAGGAAGGAAGGAAGGAAGGAAGGAAGGAAGGAAGGAAGGAAGAAAGAAAGAAAGAAAGAAAGAAAGAAAGAAAGAAAGAAAGGAAGAAAGAAAGAAAGAGAAAGAAAGAAAGAAAGAAAGAAAGAAAGAAAGAAAGAAAGAAAGAAAGAAAGAAAGAAGGAAAGAAAGAAAGAAAGAAAGAAAAGAAACCCTCTGATGATATTTCCCTTCTACCAGGTCTTTCAGACTAAGGTAAAACCCTGGTTGGTTAGACTCTGGTATAAAATTTCCCTTGAGAGGAGGCCTTGTTAAGGAGAACAGACCGCTCTGGAAGTTTTTCCAAATGGCCGCTTTACACCCTGTGATGTCAAAATGTACCAGATCTAAATGTACCAGATCAAAAGTACTTTTTTTGTTGTTGGTAGGAAAAAAAAAATCAAAATATTTAAGGTAATTTGAAAATCTTGAAAATACGTACATAGCTGTATCTTCTTTCTCAATACAATATATATTTGTTTTCAGATTGAAAACCCTTACCTCCAAAAGCATATATAATCTTCTGTTCACAAGTAGCATACATTATGTACCTACGAGAATTTTACCTTCATAGCTAGATAAGCCTGAATATTTACTCTACTAGCATATTTATTTCCAACCTGTCTTTAGTAACCTAATTTGCCATCATCATTTGTAGATTTATTATCTTTATATAAACTAAGATTGCTTAAGTAAACATATTCTTAAAACTAGAGTAAATTTATTACCAGAAATAAACTTTGAATTTTAAATATTTACAGTTGTGAGACTACCAATCGGAAACCACCATTGGTGTTCTGGGGCCTTGTTAAATAACAACAAAAATATTATCCTTATGATGTCTAGAAGTAGAGGAATAGAACACAAGTTACTCATGAAGTCCAGTTTTAAATAAACTATGTTTGTAAACATTGTTCTAAGAATTATAATTTTGTTGAGCTTCCATTTTAGTAATTGTATAATCACAACCATAGCAGTTAAACTGAATAAGAAAAAATCAAACTTATTTTAGATGTGACAAAAACATTGTTGTTTCTGGGTCAATAAATGCTATAATCATATAACAATAACCAAAATGCTATATTAATCAAATAAGGTAGAAACTATTAGCTAATTAAGTTCACATTTTTATAATACACATTTATAAAAGATTACCCTAAAAGTTATGAATCTGTCAAGTCTCAATTTGAGGTATGATATAACCACTTAAATAATAGTAGTAAAAGCAGAAGCAAAGAAAGAAAATCAAAATTATTTTAGAAAATAGACAAAATTAAATTTTTGCCATGTTTTTGATTTATTGTGGTGGACTTATTTACATTAACAAAATATTGTAATTATGTTACTTAAAAATAGAATTAAATGCAAGAATTAATTTGAGTCAGATTAAATAATCTACAGCTATGAAACATTATCTGAGTATTCTAATCCTATTAGGTTTCATTCAAGCCACTGTATAATCACTAATACCAATAAAAATAATTTTTTTTTTAATATGGCTAAAAAAAAAAATTTTGGTTGTATTTTATAGATGGCCAGCTCCTCATCTGCATGGCTGATTTTGTCATAAACTTTAGAAAGATTTTCCACTCTCATTACACAGCAACTTTGCCCTAAATTGGATGTTTGGCAAAAATTCCATTTATTTTTCTTGATTTAATTCCCTTTCTAATGGTGTGCATGGGGGAGGGTCTTCTTCCCCACACCAGACTGAAGCATTCTAAGTTTGGTAAACCATCACACAATCTTTAATGCATCTGTTTTACTCTTTGCAGTTAATTCAGTGTGAGATTAGTTTCTTAGTCAAGAGTTTTCAAATAAATATTAATTCAACTGCATCAATCAGTTTCTTCAAAAATTTTTTGTCCATCTCTTGAGTGGTCCCCATTTTCTGATCCTTTTTTTACATCCTCATTCCAGGATCCCACCTTTTATACTGTCTTCTCCCAAAAGCTTAGTCTGATTGCTCATCAAGTATACGTCTCAACCCAGGAGCTTCATGTAACTTTAGACGTTTTATTTTTTTTTTCCTGTATAATAAGTTTATTCACTTTCATTTTCTATTCTTTAGCTTCTTTTAAAAGCAGTTTTAGGGACACCTGGGTGGCTCAGTTGGTTAAGCATCTGCTTTCGGCTCAGGTCGTGATCCCAGGGTCCTGGGATTGAGCCTTGCATCAGGCTCCCTGCTCAGCAAGGAGTCTGCCTCTAATTTTCCCTCTGTTTCTCCAGCCCTGCTAATACTCTTTCTCTCTTTTCAAATAAAATCTTAAAGAAAAAACAACTGTTTTAGACTTCCCTAATAATAAGTATCTGCCATAGCATCTTTTAGAGCTTCCTGAGGCTGTTATTCATTCTTGTAATGGGTTATGAACAATGTTTTCATGGCAGCTGCTTGAAATTGCACGTGTTCTGTTGTATTTGAAAAAGATTGTCTTTCAGGCACTGTCAGACATAGGCTCAACTTGTTCTAAATGGTGAAATTTGTCTTCTGTTAATTCTTTTTGAAAAGTGTTCATTTTAAGCCTAAGGAAAAAGTTGCATTCTTGGGGTAATTTCATTTGTTATGATTCTTTTTATACATTGTTTTATTCAGTTTGCTAGTGTTTTTTAAATATTATTTTGTTCAAGATATATTGGATGGCATATAGGAAATGACACATAAATATTTTATTTTATTTTTTCAGAAATGGCATGATAAGGACACCTGGGTGGTTCAGCGGTTTGGCTCCTGCCTTCAGCCCAGGGTGTAGTCCTGGAGTCCCAGGATCAAGTCCCACATCGGGCTCCCTGCAAGGAGCCTGCTCCTCTCTCTCTCTCTGTGTGTCTCTCATGAATAAATAAATAAAATCTTAAAAAAAAAAAAGGGCATGATAGCTTCATGGCTTATTGGCTTTTATTAGATAGATAATTCTGTATTCTAAATAACTATACTATATATATTATATATCTATATCCTCTATACTGTATACTATGTGCTATATACTATAGAGTGAATCCTGAATTCTCTATTCTTCCTATTAATATGTTTGTGCTATACAGTTAGAGACTAGTTTTACATTATTAGTTGTATGACTTGAGATGTGCTATGTAAAATTTGTGTTTGTTCCTCAATTTTCTGATCAGTAAAGTAAGGATGAAAATACCTATCCAGAGTTGTGAATATTACAAGTTAATGAACATAAGTGCTAAAAGCAGGACATGGCACCTAGAAATGATCACTGAGTAAATTTTAGTTACTATTATTATTTATATTACTATATATTATCACTATTATTATTATTAATTTTGGGAATTTTTCTTGGTGGGTCACATATATTTTTAAAGATATACTTTTCTACTATTTTGTTAAGTATAAATGGTATCATACAATTGAGGTTGATATCCTTTTATACTTTTCTTTTATGACTATTTTTGTATATAATTATAATTGCAATTTCTGTCTTAACTTTCAATCAGCCAAATTACTGATTTTCCTTATCTGTTGAATAATTCTTCTACTGATTCTCTACAGTTTTGTAATTATTGAAGCATATAATCTCTAAATCACAGCTTTCCCTTCTCCCTTCCAAAGTCCTTATTTCTTTCTTTTGTTTAATTTCTTGCTTAATTTCACTGGCTAACATTTTAAGAAATGTGAGAATATTTTAGTCAGCTTGGGCTGTCATAACAAAATACATAGACTAGATGTCATAAACAACAGGTCTTTATTTTTCATATTTCTGAAGATTGAAACATTCATAATCAAAGTGCTGGCTGGTTTCATTCTCTGGTGAGGGCTCTGGAGCTGGCCAGTTCACCCCATCACCATGTACACTGTAGAGCTAGAGAGAGGGAGAAAGAGAGAGAGAGAAACAAGTTCTCAGATGTGTCTTCTTACAAGGGCACTAATCCCATCTTGAAGTCCCCTCCCACATAAACTCATCAAAACCAAATTACTTCCCAAAGGCCCCATTTTCAAATATCATCATATTGGGTACTACAACTTCAACATATATTTTAATAGGACACAATTCAGGCCATAGTAAAAATATGCCTCTTTAATTTCTGAACTCAATAGAGATTCATCTAGTATTTTTCTTTAAAACATAATGCTAGCTAGCCCTTTGGGTCTTAATCACATGCCCATTAAATAAATATTTTTAAATTTCATGCTCAAAATTCTCCTAGGGAGGTGAAAATACAGTTTTGAAACAATAACCTTGATCTCCAAAAAATATAAACCCCCAAAATGATATCCCTAAATTCAAGAGTGTAGAATAAAAGTAAGTGCTTAATTATTTAGCAGCCATAATGTTGTGGGAGAGCAAAGGGGGTAGAGTTCAGTACAACTTATCAGGATTAGTTTCTAGGAGAAATGGCACTGATCACAGATTTGAAAATCTGGGGTACTAGGTTAGTTGTATGCAAGGAAAATGAAGTCAAATTCCGGATTAAGCATGTAAATAAAGTTCAGAAACATTTTGTTAATAAGTGTGATATTTGGGATGCCTGGGCCGCTCAGTAGTTGAGCATCTGCCTTTGGCTCAGGGCATGATCGCAGGGTCTTGGGATCGAGTCTCACATTGGGCTCCCTGCAAGGAGCCTGCTTCTCCCTCTGCCTCTCTCTTTCTGTGTCTCTCATTAACAAATAAATAAAATCCTTAAAAAGAAAAAGTAAATAAATTTAAAAATGTGATATTTTACAATTTTTCTGAGATTCAGAAGCTATTTTTTTAAAGATTTTATTTATTTGAGAGAGAGAGCGAGCGAGCGCACAAGCAGGGGGAGGGGCAGAGGGAAAAGCTGACTCTCCCCTGAGCAGGAAGCCCAATGCAAGGCTTGTCCCAGGAACCTGAGATTCTGACCTGAACCAAAAACAGACACTTTAACCAACTGAGCCATTCAAGCACACCTGAATCTTTTTTTAATAAACCCAATTTTAAACATTGAAGTATATGATTTGTACATATTTACTTAGAGTGTTGAAAATGTTAAAAATGATGAACAATTCATGTTAATAGAAAAGAAAACATAACATTTCTGAAAGTGGAGTTAATGAGGAAAAAAATACATATGTGGAGCAAGTATTATTGTTTTCCTAGACTGTCTCAGAACCTCCTAAAAGCTACATGTATTAGAAGTATCTCTTGTACTACTAAGTTGAGGCTGTTTAGCTTTGGCAGATAAAATAACTAAGGCACAACTTATAAAAAGTGTCTTACAGGGGAACCCTGGGTGGCTCAGTGGTTTAGCACCTGCCTTCGGCCCAGGGCATGATCCTGGAATCTGGGATTGAGTCCCACATCGGGCTCCCTGCGTGGATCCTGCTTCTTCCTCTGCCTCACTCTCTCGCTGCCTTTTTCATGAATAAATAAATAAAATCTTTTTTTTAAAGAGTCTCATTAAAAAAAGTGTTTTACAGCTATATTAAAGAAATGACTTTACTTAGAGGAAATATAATTCTTATTAAACATGTCAGTTGTGAAGTATTTTGTATATATGCTCAAAGAATCAGTGGCATTGCTAAAATAGTACTTTGTGTTTTCTAATCATAAACTTTTTCCATCAAATACACACATGTACAAGTGAAGAAACAAAAAGCAGTGGAAATTTGAAAACATTGTTGCAGTTCAGTTTCAAAAAACATTTATTTATTTATATGTATATCAGTATGTACACACACATACACACATATATACATATACACACACTACACACATATCCTTACATATGCATATATAGTCCACATATACACTTGTGTATATGACATATATATGTTCCAAATATATGATTTGTATATTCCACATATGTAATTAAACATAAAATTATGAACGTGATTTATTATACATAGTTGTATTTTTAAAGGCTCTCCTCATTCCCATTTCCCTTTTTGTTTATTTTCTCAACCTTTCTCCTTCCTCTACCAAATTATACTTTAACATTCAAGTACCTCATATAATGAAAGCATTTATTTTTTTCATAACTTTCTATCTACTCATATAATTATGTATAACATGAAATGTGGCATAAACACAGAATTCAAATACACAGATTTTGTCATTACTTTTAAACAAAAAATATCAAATTATACACAAGATATGACATCTTGTTCTTTTTACTTGTATATACAATATGAGAATCCTGTTAAGTCACCAAAATTCTATTTAATTCTTCCTAATGATTTAGGAAGAAATCACATGGTGTTTCTAGATGTGATTTATAGCAAAATACATTCAACTATTTACCTGTCAGTAGGAGTTCACTTTGTTTTGGTATTATCGGCAAACATAAGTAATACCATAATAAATATCCATATTCTTATATACTGGTACTTTCTGTTCTATGGGACAGATTATTAAGGATAGAATTGCTGAATTTTTTTTTTGTTTTACTAGACAATGACATTTTTAAATTAAATTCAATTTAATGTGTGATACCAGTTATTATATATTTTATTAACATGTATCCAGTCAAGTATATTTGTTTTTTTTTAACTTCTGAGTTTTTCGTTTTAATTAATAACCTCTCTTTTTTCTTAGTAGTATAAGTAGATTTTTAAGATTTATTTTGGAAATGTCATTGGCTTATTTTTTACATTTATGTTTTAACGATCTTTATTTTTTCATTCTATTTTTAAGAAAAGGGATGAATTTAGCTTTTTCCAGATAAATATTCAATAATCAATCATTTTTTCAATATTCAATACTTTGCTGATTATAATATCATCCTCATATATCTATTAAAATCTCATTTGTAAATTTGGATTCATATTTTTATTACTCTACATTTTGTTCCACATAACTATTTTCTTCCCTCCATGACAATCTGATTTAATATGGTTTCAGTGGCTTTATGGATTTAGGTTTGTTTTTTTTTTTTGCATATTTTTATTGGAGTTCAATTTGCCAACATACAGCATATCACCCAGTGCTCATCCCGTCAAGTGCCCCCCTCAGTGCCCACCTCCCCTTCCACTACCCCTTGTTCATTTCCCAGAGTTAGGAGTCTCTCATGTTCTGTCACCCTCACTGATATTTCCCACTCATTTTCTCTCCTTTCCCCTTTAATCCCTTTCACTATTTTTTATATTCCCCAAATGAATGAGACCATATAATGTTTGTCCTTCTTCGATTGACTTACGTCACTCAGCATAATACCCTCTAGTTCCATCCACGTTGAAGCAAATGGTGGGTATTTGTCGTTTCTAATGGCTGAGGAATATTCCATTGTATACATAGACCACAGCTTCTTTATCCATTCATCTTTCAATGGACACCAAGGCTCCTTCCACAGTTTGACTATTGTGGACATTGCTGCTATAAACATTGGGGTGCAGGTGTCCCAGCGTTTCACTGCATCTTTGGGGTAAATCCCCAGCAGTGCAATTGCTGGGTCATAGGGTAGCTCTATTTTTTTTTTTTTTTTAAGATTTTATTTATTTATGAGAGAGAGAGAGAGAGAGAGAGAGAGGCAGAGACACAGGCAGAGGGAGAAGCAGGCTCCATGCAGGGACCCTGGCATGGGATATGATTCCAGGTCTCCAGGATCAGGCCCTGGGCTGAAGGCGGTGCTACCGCTGAGCCACCCAGGCTGTCCTCTATTTTTAACTCTTTGTGGAACCTCCACACACTTTTCCAGAGTGGTTGCACCAGTTCACATTCCCACCAACAGTGCAAGAGGGTTCCCCCTTCTCAACATCCTCTCCAACATTTGTTGTTTCCTGTCTTGTTAAATTTCATCATTCTCACTGGCGTGAGGTGGTATCTCATTGTGGTTTTGATTTCTTTTTTCCTGATGGCAAATGATGCGGAGCATTCTCTCATGTGCTTATTGGCCATGTGTAGGTCTTCCTCTGTGAAATTTCTGTTCATGTCTTTTGCCCATTTCATGATTGGATTGTTTATTTCTTTGCTGTTGAGTTTAATAAGTTCTTCATTGGTCTTGGATACTAGCCCTTTATCTGATAGGTCATTTGCGAATATCTTCTCCCATTCTGTAGGTTGTCTTTATTTTTGTTGACTGTTCTTTTTGTTGTGCAGGAGCTTTTTATCTTGACTGAGTCCCAATAGTTCACTTTTGCTTTTGTTTCTCTTGCCTTCGTGGATGTATCTTGCAAGAAGTTGCTGTGGCAAAGTTCAAAAAGGGTGTTGCCTGTGTTCTCCTCTAGGATTTTGATGGACTCTTGTCTCACATTTAGATCTTTCATCCATTTTGAGTTTATCTTTGTGTATGGTGTAAGAGAATAGTCCAGTTTCATTCTACTGCATGTGGCTGTACAATGTTCCCAGCACCATTTATTGAACAGACTGTCCTTTTTCCAATGGATAGTCTTTCCTGATTTGTTGAATATTAGTTGACCATAGAGTTGAGGGCCCATTTCTGGATTCTCTATTCTATTCCATTGATCTATGTGTCTGTTTTTGTGCCAGTACCACACTGTGTTGATGACCACAGCTTTGTAGTGCAACTTGAAATCTGGCATTGTGATGCCTCCAGCTCTGGTTTTCTTTTTCACTATTCTCTGGCTATTCGGGGTCTTTCTGATTCAATAAAAATCTTAAGATGATTTGTTCCAACTCTCTGAATAAAGTCCATGGTATTTTGATAGGGATTGCATTAAATGTGTAAATTGCCCTGTGTAGCATGGACATTTTCACAATATTAATTCTTTGGATCCATGAGCATGGAATATTTTCCATCTCTTTGTGTCTTCCTCAATTTCTTTCAGAAGTGTTCTGTAGTTTTTAGGGTATAGATCCTTTACCTCTTTGGTTAGGTTTATTCCTAGGTATCTTATGCTTTTGGGTGCAATTGTAAATGGGATTGACTCCTTAATTTCTCTTTCTTCAGTCTCATTGTTAGTGTATCGAAATGCCACGGACTTCTGGGCATTGATTTTGGATCATGCCACCCTGCCGAATTACTATATGAATTCTAGCAATCTTGGGGTGGAGGATTTTGGATTTTCTAGGTACAGTATCATGTCAACTGCAAAGAGGGAGAGTTTGACTTCTTTGCCAATTTGAATGCCTTTTATTTCTTTTTGTTGCCTGATTGCTGAAGCTAGGACTTCCAGTACTATGTTGAATAGCAGTGGTGAGAGCGGACATCTCTGTCATGGTCCTGATCTTAGGGAAAAGGCTCCCAGTGCTTCCCCATTGAGAATGATATTTGCTGTGGGCTTTTTGTAGATGGCTTTTAAGATGCTGAAGAATGTTCCCTCGATCCCTACACTCTGAAGACTTTTGATCAGGAATGGATGCTGTATTTTGTCAAATGCTTTCTCTGCATCTATTGAGAGGATCATATAGTTCTTGTTTTTTCTCTTGTTGATATGATCTATCATGTTGATTGCTTTACGAGTATTGAGTCAGCCTTGTATCCTGGGGATAAATCCCATTTGGTCATGGTGAATAATTTTCTTAATGTACTCTTGGATCCTATTGGCTCGTATCTTGTTGAGAATTTTTGCATCCATGTTCATCAGGGAGATTGGTCTATAATTCTCCTTTTTGGTAGGGTCTTTGGTTTTGGAATTAAGGTGATGGTGGCCTCATAGAACGAGTTTGGATGTATTCCACCCCTTTCTATCTTTTAGAACAGCTTTAGTAGAGTAGGTATTGTTTCCTCTTTAAATGTTTTATAGAATTCCCCTGGGAAGCCATCTGGCTCTGAACTTTTGTGTCTTGGGAGGTTTTTGATGACTGCTTCAATTTCCTCCCTGGTTATTGGCCTGTTCAGGTTTTCTATTTCTTCCTGTTCCGGTTTTGGTAATTTATGGTTTTCCAGAAATGCGTCCATTTCTTGCAGATTGCCTAATTTATTGGCATATAGCTGCTCATATTGTGTTTTTAAAATCGTTTGTATTTCCTTGGTATTGGTGGTGATCTCTCCTTTTTCATTTGTGATTTTAAATTAGAATCTTTTCTTTTTTGTTTTTAATAAGGCTGGCTAATGGTTTATCTATCTTATCAATTCTTTCAAAGAACCAACTCGTGGTTTTGTTGATCTGTTCCACAGTTCTTCTGGTTTCTATTTCATTGAGTTCTGCTCGAATCTTTATTAACTCTCTTCTTTCTGCTGGGTGTAGGCTTTATTTGCTCTTCTTTCTCCAGTTCTTTTAGGTGCAGAGTTAGCTTGTGTATTTGAGTTTTTTCCAGTTTTTTGAAGGATGCTTGCATTGCGATGTATTTCCCTCTCAGAACTGCTTTTGCTGTATCCCAAAGATTTTGAACGGTTGTATCTTCATTCTCATTAGTTTCCATCAATCTTTTTAATTCTTCTCTAATTTCCTGGTTGACCCTTTCATCTTGTAGCGGATGGTGTTTGAATTTCTTCCAATTTTCTTCTTGTGAATGAGTTCAAGTTTCAAAGCATGATGGTATGCAAATATGCAGGGACAATCCCAATCTTTTGATGTCAGTTAAGACCTGATTTGTGACCCAGTCTGTGGTCTATTCTGAAGAAAATACCAAGTGCACTTGAGAAGAAGGTGTATTCAGTTGCGTTTGGATGTAAAGTTCTGTAGATATCTGTGAACTCCATCAGATGCAGTGTATCGTTTAAAGCTCTTATTTCTTTGGAGATGTTGTGCTTAGAATACCTGTCATTTGCAGAAAGTGCTGTGTTGAAGTCTCACAGTATAAGTGTTTTATTATCTAAAAATGTCTTTACTTGGTTCATCATTGATATACTTGGCAGCTCCCACATTAGGGGCATAAATATTCATGATTGTTAGGTTTTCTTGTTGGATAGATCCTTTAAGTATGATACAGTGTCCCTCTTCATCTCTTATTACAGTCTTCTGGATAAACTTCAATTCATCTGATATGAGGTTTGCTACCCCTGCTCTCTTTTGAGGACCATTTGAATGGTAAATGGTTCTCCAACCTTTCATCTTCAGGCTGGAGGTGTCCTTAGGTCTAAAATGAGTCTCCTGTAGACAGCAAATAGATAGTTCTTTTTTTTTTCTTTTTTCTTTTCTTTTTTTTTTTTTTTTTTTCCAGTCTGAAACCCTGCATCTTTTGATGGAATCATTTAGCCCATTCACGTTCAGAGTTACTATGGAAAGATATGAACTTAGTGTCATCATAATACCTATTCAGTCCCTGTTTTTGTGGATTATTTCTTTGGTCTTCCTCTTTCTTTTACAGAGCTCCCCTTAATATTTCTTGCAGAGCTCGTTTTGTAGTCACATATTCTTTGAGTTTCTGCCTATCTTGGAAGCTCTTTATCTCTCCTTCTATTCTGAATGAGAGCCTTGCTGGATAGAGTATCCTTGGCTGCATGTTCTTCTCATTTAGGACCCTGAATATATCCTGCCAGCCCTTTCTGGCCTGCCAGGTCTCTGTGGAGTGGTCTACTGTTAATCTAATACCTCTCCCCATATAAGTTAGGGATCTCTTGTCTCTTACTGCTTTAAAGATTTTCTCTTTATCTTTGGAATTTGCAAGTTTCACTATTAAATGTCAATTTCAGGCGGGGATCTCTCTATCTCCTGGATTGAATGGCTGTTTCCTTCCCCAAGTTAGGGAAGTTCCAGGCTATGATTTGTTCAAATATGTTTTCTGGTCCTCTATCCCTTTCAGTGTCCTCAGGAACCCCAATTAAATGTAGATTTTTCCTTCTGAGACTCTCATTTATTACCCTTAACCTTTCCTCATGCTCTTTTAATTGTTTTTCTCTTTTTTCCTCAGCTTCCTTCCTTGCCATCAACTTGTCTTTTATGTCACTCATTCTTTCTTCTACTTCATTAACCCTCATTGTTAGGACCTCCAGTTTGGATTGCATCTCATTTAATTGATTGTGAATTTCAGCCTGATTAGATGCAAACTCTGCTGCCATGAAGTCTTTTGATTCCTTTATGCATTTTTCCAGAGCCACCAGTAGCTTTATAATTGTGCTTCTGAATTGGTTTTCTGACATCAAATTGTAATCCAAACTGTAATTCTGTGGGAGAGAGGACTGTTTCTGATTCTTTCTTTTGTGGCGAGTTCTTCTTTCTAGTCATTTTGCTCAGCGCAGAGTGGCTAAAATGAGTTGTACTGGAAAAAGGAAGAACAAAAGAAAAAAAGAAAAAAAGGAAAAAAAAAAAAAAAACAAGGAGGGGTATCCTCTGGTTCTATATACTGTAAATCCCTCGTCTTCCCCTGGAGCTTTCCAGCACTGCTGGGTCAAGAACTTGCTGTACCCCTGTCCTTCCAGCTGGTCTTCTAGGGGAGAGGCTGCTGTGCTGATTCTGTGTGTGCACCTGGGGGAGCTGCCTCCCCCCCCCACCGGGTGCAGGCTCAGTGGTAGCTGTTTACCCCATGAGGCCCCTGTTCCCTGGCGGCCCCACCCCTCCCAGGTACAGGGTGGAACAAAGAGGAACAACACTACTGGCTGTGGCCAGCTCTCCAGCCTTGGAGTCAGCTTCCCCAGTAAGTACTGCAATCTCCCAGTCCTTACTGGTCCAGATGCTTCGCGGGGTGGGGGCGCTGATCTGCACATCTTGGGGGCACCTGGTGGCAAAAGAGTCCTTGCTGGCCTGTGCCCTCCCCGCTCCACCTGTCCTGGGGGAAGCGCAGGATCCTTGGGCTGTGTCCCCCGGCGCCCTGGGATCTGGGGCTTGCGCTGCTGTAATCATGCCCCGAGCAGCGGCCTCCCAAGCAGCAGCCGCAGCCCCTCTGCCCAGAGCCGCCACCTGAGCTGCTCCCCAGGCCCCACCGGGTCCAGCCCTTTACCACGCAGCCCACAGCCCGTGGCGCGCTCTCCCCCGGGTGCGCTTCCTCTATCAGTGACCCCGGTGACCTGGAGGCTCCACTGCCCCTCCTGCGATCCTGCCCGAGTTCTCTGCTGAGTGCCATTCCCTCCGGGAAGAATCTGGAGCAGATTTTTAAAGTTCGTGCTTCTTCGGGGCTAGGCTTTCTTGTCCTAGAGGCTCTTGCCACCGGCCTTAGCACGGCTCCTCCTGCCCCCCCCCCCCACTTAATTCTTTTTTATTTATTTTATTTTATTTTATTTTATTTTATTTTATTTTATTTTATTTTATTTTATTTATTTATTTATTTTTTTTTTTTTCATTTTCCTACCTTGTTAGAAGCGCAAACTCTTTTCTGTAGCGTTCTAGCTGCCCTCTCTTTAAATCTCAGGTTGAATTTGTAGGTTTTCAGGATGATTTGAAAGTAATCTAGGTAAATTGGTGGGGCCGGGTGACTTGGGGACCCTACTCCTCCACCATCTTGCCCCACCCCCCGTTATATTTTTTTCTGAATAAAATAAGGCAATTCATTTATTTTTTATTTTTTTTCCATCCTGTGCATTTATCCACTCTTGAAAACTTAAACAAATTCAGAAAAAATAAATAAACTGCTGAGCTTCCTAATCAGAATTGCACTATATTAATACATTAATTTCAGATATCCAGCACTTTTCTGATATCATTTAGAATATCCCCAACCAAATCCAAGCATGCCTTAAAACTTTGGCACTGAAAATTTTGATGGGGTATAAGATTATTTCAACAATTCATGCTTTGATGACATCCACAATTACACTGATTAATATATAAATCAATTAACTGCTTGAGAATTTAACAAATGGAGAGCTCTGGACTCTAGAAACACCTCACTAATGTGGAGAAAATAAATATACACATGAAATTTAATTGACATGAAATCACACATAAAACACTAATGTTTAACTACTGGCAAGGAAAGATAGCTTAGACGATTTAAAGCTATGTTTTGAGGGAGGACAACAAAGGGATGCCTTTGGATTAGGTATTTCACAAATAATTCAGTTAATTGTTGGCTCTAAACTGGACTTTGCAAAAGGATACAATTTAAAAAGAATAAAATGGATGAAATTTACCGAATTGGGAAGAGTACAAGTAACACTGTGGAGATAAAGCCTTTAAGTTTATTTACATCAGTGGGAGACCAGTTTAACTAATTGTAGAATGTTCATGTGAGGATAAGAACTTGAGATTAGATTGGTATATAGGTGCTTGCCTGTACAAATTTTTTAATTAAATTGATTCTGAGTTCTTAATCTCCAGTTTTTACTTTTATTTCTTGTAAACTTGACAAGAGCATAATTTTGCAAAGAATATTCTGGAGGCAATTTAGGAATGAATTGGATAGAACTTAAACTGGAGATGTGGAGACTAGTATCATTCATTCAAGCTAGAGTGGATAAGAGAATAAAGTATCGGAAGTAGAAACTGAAAGAACAGGTGTGATACTTTCTGAAGGAAAAATTGAGCTTTAGTATTTTTATTAAAAATGTTTTCCTCTACTATGTACTCAGATGTTTGAAAAATTTATGGCTATCTCTGTCAGATCCCAAAACTTTATTTTTTATTTTTTATTTTTTGGGGGGAGGTTCAATATGCTTTATTAGATAACAGCAAGATTGTTTGATTACGGAATGTTGCTCTCCTTTCATCTATTAGAGTATTAATGAAAGGTGTTTTGTTTTGTTTTTAATAAATTTATTTTTTATTGGTGTTCAATTTACCAACATACAGAATAACACCCAGTGCTCATCCCGTCAAGTGCCCCCCTCAGTGCCTGTCACCCCCACCCCCCGCCCTCCTCCCCTTCCACCACCCCTAGTTCATTTCCCAGAGTTAGGAGTCTTTATGTCAGATCCCAAAACTTTAGATTTAAAACTGGCCAAACAGCTAGATATCATACAATTATTCTATATGACAGGTGTTGGGAATGATAACTCCAACCACATTTTAGATTTTCTAGAGTTATCATATCTAGATGGCACAATTTGCTACAGCCTATGCCTGTGTCTTCTGAGATTTCCTCTGTCTGTGCATCCATGCCCAACAAATACCTCATTCTTTGCTAGGAAATAAGATAGTCACTTTCAAAGGAAAGTGTGTTTTCGCATAAGTGTTAATAGTATAATATACTTTCTTCATGGAATAAGAGAAGATAAAAGCTGTTGAACCATTGATTTCCATCCTACTTGACCAATACTAATCTCAGATGTATCAATTCCTTGAATGCACCAGTGCAGCCTATGATCTCAGTTTAAGGGTACTTTTCTGTTGCTCTCATTCCTTCCTGCTGCCAATGTTCCAATGTCACAATGTTTTTCCACTCTGAGAGTGGTGATTCCCACAAGTTAGACTGGAAATAGGGGAAATTAGATTGAGCTCTATTACCCACCCAAAGTCTATTAAAATATGCTATACAGGGATCCCTGGGTGGCGCAGCGGTTTGGCGCCTGCCTTTGGCCCAGGGCGCGATCCTGGAGACCCGGGATCGAATCCCACGTCGGGCTCCCGGTGCATGGAGCCTGGTTCTCCCTCTGCCTGTGTCTCTGCCTCTCTCTCTCTCTCTGTGACTATCATAAATAAATAAAAATTAAAAAAATATGCTATACAGAAAGAAAATAGGAATGACAAAAAGAAGGGAAGGAGGGAGGGAGGGAAGAAACCGGTATAACTAAGTCAGGATTTTTACTTTATTAAACATCAAAATAAGTACACACACAGAACTCACCCATAAAGAAAATAATTTGCAATGAGAGAGTTCTTAGATTAGATGATTAACATTTCTTAAAGACTATCATTCTAATCAATTTATAAGACTGCCATCTCTTTTGGAAGTTTCTAGGAATGTGGGATGCATGAGACTTCCAAAAACCATCAATTGTCAGGGATGTAACCCACTTCATCTGTATGATTTGTCCAAGTTTGGGAAACATTTCTGCCATACACCAAAATTATCTGTGTGAATTCCAACCACAAATCTAGCCAGGCCACTCATGTCTTAGAAGATTTTATATCAATGTGTAGGCAAGAGACAATTTGACCATCCAAAAGTTAAACAAAGAAGAGAATATAAAATTGTCAAGGGCAGCAGATCTCAGCTCTTCTTGCAAAGAATACATACCATTTATGTGATGCAGTGTGGAATTGAAAATTAGAATGTGCTCACATTTTATACCGGGCAATGACATCTCGCTAGATGTTGAATGTATTTACCAAAAAGAATGTAGGAGTTGAGGCATCCAACAAAACTTGTTCATTCCTATATGAGAAGAAAGTTATAATTATTTCTGAAGCATGGTGAAATTTTTCCATTTCTTTTAAATGTATTGTACATATAAAGCTTTTATTTTTCTGTCATACCTCTTTATTTTAGTGGGACACTTGAAAATATAGTTATTGTACTAAAAAAGTACCTTAAAAGATTAAATTTCTAAGGTAGATTTTTATTTCAATGAGAAAAATCCATTTTCAGAATATTCTGAATATGTAGCAGAATATTTTACTTCTCATTTAAATAATATATATCTTAGTTATCATAATCATATGTCCAAGTAACTTTTCTTTCATTAAAAATAATGAAGTGACGAGATATTTAATAAGTGGAATTATATATATATAAGTGATAATATAAATTTTCATAAGTGATATATCTAAGGGATATTTGTTTTATGGACTTCTTTGAATTTTATTCCTAAAAGATGAAGTATTCAACATCTGAAATTATGCAAAATAATTAATACAGTGATCATCTCATTTTAGAGAAAGAAGAATGAATACAATTGTAATTATTATTGGAGGGGAAATTACTGGATGGATAAATTGAATGGTACTGTATGTTTTTCTAGCTCAAGGTTATATATGGTGATTATTTTACTAAAATTCTCATTAAACATGGACTGATAGCAGATAGGACAAAAGAGATATTGTAATTTGAGTAAAGGAAAGGCTTATAATTACCAAGGATACATGGGAATATAGCCTGAAACAATCCAATAGGCTTCCTACATAGACACCTAGAGTCAGACACCGTATTGCTGCATTTACCTGATCAGTCTGCACCCAGGAGGGGGTTTCTGCATTCCTTAAAGATGGTTCATATTAACTAAGTTATCAGTCTCGTAAATAACAGCAGAATGCCTATTTACAATTTAAGAGTCTCTCTGTCACAGAGTTCATGTATTCTCTTCCCGTAGGCACACTAATACAGGAAATGTTTTATTCAGAAGGTTGTTTGATGAACATGAGATTAGAAAAAGAGAATTTAGTTATATGATTCAAAGGTTTAATGTCATTAGTTATCCATTCCAACATAAGTTCACCTGCTAAATGTTCTGCATTATGAATTTGCTTGGCAAGAACTTACTCTCATGTGGAATTCAGATTTCCAATATGAATGATGTCCTTGTGACTGTCTTTTTACTTGTTATCTTAGCTGACAAAAAGCACTTTCCGAGTGACATTTTAAGGAAACTTTAGTACCATACAGCCTTTAGTGTGTATTAAGTATATCTGTGCTTGAATTTATGTGGGACAATTTCTAATTTACTAAGGAAAATGTCAAAGTGGTTCCAATGTGTTAATAAAAATATAAAGGAGAACCAGAAGACAGATACATAGCAAATAGACTTTAATATTCAATTTTTCCACAATAGATAATTATTTTAAATTATATGTGAATGTCAGTTAAATTAAAAAAAAACATTTTTCAATGTGACATTTCAAAATTCTGATGAGAAACATTGCAAAATAACAAACATTTTAAGCTTAAATATCTCTATGTCTGCTCCTAGCATTTTAAACTTGCCCAACCTTCTTCTCTAGTCACCCCCCCACCCCTCGCCCGCTTACTCCAGACCTCACAATAGTATCTAGGGATCAAGCTCACCTTCTCTCTAGAGCTTTTACCTAAAGACTCTTTCAGAGCCAAAAAGCTCACCCATGCCAGCCTTCCATCACCCATTTCCAAAAATAAATCTACTCTGTTCAGGAGTTGAGAGCCCTGTTTATAACTTTTTTTGCTTTGTTAACAATTCCCATTCTCTATTTATACTTGCATTACAAAAGGAAATTTTGTATCCCTAAATGTGTAAAGATATATACATGCATAAAAATGTATATCTTAAGCTAACGCAGCTTCCTGACTAAACTCAAATAGACATTTCTACATGGACCTTTTTCTTTTTTTTTTTTTCTCTTTCTTTTCTTCTTTCTTTTTCTCTCTTATTCATAAGGGATCATGTAAAATTAAAAAAAATATTTGTAAGATCTGCAATTAACAAAGATGAAGATCCTAGAGGTAGGTCAACTTTTATTTAAAAACATACATTTTAAAATGATACTAAGAATAAATTCTTTAACTATTCCATGAAATGACTCCTTTAACTATTTTATAAAGAAATAATAAAGAAGTGAGAAGAATTCATTCATTACACATTTAAATGATCTCCAGGGAAATCCTCATAAGTTATATATTTACATATATTTTATATACACACACTTAGAAACTATTTTTAAAATATAAAAATGTAGAAAAATTCAGTTATTATTACTAAGAAACATCACATCTTATTTTCTAATGAATATTTTTAAGTTCTCTTATATTTAAAAATTCTTTGAAAACAAAATTGAATTACAATCAGCTATTTTTCTATATATACATATATATATATATTTGAGTTTATATACATAAACTCATGTCTAAGAATATCTTTGTGGATTAATTTTTAATTTAATATATATGTCAACACACATACACACACACACAAGGTGACACTGTGGATAAAAAACAAGACCCACCACATGCTGCCTATAAGTGACTCACTTCAAACTAAAAGAACCTGAAGAATGAAAGTAAGCAGATGGAGAACATTTGTCATGCAAATGAATGTTGAAAGAAAACTGGGTACCAATTCTTATATTAAACAAAGTAGACTTTATTATTTTTTATTTAAATTCAATTTGCCAACATATAGTACATCATTAGTTTCAGATGTAGTTTTCAATAATTCATCAGTTGTGTATAATAACCAGTGATCATCACATTATATGTACTCCTTAATGCCTGTCACCCAGTTTAAAACTAAGATCGCATCAGGAGACAAAGAAGGACACTATAAAATAATAAAGAGGACAATCCAACAAGGGGCTATACCAATTATAAATATTTGTACACCCACATGGGAGCACCCAAATGCATTAAACAGTTAACAACAAATGTAAAGGAACAAATCAATAGTAATACAATAATAGGGGATGTGTACATTTCACCTACATTGATGGACAGAAAATCAAAAAGGACACAATGGTTTTGAATAACAGACATATTCGGAACATTCCATCTTAAAACAGCAGAATATGCATCCTTTTCAAGTGTGCATGGACATAATAGATCACGTATTAGGCCACAAAACAAGTTTCAACAAATTCAAAAATATCAAAGTCAGACCATGCATCTTTACTGACCACAATGCTATGAGTATAGAAATCAACTAATAGAATAAAATCCGGAAAGAGCACAAATATATGGAGATTAAATAACATGCTACTAAACAATGAACTAAGAAATCAAAAAAGAAAAAATTACATGGAAACAAATGAAAATAAAAACACAATGGTCCAAAATCTTTGGAATGCAGCAAAAGTAGTCCTAGGAGGGAAGTGTATAGCAATACAGGCCTATGTCAAGAAATAAGAAAAATCTCACATAAGCAACTTTATATATAAAGAAGATATAAAAGAAAACAACAACAACAAACAAAACCCAAACCCAGCAAAAGGAAGGAAATGACAAACACTAGAGCAGAAGTGAATGATATAGAAACTAAAAGCCAGCTCTTGGTGCTTTGAAATATCAACAAAATTGATAAACTTCTAGAAAGACTTATTTAAAAAAAAAGGAAAGAGGGAAATCAAATAAAAAATCACTAATGAAAAAGGAGAAATAACAACCAACACCAAAGCAATAAAAACAATTGTAACTGAATATCATGAAAACTAATATGCCAACAAATTAGACAACTTAGAAGATATGGATAAATTCCTAGAAACATAACCTACCAAAACTAAAGCAGAAAAAAAATAGAAAATTTGAACAGACCAATTAACAGCAATTAAACTGAATAGGTAATCAAAAAACTTCTAAAAACCAAAAGTCCAGGACCAGATGGCTTCACAACTAATTTCTAACAAACATTTAAAGAAGAGTTGACACCTACTCTTCTCAAACAATTCCAAAAAATAAAAGAGGAAGGAAAACTTCCAAATTCATTTTTAGAAGGTCACTATCACCCTGATACAAAAACCAGATAAAAAGACACAAAAAGAGAACTGCAGGCCAATATTTTTCATGAATATAAATGGAAAAATCCTCATCAAAATATTAGCAAACCAAATCAATGTGTTTTAAGAAATCATACACCACAATTAAGTGAGAAGAGTGGATCAAATTTGTAAAATAATCAACATGATATGCCACCTCAATAAGAGAAAGAGTAAAAAGAAAACCATATGATCATTTCAATAGATGCAGAAAAAGCATTTGACAAATACAACATCCATTCATGATAAAAAATTCTCGCAAAGTGGGTCTAGAGGAAACATATCTTAACATAATAAAGGCCTTCTATGAAAAATCCACAGCCAATGTTGTACTCAAGGATGAAAAATTGAGAGCATTTCCCCTAAAGTCAAGAGTAAGACAATGATGTCTACCATCACTTTTATTCAAAGTAGTACTGGAAGTCCTAGCCACAGTAATTAGACTACATAAGAAATAAAAGGCATGCAATTGGTAAGGAAAAACTAAAACTCTAACTATATTCAGATGACATGGCACTAGATACAGAAACCCTAAAGATTTCACCAAACCATGACTAGAACTAATAAATTCAGTAAAGTCTTAGGATATAAAATCAATGTACAGAAATCTGTTGCACTTCTATACACTAATAATGAAACAGAAGAAGAAGAAATTAAGAAAGCAATCTCATTCACGATTGTACCAAAAACAATAAAATATTTAGGAACAGACTTAACCAAAGAGGTAACAGATTTATACTCTGAAAATCATAAAACACTGATGAAAGAAATTCAAGATGATGCAAAGAAATGGAAAAACATTCCATGCTTATGGATTGGAAGAACAAATATTGTTAAAATACTACCTGAGGCAATTTACACATTTAATGCAATCACTATCAAAAAACCAGCAGCATTTTTCACAGAGCTAGAACAAACAATCCTAAAATTTGTATAGAACCACAAGAGACCCCAAAAGTCAGAGGTATCTTGAAAAAGAAAAACAAAACTGTAGCTCTTAAATTCCAGACTTCAAGTTATATTACAAAGTAGTAGCAATTAAAATAGTATGGTACTGGCATAAAAGTAGAAAGTAGATCAATGGAATAGAACAGAAAACCCAGAAATAAAACCACAATTATATGGTCAATCAATATTCCACAAAGGACAAATAAAATTTAAGTGAGAAAAAGGCAGTTTCTTCAACAAACAGTGTTGGGAAAACTGGTTAGCCACATGCAAATGAATAAAATTGGACCATTCTCTTTCACCACACACATAAACTCATAATGGGTTAAAGACAGAAATGTGAGACCTGCAACCATAAAAATCCTTGAAAAGAGCATAGACAATAATCTCTCTGACATCAGATGTAGCAATATTTCTTTTAGATATGTCTCCAGAGGAAAAGGAAATAAAGACAAATATAAACTATCAGGGACTACATCAAAGTAAAAAAGTTTCTGCATAGTGAAGAAAAGAATCAAAACAAAAGGACAATCTGAATGAGAAAAGATATTTACAAATGACATATCGAATAGTTAGTATCCAAAATATACAAAGAAAAAAACTTATAAAACTCACCACCCAGAACATGAATAATCTAATTAAAAGTAGTCAGAGGACATGAACAGACATTTCTCCAAAGAAGACATCAAGATGGCCAACAGACACATGAAAAGATTCCCAATGTCATTCATCGTTGGGGATGCAAATCGGAACTACAATGAGCTATCATCTCACACCTGTCAGAATAGCTAAAGTAAAATACACAAGAAATAAGAAGGGTTGGTGAAGATGTGGAGAAAAAAGAACTCCTGTGCACTGTTGGTGGGAATCCAAACTGATGCACTGTGGAAGACACCCTGGTGATTCTGCTATAATCCAGCAATTTCACTATTGTATATTTACTCCTAAAATACAAAAACATTAATTCAAAAGGATACGTACAGCCTTATGTTTATTGCAGCATTATTTATAATAACCAAACTATGAAAGTGGCCCAGTGTCCACTGATAGATGAATAAATAAAAATGATATGGTGTATATATATATATATATATATATATATATATATATATATATAATGGAATATTATTCAGCCATAAAAAGAATGAAATCTTGCCATTTGCAGCAACATGGATGGAGCTAGAGAGTATAATGTTAAGCCAAATAATCCAGTCAGCAAAAGACAAATACCATATGACTTCATTCATGCGTGGAATTTAAGAAACAAAACAAGTAAGTAAGCAAAGGGGGGAAATAAAGAGAAAGAGACTGACCAAGAAATGGATTCTAAGTTACAGATAATAAACTTATGGCTACCAGAGGGAAGGTGAGTGGAAGAATGGATTAGATAGGTGATGAGGATTAACCAATGCACTTGATATTGTATGGAAGTGTTGAATCACTATATTTTATACCTGAAACTAATATAACACTGTATGTTAACTAACCAGAATTTAAATAAAAAAATAAAAAATAAGTTTATTTTAAGTGAAAGATAGCATTATTTATTCCATTCTATTTTGTAGAATATTGTATAAAAATGGGATCTTACTCTACATAGTTTGAAAATTTTTCCCCAAAATTATATTTACTATGACTCAAAGTAGTTTATTTGATTTGGTATTATGCACTAGTTTTGATGGGTTCCCTTTACTTATTATTTGTAAAAAGGTGAGAAAGAGTAGTATTTTATTAGTCTAAGATTATAAGGTATACATAAATAAAAAAAAAGGTTTGTAAATGAAAACTTTATAAGTAAATTAAAGAAGTCCAACAAATTATAGTGAGTCATCACTGACTAAGGATGCTAGAAACTAGCATTTATTTATAACAAAGCAAATAAAAAGGAAAATCTCTATATATGGCTCATTGACAAAGTGAAGCATTAAAAACATCAGAGAAACAATCTCATTTCATGTCACAGCTTTAGAGTTCTTTCAGTAAATTAAATATTTCCTCAAAAAAATTCAAGGTAAGTATGAGTCATGCCTCCATTGGGTGACCAAAATAATATCAGAAGTGTGAATATTTTGATTCCTTAAGAAATGAAGTTGAACTACCTTCATTGCTTGCATTGCCTATAAAATGTGAATACATTTTTGGAAAAGCATGTCTGCTACTTTGTGAGATTTAAACTAAAAAGACATAACAAATTCAATAAAAGAATCATTACTTATTGCTCTACATTGGGATACGCAGTTGTTCAAATTTTCTGGTAAGTTATGTTTACCAGCATGTTAAATTAAACCTACATATTTAATATTAATATGAAGTAGCTCAAGAGTAATCTCTAGGGGAAAATGGCATGGAGAAGAAAAGTCCAATTTGTTTTAATGTTACTTTAGATAATATTTATTTTTCCAAAATAAAGGAAATTTGAAAATGATACAAAGGTATTTAGTTTATATTTAAAAACATGGATAGTGCTAAAAAAAACCAGTCTTGGTGAATATTCAGAAGGAAATGATGCAATTCTAGAGAACATATCTACCTTTGAAATTAAACAGAAATTATATAGCCAAACAAAACCAACATAAATTCACCTTAGATATACCTGAAAGCTCAAATATCAGTAACTAAATTCCAACTAAACCTTGTAAATAAAGCTCCATCCTATATGACTATAGAGATTTTAAAGGCAGTTCTCAGGGATTTAGGGTTATAGCAAGAGGATCTTCACTTGTTCTTAATTTCCCTGAGCAACTCCTATAAGTCTTCTATGCAGAAAATGCTCTTAAAGAAAGAGCAGCAAGTACTACTGGGAATATCACCAGCATGAGAATTAGAAGCCTGTAAGTTTTATCTCTATGACCTTCTTTCCTTATCTGTGGAGGAAATCCTACTTCATGCTGGGAGTGCTGAGAATTATAGGTAATTTCTCTAAAGTGCCATCTATCTCTGGATCAAATGAACACCTGTAAATGGAGTAATGTCCTAAAGACCTAAAATACCATGGAGTTCCTACCATGAAAACAAGATTTAGGTGGCACGTAAATACTAAACATTCCAAAACACGTCAGTCTCTTTCTGAGAATTCTAATAACTTTTGATCTAATTTTTTCTAATACAGCTTCACAATTCACCATGTTTCATGGTAACTATGTGCACATCATTTCTTGATAAATGCATTATTCTTATCTCAGCCAGCCAAAATAATGCCTTACTGGTAGTTGGCATTCAGCACGAGTTTGTTGCAGGTGAATGAAGGATTAAATGATTGAAAGAGTAGATCTTAAGGTCCGGCAAAAAGCAGACCTTTTGAGATAGAAATATGACATAGTTAAATAGTCGTATAATAAGTATGAAGTATTCTCTGGATTATGATATAAATTTTAATAGAATATATTGAATATTGGTCTTGTAGAAGAGTCAATTTCTTAAATATAAGTGAACAAGAAAGTGAATGAATGACTACAATCCATTATAATATACAGAAAGCTTAGACTTTGATTTTTGTATAATATTAGCTGCAATAATTAACTGCTATATCCCACAATCAGTTCATAAATATTACTTTAATAATCTATATAACATTTGTCTCTGATGTTTGCTTTAATTAAAATTTAAATCCCATTTCATTTTCCTTAACCTAACAACGCAATATTGTGCACAAATTATTGGAGAAATAAGTTTATGTTTTAGAATCAAATATAAAATAATAGGAAAAAGTCCAAAACATTTAATTTAGCAGAGAAATGTCAGAGGCACACCTTTCACAGAATTATGCAGAGAAAAAATTGTAGTAGAAAATGAGCTCAAATATAGCATCCATTATTCAGTATCTGGATCATGCATATTAATGTGGTGTCAATGGTAGGTTGGTAGCAAAACCTTTGGCCCCTAAAATCCCATAGGTCTGAATTAAATACTGAAATGAGAGATATAAATATTTAGAAAAATTTTAAAATAATGGATAATCAAAGCTATTTTATCTAACATCTTAGTATTTATCAATCTGTTTTATTTTTTTTTCTTTTTAAGATTTTATTTATTCATGAGAGACACACACACAGAGGCAGAGACACAGGCAGAAGGAGAAGCAGGCCCCTTGCAGGAAACCCCATGTGGGACTCCATCCCCAGACTGAAATCACAGCCTGAGCCAAAGGCAAACGCTCAACCACTGAGCCACCCAGGCATTCCAGTTTGTTTGTTTTTGACCAGCACAATTGTTATGGCTAGTCAGAATAAAACACAGTATCTGAAAAAGTATAAAAAGAAGTTTAAATTATATTCATTTGGGATGTCTGGGTGGCTCAGTGGTTGGGAGGCTGCCTTCGGCTCAGGTCGTGATCCTGGGATCCAAGATTGAGTCCTGCATCAGGCTCTACGTGGAGCCTGCTTCTCCCTCTGCCTGTCTTTGCCTCTCTCTCTGTGTCTCTCATGAATAAATAAATAAATCTTTAAAAATAAATAATTAAATTATATTCATTGTGTTTCTGATTAAGTACTCTATTATATTGTGTTGCTTTGAAAATGAATGATATTCAAAATATGTACATATATCCTAATAAACATTAAATCTTGATTGCCAAAGCACATAATTTACCAAATATGCTTGAAAATTAAGTTGTCTTTATACAAATAACCCTTTCTTTTCTTATTTTTTTAGATTTTATTTATTTATTAATGAGAGACACACAGAGAGAGGCAGAGACCTAGGCAGAAGGAGAAGCAGGCTCCCTATGGGGTGCCTGATGTGAGACTTGATCCCAGGACCTCAGGATCACTCCCTAAGCCAAAGGCAGATGCTCAACCACTGAGCCACCCAGGTGCCCCTACAAATAACTCTTTCATAGGCTTATTCCCAACAGAAACTGTATTAAATGAGGAAAGATTCAAACTAATATAGTCTAAGATCACATAGTGATATTCTATGAAATAAATTTTCAAAACATAACCACATCAGATTGTGTTTCTATTGTTTTTTAAGTAATGATATAATCAAGATTTTACTTTTGTCTTTGCAAATGTTATAAATAAAACTCACTTCTTATATCCACACCAGAGAAAGCAAATTCTAAGTATAGAATATCTTGAACTACTCAATAGAAAGATGCTTTTTAAAACAAGACAATTTTTATCTTCAAGCTTAAATAACTATATTCTAACCATGCCAACAACATTCAAATTAATAGTTGTATAGCTTGCTATGGAGTGCAAATATTAATAAGTACTTGATACTTCCAAATGCTGATCATAATTGGCATTCACTAAAAACTGTAGTTAGACAGTCTAATGAATAATTCAACTATTTCTTAATTTGGAAAGAAAACCACTCTTTCTGAGAAGTGTGTTCTATTAGGGCTTTGACAGAAACACATAGACCAGGGGTTATCAAAATATGGTTCCCAGACCAGCTGCAACAGCATCATCTGTAAACTCAGAAATACAAGATCTTGGGGTCCACCTTAAGTATATAGAATCTTCTGTAGGTAGAAGCCAAAAATTTGTGTCTATAAAAACATCCAACTGGTTCTGATGTAGGCCAACGTTTGAGAACCACTCGACAGGGCCATAGTTAATATCCTTTAGCCTCCTCTGATAGAGGAAAGTGATGGCATCCGAAAGCAGACTTTATTTACTGGTCTCAGAGAGCTCAGGGTACTCTTGGCAGAGGAGAGGCAGGTGCCCAAACTGTCAAAGTCTAGATAGAGTATAAGAATAAAAGCGGGTCTATATTTTAGAGGTGCTTTGAGTCAGACCTGGAAAGGAAAATTATCAATTAAGGTCATTAGAATAAAAGTAAAGAAACCAAAGTTTAGATTCAAGTACAAAGGAGATCATAATATCTCAAATTCCAAGAGAAAGTAGACTATTACTGCCAGATAAATTAAAGGGCTTGGACACAGATTAAGCATATTTGCAACCTTAAAGAAATCATTTATGCTCTCTAAAACTCTTCATCTTCGAAATGACGAATAGAATACTAATTGTAGAGATGCCTGGGTGGCTCAGTGGTTAAGTATCCGCTTTCAGCTCAGGGCATGATCCCTGGGTCCTGGGATTGAGTCTCATGTCAGACTCCCCGGGGAGCCTACTTCTCCCTCTGCCTATGTCTCTTTCTCTCTTTCTGTGTCTCTCATGAGTAAATAAATAAAATCTTTAAAAAAGAATACTAATTATAGAATTATCATAAGAATTCATAACAATAGTAGTTGAAGTGAGCACCTACTATGTGCCAGAAATAGGCAAAAGCTTTCATGCATTATTTCTATTGGTTTTACATATTCTATGAGACTGTCATAAATGTCACCCTTAGTCTACAGAGCAGAAAACTACAATTTTGAGGGATTGAATAGCTTTCCTAACTTCATATAGCTGGAAATGATGGAAATGAGATATAAAGAGAAGAAAAAGTACAGGAATTTATGCTCTGCAGACAAAGTACTTAGTACGTTTCCTTACACAGAGTAAATCTTCTAACTAATAGGGAAGGAAAAATTAGAAAAGATGTGTGAGATTGTCTGAAGGGATCAGCTAATAAGACTAGAAACACCTTCTTATCCATCAAAGTGCAATTCATTTCACTGGTCTATGTTTATTTTGAAATACAAGGACAAAATGGGAAATTAACCCAGATGCTATTATATTAGTTCCCTTTAATATCTTTATCACTTTGAAATTCTTTTCACTGCATTTGGAAGATTATAACACAACTTATAATTAAATTGTTAAATAAATACTCTCCTGCTGTGACAATATACCAGTATGTTGGATTTTAATATCCATGCCTAAAAAAAAAAAAAAAAAAATGACAGGCACAAAGTGACAAGAGCTTTTATTTTTGCTTAGTCAAATTAAAAACCTGGACACCAAGATTGAGAAATAGAAAGGGAAGTCTATCGAAATTACAACTAAATTAGAGGTCAGCAAGGGAATGATCACTTACCATTTTTATACTCATTTGAGAATTTGTACAGATATTGTGCCTCCCTATGTTATATAATTCTTTCCTGATGAGCAAAATTTGATACAACCATGTCTAATCAGTACCATTTCTGATTATCTCCCACGAATTAGACTACTGTTAAAGGAAAATTTGTCAAAGATTATTTAGGAATTATTAACCAGGATGAGGAAAATAATTCCCAACACTCTCTGAGCTCTAAAATGAAGAGAAGTCTGGTGATGTATATCACAGAGCTAGAGAAAGCTGGAGTATACATTAAGGAGAACCTAAGGTATTCAGGAGGGAATGTGAGATATTCCCGAGACATTAAAGAGAACCTGAGATATTCAGGGGGGAAGGTGTTCATGGGAAGTCTGTACAGAAGAGGGCGCTGCAGTTCTGTGACACAGAAATGACCTCAGGGTTTTCCAATAGTTGCCAATGGAAATTGGGCCAGAGGATATGCCACAATTCTGAGGTGTATTTGGCAGAAACAATTCTTGTCACGTCTACTGTCATTGTATTCAAGGAGCAAAATCAGAATTTTGATGGCAAGTTGGCAATAATTTGCACAAGAAAAGCTCCGTAATTTGCAATCCTCCTCTGCTCCACCTCTGCTCTGCTCTTAACTGAGGGGAAGTGCTACAGGGAGAGTTGCTCAAATTCACAAATCCTAACCTAGCTCCATGCTTGCTTCTTCTTTAGCCTTTGGCAAGTTACTTAATCTCTTTCTGTCTTGTTTTTCTCATTTGAAAAATGAGGATAATAATATGTTCTTCTTTTCCAGAGTGGTGGTGAAGATTAATGCATTTTGAAGAATTTGAAAGGAAAAAAACGAAACAAAACAAAACAAGCTACTCATGTACAGCACAGTATTGTCTTCCTTTTTCTTTTAAAATAATACAAGAACATTGTGTCCTGTTTCAAGACTCAGCTCTTCAGCGGTATTTATAAATGTTCAACTACTTGGTTTAGTGTCCAGTGATCTACAAGCACAAACAAGGTTGTGAACATTTTCTATTTTGGCTTCTGAGCATAAATTTCCTCTTATATTCCTAAGTGCAGTGGGTATTTCTTCTGGGGAACTGCCTCTTTCCTACTCTTGCACTCTTGGTGGTGCTATATTTCAATGTGTCCTGCATTCTTTTTTCTTAAACTGAGCCAATATCAAACTTGGGTACTTTGAATGTTCTTCAAAGTTAATAAAAAAAGATAATTAAAGAAAATAAAACTATAAAGAGCATACACTCCAGTTACTTTCTGAAAATATTTTCCCTAGCTTTCCAGCTAATTCTAAAATTAACCAAATATGATTCCAATCACAACCAGAGTCAATTAATCAATTCATATTATTTGAGAACTAAAAATTCATAGATAGAAGAAAGTTCTGGGTATGGCTATTAAGCAGGACATTCCTAAGAACAAAACTTAGGAGCATTCTACAAACATCAAGTTAATGACTTATAGTGCCGAAAAAAGTAAAAAAATAAAAAATAAAAAAAAATACAGATTTGATAAAGGAGGAATTCACTAACTTGCTAGAGTAGAATTGTAATCCTTTAACCAGTTCCCACCCTTGACTCAATTCTACAAGCTCATATACCTCTAAAGAAGAGGTTGGGTGATCCTGAGAAAGGACATTCCTGTAACAATACAAAGGCACATTGCCAATATTCTAATCTTCCCCTCAGAAACCTGTAGCCATTCTCGTATGTTCATGTGTCCTGATCAAGGAGAAAAGCCAAGTCTTTTAAGAGCCACTGGATTTGGATCTGAACTAACACTAATCCCAACATAGAGTGCCACCGTGGTCTTACTGTCAACGGAGGAATTCACGGAAGTCAAATGATTTTAGATCTCATACCTTGGAAGAGCCAATAGGATTGAAACCCATGTAGGATAATTTTCTAAGTTACTGATTATGGAGTTGAAGTAGATAACTTCAGCAATGGGGAAGATTCAGTAACTTCTTGACTTGTGAAATTGACATTAAAGGTAAGATATTTTTTGAACACAGATGAATGTTATGACAATAGTCATCAAATTTGTTTTTTGGCACTTGAGCGTGCATCAAAATCATTTAGTGGGCTTCTTAAAGTACAGAATGCTGACCCCACCGCTAGAGTCACTAATTTAGTAGGTCTTGGTGAGGTCCAAACATGTACATTCTTAACAAGTTCTCTGTTTGATATTGATACTGCTGGTTCTGGGGACCACACTTTAGAAACCACTATGCTAGGCCATGATTTTGGCAGCTTGAATCCTGTTGTGAGTTTGAGAATTTTATTTTTTATCCTTATTGAACTTATATTCTAGTAGGAAAAACAGACAAAGTGAAAAACCTGAACGTACAATATGATCTCAGGCAGTACAAATATTATGAAGAACAAAGAGCAGGGTACGAAATAAGCAGTAAGAATTGCAATTTTTGAAGGCTAATCAAGGAGGGCACCTTGAGGAAGTAACATTTAAGTGAGTTTTCAAATAGAGGAGTAAGTCATATGAGACAGGAGCTTTCCCGAAGAAAAACATGTGAAAACGGAAGGTATTGCTAAGAAGAGCTGAGTTTCTAACATAATACAATGGTGTGCTAGCTAGTGACTTGAAAGATGCACAAAACATGATTATGACTCTATTCTCATTCCAATCTCCTAGTTGATTGTGATCAGAACACTAGGCGATCTGATAGAATGATATTTGATTCTTATGTCAGCTTAGTCAAGTGGTGGGTGACTCCAGTTGAAGCTGCTATTCTAGGTATGCTCTCCTGGTTGCAGGAAATCCAGGATTACCTAATACTAGACATATTGCTAATGATCAAATAAATTTGTCTCCATTCTAATGTGAGCACATAAATAAATGATGAATATGAGGTGTGGTTAGAGATAAGACTGTAACACAATGGGTGGGGAAGGATGAAAATCATTAAGAAAGCTACAGACATCTTAACATGTAACAAAAGTTAGCACTGCAAAGCAACTTTCTTGTTCTTTCATTTATACTTATATAGATTTTAATTAACTTTCTCTCAATTTTCTTTCTACTGTATCTAAAGTGTGTTGGTGGTTATTCAAGCACTTACCACTTAACCCATAGAATGAAGAAAAACACAAAAAAAATTGGGTCAAAAGTAGAAGAGAAATGGACAGTGTCTAGACAGAGTTCACTATAGTAACAATGAGATTTGTCTCATTTTGAAAAGTGCCAAGTGAAAAATAGCTCCATTATTTTAGATTAGAGCATTGTGGAAACCATAAGTGTGAAAAGGAAGGGGAGGTAAGGCAGCACAAAGGAAAGACACCATGAACATGGACTATTTTGGGGACTTGTCATCCATAGCACATTCTTAAAAGATACCAATTTTCTTTGGAGCAATTATCTTTCTCCTCTTGTGTGCTCAGAAATCAGGCCATACTGCTTTTCCATAATGGAAACCAATGTTTTCCCTAGAGTATCCTTCTGCTAGATATATATTCTCACTTGGTTCTGGCCAAGAGGCTGCCTCATAATCCACTTCTGTAAGATTGGACACCTTTTCTCAAGTGGGATGGGAAAAAATGAAAGAAACTATCGAAAACTATTATTTTGTTCAGTGAAAGAACTCAAGGTTTCTTTACAAGATATTCTTAATGCAGATGCTGTGAAGAGTCCTGAATTCTTTGCTCTCCCAAGACTAATGATTCACTCAGCTCTTTTTTAACACCCTGTAGCCACTTCTCCATCTCATATCTTCTCAACAATTTTCTTAGTTTTTATGTGGTATTTACAATAAAGTTACTATACTTTCATTTGAACATGATTTCAAATGTTTGTTGGCCGTATATATAATATACATATATAATGAGTTTCATTATAACTTACCTATTTTTCTAATATTCTATTTTGTCTTACATTTCAGGCTAGTTCTTTACATGTTCTTGGCACTGAAATTTGTCTTTTTAAATGTAACAAGTATATTATCCTCATCTGCTGATTAAAAAATGTTTATGGTATAGTTTTCCTTCAGAAACCATAAGTTCATATTATCAAACAAATAAATATATATTGTTTATATCTTATTATTTTTGGTCTTTCTAACTTGTAAGTGAAAATATTTTCCTGTATTTCTTCTAAAATGTTTCTAATTTTGTTTTTATACTTAGCTCTCTACAAAATTTGTGCATAATGTCAGGCAGAAAAACTTTTGTTTAAAGAGATGGCAAAGAAGCACTTGGGTGGCTTAGTCAGTTAAGTGTCTGCCTTTGGCTCAGGTCATGATCTCAGGGTCCTGGGATCAAGCCCTGCAATAGGATCCCTGCTCAGTGGGGAGTCAGCTTCTCTCTTTTCCTCTGCCTTCGCCCACTCACACTCTTTCTCAAATAAATAAATAAGATCTTTAAAAAGTTAGATGGCGAATTTTCTCAGTATTATTTTTGAATAGGTCATACTTTCCAATTGACATGGGATGTCACTATTTTATCATTTCTCTCATTTATTTTCACAATGGTACACTATCATAATCTTCTTTATGTATTTATTTACTTACTATCATTTTGCCTCAAGTGGAATTCAAGCTCCATCTAGCCAATGAATCCATCTATCTTCTTCAACACTTCACTTCTAGAGCCTAGAAAGCATTGGCACATAGTAGGTAACAAAAATATTTATAGAATAAATGAATAACTTTTTTAAATACTCAAATGAGCAATTAATTTTTTAGCAATTATTTTTTGCATATATGTGTATAATACATATGTATATAGATGTCTATATGCATAGAAACACACACATATATGCACTTTATATACATATACATTTAGATATATTTAACTATTTAAATATAAATATATATATATATTTGATCTATTGAGAAGAGTAAATTAAAACCTTCTAGTGCTATTTCATTTCTCTAAATATCCTAGGTCTTTTATGTGTTATATATTTTTAAGAATATCGTATATTATTAGTTGCTTAAGAAATAATGGTTAGGGCAACCTGAGTGGGTCAGTGGTTTAGTGCCGCCTTCAGCCCAGGGCATGATCCTGGAGACTTGGGATTGAGTCCCACATCAGGTTCCCTGCGTGGAGCCTGCTTCTGTCTCTGCCTGTGTCTCTGCCTCTCTCTGTATGTCTCTCATGAATAAATGAATAATATATATATATATGAAATAATGGTTATTTATTTTGAAAAGTATCTGTATCTTTAATATGCTTCTATCTCAATAAATATTTTTGTCTTGAATTTACTGTTGTGTAATTTACTTGGGTTTCTGCATTTTTTGAGTTTTCCCAAGCCTTTATTTTTAGTGCTTCTCTGCTATTTTATTATACATAGTGTTAATGGATAGTATTGAAGATATTGCCTGATGTAGGCCTGGTATAGAAAATGTTGAGTAAATGAGTAACTAGACACAATTTCACTATTTCATTCTGCAGATTTATTTGAAATTAATCATACTTTTTAGTTTAGTGGGGTTTTTGTTTATTTTTTTCTAATGAACCTCCAACAATCCTTGAAATATCAATGAGAATTTAAATAGGAAGAGCCATGTAACATTTGTCATTACCACCTTGGGCACTAACCGGGGGGAAAGTCAGCTGTTTTAAGTGTGCCTTATTATTATTAAGGGGTCCACCTACACTTGTTCCTCAAAAACAACACTTAATCATAAGATCTACTATCCTTTCCTTAGCTGAGGACAAACCTGACATGAATATTTGGGACAAGGTGCAACATAATAAAGGGCTAATATGTTTGAACAAAACACCCAATTTACCTCCTAAGGGAATTTCAGTTTTTAAGATCTGGTAGTTTGATTATGTCTGGTATTATGTAATACATTTAGCCTTTTTTTTTTTTCTTAAAGTCAGCTCAACCAGATATATTGTATTTTGCATAGGCATTCAGATTTCAATTCCGAAGTAACTTTTTCCAAGACTTTTCCTTGAATTATTAAATGTTTATTATTCAAATGTAAAGCACAAATAATAAGAAAGAAACAATTCAAGGCATTTGGGGACAGAAAATGAACAATGAGACCTGGTTTCAGGTGAGAGCAAAATTTTATTTTATAATATCTTTCAAGAAAATGTTCATCTTTTCTATCCTCATTGTTATAAAGGAATTGTGTCAAAGAATGTTCCTTTTACTATTATTTTTTATGAGAGAAAAGGGCCAAAAATATTTTTGTAGAGAGACGTGATTTTCAGTTAAAAGCAGGAGCTAGATTCATTGTTTTATGGAATGAACAGTCTCATAAAATATGGTGGGAATTATTGTTTGCTTTCAGCAATTTAATTAAAAGCTCAAACAAGTAAAGCCCACAGGAGATTTCTACCAAAGGCTAATTTATTGCTAAATGCTATTCTGAGTAGTACAGCACAGAAAGTAGAATGTCTGGTGTAAGTAGCCTAATTTATGATGGGAATAAATAAATTTAGCAGTTCTTAGAAGGTATAACTTTCTGTGTTGCACATCCTTTTAAATATTCATGTCAGGTTTGTCCTCAGCTAATGAGAGGATAGAAATTCTTGTGATTAAATGTTGATCTTGAGGAACAAGTGTAGGTGTATCCATTAACAACTTTAAACTCAGTCCTAAAGAGGCCATTCTGTTAAGCCAAGATGGTGGAGAATATAATGAGATCAGTGAATTCCATGAGCCTAGGCCTCTTGCAACAATTCTTTTGGTGTGAAGTGAGTTCCTTGATCATGAGTAATGTTTTGTGGGATAACACAACAGTGGATAAGACATTCTGTAAATCCACAAATGGCAGTTTTGGCAGAAACATTACATTTAGGAAACACATATCTAAATGCAGAGTAAGTGTCTATTCCAGTAAAAACAAAACATTGCCCCTTCCATGATGGCAGTGGTCCAATTTAATCAATCTTTCACTAGAGAACTGGCTGACCACCCAGGGAATGGTGCCATATCAGGGACTCCGTTTTGGTCTCTTCTGCTAACAAATTAGCACTCAGCAGTGGGCATAGCCAAGTCAGACTTGGTAATTGGAGGTCTATGTTATTGAACCCAGGCATAACCTTGATCCCTGCCACTCTGTTCACTAGCCCTTGGGTGATGACAGTAGTAGCTGCCGAAAGAGGCCAACTGGCATCCACAAAATGTGCCAGCCTATCCACTTGATGATTATAAACCTCCTCAGGTAAGGTCACACTATGGTCCACATTCTCATGGGACTCAAATATATTTATGATTTTTACCCATTCAAAAAGTTCTATCCACTTTTGGTGGATTAATTGACAGGAATGGAGAAAATAAGATATGCCAAATTAATAACAGCATCAAATACTAGGGGATGTGATAGTTTCCTCAAACAATGAAACCACATTTGGTACAACAGCGCTGTTGGAGTCACTACCTGGCATAGTTTGTCATAAGCCACTGTTATTTTCCAAGGTCCACCTTGTCTCTCTGCACAGGCTAAATTATGGGGTTGAGTGGGTATGTGGTAGAAATCAACTCTACATTTTTCAAGTTCTTTTTGGTGGTAATAATCTTGTAAATCTCACGATACTAGAATCAGAATTGCAGCATTGCTTTTGATTTATTTTCTTATGAAAGGCAGTTCTAATATCTTCCACTTGACCTTTCCAATTATAACAGCCCTCACTCCTCAGGTGAGGGAAACAGTGAGGGAATTCTGACATCTACTGAATATGTCCATTTCAATTATGTATTTCAGAACTGAAATTCCAGTGGGATTTAAGAACCCAATAGGCCCACCATGAGATGATCTGGAACTAAAACTCTATTAGTCACCTGACATCCATGAGCCTCTTCTCTGAGTGGTGGATCATAATGACATTTTAGGTCTCCGGGAATTACTATCAGTTCAAAGCTAGTATCTAATAGCCCCACAAAGTTCTCATTATTTCCTTTACTCAAACTCACAGTTGCCCTGCTAAAAAGCCTTATGTCCCTTTGGAGAACAGTGGGAGGAAGACTATACATTTTTGGTAGTGTACCAGGTTCCTTCTTTAAAAAAAAAAAAAAAATTTATTTATTCTTGAGAGACAGAGAGAGAGAGAGAGAGAGAGGCAGAGACACAGGCAGAGGGAGAAGCAGGGTCAAATGCAGAGAGCCCAACATACTCCAGGATCATGCCCTGGGCCGAAGGCAGGTGCTAAACCACTGAGCCACCTGGGCTGCCCCCAGGTTCCTTCTTTAATGAGTTCTTGGTCTGTAAGCTGGCCCTAGCCTGGAGCTGAATGAGGTACCATGAACCTCCATGAGGGTCTCTGTTTTATTTCTCAGTTTAGACTTTTATTTATTTGACCTAGAAATTTTATGCTTAGTGGATCAAGTAAGAATTTATTTGAATGCTTATTTCACTTGTGAGAACACCATGATCAACTAGCTAGACAATTTCACAGGTCTGAGTGATTTGGACTATTCTGACTGCAGCTCTGACTCTATTGTCCGTTACAGTAACCATGCCTACCTTGCCTTTGAGAGTTGAGTGCTGCCATTGGTGCCTGCACCCTGAGATTCAATAACTTGTTGCCTTTTGGTTTTTCTATTAGTAACCATTTAGCAAGTCTGACTGTGAGGTCTGATCTACGGAGAATAGTGATCACACAGCCTTTTGAGAATGCTGAGGCTCCCCTCACAACTGTATTTCTTATGGTAGTGGTAAAAGCTATGTTCTAGAGTAAAAGCTATGTTCTAGACCCTTTCAGCATGGGCAAGTCATTTTAAATGATGAATACAGTGTAACATTCTTATTTCCCTAATCCTTTTATTTTATTTTTTTTTATTTCAGATATAATTGTTGTACTTTATTATACCTTAACTCTTTAAATTGCTTTCTTTTTTTAATTTATTTTTTATTGGTGTTCAATTTACCAACATACAGAATAACCCCCAGTGCCCGTCACCCATTCACTCCCACCTCCCACCCTCCTCCCCTTCTACTACCCCTAGTTCGTTTCCCAGAGTTAGCAGTCTTTATGTTCTGTCTCCCTTTCTAATATTTCCCACACATTTCTTCTCCCTTCCCTTATATTCCCTTTCACTATTATTTATATTCCCCACATGAATGAGAACATATAATGTTTGTCCTTCTCCGACTGACTTACTTCACTCGGAATAATACCCTCCAGTTCCATCCACATTGAAGCAAATGGTGGGTATTTGTCATTTCTAATAGCTGAGTAATATTCCATTGTATACATAAACCACATCTTCTTTATCCACTTATCTTTCAATGGACACCGAGGCTCCTTCTACAGTTTGGCTATTGTGGCCATTGCTGCTATAAACATCGGGGTGCAGGTGTCCCGGCATTTCATTGCATCTGTATCTTTGGGGTAAATCCCCAACAGTGCAATTGCTGGGTCGTAGGGCAGGTCTATTTTTAACTCTTTGAGGAAACTCCACACAGTTTTCCAGAGTGGCTGCACCAGAAGTGGACCCTGAACTTTATGGTCAACTAATATTCGATAAAGGAGGAAAGACTATCCATTGGAAGAAAGACAGTCTCTTCAATAAATGGTGCTGGGAAAATTGGACATCCACATGCAGAAGAATGAAACTACACCACTCTCTTTCACCATACACAGAGATAAACTCAAAATGGATGAAAGATCTAAATGTGAGACAAGATTCCATCAAAATCCTAGAGAAGAACACAGGCAACACCCTTTTTGAACTCGGCCACAGTAACTTCTTGCAAGATACATCCACGAAGGCAAAAGAAACAAAAGCAAAAATGAACTATTGGGACTTCATCAAGATAAGAAGCTTTTTCACAGCAAAGGATACAGTCAACAAAACTCAAAGACAAGCTACAGAATGGGAGAAGATATTTGCAAATGACATATCAGATAAAGGGCTAGTTTCCAAGATCTATAAAGAACTTATTAAACTCAGCACCAAAGAAACAACCAATCCAATCATGAAATGGGCAAAAGACATGAAGAGAAATCTCACAGAGGAAGACATAGACATGGCCAACATGCACATGAGAAAATGCTCTGCATCACTTGCCATCAGGGAAATACAAATCAAAACCACAATGAGATACCACCTCACACCAGCGAGAATGGGCCAAATTAACAAGGCAGGAAACAACAAATGTTGGAGAGGATGCGGAGAAAAGGGAACCCTCTTACACTGTTGGTGGGAATGTGAACTGGTGCAGCCACCCTAATCCTTTTAATTCCTTCCTCTATTTTAAACTGGGGCAGATCTGATCTGGCCTTCCTTTCTTTCTTCCTTTCTTTCCATCTTTCTCTTTCTTTAAGATTTATTCATTCATGGGAGACAGACAGAGAGAGAGAGAGTGAGAGAGAGAGAGAGGAAAAGACACAGGCAGAGGGAGAAGCAGGCTTCTTGCAGGGACCTGATGAGGGACTCGATCCCTGGACTCCAGGATCATTCTCTGAGCCGAAGGCAGATACTCAACCGCTGAGCCATCCAAGCATCCCCAGATCTGGCATTTCTAATTTGCTTACTCTGGATAACCTTTTGGACTATGTTTCAGCCAACCAATCAAATAAACTGTTAGAGCTCTAACTTTTCAAACTTCAGCATTAAATGCAGAATCTCTGTTTAGTGAACACATATCAATAGGTTTGGCCAGATTGAACTTTATGTTCCTTTTACCACTATCCTATACCCTCAATTTACATTCCCACACCTTTCCCCTGGATTTTTGCCCAAATAAATTAGAGAACACAAGTAGTTCTTTTTAGGTGTAACACACCTCCTCATGGAGCATACTTTGTAATGCACCTTTAGAGGCCTGCTAGAACTTCAGTCTAATTATGGTCAAGAAGCAGAGAACTGCTATAGGTGGGTCCTAAGGAATATCTGTGTTGTCTTGCATGGAAACTGGAGGCCATTATCATTTCCTCAGGGAAAGCATAGTGAATCTTCCCAGATAGGGGTAGAGAGGCTGCTACCATTGGGTGTGGGGAAGCTGCTTCTCCTGGGAGTGTGTAGATCACTTCTCTCCAGGGGGTCAGGAGATTGCTTCCACTGGGGATAAGGAGGACTACTATTCCAGATAATTTTTCCTATCTCATTGAAATGCTTTGTAAACATAATTCTAATGTTTGAACAGCATTTCATTATATGGATTAAATGTGATCACTTTCATTATTCCTTTGTTGTTAAAGATTTAATTTCATTCTTAAATTTTTAGTACGTAAATAATGCACTATCATAAATCTTTTCCTGAGTTTTGGATCCATCTCCCTAGAAGAAAGTTATTTAACTGTAATTGCTGGTTCAAAACAAAAACAAAAACAAAAAAAACATTTTAGAAGCCCTTAGCGAACATTTGGTTGAATAAACTTATATTCCCACAGGTGGTGGATGATAGTCTCACCGACTCTTGTCCAGCATTGAATGTTATGTTTTGTTTTTGCTAATGTTGTAGTAAAGACTTCATGTACTACTAATGAAATTGAATATATTTACAAACTATCAGATTTTGTATTTTTCTTACAAAAAAATTATAACATAAACTTCCATGGAAAAGACTCCGTATTTAATAAGAATTCTCAGTGGGTGGAAGACAGATGAAGGAAAAAGCAACATCTCTTTAAGACACAGAAAAGCTAACAGGCTTGAATGAACTTTGATCTGCAGCAGAAGCTTCCTGCAGTTACTGACTTCACAGAGAAAGAGGGGTAATGAGATTCCTGCAGGGGAACACAGCAAATTGAAGGTAGATTCATTGAGCCCATCATGGTTGCTGTGCATTAATTTTCAGATAATGGAGCATAACTAAAACAGGTGTAGGCTGAGGGGGCAATATAGACTTTAACTTTAGAGGAAGTCAGTGGGACATGAGGAAGAGTAGACAGTCTTCACTACCAAAGAGTCAAAAAATAATCCAGGACTAATCTTATTAGAATGAGATGTGCTGCAGTGGCAAGCTTATTAGCGGCATCTTAGGAAGATAAAAATTGTATGATGCACTTATAAAAAGGCATTGAATATAAACATCAACACTACTTTGGTGTAGAGTTTAAATGTTTTCTAATGACAATTTTATAAGATATTTATTCCTTTATTCATTGGGCATAAATACAATTAAATGTTCACTATGTGTCAGGTCCTGGGCATAGAGAGATAGACAAAACAGTGTTCCTATTCTTTAGAAGCTCAGAGTCTCCTTAGTGAAATAATATACCAGTGATACTAGAAGAAGAAGAGTGGTTGTAGCATGTGTATAGTGTGTACAGATGTGGTATAAAGAGCATGACCTCATTGAATTCAGAATGGGGAAGAGGTTTCCAGAAAAGCTTTTTTCAAAGAATCCTTGGCCTCAGTATTTCTTAGAGCAGGTAAACAGCTTTTTTTTTTCTTTTCCTTTTCTTAACTGCACATTTGAAATCTGAGGAAGACATATTTCTTTCTTTCTTTTTTTTTTTTAAAGATTTTATTTATTCATTCATAGAGACACACACAGAGAGAGGCAGAGACACAGGCAGAGGGAGAAGCAGGCTCCATGCAGGGAGCACAACGTGGGACTTGATCCAGGGTCTCCAGGATCACGCCCTGGGCTGCAGGCATCACTGAACCACTGCACCACTGGAGCTGCCCAGGACTTATATTTCTAACTTAGTTTATGTATATTTACTTGAATGCAGTATTCTTGGATTTTGTGGTAGACTCAAAATTATTTTTTGAGAGACATAGATACCTCACAAAGGATTTAATCATTTTTCTCTGTGGCAGCCTTAAGGATTAATAAAAATGACTTTAAGTGGATTAGGCCAATTATCCCATGCACTAATTTCCCCAAATTTCAGTGCACGCACACACATACAAACACACATACACAGGTATGTGAATGTGTGTATATATATATGTCTGTATATATATGTATATATATATGTATATATGTGTGTGTGTATATATATAAAGACATACTCATATATACATACATATATATATCTGTATATAAATCTATATCTGTCTATACACACACACACACACACACACACAGGATATTGAAATTAAGTTGCATTTGAATATTTTTTCTAGGCCAGATGCAAGGTAGGCTTGCTAGAAATAAGTATGTCACAGTGACAGGTTTTTTTTGATCCTCCTCCCCTTTGGAGGTGGATTGAACATAAGATGTGCTTCTAAGTAATCAAGGTTAGAAATGAAAAAGTAGTAGCCTTACAAAGGAGACACTTGGTAAACACTAACCTTAACCAGTGACATCATGTAGATATTGTGCACACCCGGATGTGATGAGATAAGACCACTTCATTTCTTAGATACTTTTTCTAAAAAAAAAAAAAAAAAAAAAATGTAACCCTAATCTAATCATGAGATAAATGTTAGACAAACCTAGGCTGAAGGACAGGGCATGTGGAGAGCACTCTTCAAGAATGTCAGGGTTTTGGGAAACCTGGGTGGCTCATGTTGAGCTTCTGCCTTTGGCTCAGGTGGTGATCCCAAGGTCCTGGATGGAGTCCTGCATTGGGCTCTCCAAAGGGAGCCTGCTTCCCCCTCTACCTATTGATCTGTGCCTCTCATGAATAAAATACATTTTAAAATCTTAAAAAAAAGAATGTCCGGGTCTTGAAAAACAAGGGAAAACTGAGAAACTATCACAGACCAGAGGAGACTGCGGAGACACAATTAATAAATGCAATGCGGTATCCTGGCTTGGAGCCTATAATAGAGAGAGAACTTTAATGAAAAGACTAGCAAAATCTAAATAAAGTCTGTTTAATGAATAGTCATTAACAATGTTGGTTTACAGATTTTGACAAAACTTTGTACCACAATGTCAGGTGAAAGTAAGAGGGAGACCTGAATAAGGTGTTTATGTGAACTTAGTACTCTCTTGGAAATGTTTTTCTGTCAATCTCAAATTTTTCTTCTCAAATTAAAGAAAAATCCTTTCAGAGAGCTATCTAACGTGAGAATAATAATGCCTGTTTTTCTAATATATTATTTTTTGGGGTTTCACTTCAAACCAATCCAAAAAATGAACCAGAATATGTCTTAATTTAATGAGAATGTTTTATCAAGACTTTGTAGCTGGGAGTGAAAAAAGAACCCATGATAATAAATGACAGAAATTATTAATACCTACAATCGAACAAATATAAGTCATCTCATTGAAGTGAAATGTGCCTTCAAAGTTTATGTCTTTTTTTCCATTTCTTTTTCCTGTAATTAGCTACACTTAGCAGTGTGATAGATACAGATGACAATCTACAAAAGTCATTTAAATATATTACAGAATTCTCTCAGATACCCTTCAAATACTGTGAACCCAACTAATTAAAAAAATAAAATGTACAATTACCCCAAATTTCTATCTTTATATGTGCTATCTTGTCTTAGAAAGAACATTAGATTTATTTTTTTTTTCTTCTTGTATACAGATAGTAAACAAAATAGGTTACAACAAGATTAATCTATACTGGAGAGCTTGGATAGTACAGTTTCATACAGTTGTACTTTTATATATATTTAATATATATATTGTAAGTATATATAATACATAAATGATATATATATAAAATGATAATATATAATGCCATTTATAATATGTTATATTCTATATGTATGTTTTAAATGAACACTTTTGAAATAGTTTCATCTTTCTTAATTTTCTTAACTTCAAGCCCTCGTTTAAAGCCACCTCATCATAAGTATCTTGCAATTTTTAGGGACATCAATATCCAGATTTTTGAGGCTCAGAGTGCACTACCTTGCAAGCCTTTGATATGCACAACCCTAGTGACTTTCTAGTTTATTTCAGCTAATTGTTAAGGTCACTCCACGACTCTCATTATTACACTCTTCTCTTGGACCACAGCAGCTAGAAGCAGGGTGCAGTCATAAAAATGAGTGAGATCACATATTAAGTTGAACTTTCTGAAAGTACTGATATAAATCAGTTTTTTTCTTTTTTTTATTATAAATTTATTTTTTATTGGTTTTCAATTTGCCAACATATAGAATAACACCCAGTGCTCATCACATCAAGTGCCCACCTCAGTGCCCATCACCCAGTCACCCCCACCCTCAGCCCACCTCCCCTTCCACCACCCCTAGTTCATTTTCCAGAGTTAGGAGTCTTTGATGTTCTGTCTCCCTTTCTGATATTTCACACTCATTTTTTTCTCCTTTGATATCAATCAGTTTGAATGAAAACAGAAATGACAATTTCACATGGTCCAGCCTAATATACAAATATTATAACATTATTCTCCTCAGAGTCCCATCGTTTTCTGACCTACTGAAATTCCCTTTATCTAACCTGTTATTTGGTGTCTCACTAATCTCTGGAAGTCAACCTGGAATTAAATTAGAATATTTTGGCCAGTGTAATATGAGTATAAAATCCTAGAATCACGACTCTTCTTTTTATTCGTGGTGTAATTTGATAACACATTTCTCTGGCTCTCCAAGTTCAGTTTACTCACTGAGAAAAAAGGAGAAATGGATAAAACATGTTTTATCCTTAACATGTTTTGTGAAGATTACATAAAGGTAAATATATACAATTGAGATGTGTAGTAGATCATTGATAAACGGTAGGTCCTTTTCTTTCTCTATACTTTCATGTGTCACTTCCAGCCTGAAACTCAAGTTGAACCATTACAACCAATCCAGGCCCTCAGTGCAAAGCATTCTTTTAGCAAGTAATTGGTGAACACTTATGTTTCTAGCACTATGCTGATGATAATTGGTAAATAAACAAATACTAACCCTCATTGAGCTTACCACTTAATAAAGTTCTTCTCAGAAAATGAATAAACATATGAAAACAGAATTGTATTAAACATAAGGATTTTAAAGAAAACAAACAGGTTGCAATAGAATAATAGAATATTAGTGATTCAGTGAAGGACGCCCCTCTCTCTCTTTCTGTGATTTATTTTCCCAATCCAACATCTGTTTTCTCACTACTGCTTCAGAGTTGGTTAGTTATGCTAAAGAAAGTCCAAATATATGACTGATTGTTTTAATTATAATAGATTCTGTTTGAACCTGACCACGATTTATGAACCCTAAATAAAAGGACTGGCCAGGAACAAAGGTGGTTTTCAACAATTCCTTAACTATCCATTCATATTCAAACAACGTAGTTTGGAGAACTGGATTACATCATTCAAGTTCCTTACTTCTGAGAATATATTTTGAAGAAAGGGGTGGACAGTAATCTGTCAAAAATAGGGAAGCAGATCTCAGGAGGAGAGCAGGTACTGACCAGAAAAGGAGATCCAGGAATTGCCTGAAAGAGTGGGGAGTGGGGAGCTGTGAGATCCCATAATAACCAGCCTATTCTCTGGTCTTCAATAACTTCCTGCTCTTTAAGCGCTACCCCACCTTCCTTTTGCTTATTTTACCTTGGTGTTTGCTTTGTTGTTCTAAGAGAGCAATCTTTGGAAAGCTTGCTTATCCAATATTTCCAGCAGCTAAAATTTTCCTTTTGTCTCAGCCCTTTCATACACTTCCTGTCTTCTCTGAATTTACATATCCATTTATCTTCCTCTTTCTTATGTTTCTTAAACTTTCTACTTCAAACTGACATTGCTTAGGCATAGATACCATTCCTCTATGAGACTTTATCTCTTTGAGGTCAGGGTCATCATATTTTGTATGTCCACATCTTTCAAGGTGTCTGCCATATTGCCTTATGCAAGAGACATATTAAAAAGGGTTTGAAAGTATAAAGTTGATGCATTGTGTTTATTCGTTAAGTCTTTACTTTCTACGCATCAGTAAAAGGCATTTCTACAGCTGCAATGAATGTTTTTTACATTAAAAAAATCATCAAAGATTCCCTAATAAGTTGCTTTTTCAAGTTGTGGCTCTAAGTTGAAGTACATAACTTTTAAGATCTCAAATATGGCTACTTTGAAGAGAACGGTGTTTCTAACAAAGTTAGGACTAAATTTAAACAAAGGATTCTTTCACTGAAAAAAAAACTGTAAAAATGCATGAGGTTCTTTGATAGAATTAAGTTATTTTTAACAGGGAACTACTCCTCAGATTTTCTATACTTAACTGACTTCTGAAATAATCAGGGATCCATGGGTGGCTCAGCAGTTTAGCGCCCGCCTTTGGCCCAGGGCGTGATCCTGGAGTCCCGGAATCGAGTCCCACATTGGGCTCCCTGCATGGAGCGTGCTTCTCCCTCTGCCTGTGTCTCTGCCTCTGTGTGTGTGTGTGTGTGTGTGTGTGTGTGTGTGTATGTCTCATGAATAAATAAAAATAAAATATTTTTTAAAAAAGAAATGATAATCAATATGTCCCTATCTGTACAGTAGTCCTCTGGGTGCTTATTATATGAAAAGACAGAAATGTATCACTGCCTCCAATGTACCTACCACTTTACTTTCCTTCTTCTTTCATTTTTAATTCATTTTTTGCTTCCTATCTCTTTTATTCCTTCATTTGTCTTAAACTTGTCATTGGTATGTGTGGGGGACACATTGTTATTTAGGTATACATTGATTATGGACCTTTACTCTGGGTGTTATAGTTGGAGAATGCACTTGGCAGTGTATTTCTGGTTCACGGAGGGGAAGAATGATCAATAAGTTTCATTTACTTGCTTTGGTCCCTTCTGAAAAGTACTGAGACAATTCTTTCAACACCCTTGCTGTCCTCATGGCTGGCACCCAATATACTCCTGAACAAGGCTGCAGTATAGGTGTTATTTGTCCCATTGTCATTACCTTATGCTGAGATAGTATTTTCCTAGTTACAGTTGTAGACATTTTTTTGGTCGGTAACACTGGATAAATAATTCTCCCAATTTATCCTAGTGGAAAAATTGGCAAATACATCATACTCTACCTTTTCCTCTAAATTAATATGAGGCTGCTAATAGAAACATTTATGTAAATGATACACATTAGCAGCTGACCTTGAAGAATAATAGCATTTCCCACATATAAACAAGTCTCCACTTGGCACTTCACTCATGATAATGATCCAGAACAGGTGTTAATTCTCAGCTTACAGGTTCTTTATGGATCCGTTAAAGTTTAGAAGTTGAGCATTTCTCTCATGTGATTCCAAATTTTGCTATTTTCATCTATACAGTGGGTTTATGTTCTCTGATTTCCAAAGAACATATGCTCTGCAATGGTAATATGGTCCATAGCATATCCAATATTATGTAAACATACTTTCTCCTGAAGCATTTACTTACAAATATGATGTATACTTAGCTCCTCTCCTCATTTTTAAAGTTCATTAAAATGACAAACTGTGGATTTGTTTTAAATGTTTTTACTTTTTGTCCAATGTACTTGTATTAGAATTTGTACATATTTTTATGCTACATTCTCAAGAACATTTATTTCCAACAACACAGATAAATATATTGATGACTATCTGGATTTTTAAATTTTGTTTTCTATGAGAGAGGGACTAATCTGAAAACAAAATAGAATTAGTCATAAAAGCTTTGCCAAAAATGGAAATCAATCACATATTCTGAAATACATTGTCTTACTTTGCAGTGGCCAGCAGTAAGCACTAATCTTATTTAAATATGATGATAAAAAATGTTTTAAAAGAAGCTACTTCAAGGTAAGTCATGAAAAGCATAATAAAGTTACCTGGTGAATGTTCAAAATGTTAGAAACTAGAAATCTTACTGGAGTTAGTAAGAATAATATTTGACCCCATATGAGATGCACTGAAGTGTATGTAAGTATATTTTAAGTGTATTGGAATACAGTGTATTGGAAATGTAATCAACATGGAAGAGAAACAGAAGTTGGTAAGACATGTGACAAAGCAAAGAATATTAACATAGATATCAAATCTACAGTACATATAAGTAAAAACCAAAAATGAAATAATTTTTAATGCAGAAATAATTTAAACGTGGTATTTTAGTTAACAATGAAGTATTTGGGTACTTGAAGTATTCTCACATATTTTGCTATTTTAAATTTATTTAAAATATTTTTAAGTCAAGTAAGAGTAGCATTTAATTAAAAGTATGGGACAAGGCAGCAAGTTTTTTAATTAAAAATAAATAAAGGTACAGGAAAAATGATTTGAAAATGCAGGAGAAACAAAATAAGAAATAAAGCTAACATTTATTAAACGCCAGATATTCCTGTAGAAATTTTCCCATGAGTTTTTCCAATTAATTCTCACAAATAGGCTGGCTGACAGGTTAAAATATTGGCATTTCACATATAAAGCCATTGAAAGTTGGAAATTTGTACCTGAATACACACAAGCACTGAATAGTGGAGTCAGGATTCAAACTCATCTTGTACTCCACCATTCCACATTCTTCTCTGAGAAAGCTCAGTGACATCCTCATGCACAGGAATGAATGAGCTGACTTGTAGAAAGGATCTGAACCTGCATTAAGGAACAATCCAAAGCTATCCAGTTGGAGAAGCCATGAGGCAGAGATATTAGATTTTTTTGTATGTGCTTGTGGTTATTAGTTATAGTGGGAGAAAGAACTGCCATGTTAGAAGAGATTTGGTTCAGTAAGCATTTGAAAAATGCTGAAAAAGAAGGCATGATGTATAGGAAGAATCTGCAGAGACACCATGAGTACTTGTTTCCTGGCACATTTGACTCCCAAATAAAGGCTCTCACTGATATGATAAAATATGAAGAGCAAGTAAGACTTATAGCCTGAGGAACAGGTAGGAGATGTAACAGCCAATTTTCACAACCTCTCACAATTAAAATTTGAAAAAAGCACATTTTGAAGATGTTTGTGTGCTCGCTTGTTTTAATCGAAAATAACAAGTACAGAAATAAGTTGAACTCTGAGATGCTTACCCTAAAGACTTTTTCTAACACAAAATAGCCTGCAGACTTTTTTCTAACACAAAAGTTGAAAATACTTATAAAAAATAGACCTGAACCTCAAATTTATTACAGGATGAGAGTTATAAGTTTAATAGAAAAAAAAAGTTTCAGTGATAAGTAGTAAATATTAGAAGACAGATTATAAAACAGTTAAGGCTTTTCAAAGGTGGCTTACAAATGTCCTACCTCTGGGTCTAGGTGTAGGTACTGCAGTTAATAGGGCTATTGTCACAAATTCATCTGCTGGGTAATTGGCAACTAACTTAATGGAAGATGATTTCCCATCTACCTACCTATCTCATGGATGGGTAAAGAATTATTTGAAGAATATTGTTTAAAATTAGGATGTTTGTGAAATCTCTTTTTTTGAGGAATTTGGAGTTTTCCAGTAACACTAAAGTTTTCTATCTTTTAAGAACAAGCATTCTACTCCTAGTTATATATACTTTAGAAAAACTCATGCACATATGCATGAGGAAAAATATTCCTGATAGTGAAACACAGAAAATTTAAATGACCATCAGTTAGAGAGTAGAAGTATTTATATGATGTAATATCTTATGGCAGATAAAATGAGTAAGCTAGACCATTTCTATCAAGAGTTGAATGTGAGGCACTTGGGTGGTTCAGTCATTTAATTGTCCCACTCTTGGTTTCAGCTCAGGTTATGATCTTGGGGTCCTGGGATTGGGCTCTGTGCTCAGTGGGGAGTCTGCTTGAGATTCTGTCTCTCTGCAAAATAAATAATCTTTTTTTAATTTAAATTCAATTTACCAACATATAGTGTTGAAAACTACCTCTGAAACTAATGATGTACTATATGTTGGCAAAAAATAAACCTTATTTAAAAAAAAAAAAGAGTTGAATCAAAACAAATGTTAAATCAAAACAATTAAGTACTGATGTATTTTGACACTTAGAAAATTTAAAATGTGCAAAGTGATATTCGATATTATTTATATTTTTAAAAGTATACATTTTAATCTCTTATTTATATTTACCTTACAGATATACTTAACAGTATTTGTATTCACATATAAATGATAAACATGTTACATGTGGACACATCTCTAGGAATGGATTTATGGTCTGGATGGAATATATGTGGGATTAAAGAATAATATAAAGGGGTCTCGATTATATCTGTAAATGCTGTGTGTGTGTATGTGTGTTGCACAGATTGGGCTTTTTGGGAAGCAAACTTTGATTCAGTGTTTAGGATGCAGAATGTTGATTAAGGAGTGTCCTTGCAATCTACATCCATTGAAGGAAGAGAATACAAGCAGGGAAGGGCAGGGGGGAAGTTAAACTGTGTTGCAAAGTCACTGGCAGCCTCAGCTCACCCCATGAGGACCTATGTCACTAAAAATGGCCCGTCGGAGATTTCTCACATTGGAACAAAATATAGGGCCTTTTATACCTCAACCTCAATCAATTGACTGGATGTCGCTGTTCTGGAAGGGCTTGTCATGCAGAGAGCAAATCATGTCAAGCTAACATCGTCTATGAACCAGCAGCTGGATCAATAAATTCTTGACTGAAGGGGATCAAGGTAGAATTAAATAAACCAGGTCAAAAGACAAATGCATAGTGAAACTGGGAATAAATATTTGCAAAGAATATGGCTGACAGAGGAATAATTTCCTTAGCACATAAATATTTCTTACAGCTAATGAGAAAAAATAAATCAAACAGCCCAATAGAAAAACGAGCAGGGAACATAAACTATTCACACCTATGTATAGCACATGCACAAACACAGGCAAATGACTTTTAAACAAATAAGAAGAAGGTAAGTCCTTAAGAATGAAGAAATACAATTAAAATCACAATGAATTTGAATTTTTTGTTTAATTATAAATAGATAATTCTATCACAAAGATATTAAATACTACAGTGATATATTGATGTAAACTGTTTAAATGTATGAAGAACGACTTTGCAATAGGTATCAAATTTTTTTTTAATTTTTTTATTTATTTATGATAGTCTCACAGAGAGAGAGAGAGAGAGGCAGAGACACAGGCAGAGGGAGAAGCAGGCTCCATGCACCGGGAGCCCGATGTGGGATTCGATCCCGGGTCTCCAGGATCGCGCCCTGGGCCAAAGGCAGGCGCCAAACCGCTGCGCCACCCAGGGATCCCGGTATCAAATTTTTTTAAAGCTTATACTTTTTGACCCAGAAACTTCTCTTTCAAAAATATATCCAAAAATATGTCCATATATATGAACAGAGACTTTTTATTTGATCAAATTTTAAAGCAAAAAATACTGGAAATGAATATCCAAATCTCTAAAAATACAGAACTTACTAAATAAATTACTCTAGACCTACACAACAGAACAATATACAATCGTCTAAAAATGTCATGTCTCCTTTTAAGTTATAGAATAGTTAAAAGCTAACTTTTTGTGTGAATAAAGAGCAGAGAACATTGCACATAATGCTACCATTTATGCTCTCTCTTTATATAAATACTTATTCAACTCACACACACTCATACAGTCACACACACTGAATACTCATGATAGAATCTCACTGGGGAATACAGTAGAGGTAGGTATCACTGTTAGGGAAAGAAATTAAGAAACTCAAGGTCAGGAAGAGAAGACTTACTTTTCAAATTTGTTATCAGTTATTTTTCCCTATGAATTCATTTCTCATCAAAAACCTCAGGTTTTCAGTGACCAACAAATAAAAACAAAACAAAAACTGTGAAAGAAGGGGAAAAAAAATCCAAAATTCACATAATTTCTTTCTTACAATAGTAAGATTTTTTTTCTGTTGTTTTTCCCTCCTTGCAATGGATATATTATAAAAATATATAAGAATATATTTATAAAGATAAGTTAACATATTTTTCAAATATAGCCAGTTTTACAGTTTTAGATATTAGAAACATCAAATTTTTCCCTAAGTTCTATGTTTCCTTAAATTTTATTTCAAAGCATATTTTCTGTATCGCCTTAGGTAGTTAGATTATTTCTTAATGCAAATTAATAGAACACTTAGAAAATACGGATGTCAAAAAAGAAGGAGAAATGCAAACTTTTCATAATATACACCAATAAGTAATGACTAAAGCATTCATATTTTTGCTGGCAAGATCTTATGAGGCATGTATGTATGGATCATACTCATTTTTAACTTTCTTTTTTGCACATAATCCACCGTGAATATTACCACATTTTCATATTTTGTGCTCATAATATAATCAATACTTGTGTTTCTATTTTAATAAAACATTTTTGTTTATTTTTTACTTCAGAAAAATCAAATATTTTGTGTTTCATACAAAGATGTTCCTATTTAAAATGATGTTAATCATTTTACATGCTTTCAAACAAGGCATCTCTGCCATTTAATGACAACTCTCTGCAAAGGGAAGCATAAGGTAACAATACATGATTGTAATCACTTGAGAAATGGCCTAGAAAATTCAGCTCAATATTAGCAATTGCAAAAATCATGGTACAAAATGTTTGAAGGTAAACAACCCTTATAAGGAATCTATAATGAAAATTACTGTGTAACAAACCTTAGTAATCTTTGAAAATATACCAGCAAAAGCACTTCAGAACATTTTGAACTCATATTCAGTATAATGATTTTGTCTCTGAAAATGAGCAATGCATACAGAAGAGTTTAGGGACTTGGTTTGCATTACAGGGGATATGCTGATCCTCTGCCATGAAAAGCTTTTGGGCATGTATTCTAGACATTAAATTATGGTAATTGAAATGGGAAAATGTCTGTAGCCTTTCTCAATGTGTTTGGGTTAGTTGCACATGAACATCTGCTTTCCCTTTATAACCCGAGACTGGAGAATAGCATCAATTTGCAGGCATTAACAACTTCTGCTCACAAAACAGCACACAACTCTCTGTTGGAACACCACACCATTCAGGGTGCTCAGAGAACAACCTCTGAACGCTTACACCAACATCAAGCCAAATAATGCTTTTGTCACAAAGAGAGAGGGATCCGTGTTCAGCCATTTTGTTTGGATTTTTCCTTCTTTGTCTTTCCCTCTCTTCCCATCCTTGAGTAGATGCAAAAAATTCATATATTTGCCATTTTAAATCACAAATGGCAAGTTATTAGTTTATGACAAATTGATACAGCTCAAAGTTACCCCAACCTTTTCACCCTATTGCCTATAGAAATGCATGGAATCTTTTTACATTCTCTCTTTGTATACATTATGATATATTATTTCTGTAACTGGCTTTTTCCCACTCATATGTATTATGGTATGTGTGACAAATGTGAAAATAAATATTGCTTCAAGAGAAACATACTATTCCATTTCAAAGCATAAAATAATATGTTACTAGTCCTTTATAGAACGCATTTGGGTAATGTCAACAAAATTACGTTTTTCAAATGCCTTTTTATCCATGTACAAAGAGTATCTATATGATAAATTTAAATAAATGGAAATGTTGAGTTAAAGGTATATGGGTATTTAATTTCTATTGATGTGGCAAATTTTATTCCAATGAATTGTCATTATTTTCAGCTATGGGTAAAACCCATAGGGTTGTGAGGTCTCTACTTCAAACATTTTCAACAAAAGTATGTATTAACACACATTTTGTTAGGTTTGCTAAAGTAGTAAAAGAAAAATGAAATTTCACTTTTCAAAATTTATATGTCTTATAAATTAGATCAGGCATCGCATATGGTTATTAGAAAATTATAATTTTATTAGCCTCTTTTTTCATGTTCTTTGCTCATTTCTAATTTGTATTGATATATTTAGAGACAGAAAAACATCATATTACTGAATTTTGTTTTGGTCATTTGTCTTTAAATTTCTTTAATGATATATGATGTCATATATGTTTTATAGCGCATAATCTCATTTGTTTATATTTTCTTTCTGAAATTTCAAGGATTGTCAAACTTAAAATGGTCTTCCATGCTGTGTGAATACATATATATATATATAATATATTTATATATTTATAAATTATCTGTGGCTAGTTCATTTACTCATATAATGTTAATAATGATGGAAATAACTACAAATTTCAGAAAATGTTAATGGTAAAATTTTATTTGTTTTCCTGACTAGGAGACTAGTTGTTGATATGCATTTTTAATAAGGCAGGTTTCCTTCTCATGGTTAATTTTCTTTCTGTTATATGACAAGTGTGTATATAACTTGTTATTTATTTCTGCATGCTTTATTCTGTTTCATTGATTTATATTTTTTGACTTCTTGTTTTGTTTTGTTTTGATATAGTTCTTGATAAAGCATTACCTTATCTGGCAGGGCAACTCTCTTCTATTACAAATTGTTTTGCTTTTAAAATAGAGAGGTGAGTTGTTCTTACTATAAATGAAAGGCATAAAAATCGATATCAGTGCCTATAAAGCTTCTTTTTTACTTTGTGCTTTTTCATTTTATTATTTCTCCTTTATTCCTCATTTCCATTCTCTTAACTATTCACTGAATATCCTTATAGTTCCTTCCAACCATTTATTTTTAATTGTTTCCAATCTTTAAAATATATTCAGTGTATGGGACACCTGGGTGGCTCAGCGGCTGAGTGTGTGCCTTTGGCTCAGGGCGTGATCCTGGGGTCCCAGAATCGAGTCCCAGATCGGGCTCCCTGCATGGAGCCTGCTTCTCTCTGCCTCTCTCTCTGTGTATCTGTCATGAATAAATAAATAAATAAATAAATAAATAAATAAATAAATAAATAAATCGATCTTAAAAATTATATTTAGTGTGACTATTCAAGTTCTTGGTTTGCATATATTGTTTCTTGTTACAAATCTCATCAATTTCTGATATTTTATTCAAAATTATACATTTGAGTTGTATCCATGTTGCTTTAGCAAATCTGTGTTATTATTTCTGACCTCTTCTGAAGAATCCATTTTGTGTATATACTACATTTTATATCTCTTTTTTTAAAGTTTATTTATTTATTTGAGAGAGAGAGTGGATGGAGGGATAAAGGGAGAGGAATAAGCAGACTCCATGCTGCATGTGGTGCCCCATGCAAGACTTGATTCTATGACCTGAGATCATAACCTGAACTTAAACCAGGAGTTGGATGCTTAACTGATTGAGCCACTCAGGTTCCTCTACATTTTATTTCTGATGCTTCTGATAATTTATGTAAAAGCGTTTCTTAAACCTTGATGTTGAAAATAGTTGAATAAAATCCATTAACATGCCTCTTTATGAAAATGTGTTAAGATTTTTTTCTAGTGTACCAGAGAAATTGCCAAGTCAAAGGTTGTATGAACACAACAACTGTGCACTCCAAGATCCTTGCTGGCCTGGTTTGAAAAATCTCATCATCACTAGATAAGATTGGTTCTTATTGCCAGGATTTATATTTGATTTTTTCTGTATTTTGGAACAATGCCTAAGATGCTTTGTACCATTTTTTCAAACATTGTGTCTCTGTTTCTTCATTTTTAAAGCAATATACTGATAGAACTTATTACATAAGATATTCCAAATGTTTCAAGACAAACTAATTCCAATTATACACAAAATATTTGTAGAGTTGAAAGACAGGGAATGCTCTGTACCTTATATTAGGAAGTCCGAATAAATAAGACAGGGACATTAAAAGAAAGGAAAATTAAAGACCAATCCTCCCATAAAGACATATGAAAATGTAAAGGGAAAAAATTATCAAAGGATATGTTTTTTCTCATTCTTCTTAAAGTTCATAGGGCCCTAAGTTGCCTCTGACCCCAAATTTGGTATCTGGGGCTCCCTTGCTGCCGGGTCTAAGGAGGTGGGAAGTGGCATATGGAGGCAGGATCATCCCAGTGTGTTCAGGTTTTCAGCATCTAACACTTCTGTGCTTGGCCTACACTTAGAGGGGTACCTACCTTTTCACACTGCTTTCTCTGGAAATATTTTGTGCTGTGGTCCCTTCAATAACCATATCTCATAACCTGGTATCTTTCAAAGAGTACTTGTAATTATTCTTCTACTTTAGGTTTTCACCTAGAGATTTGAGATGGAAAGGTCCAACTGCAGTGGGTGGTCTGAATTTTGATACAATTCTCCTAAGCTACCATTTTTCCCTAGAAACCTTTGAAGTGAAAATACATGATGAATACAGTATATATACATCTTCACACAACAGTGTCCTAAAACAACAGGGTTGTTGAGTATTCAAATTAGTAAAATCTTATACCTTCTTTTGTGAAAGCAAACTTAAGTTTACAGACAATAAGTTGTGTGACTGTCTGCATAACACATATCGATGATTTCCCTGAATTGGTATTAGCTTTAGTCCTACATTTATTAATACCAATGACTTCTTTAAGGAGTCCCTCTACTCACCAAGTAACTGGCAAAATATCCTGCTAATTTGAAATAGAAATGCGATTTCCATGATGAATTAACATAGAAATTCAGTTTCTAAAATGAGGATTCTAGGCTCAGTTAAAAATATTTTTCCTGAGTCCCATAAATCAACAATATTTTTGGAAGGAAATGGCTTCCTGAGGGCACTAAACTATGCAGTTTTGCTTTATCAGTTTATCAACTACGTTCTTTTCCATTTATCATTTTATACATGTATTACTTATGAATCCAACAGGTTTTTTTTTCTTTAATATGTTTTGACTCATACGATAAGTGACATTATAAAGTCCTTATTAGTAGGGGGATATTTATCCAGAGAGAAAGATTTTCGTAGAGGCTTAGATATGGCTTAAATTAAAGAATATTAACAACATGTCTCCTTTATTAAAGAGAGCTCAGAAATCACATGTCAAAGGAAAACGGGCAAAGACAATCACAATAGAAATAAGACTAGTATTCTTAGCAGAGTCTGAAAGTAATTTTGAATTTGAATTGAATTGAATTTTGAAAGTAAATGGCAAAAGGAAACCTATGTGAAATGAATTTTCTCAATTTATGAGTACATGAAAGAATTGATGAAAATATCTCATCATTCTACATAACTAAATATAATTCACTTTTACTTTCATGACAGAATTTATGGTTACTTTCTAAACAATTGTTCATCTAATATGTGACAGCATTTTCCCCCTTACAAAATTAAAATGAATATGTATTTTAGCTTCACTTAATTGTACATTTGGGAAAAAAAGACTTTTTAATGTTTCCCTTTTTTGTTTTGTTTTGCTTTTAAATCACAGAGTGTTAGCAATAAAGTAAAAACTGTATAAGATTTCATTTATAGCTAGCTTAGCCCAAAAATCATGAAAAGATTCACAATTATTTTTCTGATAATGGCGATTTTGCAGATACGTTATGATCCAATATTTTAAGTTCCTATTTTTCAAATGTACTGTTTCTTTAAATATACCAACAAAATTATCAATACATTTTGTGTATTATTAATAGGATAAAAATTGACAATATTTTGGTCTTATAATGCATATGTTATTCATCCTATGTCATTTCATTTACCTTTAAGCAAAAAAGAATATGACCTTAATTTTTAAGGTAACAGCTGATTTGCTTCAACAAGGAGTATGCCGACTTAACAAAGTCATCCTTTAGGTATATTTTTATAAATTCCTAATTTTTTTTTAGAAAATCTCCAAAAGCTTTTTTGTTGTTGTTGTTTCCAACTCTGAACATCTAATTAGCAGATTTTGCTAGAGGAGGGAATGCAGTTTACTCCAAATAATTAACATGGAAAATCCTGGAACTCTAGATATTACCAACTCTTAACTGATACTGAAAATCTGTCAATAGGTTCAAATATAATAGATTTATAGTTCAACTTGCATTACTCTACTGATAATTTTGAATCTAACACAATTCGTAAGGAATATTTACTGAACACATACATACATATTAAGATATGTGACAACATTTAAGCTTTCATATAGGTTTTATATTTTATACAAAATTTCAGTTTCTTATAAAACTTCAGGAGGTTTAATTTGGACACAAATACAATTAATACTATCATGAAGTTAGTATAAGAAAAAAATTAACAGGAAGATGTTTACTTTTTCAATGTTGGTAAATGTGTGTAAAATTAAACACTGAGAATGTTGTGATTATGAATTATGACAGTCCTTACTTTATCTCCTTTTCAGAGAAAAGATGTCCCTTCTTGGATTGGCACTTATCTGTCCACTTGTGTTTATACTCATGTATGATATTGTACTGGCATCTATAGAACTCTACTTCTGCAGATTATCCACCTCTTGTCTGCAATTTAACCTACATTCAGGGGCTTCTGCCATAAGACAATAAATATGATAAAATGCAGAAGTCTTCCATACTATTATTATCATTATATTGCTGTCTCTAACATGGTTCTTCCAAAGCTATGTCCTTTGTGCTACCCTTTGCTTTCCAAATTCCTGGAAAATACTTTCTGTTTATTTATTTTTTAATCTCTTTTTTAGAATCTACCCCTGAAATCTTATTTTACTTGACTGTAGTTACTAAATTTAATGAATCCTTCGATTTTAATATTGTTCTATCCCATAAGGCATATCTAATTGGAAACCAATTCTTATTCGACTTCTATCAAACCATTTCATCGTAGTCTCTGCTGATGTCTGTAGTGTATCAACTTGGCTAGGGTAAACTATATTGTTTGGAGTTTCCTTTGCTGTATATCCCAACCAAGATGGGTCACAAAAAGACATTTTAGTGGTTAGAAGGTAAAAATGAAACACAATATATATATATATATATATATATATATATAATATTTTTTAAAAAAGGATTTTATTTATTTATTTGAGAGAGATAAGGAACACAAATGGAGGGAAGGGGAGGGGCAGACAAAAAGGGAGAAGCCAGCTTCCTGGTAAGCAGGGAGCCAAACACAGGGCTCAATCCTAGGACCTTGGGATCATTACCCGAGCTGAAGGCAGACACTTAACTGAGTGAGCCACCCAGGCATGCATATATATATATGTAATACTTTTAATGCTTACAATGTTGATGCAGGGGTTGCTGAATGTGTTATAACTCATGCATGTTGTCACTTACCTACTAGCTTGCTTCATTGGCTTGGAGCATCAATTACTCTACCTTCTCTCAGGTCTTTCTCCAACTCTTGGGCCAGGGGCTTATTTAAATTTATGAGGAAGAGCATCATTTTCTCCTTAGGACAGCTACATCATGAAGTTGGAAGCAGTAAGACACTTAAATAGGTTCTAGCCTGTCTTTGTGGGTTCCAGCCCCTTTTCATATTTCTAGTTGATCCTTATTCTCCCCACACTTCCTATCCATCTTCTCTTTCTCACTGCCGGCCCTGTAACTTTCAAGCTCTAGGATCTGATGTGAAGATAGCAGTCTTAACACAGACTCTGTAACCAACTCCTGCAATTGTGCAAGGACAGATCCTTCTAATAAATTATGTAAGTATATTTCTACCTCATTTACCTGTTTATCTGTCCATCTACTCATCCTTCTATTCGTCTTTCTTAGTAGATCTGCTACAATAATCAAACCCAGATTGTTAGAGTACCATAATCTTTCTTTTTGAAAATTTTTATTTTTTCTGAGTTAGATTATTACAATCTCCTAATTGATCTTTCTGTCTCCAATCTTTCACTTTTTCCAAGCATTCTCCACTTCTCTACAAGTTAATTTCATATTGTAAAAATCTCTTAGAGGTGTCTGGATGACTCAGTTGGTTGAGCAATCAACTCTTGATTTAGATTCAGGTCGTGATCTCAGGGTGGTGGGATGGAGCCCATGTCAGGCTCCACGCACAGTGCAGAGTCTGCTTGAGATTCCGTCTCTCCTCTCCCTTTCCCTCAGCCCCTCCTCTGTTTAAAATAAATAAATAAATATTTTTAAATATAAATGTCTTAATATTACTTCCCAAAGTAAAACCCTTTAGTGGCCTCAAGTCACTTTCATAGCAGACTACAGACATGGAGATATCCCCAAAGTCTTTTGAGATCTGGTCTTTTGTCTTTTGATTTCTTTATCTCTTCACTCTTATTTTTTACTTCAACCTCACCCCCTTCACTTGAAAGCAACATATATACATTTCAGATCCATCCATGCTTAAATATTTTTAATTCTCTAGACCTTGATTGTTCTTAGTCATATTCCTCCCTCATTTCTATATTCCTTTTTTTTTTAATTTTTTAATTTTATTTATGATAGTCACACAGAGAGAGAGAGAGAGAGAGGCAGAGACATAGGCAGAGGGAGAAGCAGGCTCCATGCACCGGGAGCCCGACGTGGGATTCGATCCCGGGTCTCCAGGATCGCGCCCTGGGCCAAAGGCAGGCGCTAAACCACTGCACCACCCAGGGATCCCTCATTTCTATATTCCTAATGAATATGCACTCATCCTCATGACTTAGCTCAAGCGACATCCTTACAAAAAGTTTACTGATCGCCCTTTCAGATCACCAACTCTTTTCTAGTTACTTAACTGTGGATGGAGATTATCTATGGAAGTCCTCCCAATGATAAAAAGATAATTTGCTAATGTCGATGACCCTTTACCTTTCTGGTGGTGGCTCTTTAATACATTAATAGAATTGGAGAGAGTATGTTGGGGAATTAATTTATAATAACCTTGCATGGCACCCCTTAGTTTCTTGACACAATTATGTAAAATATGTTGAGCTCCATGCTGGGTGTCTTTATGTCTAACAAACATACTTTGCTAACTTGTGGTCAACCTTTCACTTCCTATGGTCTGTGGTTCTAACTCAATAATTTTAGTAAATATAGAGTGTCCTATCCATTTAAAAATATGTATGTATGTATGTATGTATTTAAACCATGAACAGGAGAAGGGCAGAGAGAGAGAGAAATCTCAAGTAAACTCCACACTGAGCCTGGAGCCCCAGGCAGGGCTCAATCACAGGACCACGAGATCATGACCTGTGCCAAAATCAAGAGTCCGATGCTTAACCGACTGAGCCACCCAGCTTCTGTCCTATCCACTTTTTAGTTTCTTATTTCCTATATGTCAAATATACAGCAAACACTCTTCACCAACACATTTCAATGTCTGCTTTGTTTTGCTCATTTCCATTGTTGTCCTTTTCTCTGGACATGCGGCTAGTCACATTTCACTCTCTATGCTCAGCATAGCTCTACTAAATTTGATTATGTGCAAACATACAAAAACAACCAAAAATAATTTATGCCCGTGTTCCACAATTACTCACAGCTGGGATCTAATCATCTCAGGTATGCACATAAAGTTTTGGGATTCATATCACATGCCATGACTGATGCTTAAGGTGAGTATGTTTCTCTCAGAGGTGTCAACTAAGAGAAAAGCAGTGAAGGTTAAAAAAAAAAGGCTTTATTCACTAAGATCCTTTAGAATTGTGGCCCTAAATAATAACTACTTTTCTCCTTTATACCATGTACCGTTTCAATCTAGAAAACTGTGCCTAATGAGACAGTGGAGTCTCATGAGAAAGCACAGGGTCTGAGCCAGACTGTCTGCTCATGATTCCTGGCTCTGCTACTTACTCACCTGTTGTGTGACTTGGGCAAGTATTTCTCTTTCCCATAGTTCAAAATTCTCTGTCTAGAAAATGGCTATAATAATACCACCTACTTCATAGGGTTATAGTGAATAATTCAAAGGGTTTGATGCCAAGCTTAGAATATTCAAGAGAATGCTCTCTCCCTCTGTCTGTCTCTCAGAGAGAGCGAGACACAGAAACACACACACACACACACACACACACACACACAGAATACTGTGGAGAATGAAAAGACTGTGACCTGCAAATCCCATGATCTGTTATTTGGAAAAAATGGAGTTCTATAAATAGTTTCCAGTCTTTCCTTTCTTCCTTCCTCTCTCTCTCCTCTTTCATTCTGAATTAGATATCACTCTGACTTTAATATTCATAAGTGTAAAAAGTATAGCTCCTTACTGGAGACCCTTACACAGAACCCCAGGGAATGGAGTAAATCAGTTCTCTATTTTTCCCACTGGGCTCCCTGCAACAAATCCATAGTGGAGAGATTCAAGAGAACTGCTTCCTTGGTGCCCCTTTGTTTTCCTTTTTTTCTCTTGGTTCCTCATCTTTTGGCATCACCACTCACCCCAAAGGGTCCTTCTTTCTCTTAGCCTCTGAGCTTCTACAGCATTTTTTCTATAGGGTTTCACCTTGAGAATATGCGTGGACATGGGAGAGTTGAGCGCTTCACCACCACTGAATAGGTGTAAAGAAGGTGGAAAAGATCCCCTCCTTCCTTGACAAAGAAATTAATCTACAGCAGACGCAAGCATTTCTAATGTTGAGATTTAGTACAGTATTATAACTCCAGTTATTTTGAAAAAAAAAATAAAAGAAAAGGTTCTGTATGTTCTCTCTCTCTTTTCAAAGTCTTTTATTACTACTTTATTTTTATAGGCCCAGATTATGATAGCAGGAGTATAAAACTTGCTTAAGGGTTAGAGAATAATCATCCTACTCTGTCGTTTTGTTTATTTGTTTGTTTCTGTTTTTGTTTTTTGTTTTTGTTTTTGTTTTTTCATTTCTCTGCTTTGTTTTGGTTTTGCCTCTCTGGCAAAGGCAAAGAGCTGAAAAAATGTTTCTATTGCTTCTAGGCAGGATCATTGCTCATGGTGAACATGATAGTGAAGGTTCAAGGGAGGGAAACCCAGAGGACCCCCTTCAATGTCTAGTGCTTAGTAGGGAGTATTCCACAAGGTAGGTATTAAATAAAGAATCCTTGGATAACTGAATAGAGTTGGCATTAATGGGACATTGGTGATAGTGGCAGCAAATTTATACCATACTGCTGAAAGCAGCAACCCAGGCAGCAATGATGACTACTTTCTGGTCCACTTGGACCTACTGAAGCATCTGACAGGGATGACTGTGATCATGATCTGACCAAAATCACCTTAACTCTTCTCTCAGTTGACTGAACTTCAGGCAGATTTCCTCCTGACTCCAGGTCCCTAACCTCACTTTTCTTAGAACATTTACTTTAGAAAATGTGTAATTATAAACCTTTTCTCTGTCTCTTTGAAATGTGCATAAATATTCTTCCAGGTTCTTGGAATATTTACAACCCAGGACTGTGTTTCTCAAGAACCTGGGTGCCATCTCTTGAAATGGAATCATCAAGGAAGAGTGCATCTTATGTTTTACTTTCTGTGGGAGGTAAAGGGGCCTGTCTTTTCCCAAGTTGTAAAACTGCCCCTTGCTAAGAGGTTAAGAGAAACTGGACTTTTCCATTAGGTAAGGCCAATTAGAAAATGCAGATGCCGCAGGATCCCACTGCTCCCATCTCCACCCCAGCCTAGCTTTTAAAAATTCCCCAGCTTTTTAAATCTGGGAGATCTGTATTTAGACTTGGTCTGTGCTCCCTCTGCTATCACTAGCAATAGTATCAGAATAAAATTTGTTTCTGATTTTTTTTTTCTTTTTCCTGAACAGGCCCAACCAGCAGAGTGTAATGTGTACAACTTGGTCACTTAAAAATTTGTCTTCAGGAGCAAAAGCAGGCAAGCAAAGCACCTGAAGCCTCTCCAGACATAAACAATGTAGAACAGAGAGTTATCCACACACATTTATAACTGGTGGATAAAAAGACATCCAAATAAGTAGGATTTATTCAGTTAAAATACCTGTGGGATAAATAGAACCAGCTCTCCTGACAGCACACATATTCATATATTTACAAAAGCATGAGGTAACTGGAGCTGGCTCCTTAGAAGATACACCTCCTGGCTGCGAGCACTTCAAACTGCAAAATTATTTGGAAGTCTTAATGGAAAATGTATTGAATAGCCTTTTATTCACACCCTTAGCTTGCTTTTAACTAAACAGGAAATCTCCACCTTTAATTCTATGTATTAAACCTTCACAACAAAGTCTAGTAGGACCTTCTAACCCACTTGCCTTGCCTTCTCTTCAATTCTTTAGGCCCTGGCTTTTCTGTCTCCTTTTCCCTGGAGACTGCATTGCAAAAATCTTATTTTTCCTGTCTTGTCATTCACCACACTCCCCCACTCACTCCTTACTCTTCGGTTATTTCTTTTTTCCAATAAAAACAGTCTCTGTAGGATTTTCTTTTGTGACTGCAATTCTAGGACAATCATAGAATTAACTAACTTGGAAAGAAAAGAGACAGAGGAGAGAAGGGAAGAGTGGGTGTAGAGACTAGAGTTATAAATTGACCTAAGCTTCAGATCGTGACAGAAGGGGGTGAGACAAGTGAGGAGACACACGCAGAGACAGTACCTGTGAGCAAAGGCATAGGCACAGACAAGGAGACTACTACTTCTGGAAGATGGCAGAAGCACAGTAGTGTCCCCTACCATCAGCTGGCCCCATGAAGTTTATAAGTATTTAAGCAAACGTATGCAAGCTATATCTTATGTACTCAATGAAAAAATAAAGCTTTCATTTTTTTTTTTTTGGACTCATCAAATCTGCCTCAAGTCTTCACAAGATGACTAAAGGGAGTGGGGATTCCATTTTCATTATTATCATGTTCAAAACTGGTAATTTAAATAGTTTCTTGTGTAATGTTCAGTCCGAAATTGGAAAAATTCAGGTACCTGATTGGCTCAGCCGGTTAAGTGGCTGCCTTCAGCTCAGGTCATGATCCCAGGGTCCTGGGATTGAGTCCTGCATCTGCTTCTTGCTTAGTGGGGAGTCTCCTTCTCCCTCTCTCCCATTCATGGGCTTGCTCTTTCTCTCAAATAAATGAACAAAATCTTTTTTAAAAATTGGAAAAATTCTTAGTCTTGCAGGAATTCAATTTCCTAATGCCTTCTTGGCTGCTCTGCAGTATGGCATCTGGGTATATGGGAGGATGAGGAGAGTGCTTTTGCTTTTAAATTGTGTGCTAAGACTGTAAGAATTCATGGTTGGCAAAGTTGGTTTCCAAAGTAGGACTGAGGTGGCAATCTTTGCCCATATAGTTTTCCTTTACCTGATAGCGTTTGCAGTTGAGGAGTGTGGTTTTATCATCCTCCAGTCTGGAATCTTGTAGATAGCTCTGAGTGCAAAACTGCTTCCTGACTAATAGCACCCACCTCTGTTTTTGCTCACTGAATAATTCAGTTTTCATTTGGACACACAGTGTCAGCTAATGAGATATCCAAATATATATGAAAAATATCGCTTAATTTGGTGTCTCGTGTTCAGGACTTTGCTGGGCACCATGAGATTAGTGAAAAGGTGTTTCTACAGGTGTAATAAACTTCAGGAGGGATAGCTGTTTCTAAATTGTGAAATAAATTTGATTTACATGTGTGCACCTGTTTGCAAAAGAGACAATGTTAAAAAGACATAACTAGAAGTTTTAGGTAGAGATATTTTTGCAGTCAGATTGCATAGCTTCCCCATTTTTGAGCTGTCTTTAGGTAAGCGAGTTAACCTCTGGTCTTCATTTTCCTCAGCTGTAAAATCAGTATAATTCTAATACCAATCTCATAAGATTAAATACATTTTGTACAGCATTTATTGTCTGTCACATTGTAAATGATTTTGGTAGATACCAAATCTTCATCATTATCATCACTGTTATTGTTGTTATCTTTGTTATTATGTCTCAACTATTAGTTGGAGGACAAAGAACTCAGAAGGATGTCCGTGGCACACTTTTCCATGTATGCAGAGAAGTCACCTTTGACTAGAATGGTGAAATAAACTGAGCTTTTGAAGACAAGTAAGCATCTGTTCAGAATTCTCAATTTAAAAGACTACTTTGCTCATATTCGGGTAAAGCATCATTAGTCTATTAATATCTGTCTTCATGAAGAGATAGAGAATTCTAGGGTAACCAGTAGTGGATTTGGAATAAGAAGTTGTAAATCTGGACCGATCCTGCTTTCTGTTAATTGAGTATTTTCTGGAACTTTCATTACCCTAAGTTAATTTTTCTCAGTAAAAATGACTGCCTTCCCTATAACACAATTTTGATAGGATCAAGTGAGATAATATTTGGTTATATATTGCAGACTATAAAGTCTTATGAGGATTGTCACTATTCATTTAACAATCATTCACAAAGTGCTCACTTTAAACATTGAGGGTTATTTTTTATGACTTTTTTCTTCCACACAATTCTAAATTGTTAATCTTGACTATTTACTTCTGATGAGAGTTGGCAGTAAAATTTAAAGAGAAAAGACCCTGAATTCTTAAAGGCCATGGATACATTTTTATTAAGCAAAAGAAGAAATTTATTGTGGGAATTTATCAGCAAGCTTCATGAAGTACAAAAAAAAAAAAACAAAAAAAAACTTTTAAATCAGTTTTTTTAATCCTCACTCTCAAAGCTGGAATACATGGAAACACAAATAGATAAAATAGGATCTTTAGAGCTTGCTCTGTCCTAAGGGGGAGAACAAATTTGTTGTGGTTTGTTTGTACTTTCCTGGCGATCTGCATATAATAAATGTTTTAATAGTGTACCAAATGATTCTAAGAGCCTGTTACAATAACAATGCTGGTAAACTATATTTTGCTTGTTTCTCTTTCATGTGTATGATACATTTGGAATCCTAGGCTGTTGCTTTTTTTTTTTTTTAAGAATGAATTTTTTTTTGCATTGTATCTATGTCTTTAACATAAAGAACATAGATTCAATGTGTACTGCATAGTCATGCTCCTGTTATAGGAAGCAGACTCTAAGACTAGGCATTTTAAGATTGTGCACACACAGTGATTATGTGGCATTTGAAATAGATAGCTCAGTGGTTTTAAAGCTCAGTAATTCTCAAGACTACATGCTTCCCATATACAATTTTGTCATCTGCAGTATCCTGGTGAGAATCTCTATATCCAAATACTGCAGTAAGAATAGAAGTTACAATAATAAACAAATGCCACATACTTTTTTTCATTTATCAGAAAATAGACACACATTATGAATATTTTTAATTTTCTGGATATCAAGAAAATATTTTTATAATGTGACATTATCAAGTAGAACATAAAGTAGCTTTAAAAATTAGTTTATGGAGTTTATTAAAAAAATAAAACCCAGCAATTCCCTCTTCCCCATTCCCTCTCCTTTAAGTCCTTGATCCTCATTCCACAGAAGTAGACACCTCAGCTAATTTAGCTCTAGTTTACTGCTAATTTAGCTCTTCTTTTGTCCATAGTCTTATATAACATACTTTCACAATTTGATGGATTTTTATTCGAGTGTCCATATCATCTACTAATTTTGGTTTCATGTTTTAAATACAATAATTGCTGTTACCCAGATTTGCATTTTAAAATACATACCTAAATTATCTTAAGGTTATGCCATATGTCACTAGATATTTCTTCTTATTATTTTCATTATTAGAGTTTATTTTTCTTATTCTGAGTTGGCTCTGTTTATTTCCTACTCCCTTTTTTGGTTGTTGTTTTTGTATTTCATGCCAGTTTTTTTCCTCAAGTATCTGGCAATCTTTGGTTGTCTAGTATATTAAAAATGAAGCACTGTAAAGCTGATTGGAAACTCTTAGTATAAGGAAAGAATTTCTCAGAAGCAGGTGGCACTTTAATTTGAAAAATGTTTCATGAAATTGTCGAATGATGTCTGATTTTCAAAATCTATAGACTTTTTTCCCCTTGGACTAAGAAATTCCTCTGAGAGAATTCTCCAACCTCGTGCTTGAGAGAGAGAATCTTGCCAACATCCTGAGAACAAAATCAGAAAGGGGCTGTGAGTTTCAAGTGTTGGAATATAGGCCTTCAATTAATTCCTCTGTTTCAGTATTGCTTCCATGCCCTAGTAGAACCTCATTTCCCTGAACTCTGTTTCTTGGGCTCAGTAGCTTCAAAGCTGCCGTTTTTGTTTGTTTGTTTGTTTGTTTTGTTTTGCTGGAATGGGTTATTTCTTTGCTGTGTAGATTGATGGGAAGGGACCTGTTAGGCTAAGTGCTTTCAGTTCCATTGGCACTTTCAGAGCTATTTGGTATTTGTTATTATTGAAACTTGTTGGGGTTCTGCAGGTAAGCCATCTTGTGACTGGAATTTGCTCCACTAATCAGCTTGGGTTTCAGGTTTCTTGATTCTGCTAAGTCACTGAACACCGTTTTATCTGCTTTTCAGTTTCAATAATGCTGCTGCTTTTGCTTTTCCTTTTCTCTTTATTGAGGTGTATTTCCTTTGAAAACCTTCTGCATCATTTAGAATTTGGAAGGCAAGAGAGGTAAATGTTTTTAATGTATCATGTTTCAACAGAAGTTCACAAAGTCCTGAGATCTAAGCATGATCCTTCAGGAACACTATGAAAGATAGAATTTTTTTTTAAATTTTTATTTATTTATGATAGTCACAGAGAGAGAGAGAGGCAGAGACACAGGCAGAGGGAGAAGCAGGCTCCATGCACCGGGAACCCGATGTGGGATTCGATCCCGGGTCTCCGGGATCGTGCCCTGGGCCAAAGGCAGGCGCCAAACCGCTGCGCCACCCAGGGATCCCAGAATTTTTTTTTTTTAATGTGAAAGTTACAAAGCAGAAGTTTTGATAGTTGTTTCCATTTAACACAATCAAATCACCATTAATCTATCTTATTTTGGTCTCTGAGTCTTAATATTTTGAAAAAGAACTTTAGCCATTTCACCAGTAGCCAATGAATCATGATTTTTTATTGTCTTCATTTAGAAAGTATTCTGGCCTTTCTATTCACACACCAAAATCTTTTATATAACCCAAAGTATGACACTAATTAACAAGTTATTTTTATGAACTCAGAGTATTCTTTGTTTGCCTACTTTGATGTTTTAAGGGGTTGCCATTGTTCCTCAAACTGATTCACCTGTGCTGTTTTCTCCTTTCTTAGACTGTGAAACTAGTAATCTATTATTGAACCATAAAATAAAGACTGCAGATACTTGTCTATTAATTTTAAAAACTGCTGGTTAATCCAAAAAACAGTCTCAAATAAAAATTTCTATAGAGGATTTTTCTACTCCCAGACTAGATGACAGTTACTAAAGTCAAAGAAAGAGGTGGAAAAGAGAGAAAGAGGAAGGAATGATCAAATTAGAGACAAAAGTTTGAGACCAGCAAGCTAAGAACCTCTGTGGAGTCCAACTGGCTGCTGCCTGGTCAGAACAGCCCATGGAGTACAGCTGCTAGAAAGCCACCAACTTACAGACACTGATCTGTGGGGCTTGACAACCTCACTTCAGTGGCTTATGACACTCATGAGATTCTTGGAATTGAGAGCAGGACATGGACCAAAGCACTGTAAATGGATCATTCTAGTAAAGACTATTAAGAATTAAATTCATCCTCCTTTCTGGGGATAAAGGGGAAAAATGTTGTCTATTTACTTACAGTGAAAGATCCCCAAAGTATAGTTCATGAACTTCTACATCAGAATCATCTAGTATTGCTAGATTGTTAAAATATATACCCCTTGGTCCTATCTCAGCAGCAGCCCTAGTGGTAGGGCCAAGGGATTTACATTCTAAAGAAATACCCTAGATTATTTTATGTTTACTAAAGTTTTAAAACCTCTGCTATGATTATTTCTATTTTGAACTCTTTTCAGGAGGAAGAGTATTACTAACATTAATTATATTACTTAATGCAGAAATTTAAATGTTTCTCTTTGCTGCTTGGTAGTATTTGTCCTACATTTGCATTAAGGGCTTCATTATCTCATCTAAATTTTAATCCCCTATAATAGGTGACCTTTAACAATAAATCTATTATCTACTCACCCATTCACCCATCCATATGTCCATATATTCTTCCATCCATTCATCTATCCATCTCTCTCAATAATTTGTTCATTCATGAATTTTGTAGACATTTACTGAAAAAAAATTATGTAGTGCCCCACTGGCTGCTCTGAAAAGCCATCTTTGCATTGTTCCTGTGTCCGGCTCCCCGTTCGCCGCAACCACCTCCGCCGCGCGCCTCCTCCGCCTCCGCGGACTCCGGCAGCTCCCTCGCCAGAGTCCTCGAACTCTTGCTCTCTTTTTAATCCGCTGCATCGGATCACCGGCGTGCCCCATCATGTCAGACGCGGCCGTGGACACCAGCTCCGAGATCACCACCAAGGACTTAAAGGAGAAGAAGGAAGTTGTGGAGGAGGCAGAGAATGGAAGAGACGCGCCTGCTAATGGGAACGCTAATGAGGAAAATGGGGAGCAGGAGGCTGACAATGAGGTAGATGAAGAAGAGGAGGAAGGCGGGGAGGAAGAAGAGGAGGAGGAGGAAGGTGATGGAGAGGAAGAGGATGGAGATGAAGATGAGGAGGCCGAGGCAGCTACGGGCAAACGGGCAGCTGAAGACGATGAGGATGACGACGTCGACACCAAGAAGCAGAAGACTGATGAGGATGACTAGACAGCAAAAAAAAAAGGAAAAGTTAAACTTAACAAAAAAAAGGCCACCGTGACCTATTCACCCTCCACTTCCCGTCTCAGAATCTAAACGTGGTCACCTTCGAGTAGAGAGTCCCGCCCGCCTGCCCAACGCGGGCAGCGCCACCCGCAGATGACACACGCTCTCCGCCACCCAACCAAAACCACAACGTGAATTTGCAACAGGGGAGGAAAAAAGAACCAAAACTTCCAAGGCCCTGCTTTTTTTCTTAAAAGTACTTTAAAAAGGAAAATTTGTTTGTATTTTTTATTTACATTTTATATTTTTGTACATATTGTTAGGGGTCAGCCATTTTTAATGATCTCGGATGACCAAACCAGCCTTCGGAGCGTTCTCTGTCCTACTTCTGACTTTACTTGTGGTGTGACCATGTTCATTATAATCTCAAAGGAGAAAAAAAACCTTGTAAAAAAAGCAAAAACAACAACAAAAAAACAATCTTATTCCGAGCATTCCAGTAACTTTTTTTGTGTATGTACTTAGCTGTACTATAAGTAGTTGGTTTGTATGAGATGGTTAAAAAGGCCAAAGATAAAAGGTTTCTTTTTTTCCTTTTTTGTCTATGAAGTTGCTGTTTATTTTTTTTGGCCTGTTTGATGTATGTGTGAAACAATGTTGTCCAACAATAAACCGGAATTTTATTTTGCTGAGTTGTTCTAAAAAAAAAAAAAAAAAAAAAAAAAAAAAAAAAAAAAAAAAAAATTATGTAGTAAACATTTTAGTAGCTGGTGACCACAAAAAGATTAATATGAGAAAGTCTAATATAAAAGATAGGACCAGAGTTTAAATAATACATACCTGGGTATGAATCCTAGATAAGTTGTTTACAAACTATATTAATTCAGACAAATTAGTTTAATTTCTATATGTTTATATCCTCAACTTCAATAGAAAAATAATTTCTACTTTGCAGAGTAACTGTGAACAGTAAGTCATATAGTGAATATAAAGTATGCCATATAATGTAAAACAATAATGATAAATCTTGTTAGTTGTTGTATTATTATTATAACCCCTATAAGAATTATCCTTGTACACCTTGTATAATCCCCCTCTGCAGAACTACCCTGTGGCTGATTTAAGCCCAACACTTCCTGAAGGCCTTTCTTTCCCTGACAGGGATTTGTTCCAGTTGCAAAGTGTAGAGCTTGAGAGTCACTTCAAGAAACAACACACTATTATATTTTTACTTCAGTGACAAAGTGGACATTCAGGAATTAGTTTACAGAGTCCAAACAGTAAAATAAGAAGGGTGAGATAATGTGTGAAGCTAAAGGCACTGGAAAATAAGGGTATTGGTGAATGACAGGATTCAGAATAATGAAGATGAAAGAATTTATCTGAGCCTAAATTCAGTACTGGTCATATTTTGTGTGTGGTGCCATCAACGCGGTAGAGAAAGGAGTAGCCATGATGTGCAGCCCAGGTGGCTCAGCGGTTTAGCGCTGCCTTCAGCCCAGGGCATGATCCTGGAGACCCGGGATCGAGTCCCATGTCAGGCTCCCAGCATGAAGCCTGCTTCTCCCTCTGCCTGTGTCTCTGCCTCTCTCTGTGTGTCTCTTATGAATAAATAAATAAAATCTTAAAAAAAAGAAAAGAACACATTCTTAGTCAAGGGAAAAGAAAACCTAGGAAGGTTAGGTTTTCTATTCCTAGAAAACCTAGGAATAGCTAATGCACATGTGAAAATATGATGCTAGAAGAATATATGAAGTACGATGAAATTACAGCAGAAAAAAAGTTGAATATAAAGATTGCAAGATAAAATAAATAAAGATTATGGATAAAATACCTATTGTAGAAATGTTAGCAAACTCAGGCACATGCTCCTAATATTTTTAAGGTTCATACAAGAGTACAAACTGAGATCTGCACACCACTTATCTAAATATTTAAAAGTTATAGATCAAGCTAAAAAGTTTTATACTAAACATCTTCTGATCTCTACTGCCAAAAACATGGAGGTTTTTTTTTTTTTTTTTAACAATATTGAAAGTCAGGTGTAAATTCAAATTATTTCATCTCCAGTAATTTTTCCATGAGAACTTGGTGGTACAGTAATAAAAGTCTCTGAGCCCCCAGCTCCAGAAACCCTTTTTCTTTTTCTGCTCCAGGCTTTATCTACATAGCAAAAACCTATAAACATCCCAGTCTGCACTGTTCAATGTCCATCCATCATCCTCATCACCAAAAAGCCACTCATTGACCATCCTCCTTGCCTCAGCTTGTACACACTGTTGGGTCACGACCTGAGGGCATAGGGTTGTGGATTTCTGAGCACACTGGATATGTTGTAGAAATGAGGAGGACATGGACCCTGGTTATAGAATGACCATATCCATAGCAGGGCTATCTAAAACAGGGGACCCTCTTCCTTAAGTCTCAGATCATTTTAAACAAATGTGCCATAGAAAACTAAATATTGGTGAGGTAAATACAGACCAGAAGAATAGAAAAGAGCTCATCTGGGAACCCAGGGTGGCACAGCGGTTTAGCGCCTGCCTTTGGCCCAGGGCGTGATCCTGGAGACCCAGGATCGAATCCCACATCGGGCTCCTGGTCCATGGAGCCTGCTTCTCCCTCTGCCTGTGTCTCTGCCTCTCTCTCTCTCTGTGTGTGTGATTATCATAAATAAATAAAAAATTAAAAAAAAAAGAAAAGAGCTCATCTGAGGTAGAAGACAAAGATGTTTCTGAAGAGATGCAACAGCATGAACAGAGTCACAAGGATGAAAAAGAATGCTTTGTGTGAAGAAGGTTAATCTGATAAGCATCACAGGGGACAGTTGTATACTTCACACCAGATTGTGTATACAGCTGGTGCAATGAAGTCTCAGGAGAGAGGTGCAATCAAGCATCCTAGCTCCAATGCATGTCTACATTCCTAGACTCATATTCCATATAGAGGCCTCCAATGTGAGGACAGGGAAAGGAATGATGGGTTTTAGCTAAGATCCTGCTAAGACACTCTGCTTTCTCCTTATAGGGGAGAGGTAGATAGCTTGAAAACACCTTCCTCCACTCTGACTCAATTCTTAGTGCCTTTCCATACCCAGCCCTTCCCCCGTAACCTCTTCCAGCGTCTGGGTCCATAAAATGGCAGGAGCCTCTGTTGGAAACTTCCTGGATCCCTGTACAGCGTTGGCTATGGGATGATCCTGCTCTCTCTGCCACCACTCCTGGCCTTTCTCCAGCTCTGATATAGAACTCTCACCTCTGGTCTCTCATCCAATGACAGGAATAGAAAAAATATTCTTATAAGGATTCTTCTGTCTTCTAGGACTAGTGACTGGACCTCTTAGTCCACCCAATCCTGGTCTCTGTTTGTTAAGAAAGCAGTTTTATGTTACAACATTTTTAAGAGGAGTTTTCTTCTATGTATTGAAAAATGTTATGTTTAAGAAGGAGCAGAGCCTAAAGAAACCTGAAGGATTACTGAGTCAACACTTCCAGCAGCCATTGCTATGACTCACACCCTGGTTTATTAAAAAGGCCTTTGGAGAAAACTCAAACAAATGTCATCCAATGTTCAGCAGGAAATTCAGTAACCAAAGGCTAGTTTCATTTAAGTGTTAATGTAATAGAAAGCACTATTGGGACTGTAGAAATTAACTGATGATTATCTTTGTAAAAATAGAAGGAAGGAAAGAAGGAAAGAAAGAAAGAGAGAGAGAGAGAGAGAGAGAGAGAAAGAAAGAAGAAAGAAGGAAAGAAAAGAAAGAAAGAAAGAAAGAAAAGAAAGAAAGAAAGAAAGAAAGAAAGAAAGAAAGAAAGAAAGAAAGAAAGAAAGAAAGAATTTGTTCCACTGTAGAAAGATTACAATTTTCATTTTGAGATAATCTTGCATTGTTCATGGATAAGTTTGCTTTTGTCACTTTTTCTGAATATAAACTATAATGAAAAATAAAGGCCCTGATTTAAACACAGAAGTTTTCTTCTGCCAGGATTATTTTATGCTTATTAAAAGTTCCTGATAGGGGATCCCTGGGTGGCGCAGCGGTTTGGCGCCTGCCTTTGGCCCAGGGCGCGATCCTGGAGATCCGGGATCGAATCCCACGTCGGGCTCCCGGTGCATGGAGCCTGCTTCTCCCTCTGCCTGTGTCTCTGCCTCTCTCTCTCTCTCTGTGACTCTCATAAATAAATATAAATTTACAAAAAATTTAAAAAAAATAAAAGTTCCTGGTAATAAATAAGTGCCAAAACTTTCATATTCTCATTTATACTTTATTTCTCCAGCTTCCCATCTGTTTTGGTTTCTCCAGTTTGGCAGTATAGTCAGCTTTTCTTTAACTCACAGCCATGCTGTTCAGTGTCTGCGCTAGAATCAACAGTGTACACACTATACCATAAATAAGTGTGACCTGAGTTCATATCAAGTCAAGGCATCCATAGGCTTATCTAGAAAATAGAAGCATAATAGCCTTAATTCTGGACCTCTTGGTTCCAATTTGGCTGACTCAGAGATTTAGACACAAATTATACACACAATATCTAGGTGCCAGGGGATATGGTACATGGGCACAACTGGGTTTTCAAGGCCAAATTCAGAGTGAAAATCAAGGAAAGAGGTAGGATGCCAAATAAATGGACCAGGCATAAGGAATAGGGAGAAGGAATGTTTATAGTAGGAACCAAGGTGGCTCAAGGTCTGCTGGAGTTTATAATCCCAAACAGGCTTCAGATGTTACCTGTAGATTAGATAGGAGAGCTAAAATGTAAGGAGGCTTGGTTCTATTTAGAGCAGTAACCCAAATGCCTAAGGAAGACAGATACATAAATGAATGAGGCAAGTCCTATATAAGAACATTATGATCACATTGGGTAATTGGTGAAAACGGGCAAAATAAAGAGTACTTAACATTGTCTAGTGAGAACAGCTGTTACTTGGGTGCTGGTAAATATTGCCATTTGGAAAAGAAGCCCAATGTTTCCATCTATAGATTATTGAGGAGTTGCAAATCTGCAATTTAGGTGAAATCTCCCCTTAAAAATGTTTGCAGAAATTAAGAAAGCAAAACCAATACTCTATTCAGAGTAACAAAACAAAGTCTGCACTTGGATACAGACTATCAGTTTGAGAGATCTATGTAGATAAAAACTGAGTTAACAAATCAAAGTCTGATCCTGACCAATTTGGAAAATCTCTGTAGGCATTGGCCTAATAAAGGTTCAGTAATATTGAAAGTTATTACACTCTGTTTTCACAGTAAAATGGCTTTCCCCTAACTCCAGGAGGGGAATTCTGTGTGGACAGAACCTTTTTAAAAGTGCTCCTGGCTTCTATCTCTGCCATTACTCACTTTGTCCCAAAGGGTTATAAAGTGAGATTTGGTTGGTAAGGGAGCAAGAATATGGTAATGCATCACCCTGGTCTTCTTTCTTTCTCTTGAGATTAAACTGCTCACAGGGCAAATTCAGTTACTACTATTCCTCCAGGTATTTCTGCATCACTGAGAAAACTGCTGCCCAGATCACTGCGGTTTGGACCAAGCAATTGAAGAGTTTGCACAATTTTGGGATACTGTTTAGGTGAGTCTACTTGTCAATTGTACCCAAAATAATTCTCTATATCCTGAACATTCTACAAGTTAGATTTTTGCTTTCATTTGCTACTCCTTCATTTTACTTCTCAAGTGCAGTCATGTAGAGAAGAGACATGCTATTTATCAGCTGTTTTTTGAGGGACTTCAACAAATGTGTGCCAATTTTGTTTGACCAACAAATAGTGCTTTATTCGAATATCTATTAACACATCATAGAAAACTATTTTGAAAATATTGATCTTGTCCAACATTATTTTGTACATACACAAATCTAGAGGCCAGTATACAGATTTACATAAGCATACCATAAATTATTGTCAAGTATATGATCAAAAAGTAGAATAAACTTCTAGTTTCCTGTGTGGTATGTAAAGAGCTTGTATGTCATCACTCCTGTCTTTATAATAGGAAAAGTTAAATAATTTGTAAAATTATGACTCTTAGAACATTCAAAGAATTGTGATCACACACTAAGGTGCTAGCCATAAAAAAAAGAAAAAAGAAAAAAGGAGACAAAGATATATACCAACAATCATAACTAAAAAAAAAAAATCATAACTTATCAAGAGCAAGAGCCAAGAAGCAGGGACTTGCCTTGAGGACATTTCCATAGGAACACTTAGAACTGTGATTGATGAATTGTTTAGTGTGGGCAAGCTTGAGTTACATCTTCCGGGGACCCTAATCTTAGATAGATCCCCATGCTTTCATGGATTTTTACCTCCAGGAACCCAAGCAGATTCTCAGGGTAAAGATAAGTAAAAAATACCTTCAGGTTTCCAGCATAGGGAGGGGAAAGTAGCCTCTTTGTTGTACTAAGAACATTCTGTTCTTAACCTATCCTGAAAGGAATTTCTTTTGTGAGACTCTAATTGGCTTGAGTTTTATTAGAGTAAAATTCTTTCAATAGAGAAAGGGTAGTCTTCTCAACAAATGGTACTAGAATCACTGAACATCCAATGAGTGGAAAAGAGAATTTAGACACTTTTCACAGAAATTAACTTAAATGGATCATAGACCTAAATGTAAAATGCAAAAGTATAAAACTTCATGAAGATGGCAGGAGACAATATTGAGTTTAGTGAGGAGTTTTTAGATACAACACTAAAAGCACCAGGAAAGAGAATACTGATAAGTTGGACTCCATTAAAATTAAAAACTGCCTTGCATAAGAAATTTTTATGAAAATGAAAAGACAGGCAATGGACAGAAAGAAAATATTTGCAAAACATAAAGACTTGTATCCAAAATATACAAAGAACACCTAAAACTCAATAGTAACAAAACAACTCAATTTTAAAAATGGGCAAAGATCTAAACATACACCTTGCCAAAGAAAATATACAGATGGCAAATAAGTGTATAAAAAATTTTCAATATCATATGATATTAGGGAATTGCAAATTCCCTAATTTCTATTTTTTGGTTTACTGGCCTAGAATTGCCCTCTTACAACAGCATAAACATCAAAAGCTATACAGCACTTCCAAACAATAATGGAGTGCTAGCCTTTTACAGAATGACTGTGAGACTTCTATTCATTTCCAGATAATAAATAAATATGAAGCATTGTGATGGGCAATTATTTCTACTCAAAGAATTTTTAACTATGTTGCATATAGTAGAAGTAAAACCAAAATTATTTACTTGAATTTAGATGCATTTTTCAGCCTTTGAGAAAATCATGGATATATTGACATCTTTCCTTAATTCTCCATCCAACCTAGGCCACATTTTTAATCTAATGACTCATTTTGTAAGTACTGTTATGTGTTAGGCATCCTGCTAAGTATTTTATAAGCATTATTATATTTTATCTTCAAAATATCTCATCAGGTAGGTGTAATTGTTCCTATTTTTCTGATTGGAAGACAGGATCATGTACCTTAATCCAAGATCATATAGGAAGTGATACATGTTTAATGTAAAGTCAAATCTTTGTAAGTCCAAAATCCATGTTCATAACCAGTATGTTTTGCTGCCTATGTCACTGTGCCACCTTAATTACAGTACATCGTATACCTAATGGAATTTCCATTACTGAATGGTGAGCTCTCCTATTAAGGAAAATTAAGAGAGACAATTAAGTAGAGAATGATGGTTGTATATGAAAAAATAATGAAGGATGATATTATCTTTTCCATGAAAATTAGAGCAGAAAAAGAAAGAAAGAAAACAAGGAAAAGATAAACCCAGATTGTTAGCACTTTCTTCCTAAATCTATTTGGGAAAAATGCATACATCTATATTGATGATGCCATCTAGACTTGGGTGGCAGAAATAAGCATTTATTGTTATAAAACCAGTCAGGCTTTGACATGTTCACTTATGGACCAGTCTGAAAATTATTTCCTCTTAGTATATATTTTATCTTCAATAAGTATTGATTTACAAGTATTTTGTTGCAATTAAATGAGAGATTCTGAAGTCTGATATCAAGAATGAGAAAAAGAATCATATTGGATATGTTATTGCTAAATAAAAAGCTGAAAACCTTATTAGAGTATTAAACTTAATTATTTTAGTATGATATTCTTATTCCTTTTGTGTAAAATAAAATATAATAACTTTCCTAAAGTCACTGTTAACCTGATTTCCTCTTTATCTATAAGAGTTAAAGCTTCGAGACCAAATATTTCCACAAATGCAATAAACCCAACAGGAAAGGATTTACAATTGTGAAACATAGAGTGAAAGGAGATATTAGACATCATAGCTGATCCTTGAGTGCCTTCTGTGATATTGACAAACCGTGTAATCATTCCAGAGAAAATGGCCAGGGACCACTTTTTTGAGTCAGTGACTTGCTCTTTCCAGTTTTTCTGTGCTCTCATTCAAAGCCAGAATTCCCATGCAAGACTGCTGCTTTACGCCTCGTGGGTGCTTTGTGACCTCTGGATATTCAATATTCACTACATATCTGCCCCTGCCTCCACAGCTTGCTTCTCTAACCCTGACCCCTTTCTCCTCTGCTGGATACATCAAACATGTCCATTCTGTTGCCCTTCTCCTAGAATCTTGTTTTAGAGTTAAAGTAACTTTTACAAAGATATTAATACTGGCTTATTAGTTCCACTAGCACATTTACATTTATATAAATGCTTTTAAGTAAGTCATAAATCCTAGAAAGTGCCGTTTCCCCAAGATTATAGGACTTAAGGCTGGAATTTGGGGCATGTCAGTTTGAAAAAAATCTATGCACTGAGAACATGAAGCAAAGATTGGATATAGGCATTCATTGAGAGACAATGAAGATCTCCTTTCCAGAGGGATTAGAAAACCATAATTAAAAGTTGCAGTAAAATATGGTATTTCTGGTCATAGGTGTCATGAATATAGTCAACCCATCCAATCAATCAATTGCTTTTCAATTATCATATTTTATTTCTTTTACTGCCCTTCCCACTCTCTTAATTACTTATTTATTATTATTTACCATTAATGTAGCTACTTCAATTCAAAGGCAAGTTCCGTGAAAACCAGGACATTATCTACCTTGCTGATTACTCTGTGCTCATCACTGAGAACAGTGTTTAACACATCTGAGGTACTCAATATGCATTAGTTGAAACATTTAATGAATAATATCAGGAAAGGAAAAAAAAAGGGGAGAAAAAGCTCTAGACAAAATTCTAAGAAAACAATACTATACATATTGCCTAAATCATAATCCAAATACTTTAGTCTGACAACCAAGCCCCCATAACCACATATCAAAATGTATTTTTTTCTAATCTAATGAAGGCCTTCTATACTTCAGTCATTCAAACTAGTCATTATTGATTAATAGTTCTCTCCTGTTTGTTGATGCTGCCCTTCTCTCTAGTATTATTTCACAGATTTCTTCTCTTTAAAAATGTATCTGTTCTTGTGTCCATCTTAAGTACACTGCCTATATAAAGGTCATCATGTCAGCTAGCATCTCTATCACTCCTGTGGTTTCCATTACATACTTATTTCCTCCACTGTACTTTTTCCCATTCTCCATGTTTACAAATCTGTGCCCATACCAAATAGACTCTTGCAGACACGAACATGGCCATAGCACTAAAATTATTTCTGAAAGAAAACGGATAATAAGTGATTCTTATTCATCTGTGCCTTTCACTTCTATATTCCTAGCATAATGAAGAACCTTGGTAAATGTTAATTGATTTAAATGATTTAAGTCAAGACATTTGAAAGACATTCCTATAGTCTTACAAAGAGAGCAACAGAGTGTGTATAGTCATAAGTTACAAAGAATAACCAAGTGTCTGGAGTCTTTCAGAGTAAATTATCCATCAATCTCTGTTTCTATTGAGCATATCTCATTTCCCGTTTCCCTTTTCTCTTTCCCTGGTGTTTACTTTCCAAACTATTTCAAATGCCACAGTCTTAGGATGGGGTTGAATGCTCTCTATTTGAATAATATAATGGGCACCTTAGAGCAGAATGCCATTTCTCCCATTGGAATTGAGATCTTTTGAGTAGCCAGATAGCTAATGGCATTTCTAAATGACCATTGCTATTTCGTGGCCTTTTTCTTGCAGCATTGAGATAGCTGTCTCACTGAGTTTTAGCTCATGCAATCTGCAATTTGTAGTTAATTTATTAGTAAGGGATTTAGTTGTAAGGAAATTAAATGTTGAATGTTCAGTTTGGGAGCAATCTAATAGAGCTGATCTATTGTGGTTGCTTCTTAATAAAGATATTAGACTTGATCGTTTCCTCCAGCTATCTGTGTTGTGTCGTCAAACAGAAAGACCTTTCATTAGTATTTTAAAATTTGTATGTTTTCCTTGTTGTGTTTGGAAAGTGTTTAAAACATTCTAAAGAGTTTAGGAATAGCACTGACTTGTCTTGTTCCACAGGGATGGTTTCAACCCCCTTTCAACTAATCTTAAATTTCTTGTTATTAATCGTCTCCCTTAATAAAGTTCAATGTTTCAAGCATTCATATATGAGCTGTTATCATATAAGGGCTTTCAGATAGCTGAAGCCAATGATGACTGCCTCAGTTTTTGTGTCTAATTATTTTCTTCGAAAATAGAGAAAAACAGGAAGGAAAAACATAACATTATAGAAAAAGCTGATTTTGCTACATTTACAGAGGAGAGAGTCATGACTTAGGTATTTTGAAAGGCTCCCTACCTGCACAAGACAAAATTATCAGGAAATGATTAGCAGATTGATCAGAGAACCAAATTCAATATACATTAACTGAAGAAAATTCTCCCTGTGGTGGAGGGGAAACAATCATAAAGTAGAAGAAAACGAATAAGCCTTCTAAATAAAAATAAACATATTAACAATATAAATATATGAAAAACTACTTGAATTAAGGAATTAGAATACTAAGGAAAAATGGACAAAGATAAAAAAATGAAAATACAGGAAAGAATGGAAAGAAAATAACAGAATTATCTCAGAAATCAATAATAAACCGCAAGGTGCCTAAAAGAGAGTAAAGAGAAAATTTAACAAGGAACATTGAAGAAAGGTATGGAATAGCCAAGACAACAAAAATGAAATAAATTAAGTAAAATCAGATTAGAAAGAAAGTAGTGAGAATGGAAGATAGACAAATAAGTTATAACAATTGTTTTATTTGAGACCCTGACAAAATAAAAAAAAAAAGAATACTTAAAAATTTAATTCAAAAAAACTTTTTTTTTTCAAAAAACTTTTAATGAAATATTTAAACATACATATTTGAAAGGTCCATCAGGTACTTGGGAAGACAAATTCAAGACAAACTACTTAGGGACATATCCCAGTAAAATTACTCATTTGAAAAAAAAATACAATCTATAATATTCCCAGGCAAAACATAACAAAATAGCTTAAACAGCAAATGAAAAATAAAGTGGCAAAATTTTAATCAAAGAAACACACACAAGAAGGTGCCTATTGGGCAGCGTTTTGTTTTTTTCTAGCTCAAAGAAATGAAAACTGCACAAAGTATTTTTTTTCAAATTTTATAAATCTCTGAATTTTAAGTCCAATAGAGTTGACATACATGTTATATTAGTTTCAGCTGTACAATATAGTGATTCAATAATTCTATATATTACACTAAGTGCTCATCATGATTAAGTGATGAGCACTTAGCACCTATTCCCCCAACCCACCTCCTCTCTGGTAACTGTTTGTTCCCTATAGTTAAGAGACTCTTTCCTGGTTTGTCTCTCTTTCTCTCTCTCTTCTTTTTTCTTTGTTCCTTTGTTTTGATTTTAAATTCCACATATGAGTGAAGTCATGTGGTATTTGTCTTTCTCTGATTTAACTTATTTCACCTAGCATTATCTTCTCTAGCTCCATCCCTGTTGTTGCAAATAGCAAGATTTCATTCTTTTTTATGGCTATTTTAATGACTATTTTATGGATAATCTATCTATCTATCTATCTATCTATCTATCTATCTATCTATCTATTATTTATCTGTCTATATCTATCATCTATCTATCTATCTATCTATCTGTCTATCTATCTATCTATCTATCTATCTATCTTCTTTTTCCATTAATCAGTTGATAAACACTTGGGCTTCTTCCATAATTTGGCTATTGTGAATAATGGTGCAATAAACATAGGGGTGCATGTACTCCTTTGAGTAAGTGTATTTTTGTATTTTGGGTAAATACCTAAAAGTGCAACTACTGGACTATGGAGTAGTTCTATTTTTAACTTTTTGAGGAACCTCTATACTGTTTTCCAGAGTGGCTGCACCAGTTTTCATTCTCACCAAGAGTGCAGGAGGGTTGTTTTTCTCCACATCCTCACGATAACACTTGTTGCTTTGCCTAAAATATTTTATTTACAACCCAACTGTCCTTTAAATACAAATACTTTGGGGGGGGGGAAATCAGTTTTCAAAATACTTAGGGAATTCTGTATCCCCACATCCACCTCAAAGTCTCCACTAAAAGAAGAGTTTTACTCACCCAAAAGATACCTAAAATAAAGGAAGTACAAAGGTAGAATTTATTTTTCTGACCAATATTGGATAACTAACAATACATTGAATAATGACAGTAATAGATTATAACCCATAAAATAAATATCCATTAGTCCATATTGATATTGAATATATATATTATATAAGAATAAATAAATACATAATAGATAGGAACAATTACTCCTTACATCAGACTTCTAATTCATAAATGTAGAAGAATTGATAGAAATAGAAAATTACCATTAGACAATCACCATGGCAATTGTTTTGCAGGCAAAAAACCATGAATGAAACCTATGATTAGTGAGTTAAGATCAGATGAAAACAGATATTTGCATAATATTTAAAGTATTCCTAGTAAAATATTTATTAAACACAAGGGAAAAATAGTAACTTTATAGTAGACAATCTTGGCAGACACCACCTAACCTAAGAGATCAATGTTAAGAACTCCTGTCATAGGACCTAGTTTTATCATGTATCTCTTGAAGCAGTGCACTAAAAGCCAAAACAAAACAAAACACCAGGTAACTTCTTTGTTATTCTGTCTAAAATACATAATATCAACCTGATACAGCATCGCACTAAAATTAAGGGACATTTGAGGAGCACTTGGGTGGCTCAGTTGGTTAAAGGTAAGACTCTTGATTTTAACTTAGGTCATGATCTCAGGGTGATGAGATTGAGCCCTGTGTCTGACTCCAAGATCATTGCAGAGTCTGCTGGAGATTCTCTATCTCTTTCTCCCCTTTTGCCTCTCCCCACCCCTGCAAGTGTGCTCCATCTTTCAAATAAATAAATATTTAAAAGTATGAAATTAATGGATACTCTATAAAATAATTAACTAGTTATCTTCAAAAGTACCAAGGTCATGAAAGACAAAACAAGACCAAGAAACTGTAATGGATTAAGCAGACTAAGAAGTCATGATAATACAATATAATGTAATTAAAAAGAATTTAAAAAGCAATCAGAATTAGATCTAGGAACAAAGATACAACATTAGTGGAATAACTGGTAAAATGGAAATAACAGGTAAAATTTGTGATTGATAACTGGAAAAATCCATATAATACCCATAGTTAGTTAAAAATATTCCATCAATGTTAATTTCCAAATTTTGCTGACAAAAATCTTAGTTTTGTCAATAACATCCCATTAAGCAATTATAAAGTCCTCTCTGAATTGACATTCACATTCTGACCCACTTGAAAAACAGATACAAGGTTCAAAGAAGAATTAAATCATCACCATTATCACTGGTAACCCCAACTGGGAGAACACTGCTTGGGTCTGTCACCACTTTAAAGATTTCTAGGACTCAGGGCTTTACTCAGGGTTCCCCTGCAAAGTTGAAACGTTATTGGTTTAAACAACAGAAAAGAACACTGGCGAACTTGGGCAGATAATGAATACAATAGAAATGTGGTAGTGGAAGAGAGGCTGGAGGAATTGGAAAACTGCCCAGAACTGAAGTGTCCCTAAAGTGCCAAAACTAGGAAACTCAATCACAGCCTTAAGAGGAAGAGTGTATCTTGGATGCTGCTACTACAACATAGCATTGCTATAGGATACTCCTACTGCATCTCTGAATGCATCCTTCATCTTTGCCTACCTGTAGACATGCACTGTACTTGTGGGAGTACCTGATGGGCAGAGACTGGATTATGCCCCAGTACGGACATGAATATGCATAGCTTCCTTAGTGGTAGGGAACCTCAAATGTGAATGCATTTGAATGCTGAGCAGATGAAATTATCAAACATTCACTATAATATAAACTTAAGGAAACACATTGAGATATTCAAAATAATCAGATTTCAAAATGTATATACTTATAAATATGTTTTGTATGCTTTCCAAAATAGTTCTGTAAGCAATTATGGTGGGAAAATATTTCATATTAAGCATTGGAAAAAATATAAAAGTGATCAACTTCAGGAATTCTTGTCTTATTCCTGTTCTATTTTTTAATTTTTATTTTTTATTCAGATAGCATTTGTGGAATACCAACTAAGATTTAAGGCCTTTTTTAGGTCCTGGGAACAGCACATCAGTAAACAAATCTGACAAAATCTTTATTACTGTGTTTCTATTTTGGATATCTCTCTATCAGTTATATACTTAAAGAGATACATAACTACAAAAACATATATTTGCATATGCCTGGTTTTCTTTACTTTAGTGGTCTAGATATTCATTTCTCTACATAAATCGCTTCTTGTTTCATTACTCTATAGTTTCCTGTCTGAACCTAGGTAAATTATTTTCTTTTTATTTTAAGAAAAGTTAAACCAGTATCAGGTGATGGGGGAGGTAATGTGGGAGGACTCACAACCCTATACCCCCACAAAGATCAATGATTACACAGGTATCCATGGACAAAAACTGCTCCAAGAAATGTCTAGAGTCCATACAGGAAGTTTTATCAACACTGTGGAACAAAAAAAGCTAAGAATAATTTCACCAGAAAAGAAGGAAGACAACTTCATTTTACTTGTCTCATCCCACCCCACAAGCTGGCATTCCATTTTCCCAGCTAGAAAGAGTTCTCTTTGCAGGACAAGAAGGATGAACTACCAGATTCTCTAGCCACCCAGGGCATGGCCAATGGTGCCACTCTAGTTTCACTCTGCCCAAACTGGCAATGCTGAGATGTATTGAGGCAGCTAGAGACAAAGAATAAAATCAGAGACTATTATTGGCAGATAGGCAGCAGGAGTGATCCCAGTTCACAGAGACTCACTCTGCAGACAAACTCAGGAGATTCTCCACTGATGAAGCCAAGGCCAGCACAGCTACTGTGGACTATGGTAGATCTTGCCAGCTTTCACCCTGCAAGTATTTTCATTCACTGATGCCAGTCACCTGAGTCCCTCTCCACCACCACTGGAGCCTGGGAATGAAGCCTGTAACCAGCTCAGGCTTCTGCAAGTGCAACACCAGCCTAGGTTCCTTGACTAATCCCCACCATTGTGTTCATGCTTGGAACTAGGCCCTCCAGCTATATACTTGCATGCCTCCAGCCTGATCCCTTGAAATTGGTCTCCACTGAGCATGCAGGCCAAAGAGAAGACTATGCAGCTGCAGGAGAGAATGCTGATAACCAGGGCCCCTGTAGCTACCAGAGTCCAAAGTTGACCCTGGCTCTTGCTACCTTCTCAACACCACTAATTATCAGGGAAATGCAAATCAAAATCAGAATGAGAAACACTTAACACTTGTTAGAATGATTACCATAAAGGATGCCTGGGTGGCTCAGTGGTTGAGCATCTGCCTTTGACTCAGTCATGATCCTGGAGTCTTGGGAACGAGTCCTACATCAGGCTCCCTGCATGAGCCTACTTCTCCCATTGCCTATGTCTCTGCCTCTCTCTGTGTATCTCATGAATGAATAAATAAATATTTTTTAAAATAATTATTATCATCAAATAAACAAAGATAACAAGTGTTGGGAAAGATGTAGAGAAATAGGAACCATTGTGCACTTTTGGTGGGACTGTAAATTGACCACTATGAAAAACAGTATGGATCTTTCACAAAAATTTTAAAATAGCACTACCCTATTATCCAGCAATCCTGCTTCTAGGTTTATATCCAAAGGAATTGAAATTGGTATCTCAGAGAGAGATCTGGACCCCTGTGCTAATTGTAGAATTATGTGCAATAATGAAGACATATCTGTCAGCAGATGAGTAAGTAAAGATGGGAGAGATATACATGACTACTATTCAGGCATGAGAAAGGAAATCTTGCCATTTGTAACAACTTAGGTGAAGAAACGAGGAGATATTTGGTCAAAGGGTACAACATTCCAGTTGTGAGATTAACAAGTTCTTGGGATCTGATTTGCAGCATTAGTGCAACAGTTTATTATATATATGAATGTTGCAGGAAAGTAGATCTTAAATGTTCTCACCACAAAAAATAAATGGCAATTATGTGAGAGATGAAGGTATTAACTAACGCTATGAGGTAATTATTTTGCAATATATAAATCTATCAAATCAATACCTCATACACCTTAAACATAGAATATTATATGCCAATTATATCTCAATAAATCTGGGGAAGAAAGAAAAGTTAAACCAATTTTATAGGCTCTATAGGATTCTGATAGTAACTAAATTGCTTCTTATAGGAGGAAGTGTCTTAATATCATCTGGAAAATTAATAAATGCAAGATAATCATATCCATTGCCATCACTGAAAAGCATTATGTGTGTGCGAATTATATCATATGTGCTAGGATTCATTGATAAATAAGACAGCTACGGTCTTTACTGATAGTATGTGGATGAAATTATTTTGGACATGTGCAGCACAATAGAGGCAAAGTGTTCAGTGACTTTGTTGGAAGGGAAAATCAAACAGTGAGTAATTCCAACCCTACATCAGGTATCTATTTGTGACCAAATAGTGTTAAAGTAGGGCCACTTTGTAATGTAATTATGAAATTTGTTTAGTGCCCTCAAAAGAATGTTAACCAAATGAATAAAGATTTCTGCTCTGCCTATTAGAATCATGACTGAGTAGTTTGAAGGTGACCACTTATTTTGGTTATCTACCTACCACTAACTGAGAAAATAAAATAAAACTGAGAATTTAAAATATTACCATAAACACATTGAAATGTTTATCTCACTATATTATAAATAGAGAGAAAATGTTGATAATTGAAGCCACAATATAGGATGAGAACTGCATATTATTTGTTATGCTTAGGCTTAACCATACTTAACTACATAAGCTTAAGGATATATTTACATGTACCTAACATGATGATATTAATTTTCATTTATAATTCGCAGAGAACTTCCCATACCAAACCTAAGCATGAACAAGAGTAGGCTCTGTTGCATTTCTAGGAAGATTTATTTTCTCACATTTTCTAAATTCAAATGTCAAATGACCTTTTCTTGTCTACTTATCTGTTTTTTTTCTTTTCTTATGTTGTTTAGTATTAGAAAGAGCACTCCTTGTTTGTTTGTTTTTTTAAGATTTTTTTATTTTATTTATTCATGAAAGACGGAGAGAGAGAGAGAGGCAGAGACAGAGGCAGAGGGAGAAGCAGGCTCCATGCAGGGAACCTGATGTGGGACTCGATCCCCGGTCTCCAGGATCACACCCCGGGCTAAAGGCAGGCGCTAAACCACTGAGCCACCCAGGGATCCCCAAGAGCACTCCTTGTTATCAAAGTCTGAGTTTGCAGTCTTATTGTACAGCAAGAGAATTTAACTTACTCTTAATATGTGAAAACTAATCAGAGGAGATCAGGAAAGATCACAAAAAACATTTCATACATATGCAGAGAAAAGAACAAATAAAACTTTTACAAATAAAATATTTCTAACCTCTCATAATTTAACTTTTGTAGCCTTGGGGCTTTGTTTCATAAACAACTATCAGTACCAAGATGAAATTTGAAGTCTTTCTTTTGTATGGGTAAATGATATTCCTTATTGTCTTTTAATACTGCCAAAAAATTACACAATTGTGAGTAAAAAAGAACACAAAGCCTGGAAGTTCATTTCCTTCCTTCCAAAAAAGGACTAATCACTAATTTCCTACCAATAGGAAGGAGAAACATTAAAAAGGTACAGCAAAGAATACTAACTTCCAGGTTGCTTAAGGACCTGCAGTTCTCTAAAACAAACAAACAAAAAAAAAAACAAAAAAAACTGGCAAATGACCAAAATTAATTGTTTCAGAACTATGAAAATTAACCAATGAAATAGAATGAACTGAAAAATCATCCATTCAATAAAACCTACTGATTCCTTGTAAGAGAGCATTGTTTGTGGCATTTCAACTTAGCGTTATTCCCATGCCCTTTAGAATTCCCCTACTACCCTATTTCTGTTATGCAGTAGCTCTGAAAAACTACAGTATCACCGTCAATGGAGAGCTAATGTCTTTTGAAGCTCAATTATAAGATTCACCCCCAAATAACAGTGAATATTTCCACTGAAATACATTTCTAAGATGTGTAGCTCATCTTTCTAGGAGAGTAAAATAGAAATCTATCCCCAGGCCGTTACTAACAAGTATAGCAATCACCCTGCAACATCATAATTGTCTAAGACTGTGATTTTCTTTGTGGTAACCAAAACTGGCACTCCATCATGAAAAACATTGAAAAAAAGTATAATGAACTAGATGATCATAGGGCATTTAAAAAGCCACAATATATTCCTTGAGATCTAGAAGGCTACAAATATGTGGAAGATTATATACATTTCTAGGATAGAACTAGAATAGGAAAAGGCCATAGCCATTCACCTCTGGCTGACCTTGAGACCATACCTAAGTAGGAAGTGAAAGCTAAGGTTGTTTTAGAAACTGCCTGAAGTTCACAGAGATCTCTTTGGCAAAATATGAAACACAACACTTTTTAAGGAAATTTTCTGACCAGTTAACAGCTGACCAAAGTATAGTAATGAAAGATTAATCTTAGAAAGCCAATTTTAAACATATAAAACACAAATATTGAAAAAATAAAAGCTAGCAGAATCTTGGTGGCTGCACACTACAGTGAATACAGAATCTACAGAAATCATTCAGAAGAGTGGTAAATAAATAGAAACAACAAGAAAAATAGCAACAATGATAAATTTTGGGGGAATATTTATCTAAACACAAAACTTGAGGTAAGGGATTTGATATGAAAATTGTTAAAACATATTATCAAAAATGTCCAGGTATTAAAAAAAAAAGTTATAATATATCCAAAGAGACAGGAAAGTATGGTACATGCGCAGGAAAAAAAATAGCTAAAAGAAAATGTCCCCAAACAGTCCCAAATCTGAGAGTTCATCAATGATATTTTAAAATGGGAAAATTTTCTGGTATATAAATTATACCTTAATACAGCTATAAAGAAAATAGTATAACATATACATTTGTATATTAATATTAGACACACTTTACATCACCACCATTTCAGAGAATCAGAAACACACCTAAACTGAGGAAAATAAATTACATGCATTTTTCAATGACCCATATTACAAATAATATAGGAATGTGCAAAAGTTCATGTTTTAAAAACCACAAAGCTATAAATTGGATGTGTACCAATCCTTTATCTGCTACCATTTAGGTGAGCATTTCAGTTGATGGCACATTTTTTGCTCAGGAATTTTAGAGATATTCTAAGAAAGGAGTTCAATAGAACCCATTAAATGCTGAATATGCATTTCTAGGCTCTAACATGGGTTAGTCATCCATTTTATATCTTTAGTTTTGTAATAAATATTTTTTCTGTATATGAGTGTGGGAAAATAACACACAGATTTGATCCAGTTGTTCATTTTAAACTGAGGAAGGTGGATTTTTTTTTTTTAAGAAACATAACAGTTGTAAAGCATGCCACACTCTGTAAAATAGTTTAAGTGAAATCATATCTCTGCATGATTACCAAACTTAAAATTTGTGGACTTATATTCTCTGTTGTTAACATGACATTCAATGAGTTAGTAAAATTTAAGAGAACAAGAAAAGACAATATGACATGTTGTAAGTACATTACGAGAAAATTATGTCTTTTCACCTTTGCCATGTAGTTTGTGATTAGTGTATCTATCTATATTAATCGGAGACATTTGTTCAAAAGGCAAGAGGTTGACTGAGGTGAACATATGCCAAGCTGCAGAGATGTAATCATACTATATTTAGATAATGTGCTAGAAAATGTGTAGTTATTCAAGAGCCATTTGGACAATGAAATAAGTTCTTTAAAGGAAATAAAGTCATTCTGTTCACTTCTAAATTGTAAAATAAAAATTGAAGCCTGATCCTTGCATTTGAAAATACCAGAAATTATTTAAGACACCTAGAAGTCAGATAAAAATATACCCTAAGCCTCCAGGAATACTGAGCAACTATTTGGAAAATGGAGGCAGGAGTTTGCAAGATGTCTTTTTAATGTATTTATAAAAGCTCGTGTCTCTAAGGGACTTTTCTTTGTTCAAGAAAATGTCATGGAGATGTATGTCTCAGACAGTGTTTATGAACAGTAGAGTTATTCATAGTTTTCTTTATGCAAGTCCTGTGGTCTGTGTGTCAAACTGCCTGCATGCATTTATGATGGCTTTTTGCCATATGAAGTCAGGGCTGACTTAATATATATAAACTTGTGTTACTCATACAGCTTTCACACACCAACTCACTGAGAAGTATCCATAATCCAAAAGAATCTTGTGTAGCTATTCAATTAATGTTTATAAGAAAACTATGTAGATACTTTAAAATCAGCCACAGATTGAAAATAAGTGCATAGCTGCAATTCACTTATTAAGGTCCTCTCTCTGCTTGCCCTCTTGACAGAGTCTGGATATTGAAAAATGGGAATTTAAAAAAAAGAATATGTTTATGTGAGTAGGATGTGTTGATAATTCACCTTAAATTAAGTAAAACATAAAATAAGATACAGGACAAAGAGACAGAGAAAACCATTTAGTAGCTTTATAAGTTAGATATCTTTGAAAAAGTATTATTTGAAAGACTTTGCTTCCAGACATTTATTAGGAAAGAACTTAGCCCTGTAACCTCACTGTTAAGACTTATGTAGTCTTAGACAAATTCAATTTTGATACTTTTTATAATATTGATTAAGTGTATAAAATTTAACATTTATTAAATTTATTTAAATTTCTCCTCACTTTAGTCATTAATAACATTATATGACGTTATTATACAATAACGTCCTACTTGACATCATAGCTGGATGGGTTAATAAAGATTTATAAAGTAATTGTAATAATACATGACATACAGTAAGTTCTCTGTATGTGATTGTTATGATTATAATTAGGATAGTTCAACTTTATGTGAGGTGTTAAATGAGGTTTGCCCTGATGCCCTCCCAACTCCCCTTTTATTTCCCTATCTATTCCCTGCTCCATCATCTTTTCCTCTTCATTACTTCATATTTATTTCAAGGATATTGGTTTCATTTCCCTTGTAGTCAATATTTTTTTTCCTCTACTGCCAAAAATAATTAAGAAAGCAATCCCATCTAATGAGAGAAAGCATTTGACAAAATACAGCATCCATTTCTGATCAAAACTCTTCAGAGTGTAGGGATAGAGGGAACATTCTTCAACATCTTAAAAGCCATCTACGAAAAGCCCACAGCAAATATCATTCTCAATGGGGAAGCCCTGGGAGCCTTTCCCCTAAGATCAGGAACAAGACAGGGATGTCCACTCTCACCACTGCTATTCAACATAGTACTGGGAAGTCCTAGCCTCAGCAATCAGACAACAAAAAGACATTAAAGGCATTCAAATTGGCAAAGAAGAAGTCAAACTCTCCCTCTTCACCGATGACATGATACTCTACATAGAAAACCCAAAAGTCTCCACCCCAAGATTGCTAGAACTCATACAGCAATTCGGTAGCGTGGCAAGATACAAAATCAATGCCCAGAAATCAGTGGCATTTCTATACACTAACAATGAGACTGAAGAAAGAGAAATTAAGGAGTCAATCCCATTTACAATTGCACCCAAAAGCATAAGATACCTAGGAATAAACATAACAAAGAGGTAAAGGATCTATACCCTCAAAACTATAGAACACTTCTGAAAGAAATTGAAGAAGACACAAAGAGATGGAAAAATATTCCATGCTCATGGATTGGCAGAATTAATATTGTGAAAATGTCAATGTTACCCAGGGCAATATACACGTTTAATGCAATCCCTATCAAAATACCATGGACTTTCTTCAGAGAGTTAGAACAAATTATTTTAAGATTTGTGTGGAATCAGAAAAGACCCCGAATAGCCAGGGGAATTTTAAAAAAGAAAACCATATCTGGGGGCATCACAATGCCAGATTTCAGGTTGTACTACAAAGCTGTGGTCATCAAGACAGGGTGGTACTGGCCAAAAACAGACACATAGATCAATGGAACAGAATAGAGAACCCAGAAGTGGACCCTGAACTTTATGGTCAACTAATATTCGATAAAGGAGGAAAGACTATCCATTGGAAGAAAGACAGTCTCTTCAATAAATGGTGCTGGGAAAATTGGACATCCACATGCAGAAGAATGAAACGAGACCACTCTCTTTCACCATACACAAAGATAAACTCAAAATGGATGAAAGATCTAAATGTGAGACAAGATTCCATCAAAATCCTAGAGAAGAACACAGGCAACACCCTTTTTGAACTCGGCCACAGTAATTTCTTGCAAGATACATCCACGAAGGCAAAAGAAACAAAAGCAAAAATGAACTATTGGGACTTCATCAAGATAAGAAGCTTTTGCACAGCAAAGGATACAGTCAACAAAACTCAAAGACAACCTACAGAATGGGAGACACTGTTGGTGGGAATGTGAACTGGTGCAGCCACTCTGGAAAACTGTGTGGAGGTTCCTCAAACAGTTAAAAATAGACCTGCCCTACGACCCAGCAATTGCACTGTTGGGGATATACTCCAAAGATACAGATGCAATGAAACGCCGGGACACCTGCACCCCGATGTTTATAGCAGCAATGGCCACGATAGCCAAACTGTGGAAGGAGCCTCGGTGTCCATCGAAAGATGAATGGATAAAGAAGATGTGGTTTATGTATACAATGGAATATTACTCAGCTATTAGAAATGACAAATACGGGATCCCTGGGTGGCGCAGCGGTTTGGCGCCTGCCTTTGGCCCGGGGCGCGATCCTGGAGACCCGGGATCGAATCCCACATCAGGCTCCCGGTGCATGGAGCCTGCTTCTCCCTCTGCCTGTGTCTCTGCCTCTCTCTCTCTCTGTGACTATCATAAATAAATAAAAATTAAAAAAAAAAGAAATGACAAATACCCACCATTTGCTTCAACGTGGATGGAACTGGAGGGTATTATGCTGAGTGAAGTAAGTCAGTCGGAGAAGGACAAACATTATATGTTCTCATTCATGTGGGGAATATAAATAATAGTGAAAGAGAATATAAGGGAAGGGAGAAGAAATGTGTGGGAAATATCAGAAAGGGAGACAGAACGTAAAGACTGCTAACTCTGGGAAACGATCTAGGGGTGGTAGAAAGGGAGGAGAGCGGGGGGTGGGAGTGAATGGGTGACGGGCACTGGGGGTTATTCTGTATGTTGGTAAATTGAACACCAATAAAAAATAAATTAAAAAAAAAGAAAGCAATCCCTTTTAAAATTGCATCAAAAATGCATCAAAAAGATGAAACTATTAAAATATAAAATGAACTTACCCGAGGAGGCAAAATATCATACATCAAAAACTATAAAACCTTGGAAGACACAAATAAATGAAAAGGTATCCTGTGTTCATGGGTTAGAAGAATTATATATTGTTAGAATATTTGCACTACCCAAAATGATCTAGAGATTTAAGAAAATCCCTATCAAAATTCCAATGACACTTTTTAACAGAAACAGAAAAAATAATTCTAAAATTTGTATGAAATTACAAAAGTAATCCCGAGAAAGAAAAGCAATGCTGGAGGCATCACAGTTCCTTATTTTAAATTTAAAACTATCATAATCCAACCAGTACGGTGCTATTATAAAAACAGACATATTGAACAAAGGAACAGAATGAACAACTTAGAAATAAATCCGTGCATATATAGACAACAAGAATACCAAGAATATAAAATAGGGAAAAGATAATCATCTTAAAAAATGATGTTGGGAAAATTTCATATCCACATACTAAAGAGTAACATTAGGCCCATATCTTATACCATGCACAGAAATCGAGTCAAAATAGATTTTAAAAAAACTTAGGTTTGAAACCATAAAATTCCCAGAAGTTCCCTGACATTGGTCAACAACATGGATAAATATTAAGGACATTATTTTAAGTAAAATAAGCCAGTCACAGAAGGACAAATACTGCATAATTCCACTTATGTGAGATATGTAAAATAGTCAAACTCACAGAAACAAATAGTAGAATGCTGGTTTCAAGGGACTGAGGATAGGAGAAGATGGAGAGTCCCTAATCAATGTAAAAAAAAAAATTAGTTACACAAATAGATTTGTTTTACCCACTGTCCCTATGGGTAGCAATATTATATTACACACTTAAAAGTCTGTTAACTTGGTCAATCTCATAATTCCATAATAAATAAATAAGTAAATTCCATAATAAATACATACATACGAAGATACATACATACATACATTTTTAAAGCTTCAAGATAATTGAAAGAGATTACTAATAGCATTAAAGAATTATACATAGATATGATTAAATAGTGATTCCAAGACTTACATCTATGCATGGCACTAAAATATTCTATATGGCCATAGCTAACTCTTTAGCAAGTCATTTAACTCCCATTTCTTCATCTATAAATAGAATAAAAAAGATGGCTTATGTAAGGCCTATTTTGTTATAAAACTGAGAATTTATAACCATTGTTTTTGCAAAGTTAAGTGTGACTTAAGAATCAAAACAATATAAGGAATATGTTTCTTTTATGATAAATGTTGATATTTCTTTTTTTCTTTTCTTTTCTTTATGATAGTCACAGAGAGAGAGAGAGAGAGAGGCAGAGACACAGGCAGAGGGAGAAGCAGGCTCCATGCACCGGGAGCCCGACGTGGGATTCGATCCCGGGTCTCCAGGATCGCGCCCTGGGCCAAAGGCAGGTGCTAAACCGCTGAGCCACCCAGGGATCCCCAAATGTTGCTATTTCTAATATTGTTACAAAATGCTTTTCCTTTCTGGAAGAACATTTGTAGATCAGGGATAGCCACCAATCTAAGGCACTATTTTAAAGCCAAGTGGGACCCATTTTCTAAGAGACCATTTAAAATACTAATAGGAAAAAAAGTGATCATTCAGTTAGTCATCTATCTGATCACAACCAAACCCTCGCTTAAACAAATATGAGTAGACAGGAAGTGGCAAGTATTACTAATACTGTTAATGGCTTGACTTCTCTTTAGCTTATATAATTTCAGTTATTCTGCCATTGTAATATCTTACCTTTAAAAATGATGATGAGGGGCACCTGGGTGGCTTAGTTGTTTAAGTATCTGCTTTCGGCTCAGTTCATAATCCCGGGGTCTTGGGGTCTTACTCAGTGGGGAGTCTGCTTCTCCCTCTTCCTCTACTCCTCTCCCCAGCTTGTGCGCTTTCTTTCTCTCTCTCTCTCTCAAATAAATAAATAAAATCTTTTAAAAACTGATAAGTAAATCTTTTTTGTGTTATCTGTCAGTAACAAATAGCTTCATATTTTCAGTGTCCTAATAAATAGCAAAGTTTGTTTCTCAACCATATAATACGTCAGATTCAACAGTTTGGATGTAGATCTGGTTTACAATTGAGCAGCCTTGATACCGAACATGCTGATTTTGTAGTGTAGAAAAAGTGCAGGGCAGATAACAGAAACATGGTGGCTCTTAATGCTTCTACTTGGATGTTGATTATATCAAATGTGCTCATGGATTATTGACCAAAGTGAATCATGTGGCTAAGCACAGTATCAATCGGGTAAAGAGGTATACTAGCTCCTTAAAAAGCATTACAAAAGACATGGCAATAGAGGAGTATGAGTATGACCCTTTCAAGTATCCAAACAATAATAGTAATCTACCATGGTTACTTTTTCCCAATTCAATCAATATTCTTAAGAACACATAATTTCAATAGTATTTCATATTATTTCATAGGCATACATTTTTGTTTATTACTTAAAAGGTCTCTACTTATAAGACCTATTTAATTTGGAATTGTGCTAACATTACTAATTGGATATGAATTCAGAAATTTGATGAAAAAATCAGTTTATTATTATTTATTAAAAAGCTTCTTTTTAAAGATATTTTTGACACACATTTGTGTAATTGACATATTAGAGAAATTTATTTATCCCAATTTTGAGGGTACCCTAAATGTTGTACACTTCAAGTTCTCAAAATAGAAGAAGTAATGTTTCTTCTTGAGGGTGAGGAGTGAAGATTAGAATCAAAAGAGGATTTAACTCAATCTTTGTTTCATTTGATTTAAAAAAAATCAAAGTATGTATAAGAGAAACTATATCCTGGAAATGTATGCTATGAATAAGACACTAATACATCAAATGTTCAAGAAAATTATTTTAATAATAATCAAAGAGTGAGTGAATTCAATTTACATTTGCTTTTTTCTTTTTTCCTAAAGCAAGTTCACAGCATATAGTGTAGTAAATATTAGCCTTAAAGTGTAAATTTCTAAGCAGAGCATGACCAGGTAGATGAATGGATTCCATTAATGTCAGTGGAAGCCATGGAGTTAAATCCTGTTTTCATTTGCCTCAAAAATGAAGCCCTAAGCAAGTTTGTAAATGGCAAGTTTCTCAAATGACAAGAGAAATAACAGTTTAGTCAGGAACCTACTGCTCTTAGTGTTAATGTACTAATTCATTATGCCAAGTCTTTATCTGACTAAAGTCATTTTCTAAATGGTTTTGAAGACAAAATGCCTGGCATTATAGAAATCTAGATTTTGGTTGTTTTCTTTATTTCCTTTTTTAAGGCAATTCTTTAAAAGAAAAAAAACCCACAAATATTCTATATCAAATATTTTCCAAGATAATTCTTCAAAATGTATGACAGTTTTATTATTTGATAATTTGCATTTTATGATTTAAAAAAGCACATGAATGTGAAAATCCACAACTGAGTGTGTTATACACCCTAAGAAACCATTGATTAAATTGAGTCACTTAATGGCTGTGGAATAGGTTTTAGTAAAGTCTAGCCTGCAGTCTGATTTTGAAAATAATGCTTCAATTGTTTAGATATTATCTATAGCTGCTACATTCTTGGTACAATGGCAGATCTGAAAACGGAGGGTGGGGACCCCAGAAACAAAACTAAAAGCTCTTTTGTTCTGTAAGACACAGATGCCTGGCCAAGTTGCTAGAGGTGAATGATAGAGCAATTCTGTACTCAGAGGGTTTTTGCTTTTTGTTTTTTGGGTTGTTTGTTTGTTTGTTTGTTTGTTTGTTTTTCTTTCTCTCCAGATTCCTACCATCTCATAAAATTGGAAATTCAGGGTTATTTTTTTTCTTTTTAATAGAAAGAAGTATCCAGTCTTCCATTTATTGTTTATTGGCTTTTTCAAACAAGAGGGTCATGGTTTCAGCAGCCATCCTTTGGCCACATTTTTCTTTGTTAGAATCACAAATCTCTTAGTTTCTTTGATCCTTTTTGGGACACGGGGTCTGAGATAAGATCTTCAGTGTGGCTGATTTGATAAGTATCTACTATGAAGAACCAAATTTTCCCACATGCAAGTCCCACAGGTTAATTGTGTGTGTGTGTGTGTGTGTGTGTGTGTGTGTGTGTGTGTGTGTGTGTGTGGTGGGGGGTAATAGTATTGGATTTGATTTTGGTCAGTCCAAACCAAGTTCTTCAATGCAACTCTGCTAGTAATATACAAAATAACTGCGGGTTACTGCGGGCCGAGCTACCATGAGCAGTAGCCTTCCGCCACACCCTGTACGAGGCAGTGAAGGGGATGCTGCATGGGAACCAGTGCACAGGCTGGAAGTTTATGGAGATGGTGGAGCTGCAGATCAGCCTGAAGAACTATGACACTCAGAAGGACAGACGCTTCTCGGGCACCGTCAGGCTTAAGTCTACCCCAACCCCCAACCCAAGTTCTCCGTGTGTGTTTTGGGGGACCAGTAGCCTTTGAGGCCAAGGCAATGACTATTCCCCACATGGACATTGAGGTGCTGAAGAAACTCAACAAAAATTAAAAAAAACTTTTTATTAAATAACTTTGAATAACTAAACTTTTCTTTAGTCAAGAAGTTGGCCAAGAGGTACGATGGTATGATGCCTTTTTGGCTTCAGAATCTCTGATCAAGCAGATTCCACGAATCCTGGGTCCAGGCCTGAATAAAGCTGGCAAGTTTCTTTCCTTGCTGACCCACAATGAGAACATGGTGGCCAAAGTGGATGAAGTGAAGTCCACCATCAAATCCCAGATGAAGAAGGTGGTATGCCTGGCAGTGGCTGTTGGCCACGTGAAGATGACAGATGATGAGCTCCTGTACAACATCCACTTAGCTGTCAATTTCCTAGTGTCCTTGCTCAAGAATTGGCAAATATCTGGATTTATACATCAAGAGCACCATGGGCAAGCCCCAGCGCCTTTACTAAGACAGTTTAATAAATCCTAGTGCTACCGTTAAAAACAAACAAACAAACAAACAAACAAAAAAAAAAAACTGATGTTTTGATTCCTGTAGACTCTTATCCAAATTATTCAGTTGACTGAAAATTTGGAGAGAAGAAAGGAATGAATAAAGACTATTCTTTAACTCTTACACTAACACTTTAACTCCAGTACTCTTGGTGCTGACCAGGAATCTCCCATGTGTCCCATGCTTATTAAGGATTTTATTACCAAATGACCAATGCTTGGTAAAGTTAATGGGGTAAGTGAACAGAATTTTGTAAATATAGAGATGCTTCAATCCATATAGTGTACACTGTCCAGTCCACAGAATAGAGGCTTTTCTTTTTTTAAAACATTGAGAATATACTGCTGTAGTCCATCCCATCACTCACATCAGCCCAGGGGAGTACTTTGTTTGGTAAGAAAGGGAAAAAGGTCAATATGAGTGTGGCTTAAGCCCTTCCTGGTTCTCTATTTATGATTTGCTTTTCAGCTTATAGTAAAGATTCTCCTCTTACTCTCATTAATTATACAAACTTTGGTCAGGACACAGACTATGCCTAGATACTTCTCAAACTCTCTTGGGCTCAAGAACACACAGTGTTTGACAAATAAGAAGAAGGTCAGGAACGTTTTTGTGATGGCATAAGAAATCCAATATCCTGACTAATAGATTCCACAATTTACATATAAGGGATGGGAAAATGGCCAGTTTCAGGGACTCAGTGCTTGGCTTAATATTCTGTTGTCACCATCTTAAAATTCTTATTTCCTTTAAGAAAAAAAAAGAGATCCTACATTTTCAGGTTGTACAGAGCCCCACAGATATGTAGCTATCCCAGGAGAAGTGTTAGACATTATATTTTGTCAAGTTCAACCAAAAATAAAGGTCATTTTGTTTTCTGGGTTTTTTTTTTCCATGCATATTTCCCAAATGCTCCATTACTCAAGTTAAAAAAGACTGATGTTTTTCTCTCCACAGGCGAGTTACCAGAAATCTCAAGTTAAGCAGTTCATTCAAGCAGCTCATCAATGTGTATCCATGAATGGCTTCCCATAGACTCAACTCGCACAATCACAACATGTCTTTAGAAATAAAACCCTGGTTCTTCCTTATAAGTTCATTCAAGGACCTGTGTTTCTTTTATTTTGGTACTGTGCCATTTCCTAAGGAGTTGTCCTTGACCCATTGGTTAAAGCTGGCACACTGCCATGTATACCTTCCTGCCCATGGGATAGAAGAGGATGTCTAAGGCAAGAGGCTTCATTTTTAAAGAGGTAACCTGTAAATTGCATGTATGACTTTTTTACAAGATATCATTTTCCCAATTTAGTCATGAGGCCATAACTATGAAGAAAATTAGCAGCCATGGTTCCTGTGTCTAAGTAAAGCTCAGAGACTTCTCCTAGGAGAGATAGAGGGAGAGAGAGAGAGGGAGAGGAGGGGAAGAAAGGGAAGAGGAGGAGGAGAAACAGAAGGAAGAGAAAGAGAAGGCAAAATAGTATGGGAAAGAGAATGAGAAGAGGAAAGAGGAGGAGAAGGAGAAGGAGGAGGAGGAGGAGAAACCATACTCCTTGGATTATCATCAGTGCTATAATATTTCAAGTGTTGAAGTGTTTACTGTTACTGACACATTGTTCTAATAGGGTCCAAAATACAGAAAGGGTTAATATATAAAAGCATCATACTTAATTCTTAGCTAAATTAAATTAAAAAGTTGAAATAACTGGCTTGGCATCAGTCTCTTATAAAGTTGGTTGCTAGCAAATAGAAAAACATTACAATGGATATATTTATTCAGTATAATTTTGTTCCTTGTTCTTAAATTTGCATTCTTCCAAGAATTTAGTGTTAAAATATAATGAAATGATATGATAGGTTTTGCTTGTTATGGTTAATCCCGTATTTCTAAAATATAAGTTGGCAACTTAGAGTGGTCCTTATTTTAAAAAATAAATAACCATGAATGGTACAGATGAACCAAAAAACATGTAAGCAATAACATGAGGAGTAAATGGAAACTTTTCTTTAGCATGAGTTTACAACTCTGAAAAAAGATAAAATCACATATCTTTAGGGTATTAAGGTAAATTAGAATTACCTGGATAAGAAAGCAATACAGAAGCCTTAAGGGATTTGCCCATTTTACAATTTAGTAAGGCATTGCTGCCCCAAGATTAGCTTCAAGCTCTTTTTTTTCTTAGTTCATAATTAAAGTTACATTTCTGCTAGAACAGCATTGCTCAAAATGCATAATATGGAACATAGTTCCACTGGATATTATTATTTACAAAATAAATTGGATATCATGTCCAATAGATTCATGAAAAGGCTATAGTAACAATTAAAGAAAAGCAAGTAAGACTTTTCCCAGCCTTTCCTAAGTTAAGATTTGTGAGTTGAAGGAGAGGGATAGAGGACAGAACATTTCACATAGTCCCTGCTTTTGAATTAACATCACTTTATCTTTGCTTACTGAGAATACTTTGAGAAATGTTTCTCTCTTGGAAATGGTTTTCAGCAGGCAGTCAACAGATTTTCAAAAGCTTATTGTATCAATACATTTCAAATTCAAAGCCTTAAGATACACTAGACAGTTTATGTATTAATACGTAGCAGGTTGAGATAACTATTAACTGAAAATCCATGGACACAAGTTTAGGGTTCAAGGAGTACAAACTACTCTCTACTTTTCTGTTGCTATGGAATTCTAGTACTGCAGTTCAAATATATATTGATTCAGAAACAGTTACCTTTAAGTTTTTGAAGTGTATTTGCTTCATAAAGAAATATGTTGCATGACTCACTCGTGAAAGTATCTCACTTTGGGCTTTTAAGATTCATCCTTAGGTAATTGAAAATACTAAAGACATCTCTTATTAGGTAGGTTATGACAAACAAAACAAATCACACACACACACACACACAGACACAACACTTGAGGATGTGAATAGAACTACAAAGACAATTCGTAGCAGGTTATCCTTTTTCTGTTTGTCCACACCATTGTCTACTTTTCCTGACTTTTTTTTTTTTTTTCTAAACTGGGTTCTCATTTCCAATGTTCTTCATTCTCCACTAACTTTTTCTTTTCATATGTGTTACTATTCCCACTCTGTTATCTATAAACATAACTCATTCTAATTGAGTCGTAAATCGATCCAGGGAATAGGAGTACCTTTAAAAGAACATTTTTGAAGACCACAGATTTTTTTTAAGTCACAAGATGAATATTACATATCTGGGCTCTTTTCACATTTTACAAGAACAGTAATGGAGATGTGATTAGAGTCAATTAATGAGTATTTTTTGGGCAGTAGTTTGGTGGCAGTCGCACATCTCACCTTAGTAGGCTTGTTTGACATTAATAAAGTCCCACCACTAGGGTCTGTCTGATGCTTTTCTTATGATTAGGCTCAGGTGTATGTTCCTGGGAAGACGGCCACAGGACAGTGCCATTTTTATCTAGCTAGATCAACAGTACATATTATTAAAATGGCTTAATACTGTTCATATTCACCTGCGTAGTGCTTGTCATGTTTAATCACTTTAAAGTGACTCTTCTCCCTTTTCTCATATTATATTCTTTATAAAGAAATCACTGTTTGGAGCCCATACCTAAAGGAGTGGGATTCATACTCTACCTCTTGAGGACAGAGTGTTTACACACATTGTAGAAAAGGGAATATCATCTCTTTATGTATCCATTCGTTTATTTATGTCAGTATGGACTCATGGATATTTATTTTATTCCTTGGGTTATAACCCAATAATACTTTATTTACTTTGTTGCTAAAATTTTCCCAGTTTACAATCCTTGGAAATTCTTTCAATTGGCTTGTGTCTCTTTGTTATACCCCCATCATTGTGAGGTTTGTGGGTTTAATTGTTTGTAGATTTTTTTTTTAAGATTTTATTTATTTGTTCATGAGAGACACAGAGAGAGGCAAAGGCACAGGCAGAGGGAGAAGCAGGCTCCACACAGGGTGCCCGATGTGGGACTCAATCCTGGGTCTCCAGGATCACACCCTGGGCTGAAGGTGATGCTAAACTGCTGAGCCACCCAGGCTGCCCCGATTGTTTGTGTTTTGTTTCTTTTTGTGTACCTTCTTATTTTCTGTCAATGCAAATGCTTTAGGCTCATATTTTACATGTCTGCCCAGTCCTACCTAGGGTTCATTTTAGAACCCAAGATCTGGGTGCTATGTATTTGAGCTTTTTTTTTTTAAAATCCTACTTCTTCCCCACTTGAAAATGATATCCTATGTTCATCATTCCAATAATGATGGATAGTATTTATTTAGTAGTTGAAGGGTGCTTGGCAGTTTTAATTACCTTATGTATATTACTGTGCTTTGTCTCTAAAATAACCCTTTGTGGTTGATACTGTTATTTTTAATCCTATCCATGATATGGCTAATTGCTAAAGGTCACGGAATAATAAGCTATGTGATAGGATTTACATCCATGCAGTCTGATGTCCCTAATATCACTGTAATCCAAAAATGCTGAGCATTTACTACACCTTTCTTAAGACACATAATCCTTTCTCTCACTCATTATAATACTCTGTATTCACAGTATTGCCTCCTTATATTTAGAAATTAATTTCTAATGCTGTGGACGTCTTCCCTAAAAATCTAAATAATATATGAAAGTTGGTCACTTTTGTTTGCTATAGTTTAGCACACTATATTATAATTGTACACATTTAAATTTCTCTTCATCAGTTAATAAACTTCTTAGGAGCTGGAATTCTATCTTTTATGTCCTAAATCTTGTCATAATTTATCAATACATTTTGATGAATGTGTGTTTACTTTTCTCGATCAGGATACAAGCAACTAATATAGTTGATTCATATTATTATTTTCAAGACTAATATACTGCAGTCCTGCCACATTGTAGATGTTCAGTAATTGCTGAGTAAATGAATTTGGACTTGTCTTCCTGTATATTTTACCTAGGGTAAATGAAAATATGGTAAAAAAAAATGTTGGGTAAATGATAATATTTTTAAAAGAGTTGTGAATACTGGAATCCTCTCTGGAACTTATTTATTCATAATTTCTTTTTTCTGGCAAAAAGAAAAGGATGAGGAATTAAAATCAGAGTGGATTTAACTCTTTATTCACCAAATTCAGTGAACAGAAAACTATAATTCACTTTCTAGAAACAGCTTTTGTTATTTTAGAAATGTTAAAAATAGATCAAAAGAAAAAATAATTATTGACTTTAGTCTATCCAGTTGTAGAGTTTTTTCCCCATTATTCAGAAGCACTTTCCTAAAATCTATTTTTACAAGTACTAAGTTGTGAAGTATATTTGAAGAATTCACTTTTGATGCCACAACCAATCCAATATGATTTTGACCTATTGAAAAAGAAAATAAGGGAATGAAGTTTATTAGATGTTAAACTCTCTGTGGGAAGGAATTTCTTATTCAGCTTCCTGCTCATTCTTACCCCTTGCGTTTGCGCCAAGTAAATATTTATTGAATGTCTGCAAAAAATACTGATTAAAATTGTGTTTTCCAGGATTTTTTTCATAGGAAAAACTTTGCTTTAAAAATATTATTAAATGATCCAATCTTAAGTAGTTAATAAAATAATAGTTATTGAACTTTAACATTATTCTATCCTTTATTGGATAGAAATTATTTTTTAAAATAAATTTACTTATACGGCTGCTATTGTATCTCTGCCATTTTGGAAAGGAAAGTAGCAATTATAATATGCAAGGAAATTATTTTGACAGGAAATGTGACATCAGGTTACTTGGGTTTATTTCTTAAATTGCATCTGGAGTTTTATTTTCAACTCTAATAGTAAACATTCATAAATATGGGCAAATGAGTCATTAACAATAATCACATTGTAGCTTACTAGAATCACTGCTATTAGGGGAGGCCCAGGTGGCTCAGCGGTTTAGCACCGCCTTCAGCCCAGGGCCTGATCCTGGAGACCCAGGATTGAGTTCCACATCAGGCTCCCTGCATGGAGCCTGCTTCTCCCTCTGCCTGCCTCTCCCTCTGCCTGTGTCTCTGTCTCCCTCCCTCTGTGTCTCTCATGAATAAATAAATAAAATCTTTAAAAAAAAAATCATTGCTGTTCCTCCCACATTCTTAGGATACATCTAGAGCAGAAATAAAAAGATGTGGGAATTTTGTAGTTTATTTGTGTCTACAATTTCATAAATTAAAAATATACTCAAATATCCTTTTATATTGCCATTATGGATACTGTTTCTCTAAAATGTTAATTTTATTTTAAGTCCCAGAACATACTACACTAACTGGGGCATCCACAATAAATATTTGTTGGAGTAAATATTATCCAATTTTAGTATATGTGCTTCCAAAGTGAGCAAGAGTAAATCTTATCCTACATTGGTATCACTTTGGGTAAGAAAGGTGATCTACTAGAAAATAAATGATATTAATAATCATCACTGAATTCTAATCAAATTTATGTATCAACCTTTAAAATTCTATTTTAACCAAACTGGATAATCAGATACTTAACCCTCATGAATTTTATTTTTTTACTTGTTAAGGTTTTTATTTTAATTCTGGTCAGTTAACATACAGTGTTATATTAGTTTCAGGTGTACAATACAGTGATTCAACACTTCCATAAATCCCCCAGTGTTTACCACAGCCAGTGACCTCCTCAATCCCCATCACCTAATTCGCCCATCCCCCTACAGACCCTTACATATTTTAAGTCTTGTTCTGGAGACGAGTCAATTCAGTCAAAGGTATTGTTTCACAGTCCCAATAAATAAGCATCCTGTGTTAAAAGGATTCTGATCTTTCATACAGATTTACACTCAGTGAAAATCAACAAATAAACCCAACATTTAAAATGATTTCTTGATAGTGTTCCCAGAATGTTCTAGTATTTCATTTATTATTTCTTCCTTTGAGTTGTAGAAATCTAGTTTTCAAATCATTACATTGGACATTAGCACATTATGTCCTCAACCCATTCCATCATGCGTGAAGAAAAAAACTAAAGTCTTAAAATGAATGCATGAATATACTTATAACAACGACTCTAGGAGTGATAGAATTTATGATTTTAAATAGTCTACTTTATTATAATAAACCAATCTTAAATCAATCAAAAAGAATTTGTTAAACTTATGCTTTCTTTGTGCCTAGCATCTGTATATTATCTTTCTCTTTAGCTATAGATATAGATAAATATATTTCAGATATTGAAACAATAGAAACAGTACCAATCAAATTCCAGCATCCATAATTGGGAGGGAATTTGTATTGGAAAAATGTCATACTGGGCAAGAAAATACTAAGGGCTTCACTGAAAGTAGATTAATTTTAGAAAATATATCAAATCTCCATATGAGAAGGGGCCAGTAGTGAAAAGGGGGCCAGCACATGGACATATCCCTTTGTCAGCCATGATGAACTATTCAATTTCTAATTACAGTTTTATTTGGGGATAGTTTGAAACAGTAGTTCTCAAACTTTTGGTTTTATATTCACTTTTTAAAAAAATGATTTATTTATTTGAAAGAGAGAGAGTATCCATAAGTGGGGGAAGGGAGAGGGAGAAAGAATCTCAATCACAGTCCCCACTGAGCACAGAGCCTGCATGGAGCTCTATGTCATGACCCTGACATGAAATCAAGAGTCAAATGCTTAATCAGGCATCCTGGTTTTAGATTCACTTTTAAAAATCATTAAGGAATACAAACAGCTTTTGATTTTGTAAGTTAGATCTATTGATCTTTACCTTACTAGAAATTAACACTGAGAAACTTTAAAATATTCATTATTGCATTTAAATATAATAATTATAAGCACATTTCATAAATAATAAAATTAACATTTTAATGAAAAATATAATACAGTTTCCAAAACAAATAATAATTTTCATGAGAGTTGTGACATTGTTTTATAAACTGACATTTGTCTTTAATGTATAGTTTAAGACAGCAAGATATTCATCGTAGCTTCTGCATTCAATCTGTTGTGATATTTTGTTTGCTTCAGGTTTATAAAGAAAATTTAGGCTCACACAGACATGTAATTGGGAAAAAGAGGAGGGAGTACTTTAATAACCTTACGAGATAGTTGCAGATCTAATTTGATGTCACTTTAAACTTTAATAAATGGTAGTTTTTAAAGGTTAGTTGCAATTTGGAATCTAAAATCTTATCAAGAAACTCATATTCTGTTAAATCCATTGGTATATCTCTGACTCAAAACAGATTTGTTCTGTCTTTGCTTTTGTAAAATCATTAGTCATTTGGAGAATTTTAGTTTAAAAGTACCATTCAAAAATTATTTAGTAAGATGGAAAAACAAACCTCAATAAATAGAATTACATGCAAAAATAGCACTAGCACAGTTCATGGTGGTCAATCAATCAATAAATGTTAAGTAAGAGAAGTTTTTCCTATATCTAAGGAAAAGGAAAGAAAGTGAGAAGCCAAGACGGTAAAACAAGAATGAGAGGAGGAGGGATTAGTGAGATGTCAAGATGCTCACTCAGTTTTTGAACCATTTTGTCACAAGCATGACCCTTGTTCATATGGAAGATGCTTCTTTGGACCTAGTTATTTTATGTGCACATTAAGAGAAGATAATTGGCTTGCTCTTAGATTCCCTACACTTCTAAAGACATATATAAGATCATCAAGGATATATGTGTGCATATGTATAGACAAACATAATTATATATTACTTCCATATATATTCTTATTTAAAAACATACATATAGAATTTAACAGCTACTACATGAAGTATGTGTATATATAGCATTATATATATTATTATATATAGTATAAAGATTATCATATAGATCTTAGATTATGGTTTCAACCATCACCATACACTTTAATCAAACTTGTTCAGCCATGAGGAGTTTACAAAGAAGCCCAATTAGACCAATATTTTCTACTGTTTGTAACACAGTATCTGGAGAAAATTCATACAGTTTGATAGTAAGTCATGGTATTTTGTCACTTTGACCAAAAGGATAGGAAAAATTCTAAAATCTCTAGAAATGTTCAGAGCAATTCTATAGGTTTTATATAAGCATAACCAAGCAGAAGCAGCTATTACAATGTAGGATTTTTGGAAATGTGTATGTTTTCTTTATTATATATAATGTTGAGAGGACAACATCCATAAGCACTGAATATTGTATAAATTAAGACATACTCTTGTCCTGGTGGTTATTATATGTGAATGATTATAATAAATTGTTTCAGAAAGTGTTTAAATTTTAGGAGCATCAGGAATGTTGGCTAGATAAGAAAACAGTAATTTAAAGGTGAAAAAGGTATTTTATTAAGACATAAAATAAAAGCAACACAAGTAATTGAAAATAATGGGCTATAAACCAAAGGCAACGATTGATATCAGTTGGTATCAATAGCTGTTTTATAGTACGAAATAAAAATTAAAAATCACAACTTGGAAATATAAGACCACATCTTCTCAGAAATCAGAGATATTGAAAATAAACTTTCTTTAAAGAGATATCCCAGGCTCAGATGTTAGCCAACCTAGATTTTAAACTTGACTAATGTATTTTTAACCAAAACTCCTATCTCTAGCTCTATTTGTAATAAACTTCATCCAAAGTAAATGGTACCAATTTGTCTGTTGTGATATATACTGTTTTCATTTTATTATTCTTCTATTCTTCCACTTACTTGAATTTTGTATAATCATATTTTACTTTTATTAAAAAATGAGAGAACTCCAAGCAAATAACAGATCTTTAAAAGGATTTATTCTGAACAATAGCCATTCAAAGAATTACACTATTCTCTAACTTTTCTGTATTTTTTGCATTTTAATAACTAAATTAAATGTATTAAAATAATCAATCAGGGATCCCTGGGTGGCGCAGCGGTTTGGCGCCTGCCTTTGGCCCAGGGCGCGATCCTGGAGACCAGGGATCGAATCCCACGTCGGGCTCCCGGTGCATGGAGCCTGCTTCTCCCTCTGCCTGTGTCTCTGCGCCTCTCTCTCTCTCCCTGTGACTATCATAAATAAATAAAAATTAAAAAAAAATAATAATCAATCATACTGTTATTAAAAATTAAAAAATGCATGTGATAACCTAGGTACACTATAAACTTTTATATTTATTAAATGCTCATAACAACTCTATGCAACTGGAAATGTTATTATTCCTTTTCAGTAGTTAGAAAACTTAGGTTGGGAGATTAATATCTCCCCCAAAATTGTGTTACAGATAAAATTAGAACATAGATATGTCTTATTTTGCCTATTAGATTTGCACATTTTCCGTTGAGTAAAGGAACCAATTAATTCATTCAAAACTGCAAGTCCAGTTGTCTTCTCTGTACATAGCCTGAGGGTTGTGAAAGTTATTTTGATTTGTAACCCATTTCCAGTAAACAGAATTTCATTTCTCTTTTATTCATGCTTCACAAGAATGTAGAATAAAAGGTGTTTTGGGGAGAAGATTGAGAAAGTATTTAAATATCAACATTGACTGAAGTAGGTGAAAAGATCATAGGAAACATCTAAGTGTGTTTTCATGTGTAATACCTAGAAAAATCTGCATTGGTGGTTTCTGTGTAGAAGTCAAATATTATTTTAACTCATCTGACATGTGTGAATGATTATGATTGAAGAATAAGAAATTGTTGTAGCTCAAATCTTACTTTACCACAATGGATCTTACACCTTAGGAGATCAATTTTCTGCAAAGGATTCTTCTTTTTAAGTTTTTCTTTAGTATTCTTTTTCTACTCTTCTACTTTCTGGACTACTTTTCTTCCTCTAAGTGGGTTTGGTCACTATGATCTTTTGCTCCTAAGAAGGAGAAAGACTGCAAGGGGAATCACGATGTTGAGACCTTAGAAACAAATCCAAGTTTGCACCCTTTTGGTTTCAGTGAGAGTTAAGCCTGAATAGGTTCCCTGTCTGCCATTCACAGTCTGTTATATAAAGGACATAATATGGAAATGATGATTAATTTGTCTTGAAACATTTTTAGGTCAAAGTTTTCTTGATGGTAAAAAAGGAAGCAGAAAAGATATCACAGGATTTGCATTTTCTTTATGTGTTCTCACATTTCACTCCTACTTCTCATCAATAAGAGTTTATATTCTTCTCATTAAAAAAGAAATTTTATTTAACCTGTTCAAAGTTACAATAATTTTTTAAATTGCATTTGAAATGTCGCATATCATTTTTTTAAAAGTTCGGCTTTGATGAGATATAACTAATGTATTGTGTATGTTTAAGGTACACAAAGAATTTATTACAAAAAGACAATATGGATATTTGAGGATAATTAGCTTAATAACAGAACTGAAATTTGACAGAACTGAAAGAAGATTGGAGAGCTGTGAAATAAGTCAATTTCATGTATAGGCCTAGAGAAACAAAAGGAAGGAAAACAGACAATAGCAAAGAATAATAGACGATTTTAGCAGAAAGGTCAAACAGTGGTGTATTAAGTACTAGAGAGGGGAGAATGAGTTTGACCAGCAACATACTAGAAGAGATCATAACTGATAATGTCTCAAAGTGATGACAGTCACCATCCGCCAATCAAGAAGCAAGCGTGCGTGACACACACACAGTTGATCAAGACAAATATAAAGAACATTGCCCTTAGTTGTTTTTTCTCAAGACATTGCAGAAATAGTTTAAACAAATTCAAAACATCATAACTCAATACACATTGAGTCCATACCTTAATACCGTAGTTTGTATCAGAACATTTTTGAAAAATTGTATTTTAGCAATCTTATATAGAATAGAGACAAGGAGAATATACATTTGCTTTTTCAATTTTTTTTGCAAATAACATGTATTTATTTCTCTATTTTATTTATAATAATTATTTCATTAACTCATAATCATATTTCAAAAGTATTTTTATTTTTTTGAAAATTTAATCCTTAACTATGTATTTTTTAAAAAGTTTGATTCATTTCAGCTCAGAAGTGGCATTTGATATGGAAATAACTGTATCTGAAAATGTCTCCAATAATGTGGTTTTCATCAGGCACATCTTTCAAGGAGTTTTATTCTGACCTTCTAAAAAGGATTATTTGTAGATATCTCTATATATTATTTATTATGTATATTATAATATGTATAATTATTATTATAATAATTAAAGATTGCTTTCCAAAAGTAATTACTCTTTCTGAGATTACATTTACCTATTTTTATAAAAGGCTGCTAATCATGATCCAATTGAACAGCATTTCTCATCTGGGTTAAAAATTTCAGCTGAGTACATAATTGATAGAAAACTGATTAAATGAAATCAGGTCAACTGCTTTGTTCTTTCTGTTTATTTTGCTAACTTCTATGTTTTTGAAATAGTGATAAACTCAGAGTTCAAAATTCAACACATATTGAAAATAAAACAATAAAAATTCTTTCATTCACTATGTCCTCTGGAAATGCAGTCACCTCTCCAGATACAACCAATGTTAAAAGATTTTTTTATATCATTTGAGAGATATTATGTGTGTGTCATGTATGTGTAATATAAAACAACATAAATACTTTTCTTAACTTTTTGAGACAAATGATATCCTACAATACACATTTCTCTGTTTCAGAGATGTATTTTTCAAGATTCTAACTGGCTTCTAAGCAACTTGTAATACTAGAATCAACCTCATTAGAATTAGTCAAATGAGAAGAGTACATCCTTTCAAAGGGCCCTAACAGGCTGCCATACTTGTGGTCTTTCTTTTTCTTTCTTTCTTCTTTCTTTCTTTCTTTCTTTCTTTCTTTCTTTCTTTCTTTCTTTCTTTCTTCTTTCTTTTTTTCTTTCTTTCTTTCTTTCTGAAAGAGGGAGAGAAGGTGTGCACATGTGCGAGTGGGAAAGAACGGGAAGAGGGATAGAGAGAATCCTCAACAGACTCTCCACTGAGCTGGAGCTGGACTGGACTTGGGACTCCTTCCCAGGACCCTGTGATCATGACTTGAGCCAAAATCAAGAGTCCAGCACTCAACCAGCTAAGCCACCTATGTACCCCTCTTATCATCACAATCTATAACATATTCTGTCCTCATTTTGTTTATATTCTGAAAGGGTCTTTTTGTTCTACTATTTGTTTTTACTTTCAACAGTTGAATTTCTTATTCTAAATTATATCAGAAAATAAGGCAGAGTATAAACATCAAACAGATACAGGATGGTAAATTTGCAGTTATTTGTTTAATATTTTTACTGCAATATAAAATCTGAGAATTAAAGTCAAGATCCATGTGAAAGATATATCCATCTAGAGTGAATTTTTCAAATTATTTCTTTGTATTTGCTGATAATATATTACATCAGTTTTAATATATATATTACTCCCTCACATACATGCTCTCTATATCCTAGAAATATAGGAACCCCTAAATGAAAAATGAGGATGGAATTAGTGACCCTATAGTAAATACTTTTACCCCAATCAACTATAGGAAATTTAAAAGTGACATGGGAATATATGAGGTATTTTAAAAATATTTTTAAACATATGTATTCTGTTAAGTTTTTAAATAATAGAAATTCCCCAGAGTAACTATCCTGAGCATCACATGAAAAATGTGTTTAAGGATCCAGTGGCAAAAGATGAAGCTGGTCTGTGTTTGGCAGCATGGCATAACGCAAAATTATGCTAAACTCTTAAACTAGCTACTCAGCTCTAGCATAGTTTTGGCATGCAGAGAAAAGGAAATACAGGTCTTCTGACACTGCAGATTTTTTCTAAAGCAATCACAAATTCAGATTTCTATTAAAATATTCTGATTTCTACATGTCTCTCAAATCAGCTGATATTTAATACTGAGTGTTTTAGGGTATATAAGATTTATATTCTACAATCTCAGTAGATTCTCACAAGACTCCAACAAGTCAAGCAAAAAAAACCATCTGAGGATCAGGAAGTGTAACTTGTCCAAGGCTCAGTAATAGTCTTTCAGCAATAATTCTCAATGCCTAAATATGGAAAACACTTCTCCCATTTGATACATTAATTCATTCATTTTGATTGAATACAGTCCTGATTTTCTCTACCTTGTCTGAAAAATTCAGCAGGGATTTTTGTTGTTGTTGTTGATTTCCTTTGCAACAGGTGTTTTCTCTTCATGCTCAATAGTTATTTCAATTAAACTGTCAGGATATGTTTCACACTCACCAAAACCTGGCATCGTATAGCAGTGTGCAAACCATTCATGAGGAAGTATGGAGAGCATTGCAATGGGTATACAAATGTTTTTATATAAAAGTCTTCTGATCTCTCTCTTTCTCTCTAGCACTAAATAAATCCCTAAATAGGTTCTTGTTATAAGAAAAATCAAATATTGATTCTAATTATACACTGATTTCAAACTCAGTTTCAACAAGGATTGAAGGTAAAAGACATTAAGTTTTGCTTTGTAAGCTCTTCCAGGGATGAATTGCATTGGCCTCTTGAAATGCCTCCTAGTCATCATTTTCAAAGGCATTTAATGGTTGTACTAGATCTAAATCATAACTTATATGTGCATTGATACTTGCTAGTTGTATTAAAGGCCTGAGTCAGCACTGGCCATGGCTGAGCAAGATCAGTTTATTTGGTGGCTTCCACCCAACTGGAAAAGGGTTGCAGCTTTCACTGTGACCATGATAAACCACTCTGTCTGGTTGCCTGATAGAGAAGATTCTTTGAACTTATTAGATTGTTGTGTACTTGCTTATAGTTTCAGCTGAATTCCTAAGAGATTTGACTTAAGTTGTACATTTCAATACGGCTTTTAATAATTTAAAAAATTGTAGAATTCTGAATATGAAGGCAACTGAGAGATAATATAGCCTAGTTCCTTATTTTAAGGAGAGGGCAATCAGGCACATAGCAGAATGACTGCTCTAGATCAGAGAGCTTGTTAGTAGCAGCCACATTGAAATGAAAATATAGGGCTCCAAATATAAGGCTAACATTTGAATGCCTGTACTAGCTTTTTAAGTGCTAGGATTTACTATTGAGGCATTCTAGCATTTAAAAAATAAAAGAGGAGAGGTGGGAAATCAGATGTGGAAAAAACATTAATATTCTTTGTTAAAGATTTCCTCCAAAATGTTTCGTGGAGGCTATAATGTTTTCTCTTTTACTGAAAAGCACCTGAGGTAATCAACAACTCTGCAAAGACAAAACCACACAGGTTAGAAACAACCACATGCTTTCACAAGCAAGAATTACTTCCTAAAAGATACTTATTTTAATTAATCTTTTGACCCTCTTCTGCGTTCAAGTGATTCTTGTAGGCGACATAGTTACAAATGGTTCCCATAATATGAAACTTAGAAATGACATGGGCAAAATAGTTCTTCTACCAAGTGTTGTTTAGGATAAGAATGAGGTGAGATTACTTCTGATTAATATATTCAGAATAGATTTATAGAGATGATACATGCTATTTGTCATTAAGAAAAAAAATAAATGAACTCTTTTCAATAGGTAGGAATGAAAGCATTATTCCCAGTACAATTATTAATGTATATTCCAGGCAGAGGGATTAGCAAAATAAAGGTATGGAGGTAGAGTGGGGTAGGTATAACAGGACCATAGCAAAAGTAGAATTTGCAATTTGCTCAGAGTTAATATATTTCAAAGGTAAAGTTGAAGATAATCTTGGTAAATAAAAAATACTTGAGTGATATATTATCACACTTGGGTGTTATAAATATAGGAATGAAGAACTCTAGAGAATGTTTAAAGAGGGAAATGATAATGATATGAGCAGTGTTTTAGGAAGCTCATGCTAGCAAAAGGATGTATTGCATAGGATTCATACTCCAAGGAAAGGAGAGTTTGAAGACTGCAATTGGATGGAACAGTGGAAATGTATGATACAGAAGCATGTGAATTTATTGAAAAAAAAATCAGTATATCTTTATAATTAATTCAATGGAGAAAGTGAATAATATAATAATATAAACAAAAGGCATCATTAAAGATAGTTTTAAATTTTCATGTCTTTGGGCAGTCCAGGTGGCTCAGCAGTTTAGCGCTGCCTTCAGCCCACGGCGTGATCCTGGGGACCCATGATGGAGTCCTATGTCAGGCTCCCTGCATGGAGCCTGCTTCTCCCTCTGCCTGTGTCTCTGCCTCCCTCTCTGTTTCTCAAATAAATAAAATCTTTTAAAAAAATTTCATGTCTTTAAAGAATAATGATATAATAAAGATAAGGACATCAGTTAAGTGGAACAAATTTTAAAAGAAAGGTAATATCAGAAAGGGAGACAGAAGGTAAAGACTGCTAACTCTGGGAAACGAATTAGGGGTGGTAGAAGGGGAGGAGGGCAGGGGGTGGGAGTGAATGGGTGACGGGCACTGGGGGTTATTCTGTATGTTAGTAAATTGTAAACCAATAAAAAATAAATTTAAAAAAATAAAAAATAAAAAAATAAAAGAAAGGTAGTGAGTTTAGTTTTGAATCCTCTAATTTTAAGAAGACCCTAGTCTGGCCAGGTGAAATTTTATTGATAGATTTAGATATATGAATATGGCGGGTATCCCTCAAAATATGATATTAGAAGCAATCTAAAGGGAGTGAAAATCAGGAAAAGGAGTGTGAGTTTCAAGAATGTTCCTATAAAGAAAATGGAAATAATGACCCAGCCAAAGAGCAAGAGAAGATATAGTCAGAATGTATGAAGCAAACTAGTGGATGCTGAGTAGCAAAAAGAAAAAAAAAAGTGAAAAAAGTTCTGGATGAAGTTGGAAAGATGAGCAACTGCCATTTCTTCAAGCTCTTAACCCAAAGTAGACCTTAGAAGATGGAGAAACTCTGAATATCTTACCATGTTTGAGGACTTTACAGAACTTGAAAATACCAGAGCAAAGACATAGCACTTAGCACACTATAAATAACATCTTGCTTTAAAAACATTATATGTATTTCTTATTTTAAAATAAATAGTCGGGATCCCTGGGTGGCGCAGCGGTTTGGCGCCTGCCTTTGGCCCAGGGCGCGATCCTGGAGACCCGGGATCGAATCCCACATCGGGCTCCCGGTGCATGGAGCCTGCTTCTCCCTCTGCCTATGTCTCTGCCTCTCTCTCTCTCTCTCTCTGTGACTATCATAAAAAAAAAAAAAAAAAAAAAAAAATTAAAATAAATAGTCTGAGATTTAAAGCATCTGTCAAATGATCTATATGTGCGTTTTAATGCATTATGACATCATTTCATGTTGAAAAGCCTTTTTCTAGATTTTGTTGACTGTATTATATGATGCCTGTCAAACTGACTGAGTTCATCACTGACCCAGATAAATGTGTACATTACAAGTAAACATGATATGTTTGATATGTGAAATGTCAAGGTAAGTCTTCTAGCTAAGCCATAGCTTCTCCCAAATTATATGATCCCTTCTAAGCACCTTTTTATCTGATAAATCCCTATTAATGAGCAATATTTCTTTTCATGCTAAAGTTACATTATATTAATTCTTTTTTCTAAAACAGTAATGAGCGTTTAAAAAAAAACAGCATTAGGAATTTCACACATTTTTTATAATTGATAAAATGACACATTTGGTGTCAAATGACACATTCATTTTCCTCCATTACACCCATTACATTCTTTACTCTTCATTAGCATTACTTATTAATTTTCCAAAATAATATTTATGAGCAGTACTTCTAACAACTATAAAATCTTTCAGAAATAAACCTCACTTCAGGAATAGAGAATTTCATGTTCCAACTGCTCAATTTTATTGAAGAGTTAATAAGTTTATTTGAAAGAATGAAAAGCTACTCTGACATGATCAACACTAGTGACAATATTCTCTCATTACTTAACATTCAGTAGTAGAAAATATTGAGAAAGTCACTTTACAGAATATAAAATCCAGGTTTCAAGTCAATAATAAATATGACCTGATTTTTAGAATAGAAGACAAAAGGATATTAAAGAAAAAACTATTGAAGAAAAATTTTTACACTGTTTTATGCACACACACATACACACACACCGCATCTCTATCTTTCCCCTTATATCATATGCATTAGAGGGGTTTTTAGCCTTCCTAAAATATAAGGGTTTGGATTTTCATTTTCAACATTTAACTGGAAATATGGTGAAACCTCTCTGATACAATTCTCTTAAAATTGTTAGAATATATGTATTTAAAATTGAGATGATGCAAAATTACTGCAGTACTTCAGAAGTGTGATTTTATTTTTTTAAATTAGGAATCCATTAGAGATAAAAAAAAGAAAAAAAAAAAACCTCCAAAATAGCCTTTGTGTTGATTTTATCTATTGTGTTTATCCTTGGCTACTAGAGACTGGGATTTACCAAGTAAAAGGACAAATGACAAAGCCAAGGATAGGAGCAGTAAAAAAGTTCAAATTGGGGCATCCAAGTGGACCTAAGACTCCATAAACACAAACTCCTCAGTGAGTAGAGCTTGAGAACAGGGAAAAATACATGTCTAATTTTGGTTCTGGTATAAGCAGGAAAAAAAATTCTGAAAATTTTTAAGCACAAATGTGCACTCAGATTTGGGGTTAAAATCCACTTACCTTTATTATCTGAAACCCCAGAGTAAAGAATCTGAAGAAATTTCTGATTGGTAGTATCATCAACTCCATGACAGAAACAAAGGCAAATACTCTATGGAAGAAAAAACTTTAATTTAAGCCTCAATACTGTCTTGATTAGCTGGGCTTTACAATCAGTCTTCAAAAAGTTTATTTTGATTGCTTTGAATTTGTTTTTCCATATAAATTTAAATGATATTTTAAATAAAGCACACAGCTTGTTTGGATTTTTTTTCTTGATTGACATCAAATGTAACAATAGTGCATATTTTTAAAACATATTTTATTTATTTACTTATTATTCCGGAGAGAAGGAGAAGAAGAGAATCTCAGGCATTTTCTGCTCTGAGTGAGGAACCCTACATGGGCCTCAATCTTACAACCCTGAGATCATGACCTGAGCCAAAACCAAGAGTTGGGTGCTCAACCAACTGAGCCACCAAGGCACTTCTAACAACATTGAAACTTAAAATCAACTAACATGCTCTATATCTTCAAATTTAGTTCATTTTTTAAAAATCAGTATTCTCTAATTTTCTGTATATAGATCACACAAAAATTTTGTTCAATTTATGACCAGTATTTTATTTTTTGGTGTTTTTGTAAATAGTATTTGCTTTATAAATTGGGTTCAATGTTTCACTGCTGGTAAATAGAAATTTAATGTTTTTTTATATTACCTTGCACCCTGCAACCTTGCAAAATTCACATAAAACTAATGTAAATTTATCGTAGATTCCTTGGATTTTCTATGAGACAATGATATCATCTGTGAATTGAAACAGTTTTATTTCTTCCTTTCTAATCTGGATGAATCTTGTTTCTTTTTATTTTTGCACTAGTTAAAACTTTGAATACAATGCTGGATGTCAGCCTTGTTCTAATCTTAGTTAGAAAGGATTTAGCCTTTCACTATTATGTATCATTTTGGCTATAAGGTTTTTGTTGATGCTTCTCATCAGATAAAAATGTTCCATTCTACTTTTAGTTTGCTGATAACTTTTATCATTAGTGAGTATTGAACTTTGCCAAATGCTTCTGTGTCCATTAAGATGACCACAGCATTTTCTTTTTTAGCATGTTGTGATATGTTAACACTCATGGAAAATGCTATTTTTCAAGGTTATTCTTTTTGTATGTTGCTGGAATAGATATAATAACATTTTGCTAAAGCTTTTTGAGTCTAAATTCATTAGTATTTTTGCCTTATAGTTTCTATTTTTTGTTAATTCTGTTAATTTTGATATCAATGAAACCCCACAAACTTAGAGAATACTCCCTTCCCTTTGATTTCTTTTCCTCCTCTTCAATTTTTCTGAAAGTTTTTGTGTGAAGATATAGTATTATTTTTTCTTAAATGTTTGACAATTTCTCCCCCAAACTCTCTGGGTTTAAGGTTCCTTGATGAAAAGATTTTTACTAGAAATTTACTTTCTTTGGTAGATCTAGGACTACTCAGGTTATCTATGTCTTCTGAATAATTTTCATAATTTGCATCTTTTATAGAATTAGTCTATTTCAACTATTTGTTGAATTTATGGACACAAAATAGTTTGTGGAATCTCTCTCTCTTTGTAGTGGGAAGTAACTTTATTTCTTACACTGATCCCTCTTTTCTGTAATCCTTGTTTCTCCTAAAATGTGGCCTTTATGTATTATTTTGGTTCTAAGGTAATGACAGGCAAGATGGAGAATCTCCTTCAGGGATGAAAATGATACATTCTCCAGCTCTTCAGTTACTGTCTGAGTTAAGGAAAGAAGTTCTAAGCAATATACTGTTTTCTAAGGCTATGCAGGAGATGTTGATGGTAAAACAAAAACAAAAACAACAAAAACAAACAAACAAAGAACACTAGTACAGCTGTGAAAGGATTTGGTCCTGACAAATAGACTGCTGATTTAAGAAACAAGATTACAGGGGCACCGGGTGGCACAATTGGCTAAATGTTGGACTCTAGTTTCAGCTCAGGTCATGATCTCAGGATCCTAGGTTGGACCCTACCTTGGGCTCTGCACTCAGAGTCTATAGAATTTTGACCACTTCTAAAGGGTTTGGATGGCATGAGTAAAGGCAAAGGCACAAGGTCAAGAAGTCTGTCCACAACGCTGTTCTTGAGGTGGGGCAAGGCAGCAAAAAGACAGCTCTGAGAAAAAGTCTACTTCCTGTGAAAACTTCTCATACATCCCAATAAAATAAGGGGTCAATTCCTCGAGTAGTCTGTGCCGTTACTATAAGTTGCAAGGCTTTGGTCTGAAGCCCCCTGTGATATATATAATCACCACTTGTTTCTTCTTCACACCACTGGCCACAAACTCTGTTTTGTAGGTCTATTCCATGATCTGTTTTGCTGCTGCTGAGGCCAAATTATTCTGTTTCAAATACAAAAGGGTGACCACATTCCACAGCTTTTCTTGTAAGATCAACACAGACAAATCAGGAGACAGCTGAACACAGAGATTGAAAGATAAAGAAATCATTTAAAATTTAGGTGTTTGACAGTACATTAAGAAAATTATTCACCATGACCAAGTAGGATTTATCCCTGGGACACAAGGCTGGTTCAACACCCGTAAAATAATCAATGTGATTGATCATATCAGCAAGAGAAAAACCAAGAACCATATGATCCTCTCATTGGATGCAGAGAAAGCATTTGACAAAATACAGCATCCATTCCTGATCAAAACTCTTCAGAGTGTAGGGATAGAGGGAACATTCCTCCACATCTTAAAAGCCATCTATGAAAAGCCCACAGCAAATATCATTCTCAATGGGGAAGCACTGGGAACCTTTCCCCTAAGATCAGGAACAAGACAGGGATGTCCACTCTCACCACTGCTGTTCAACATAGTACTGGAAGTCCTAGCCTCAGCAATCAGACAACAAAAAGACATTAAAGGCATTCAAATTGGCAAAGAAGAAGTCAAACTCTCCCTCTTCGCCGATGACATGATACTCTACATAGAAAACCCAAAAGTCTCCACCCCAAGATTGCTAGAACTCATACAGCAATTCGGTAGCGTGGCAGGATACAAAATCAATGCCCAGAAGTCAGTGGCATTTCTATACACTAACAATGAGACTGAAGAAAGAGAAATTAAGGAGTCAATCCCATTTACAATTGCACCCAAAAGCATAAGATACCTAGGAATAAACCTCACCAAAGATGTAAAGGATCTATACCCTCAAAAGTATAGAACACTTCTGAAAGAAATTGAGGAAGACACAAAGAGATGGAAAAATATTCCATGCTCATGGATTGGCAGAATTAATATTGTGAAAATGTCAATGTTACCCAGGGCAATATACACGTTTAATGCAATCCCTATCAAAATACCATGGACTTTCTTCAGAGAGTTAGAACAAATTATTTTAAGATTTGTGTGGAATCAGAAAAGACCCCGAATAGCCAGGGGAATTTTAAAAAAGAAAACCATATCTGGGGGCATCACAATGCCAGATTTCAGGTTGTTCTACAAAGCTGTGGTCATCAAGACAGTGTGGTACTGGCCAAAAACAGACACATAGATCAATGGAACAGAATAGAGAACCCAGAAGTGGACCCTGAACTTTATGGTCAACTAATATTCGATAAAGGAGGAAAGACTATCCATTGGAAGAAAGACAGTCTCTTCAATAAATGGTGCTGGGAAAATTGGACATCCACATGCAGAAGAATGAAACTAGACCACTCTCTTTCACCATACACAGAGATAAACTCAAAATGGATGAAAGATCTAAATGTGAGACAAGATTCCATCAAAATCCTAGAGAAGAACACAGGCAACACCCTTTTTGAACTCGGCCACAGTAATTTCTTGCAAGATACATCCACGAAGGCAAAAGAAACAAAAGCAAAAATGAACTATTGGGACTTCATCAAGATAAGAAGCTTTTGCACAGCGAAGGATACAGTCAACAAAACTCAAAGACAACCTACAGAATGGGAGAAGATATTTGCAAATGACATATCAGATAAAGGGCTAGTTTCCAAGATCTATAAAGAACTTATTAAACTCAACACCAAAGAAACAAACAATCCAATCATGAAATGGGCAAAAGACATGAAGAGAAATCTCACAGAGGAAGACATAGACATGGCCAACGTGCATATGAGAAAATGCTCTGCATCACTTGCCATCAGGGAAATACAAATCAAAACCACAATGAGATACCACCTCACACCAGTGAGAATGGGGAAAATTAACAAGGCAGGAAACAACAAATGTTGGAGAGAATGCGGAGAAAAGGGAACCCTCTTACACTGTTGGTGGGAATGTGAACTGGTGCGGCCACTCTGGAAAACTGTGTGGAGGTTCCTCAAACAGTTAAAAATATACCTGCCCTACGACCCAGCAATTGCACTGTTGGGGATTTACCCCAAAGATACAAATGCAATGAAGCGCCGGGACACCTGCACCCCGATGTTTATAGCAGCAATGGCCACAATAGCCAAACTGTGGAAGGAGCCTCGGTGTCCAACGAAAGATGAATGGATAAAGAAGATGTGGTTTATGTATACAATGGAATATTACTCAGCTATTAGAAATGACAAATACCCACCATTTGCTTCAACGTGGATGGAACTGGAGGGTATTATGCTGAGTGAAGTAAGTCAGTCGGAGAAGGACAAACATTATATGTTCTCATTCATTTGGGGAATATAAATAATAGTGAAAGGGAATATAAGGGAAGGGAGAAGAAATGTGTGGGAAATATCAGAAAGGGTGACAGAAGGTAAAGACTCCTAGCTCTGGGAAACGAACTAGGGGTGGTAGAAGGGGAGGAGGGCGGGGGGTGGGAGTGAATGGGTGATGGGCACTGGGGGTTATTCTGTATGTTAGTAAATTGAACACCAATAAAAAATAAATTTAAAAAAAATAAAAAAAATAATAAAATTTAGGTGTTTGAAAAAAAATAAAAAAATAAAATAAAATGTAGGTGTTTGTTGTGCATTTTTGTGGAATCTCCTATGTAATGGACAGAAATACCTACCTTCACCCTAAAAAAGCCTATGTCCTAATTCTACTGTGCACTAACTTACATTGAAAAATTGACTTACCTACGTGATTAAGGATATTACTCAGCCATTAGAAACGACAAATACCCACCATTTGCTTCAACGTGGATGGAACTGGAAGGTATTACCCTGAGTGAAGTAAGTCAATCGGAGAAGGACAAACATTGTATGTTCTCATTCATTTGGGGAATATAAATAATAGTGAAAGGGAATATAAGGGAAGGGAGAAGAAATGTGTGGGAAATATCAGAAAGGGAGACAGAACATAAAGACTCCTAACTCTGGGAAACGAACTAGGGGTGATGGAAGGGGAGGAGGGCGGGGGGTGAGGGTGAAAGGGTGACGGGCACTGAGGGGGGCACTTGACGGGATGAACACTGGGTGTTATTCTGTATGTTGGTAAATTGAACAACAATAAAAATAAATTTATTATTAAAAAAAAAGGATTGAGATGGGGAAGTTATTTTGGATTATCCAGATGAGCCCAGGATCATCATAAGGACCCTTCTAAGAGAAAGAGAAGAATAAGAGTCAGAATTGGAGGGGGTGATATGACAGAAGCAGTGAGGGACAAGAGAATATGAAAATAGAAGTGATGCTACAGGGATGCAGGCACCCAGTAGAAGATGGAAATGGAAGGGAAGTAGATTATTTTGCAGAGCCCCGAGAAGGAATCTGGCTGACACTGTTTTTAAATTTTCTGTCCTCTAGAAATGTAAGAAAATCCATTTCTATGGTGACAAGCCGGTAAGTGTATTGTGATATATTACAATAGGAAACTTCGTACCTTATTATGCTTTTAATGGCTGTGTAGTCCACATGATGTCCCTTTTTTATTTCTTGTTTTGGTAATTTTGTCTTCTTCCTTCCACCCACCCCCAACCTTTGACTTGCTCAATTTGGTTAGAGTTCAAATATATAAATTCTGTTTTTTTTAAGGAACTACCTTTTTTTTTTTTTTTTTTGGAACTACCTTTTAATCACACTGATTTTTCTATTTCTTCTTTGTTTTAGTTGATTTCATTTCAATTATTTAATTTATTCTTCCACTTGTTTTGAGTTTAATCTTCTTTCTCTAGTTTCTTAAAAAATTCTTACATTATTGATTTGAGACATTTATTTTTTTCTGGTATATTCAGTTGAAGGTCACAACTTCCCTCTAAGTAATGCTTTAGCTGAATCCTAAACTTTTGATATTGTGTAGTTTCATTTTCATTCACTTCAAATTATTTTTACATTTGTTTTGAGAATTCCTCTTGGCTTCATGTGTTATTTTGCTGAGAGGTGCTTGGGTGGCTCAGCCATTTAAGCCTCTGAGTTTTGATTTTTGGCTCAGGTAACGATTCCAGGGTCATGAGACCAAACCCTGCACTGGGCTCCATGATCAGGGCAGAGTCTGCTTGGGATTCTCACTCTCACTTTCCCTCTGCTCTCCTCCCATGTGCACTCTCTCGTTCTTTCTCTAAGATAAATAAATAAATCATTAAAAAAAAAAAAAGAAATGCTTTGCTTAAATTGAAATAATTGGAAATTTTTCAATTGTCTTTCTATCATTATGTTTTAGCATAAACCTCTTATTATCACATAGAACATATAATGTATAATTTCTATCCTCTAACTTTCTTAAAGTTTATGTTCCAGAATAAGATTTTTCTTGGTTAATGTTAAGTGCACTTGAGAGGAATGTATATTTGCCTATTGCTGTGGTATCTTCTATAAACATCAGTGAACAGTAAACAGAATCAATTCAAAGAAAATCTCTCCTAAACATATCATAATAAAAGTGACAAAAACATAAAATAAAGAAAAAAATTTAAGCAGCTAAAAAAAAATAACACAACACATGACACCTGGGAACAATGACTCAAGTGACTGGTTTCTCATCAGAAACTGAATGACAGAAAACTGTGCAACAGCATTTTAGAAGAAAAAACGAAAACAAATAATTCTATATCTAATAAAAATACCCTTCATATATGAATGACATGTTTATGTGAAGGAAAACTAAGAAAATAAATTGCAAGCAGACTGGCTGTATACAAAAATGCTGAAAGGACTCCTCAGGCTGAAAGGAAATAATGCTAGTGGGTAACCTGGACCTTCAGCATTAATGGTAACTAGTTGGATAAATATAAAATACTAAAAATTATCCCCTTAAGTTCTTACATTTAATATGTATCTTTAAAATATGCAGTTTTTGCTGGTTAAGTTTTTAAATATATATATATATATATATATATATATATATATATAGAGAGAGAGAGAGAGAGAGAGAGAGAGAGAGAGAGAGAGAATGCATGACAACTGCAACATAATGGTTGATGGGACTAAAAAACAAAACCCACTATCTCAAAGGTTTCTACGTTTTATGTGAAGTGATACAATATTAACTCTAAATAGTTTGTGAAATATTCAGTATGAATGTTTCAATTTCTAGAGCTACTTCTAAAAAAAATATAAAGAAAGCCAAAAGGAAAATAGGTACATTAGAAAGAGATAATTAAAAAAATTTAAATAAGCTAAAAGGAGCCAGGAAAATTGAAACAGTGAAGCAACAGTAACAACAAGAACAAAACAAATGGGGCAAACAGAATACAAAAGAGAAAATGGTAGACTCAAATCCAACCACATCAATAGTTGTATATCAGATATTAATGTTCTGCATACTCCAATAAAAAGAAGTGATTGATAGAGTGCATTAAACAATAACTGAAACAGAATCTCACTCTATGCCACCTACAAGAGATGCATTTTAAATACAATGATATAGATTGGTTGAATGTGACTTATGGAAAATGATAAAATGTACAAATGATACATATGAGAAGACTAGGGTAGCTATTTAATTAATGTGAAAAAGACTCTGTGACTAAAGGAACTACCAGAAATTAATAAAGATATTTTATTATTTATTTATTTTTTAAGATATTTTATAATTAAAAGGTGTAGCAGATCATCAGGAAGAAATAACAATTATAAATATGTGTTTCCCAAATAATAGAATCTCAAATTATAAGACAAAAAATAGAACAAAGTAAAGAAAAGGAAACAATGAAGACTAGTAATCAAATGAATAGAAAACAGGCATATAATAGAGAAAACTTGCAAAACAGAAACTCGTTCTTTAAAAAAATTGAGCACATTGCCAAACTCCTATCTAGATCAATAAAGAAAAATAGGGAAGCAATGCAAAACAATAAATAAATAAAACCCATATCAGGAATAAAATAAGAGGTTTTCACTATAGATCTGACATATATTAAAATGATAGTAAGATAATAATAGAAATAATATTATGTCAAAAATTTGATAACTTCAACAAAATATATACATTTCCTAAAAAAATACAATTTATTAAAATTGGCATAAGAAACAGAATCTAGGGATGCCTGCGTGGCTCAGTAGTGGAGCATCTGCCTTTGGCTCAGGGTGCCATCCCGGGGTCTCAGGATGGATTCCTGGCATTGGGCTCCCCCCAGGGAGCCTGCTTCTCCCTCTGCCTGTGTCTTTGCCTCTCTATCTCTCTGTGTCTCTCATGAATAAGTAAATAAAATCTTTTTAAAAAAGAGAGAGATGCTGGAAAGCATAATATTTATAAAAATAAATTGAATTTATGACGAACCTTTTACAAAGGGGAAAGTCTTTTTTGGCCAGGTAGGTTTACTAGTAAATTCTATCAAATATCGAAGAAAAATTTAAAATCAATCTAATATAAACTACTTCAGAAAATTATGAGAGAAAATTCAAGGCACATTTCTTTTTAGTCATCCAGTTTATTGGCATAATGTTTTGGAGGCCAATATAACTCTTATATGAAAACTTTATAAACATATTACAAAAATGAAAAGGACAAACTAATAGCACTCATGAACATAGATGAATACCTAACAAAATATTAGCAAATCTAATTTCAACATAAGATAATATATCATAAATATCACATTTATTCAAAGAATGTGAGATTTATGTAAGACTTGAAAATTAAATAATGAAATTGGTTACATTGGCAAAATAAAGAAGAAATACTATATAACCATTGTTACAGATTCAGGAAAAAATATTTAATAAATTCAACACCTATCCATTGGAAAACAAACTAACAAAATACCTCTAAGCCACTAGGAATAGCAGGGAACTTTCACAAACTGATAAAGAACATATACAGAAAAACATTAAGTCAACATCATTCCTACTGGGAAAGTCTAACTTATTTTCCCATGCTTTTTATAAAAAAAAAAAATTTGTTCACTTCTATTCACATTTTTCTAGATTTCATACTTATTTGTATCTAGCTAACAATGATAAACAAAAACATCAAAACAGAAATGGGGAAAAAATAATCTCGATTTGCAGATAATATAACTCTTTACCTAGAAAATCTCAGGAAACCTGTGAAACAAGAACTGATAAGCAAATTTGGCAATATCGCAGGGTACATGATTACTATTAAAAAAATCAGCTACAGTCTTTTGCATTAGTTGCAAACAATTGAAAAAAGTGAAGAAAACAATTCAACTTACAGCAGTGCCTAAAAACCTAAAATGGTTAGGAATAAATCTAAGATATCAATGACCTTTACACAAATGTTGTTGGATAAGTTTTTTAAAGAGCTAAATAAATTTGTGAGATATACCATGTTTACAGATTGGAAGACTCAATCTTCCTTATGATGGTAATTCTCTCTTAATTGGTCAATAATTTCAAATGTCAATCAAAATTATAGCAGGCTTGTTTGGTAGAAATTTTCAAGATTTTCCTGAAATGTATGTAGAAATGAAAAAACCTAGAGAGTAAATATGCAGGTTTTAAAATAAAAAGTGGAAGTATTCACCAAATGAGATTTAAAGATTTATTTTAAAAGATATAGGAAATAAAAATTTTATTTCACTTTAATAAAGTAAAAAGACAGATATATAGATCAATGTGATAAAATACACAGTCCACAAATAGATGGCAAGGCAATTCAATGGGAAAAGAAAATCTTTCAACAAATGGTGCAGGGTTAACTAGGTATACTTGCGAAAATAATTGAGCATTTACTCTAATTTCACACCCTACTCACCCTATTTATACTAAAAAATAGTCTTAACTAGAGCATAATTCATAACTTGAACAGGAACTAAAAATAAAACCTAAAAAAGTTAAACAATTTTCTTGCCTGTTGGTTATTTCTGGAACAGAGATGGTAATTGTTTTCATATATCAATTACATATTCTGCAACCTTGCTAACTCTTACTGTTACAAATACTGTATCTGTTTATTTTCCTATATTTTCAGCTACAAATACATATATCAGCTTCAAATAATGATAATTATGTCTTACAAACTCACGCTGTACTTTTCTTTCCAACTATTATCTTATTATTGACAAAATATTCCAATGTTATTATACAAGAAAAGAATTTTGATTATGAGTACTTTTGCCTTATTAAATGTCTCTTAAGTTTTAGCATTAATTATAATCCTCATTATAGGTTTTTTTTTTTTAATTTTTTTTTTAAATTTTTATTTATTTATGATAGTCACAGAGAGAGAGAGAGAGAGGCAGAGACACAGGCAGAGGGAGAAGCAGGCTCCATGCACCGGGAGCCTGATGTGGGATTCGATCCCGGGTCTCCAGGATTGCGCCCTGGGCCAAAGGCAGGCGCCAAACCGCTGCGCCACCCAGGGATCCCTCATTATAGGTTTTGATGAAAGAAACCCGAAATCATGTTATGAAAGCTCATTTTTATTCCTTTATTTTCTAATATGTTTATAACAAATATTGAACGTCAAAGAATGCTTTTTTATAACCTCTATTGAAATGAACAGTCCTTTCTTTAGTCTTTTAGTGTAATGCCTTATGTTAATGGATTGTCTACACTGAATTATGTTTGCTTTTTTGGGATAAATGTCATTCTTGATCTAAGACTTTTGGAAATTTGTTTGCATCAGTGTTTCTGTACATTATGGGTTTATTTATTTTTTTTAGTACTATGCTTATCCATGTTTGATGCTGAAATTATATATATATATATATATATGCATATTCTTCTTATTTGAGTTGATACCTCCTCCCTGCACTCTTTTTTTTTTTTTAATGGAGCTACTAAAGTATCTAAAGTAAGGGAATGGCTTTACAGTTTGCATTTTATAAAGATTATTCAGATATCAGAGTGGAGAATTAATTAAAAGGTAATAGTGCTATTAGAGTCAGGAAAAGCAGTTAAGAAGGTGAGGGTTTGTCTTGTTGTTACTGTTTTGTTACCAAACTGGTAGATTTTTCTTTTGAGGTTTGTGAAGACTTAACAGAAGATAGAAGGGAGAGAGAGTAGGGACCCCAACCAGCAGCAAATGAGATGTGGAAAGGAAGAGGGTGCACAATGAGTGTTAGCCAGGGTGAAAGAGAAACAAAAGTAAGAAAACCTGTTGCAATTACAACTTCTGATCAACAGCTCAGATGTCCCTGGTGCCTTCCCCAGGACCAGCCAGGAGTTCCCTGGTCCTTCTCAGGTGGTCTTCGTCCTAGATGTCCAATGTCACAAGGGAGATGTCTCTCACTCTCCCAAGAGAGAGTCCTGAACTTATCTTGTTGCTGCTTTTGAGATTTTTCCACTCATCTAGAAAACTCATGTGTTCTGTTCTGTCCATTGCAGTCTCCCTATTCTGTGGCTACTGTCATGGGGAGATGGCAAGAAGGGGCAAGCTCATGTATAAAGTAGGATGGTCCTGAGAAAGCTCCTTAGCTAGTGATCCCAAGGCTTTACTCTGGTCCCAACAATGTGACAGGAGTTGGATGACTCTTACAAGCCACTGGAGGTCCTCCAACATAGGGCCAAGACTGCCTGGGTGGAGTTCCCAGAATTTGTTCCCAGAGTGGTAGGCTCAGAATTTCCCTACCCCTACCATTCACCAAATAGCCAAATAACAAAACAGTATTTAATGGCAAGCAGGTCATTTATTCAATGGCCAGAGAATAAAGAAGGGAAGCTCACACTCTAAAGGCACCTTCTCCCCAAGGCCTTCTTGATAGGCCTCATGGTATGGGGTTTTTTGGGGGGTTAGAGTGATTAAGAGGCTGGTATGCAAACAAGCTGACCTTGGGGTTTCTCAGGGAAAGGGAAGGAGGCTTCTTGGAATCAGTGCCATCTCTTTTCTTCCTTTAAATAGGTTCAGTTGGTTCTGTCAATATGCAGGTAGATGTGTTTTTGTTATTTTAATTAGGTGATTGTGATCTCAAGGTCATCTGGAGGGTTAGTAGGGTGTCTGACCTAGACGAGGCCTGTGAAAACTGGGTCATGGGGGCTTGTTAGGAGTTTGTGGCTGGTGGCATCTGACCTTAGTTTCTGGTGGCAAGCAGCAGCTGTTAGCTGGGGTAAAACTGGGTTAGTGTGGCTTGTTAGTCAGTTCTGGTGGTAGTTGTTTTATGTTTGTTTTGGATTTGGTTTTGGTAATTTCAGTTTAAATGATGAGGCAGCAGAAACATATATGGATTTAAAAGTTGTCAGTAAGAAAAAGTAAGATCTATATAATGTAGTGGCCATTAGTTATGTGGGGTGAGAGCTAATGAAGTTTGCATGTTTCTGGTTTGGGAACTTCTGTAATGAAGCCATTGCTTAGAGAGTAAAGGACAAATGTAATGGGCACAAAGATGGTCCTGATAACTTTGATATGCCTATGGTAAGTGGTAGCCATTTAGAATTTATGGGTATAGGGCTCTGAAGAGAATTTAATTTTTGAGAGCCCTACCTAAGAGGGGCTACAGGTCATGATTGTAGCCATAAGATAAAAATAGTCAATTTCAGTGAGTAATTTGGTAGAAAGCGAGAGCTCCATGGATTGAGAGTATGTTACAGGAGGATATTCAAACTAAGACTCAGCCTTGGTTTTGGGTTTGTTTTGCTCTAAGCTTGTTGCATTGCTTTATATTATGCGATATTTCAGAGTCAATGTAGTGGCCCCAAATCTGAGGCCTCAAACTTATAGAATTTAGGGAATCACCCAAATTCCAGATAACAGCTAAACTGGACTATGAACTGAACTGCTGTCTGTCCTCCATACTCATACCCTGGGATTTCAGGCTACAAAAGGGATAACCTCATAGACTAATTAGCACAAGTGCTACTGACCTTTCAGTTGTAGCCCTGATGTGTAATTTTGGACAGAAGTACTTTGGGAGGATATGAAGGACTCCAGTATAGAAGACAGGCATAAGATGCATGATCTTGGCTAGGATTCTGTCCTCCTGGCACTGTGGTGTTAGCAGGAAAGTAGAGTTGAGCCTGGGCGCAGCTCTAGTGAAAGCCTTTGTTAAATGGCTTAACACCTTGCTCTATAAAGAGAACATAGTCCCTATCTTTACAGAAATATATCCAAGCAATCCTTATTCTTGTGCAAGTGAACATAAATGCTTTATTCTTCAGATTTCACCTACAGAAAGAGAATCATGTAAGTCCCTTTCATTCCCCAAAGTGGCTGCTATGGAAACGCGTCTTGATGCATGACAGGACGGGGAAGCTAGCTCCACTGTGCTTAAACAAAGAGGAGAAATTTCCACAAGATTTCCAGTTCTGTGTGGAGCCAATAAAGAAGCAACTAGGAAGTACACAGAACAGCAAATCTAAGGAAGAGATTGCTAATTCAGCTTTGCCAGTTACATTTTCTCAAGGCCTATAATTAAAAGTGAGCTTCAGGATACTAGCAGAGAAATCAGATTTGCTCTGAGCCTGAGGGGCTTGTAAATTGGCTGCTTTTGCAAACTGCTTTCACTCTTGTAGGTCAAGAGGGGAAGAATTAACGCCTTTGTGTAATGGAATAAATGCATCCCTGATGGCTTGAAAGAAGAGATTTGCCTCCCTAAACTTCTAAGATTACATATAAAGTGAGAATTGACTTTGGTAGAGTTAGGCTTGCTGTGAAAAGTTACAAGTATCCCAGATCATAGCACTGTGCTTTGCATTATAGTCACATGACCCCGGTTTTGTCTTCCACATGCCCTTTACTGTAGCTGTATAATTTGTATAATATAAACACACATTTATCAGGTTTGTGTTTAAAAGTCTAGGCCAAAATATACTGCAGGAAGCAGAAGTTATCTATATGTTCTAATAAATGGGAGGTTTTCTCAAAATTCAAGTACATTTTTTAAAAAAAGTTTTTGAATCTATTTCCCTAGGATATCACAGCCTTAGGTTAAATCTAGTCACATTAATATTTATAAACCATGTTTCCAAAATTTTCATCCCCTTCTGATATAATGGGATCTCTAGCCTCAAGCAATGTCTTGCATGTGCTAATAAACAATGCCAATGGACTCCCACAAAAGTCTACTCCTACACTGGCCTACTTTCAAGATGTCCCTGACAAGTACTTACTGCACATATCTCTTGGCTGATTTTGGTGCCCAGATTCTAGATGCTTAGAACCTGGTTTTGCTTCTGACTGCAGTCAGACAGCAGTATCCTTCAGAGTCCCAAATAACCAAAGAAAAATTGAGAAGCCTGAGAGAAACTTGTATGCCAAAACTTCTTCATGATCCATGGAGAAGTGGGGGCAAGGCTTCTCTACTGGGTTAGTTATACACAAACACATAATGAAGTTGAAAGGAAGTGCTAATATTGATTCAATATGTATCCAGCACTCTTTAATCCTCTCATCCATAACTTTTATAACCCTCACAACAGCTCTATGATGTGGGGTTTTAGGTACTGGGGTTATGGGTTCGGAGAGGAGACATGTTTCCCACTCTTAAGGCTTTCCTTTCTTCTCTCTCTCAAATGTCTGAGATATAATGAGTTTTCTCTCCTCTGACTGGGATGGAAATATCTCCTAGCTTTACTCAACTTTGAATATCTCTAATTTGCTCTAACCCGCATGCCTGCCCTAGATTGCCTCTCTCATGGTGTCATCTTGAGCATGCATGGCTCAATTTTCAGCAAAGGATTTTTTTTTTTTTTAAGATTTATTTATTTGCTTGAGAGAGTGAAAGCACTTGAGAGTGGGGGAAGGGGCAGAGGGAGAGACTCTCAAGCAGATTCCCCACAAGGTGTAGAGCCCTGTGTGGCTTTCCATCTCAGGACCCATGAGATCGTGACCTAAGCTAAAACCAAGAGTCTCGAGCCTAACTGACTGAGCCACCCAAGCACTGCTTAGCAAAGGATTCTTGAGGGAAGCCCCACACTTTCTTCCAGAGCTCAATCTCCTCCACACTTGACCTCACACTGCAGCCCCTTCAGCAATCCTGACCTCACATATTTGCTGCCTACACTTAGCAGGATTGTAGCAGTTGGTTAGGAAATTTTCCCTACACAGTAAGCCTGACCACAAGTAGGGCTCATCTTGTGAGTTTCCCATTTATTCCAGATTGCAGTCTAGGTTGGTCTATTTTTCAATGCCTCGGTAATCACCTCATATATTTTCTCTATTTTATAATTGTGTAATTGTTGGTCTGGTACCAGTTAGTCTTTCTTTGCTGGCACTATAGCTTCTTATCGAATAAGAAATAATTTCACTGAAATTCCCCCCAAAATTACTATTATTTTTTTAAAGATTTTATTTATTTATTCATGAGAGACAGAGAGAGAGAGAGAGAGAGAGAGAGAGAAGGGCAGAGACACCAGCAGAGGGAGAAGCAAATTCTACAACTAGTTTTCATTTTAGTCTGTTAAAGGCTGTGCAGTAAGTAAGTAGATGCAAGTGCTACTTAGATGTTTTGAAAAGCACTTTTATTTATATTCTATTTAAAGACCCAAAGGACCAGGACTGGGATGTATACATTGTCAATATCCAGGTCTTGGAACAGAGATCAAAAATTAATTACAACAATATTTTGTGACTAGGGCACCTGGGTGGCTCAGTCACTTAAGCATCTGCTTTGGCTCAGGTCACCATCCCAGGGTCCTAGGATCAAGCCCAGGTCAGGCTCTCTGCTCAGTTGGAAGCCTGCTTCTCCATCTCCACCCCCTTAACCCTGCTTGTACTTTCTCTTGCTATCTCTCTCTCTCTCTCAAATAAATAAATAAAATCTTTAAAAAATAATATCTGGTGAATAATTAATTGAATATATAAGTAAATTATTCTTAAAATTTTAAACATAAAAATAAATAATTTTTTAAATGTAAAATAAACATAAAATAAAATAAACTTAAAGAATTTTTTTTCAAAATGATACTTTCTTTTTCTAAAGTATAAGGTTTTCTGCTAGGAGTGTAGACTGAGAAGTGCATAGATTATGGCTTGCTGTCAGAAAAATACTTGAAATTACTTCCATGGTAAAGAAAGCTAGGGGAACTACGGAAGCTAGAATGATTTAAAACCAGAGGGTTTAAATCATGTTTCATATTGATATGGTATTTGGAATAACACTAATGGCATCTTTTTATTGATATGGCATCCATACAAACCTCTAAATATAGAGCCTAACTCTAAATATCCTTGGACTTACTTTTTTTTTTAATTTTATTTATTTATGATAGTCACACACAGAGAGAGACAGAGAGAGAGAGGCAGAGACACAGGCAGAGGGAGAAGCAGGCTCCATGCACCAGGAGCCGACGTGGGATTCGATCCCAGGTCTCCAGGATTGCGCCCTGGGCCAAAGGCAGGTGCCAAACCGCTGCGCCACCCAGGGATCCCTCCTTGGACTTATTTAATCTTAGATTTAGTTTTCCTTAAAACTTATGTGACTTGCTCAAGGTCACAGGGTTATAAAGATTGGACTGGCATAGGAAATATCTGTATGGAGATTTTGAAGTTATATCAGATATCAAAACACTGCACATTTATAGGTATTAAACTTGCACAAAAACAACACTATGTAATCAGGTTAAACAAGGAAAGTGTCATTCAAAGTACTTAAGAGCTAAGAATCCTTGGGAAAATGTGTGTAGCTATGATTATATTTTAAACTACATTATCTGATTCAATTGCACTTATAATAGACTTATTAAGAGCCTTTGGAATAAAGGAATAGGATGAATAGGATGCTAACATTAGAGCTAAAGAAATAGGTTTGAAACTGTATTATTTCATGATTTTTGTATGACATTATGTTTTGTGATTTAAACTAATTTTAAAACATTTCTTCATATTTAATGTGAGATTTAATTAAATAATAAATTTGAGAATATCTAATAGGTTTGTTCAACATGTATTTATAGAATTAACAAATGGACTTATATAGGTATATGAAAAACAATTCAAAAGGTAGATTCTTAATATTATACTGAATGCCTCTCAAAGAAATCTTGATAAGTCTTAGAGTAGATGCTTCACATTTTTTTTAAAGATTTTATTTATTTATTCATGAGCGACACAGAGAGAGAGAGAGAGGAAGAGATAGAGACATAGGCAGAGGGAGAAGCAGGCTCCATGCAGGGAGCCCGACGTGGGACTCAATCCCGGGTCTCCAGGATCACACCCTGGGCTGAAGACGGCGCTCAACCGCTGAGCCACCTGGGCTGCAGGCTGCCCCACATTTCTAAACAAAATAGAGTTTTTCAATCATCCAATGAATAATTTTGCATTGAATATTTACAAAATATAATTAATCTAAATTTAAGCATTTTCCTGGGTAAATCTCCATTTCCTTTGCATATTCATACTCACAAAAGCTCATTCTGCTAAAGCTTAGTCCTAGTATCTGTTACTCCAGGGTTCAGCTTCCAAGGATCTTCTAATGACAGTGATCTACGGGCATTAGGATTTTAGCCCCAACCAATTTCAACAAACCTAAGGTAGTGAAATAGAGACATTAATTTAAATGATTCAGTTATACGTGAGAAAATACCTTAAAAGTGAATGTCTGATTATATAAAGAGCATAAAGAAAAATATTAAAAACCTGGTTTATTGTAAAAAAAATGGCCAATTTTGAAAATAAAAGGAAAAATAAATTTTACAAGGAGGTAAACTTTATGATTTTTTTTCTTTCCAAGTTTTTACTTAAATTCCAGTTAGTTAACATAGAATGAAATATTAGTTTCAGGAGGAGAATCTAGTGATGAATCACTTCCATACAACACCTGGTGCTCATCACAACAAATGCTCTACTTAATCCTAATCACCTATTTAACCCATGCCCCCACTCGCTCCCCTCTGTTAGCCATCAGCTTGTTCTCTATAGTTGAGTCTGTTTCTTGGTTTGCCTTCTCTTTTTATCCCCTACAATTTTTTATTTTGTTTATTAAATTCTGCATATGAGTGAAATCATATGGTAGTTATCTTTCTCTGACTTACTTATCTTGCCTAGCATAATACTCTATCCACATCTTTACAAATGGCAAGATTGTATTCTCTTTTAGGCTAAGTAATATTCCATTATATATTCCAGTGTATATATAATATATACTATATCTTCTTTATCCATTAATTAGTTGCTGGACATTTTGGCTGTTTCCATAATTTGGTTGTTGTTAATAATGTTGCTATAAACATTGCAGTGCATGATTCCTTTTGAATTAGTATTTTTGTATTCTTTGGGTAATTACTTGATAGTGTAATTGCTGATTGTAGGGTAGTTCAATTTTTAACTTTTTGAAGAATCTCCAAACTGTTTTCCAGAGTGGCTGCACCATTTTGCATTCCCACCAATAGTGCAAGAGGATTCCCCTTTTCCTACATCCTCACCAACATCTGTTTTTTTCTTGTGTTTTTGAGTTTAGCTATTCTTTTTTTTTTTTTTTTTTTAATTTATGATAGTCACAGAGAGAGAGAGAGAGAGAGAGAGGCAGAGACACAGGCAGAGGGAGAAGCAGGCTCCATGCACCGGGAGCCCAACGTGGGATTCAATCCCGGGTCTCCAGGATCGCGCCCTGGGCCAAAGGCAGGCGCCAAACCGCTGCGCCACCCAGGGATCCCGAGTTTAGCTATTCTAATAGGTGCGAGGTGATATCTCATTGTAGTTGTGATTTTTGTTTCCTACAGAGAGGTAAACTTTTTAAAAAAATGGTAGAAAGAAAAACTCACTAAAATAATTTTTTAAAAATTTCATTTAAACATTTTGTTTACAAAGCCTCTTTTTAAAAAAATTTTACTTATTTATTCATTACAGAGAGAGAGAGAGGCGCAGAGGCACAGGCAGAGGGAGAAGAGGGCTCCATGCAGGGAGCCTGACGTGGGACTCAATCCCTGGTCTCTGGGATCATACCCCAAGCTGAAGGTGGCGTTAAACCGCTGAACCACCAGGGCTGCCCACAAAGCCTCTTTTGAAAAGTAGACCTTCAATTAACACTTTTCATGAAGTGCAAGTATTTGTTATCTTTACATATTCCCAAAAAATTTTCTCTTCCAGTACAAAGCAGGTTTAAATCACATAAACTGGGAAGAGGGAGGAAAATGGTATTTAATTCAACCTGCCAGTTATATTAAACCTCAAGTTAAATGAAGTTATTTTCTGCTCAATAATTTCCAGTGACTTATCATATCACTTTTAAGGAAAGGCAAAGTCCTCAAAGTAACTTGCAAATCTCTATATATGCATTTTTCCTTTAGGCATTACAGAATTTTCTTGCAAAAAGATCATATTCTGTATCTTCAATAGGTAATTAGTTACTTGCATGATTACATGAGTTACAATTCAAAAAAAAAATTCAACACATGTGTTCATGTATTTTAAATTGGTATGTTTTATTAAATAAGTTATATCTTAATAAAATTGAGTAGACAAAATAAAAAAGGTTGAGGAGCCCATCAAGCTCAAATATAGTTTATCTAGTTTATCTGGTATTCCCAGTGAAAGATAAAACTCTTTTTATTCATAAATTCTTGAATAACAAGGAAGGAAGTATATATAAACTTATAAATGACATTGTGATAGTTTGGAAATTGTAAGAAATTATACAGAATAAAATTAAATTTATAGTGACAAAATATTTAAATTTCTTGTATATTACTTTGATTTTTCATTATTTCCTGGATGTAACAATTCTAAATCTATCCTATATTTTGCTACTTTCTCTTTAATTTTAGGATTTTTAAATCATTCACAATGAACAGAGGAACATAGCTCTGGAAGATTCTGAATGAGGTATGCTTATTGTCAACTCTACAAAATACAGTACAGGTTGAAATCTGACCACTCAAGAGGAAATCCTGCTCCTATCAAGTATAATAGTAAAGAAAGGGTCCAGAGAAGACATATACTTAGTCTTCTCTCTATATATTTCTGGAACATTACATCTGTAACATTTTCATTTTTGGTATCTTGTTAGATTCATCCACCTCCTGGAAAAAAATTACCTCAGGATTTAGCTATTATTGTGATCTGGTTTAATTTTTACCAAAGAATTATTCCTAAAACTTCCAAAATAAATCTTCAATGTGTTTCCTTTAAGAGCAATTTCTGCACATGTTATATAAGCACATTATTAAAGCTTTATTTTAAAAAAGGAGTGCATTTCATGGTATATTCTGATGATATTTGTTTTACTAGAAAAAGTCCATCTGGGCAGCCCGGGTAGCTCAGCAGTTTAGCATGGCCTTGGGCCCAAGGCGTGGTCCTGGAGGCCCTGCAATGAGTCCCTGCATGGAGCCTGCTTCTCCCTTTGCCTGTGTCTCTGCTTCTCTCTCTCTCTCTCTTTTCTCTCTCTCTCTCATAAATAAATAAAATCTTAAAGAAAGTCTATCTTATTCATGGTATAAAACAGAGAAATGATTAATTATGTAAGCGATCTTAACCTAATTGTAACAGCTCCCTTGCGTTTATAGTGATTAATACACCTAATTATTCATTGGTTATTTGGAAAATCACATTTGCTTTCTTTGAGAAGGAAAGAATAGGAAAAGAAAGGAAGTCTTCTAGAGGGGGAAAAAGGGGGAAAGAGTTTTGAAATTCCTAAAGCCATAAAGGTGGAATAAAAATGCCATCTACAATTTTTTTCAAAATTATTTTGCAATCCAAAAATAAGAAAGGAGCCACTTTTCTAAAGTGTTGGTACTTTGTATATCAACAGACCTCTAAAATTGGGAGTCATGACTTGGAATTGCTATCAATGACATTGATACTTAAGGCATATCTATCCTACATCAGAAACCATTCTAGAAGGAGGTAAGTATATAGTAAAATAAATAAATAAATAAGTCTGTGCCATTCAGAAGGTCTACATTCTTCCCCAGGAGATTTTTTTTAAATTTTATTTAAATAAATTTGCCAACATAAAATATAACACTCGGTGTTCATCTCATCATGTGCAGAAGGGGAGGTGGGTGGAGAGATGGGGTAACTGGGTGTTGGGATTAAGGAGGGCCCAAGATATTTCTATAAATAGTAGCAACTAACAGAGCTGAATTGAGCGCTGAGGTTTTCCAATTCTTAATATCTTTCTAGGTCTATTTCATATTAGCTCATAAAGACATTTCTAAAGGGTAGAAATGCAGAGATGCCATTACCTCAATCAATGAAATTAGTCAGTCTACCATAACTCCTTTTCCCCTCCCCTTAATTATTGAATACGTAGTCCTCTGTTCAGTTATTAAAGATTTACTCCATGAAAACAAAGAAATACCGTATCTTAAAACAATCTAGCATGAATAGCTGGAACAAATTTATTAACATCTTGGTGAACTGTTTCTTTAAATATTTGATATATCCATGCTTCTTAGAATATCATCTCTACCTACAGTCTCTACTTACTAAATATTTGTTAAGTCAACTTTCAATTTATATTATACTGTTGGATGGATATAGGTTCTATGAAAAGGAAGCTAATGATTTAAGGAAGTGAATTTGCCCTTTGCTTTAATTAGTTTTATGGAAATAGGTAAAATCTCTTGAATTTTCTGAATCTCAATTTATTTATAATTCATATGAGAAGCTGTGCCATATCTGTGGCTATCAAAGTGTACTGCATATATGAATCAATCTGGGAAATGTTAAAATGCAGTTATGAGCCCCTTTTGTCTTTGAAACTGATTCTCTAAGATTTGGATGAAGCCTAGGTATTTGTTATTAAATAAACATCTGAAGTGATGGTATCTCAGAATGTCTGCAGTCAAGTTTAAAAAACTGAATTAAATATTTCCTGAAAGTCTTTCCTAATTCTAAAATGTTATGATTTAAAGTCCACAAAAAAAGTATTGAGGAGAATTGCTAATGTAAATGTAATAAAAGCTTCTCTGTGATTCCGTTAGTAAAGTCTTATTAATTCATAAACTTTATATTTTAAGACCAGTTTTGGTTAACAGGCAAAAGGACAGAGATCCCATATACTCCCTGTTCTCACACATATAAAATCTCCTCCAACTATCAATATCCCAACCTACTGTGGTATGTTCATTACAATTGATAAAACTACAGTGACACGTCATTGCTCAAAAGTCCACAATTTACATTACATTTCATTCTTGTGCATTCTATGGATTTTGACAAATGTATAATTATGTGCATCTACTATTTTACAGAAGTTTCACAGTCCTAAAAAATCTTCTCTGCTCAGAATCAGTACTCCAATTCCGCTAGTAATTTCATGGGTCACACTTTAAGAATATCTTGAGTCTCTCTAACACAGTGGCATCAAAAAGAGTGAACTATTTAATATTTTAGCCCCTGTGTTCAAAAATTATGCAAGATCTTGATAATTCTAATTAACCCACCTTATATTTTATCATATAATAATAATGCTATGCAGAAGTTGAATATAGGTGATGAAATCATTTCACTAGACTTAACACATTAGCTCCTCATTTCTAGTTTTTTAGCTATAGAAGCTTGAATCCTGCCTAAAAGAACAACTCTATTTTTTTCTCACATAAAATTTTTTTAAGTCTCAAAATTGTCTCTGGTGTTCTAACCAATTTTCCTTTGGTTTTCTAAGAAATTACATCCAGTGTATTCCAAAGAATTGATAAATTGAAGTAGTTTGAAGTTTACTAATTGTGAAGATCACAGAGGTCTAGCAGCTTGGCCATAGCTCCTAAGTGATTTCATTGTGTCCTGGCTATCAGCTGGACAAGACACAGTTTTTCTAAAAGTCAACAATTCTAAGTCACCCTCATTTTTTCTTTTGATACTAAGAGTAAATAAGTTGTCAGGAAACAGGGATATCTGTAAGTAAAATAACATTCTCTAGTACCTTCTCACCATTTTCTCTCTCTTTCACATCCTGATTTTGCCCTACTTTATTACTTATTGCCATATTATAAAGTAAGCCTATATTAAATTCTACCTAAAGATACCATAGGTACTTAGGATATTAAAATGCAGTAGTTTTGACAGCTCTCTAATCATAGTGAGATTTTATACTCATAATCTGAAAACATGGCCTGAGTATATGCATATGAATAATGAGAATCTGGGCTCTGCTATCCTTTATCTCGGAAACACACTGATCAGAAAAGTTGATTCTAGCATCAGATTGACCATATTCATTTCTTATTTCTTACTTCCATCCCTTGATTGCTTTTTACACTTGGGTAAATGATTTTCAACTTCTCTGATTCAGTTTTCTCATCAGTATAAAGGACTTGATCATAATAGTACCTACCTCATAACTTTTCCGAACATAAAATTAGTTAGCATACATAAAACTCTGCTTGTTATATCATCTTATAAATTGTAGCTAATACTGTTAATTTATTCAAATGTTAAGAGAAAGCATAGTTTGTTGTTTTGCAAGTGTCAATAATTCACTATGAAATTAGAACTCACTTTATTATTTGTAAGTCGAATATAGGGTTCTAGATATCTTCCGAAGTGCAGGTTACAATTAAATTGCTAATTATAGAGCACTGCTAAAGGTGTGCTGTGTGAAGTCTATTATCAGTTCTATTCTGTTTTTTTTTTTTTTTTTTTTTTTACTGTTAGCTACAATTCCTCTAAAAGAGTTGAAGTCAGCCTTTATTTTAAAAGTGCTTTAAACATTTCACTGAAATAATTGAATGTATTGATATTAATGGGATTCTCATAATAAAGAAGAATAAATGGGCTAGCTGTTAAGAATATTGAAAGAATTAGGGGCAGTGGATTTAAAATGCCCTCTTCAACTTTCCTCAGATATTATAAATGTAACCATTAATATGCAGTTTCCTACTAAAGTTCAGGATATTTGAAAGATTTTTTTTCTTTTTATGATTTGGAAATGGTGGTTAAAATATGCTGAAAGAATAAGCCTTGGTTTTTTTTAATATATGAAAATACTCTGAAATCATAACTAAGGCAATTTTTCCTGTACCTCTAAAATATCTATTTAATTTAAGACAGGAAGAAATTGGCATACAGAACTGGTATAGAAGTGTCAGTAAATGTTAGAGTGGATTTTGGAAGTCTTTCCAGTATATAATTAGTAAGTATGTGTACATTAGGTTGCTTTGGGAGAATATAATACCTTAGAACTCTACATCATAATAATAGCCACCATTTATTAAATCTATGCTGCATGGGAGGCTACAGAATGTTATGTTTTAATCTTATCTTTCAATAACCAGTGCTGAGTTGTGTTATAGAGTTAACATCGGCATCACCACCATCTAAATTCTCCTCAACTTCAAGAAATACTAGGAACTAAGTTTCACTAAATTCACTTGCATCTGTAGTTCTCACCCAGAGTTTGAAATAAGGAATCCTGTCTGAGACAGGAAAAACAGATTATTATCTTCCAGAGCTTCCCAGGAGCTCCTGGAAGATGCAAGATTCAATGCGACTTTCAGATGAGCTTCTTGAGAAGAACCTGCATCACAACTATAGGCTGAGACCATCCAGAGATACTTTGCCATATATCTTGAAACCTGGCTTTGGGCCAAGCTCCTCATGATCATCTATCTTTTCGCTTTTGACTGACATTGGTAATGTTGGCTTCTCTGACCTTCATTCCCTCAGACTTTCTAACAATTGTTCAGACTTTAAAGCCCTTCTTAGTGGTAATATAAAGTGGCTTCTATTTTCTTTCTCTTTTAAATTTTTTTATTAAGACTGATTTTCATTTCAGTATAGTTAATATACAGTGTCACATAAGCTTCAGGTGTACAATATAGTGATTCACCAGTTCTACACATTACACAGTGCTCATCATGGTAAGTGCATGACTTAATCCCCATTACCTATTTCACCCATCCCCCACTCACCTCCCCTCTGCTCACCATCAGTTTGTTTTTTACAGTTAGGAGTCGTTCTTGGTTTATCCCTTTCCATCTCTCTTTTTTTTTCCTTTTCTCATTTGTTTTGTTTATTAAATTACACATATGAATGAGATCATATGGTATTTATCTTTCTCTTACTGACTTATTTCATTAGCATTACATTAACAAGAGTCATCCATGTTATTGCAAATGGCAAGATTTCATTCTTTTTATGCATGAAAAATTCCATTCTGTATATCCATCATATCTTCTATATCCATTTATCTATCATTGGACACTTGGACTATTTCCATAATTTGGCTATTGTAAATAATGCTGCTATAAACAGAGAGGTGTATATATCCCTTGTAATTAGAATTTTTGTATTTTTTGGTTAAAAACCCAATACTGTGATTGCTGGATTATACAGAAGTTCTATTTTTAACTTTTTGAAGAACCTCCATACACTTTTCCAGAGTGGCTGCACCAGTTTGAATTCCCACTAACAGTATTAAAGGGTTCCTTTTTCTTCAGATCCTCATCAACCCTTACTGGTTCTTATGTTATTGATTTTTAGCTATTCTGACAGATTTAAGATGATATCTTACTGTAGTTTTGATTTACATTTCCCTGATGATGAGCGACATTGAGCATCTTTTCATATGTCTGTTGGCCATCTGGCTGTCTTCTTTGGAGAAATGTAAATTCATGTCTTTTACCCATTTTTAATTGGACTATTTGGCTTTTGGATATTGAGTTGTGTCAGTTCTTCATGTAGTTTATATACTAACCCTTCATCAGATAAGTCATTTGTAAGTATCTTCTTTCAGTAGGTTGCCTCTTAGTTTTGATGGTTGTTTGCTTTGTTGTGCAGATGCCTTTTGTTTTATTGTAGTCCCAGTAGTTTATTTTTGCTTTTTCCCCTCCTTGTCTCAGGAGACATGTCTCGAAAAATGTTACTATGGCTGATGTCAGAGAAATTACTGCCCGTGTTCTCTTCTAGGATTTTTATGGTTTCATGTCTCACGTTTAGGTCTTTAATCTATTTTGAGTTTATTTTTGTGTGTGGTATAAGAAAGTGATCCAGTTTCATTATTTTCCATGTAGTTGATCAGTTTTCCTGACACCATTTGTTGAAGACACTGTCTTTTTCCCATTGCATATTTTTTCTTCCTTTCTCAAAGATTAATTAACCATATAGTTTTGAGTTTCTTTCTGGGTTTTCTACTCTGTTCATTGGTGATGGTGGCTGGCTTCCCTGATCTTCATTTCCTCAGACTTTCCAACAATTGCTTAAGCTTTTAAACTCTTCCGACTGGTAAAATAGGTGGCTTCTGGTTTCATGACTGGAACTTGACACAGACAAGATGAAGTAGGCATCACTATCCTCCTTTAACAAATCAGGAATTTAAGCTCAAAGAGCTTAGATAACATGTTCAAAAATGACATAGCTAATACATGACTACACTGAGATGCACTCCTAATTTATTCAAAGATGCTTTTTTCCAATGATATTATATTCTGGGGTCGGTTCCAATAGCGGTGTGTCTTATATTAAATTCATCTATATTGCATTTATTATTTATTTATTTTTTTATTTATGATACACATAGAGAGAGAGAGAGGCAGAGACACAGGCAGAGGAAGAAGCAGGCTCCATGCCGGGAGCCTGATGCGGGACTCGATCCCAGGACTCCAGGATAGCACCCTGGGCCAAAGGCAGGTGCAAAACCGCTGAGCCACCCAGGGATCCCCTGCATTTATTATTTAAAACAAATTAAAAAGTCTACATATGGTGGCCACATATACTAACATAAATTTCATGCAGTACAGATTGATTCTATATCTAATATATGGGCAGGTTTAAAAAGAAACTTGTTATGCAAACTTAATATTTGTTCAGTTTTGTCATTCACATTTCCCTAGGTTAAATCAAACTTACGTTTTTGCTGTGTCTTGAGTCTGTTGGCATCAATACATGAAGACCCTTTAATCATACAGCAGCCAGAACAGGGACCCTGGAACCAGGCACATGAATATTACGAACTTTGCAAAAAGGTAGATAAAGACCAACAAGTTATTTCCTCAAGGATGATAACATAGAATAAGAGCATGACTAAGTTAAAAGCCACAGAATACGATTTTATGAAAGAAGCAAGTGGAACTCAACAGATCAACTCTCAATTGATATGTTTGAGATGCCTTACTCCTTCAAGACTTAACTCAATTGTTTCCTCTTCTTGAAAGCTTCTTTGGGTCAAGTCATCACCTCTCCTATGTTAAGTCTAATGATCCTTCTTTAGCTCTATTGACACTTTATGCATGTTTTTATAGCAAAAATTTCAAACTTTTTACCCTTTAGACAGATGAAAAGAAATGTTATCTTTAAAAGAAGACTATTAAATAGATGCCTCAACAGTCATTGGTAATAACAATATATTATTTCCCACTCAAAATTTTGGAGAATGATACCAGTGCCAATACAAAGCAAATTTTAGCTATGAATGATGTACTTATTATTCAGAGCTGAAAAACAAACAAACAAACAAAAAACAAATACAAAAATAAACAAATACAAAACAAACCAAGTCATAGAGAAAAGGACACTTCCTGATTTTGGTATAAGCTAGAGAGGTCCAGACAACACATGAACCAGAGGCCTTAAGATGTCCATTGATACAGCAGGGCTAAAGGAAGCTGTCTGGCATCAATAGAGTAAAAGAAAGTATAAACAACAACAACAAAATGAACATAAAGCCAGCTAGAGACCTAAATGGCCTCTCTTCGCTCTCCTAGCTTTGCAGGAGTTAACCTGATGTCCAGGAAGGGACTGTGAGGGAGTTGGAGATTATGTTGAGATAAATCTACCAGTAGAATTTGAAAAATTTGGAATACAGGGAATTCTGAGTTCAGATTCAAGCCAGAGACATTTGCTTTCCCATAGATAAATGTAGGATGGGAAATAGTTACTTGTGCACATATTTATATCATTCAGAACTATTTTACATTGTAAAACATTTTAACAATAGCTTTATTAAAATATAATTTACAAACCATATTGTTCACCTAATTATACAATTCACTTGGTATATTCACTGAGTTGTGCAACTGTCACAACAATTTTAAAACTTCTTGCCACCCTTCCAAAAAAACCCTATACCCATTAGCTGTAACCCCATTTTCCCCCTCAACCTCCACCACCATTACTGTCAACAGCAAGCCATAGAAAATGTCTAATTTTAACCTACTGTATAGATGTACTTATATTGGACATTTCATAGAATGGAATCATGTAATATGTAGTCTTCTGTGATGCCTTTTTTTCACTTCGCATACTGCTTTCAAGGTACATCTTGTTGTATCATATATCAGTACTTCACTCATTTTTATTACCAAATTATATTCTATCATGGAGGTATACCATATTCTACTTGTCTGTTTATCAACTGGTCAACACTTGGGTTGTTTTTACTGACTTCTTTCATTTAGCATACTGTTTTTGAGGTTCACTAAGATAAACGACAAAAACATCAAAAATTTTGTAGCAGTAGTTTAGTCTCTGTGCCCATTCCTAATGGTTGCTGAGTCATTCTAATATATATATATATATACCACATTTTACTTTCCTGTGTATCAGTTGATGAACATGTATATTATTCTCATTTTTTGATTATTATAAATAATGCTACTATATACATTCACATAATGTGTTTCTATGGATATGTTTTCTCTTGGTTAAATTCTTAAGGAGGAAAATTATTGAATCACATGGAGACTTTATGCTTAACTTTTTTTAAAAGGCATTTGATAATTATTTTAAAAGATTTATTTATTTATTTATTTGTTTATTTATTTATTTATTTATTTATTTATTTATTTATTTATTTGTTTATTTATCGGAGAGAGCATATAAGCAGGGAGAACAGCAGAGGGAGACTGAGAAACAGGCTCCATGTTGAGCAGGGAGCCAGATGTGGGGCTCCATCCCAGGAGCCTGGGATCATGACTTGAGCTTAAGGCTGATGCTTAACCCACTGAGCCATCCAGGCACCCCTATGTTTAACTTTTTAAAAAGCTACCAAATTATTTTTCAAAGTAGTTTTTATGTTTTAACTTTTTTTTTTTAAAGATTTTATTTATTTATTCATGAGAGACGAGAGGAGAGAGAAAGAGAGAGAGGCAGAGACACAAGCATGCTCCATGCAGGGAGCCCAATGTGGGACTCAATCCCGGGTCTCCAGGATCACACTCTGGTCCCAAGGTGGCACTAAACTGCTGAGCCACCTAGGCTGCCCTATGTTTTAACTTCTTATATGAGCTACATGAAGATGTCAGTTTCTAAACTTCTTTGCCAATACTTGTTCTCTTTTAGCTTTTTATTATAGTCATTCTATTGGGTAACTAATACTATTCCATTGTTTTTTAATTTGCATTTCCTTAATTAATAATGGTGAGCGTCTTTTAGTGTGTTTATTGGCCATTAGTGCTTCTTATTTGTAAAACATATATTTAATAGTATGCCCATTGTTATTCTTTCTTATTTTTCAAGTTATAAAAATTATTATATGTCCTAGATACACTTTATTTACCAAATACGTGATTTGAAAAACTTTCTCCTCTATTACTTGTGTTTTCATTTTCATAAGGGTGTTTTTTGAGGGAACGAGTTTTCAATTCTGAAAATGTCTATCAATTTTTTTCTTTTGGTATTATAACTAAGAATTATTATCTACCCAAGGTCATCAAGATTTCCTCTTTTTTTCCAGATTTTTAAAAATAGCTATAGCATTTACATTTAGGTCTTCGATTTATTCTTAATTAATTTTTTTAAGATTTATTTATTTATTCATGAGAGACACAGAGAGAGAGGCAAAGACACAGGCAGAGGGAGAAGCAGGCTCCATGGTGGGAATCCGATGTGGCACTCAATCCCAGATCCTGGGATCATACCCTGAGCCAAAGGCAGACACAACTGCTGAACCACCCAGGTACCCCTTTTAATTAATTTTCTATATGTTGTTAGGTATAGATGTCAGATTCATTTATTTTATCTTATTCTATTTTGCAATATATATTTGTTTGAATCAAGATACATAATTTTCCCAGCACCATCCTGTGAAATGACTTTCTCCCATTGAATTATTTTGCATTTTATACTTATTTTTTTAAAGTCAGTTGATCATAAAGATTAAGTCTACTTCTAGACTTTTAATTCTATTTCACTAAACTGTATGTCTCTTTCATTGCCAATACCATATGATGTTGATTACTATGGTTTTACACTTTTTATTTCCTTTTTTTCATTTAATATATCATGGCTCTTGTCTCAGGTCAAAATTTATGATTTTGAATAGCTTAATAAGGCTTTCTGATATTTTTATAATAATAAACAGAATGAATAAGTTATACTTTTTCAAATAGTCCCCTATGGGTTCATATAGACAGTTTTCTATGTTTTCTTTTAAAGTCTTTATTGCTGGGGGATCCCTGGGTGGCTCAGCGGTTTGGCACCTGTCTTTGGCCCAGGGCGTGATCCTGGAGTCCTGGGATGGAGTCCCACGTCGGGCTCCCGGCATGGAGCCTGCTTCTCCCTCTGCCTGTGTCTCTGCCTCTCTCTCTCTCTCTCTCTCTCTCTATCATGAATGAATAAATAAATTTTTTAAAAAATAAAATCTTTATTGCTGGGAATTCAGGTCTAGTTTATAACATTTGGAATTGATTTTTTAATAGTGTAAATTAGAGGGATGATAATTTCATGTGAGTATATAAGTGTTTCCAAATAACTACTTGAAAAGACTATAGATTATTCATTACTCTGTACTATAACCTTTGCCATAAATCTATAGCTTCGGATATTTAATTGTTTTATTACATTTTTATAGTTTTATTTTTTGAACTCATGTACATCTTTTGTTAAATTCTTTTCTATGTACTTGATATTTTTCATATTATTTTACTACACTTTACCTAACTGCTTAGGATGGTTACTTAACCTTCTTTCTTTGCCCTTAGGTTTTTTTCTGCATTTTCTTTGATCACTGGGTTACATTGTTTAATAATGGCTAAATTCTCCTACTGTGATTGTTAATTTGTCTACTCCTTTAGAGTTCTATTCATTTTTGTTTTGTGTGCTTTGAAGCCATAAATTTGGGCATATAGGTAGATTTGTTGCATTTTCCTGATAAATTAAAAATTTTGTTTTTTGTGAAATAACCTTCATTATCCCTGCAATATTTTTAACTCTATATAAAAGGGGGGAAATCCAAAAATGATATTCAAGGACAAAATTGGGTCACACCATCCCTAAAATTCCTTCTTGATTGACACTGATAGCTTCCAGCATCCAATTATACTTATTGTTGTTCTTTCTCATCTGTGGTACTGAGTGGGAAACTTTCTATGTTCTCTAACAAAACTATTACAAAATAGAAAGCATGCATAGTAGACATCATAGGATCTCATGATTTTATTTACTTCTGTAATTAGAACTTAGATAAATTAGTAAAGGCCTGAGAAATTTTTGTAGTAAGTAACTTGTCTCCTGGGAATGAACAGCCTAAATCTTATTTTCTGCCATGTTCTTCTTGTAATTATTAAAAACAAAAATAAAAAACAGTCTTTACAGATAAATAACATCTTGTTAACTGGAATGGATTTTACCTTAGCTCATCAGAAATAAAGAACAGTGTCTGATGGCCCTAGAATGCTCCTTAGATCTCATGAAATGTGTATCTATAAGGACTATGTTATTAAATTATCTAACCTCAATTTTTTAACCTGATGAAAAAAGGCTATTTTTAGAATCCTAATAGAACTCATATTTTAAAGTATTCCAGATAGGGGTAGTTCCCCTAACTGGAACATTGTATACCATTTTCACTGGATAAAGTAAGTTGAAAAGATGAAATGAGAAAACATTGCCACGTAATATTTGTGAGGCTTCATGGAAAAGAGACTATCTCTAGCTTCTCCCACAACTTAATTCTTTTATGCATTAGAACAACTCTATTTCTTTGACCCAACTCAATCAACATTTTTTTAAGATATGAAATGAAAAGAGTTAGTAAGGATAATTCTGAGTTTCTATGATTTGGCATTTAGCAATCATGACTGTGCTTGCTTCACTGATTTTAAGTAATTTAAATGTGTATAAATCAGAATGTACAGCTGACATGAATCTAAAAATTTGTTAGGAAATCTGCAGAGGCCTCTTAGGAATTTGAAGAATTCATGGAGAATGGGAAAAGTACCGTAGCCAAAAAAAAACCCAGAAAATAGCCTATGCAAGTTGAATTGATTCTGTCATTGGTTTATTATACCAGTTTCTTTAAACTTATCTGAAATGTGAAATACCAAATCTGAATGATTCCTATTTATAGTTGTTATAATTATAGCTGTAGTATTACTTGTTGAAAAATACATTCACAAATGTATAAAAAAGAAGTAATAACTGAAAAATCCGAAGCAGATATTACCGCTCACATTTTAACATACATTACTTTAGTTTCAGTCTTAGTATGTTTGTGTGTGTATGTGTGTGTGTGTGTGTAATTCTACCATGTTTAAAATCAATCCTTTGTCACTTTACCCAATTTGTTAAATTTGCTATTAAAATTAAAATTCTTAAAATAATTCAGGGTGAATCCAGGAAGACGGCAGAGTAGGAGGACCCTAAGCTCACCCCATCCCACATTTACAACTAAATATCACTCATAACGTCCAAGTCAATAACCAGACAACAATCCAAAGCCACATCTGAGAGGTTAGGAGGGGCAGAAACAATGGTGGGGAGCTGCCCACAGGAAGGAGGGATCTGATGTTATATAGAGAGAAAAGCACCCAGGAGCTACACAGGAAACAGCATCCTCATAATGTCTGGCCTTCTAAACCAAATGGGCTGAATTCTGTTAGTTTGTGTAACCGCAGGACTTGGAGCCTGAATCTTTAAAAATCAGCTGACTCAGCACTGGGCTAGCTGGGAGGCCAAGCGGTAGTGGGTCCCCCCACTTAAAGACACAATAGTATGAGGAAAGGCAAACACAAGTGACAATTCATAGATTGGAAGTTCAAATATTATTAAGATGTCTATACAACTTAACGCAATCTACATGTTTAATGCAATCCCAATCAAAATACCACCAGCATTTTTCACAGAACTAGAACAAACAACCTTCAAATTTATAGGGAACTACTAAAGATTCTGAGTAGCCAAAGCAATTTTTTTTTTTTTGGACTTGAAATATATTTTTATTTTGAGTTTTGTCCTTCATGTTTTATGGAATAAAAAATTCGGGCTTTTTAACAGATTTTTTTTTAATTTTTTTATTTTATGTATGATAGTCACACACAGAGAGAGAGAGGCAGAGACATAGGCAGAGGGAGAAGCAGGCTCCATGCACCAGGAGCCGACGTGGGATTCGATCCCGGGTCTCCAGGATCGCGCCCTGGGCCAAAGGCAGGCGCTAAACCGCTGTGCCACCCAGGGTTCCCCAAATTCGGGCTTTTTATCGCATGAAACTAAAATTGGGACGGATGGGGGGCTGGAGGAGGGGGTTGGGGCTGAGGGGGAGCAGGAGATGCCCACTCCCCCAGCTCCTGGGTAATGACACCTCACTTTGTCTTGCATAATTTCTGGCATCTTCCTGCCTGCAATGCAGGCTCTCTCAGCGTCTCAGAGAAGAGGAGGGGATCACATGCTCATCCTCATGCTTGGAGAAAAATTGTCATTCTGGAAGGAGTGGAGGAAGTTCTCTCCTAGATCGCCATCGTCTCAAGAGGTGCCTGGAGGATTGCTAATGCCACTTATGTTGTTAGAAGAATTTTTGGGAAGTCCATCTATGTCACCTGACCCTAACGATCCGTTCATGTGGTGTGGCTCCATGCCGCCCATGCCTCCCATCCGGCCGTGCGAGCCTGGACCCATGGGGAAGTTGGACCGGCTGCCTCCAGGCGGCACCGGATTAATCATGGTGTAGATGCTGTCACTGGAATTTGTTAAATCTGCAGGACTAGGCATGATGGGTGTTCCTGGGGGGCCACCACCACCAGGAGGTCCCACGTAGGTACCAGGTGATGAGGAGGAGTAAGGAGTTGAGTTAGCACTGTTGGGATTTGGCCAGGGCCTGCCAGCTCCCGGGCCCATGTCACCCCCGGGCATGGCGGGCCGAGGGAGTTGGGTGGTGGTCTCATGCCACTGCCGTAATGCTGTGGGCCAGGCCCCATGGGCCCCATGCCTCGGGGAGGGTTCATTCTCTCATCGATCCTCCCAGGTTGGGGTGCCCTTGTTGTCGGGTGGGATCCATAGAATTGGGCTGCAACCGCTGGGTCCCAGGAACTCCTCCCGGAGGCTGGTTTCCCATTCTGATGGGGGCCTGGGGCCGCCTGCCTATTGCGGTGACATAAAAGGCTGACTGTGGGGCCCCATCAGGCTGCTGGGGTTGTGAGGTGGAGGCTGCGCGTGCAGCCAGGGCTGTGGCCCCGGAGGACCCTGAAAGAACCCGAGTGGGATGGGGCCTCCCGGCATCCCAGGCATCCCATCCTTGGGGGGAAAGTCGCCAAGCACAGGGCTCGGGGCAGCTGCTGCACTGCAATCGTGAAAGACTTTTGCTTCACTCGAATGTTCACAAGTGAACATTCAGTAATGTGAATTCAGAAACTCACAGTCCATTTCAATTAATTAATTAATTAATTAATTCAGCCTTTCAGGAGCTGCACAGTAAAGGTCCCAAAATACGCACCACCACGAGTGCAAAAACCCAGGCGGTTCTCCCAATGTGATGTTTCTTTCCCATCGGATCTCCGACAAGAAGGTCTGTGCAGATTTCTGTGCTCCTACGTGCCGTAAATATTCGTAGACGTATAAAGCTAACTTTCCCCGAGCCTGCCCATCCGAGGGCACCGCCGAGCCTTTGCCTTTGGCAAACATGGTCTGCAGGGAGGAGGGCACCGACCCCGCCGCCCGCCGCCCGCCCGGCTCCGCCTGCGCCGCCCCCTAGCCAAAGCAATTTTGAGAAATAAAAAGCTAGAGGTATCACAATTCCTGACTTTGAGTTTTATTACAAAGCTGTAGTATTCAAAACAATATGGTTCTGATGCGGAAATAGACTCATAGATCAATACAACAGAAGAGAAAACCCGGAAATAAACCTACAATTATGGGGTCAAATACTCTTTCACAAAGCAGGAAGAATATCCAATGGGAAATAGACAGTCACTTCAACAAATAATGTTAGACAAACTGGACAGCAACGTGCAAAAGAATGAAACTGGACACTTTCTTAGACCATACACAACAATAAACTCAAAATAGATCAAAGACCTAAACATAAGACCTGAAACCATAAAAATCCTAGAAGAGAGCACAGGCAGTAATCTCTCTGACATCGGCCATAGTAATATTTTTCTAGACATGTATCCTGAGTCAAGAGAAATAAAAGCAAAAATAAGCTATGGGGACTACATCAAAATAAAAAAGCTTATGTTCAAAAAAGGAAACTATCAACAAAACTAAAAGGCAACCTACGGAAAGGGAGAAGATATTTGCAAATGACATATCAGATAAAAGGTTAGTATCAAAAGATATAAGACTTGATACAACTCAACACCCCAACCAAACAATCCAATTAAAAATGGGCACTGTGGGTGGTGCCTGGTTAGTTCAGGCAGTTAAGTGTCTGACTCTTGGTTTCAGCTCAGTGTCATGATCCCAAGGTCATGATATGGAGCTCCAAGTTGGGTTCCATGCTTAGCTCAGAGTTTTCTTTGGATTCTCTCTCTCTCTCTCCCCTCTGCCTCTCCTTCTGCTTGAGTTCTCTCTCTCTCTCTCTTTTATCCCCCTCTCCCTCTCCCCTAAAATGAATAAATAAAATCTTTTTAAAAATGATTGGAAAACATAAACTAACATATCTCCAAAGAAGAAATACAGATAGCTAAGAAACACATGAAAAGATGCTCAACATCACTCATCATCAAGGAACTGAAAATCAAAGTTACAATGAGATATCATCTTACATCTGCTAAAATAGCTAAAATCAAAAACACAAGAAGCAACAAGTATTGGAAAGGATGTGAAGAAAAAGAAACTCTTGTTCAGTGTTGATGGGAATGCAAACTGGAGCAGCCACTGTGGAAGACAATATAGATGTTCCTCACAAAGTTAAAAATAGAACTACTGTATGATCCAGGAATCACACTACTAGGTATTTACCCCTTAAAAACCCAAAACTGTTAATTACAAGGGGTTTGTACATTCCTGTGTTTATAGCAGCATTATTTACAATAGCCCAATTATGGAAGCAGCCCACATGTTTTTTTGATAGATGAATGGATAAGGAAGTGGTATATATATATATATATATATATATATATATATATATATACACACACAATGGACTATTATTCACAAAAAAGAATGAGATCTTGCCATTTGCAACAACATGGTTAAAGCTAGACAATATAATGCTAAGTGAAATATATCAGTAAGCAAAAGATAAATACCGTATGATTTCACTCGTCTGAAGAATTTAAGAAACAAAAACAAGAAATGAGTAAAGGGAAAAAGAGAGAGAGAAAAACCAAGAAAGGGAATAGTAGCTACGGAGAACAAATTTATGGTGATTAGAAGGGTGGTGGGTGGGGAGAATGGGTAAAATCAGCAATGGAGATTAAGGAGTACACTTGGGGTGATGAGCACTGGGTGATGTATACAACTATTGAATCTCTACATTTTACACTTGAAACTAACATAAAGTTTTATGTTAACTATACTAGAATCTAAAATTAATAACAACAAAACAATAACAATAAAAACTTCAGGGTGTTTCCATTACTTTCATCACTATAATGTTGAAATTATTTGTTCAACATATGTTGAACATCAATAATGTTTTATTATTTGTGTGTGAATATGTGTATAAGTGCATTCATAACTTTGTCAGTATTTCTGAATATTTCCTTTGGATATTTTCATTCTTATTTTTCTTCAAATAATTAGACAATTGTAGCATCTTTTGCTATTCTAAAAATTATAACATGTGAGATAAAATTACTAGCACAAATTTTATGAACTTCTTCACAATTGTGTTTCAGTGTGATTTCTAGAAATACACTAAGTTTCATTCCCACTAACAATATCTAAAAGTGATTATTCAATTTTCCTTTTACAGAATGGAGTTCAATTGTTATTTTTAATCCTCTTGTACACAAAATGCATTTGTGGGTCAAATGTTAATTAATTAGAAAATTAATTTTCTAAGATTAAATTAATCTTTTATGGGTGACTGTTTAGACATTGGATATAAAATTAGTAGATAAGAATGGACTGTGAGTTTCTGAAATTTACACTGGAATGAGGAAGATGGAAATGAATCAAACAATTCCATAAGAAAATGTAAAATTACAACTGTGTTTAGTGCTATGAAGAAGTGTACAAGATGATATGAGATCACAATAGGGAAGTCAAACCTCCTTTGTAGTTTGTGTAAAACTGCCTCAAGTGAACTTGAGGAGACAAGCTCAGTGAACTTCACACTCATTCAGGAGTAAAGGCTACTAGACAAAAGAGCAAAGAGGCGTTTGGAAGAAAATGTGTAAAAGGCTTTGTAGTAGAAGACAATATTGTTTTTTGGCAGCAAGATGAGTGCATCTGAAGCCGAGAAAGCAAGACTTGACAATTTTGGTGTATCTATTTCTCAACAGGTAGGTCAATTAAAAAGAAAAAAAAAAGTTAGGTATTATTTAACTCCTTTTCTTGAATCAAAATGAAAAGCAATTGAAGGGATTTAAACACAGAATGACAATAATTGATGTGACTTAAAAAAATAAAAGTTGTGTTTTTCTTGGTTTTGTCTAGTTTTAATGTGGAAAACAGGTCAAAAGGAAGCCCTTGTGGATTCATGGAAATAAAATATGAAGATCTTTGACATAAAAGATGGAAATATTTGGAGGTGTGTTTGATGAAAGATGGTGGTGTCTTGTGAAGTCAGAATGAAGGAAAGGGTAGAGTTAAGGATGACTCCATTTTCTGGATTTTACCATGAGAAGGATACAGATAAAGAGAAGTTTTCAGAGTGATAGTAACATAGAATTTATTTGGATGTGTTTGGGGGAAAAAATAACTTTCAAATTTGCTTGCTTATGTCCATGCATAATTTGAAGTATAAAGTACCTTCTCAGCAGGAAATACAATAATGAGGGCCATCTGTGTAATAACTGAAATCATGGATACAAATAAATTTATTTAGGGAGGTTTTGGGAATGAGTAGAGAGTAGTTCATGGACCACAGGGCAAAACAAACAATAATCATTACACATTATGTAGTTTATTATAATTTTACGTCTTTTTCCTGAGAACATGTTTTAGGGCCTTTATTCATTATTCTATCAAAAACTTAATAATTTTCTTAACAATTTTTATGTGTGCTTAAATCATTTAACAATTATATTTAGGTCAATATTTGTGTTTAACTTGCTGTTTAATTATACTTTAAAGGGCATATTTTCCTAAAGTGCCCAAGCACTAAAATTTTATGAAGTCATATATTTTGTCTTTTATTATTTTAATAATTATTATTTATCAATAAATTAGTTTATTTGTCATACTATTTTACCAATGTTTAGAAAAAAATCTTTAACAATGCTTACATAAACATTCTCTTTCTGGCTTAAAATTTCCCATTTACTTGGTTTGTAAAATGCACCATGTGAAATGTGAATCTTTTTTTTTTTTTTAAGATTTTATGTATTTATGCATGAGAGACACAGAGAGAGAGAGGCAGAGACACAGGCAGAGGGAGAAGCAGGCTCCATTCAGGGAGCCCGATGTGGCACTCAATCCCGGGTCTCCAGGATCAGGCCCTGGGTTGAAGACAGGCGCCAAACTGCTGAGCCACCCGGGCTGCCCTGAAATGTGAATCTTAATTAATTGGTATTTATTATCAAATATGTACCCAATTCTCTCATCTCAATATGTTGAATAATCTGCCTCTTAGTCACAGAGTTTTATTTCTACATTTTATTCATATGAAAAATTTATACATATTAAAACTGTTTTAAATGATCTGTTTGGTATCACTGATTCTATAATTTTTCTCAATGTTACTTTTAGTAAAGGTTATCTTAATAAAACAAATAGCTCTACAAATGGAAAAATTGGGATCAACTTGATTAACTATATTTATAGCCTTAATATACTATTTGTTATTTTAAAAAGCAAAAATAAAATAGTCAATTTTAGATTAGATAAGAGACAGCAGAAAATATAATTTATCAAATGCTCAAAATTATCATAAATAATTTAAATACAACAAAAAACAAGCAGAAGCAGCTTTCATTTATCCCAAATTTTTAGAGAATGTTCATGTTCATGAATAAATTTGCTGTTACAGTGTAATTTCTGACAAATAGAATTGTATATGTGTCTATATGAGTGAGTTCTTTAAATCACTCATGGCATCAAATTAGACTTATACTTAAGAAATTATTTGAAAGAAATAATTTATAATTAGTGTTTTTTAAAATCAATTTTCTGGGCAGAAGACATGAATAGACATTTTTCCAAAGAAGACATACAGATAACTGACACATGTAAGGATGCTTAATGTCACTCATCATTACAGAAATTCAAATCAAAAGTACAATGAAATATCACCTCACACTTGTTGGAATGACTAAAATTAACAACACAGGAAACAACAGATGTTGGGAAGGATGTGGAGACAGGGAAATCCCGTTACACTGTTGGTGGGAATCCAAACTGATACAGCCATTCTGCATTTTGTGGAGGTTCCTCAAAAATTTTAAAATAGAACTACTTTATGACACAGCAATTTCACTGCAGGCATTTACCCAATGGATACAAAAGTACTGATTCAAAAGGACACAAATGCACCTCAATGTTTATAGCAGCATTACCTATATATCCAGATGAATGTGTAAAGTAAATGTGGCATATGCATATACAATGGAATATTACTGAAATCTTGCCACTTGCAATGACATGGTTGGAGCTAGTATATAATGCTAAGCAAAGTAAGTCAGTCAGAAAAAAGACAAATACTATATGATTTCATTCATGTGTAGAACTTAAGAAACAAAACAGATGATCATGGGGAAAATACAGAGACAAACCATAAAACTGATTCTATTTTTTTTAAAGATTTTCTTTATTTATTCATGACAGAGAGAGAGAGAGAGAAGCAGAAACATAGGCAGAGGGAGAACCAGGCTCCATGCAGGAAGCCTGATTTGGGACTTGATCCCAGGACTCAGGACCACACGCTGAGCCAAAGGCAGATGCTCAACCACTGAGCCACCCAGGCATCCCATGTAAAACTGCTTTTTCACTATGGAGAATAAACAGGGTTGCTGGAGGGCAGGCGAGGAGGGGTTGGGTTAAATGGGGTGATGGGTATTAGGGACGGTGCTTGTGATGAGCACCAGGTGTTGTATGGAAGCATCGTACACCTAAAACTAATATTATACTGTATGTTAACTAAACATACAGTTTATCTTATTTTTAAATAAAAATTTGAAACAACAAAAACCAAGCAAACAAACAAAATCATTGGGAATTCTGCTCTGACTGGAAATAGGTGAAAACAGCACAAATTTGCTTAGGAGTGAGCTGCCTTTGTCTCGTGTTAAATCATCCAATCAAAATCATGGAAGCTTTTATGTATAATAAAGAGTCGCTGGTGGATTAACCAAAAAAAAAAAAAAAAAAAAGTGATTTCCTTTCCGGTCATGAGATCAACATTTATTAACAAACAATTCAGTTTAACATTTTTCAGATGTTTTAATTCTTTTAACTTTATTTAAAGCAGTTTTCTAACCAAGACAAAAGAGAATTTAATCAGTTAAGTGAGAAACTTTCGTGTTTATCTTTCAATTTATCAGAGAAATTAATTGGCATATTTCTTCTTTTTCTTCTTTTTTTGGACAGTTGTTGTGCTCAGATAAGCACAGATTTTCTCCTTCTTCAGTTCTATACAGTACTGCATGAAATATTTTGTTCATACTTTATGAATATTTAGATTTTACATGCCTTGCTGTATTAACTTTAAACTAAAAGTGATTAATGCTAAGGAAATTAAGTTTACAAAACAACTAACAATGAACAGTTTATTATAGTCTTTAATCTCATTCAAACTATACTCTTTATTTTAGAATCCAATTATTTTTCCAAACTGAATGATATATTTTAGAATAAGCTTTGATTTTGTTTTATTGTTTCATGATATTTCTAACTGTTCTGCCTTCAAAACATTCAAGAAAAAAAAGAATTTCCAGTGTATAATCATTCTGTTTCAAGTCTATAATCTTTTAAATTACTCTCCTACATTGTATTTTAGAGAAATATTGTTAGAAAGGAGTAATTTTTCTCTAACTTCAGTTCTGAAGAGTGAGGATCTTTGGTAACTGAATGGTGGCCAAGAATGTCTTTAATAAGATATTTTTACTTCCTATCGAAGTCCAATGACAACTTCCCCATGCCCTCACGATTCTCTGTGAGTTAAATCAAAATTTGAGAATATTTAATTGTTGACTAATAAAATTGCTGACTAAAACATTTATCTCAAGGGAACAAGTCCAGAATTTAAAAGAAAATCACGTGATCTCTTTATGAAGGTGTCTTGGTGTTAATGATATTCAAACATAGACAGCAAGAGTTTTTATCCTGACTCTGTAATCATTTGTAGAGTGCTTGGAATAATATAAGCATTCATAACTCTAACCGGAATCTCTTAAACTGTGGCAATGAATCCCAAGTATCTACACTTCTTTAAACCTCTATTGGAAGATGATTCTAACACAGGACTGTCATTAGCACAAGAAAATGAGCAGCACAATACACCTAAGTTTACATTTCTTACTCCCATTTTACAAATCTCACTGAAAATTACCTGTGATTTTATTAGAAAGTCTTTGAAGAAATAGTTATGTAGAGGCAGTGTGAAGGAATTGGTGTGATAGAAAGAGCCTTGGCCTGACAGAGGACTGAGGGTCTTCCATTCTCATTAAGTGCCTAAGTTCTGCTTTGATTCTGTCTCCCAATCCATAAACGTGAGAGCATAGTAGATAATATAGCAGACATGTGTTTGCCTTCTTACATCTACCTTTTCCTTTCCCTTCCTCAATAGCTTTAGACATCTCTGACAATCTACAGAGCTCTGAGGGAATTGACCCTGCTACCAGTTCAAGGGGCATAGTATGGTATCCTTTACAAGCCAACCAGAATATTCAATCTCTCCTGGCCACACATATGAGCATCAGGCCTAAGCCAGACAAGTCAGAATCAGTTTAATATTTTGCTCCAAATTTTAGGGAACAAAAATTCTCTATTTGTTGGTGAATGCAGTGTATGTATTTAGGGCCTGGAATTGTGTCAGGTACGTTTGCTGCTATTAAAAACACAAACAAACAAAAAAATTTAACTGAGTAAATTTTAAAGATCTAAGGGGATTTACTCAATGACTCATGAATTGGGCAGCATTTAATCTAGCAGATAGAAAGGAGTTCTGAGAAGATGTACAGAATGGAGGGCCTTTCTAGGCAGAAAGAAGTGGGAACAAGAAAAGTTTTCCTAGGCAAAAATTGTGGTGCTTGTTGCCATCATTTTTCTTTAGGGCATGGTAGGGGCCAGGCAGATTACCTAATTAGTGCGGACCAGACAATTCCTCATCAAATGGATCAAGAGTCCATTTCTGGGAGAGCCTAAACTACAACTCTTAAGTCTCAGTTTGGTGACCGGAAGCCTGTTACCTTGCTTTTAATATCACCAAGAGAGAAGTCTCCCAGAGAGGAAAGCCAAAGCACAAAGAAGGACAAAGCCAAAAGAATTAAAGGAAAATAGCCCTATTGATAAGGTAGACTTCTCTCTGGAACCCACTCTGCCTTTGAATCAATGACTGCTTTTTTTTTTTTTTTTTAAGCCACTTGAATGTGTCTCCCTGTCAATTGAAATTCTTGCAACTGAATTAATTTTGATGTGGCAACTTTCAAGACCTCATCCAGATTTAATATTTTTGATCTTTAAAATTTAAAATAGTTTGTATTCCCTGATTTCATTTTGGTCCATATTAACCCGGAATTCTGTCAAATGCATTAAAAAGTAGGCAATATGACATATCTTAAAGATCACTAGACCAAAGAGACACATTTCTAATAGATGTATGATCATCAGATCTTCCGGTAACGCGTCAGAAGCAATTCTGAAAATAATAAAGCAATATTTAGATAATCACTAAATATAATGATAGGTTAAGAGATTTCTAAAGCTGCCAGGCTTTCACTCACAGTATTTCCTGTCTCCCCAAAACTGTGCTTATTTGAAGAACATATATAGTCACTGTTCACTCCTGATGGGCCCTGTTCACCAATACCAAGGACTGAACTATCAAACCTGAGTTTTAGCTGGAGGTATTTGAATACTTCTAGTCCAACACTTTGAGATTCCATGCCATTCTTCCTGAAGCTGATATCCCTCTGACTTTGTCTCAAACTGTACTATGTTTTGCATGGGATGTAGGTCTAATTCCCAGTGTCCACCAGAGTCATCCTAAGCTGATGATGGCTTGACACGGGGATAGAAAAGGGAAGCCTCTTTGCCCCATGGTCTGACAACTGTCTGGGGCAATGTGCACTCCTGAATTCCCATTGTATCAGGTTGAGGCTGATGCCTCAATTGGCCTAGTCCCAATGGAGACGAGGCTCTTTCTTAAGTACTTTCCCCTGCTTTATTTCACACCCTTCTCTCCAGAGAGCTCTCCCTCAATGAATCATGTGAAAAGGAATAACTCATCTCAGTTTAGTCTGTAGGCAACCTTGATCTCTGTTTTTTCCCCTGGTGCAAGTCTCTACCTGAGCAACATCCCATCTTCTCAAATACCCTGAAAACTGTAACCACAACTTACACAGCATTTTCCCTTCAGAGGCCTAGAGTTCAAATCCTGATGACTTATTGCCTATTACCATGCTTTTTCATGTGTATCTCTGAAACTCCTGGCTTCTGAAATCTAATTTATCCATTGATATTTGCTTTACCTCATGAGGCTGGAAGATGGGGGAATGTACTGAGAGAGACTTAGTCCAGAGGAGATGGTTTTTAAAACATTTCAAATGCCAGTCTGTTCTCTTGGAAGATCTCAATGGCTCTAATATTGAAATGATTGCAGATATGGAGATAAAGCATTAGAAATTTAAACATAGAGATTGCTACATCTTTAAATTAATGTATTTTCCATCTGTATATCACAAGCTGAGAAAGGTGCTTTCCTTCGACTTGACTTCAAACAAACTATATATATATACTAGAATCATACTAAATGTTGGTCTCCTTGCTAAGACCTTTTTTCAAATTTACAAAGCTTTTTTTTCTTAAAGTTGGACTTAGAAAGCACTGAAAGCTATTACTATCTCTGGGATTCTTTCTTTCTTTCTTTCTTTCTTTCTTTCTTTCTTTCTTTCTTTCTTCTTTCTTTTTTCTTTCTTTCTTTCTTTCTTTCTTTCTTTCTTTCTTTCTTTCTTTTTCTTTCTTTCTTTTGTTTTGTTTTCTCATTGTGTTTGTGTTGCTTTCTCAGCAGGACATAAAGATATGGATCTACCACATGCCATTATGCTGTGTAGCTGTCCTGGCACTTTCTTCTGTTCTTGCTTCATTTTAACCCAGGATGTGAAACATTTATAGGAAGTAAATGTAGGTCAGTATAAGCAATAGCTAAGCAGTAGAGTTTTTCCAAATTGAAATAATTTGTGTGGGGAAGTAGGTAGGAAAATAAGCCAACATTTAAGTGAAGTACAATAGAGGGGGTTCAGGCATTTAGAGGCAGCACTGGAATAGATGACCCTAATGCCCCTTCCAATGCTGAGATTCTATTATTGCCTAAAATGATAGAGAGTAAAATGGTGAAGATTCCACATGGTAAAGCATTGTTATTTTTATTTTAAGTTAAATAAAATCTGAACATTTTCATCTTTTATGTTCCTGACAAATAGGAGAGATTTGGTGACATTTAAGCTTGACCCAAATTTCTTAAATCTTCTTATACTTCTTTACCGTGTTGAAGAATTTTTTTCTTCAATTTCAAGAGAAACCCAGAATGTTTCTGATCACTTTTCACTTAAGAAATGATGTGCTAGTTGGTGTCTTAAAAGTTAAAATACAGTGTCTTATTAATCCTGTTGTGTTTTTTTTTTTTTGAGACAAGAGTTCGCCATTCATCAGTTTTCCTTGTAATGAAGTTATTGTTACATAAAACTTTGCTATCTATAAAAAATCTAAAGTCTATATAAGTGGATCACTCCTTTCTTTCTTAAACTATAGTTAACTCAACCAGTATTTTCTTTTTTAAAGTTAACAAAACTGAAATACAGATAGGTTAAATGACTTTGTAAAAAGCCACAATAAAATGGTAATGAATTAAAAAAACTAATTCATTGCTTCCAGTTACCCATCAAGTTACTTTCTAGGATTAAAATGTGAAAGCTAAAATTCATGTAGGTTTTAAATTAGGCAAAAGATTAATAAAGTATATTTTACATTTATAAAAATGACTAACTTTTTCATATGGTGACACTTCTAAAGTTTAATTTTCACTTCTCACTTACATTGACACAACATTTTGTTCTACAAATAAATATATATAGCACCTAAGAACAAATAACCTTCAAGATATATTAAACTAAGCAACCTTAAAAAGAAAAAGATGGGGCAGCCCAGGTGGCTCAGTGGTTTACCACCACCTTCAGTTGAGGGTGTGATCCTGGAGACCCGGGATTGAGTCCCATGTCAGGCTCCCTGCATGGAGCCTGCTTCTCTCTCTGCCTGTGTCTCTGTCTCTGTCTCTGTCTCTGTCTCTCTCTCTCTGTCTCTCATGAATAAATAAAATCTTTAAAAAAAAAGAAAAAAAGTAATTTATTTATTTATTTATTTATTTGAGAGAACACGAGCAGGAATGAGAGTCAGAGAGACAATGAGACTCCCCACTGAGCAGGGATCCTGACATGAGACTCAATACCAGGACCCAGGGATCATGATGTGAGGTGAAAATAGTTGCCCAACCTACTGAGCCACCCAGCAGCCCAATTTAAGTAACTTTTTGAATATAAAATCCTACAAGTACAATGTTGCTTACAACCAATATATTATAGTAATAGGAATAACATCAAACAATTTTAAATTATTTGTTCATTTACAAATTTATTTTACTTATTCTTTAATATGTCTGTGATATAGGTTTTTTTTTCTCCTTTTACAGATTAGAAATTAAAAACCCATAATAGTTAAGAGGCTGGCATGAAGTCACATGAAATCACACTCAGATCCAATTTTTCCTATTAAGCTATTCATTCATATATTAGAAAACTGCATTTATTGAGCACCAATACTGTGTCAGGCTGCGGACTAAGTGAGGTTATAAGAACACTATATCTCTTATCCTACTTACATATAAATAGAAATTATAGAACTTGGAAAATGGCTACTTTGTCTTCCCATAGAAAGTTTCCAGATAAGTCATGAAGAATAGATTGGCAAAAATGAAATAATGAAAGAGCTAATCTATCCGTCTTCCTCATAGTCAGGGACCCTGCCTGTTCTAGGACTACATGATCATTACATTACCTATTACATAGACTCCTACTTTGTTTCATTTCTTCTTTTCTATCCACTATACTGCTCAATTTTCACTTACAACTCGAAGTTATATTATTTTTAGAAATATTAGTTCTATCAGCGCACTCCTCTACCCTTGATATCATTCATTATATAAGCTCATTAACATAAAACCTTTTAAGCTCATCTCACACTAATCTCCATTAATTTCCAATACTTTTTTCAAAGAAATGAAATTTGACTTATTATGATACATATTTTAACTTAAATGGCAGAAACTGGTTGCTAATACTCTCTTTTCTGAAGCTCAACCAAGACAAAAGTGTATTTTAAATTAAGAAGTTGTTTTAAATAAAGGCTGTCAAATATGCTCCAGTTAAGTAATATTTATTCTCTGAACTTGTCTTACAAGTTATTTATAACATATTTATAAGACACTTTGCTGTTGACAGAGGATACTGGATTTCTCTCAATATTTTTTGAGACAGGTCATAATTTGTGAATTACATTGATTTTATTTACTTACATGTATTAAGATTTGTATCCACAAGTATCAGTAATAATTGACAGTGTATTACTATAAACTTTCAAATTATGATATATAAAACAAAACTAAATAAGTTAAAATAGCTCAATGTTGCCAATATGCAGTATAAAACTGGATTAATGACATTAGATCTTTCTTTATCAAGTACATTATTGACTAAGCAGGAAACTCTCTTCTTGCTTTTATGAATTTTGTACTAATTTGTTTGTTGAGAAGAAATGTCTTTCTCTTTATATTATCATTTCTGATGGTAATATGATTTATCATCTTTGATGATAATATGATAATCAAAATCTCTGATGATTTTGTTATAAAAAATGTAATTGAGGAGTGCCTGAGTGGCACAGTCAGCTCAGAAGCTGACTTTTGGTCTCGGCTCAGGTCTGATCTCAGGGTTGTGAGATGGAGCCTTACCTCAGGCTCCTGCTTAGCACAGAGTATGCTTGAGTTTCTCTTTCTCTTACTCTGCTCCTTTCCATTGCACTCTATGTCTCTCATTGAAATAAATAAATCTTTTTAAAAAAAAATGTAATTGAATGAGCTCGCTTCGGCAGCACATATATTAAAAATGTAATTGAACTTATGGTATGAGAGGTTGACAGTGTTAGCATAAGATATGGTTGAGGTTTCCTGCACAGATGATGCTGAAGAAGACCTGAATATTCCCAATGAGGAATACAATTACCTCCCAAACAAAGCAATATGGCCTTGCAGCCTTGGAAAACATACATGGGTAGTATTTGGCAGACTAGGTCATTGTTTCATACAAATGGAGTTTGGAACTTTGTCTAAACTTGATGGCTTGCTTAGCTTTCTGTCTTTCTCCATTTTATCTTCTACACCCCTTACCTGTCAGCCTTTGGAGCAATTCCATAAGAAATCATTTGGCCTTAAAGCCCAATCTCAGAACTGCTTCCAGAAAACTACCTAAAAAGAGTACCAGCAGGGCTTGACTCTGAGAAGAGGATGGCTATCGAAGGAAAGAGGGAGAGCAGGTTTGAAGGTGACAGTGTGTGCCTTTTGTGTGTTTGAACCAGTAATTGGTAACAGTGTCCTTTTTCAGGTAGACAACTCTATCTACATTTATTTTTAATTGCCATGAACCTAATGACTGGATTGCATTTGTACTTGTATTATTTTCTTTTCTTCTTCTTTTTTTTTTTTTTTTTGACTTTTTTGGTCTCTGTGTTTTATTTCTCCTGTTTGCTTGTAATTTGTATCCAATGTGTGTCCTTAGCTACAATTATTTAATGAAAATGGGGCTTATTCTTTTTTCTTTATGTAGGGAGCCTCCAGGGTATAACAGGTGGAAGATCATGGGCCTTGATTGTGCCCCTTAAGGACATTTTACAAAATTATGAGTTGTCATAAAACATAAGAGTGCAGAAGTGTTACAGGTGATAATGTATAAACAATGACCATAATGATTAGTGAGGGGGATATCCTCTTAAAAAAAAAAAAGGATATCCTCTTATCCACTGGGCAGTTGTACAAATATAGTACCCTACCTTACTCTCCTGCCCTCTGCCCTGGACTTGTTTCTCAGATCTTAGAATATACCAAAGTCCCTGGGAAAAGTCATGTGAAAATTGGGGACAACAATTAGGGAGAGCAGAATTTATGACTTGTCATCTTGGTCCACACTTCTATTTTCATCCTCTACATGTTGTTCAAACCAGATACTCTCCTAAAGAAATTATAATCTAATATTCTAACTCATTTGGACTGTAATTTCTAGGTAATTACACTTTGTGTTGAATGACATACAAAGAAACTTGGATTGATTTTCTATGGTGACATTAATTTTCAATTAATGGATTCATTGTATTTGTGTGTGTGTGTCCGTCTGTCTGTCTGAGATGAGTATATAAATGAATAATGGATAAATGTAAGTGATAGCAAGAAAGGAAGACAGAGACTTCATGGATAGAAGCTTGAGTCCTGTGTTTTATGTCCTGGTATTAAATTCTAGTTCTGACCATCTTGTCAAGTTACCCTAACCAAATATTCTAACTCTGAAGATTTATTTTCTCCTCATCAAATGGGATCTTCCCTCTCATTCCTTAATATAGATATAAGTTTCTATCTGGTGTCTCATCTTTAGCATGAAGGGTTAGCATTCTCTTCAGTGCATATTTGTTGGTTGATAATCTCTCCATTTTTGTTTATCAGAGAATATATTTTGCTTTAATTCCTGAAGGATATTTTAATGGTTAGAAAGTTATGGCTTAAAAGGGTTTTTTCTCCCACTTTCAAAGCACTTGAATATTGTTAATCCATTGTCTCCTAGTTTTTATTTTTCCTGATGAGAAGTCAGCTCTTTGTATTGTATTTATTTGTATTATTCTGTTTGTATTTTTCTTCCTGTGTCCAAAAATTTCTATTCACCTTCAGTTTCCAGCACTTTCTCCATGCGTTGATATTATTTTTATTTGTGGTTTTATCCTGCTTGTATTGTGTTTTCAAGGGCTTTTTGTTTGTTTGTGGGTTTTTTATTTGTTTATGGGGTTTTTGTTTGATTTTCTTGTTGTTTTTTGGGTTTTTGTTTGTTTGTTTCCAAGCTTAGTAAATGTTTAGATCATTATATTTTTTGTACCACTTTCCATCTGCTTTCAATCTGGGTTAAAAATCACCTGTATACCACCTGATGTTTCTCCCCAATTTATTTTTTAAATTGTTGTGTCTACTTTTCATGTGAGATAGTTTCTATTAAAATATCTCTAATCTCACTGATCTTTCCTTCTGCTCTCTCCAACTTGCTGTTAAACTAATATCATATTTTAAACTTTCAGTTATTATAATTTCCTGTTCTAGAATTTCTGATTTGTTTTTTCCATTTTCATCTTCTGTTTAGTTTTTTCTCTATTTTTAGTCATGAAAAATATTTTTTTCCTTTATGCTTTTGCATCATCCGTTATAATTGGTTTAAGGTCCTTCACTGCTAATAATAACATTTGGGTCATCTTGGTGTCAATTTTTGTGAATTGCTTTTTATCCTGACTATGGATTATACTTCCTAGTTTCTTTGTATTTCTAGTAGACTTAGAGATATTTATATTACACATTATGAATGATACCTTTCAGATTCTCTGCATTTTGTTATCTTCCTCTGAAAAACATTTTTTTTAAAGATTTTATTTATTTATTCATGAGAGACAGAGAGAGAGAGAGGCAGAGACGCAGTCAGAGAGAGAAGCAGGCTTTATGCAGGGAGCCCGATGCGGGACTCCTCTGAAAATTTTTAATATTTTTCCAATATGTAATTAACTTTTGTGAACTTAAACACCAAAATCTGTCAATCATGTGATGCATAGCAGCTGCAAAAGTTCATTGTTTCCAGAATTTCAGCTGTGATTTTCATGTGCATAAAGACTTTAGGAGTAATCTGGGAGTTTATGGTAGGCATACATCAATTATGGAACTTGCTCTTCTGTGGGTATGTCCTTTCCTAGATTCCCCCATCTTCGCTGTACTACTTCTAGTAGCTGAATGTTAGATGGATTTTTGTTTGTTAATATGAGTCATCTCACACTGTGAATGTTGGGATGTATTTTAAGGAACTAAGTCATATAAATGCAAATTACCTAAGGCATCACCTTTTCATAAATGGTCAACTCACTACTAGTTTCGATCTGATTTTGTTCAACCTTCAATACTTTCAAATATGTGTTTTAGCATTTTGCCCAGATTTTATGATTTAAATTTATAAACCATTTAATTTATATTTAGATTTTATACTTAAATTATGAATTTAAATTTATAAAGCATTTAAATATTATCATATTTATTAAATTCAGTAACATGAAAACAACATTAATAATCATTCAAAAAATATACATGATTAAAAAATAGATTGCAAAGGCTCTAAATTGAAGTATCTGAATTTTCTTTGGGAAACTGAAAACACGTTTTTAAAAAAAATATTTTATTTATTTATTCATGAGCGACACACAAAGAGAGAGAGAGGGAGAGACACAGACAGAGAGAGAAGCAGGCTCCATGCAGGGAGCCTGATGTGGGACTCAATCCTGGGTCTCTAGGATCAGGCCCTGGGCTGAAGGTGGTGCTAAAATGCTGAGCCACCTGGGCTGCCCCAGAAAATATTTTTTGAAAAAAAGAGCAGAATGAAGCAATTGAAAAGAGTATTTTATCTTTTTTTGAGATAATTCAGTTAATCAAAAGCATAAAACGTGGATGACCTAGTCATCTCACTCAGGAAAGTGTGTTTCCTGAAGAACAAAAAAGATTATATCTATCATATCATATCATATCTATCGGTAGGGTGCCCTTCAGACTGTTTACATATTAAATAGTCACTTGTCTTTGATAATTTTATTTATTTAAAATTTTAAAAGTACATGGAAGCAGATGAAAATAAAAACATGATAGTACAAAACCTTTGGGATGTAGCAAGAGTGGTCATAAGAGGGAAGTACATAGCAATACAGATCTATCTGAAGGAAAAGAAAAGTCTCAAATACACAATCTATCTTACACCTACAGGAGCTAGAAAAGGAACAGCAAATAAAGCTTAAAGCCAACAGAAGAAGGGAAACAATAAGGACTAGAGCAGAAATAAATCATACAGAAACAAACAAACAAAACCACAGTAGAACAGATCAATGAAACTAGGAGCTGGTTCAGTGTAAGAATTTATAAAATTGCTAAACTCCAGCCAGACTTATCAAAAAGAAAAGAGAAAGGACCCAAATAAATAAAATCATGAATGAGAGGAGAAGTTACAATCCATACCACAGAAATACAAACAATTGTAGGAGAATATTATGAAAAACCATATACCAACAAACCACACAATCTGGAAGATATGGATAAATTCCTAGAAACATATAAACTACCAGAACTGAAGTAGAAAGAAACAAATAATTGGAACAGACTCATAACCAACAAAGAAATTGAATCAGTAATGAAAAATCTCTCAACAGACAAAAGTACAGGGCCACATGGCTTTCCAGGGGAATTCTATTAAACATTAAAAGAGTTAATACCTGCTCTTCTCAAACTCTTCCAAAAAAAGAAAAAGAAAAAAAGAAAAGGAAGGAAAACTCCCAAACTCATTCTATGAGGCCATTACCTCGATTTCAAAACCAGACAAAAACCTCACTAAAATGAAGAATTACAAGCCAATATTCCTGATGAATATAGGTGAAAAAATTCTCAACAAAATACTAGCAAATCAAATCCAGCACTACATTAAAAGAATTATTGCCGGGGATCCCTGGGTGGCTCAGCAGTTAGCGCCGGCCTTCGGCCCAGGGCATGATCCTGAAGTCCCGGGACTGAGTCCCGCATCAGGCTCCCTGTGTGGAGCCTGCTTCTCCCTCTACCTGTGTCTCTGCCTCTCTCTCTTTCTCTCTCTCTCTCTCTCTCTCTCTGTCTTTCATGAATAAATAAATAAATGAAATGTTTAAAAAAAAATTATTGACATGACCAAATGGGTTTTATTCCTGGGCTGCAAGGTGTTTCAATATTTGCAAATCAATCAACATGATACACCACATTAGTAAGAAAAATGATAAGAACAATATGATCCCTTCAATGGATCCAGAAAATGCATTTGACAAAATATACTATCCATTCTTGATAAAAGCCCTCAAAAAACTAGGGATAGAGGGAACATAATTCAACATCGAAGACTGTATGCAAAAGACCTACAGCTAATATTACCCTTAATGAGGAAAACTGAGAATTTTTTTCCTCTACAGTCAAGAACAACACAGGGATGTCCACTCTCACAATTGTTATTTTACATAGTACTGGAAGTCCTAGCCTTAGCAATCAGAAAACAAAAAGAAATAAAAAGCATCCAAATCAGCAAGGAAGAAGTCAAATTTCACCTATTCACAGATGACATGATATTCTATGTAGAAAACCCAAAGACTCCACAAAATTCAGCAAAGTCACAGGATAAAAATTCAATTTACAGTTATCTGTTGCATTTCTGTACCCCAAAAATAAAGCAACAGAAAGAAAAATTAAGGAATGAGTTCCATTTACAACTGTACCAAAAAATTATAAGATACCTATGAATAAACCAAACTAAAGAGGTAAAAGATCTGTACTCTAAAAACTATAGAACACTTATGAAAAGAATTGAAATGACACAAAGAAATGGAAAAGCATCTCATGCTCATGGATTGGAAGATCAAACTTTGTTAAAAGGTTTATACTACCCAATCTACACATTTAATATAATGCCTATCAAAATACCACTAGCATTTTCACAAAACTAGAACAAACAATCCTAAAATTTGTATGGAGCTCCAAAGGACTCTGAAGAGCCAAAGGAATCCTGAAAAAGAAAAGCAAAGCCGGAGGCATCACAATTCTGGACTTCAAACTGTGTTAAAAACTGTAGTCATCAAGACAGCATGGTACTGGTGCAAAAACAGACACGTAGATTAAGGAAACAGAATAGAAAACTCAGAAACAAACCCACAACTATATGGTCAGTTAGTCTTCAATGAAGCAGCAAAGAATATCCAATGAAAAATAGTCTCTTCAGCAAATAGTGTTGGGAAAACTTGACAGCTACATGCAGAAGAATGAAACTGACCATTTTCCTACACCATACACAAAAAAAATAAATTCAAAATGGATGAAACACCTAATGTGAGACAGGAATCCATCAAAATCCTAGAAGAGAACATAAGCAGCAATCTCTGTGCTGTAGCAATTTCTTACTAGACATGTCTCCAGAGGAAAGGGAAAGAAAAGCAAAAATGAACTATTGAGACTTCGTCAAGATAAAAACTTCTACCTACCAAAGGAAACAATCAAGAAAACGAAAAGGCAACCTATGGAGTGGGAGAAGATATTTGCAAATGACATATCTGATGAAGGGTTAATATCTAAAATCTATAAAGAGCTTATCAAACTCAATACCTCCCTTAATAACCCAGTTAAGAAATGGACAGAGACATGAATAGAGATTTTTCTAAAGAAGACAGGTAAATGGCTAATACACACATGAAAAGATGCTCAACATCACTCATCATCATGGAAATTCAAATCAAAACTACAATGAGGGGATCCCTGGATGGTTCAGTGGTTTAGCTCCTGCCTTTGGCCCAGGGCATGATCCTGGAGTCCCGGGATCGAGTCCTGCATCAGGCTCCCTGCATGGAGCCTGCTTCTCACTCTGCCTGCGTCTTTGCTTCTCTTTCTCTCAGTGTGTGTGTCTCTCATAAATAAGTAAATGAAATTTAAAAAAAAAAAATACTATGAGATATTTTCTCACACCTGTCAGAATGGTTATAATTAACAACACAGGAAACAACAGATGTTGATATGGGTGCTGAGGAAGGTGAACGCTTTTGCAAACCAGTGCAGCCACTCTGGGGGCTCCTCAAAAATTTAAAAATAGAACTTTCCTACACCCCTGAAATTGCACTACTAGGTATTTAACCAAAGATAAAAAAAATGCTGATTCGAAGTGGTACATTCACCCCAATGTTTATAGCAGCATTATCTACAAGAGCCAAATTATGGAAATAGCCCAAATATCCATCAACTGGTGAATGGATAAAGGAGATGTGGTATGTATATGTTTATGTATATGTATATGTATACCATATGATTTCACTTATATGTGGAATTTAAGAAACAAAACAAAACAGATGAACATAGGTGAAGGGGGATAAAAAAGAAATGGAGGCAAACTATAAAGAACAACCTGAGGGTCACTGGAGGGGAGGTAGGGAAGAGATGAATTAAATGAGTAATGAGTATTAAGAAAAGCACTTGTGATGAGCACTGCGTGTCATGTATAAGTGATGAGTCACTAAATTCTACTCCTGAAAGCAATATTACACTATATAATAATTAACTATAATTTAAATAATAAAATGAATAAATAATAACATTTCCATTTTGGCAAATGAATCTCTTATGAACATTGGGTCACTACTAATAATATAAATGGTTATTATGAAAACCAAATTTTGTGTTGTTCAAGTGGGTAGTGCATTAGATTACTTATTAAGTATTATAGCTCTTGAACTATGAGGACCATAAAGATTATCACATTTGTACCTAACAGTTTTGAGCTACTTACATAGATGTATTAAATTTATGTTTTTCTAATTATTTAAATTCAGTTAGCCAACATATAGTACTTCATTAGTTTCAGATGCAGCATTCAATAATTTATCAGTTTCGTGACTACCCTACAATTCAGTTGTACTACTAGGTATTTACCCCCAAAATACAAATGTAGTGATATGAAGGAGCACCTGCATTCCGGTGTTCATAGTAGCAAGGTCCACAATAGCCAAACTGTGGAAAAAGCCAAGATGCCCATCAACAGATGAATGGATGAACAAGACGTCACACACACGCACAAGGGTGCACGCGCACACACATGCACACACACACACTGGAATGTTACTCAGCCATCAGAAAAAAATGAATACTTACCATTTACATCGACATGGATGGAACTGGAGGCAAATAAGCCCTGAACAAAATAAGTCAAGCAGATAAAGACAATTATCATATAGTTTCACTCATATGTGGAATATAAGAAACAGCCCATAGGATCATAGGTAAAAGGAGAGAAAACTGAATGAGAAGTCATCAGAGAGGAAGAAAAATCATGAGAGACTTTTAACTATTGGAAACAAACTGAGGGTTCTTGGAGGGGAGGTAGGTGAGGAAATTGCATAGTTTTTTTTTTTTTTAAGATTTTTTAATTTTTGGGAGGGACGAGATGGCGGAAGAGTAGGGTCCCCAAGTCACCTGTCCCCACCAAATTACCTAGATAACCTTCAAACCATCCTGAAAATCTACGAATTCGGCCTGAGATTTAAAGAGAGAACAGCTGGAACGCTACAGTGAGAAGAGTTCGCGCTTCTATCAAAGTAGGAAGACGGGGGGCGGGGGGGGGGAAATAAAGAAACAAAAGGCCTCCAAGGGGGAGGGGCCCCGCGAGGAGCCGGGCTGAGGCCGGGGCGAGTGTCCCCAGGACAGGAGAGCCCCGTCCCGGAGACGCAGGAGCTGCACCAACCTTCCCGGGCGGAAAGGGGCTCGCAGGGAGTTGGAGCAGGATCCCAGGGGGGCGGGGATGCCCTCGCGCTCCCGGGGACACTAACAGACACCTGCGCCCCGGGAGAGTGCGCCGAGCTCCCTAAGGGCTGCAGCGCGCACGGCGGGACCCGGAGCAGCTCGGAGGGGCTCAGGGGCGCCTCCGCGGAGGGGGCTGGGCAGCCAGAGCGTGAATCCAACAGCGCAGGCCCTGGAGCACTGGGCGCTGGGACACAGCCCAGGATCTGGCCTCCCCCTGGGACAGGCAGAGGCCGGGAGGGCCCAGGACCACAAGGACGCTCCTGCCCTGAGCTGAGCAGATCAGCGGCCCCGCCCCGGAGCCTCCAGGCCCTGCAGACGGAGAGCTGTGGAGTTCCTGCGGGGGCTGAATCCAGGTTTCCAGAGCTGGCCCCGCCACTAGGGCTGTTGCTCCTGGGGCCTCACGGGGTAAACAACCCCCACTGAGCCCTGCACCAGGCAGGGGGCAGAGCAGCTCCCCCAAGTGCTAACACCTGAAAATCAGCACAACAGGCCCCTCCCCCAGAAGACCAGCTAGACGGACACGGGAAAAACAAATTAGTGACCAAGCAGAACTGGAAAGTTCCAGAGGAAGTCAAGGGACTTACTTACAGTATACAGATTCAGAGGATACCCCCATGTTTGTTTGTTTTGTTTTTTTTTTTTTTTTTTTTGCTTTTTGATTTCTCTTTGCTTCCCCCACCCCTTTTTTTGTCCTTTCTTTCTTTTTCTCTTTTTCTTCTCTTTGTTTTTCTTTTTTTCCTTCCTTTTTTCTTTTTCTCTTTTCTTTCCTTCTTTCTCTCCTCTCTTTTTCTCCTTTTCCCAATACAACTTGTTTTTGGCCACTCTGCACTGAACAAAATGACTAGAAGGAAAACCTCACCTCAAAAGAAAGAATCAGAAACAGTCCTCTCTCCCACAGAGTTACAAAATCTGGATTACAATTCAATGTCAGAAAGCCAATTCAGAAGCACTATTATACAGCTACTGGTGGCTCTAGAAAAAAGCATAAAGGACTCAAGAGACTTCATGACTGCAAATTTGGATCTAATCAGGCAGAAATTAAAAATAAATTAAACGAGATGCAATCCAAACTAGAGGTCCTAATGACGAGGGTTAACGAGGTAGAAGAACGAGTGAGTGACATAAAGACAAGTTGATGGCAAAGAGGGAAACTGAGGAAAAAAGAGACAAACAATTAAAAGACCATGAAGATAGATTAAGGGAAAAAATGACAGCCTGAGGAAGAAAAACCTACGTTTAATTGGGGTTCTCAAGGGCACCGAAAGGGACAGAGGTCCAGAATATGTATTTGAATAAATCATAGCTGAAAACTTTCCTAATCTGGGAAGGGAAACAGGCATTCAGATCCAGGAAATAGAGAGATCTCCCCCTAAAATCAATAAAAAACGTAAAACACCTTGACATCTAATAGTTAAGCTTGCAAATTCCAAAGATAAAGAGAATATCCTTAAAGCAGCAAGAGACAAGAAATCCCTGACTTTTATGGGGAGGAGTATTAGGGTAACAGCAGACCTCTCCACAGAGACCTGGCAGGCCAGAAAGGGCTGGCAGGATATATTCAGGGTTCTAAATGAGAAAAACATGCAACCAAGAATACTTTATCCAGCAAGGCTCTCATTCAGAATGGAAGGAGAGATAAAAAGCTTCCAAGACAGGCAGGAACCAAACCAGCTCTGCAAGAAATTTTAAGGGGGACTCTCAAAATTCCCCTTTAAGAAGAAGTCCAATGGAACAATCCACAAAAACAGGGACTGAATAGATATCATGATGACACTAAACTCATATCTTTCAATAGTAACTCTGAACGTGAATGGGCTTAATGACCCCATCAAAAGGCGCAGGGTGTCAGACTGGATAAAAAAGCAGGACCCATCTATTTGCTGTCTACAAGAGACTCATTTTAGACATAAGGAAACCTACAGCCTGAAAATAAAAGGTTGGAGAACCATTTACCATTCAAATGGTCCTCAAAAGAAAGCAGGGGTAGCCATCCTTATATCAGATAAACTAAAATTTACCCCGAAGACTGTAGTGAGAGATGAAGAGGGACACTATATCACACTTAAAGGATCTATCCAACAAGAGGACTCAACAATCTTCAATATATATGCCCCGAATGTGGGAGCTACCAAATATATCAATCAATTAATAACCAAAATTAGACATACTTAGATAATACTACACTTACACTTGGTGACTTAAATCTAGCACTTTCTACACTCGATAGGTCTTCTAAACAAACACATCTCCAAAGAAACGAGAGCTTTAAATGATACACTGGACCAGATGGATTTCACAGATATTTACAGAACTTTACATCCAAACTCAACTTAATACACATTCTTCTCAAGTGCACATGGAACTTTCTCCAGAATAGACCACATACTGGGTCACAAATCAGGTATTAACCGATACCAAAAGATTGGGATCGTCCCCTGCATATTCTCAGACCATAATGCCTTGAAATTAGAACTAAATAACAACAAGAAGTTTGGAAGGACTTCAAACACATGGAGGTTAAGGACCATCCTGCTAAAAGATGAAAGGGTCAACCAGGAAATTAAGGAAGAATTAAAAAGATTCATGGAAACTAATGAGAATGAAGATACAACCATTCAAAATCTTTGGGATGCAGCAAAAGCAGTCCTAAGGGGGAAATACATCGCAATACAAGCATCCATTCAAAAACTGGAAAGAACTCAAATACAAAAGCTAACCTTACACATAAAGGAGCTAGAGAAAAAACAGCAAATAGATCCTACACCCAGGAGAAGAAGAGAGTTAATAAAGATTCGAGCAGAACTCAACGAAATCGAGACCAGAAGAACTGTGGAACAGATCAACAGAACCAGGAGTTGGTTCTTTGAAAGAATTAATAAGATAGATAAACCATTAGCCAGCCTTATTAAAAAGAAGAGAGAGAAGACTAAAATTAATAAAATCATGAATGAGAAAGGAGAGATCACTACCAACACCAAGGAAATACAAACGATTTTAAAAACATATTATGAACACCGATAAATTAAGCAATCTAGAAGAAATGGACACATTTCTGGAAAGCCACAAATTACCAAAACTGGATTAGGAAGAAATAGAAAACCTGAACAGTTCAATAACCAGGGAGGAAATGGAAGCAGTCATCAAAAACCTCCCAAGACACAAAAGTCCAGGGCCAGATGGCTTCCCTGGGGAATTCTATCAAATGTTTAAAGAAGAAACCATACCTATTCTACTAAAGCTGTTTGGAAAGATAGAAAGAGATGGAGTACTTCCAAATTCATTCTATGAGGCCAGCATCACCTTAATTCCAAAACCAGACAAAGACCCCACCAAAAAAGAGAATTATAGACCAATATCCCTGATGAACATGGATGCAAAAATTCTCAACAAGATACTGGCCAATAGGATCCAACAATACATTAAGAAAATTATTCACCATGACCAAGTAGGATTTATCCCCGGGACACAAGGCTGGTTCAACACCCGTAAAACAATCAATGTGATTCATCATATCAGCAAGAGAAAAACCAAGAACCATATGATCCTCTCATTAGATGCAGAGAAAGCATTTGACAAAATACAGCATCCTTTCCTGATCAAAACTCTTCAGAGTGTAGGGATAGAGGGAACATTCCTCAATATCTTAAAAGCCATCTATGAAAAACCCACAGCAATATCATTCTCAATGGGGAAGCACTGGGAGCCTTTCCCCTAAGATCAGGAACAAGACAGGGATGTCCATTCTCACCACTGCTATTCAACATAGTACTGGAAGTCCTAGCCTCAGCAATCAGACAACAAAAAGACATTAAAGGCATTCAAATTGGCAAAGAAGAAGTCAAACTCTCCCTCTTCACCGATGACATGATACTCTACATAGAAAACCCAAAAGACTCCACCCCAAGATTGCTAGAACTCATACAGCAATTCGGTAGCATGGCAGGATACAAAATCAATGCCTAGAAGTCAGTGGCATTTCTATACACTAACAATGAGACTGAAGAAAGAGAAATTAAGGAGTCAATCCCATTTACAATTGCACTCAAAAGCATAAGATACCTAGGAATAAACCTAACCAAAGAGGTAAAGACTCAATACCCTAAACACTATAGAACACTTCTTAAAGAAATTGAGGAAGACACAAAGAGATGGAAAAATATTCTATGCTCATGGACTGGCAGAATTGATATTGTGAAAATGTCATGACAAAGGCGATTGTTGCAGGATAGGTTGTAACATTGACAGGGAAATCGTTAAACGAATTATACTTGGATCTTGTGGACTGCTATGCAGCAGTTAAAACCATGTGTGGTGACAGGTGTTAACTAGACTTACTATGGTGATCATTTTGCAGTCTATACCAATAATGAATCATCATGTTGTACACCTGAATCTAATATAATGTTTCTTGTCAATTATATCTCAATTAAAAAATGAAACATAAGCTAGATCTTTATTATTTTAACATGGAAAACTCTCTACAGTGTATTTAGTATCGAAAGTTAAGAGTCCTGAGCATATATGACACAATCTTGTTCTTAAAAAATACATTTAAAATATATTTCTGCAATTTCAAGTTTTATGGAATACTATGGAATACTAATACAATGAGAGCTGATTATAAATTCAATTAAAATGGTACATTTTAAGCAATTGGTAGGCAAAAAGATCATGTAATTTATCTTGTTTATATATATATATGTAAACAATATATATAAACAAATAGAAAAATAAATATATAGAAAAAACATATCCAGAAAATATAGAAAAAATAAATATCCAGTCACTGGATATTTATAGACAAAATTAATATCCATCCTGTCAAAGACACACAAGTCATTGTTATATATATTGGATATTCCGAGGAAATACATGCACCTTGACGTTATTATTCATATTTTGCGATCTTATTTGAGGCATGAGTTTTCTGATCTTAATCCAAGTTCCTAAGTTTCATTTACTGACTCACCTATTTATGGAGACACAGCTCAGATACTATAAGACAACCAGAAAACCTGTATTACCTTTCTATATATGAGTATACAACTTACAAAAGATTTTCAGAGCTACATCTGTCACCGTAATTAAACATATACCATTGAGTATTGAGTTCACAATGTCTGGAACTTAATATTAAAAGCATATACATGCTTTTATCACTGTTGTTAGAGGAAGTCATCAAGACGACATGACTACCACTTGACTTGCAACCTGGACCCAGGCAGTTGGAGGCTTCTCACCCCTCCCCTGTCCTTGAAATGTATGTTCCGTTCACTGTTTGCACAGTTGGAGCTGATTTCAAGGATGCAGTCTTAAGAGAGCAATGTGTTGTTGAGACCATCTGGATGGTTTATGTGACTGAAAATAGTTAAGGGCTTTGTAGAAACTAAGATGCTGGTGGCGGATAGAGGAGATGGACTCTTCTCACTGCTGCCCAAGATGTGAATCCCCTTGCTTTGTAAACTACCTCCTGCCAATGTGGAGTGGCCTCTTTCTTCAGTCTTGCCTTCCCCTCCATGTACAAGGCCCAATTTCATATTTCACCTATGGAACCCTCAAGTTTGCACACCAAGAGATACCTATATTTGTTTCACAATCATCATGATAATCAGTTATATTAATATTCTTTTTTAAAAGATTTTTATTTATTCATAGGAGAGAGAGAGAAAGAGGGAGAGAGAGAGAGAGAAGCAGGCTTGAGGAGCCTAACTTGGGACTTGATTCCAGGATCCCTGGGTCATGACCTGACCTAAAGACAGACACTTAACTGAGCTACCCAGGCACCTCAGTTATATTCATATTCTTAAAAAGCATAAAGTAAAATTGACCATATATGTGAAGTATTCAAATCAAAAAAGCAAATAACCCTTGATTTTTTTTTCTTTACAGCAACAATGTTTAAGCATATAAATCCTATCATTACCTATTAATTATAGTTAACTTGGTGTTTTCATTGGTTTAGGCAAAGCTAGAAGCTGGTTTGAATGATCTCAAGGTGGTTTTCTGCAGGAGTGTGCATTGATCAATGCCAGGAATATTTCCACAAAATAATGATATGTCAAATGAAGTCACCTTCTGGTGTGAAATTCCTGGGAAGTTTTTATTTATTTGTTTACTTGTTTATCACAAAGAAGATAAAGGTATTTACAATAAGATGGGACACTATGATTTTCTATTCTGAATTTATTAGTATATGATCAGAATCTTGAACAGATTATTTTTTTAAAGTAGTCCATATTTAGGCATTCAAACATCTGGTTTGTCTCTTAAAATCTTGTAATAAGATTGCCAGTATATTTTGCAGTTCACCCAATACACAAGCATTCTATAAAGTCACTAGAAGTACAAATTCTCATTTCAACTCCTTCTATATCTATGGCAACTGCATATTCCATTCTCATTGATCAAAGTCCAAAGCAAAGAATGATCTCTAGTAATTGCTTACTTATTCAATTTGCTTTCTAACTCAATGTTCTAGTGAGATTCTTTTTGAAAGGTCAGCAACTTGTCTCCAATTCATTTCATTAAATATGAGAGCACAAAAAAGGAGTTTTATATTATTTAGGAAGGACAAGGTACATAATCACAAAGTGAAAGGTGTTAATATCTATTCTTACTCAAAATGTATTGCAGTATTTTTCATCTTTCATCAGAACTTTAATTGGTATCTTAATAAGAGTATCTTATAAAGCAACTGCATGGTAAAGCAGACAATAGCTAGCAAGAATCCCCATTATTGAATAATTCTTTTCAATATCTGAAAGTGGGAAAGGAAAATAATTAAAAATGAAAGTGGGAAAGGATTAAAATAGGTTATTAAATGGTAATTTTAGAAATTTGAAGTCAGTTGTAAAAGAGGTGTAGTAATAGCAGCCCAAGAAGTCACTGAGAATGTGGACTCTTATTAGCAAAAAGTACCTAAATTTGATTGAGAGATTAATAAAATGTTATTCATATTGTTGATTCATTGTTTTTGAATGAGATGCAGAATCTCATTTCTATTCTCATCTCAAAATCAAGTATGTGTTCCAGCAAGCACTGGTTAGTGATCAGTTAATGGTAAGGTTTACATCTTGGCAAAACCACTTATTAGCTACAGGATCTTATCAAGTTACTTATCCTGATTGAGTGTCAGTTTTCTTATGTGTAAATGAGATAATGAAATGCACTCTTGTACCTGTTTAATAAAGTTGTAGTGGCACTAAATAATCCATGTAAAATGTTTTGCACAGAGCTGGTTATTATGTAGTCATCATAAAGATGGAGGTTATTAGCATTGTTATACCACGAGTGCATCCTTTTTCAAAACTTGATTCTGTGCTAGTGATGAAATAGAAATGGTTTCCTTTAATGCTCCTCCACGCCTCTCCACTCATGCAATTGTTTCCAGCTTCTCTAGTGAATGCCTCTTTGATTAACCCTTATCAATACTATATACTTTGCACTTTTAAAAGTCTTCCCTCTTTATTTGGATAATTTCTCTTCCCTTATACATTTACTTATTTTTCTACATTATAATTAAAAAAATATTCCTTCAAGTCTTAGTTCTTATTGACAATCTGAGGAAAGCTGTGAAATATTTCTTGGAAAAATATCATATATATGTATACATGAGATATATACTACATATGTATACATATTTGTACACATACACATACATGATTTTTGTATGTAATCTCATGGGGGTTCATGATGTACATCACATCTCTAGTCCACCTAGAAGTTGTCCAGGGGTCCCTGAGCTCAACCTTAAATCTTATTGTGAAATCTTTGGATTTCTAGAGTCCTTAAACTGGCACACATCTGATTCTGGAGTAGAGGCCTCCAATTTCTTTTTGCTTAAGATTATAGAAAAATGTAGACATTGCATAAAATACTTGGGAATTCAATGCAGTCATTTTGAGACAGGAAATGTGAAATCAGTATTAGCTTGAAAGCAGGGGAGCTAAAGCCTTGCAAAGGAGCTAAAGGACATGACAATGCAGCATTGTCAGCATTGTCAGCCCAGACAGTATTTTGGAGAAGTTTAACTAAAAAAATATCTACTAGTACCTTGTTTGAGATGGAGGTATAAAGAATGAGGGGTTCACCATAGATGCCCACCTGAGGAAATGGACAGATTTGGGGTTGTTTGTGTGTATGGAGTAGAGTAACTTAGGGCAGTGAGAGGCGAGGGTGTGCAATCATCTCTCTGTTTCTGTATATCTGGCCAAGTCATCAAATTCTACTTTCAACATTTGGTGGATTCATAGAAAAGGTCAATAATGATGGGCTATCAGTGGAGATTTAACAAGACAATTAACTCCTTGGAACACCAAAACAGGTCTATCTTTGGCAATGCTTGCTATAAGAGATTAATGAAGAAAATATTCTCCCTCATTTTTTTTTTTCTATCTGGCAGAGCAACCATTACATATTAGTGCTCATTAACTATTTGTTGAGTAGTTTTACTAAACAGGTATATGTCTGTACAAAAACCTGGAAACTCTGTACGCTAGAAGTTGTTCAGCTAATTTCTGTTTTAAAAGAACCTTTCCTATCAAAGAGAGGCACAGGCTTTTTTTCGAAATCAGTGTGGGATAGACAGTGAAGAGCCAGAGGGAGTGAAGGAGTATAGTGCCCCTATGTCTAATGCACTCATGTGGAAAATTAACTGTTCACCAGCTAGGTCATTAGAATGACTTGGGAAGACTCAGGTAGGCTTACTGATTAGGCTGCTCTAGTAGGAAATTCAGAAACCTCAATTTTGTGACTAGCTTTCTGCCTTTTGACCTTTTGAAAAAGTAATTTCAGATCTCATTTTCTCCAGCTCTTAAATAGAATCATACTTGTCCATAAGGCAATTTTAAGATACTCAGATGAATGATGTTACACATGTTTAAATGCAATTCTCTCCTGATTTACTGGAAGACACATATTTCTTTATTTAGAAAGTGTCTTATATATTTTATTAGCTTTTGCTATATAAAGTGTCTGAAATATGCTACTAGTAGAATCCCCACTTTGCCGATATGTAAACTGAATCATAGGAGTACAAATAAAAGGATCAAAAATCAGAATCTCAGAAATCATTTTTAGTCATTTATCCCCAAAACAACAGTGAATTAAGAACTTTGAAAACCACAACATTGAACCCTGGATAATAGTGTCTACTATATCTAATTTGGGTTAATAATAATAGTTAACACAAAACAATGATTATGTATAGGAGGGCACTCTTCTGAGTGTTTAACATGTGTTAACTCAGTTACTCTCACTAAAACTCTGTCATATACATACAATTGTTGTTTCCATTGTGCACTTAAGGAATCTGAGATGCTAAAGAACTATCTAATATACTTGAGATCAATAAGTGGCAGAGCCAAAACTTGAATCTGAGAAAAGGGATTCAGAATCTAGGCTCCTAGTACTTTACTATACTATATATGTAGCTGAATTGCTTTCCATAACCATGTTAAGTCACAAATCCAAAAAGTTATTTCTACTCAAATATTTCTTACCAACTTACTTCAACTATTTTAAAAATTGGTTAAACATATTTTGTTTTTTAAAACAAGAAATAACATTTATTTCCTACAGTGTAGTAAGAGGCTAAGTTTTACACTGATTGGATGAAAAGATAAATGAGAAGGTATTGATTTGATATTTTCTGCATTCTAACCAGAAGCAGAAGACCCCACTATCAGTATGAAAAGGGGACAATAGTACAGTCAGATATTTACTATTAAAATGACCAAAATTGGGACACCAGGATAGTTCAGTTAGTTAAGTGTCTGCTGTTGATTTTGGCTCTGGTCAAGATCTCAGAGTCCTGAGATGGAGTGCCATGTCTGGCTCCATGCTCAGCAGCGAGTCTGCTTCTCCCTCTTCCTCTGCCACTACCTCTGCTTGGGCTCTCATTCCCTCTCTTTCTCTCAAATAATTAAATTAAAAAAAAATTTTAATGGCCAAGATTACCCTATTGACCAAGACTTATGATTGATATGACAGTAAGACTAGAAAGGAAACATTATGAAATATAATTAACTGTTCCTTGAATATTATATTTTGTTTTGTTTTTGCTTAAGACTGTTTCAACTATTTTCCTAAGTTCCACTTACTTAAAACTCACGTGCATTTTAAGTGAAACCACTTGAAAGTAAGATTTTGCATTTTGGAAATATGCAACAATAACCCAAATATTTTAATTGCTGATAGGTTAATAGGTGATTCAAATCACAGTTCACCCAAAAGTTTGTAACAAATCAGTGTATAGTAAAACTGATTTAGGCAGAGAATGTATATTTGGATTCATAGTTCTCGGTAGACAGCTGATCCACAGCCACAGGCCATTCCTCCTAATTAAACCTTGGTCTCCTACACTGAAAAGATTTTCTAATAGATTTAAAGAAGTACTGTTTATGCAAACACATCTCAACAAGTTCTTATAAATTTGTTTCTTAAGTGAGCCCACAATATCCTTTATTAAAATGCTCGTGAATTTTTTAAACATTCTAATCATAATGGGTGGCTCAAATTGCTTCATAAGCCACATTTTCTAAATCACTTTAGCAGCTTAAAGGTCCTGCTTATATATAAAACAATGCATTATCTTCATGTGTCATTTTTGTACAGAATAAAAAAGATTTTGAGGAAATAATTTAACCAAAATTGTTTTTTTAATTACCATAAATACCACCTACATCATTTATATTGCAAACTATGCTGAACTGTATTTTTGGCTTTCCATTTTGAAATCTTGTCTGTCTAGAAAAAAAATCATCTACTCTTTATTTTTTAGTTTTACCATACAAATTTTATACAGATATTTACTTGAAATTATGTTCAACTTGCCAGGAATGAGGTATAATGAATATAATTAACTGAAATTATATGTCTATTTTTCTGTCAATGACTACAGTTTGTATTTAGGACACTAGTTTTGTAGTTTGGCTGTATTTATGTGTAGCTCCTAGAGGAAGATGAATGAGTGAGCATCACAATTTCTAAGCAACTTAAATTGCAATGTGAGACAGGTATTGATCTTTCTAGGATAATGTGTCATATGGTAGATGATCAGTTAGTCTCTTAAGTAAATTACAGATTAATCCATACAACATTATGCAATAGAGGTAGAAGATTTTGATTCAAAAATGGTGATTGTAGTGTATAAATTGTAGGGGTTAACCTCAGTAACATAAAGGTAAAAATCAGCAGGAAACACATTTTATCTGTTTTTCTTTACAAATATCATACATAAGGAAACACAAAGTGTCATATAATAAATACTCAGTGCCTATAAATACAATAACATAACAAGACACTGAGGCGTAATACATATAGGAATGTAATTTAAATAAATAGGAAAAGCCATTTAGGTATCTATCATGGAAGATAGGTTTAATTTTATAAAGACTGGATGGAACACATTTTATGTTATAACACAAAACAAAATAACCACAGAGTCTAAATTCTTTAAGTGGATTCCATAAGTAAATGTTTATTTCCACACTGTGAATAAGGACATGTCAGAATTTTCTATTGCCATACCTGTGGAAAGTGACATCCTTTTCACTTCTATTAGATGTTACAACTTCATGCCAGTGGAATAGACAGATGTGCCTTTTGTGGCTTTCCTCTGACAGAATGAATACTATACAAAAATACTAATAAAGAAATTCAAACCGATTCTTTATGTTCCTTAGTGATTTCCACCACTTCAGCTTAACAGGTCTTGGTTTTTCAAAATGGAGAGTACTAGTCCCTGAAATATAATACATCAGTGTTTCCAATCTGCCCTTTGAATGGGTATTTGGAACAATGCTCCATCAATTACTCTTCATTATAAGGGAAAAAATCACTACTTCACAAAATAGGATTCTTCTTTTGGAAGAGATCAATGTATAGGACTGCTGAAAGACTTCATGCTCCTTTGCTACATGTGCCATTTATGTTATTTTATTTTTTAAAAGATGTTTCTACAATTATCCCAAAGGTAGCTTCTTTGCTGTGCTATGAATATATAAAGTGATGCTGCACAAAGAAAGGCCATGCTCAAAGCAGCTGTGTTAAATGTATTCTAAAAGCAGGTCAGAAATGTTATGTGAACTTAGAACACCTGCATTCAAGTCCAGTTCTGCCACTTTAAGCTATATACCGTGGGCTCATTTATCTCATCTGCACAAAAAGGATAATAGTACTTAAATATGTTATTATGATGGTATGATGATAAATGTGATATATGAGAAAGGGGCCTTGCGAACTCCAAAGTGGATCTGAATTTAGCTACTTAAGTGCCCATTTTAAATTCTACATTTAATTATATTTTATGGAATACTTTGCACTCATACAAATTATTTTGTCTATGAGCTGTCTTTATTTATGTACATCATAAAAGGTTTAATTTTTTTAATATTTAAGCATTACTTAACTCCCTTAAATTTTTACTAAGCCAGGAACCAATGAATTTATACCAATGATTCATTTCTGGCTCAAATTTTGTATGTGCAAAAAAAAAAAAAAACATTTGTCAAGAGTATTTGTGCTGTATCATTGTTATACACCTGAAATAATATAATATTGTATATCAACTATACTTCAATTTAAAAAAAAAACATGGTGTAAAGAAAAATAAATAAAATATATTATTTTATATTTTCTCCCTATTCCCTTGACATTACACACACATATACAATTAAATTATCTGATAAATCATTATTTGGCAAGCAACTTTGCTCCCCATCCTTCATGCTACTGTGACTGCTTAGGACTCTTCACTACAGTGATAGCTATAGTTTGTCCACTACAGAAATAATACAAGTCAGGTCCTTCCTGCCTTATCAGTACTTGTTGACTCTATAGCTCCTATTCTATGCATAGAAAAGAAAACCAATAATATGATATAATTTTTAAAGAATGGATTCAACAATTATACTGCTCTAGAAGCAATTTTTTTAGAGGACTTCAAAGTTTTCTCCTATGATCACCAATATAAACTTGTGATAATTTGACAGACAAATCATGGAGATAATCTTGGGCAGGAGAATATATGTCCTTTAAATCTTGATGCATATGCTGTCATAGATGTACATGCCCAGTATCATATCTCTTCTTTTCAATTAAATAATAAGCCACTAGGCAGCCCAGGTGGCTCAGCAGTTTAGCGCTGCCTTCAGCCCAGGGCATGATCCTGGAGACCAGAGATCCAGTCCCACATTGGGCTCCCTGCATGGAGCCTGCTTCTCCCTCTGCCTGTGTCTCTGCCTCTCTCTCCCTCTCTCTCTCTCTCTCTCTCTCTCTCTCTCTGTCTCATTAATAAATAAATAAAAGTCTTTAAAAAATAAAAAGCCACTGATCTTAATTTATGCCCATGAAGAAAGAGTAATTAAAGATTAATTGACAAACCTTCACATTGTTAGCTACCCACTTTAATAATATTGACACATATTTTTATAAATCATTAAGCATGATTATCGTAGAGAGGAACTATCTAATATTTTGCACTACTGAATATCTTTCTTTTATGTTTCTGAGACACTTTCTCTTTTAGAAGACAGGATATTATCTTGTCTTTTAAGTTAACCAGTATTTCACATGGTCTTGATTAGTTTGGCATGATTGTCCTGAATATGAAGGGAAGAAATGCATTATTAGCCATTGTTCTCTCCGAGTAGGTATAATCCAATGAACTTTCTCTGCTCTATTATCTCTCACAAACTATTTTCAGTGATCTACTATAAATATTACTTATATAAGAACTATCACAGTAAAGATAAAAAGACTATATTCTGTAGGAAAAATTAGGAGAAATATTTTCAAACATTTTTGAAATCACAGTCTGTTTTGTTGATCATAACCGACAATGAAAAGATAAAGTTGGAAAATATGGGACTAGAATTTAATTTCTGAAGGTTAAATGAAATCCTCATGTCTTTATAGAAACAATGGTCAAATATTTGCCATAAGAGGTACATATGTGTGGCCATCTAAATAACTATTCAAAAGACAGACATCAAATCTATAGAAGATAGTGCAAGAAGACTATCTTTTTCCCCCACATGCTTTAATCAGTATTATAGATAAAGAGATGCACAATAGATAAAGTATTCTGGATAGAATAATGGCCAAATCTCCAGATACGCAGCTTAGTCTGAAATTTCCTATACACGCAGACATTTTATGAAAAGGGATAGGGAAAGGCAAAGGATGATTAGGTAAACAAACACAAAATAATGAAGAAAATCGAGGCACCTGGGTGACATGGTTGGTTAAATGTTGGCCTCTTGGTTTTGCTCAGGTCAGGATCTCAAGGTCATATCAGACTCTAACTGGGCATGGGGTTGGCTTAAGATTCTCTCTCTACTTCTGCCCCTAACTCCCCACCCCACCCCCACCAATGCTTACATTCTCTCTTTCTCTAGAAAAACAATTTAAAAAAAGACTAAAATCAAAAAGAAAACAAACAATAACAAAAAGTAAATTACCCACATTACTGAAATGACTATTTTATTGCTTACTCTCCTGATATTCCAGGAGATGTCTTAGAGAGTTCTAGAGAGTGGTCAAGTGTAATAAGATTATTGTGTATTAGTAGATATACAGAGGAAATAGTCGTGCTAACTTTTAGAAGAGATAATCCCTGTTGTATTGTTATTGGTAGATGAAATTATTTTGGAAACATCTGCTTCTCTCTGATCTGCTTCTCTCTGTTAGACCCAGGAAAAGACAGTGTGATGCAGGAAACACTGTGCCTGATCCTTCATAAATTCTAGAGGAATACACAAGAAAAAATTTGCAAACAATAGAAATATCTTTCTCTATCTTCTTCTTGTTCTATCATAGCAAAAGGGATATGGAATGGGTAGTAGAACAAAGTAGTTATAAATACCAGTTATAAATACCAGCTATGAATAGGTCATGAGTTGTAATAATGTGAACTATAGTAATTATGATTTAAGTGTGTTTATACATATATTAACCAAATATTTTTTTGCTCTCTCATTCTCCTCTTACCTAACATTGAATTTGTTAATGGTATTTTGGTTTACATCTTAGTATTTGTTACAAATATCAAAGAGGAAATGTGAATCAACTAAAAACTGAACATCACTCAACCACAAAACAGGACTCTGTACACATTTTTCAAAGAGTTGTTATCATTTCCACAGAGTAGGTGTATCACATTAAATGGAAGCATGGCTTTGTTGTCTTTCTTTGGAAATAAAATATGTCTGAAATTAAATGCATGAGTATAAATTTGACAATGAGGGTAATGTGGTAACTTTGTCAAATATTCATTTGACTGGGCTGAATTCTATTTCTTAGATCAATTCTGTTTCCTTTATGTTTCCAATTAGGAAAAGACACTTTTTTTTTTTTGCATGAGATTCAAAGAATGGGGAAGTCAGTAGTTGCAAATGACAGTTTATGTATGACAAGTGGGGTGAAGTTAGCCAGGTTCCCATTGGATTAGCTAATTTAATATTCACAAACTCCAGAGCACTCAGGCTGGACCCAGTTGTCTGATACCTGGTTTCAGGGTAATTAAGGCAGATGCATAATAACCCAGAATGTGAGAGTCATTAACAGAAGTGGTTGAGATATGGACTATTCTAACTGTTCAAGAAGGGGAAACCATCAGCCAGTGCCTCAGCATGGAGTCAAGACAGCATTAAAAACAAAAACAAAAACAAAGGTTACATTAAAATTGACTCCTATTGCCTTAAAATCAAATTTCAGCTTGAATATTTAGGATATTTGAGTGGCCAGAATAGTAGAGGGACTTTTAGAGAATAAGGCAGAAGTTGCCCTAAACACCATGGAAAACATTTTATTTTGAAAGTAAAAAGGAGGAACGCATGTAGAGGTAGGTATAAAGAGTCTTGGTAGGCCAACCCATTGAGAAGTTTTCCATTTAAATGACACTAGCCAAAAAAAAAAAAAAAGGTCTAAATTTGGGGGCTAACAGTACCTTGATGGAGTTGTAGTATATTTAAAGTAGGAGTTACATTTTTATGATAACAATATATTGATATGTTCCTTAAATCAAGGTTGGGGATCTTACAGTTTCATTGTTAGAAAACATGAACTGACAGTTTAGTAGGTATATGTAAAAGTTAGTGGCATTTATAACCAAGAGTAAGAGCACATGTAGGAAATAGAACCTCCTGGTAGCAAGCATAAAGGAAGTAGGGGAAGGTATTGGGTAATGGGAGGACCTTTCCTCAAGAGATGAAGACGTGTACCTGTATGAGGCAGTTTCCTGCTGGGGAAAGCAATAATTTCCACTTAGTTTTAGAATGGCATACATAGTAGAAACCTCTATACAATTTTCTCTTAGGCGTGGAGTAGAGTGTAGGTAGGGGTGTATGTTCTGGCTGAGTGCGAGAGACATGTCAGGATCTGGGCTAAGCAAAGAGTGAGCTCAGGAAACATAACAGAATCCCTGATACCAAAAGAAGAGAAATAATAAATGTCTTGTGTCCAATTTTGTCAGTGTCTCAGAAGAAGAAGTTTTGGATTAAGAGATTAAGACCTGGTTGATTTTTTTCTTTTTTAAACCTTAAATAGTTGTTCTTTGAGAAATCAACTAGGCATCTAAATTAAACTGGCTGCCTGGCATCTACTAGAGAGATTTAAATTCTCTCGAATGCCTTTTTCAGGAGCCCAACATTGCGTATTTTTAGAAGTGAAGTGCGTGCATGGTCACTTATAGTTCAGTGATGTCTGAAACTCCAAAGGATATGCATAGAGTGAGTCCATCGCTTGTTGACCTTTTGGCTACAATCAAGTGGAGTCATGACGAGTCCTTGTATTATCATCTTACCATATGCAGAGACATTTGTGACTTTGATTTATATTTCGGGCATCTGTGAGGCAAGATTCCCAGAATTCCTTCCCCTGAATGGGACAACTCTTCTCTTAAGCTATAGCCAAGAGTTTGTAGAAATGTGCAAATTGGCACACTTTGGTAACCAGAGCCTTCAACCTTAAGATGCCTTCCCAAACTTTTGCCCATTGTTCTGACCCTGGGTCCCACCCTCTATCAGTTAATGTTTCTACTGAACTTTATATGATGGTGATAATATCCATTGGCAAAGTGTATTGATTTACTGTTGTTCGATTGGTTTGTTCTAAGGGGCTTCCCAGGTAGCTAAGAGGTTTGGAGGAGAAGTGATTTCCAGGAACATGATACCTGTCAAGGGACTGAGTATAGGGGAAGCCACTCCTTCCCACAGGTAGAATATACCACAAGCTTTGGTTTGGCTCCATCTTATATTAAGGAGGCCTCAGTAACCTTGACAGGCTTGTAAGGTGCTGCTTTTATGTGCTTTTATGACCCAAGAAATAACGATAGATAGTTGGATATGGAGGATTCTAGTCTCAGAGTTTGTGAGAGCCTCTATTTTCAGGAAAGCCCACTCTGTGACCAGCAATTTTCTAATGGTTTCTAAAAGAGCAGATTTTTTCGTTTTTTTGTTTTGGTTTGGTTTGGTTTTGGTTTTGGTTTTTATTTGGTTTTGGTTTTGTTTTGTTTTTGTTTTTCTTTCTTTCTTTCTTTCTTTCTTTCTTCTTTTTTTTTTTTTTTTTGCATCACAAGCCCATCCACAATTTATGGCCATCATAGGTTATCCAGAGACTCCAGAGGCATGAGAGATGGTTGCTAAAGTCTTTACAGTGAAGGAGTCTCTGGAAGCACTAATGCAAATGCCTTTTTATTTGGATTTATACAGATTCTAGAGCCTTTCTTTAAAGGTGGGCTGATTTGTAAGTAAAACCATTAGTGAAACAGAGTTAAATTTGTTAAATGACCAGTATATTGCTTTCAGAACTCAAAAAGAGTTTTTAATGAGTGTGCCAAAGAATCTTCTCAATGGAGGATATCATCAATGGGATGTCATACCTGTGCTGCTGAAGAAAGGGATGCAGGTAATATCTTTTCTGCAAAGATTGTGTGATTGTGTGCATTGGCACAACTGTCAAGATATGTTATGTGGAGACTAGTAAAAGTGTATGTGTGTCCTTTGGAGGTGATGTGTTATTAAAGCGAACATGGAATAGAACATAAAACATAAAGGCCAAATTTAATGGTAAAATATTTACTGGCTACTGATTGAATAGAGTTAGTAATTTCAATAGTATTGGGTATTCAGTACTGGGGACTCATTGGATATGACCACAACATTAAGGTTGTGGTAATTTACCATGATGCTCTATTTACTCCCTTCTTGTTTAAGAATAGGGAAAACTAAGCTGTCAAATGAAGAAGAAGTGGAGATAATCACCCATTCATTAATTAGGTCTTATATAATAAATTTTGATCCTTGAAGACACCATTTTGATTTATTTGGGGATGTATTAACCATTCTAACTAGGGGCTCACGAGGCCCCATTTTATCAAGCCAATCTGTAAATGTCAAAGACTTAATTTAACTTAAATTTATTGCTCACTATGTCAGAGTGTCTATGTCTAATATGAGATATTTCAGAGCAAAGAGTGCTATAACTATGGGAAATTTAGCTAAGACTGTAATTGAAATGAGGCATCACTATTTTGTGTCCAATTTATATTTAGTTATTTTCCCAAGATTTTACAGGATACCATGTTTAAATTTAGTGGGATCCTCAAGTATAATTACAATTTAAGGCCTAGTATTGATAAAGTCCATGAAGGTTGTCATTAGTTCATTTTAGCAAATGTTAATCTAAAATCCATGTTTTAGAAACACAAAACGCCATTCAGTATCCTTATAACTTATTGTTATATACATTTTAATTAATAAATTTTGGACTTTCAATTGGTTTAAATTAACCTCTATGTTAATTTAATATGTGTGTGTGTGTGTGTGTGCTTTGTTGTTATTAGGTCTTACTCATGCACCCTGGATTTTGGTGTTTTTTAATCCCTTCCTCCCATTTTTAACCTTGTTTTGAACACTTTGCAGCCTAAAGACACAGTTTTTAGTTTCTGTCTCTGACAAGTCAAACAAGTCATAGGGTGAACTTTCTGTGGGTTACAGGAAAGAGGAGGAGAGGAGTAGCCCACCTCTTATACAACCATCTCTTGTTCCAATCCTTTCCAGCCTACCTTACAGAGACTAGAATCTATACTTAGAGAATTCTAGCTTCCTTTCGTTGGGATAACACAGCTGCTTATACAAAGTATCGGTCAATTCAAATGTTGATATGGAATGGCACTAAGTAAAGCCCAAGTATACTGGATAGGGTTTTTTTATTATCTAAGCAATTGGGTAACTTTGGAGGTGTATGGGGGTGGGGTACAAAAAAGAGATATTGATTCCCTTGTCCAAGAGTCTCAACTTTGGTTTAAACGTTGGACTACTGACCTATAGTACAACCCCCAATACCCCTTAGGATTTGGGAAACATGAAGCTAGTTGAAAATAGCAAAGCACGTAGTAACACAGAAGACAAGCCACTGTCACTGCCATAGGAACAACATCCACGAAACCAGTACCATGAGGAAGTCTGATCAGTATCTTCTTCCACAGGGGTCACCAGAAGCACATGGATAAACCAGAATTCTGCCCCTAATAATAATTAAAAACAAAACCAAAAACACATCCCTGGTGCTGAAGAAAGTGACAAGCTCCTGAAATAAGCCTCTGCCAAATACAGGGTGTGATCAGAAATATATTGGAAAGCTAACTCCAGAAATGCAGCTCAAGCAATCTGTCATTTCTACTGTCCTATGTGAAGACCTCACCTGGGCTGTCATGCAGTACTCTAAGTTTACTCAATATTTTAAATATTCCAACACCAGAGATATTTGGGTAAAGAGAGACATGGAAGCCATTAACAGAAAAAGAGTAAGTTTTGATGACACAACACACTGATACTGGGATAGATGAAAAGCAGGATGTTGTTACTTACAGCCCCAAATGAGGGAAAGCTGCCGAGCAGGGTCACATATGGGGCTGTACCTGGAGATGGGGTAATAGAAAGCTGGAACTGTAAGAGTGCAGCGTATGTTTGGTAAGTGCGGTGGGATGGCTAGATTTCTTGGCCTCTTTGTAGATTGGCTTGTTTGAATAAATTTGCAGGTTCTGCATTATAATGGCTACCCCTAGTTTTCTGATAGTTGGTCCCAGGTCAATTAATTCAGTACATAAGGACCTAGACTGTGAAAGTCCATTAATGCAAGTGGTTGGGTATGAACTTAATTAGGGGAACTGGCTGGATTCTAGCTAGGACCTCAAAACATTATCTAAGATAAACAATAAATCATATTATAGGGCACTTCCAGGCCTATTGAATCAGAATCTGCATTTTGATATCCCAGAAGATGTCAAGGACATTCAAGTTTGAGAAGCACTACTGGACTTAATGCCTTTTCAGGAACAGTTGAAACACTGGAAATATTTAATTTGGAAAAGAAGAAATTTGAGATGGACACTAAAAAGTGAGTCAAACCACTTTAAAACTCTAAATATATGAGGGCTCTCACAATATGAAGGATCCCTTAGTAAAGAAGAAGGAATATTAATGACCAGTTCAAAAATATAGATTTTGTTGAAGTAAGATCATGGTCAACTGACTGTATTATTTGGTCACCTTCTCTATGGAAGAGTTATATATCTTCATTCTGTTTAACTTAGATGTGAACATGTAACTTGTTCTGGCTAATGAAATGTGAAAGGAAATACATTTGTTATTTCCATATGAAAACTTTAAGAAGTAATAAATATTCCACCATTTTTTCCTTCATTGCTTCTGGGATCACAGAAGTATATGTCAAGATGGAATTCCTACAACCTATGTACCGCAAGGAATGCAATAAGTGTCTTGTTATCCTGGAATGGATATACAGTGGAACTATTGTTAGTTTTTTTTTTTTTCCTTTTTTTAAGCCTCTAAAATTTGGAAGTTATTTGCAACTGGCATAGAATAAGCTAGGGTGATCTGTCTGATACAATGAGGAGCTTTCTAAAATGAGAATTATACAGAAATGCAATGTACTTTCTTCAGAAGAATGCGAAAAAGGCTTTGCAATCAATTAGACATGGATTTAAATCTCTGCTCCAATGTTCCCAGCCAATTGTATGTAGACAGTCTGGCATCTCATGGATGTCTGATAAGCATTATTTTCTCTCCATTAAGACAATAACTTTCAAATAATCCTTTGCAGCATCATATTTCCATAGTGGTGCCTCAGGAGTCATAGTATATCTCTGAGGGGATGCTAAGGTACAGAGCTCAGGTCTGCTATCTCCTATTTAATCAGTGTGACCTTATTTGAATATTTTTATATACCTGAATGGTATTTAAATTTATCTGACTAAAAGTCCCCAAAGGAGCAAATAATGTAAAAACTGGTGCTCTAGAGAATTTCTTGTGAATGGAAATGTTCTAAACACTTCAGATGACTATAGAATAGCTTGAATGGCAAGATGTCCTAGTTTTCCCAGGACAGTCCTGATTACTCAGTTGGTAATCATTCTCTTATTTACTATTAAAAGTTGCCCTATCTGGATGGCGAAATTACATGGTCACCCTAATAAAAAAGTTGAGCAAAGACATTATGAGTAAATGACGATGATGATGATGTTAAGTAGTTAATGTTTACATAAAAGTGCACAATATACTACAGATCTCTTTTTAAATAGTGATTCTTTTTTATCTGATGAATGAATAGACTAGATGGTACTTTAAAATATATTTCACCTGTGAGATTCTATCATATTATAAACATGAGAAATAAACTAGGTTAATCTTAGATGATGAAGAAACTGTTATTGGTAAAAATAGTAAGCCATGAGGCTATGAGGAACAGAAAAACTTCAATTAGGCATCATTTTCATATTTTTTAAAAGATTTTATATATTCATGAGAAACATATAGAGAGAGGCAGAGACATAGGCAGAGGGAGAAGCAGGCTCTCGACAGGGACTTGATCCCAGGGCCCTGTGATCATGACCTGAGCCAAAGGCAGATGCTCAACCATTGAGCAACCCAGGCAACCTTCATTTTCATATTTGAAAGTCTTATGTGGTTCTTTTTGTTAAAAATTTTTTATTTGTTTTATCTATTTTATGTTTGTTTATTTGACACACAGAGAGAGAGAGAGCACAAGCAGGGGGAGCAGGGGCAGAAGAATGAGAAGCAGACCCTGGCGTCACTACCCAAGCCAAAGGCAGATGCCCAACTGACTGAGCCACCCAGGTGCTGGTATTATGTGGTACTAAAAGAGAATGTCCCTTATATAAGAATGCAGGATATCTTTAGAGTTGCAGAAGAAAGTAAATTACATTTGAACAACAAAACCATAGTCCAACCAAGAACCAGAGAGCCATCAGGCACCAGTTATATGCTTTAATCTGGCTTACAACATAGGTCCCAAGTCTAAGGGACATATTTCACATTACTGATGCCATCTTTTTGTGATGGAGTCATTGGCAATTACAAATAGGGTTCACATGTATCCTTAGTATTCAAGGTTCAGCTTCTTCCTAGCCAATAGCTTCACTTCTTTAATACTTAGGAAAGCAAAAGGGAAGCTCCAAAAATATTGTTTTAGGAAAGCAGCCTTTCAAGTTACATAGACTTATAAAATGGTGGTTTTAGTGGTAGGCATTTTGGAATTTATGAAAGTTTTGAAATACAGAAAATGTAATTGACTCTATATTATTAATATTTTATATTACTAAATCTAAGGTAACTCTTAGTATTTTAAATCTTTCAGACAATTTGACCTGTAGAAAAATGATTTTAGTATGTAACTCCAATTTCAAATGTATAATTGGGAGTTTAGATTTTAGGTTGAAGTTTTTCTAAATTTCAAAGTGATATTGGAATACTTAAGATAACTGAATCATTCCATTAAAGATCTAATATATTGCAATTTTAAAAATCACCTGTTTGCAAAGATTTGTCAACCAAATAATGGAGGAACTTAAAAAGAGAATCAAGTATTTCAAAGTACCTGATTAGTAGAGGGACTATATGCAGAATCTAAGTATAGTTTAACTGATTCACATTGCCACAATCCTTTTGACCATTTTCAATCAAATGTTGAAAATTCCTCCTTTTGTAAGAATCATTGTTTGTGGGAGAAAAGGCAAAATTCAAAAGTAGCCCAAGAGATATCTCTATGCATTCTCCTAGGCAACCATGCATCAACTCCCAGTCTTACTTTACAGGTGTAAAAATAATGTCATGTGGCCCACATAATAAAGTTTAAGTATTTAAATATAATCATAAATTTGACAGAATACTAGCCTCTTATGAGCAATGGGGATTTGGGAATAAACCTAATCTTCTACATGTAGAACATTATCTCTATATTTTATTAATGGAAATAGACAATTTTCAAGGATTTTCAAACCATAAATGCAACCCAGTATGAAAAGTCTAAAGCTCAGACCTTGAGTTTTTATCTAACAGAAAGTTTAATCATGAAATCAATATTTTGTGAACAAAAATTCTAGTGAGCTGTGTGTGCCTGGGGAGAATATTTTCATGGTTCAGTGATGCTACTTAGTAAGTGAAAATCATTGAGGCATAACTGGAGAAGGAAATTTGTGGAATAAAACATTCAGCTGTTTTTACAAGATATTGGGCAATGCAAATTATTTTGTCTAACCACTGTGATTTTTTTAAAGCTTGCTGATGCTTATATAATAGCCCATCAAGGCAATATAACTTATAGCAGTGTGCTTTTCATTCCCTTGAGTTTATTGATACCTAATTTTATGTTTTAAGTCACTCTGCATCACCATTGCATAAGCTTACACAAAGTTTTTAGAAGAAGAGATTTGAGATGAAGAAAATATTACTGCATCCTTTTCTTTAAGAAGAGGAAAAGAATGAAATAAATAGTTCTGTGTAGGGTCATATAAGCATCCACAGAGTGCTGGGGAAACCTCATGGAGAAGATGTGGGAAACATAACCAACACCTCCCCACCTGCCACAAAGCTCTACAGTGATCAATCGTTTTGGTTGTGCTCAATGTATGTTGATGGGGACTTCTCTAATTCTAGAAAACTAAACAGAGCAAGCAACAGAAAAACAATTTTTCCTTGTAAGGGTGAAAGTGATGAGGTTAAAAAAATGAAGGAATGAATATAAATATGAATATTAGGAGAAGTCTGGTAAGATAAGATGCTACTTAACAGGGGAAGATAAAATAATTAAAGAATTGATTGCTACTAAGTAACTCAATGGCTCTGTTGACCTGATACAAGCTTGATTCATCTTTTCATTTTGGGATTTCTTTCTTTTCTCTTGTTGTCCTCATTATTCCTGTTGTATGATTCCCTGGCTTAGATTTCCCTGCTGGGGAAGTAGCACATATGGGACGTAACTCACCAAAAGCAGAATCTATTTCAAGTCCCTCTGCAAACTGTGTGTCTGTCATCATCTCATTGAATCTAGGCCCAGTTCACTTCTTTTTAAATACAGCTAGTAATCTAAGCGGGATAGACACAGATGTGAGCCATCTAGATCTCCCTTAAGAAAGGACTGCCCTGCCGCAGGGGTGTGGTCAGCAGAGAGCAGACTAGCGGGAGGAGTGACTTTCCTTGGGAAGTCTGCATTGGAAGAATGAGAAAACTGAGGTATATGCAGTCATTTCAGCTCCAGATAGGATAACTGACAGATAATACTTGATCCACACCTCTCCTGCAGATCTCCTGACAGATCAATACTTGATCCAAGACTTTGTAGGACCTCCACCAGAGATCACCTCTGCCCCATCATGCTTCTTCATGTTTTCTTTCACAGATGTTGATTTCTAATATATATCTTGCACCTAAAACTTCATCTTAGTGTATGAGTACTCCAACCTGTGATGCTAATTCCTATTAAAGTATTGTTAGCAAATAATCGCTTAATGTTTTATACTTTGCCTGTGCATGTGTGGCAGTTGAAGAGACCTCTATGCATTAAAATCACAGTAGGTGACTGATGTCAGCCTTCTGTGTGTGACCATCTCAAGTGACCTCCAGGAGATATCCAAAACAGCAAGAACCAGAAAACCGGTCAAGTGGAGGCATGCGGGCAATATCTTTGAATAATCAGATGCAATAGAAATATAATATATTAAGAAGACTTAAATGCCTTTCTCAAGTCTATGTGAAAATCAAAAAGCCTTAATTTTGTACAACCTTAACAAATCATATCTTTGTGATGTGCAAGTATTTGGAGAACTGCTCACAAATACAAATACTCCTTTCCCATTTTTTTAATATATAATTCCCTGTTCTTCAGAGTTCTTCAGAGATATCTGAAACTATTTCCCAGGCTATAGGTCTCAGTAAGACAATGAATAAAACATTTACTGACCCATTCTGAGGTTGACTGTCTTTCAGTAGACACTCCTGAAAACACAAAGACTCATCCCAAAACAGGCATGTTAAATGCAAGGATTCTCATGATTTAGTAGCCTAGAAATTTTTGCCAATGTTTGGAGGGCAGTGTTTAGAGCCATTTTAATAGATCTCATTAGGAAGCTGCTCACTCTTCATCAACGATTTATGCCAATACAGACAGAAAGAAAACATCAAATTAACTCCTTATGAAAAGACAAATGATTTACTTTCGATAATATATGTAATTATTTTAAAACCAATGTGTCAGATATTTTAGTAAATAATATTTATTCAATATCACTAATTCATCCATGGAGCAATCTAATTTTATATACATAAGGAAACTGAGGCTCAGAAGAAAAGAATGAATGAATGAATGAATGGTGAAGCAAAGCAAAGACATGGGCCAAAATATATCTGAACTCCAAAGTTTCTGATTCTGTCTTTCCAAGGGGCGGGGGGGTGGTGGGGTGGGGAGGATGAAATTTGAGAAGAGGAAATAATGCTGATTCTATTACTAGTTTACCTAGCAGTTGGGAGCAGAGACAGAATAGAATGAAAAGAAAGAAAGTTTAGAGGCCTAAGATAATTTCACAACTGATTCTATTTCTTTGGAATTGCCCTTAACCAGTGTCAAAATGCTCCATCAAATTATTTTTGCATGAAATTTGACCTAAAATAGTATGAATAAAATATTTTAAATCAGTTTCCCCATGAATAAGTAAATAAAATCTTAAAACAATAAAAAAAATCAGTTTCCCTATTTATAAACTAAAATTTTTAAGAATGGAGCAAAGATTAATGTAGTCTCATCAAGACCTTTGATATTAACTGACTAACAGTGTGAATAGAAGCTCAGCATCATCACATATATTTTAAGTCTCTGGAAAATACCATGTGAAATACCAAGGCACATTACTTTGATAGCTTTTATTATTTACATGCAGTCAAGGTTTTCAGGTATCTAATGATAAACTTCTAAAGGCAACACACATCAGGATGGTTACCTTGGCAACTGAGGCTAGCCAACCACAGAAACATTTTAATAAGACAGCAGCACCGTCAGTGATAAAACAGTCCCAGTTTGACAGAGGAAGAAAATTGGCACACTGTACCAGAGTGAGGTAGGGACACATATAAGATAGGCATAAGCAAATGCTGCAATTGGATTTTTTCTAAAATTCTACTTGCAACAAAAATCATTACAGCTCAAAAACTGTACTAGTAGCTAGAGGATGTTTAGTATTCCACTGTGCATTGAGTCCTCACAAGGTTGAGATTTTGGTCTGCCAAAATCTTTAACATGCTATTGATGGTTTCACTCAATTGAGTCTAGGCACACAGATGATATTTTGAATGGGGTTTGCAGGGCACTAGAAAACTTGGCAAAATGCTCCATGAATGCCTTTGAAATAAATGGATCTAGAGATAACTCTAAAAGGTCAAAGCTTAATCCATTGATCTCATGTATTAAGTAGGTGTGGAGAACCAAGGAATGAGAACTGCGGGCTTCTTCAGCTCCTTCAACCAAATCATGTGGGCATTTCTAACTGTTAATTTGTGAGGCTGAGTTTAAGTTGATAGTCTTCTGGGAAAATTAGTTAGAATATATTTTTGTAGGACAGATCAACATTGTAAATATTGGTTTTGGCACCACAGGATAAGAATATTCAATACATAGATAATACGCCAAACAGTGGAACCAAAATCCTACACTATTATTTTAGTATGTACAGGCAGCTGGGTTGCAAACACCAAACTATAAGAAAAATACTTGCTCAAAAATAGTTCATCTCTTTAGGCTGAATAAATATGTGCAGAATATACCCTAAAAACATTATAGTCTGTATTTCTAGCAATGAATCACTGGGCCCTATTAGCAATTCTTCCAGTGTATTCTCCTCTGGCCTGAATTCCAAGGCTGCATTGGTTCCCATTTTCCACCCGCTTAAAGAACCCATAATACTATTTGTCACATTGTTTTGTAATTTCTGTATACTTGCTTGTCTCTTCTTTTAACTGAAAATTCTTAGAGAATAGTAATCCTATTTGTATGTACATCCCTAGGACATTATCAGTATCTGGCTCAGAGTAAGTGTAAAGGAAATGTATTTTGACTGAATCAGTAAAATAGAGAACACGTGTGAATATAATTATTGTCGCTAGTGGAACACCTGCTGACTTCTGATCTTCCCAGTGATGCAGCTGCCTCACATAGCCACTTGGTAACTTGGGATTTCCTTATCTACATGGCAATAAACTCAGAGTAAGAGGATAGCTACTGTTTTCCTCCTTTGTGTTAGATTCACACTCACTCTGAATTATTGGTTATCTAATGTTGTTTTGAAACAATCTTACATGTTGGAATTTTTCCTGCCTAACCACCTTGGATATAAACCTCAGATTTTAGACCTTAAATTTCAGTTTACCATATTATACTGGTGACTCTCTATGCTCCCTGTTGACTGGCTGATTCCCTGAGAAGCAGCTGACTAAGCCCGTTTAGGCTGTCTAAACTTAGCCCCTGAACTGTGTCTGCCTCCACATCTGCTTAACATAAATTATTAACATGATGACCAAGGATTTTGATTTTTAAATTTTGTGCTTTGTCTTTATGCCAGGAAATGCCTAGAAATTACATATGGTGGCTTCATGAAAAGCCGACCACATATAAATGAGATCATATGGTATTTTTTCTTCTGGACTGGCTTATTTCACTTATATTGTCCTCTAGGTTCATCCATGTTATCACAAATTCATAATGCTATATAATCTACGTAAGCATGCAGATGTCTCCCTGAGCTAGTGATTTCATTTTCTTTGGATATATATTGCACTGTGATCTGAATGTTTGTGTCCTCCCCAAATTCATATATTAAACTCCTAACCCCTAAAGATGACGGTATTATTAGGAGGGGTGTTTGGGAGGTGATTAGGTCATAAGGGTAGAGCCGTCATGAATATGATGAATGCCTTTTTATTTTGTATATTTTTTAAAGATTTTATTTATTCATGAGAGACACAGAGAGAGGCAGAGACATAGGCAGAAGGAGAAGCTGGGAGAAGCTCCCTGTGTGGAGCTTGATGTGGGACTCAAGGACCCAGGACCCCTGGATCACACCCTGAACCAAAGGCAGAAGCTCAACCACTGAACCATCCAGGTACCCCAGAGGAGTGCCTTTTTAAGAGACCCCACAGAGACCCTTAGCTCCTTCCATTTTATGTAAGGATAAAATGATAAGTCCTCAATCTAGAAGAGAGCCCTCCGCACTGGCATCCTGATCTCAGACTTCTGGTTTCTAGGATTGTGAGAAATAAAGGTTTGTCCTTTATAATCTATCTAGTTTGTGGTATTTTGTTAAAGCAGCCCAAACTAAGACAAACCCAAGAGTGGGATTGCTGTGTCATATAGTAGCTCTATGTTTAATTTTTTGAGAACCCTCCATAATGTTTTCCACAGTGGCTGCACTACTCTCCATTCCCACTGAGAGCGCATAAGGGTTCCTTTTTCTTCACAGTCTCACCAGCACTTGTCATTTTTTGTCTTTTTGATAATAGTCATTCTAACAGGTGTGAGGTGAGATCTCATCTTGGTTTTGATTTGAATTGCCCTGATGACTGGTGATAGTGGACACCTTTTCATACACTTGCTGGCCATTTATATGTCTTCCTTGGAAAAATGCTTATTCGGGTTTTTATCCCACTCATAGAAGCAGAGAACAATGTTGCCAAGGGCTTGGGGGTGTGGTCAAAGATTACAAATTCAGATATGTAGGGTGAATAACGTCTGGAGATCAAATGCACAGCTTCGTGACTATGGTTAATGATACTGTGCTATATACTTGAAATTTTCAGAATAAGAGAATAAATCTTAATTATTTTCACTAAAGGAAAAAAGTTAACTTTTTACAAAATAAATTTTATAAAATAATTTTTATAAAATGATGAGCATTTGATTAACTTGATTGTGGTGATCATTTCACATTATGTATGTATATCAAAACATCATGGGTTCACCTTAAATCTACACAATTTTTATTCATCAATTATGCTTCAAACAGCAGGAAAGCCCTGCCAGTCACCTGGTCATCTATTTGAAAACAAAGCATGTAGGCACACTATTCCATCTTGATCTTTAAAGTTGTTTTTTTTTTTTTTTTTTTCAGGGAGTAATAATTACTTGGAAAGTATCCTTTGATCTTTACATTAAAAGCCCTGTTGCACACAAGATTAATAGTATATCCCATTTTAGATAAGCAAACTGAGACTCTGGATGGAAGTTTATATGATCTAGCACTATGTAGAGCCTTGTCAAGAACCCAGGTTTACTTTCAGCTTGAGAGTCCTCTAAGATTTTACAAATAATGCCCCATCTCAGAAAAAGAACTTAACATTTTTATTAATTCCATTTGAGTCACAAGAAGTGCTATATTATTCATATTGTTCTTAAACGGATGTTATGATATTTTGAGAGGATTTATATATAGTAGCAAAAACGTAGATACATGATAAGAAATAAAAGGGCTTTTGTATATAATTTGTTAAACTATTGTATTGTGAAAAAGTAGAAAAGGCTTTCAGAAATATTTGTTTAAAAAAAATCTGACATATATAACCTTGTCCCTGTTGTATATGGCATGGTTTATATGTATGAAAGGCCTCCTACTAGACATCTTATAGCCATTTTGGGCCACTTTTATATTACAAACTTTTTTTTTTTTAATGTTTATTTATTTATGATAGTCACAGAGAGAGAAAGAGAGAGAGGCAGAGACACAGGCAGAGGGAGAAGCAGGCTCCATGCACTGGAAGCCCGATGTGGGATTCGATCCAGGGTCTCCAGGATCGCGCCCTGGGCCAAAGGCAGGCGCCAAACCCCTGCGCCACCCAGGGATACCCCTACAAACTTATTTTTATATTTTTATCCATTGTCTCATTTCCCTTAGAAATCTGTGTAATTTATTTTCCAGAAAAATATCATCTGATTTGATGAGCTAAGAAGATATATCATAACAGGCCTCTTGATAGATAGGCATAATAAACATTTATTTAAACTTATGTCATAAAGACAGAACAAATGTCATATTTTAAAAAAAATACAAGATGACCTTTTGAAACAAGGCTAACAATCTCATACCAAGATGCATAAGTGATATAGCTAATGTTATATCTCATTTGTCATGATCTACAAACACACAAATGACATTTGTATTTGAAAAGGTCAGGATGGATGATGTGATTGCTTAGTAAGATTAACACCACTACAATTTAAATTAGATATTTTACAATTGCTTTGCTGGAATAGTTTAATGGCCACTGGGAACAACTGATACTTGCATCTGAAATTTTCCCATTCTAAAATTATCATGGCCATGGGATTCAGAGTGGTTAAGATGTTGGGTCACAGAACTTTTCTTCTGGGTCATAACTTGAGCCTACATGAAAATATATTTGGGCCCACCCCAGCAGAACTCACACAACCCAGCTTTAGTTGTGTGTTTTAATTTTTAAAATATCATGATAAACTCATATTCCAGTCGATTGTTAAAAATGTAGGATGTGCGGTGGGCAAAATTTTCTAAAGCACTATTTAGTACACATTATACACTTGTGTGTCATCTCTATAGTTGTAGTAGGAAACACACAATGAAATATGTGTGTCTGTGTTCCAAGAAAATTTTATTTACAAAACTGGTAGTGGCTGGATGGACTGTATTTTGACTCCTGATGGATGGAATATTAGAATTCTATAGTTTTGACAGATAAAAATTACTCTCAAATCTTAATGTGCAAATTACCAAATGATCTAATATGAACAATGTTATTCATGAAGCTTTCCTGGAAGGAAAGTCAGCTCCTCTTTTCCCTAGCTTTCATTTAACCAAGCTTTTTCTGAAAAAAAAAAAATAGTATTTCTGTGCAATATTTAGGTAATTTTGCGGTCAGTTTGTGGTAAATTTGGGAAATATTGAATTAAAAAAGTATGACATGTTTTTCTGGAGGAGAATGTACAGTAACTTTTAATATAACAAAAATGCACCAGGGATCTACAAAAGGAGAAAAAAGAGTTTTTTTAAAACCTGTTTGGTATGTGAGCCTCTTTCCGTTCTCTTTTTTGTTTTTAACAAAATATTTTTCAATGAATTGCCAGGACACATTTTGCAAGAAAATTAGCTTTAGTTTAATTTGTGAGTGATTAGGTAGTAATTTGTTTAATTATTTAAAACATTAAGGTTTCTTGGTTGGTGTTTCTTAAGAGAATTGGCAAGTATCCATGTTAGTTCTTAAGAAAACTGTAAGTTGTCTCATGATATCTGTTAAATAAATCTTTGCCTTTAAAGAAGGTTTGGAATTAAGGTAAAAAAGAAGAATGGAAAGATGACATAGTTGTCTTCATACTACTTGTGAGAACATCACAAGTATAATCATCTTAACTGTGTCTAAAAACTCCTCGCAACAATGTCCACAATAGCCAAACTGTGGAAGGAGCCTCAGTGCCCATCGACAGAGGAATGGATAAAGAAGATGTGGTCTATGTATACAATGGAATATTACTCAGCCATCAGAAATGACAAATACCCACCATTTGCTTCAACGTTGATACAACTGGAGGGTATTATGCTGAGTGAATTAAGTCAATCAGAGAAGGACAAACATTATATGGTTTCACTCCTGGAAGGGATATAAAAAATAGTGAAAGGGAATAAAGGGGAAAGGAGGGAAAATGAGTGGGAAATATCAGTGAGGGAGACAGAACATGAGAGACTCCTAACTCTGGGAAATGGACAAGGAGTAGTGGAAGGGGAGGTGGGCAGGGGGTTGGGTGCCTGGGTGACGGGCACTGAGAGGGGGCACTTGACGAGATGAGCACTGGGTGATATGCTATATGTTGGCAAATTGAACTCCAATATAAATAAATAAATAAATAAATAAATAAATAAATAAATAAATAAATAAGGTATAATGCTTTTAAAAATTGAAAAAAAAAACCTCCTCACAATAACATTTCTGTGTTATAATGTTTGGGGGCATTTAAGTCATAGAATGTTTCTAGATATCTTTTTCACTGCAGCCTGTCAGTGAAAAGAATTTTACTAAATATTAAAAGTAATGTGAATTAATGAAATTATACCAAGAAATGTTCAAATAAATTTTTCTTTTGTTAACTTAATCCCTAAACTTTTAATTGCTTTAAAATATTTTTTTTCAGTTCCAAATTTTTATTTAAATTTTCATTAGTTAACATATAGTGTAATATTGGTTTCAGGAGTAGAATTTAGTGATTCATGACTTACATACAACACCCAGTGCTCATCATCACAAATGCCGTTTTTACTATCCATCAACCATCTAGCCCATCCCTCACCCATATCCCTCCATCAACTCTCAGTTTGTTCTCTATAGTTGAGTCTCTTATGGAAAAATACAGTTTTTTTAAAAAGACTTACACCATATAATAACAATTTTTCATCATAATAAGTTTGCAAAAGGAAATTACTTTTAAAAAATATATAAAGATAAATGCAATATAATGCAAAATATACTATAATATGTAAAATATGATATTTCAACATTAAAAATTCAGATAAAGACATAAAAAATTAACAAGTAAATAAATAAAATTTCAGAGACTATAGGAAAGGGGTATCTGGGTGGCTCAGTCAAGCTTCTCTTTTTTTTTTTTAAGATTTATTTATTTATTTATTTGAACAAGAGATGGGTGTGGGAAGCACAGGGAGAGGAGAGAAAATCAGAAATAGACTCCTCACTGAGCATAGAGCCTGATGTGGGGCTCCATCCCAGGACCCATGAAATCATGACCTGAGCTGAAACCAAGAGTCAGACACTTAACCAATTATGCCACCCAGGTGCCCTAAGCCTCTGACTCTTGATTTTGGCTCAGATTGTGATCTCAGGGTCCTAGGATTGAGCCCCACATGTGTCTCTGAGCTCAGCGGGGAGTCTGCTTCAGATTCTCTCCCTCTCCCTCTGCCCCTCCCCCTGCTCACTTTCTTTCTTTCTAAAATAAATACATAATAAAAATATTTTTTAAAATGTTAAAGACCATAGAAAAAGAGAAAATTATCTTTACCTAATGGATGGCCCCCCAAAAAAGGAGTGGTGTAAAAATGGGTATTGCCTTGTGGACTGCTTTAGTCAGAAAGCAATGTAATATATTGAGTATAAAAGAGAATGTGACTAAAAACAGGCAGGCAGGATATGGGTAGAGAGAAAAATTACATTAGGGCAAAGAAATTAGATATGTTTGCTAAATGATGGGAACCTGTTTTAGAGAAATTTGTAATTAAAATTTACATAGATCCGAGCTGACTGAACTATGATAACTATTATAAATTTCACTGGATAGGGATAAGAAATGGATCATACTCTAGGACATAACGATTAACTGGATGAGCATTAAAAATAGGTAAAGTTGGAGTAAAGTTATCATCAGTGTTGCCCAGGATATATGTGGTGCTAATAAAAGGAAAATAGAATAGGGGCAGATTTCACCCCCAGAACTGGGAAAATAAAGATTAATATATCTTTATTTCATAAATGTATCTATGAGGAACACCTGGCTGGCTCGGTGGTTGAGCATCTGACTTTGGCTTAGGTGTGATCCCAGGGTTCTGGGATTCAATCCTGCATCATATTCCCCTCAAGGAGCCTGTTTCTCACTCTGCCTGTGCCTCTGCCTCTCTCTGTCTCTAATAAATAAATAAATAGTCTTTTAAAATATTAAATAAATAAATCTATGAAACCAAATAATTTAAAAGCACATAAAAATTGAGTAAAGTCAGATATTAGAACTTGTGTGTGTTTGAATTGACTAAGATTCTTTAATTATAAACATATTTTGTAGTTTCACATTTGTTTACCCAATGAGATAGAATAAAAAAAGCAGCAGAAAGCCTTGGCTAGTTGACCCAGGTGATGTGTGAATGCAGTCTACTGTGAAGAGTGGCAGTCTACTAACTCCACCTTATTCTATTTTGTTAATTACAATAGGATAAGAGGAGCTTTTAAATTTCTACTCCTGAAAGAAGTTAAACAATCATAAAATTGTACAGATGAATCCTCTTGTCATTCAGTCCAAATTCTTTGTTTTATAGATGCCCGGGTGACTTGCTGAAGAATTCAGAATACTTTGAATGCTTTTAAAACAGAGTTCGTTGGTAATTTTTTCAAAATGTTTTAAAACTATCTTATTTTCTTGTAGAAAAAATCACAGTGCATGGTGATAAAGTACAGAAAATCTTTAGCATTAAGAGAATTCAAAACTCCTACCTACATTCCCAGTGATCCCTTAGGCAGCTTTTCAATGCTTTACCCAGGGTTTATAAAGTTTAGCATTTACTAAAAGACTAAGATTAAAAAGGGATCAATTTCTCTCTAGAGAGTAAAAATCCATGAAAGAGAACTGGGAAGAATCTTAATGATAAACAAAAACAACAATGTACATGATTGCTTTATGCAAAATATATATGCAAAGATGAAAAACAACGTATAAAAATAAAGATGATTTACCAGATAAACCTAATAACTGATTTTCAAATGAGCAAGGGATTTTAATAGGTATTTCTCCAAAGAAGACTAACAGGTACATGAACATTTGCTCAAGATCACTAATCATCAAGAAAATGGAAATCAAAACCACAAAGATATCACCTCACCTTGTTAAGATGGCTACTATTAAAAAAAACAAACCAAACCAACCCAAAGACAGTAAATGTACACTAGAATGTAGAGAAATAGAACTATCTTATGATTCAGCAATCATACTTCTGGGTATTTATTCAAACAATTTTAAGAGATAGTAGCACTCCATGTTCATTGTAGCACTATTCACAATAGCCAAGATATGAAAACAACCATGACTGAATGGATAAAGAAAATATAGTGGCACTTGGGTGGCTCAGTCAGTTAAGAGTCTGTCTTTAGTTTGGGTCATGATTCAATGAGTCCTGGGATCACGCCCCACATCAAACTTCCTGCTCACCAGGGAGCATGCTTCTCCCTCTCTCTCTGCCCCTCACCCTGCTCATGCTGTCTCTCTCTTGCTCACTGTTTCCAAATAAATAAATAAAATCTTAAAAAAAAAAACTTATAGTATATACATAGAATAGAATATTATTCAGCCAAAAAGGAAAAAAAAAAGGTAACCTACCATTTGTGACGGCAAGGATGCATCTTGAAAACATTATGCTAGGTGAAATAAGCCACTTACAGAAAGAAAAATAATTCATAATTACCCTTATAGGAAAATAGGCAAATTCATAGAATCAAAGAATGGGATGATGGTTACCATGGGTTGGCAAAGGGGGAAATGGAGATGGCTAATCAAAGGATATAAAGTTTCAGGTATAGGAAGATACATAAGCTCTAGAGATCTGTACAGCATTATATCTACAGTCAGTAGTACTTATTGCACATTTAAAAATGTGTTAAGAGGACAGATCTCATGTAAGTGTTCTTACCAAAATGCAATGAATTTTTTTTTAAAAAAAGAAGTTATCAGATAAATATTTCTGTTTTACAATGAATGGTATGTAGTAGAATGTATATTCTTTAAAAGTGGTTAGACTTTTGAGCTACTTAAACATATTTAAAAAATAAAATGATACATTAGACTAGGTCCAAAATATGCAGTGTAACACTAAACTGATAAGTAAAATATATACATGTTATACAGTGTTAAATGTTTCTTTTACTTCATGTTTATCAATTTTTTCAATCAATAACCTCTTTGAAAAATATAGATATCTTATTACTTACCTAAATATAGATATCTTATTACTTACCTGAATATTATATGGAAATAATTACTTTATGAAGTTCCTTACTGATTTTTAAAAGTGGCTGTATCAGTTTACATTCCTTTCAAAGGTGCATAATGGTGCCTTTTTCTCCACATCCTCACCAACACTTGTTATTTCTTGTCTACTAATTTTAACTACATTGGCATGTATAAGGTGATATCTCATTGTGGCTTTGATTTGCATTTCCTCATGATTAATGATATTAAGCATCTTTTCCTGTGTCTATTGGCTATCTGTATGTCTTCTTTGGAAAAAAATCTATCAGGCTCTCTGCTTATTTTTTAGCCATATTTTTGTTTGTGTGTGTTGAATTGTGTAAGTTCTTTATATATTTTGGATATTAATGCCTTGTCAGATATATCATTTGCAAATATATTGTCCCATTCAGCAAGTTGCCCTTTTGTTTTGCTGATGGTTTTCCTTAACTGTACAGAAGATTTTTATTTTGATGTAGTCCCAATAGTTAATTTTTAATTTTGTTTCTCTTGCCTTAGGACACATATCTAGGAAAATGTTGCAATGGCCAATGTCAGAGATTTTATTGCCTGTGTTCTTTTCTAGGATTTCCAGTTATGAAATAAATAACACACGAGAATAAAGGACACAGCATAAGGAAATGACCAATGATATTGTAATTATGCTGTAAGGTGACAGCAGCTACACTTATGTTGGGCATAACATAATGTATAGAAAGGTTAAATCATATATTGTATACCTGAAAATAATATACTCACGTTTCAACTATACTCAAATAAGAAAAAAAAAATAAATTTCCCTAAATATTTGTTTCATTTAATTCAAACACTCCTCTCTGGATCTTTTCTGCTCTTGAGTGTTATAACAGTGTAGGAGATGGTTTCCTTAGGGATGAAATTCATTGATTTAGTTGATGGAACAATAAGTAAATTAAGGAAACCCTTAAGATATAAGATTAATTTACAAAATTAAATGATATTTCTGTATACCAGAATGAAAATGGAAATAAAATACAATTATTTAAACATATTTAACATTAGATACTTAGGAACACATTAAATGAAGAATATTCAGAATTCCTACATTAAGAAATATAAAATATTACTAAAAGAATTTGAAGATCTAAATAAAATAGAAATGTATAATATGTTCATTAATTAGAATATGCAAGTATTTGAGACATACATTCTCCCCAGTAAGGATGCAAAGAAATTGCCTCAATATGGATACAAAGAAAGTGCCATCAAAATCCCAGAGGCTTTGTAAGGATGTGGATTTGCATGTGTGTATTTGTGTGCATGCACTTGCTTATATCTGAAAATTCACATGGTAAGTACAAAATGTATTTGGAAATGCAAAGGACATAATAGTGAAGAGCAAAGATGGAGACCATAAACTGTATGGCTTCAAGACTTAAAGTAATTAAAATATGTGATCAAAAGAGCAGACTGAAGAGTCAAATAGACTCATACATACATAGACATTTAATCTTCAACAAAGGCACAAATGTAAATAAATGTTTGATGCTTTGTGTTTTCAATAAATAATGCTGAACAACTGGATATATATCTATGAAAAAAACTAATCTTGATCCCCGCCTGACGCCATACTAGAAAACCAAAAACCAAAACTAAACAAAACAAAAAACTTAGAATAAATTGTAGACCTAGAGAAAAGCAAATTACATTAAAATTTATATCTTTTATACTCAAAAAATACTATAAAGAGGAAAAAAAGTAAACCATAGACTGGGAAAATACATTCATAGTTCATATATCAAATAAAAGAGTTTTAAACATAACATATAAATAATAATTTAATAATAAAATCAGCAAGCTTTCAGATGTATGAAAAATACTAGAAAAGACATTTCAATAAAGACTTATGAATATCCAATAAGCTCTAAGAGGGAAGCGTAACATAATGCAAATTTGATACATTGCATTGTCATTGATTGTCACTGGAAAACCTATTGGATTGGCTAAATTTAAGAAGATTAACAATACCAAGTCTTGGTGCAGTTGTGCAACAAATGAGACTCTCATGAATTAGCGTTTAGACTGTAAAATGGTACAAACACTTTGGAAATGATGTTTGGCAGATTGTGATTTATCATGTGACCTACCAATTTCACTTCTAGTGTTTTCCCAAGAGAGAGAAATAGTTTCCATACAAATATTTTACATGAATTTCACTGATGTTTTATTTACCACAACCATTAGCTGGGAATAGAAATGTTCATCATCAGCAATATATTGAAAGAATGCCAGATATTTCAACATTGTTGCATATCAAAAACATCATTCGAGATAAAATGTGGTCTGTGGAGAATGATTGAGATTGAGTGTAAAGTGGTGCAATGCAGCTTTCTGGAACGATGCAAAGGTTATAAATATCAAGTGGAGTGGTGGTTAAACATTTACATTTGTCAAAATTCATCAGTTTTTATACTTAAAATAGTGTGTGATTTGAAAAAAAAAATACTGTGTAATTTGCTAGGTATAAATTGTATCCATGCAAATACTAGAGAAAAATGTAGATTAAATGTTATATAACTGACATAAGAAAAATTTTATAACTATGATTTAAAATTTATATAAAGAAAGAGAATTGGTAATTTGAACTTCATGAAACTGTAAAAAAACAAAAACAAAAACAAAACAAAAACACTGCTCCCTTGTAAGGGTGTCTGGGTGGTACAGTCAGTTAAGCCTCTGAATCTTAGTTTCAGCTCAGGTGGTAATCTGAGGGTGGTGAGATCAAACCTCGAGGTTGGCCTGTGCTCAGCACGGAGTCTACCTGAGTTTCTCTCTCCTTCTCCCTCTACCCTTTAAATAAATAAACCTAAAAGAAGAAGAAGAAGAAGAAGAAGAAGAAGAAGAAGAAGAAGAAGAAGAAGAAGAAGAAAAAGAAAGAAGAAAAAGAAAGAAAGAAAGAAAGAAAGAAAGAAAGAAAGAAAGAAAGAAGAAAAGGAAAGGAAAGGAAAAGAAAAGAAAAGAAAAGAAAAGAAAAGAAAAGAAAAGAAAAGAAAAGAAAAGAAAAGAAAAAAAGAAAAGAAAAGAAAAGAAAAAAGAAAGAAAAGAAAGAAAAGAAAAGAAAAGAAAAGAAAAGAAAAGAAAGAAAAGAAAAGAAAAGAAAAGAAAAGAAAAGAAAAGAAAAGAAAAGAAAAAAAGAAAAGAAAAAAGAAAAGAAAAGAAAAGAAAAGAAAGAAAGAAGGAAAGCAAGCAAGCATTGCAGACCGGGGCATCATAAGCAAAGTAAATAAGAACTAGAAAAAAATAATTGTTTTTAGTGTTTAATCCCTTTCTGTCTATCCACTTTTCCATTCATCACTTCCTGTCATCTACTTCCTATAGATATAAATCTTATATAGATGTAATCAGAGTGGTCACAGATAAATATGTGAAATAGCTCTTGATCACATAAAAGATGTTCAACTTTCCTTAAAAAGAAAAGAATTTCAAATTAAACTATGCTGAGATATAGTTTCTCATCTATCACATTGGCAGAAGTCCCCACATTTGAAAACATATTTATGTTGCTATGGAGAATAGACACTCTAGCAGATTGCTTGAGAATTGCAAAATCACATAAGACCTATGGATGTAAATTTAGGAACACCTAGTAAAATTACCTATACATTTAAGCTTTGATACAGTGATCTCACAAGCAGGATATCTTTCCCATAGATATACTCACAAAAATATGGAAAAGATTTTTGCAGAAGGCCTTTCACTGTAGCTTTCCCTGTGCTAGCAAAAGACCAAAAACAGCCTAAGTGTTCACCAATAAGGAACAGTCTGAATACACTGCTATCCAACTTCTATGGAGTATTCTCCAAGATATGCTGTGAGATTAAAAAAATATATATTTATATATAGAAAAATTATTTATCATGTGTTACTATAGCTTATATTTTAAAATATAAGAAATAATAAAAATTTAAAATATTAACTTGCATAAGAAAGGAAAAAAATAGGGAGTAGAAGCCAGAAATAGCCTATTTTCTCTAAATATACCTTAATTTGTGAATTTGACTTTGTAACTTGTAAGTACTTATATGTATGCATAGATAAAACTATACAGAATACTTATGATTTCAAAGTCAAATTCAGGGGCACCTGGGTGATTCAGTCGATTATGCCTCTGCCTTTGGCTCAGGTCATGATCCCAGGGTTCTGGTCCCAGGGTCCTGGGATAGAGTCCTGCAATGGGGCTCCGTGCTTAGTGGGGATCCTGCTTCTCCCTCTCCCTCTGTCTCCCAGCTCATGCTCTCTCTCTTGCTCTTTCTCTATCTCAAATAAACAGTCTTAAAAAAAAATGTCAAATACAGGGCAGCCCGGGTGGCTCAGCAGTTTACCACCTGCCTTTGGCCCAGGGGGTGATCCTGGAGACTCGGAATCGAGTCCTCCACGTCAGGCTCCCTACTTGGAGCCTGCTTCTCCCTCTGTCTGTGTCTCTGCCTCTCTCTTTTTCTCTCTCTCTCATGAATAAATAAAATTTAAAAAATTTAAAAAGTCAAGTACAGATATAAAAATTAAGATATATATGTCATAAATTTAATTGATTTTTAAAATTAAAACCAAAAATGAATAGATTATTCTGTGTATCAAGATGGTAGATAGCCACAGAAAATAGTATTTCAAATAATTTTAAAATGTAATAGTTTGTACACTTACTAGGAGCTATTATAGGGACAAACAACTGAAAAAAAAAGTATTTTTTTCTTAAACATTTACTTGGCTCTTTTAAGCCATTTGCACTTCCAAAGAAATGTTTTAATTATTACACTTGCACATGTGCACACACACACACACACACACATACATACTGCTGCTGAGATTTTAATGGCATTTCATTTAATCTTTATCTTTCACTACATTAATGTCTTCTTACATAAATTTTATCTTTCACTATATTAATGTCCTCTTACATAAGCAAATTTTAAATATTCAATTTATTTAAAATCATAAATTGTTTTAGTATTATTTAACATAAATTTAGTGAGTGAGTGCACCACTATCATCATTAGAGAAAATAAGTGTAACCAAAACAAACACATTAAATATAAAACCTTATACTCCTAAATTTAATCTAGAGATATAAATATGAATTTAGAATATATTTTCTCAAAAACCCACAAACAGAAGCAAAGAATACCCATAAACCAGACGGTGGTATCTGAATGCTACTTCCCCCCAAAATACAAGGATCTTTGAAAAAATGGCTAATTCCAAGAATGGAGGGAACATGCAAGGTAAGCCTGGGACATGGTGAATCATAATGCAAGATAGTTATCAAAATCTACTGAGGTTAGTTCAAAAGGATCCAGGAAAAAAGTAAAGAGATTACTACTGGCCAAAAATAAGAGTATTTGGGAAGTAATGAAAACAATAATCTTAGACTGAATCATATCAAATACATTCAAATCTATATAGTTAATAATAGTTCATAGGCAAAAATACACTCATTTGTTAATTTTCTGGAAAACTGTAATTAGGGGAGGATAAGTCCATTTTTTTTCCTATCTGTGTTGCATGAACTCTTACCTCAGAATATTCAAATAGTTAAGGGAGAAATTTTTTTTTTAACAGGGAAATTTCACATAATAAATTAAGAAAAGTGATTGAATTAATATATCATGATTTTAGCAAAATAATATAGCAACATGTTTTTTTCATTTTTTAATTTAAATTCAATTAATTAACATAAGGTGTATTATTAGTTTCATAGGTCATCGTTCAGTGATTCAGCAGTTGCATATAACACCCAGTGCTCATTACATCACATGCCCTCCTTAATGCCCATCACATAGTTACCCCATCCCCTCACGCAACAAGTTTCTTTAATGACAACAGAAAAACAGCACATGGAAAACAAAAAGGTGAGGAGTAAAAAATGAGATTAAAAAATACTTAAATAAAATGATAATATCTTGTCTAGATCCTGATTCAGACAACCCATTTTTTAGAAAGCCAGGGAAACTTGATTCCTCACTGATTACTGGGATTAGCAATGATTGTTCAGTTTATTTTTTTAAAGATATGATTATAGTATCATCTTTATGTTTTTGTTAAAGTCTAATTTTTTAAAAGATAATGTTGAACCCTTCATGGTTGAAATGAAATGGAAGCCTAGAGTCTACTTAAACATAATACCCTGCCAGGGAGTAGAAGGGATGGTAAAGAAGTAGAGATGAGGCATTCTTGGCCATGGGATAATAATTATTGAAACTGGATGATGTGTCCATTGAGATGAAGGATTCTATCGTATTCTCCTTCTATTTATATGTATTTGAAATTTCTCAAAATATTTCTCCTTTTTTAAAAAAGATTTTATTTATTTATCTATTTATTTATTTATGAGAGAGCGAGAGAGAGAACAACAGAGGGAGAGGAAGAGGGACAAGCAGATTCCTGTTGAGTGAGGAACCTGACATGAGGCTTGATCTCATGACTATGAGATTATCATGACCTGAAGTCGAAACCAAGAGTCAGATACTCGATTGACTGAGCCACCCAGGCCCCCCCTCCCAAAATATTTCTTAAAGTATTGTCTCTCTTTTGAGATAGAATAGTCTCCTTAATGCCAATTGCTAGTTTTCTATGATAACATACAATTTGCTTCATTATTAATAATGTTGCACAATTTGCTTCATCATTAATAATTTTAAACAGTTTAATTTCAACATTACTTATCTCTCTGGCTATATTCCATTTTTTATTAAAAAATGTAGTGTACTCTTAGAAATTACAAGTGCTTTGTATTCAGACAGATCTGGGTATGAATCATAGCTCTAACACTTTTTAGCTATGTGATTGATTTTTGCAGAGTTTACTTAATCCCTGAACCTCTGTCTGCCATCTGTGTAACAACAATATAACAAATGAAATATTGTATGTATTTTAGCAAGATTTCTTAGCCTAAATTCACCTTTGGTTTCAGAAAAATCTGAGAATATATTTGTCGTAGTCAATTTAGGCTGCTGTTATCAAAATACCATAGACTGATTGGCTTAAACAATACACAATTTTTTCTCATATTTCCAGCCTGGGAAGTTCTACATCTAGATACCAGTAGATTCAATTCTTGGTGAAGGCTCACTCTAGATTGTGGATTGCTGATGGCCACCTTCTCCTGTATCTTCCCATGGTGGAGATAGGAAGTTCTGGTATTTTTTCCTTCCTCTTGTTATAAGGCTCCACCCTCATAACCTCATCTAAATCTAATTACTTCTCAAAGGCCCCACATCCTATACTATCACACTGGAGATTAGGACTTCAACATATGAGTTTTGGAGGGATACAATTTAGTATATAAAAGTATGAAAAATATATAGTAGTACATCCACTAGTAACTTCCTTGCAATGAAGGGTTTGGAGCCTCTGATGAAAGAATGTGTTCTTTAGGGAGAAACAATCAGACATGTCAATATGGCCAGTTAGGATAACTGGTTGTTGAAGAAGATGGAATTTGTGATTCTAAGAATAGTAGCAGTATATTGAAAAATCTATACCTCTACCAGTCATTGGACAAATATTTAAGAAATAGCATGATCACAGAATGATTTAATTGGAAATACTCTGATCATAGAGCACAAAAGTACTCTTTTGAGACTTCCTCTATAAAACTACAACACTAAATAGAGGAAATTCTTTCCACTTTGAAGCAAGATAGCTGGCAGTCAGATACCTTGAGGATATTGATGCAATTATAAAGAATGATGGTAGAAAGGGGTTGCTAAATTGATCTCATGGTTTTAACTTTTATTTAACTAACAATTATATTTTTGTACTTATTATATACCCATTATGTTTGTAGGCACAGTACTGATTTTTTCAGGGTAAAAATATGAAGACAAACATGACTTAAAACTACAGAAGCTTACCATTTTATTTGTTATTTTAAAATATTATATTAAGGGATCCCTGGGTGGCTCAGCAGTTTAGTGCCTGCCTTCAGCCCAGGGTGTGATCCTGGAGTCCTGGGATCGAGTCCCACATCAGGCTCCCTGCATGGAGCCTGCTTCTCCCTCTGCCTGTGTCTCTGCCTCATTCTCTCTCTTTCTCTGTGTCTCTCATGAATACATAAATTTAAAAAAAAAATCTAAAAAAAATAAATAAATAGAAATAAAATATTATATCACACTTGAGAAATATTTCTATTAATGTCAAGAACAAACAAGGATAATGTTTTATTGAAGGTATTAAAGCAAGCAATTAAGAAAGAGTAAGCAATATAATGTATAAACACTTTTAGAAGTTGAGATAAAATTATGTTTTCAATGATATGTTTGTGTGCCTAAAATTCTAAAAAAAATAATTATATGTAAAAAATAGCAGTACAAAAAGTAAGATAATTTTGTGAAGTGGCTAGATAAAGTTAATATACTGAAAATAACAACCTTCATGATTAGAAACAATAATCAGCAGTTATGATGGATGGAAAACAGGACATTTTAAAGTAATTATGAGTAAACTTAAGAAAAGCTGAAACTCTATATGAAGAAGACTATAAAATACTAAAGAAGGACAAAAAATATATATTATCATAGAAATGGAAGAGCTTGGAGAGGGAGCTAAAGCTCCATGGGTGGGAAAATACATATTACTATGATATTACTTCAGGTTCTCCAGAGAAACAGAAACAATAGAAATTGTGCCTAAACAGGAGACTTATCACAAGGAATTGGATCACGTGATTATACAGGTTGACAAGTACAAATATGCAATGTGAGCTGGCAGCCTGGAGTTCCAAGAGAACCAAGGAGCAGATGAAGCCAATTGGCTGTTTTCTGGAGAATTCCTCACACTTGGGAGGTTGGCTTTTCTGTTCCATGCAAGACTTCAGATGAGTCCCATCTACATAGAACAATCTGCTTTATCCAAAGTCCACTAATTGAAACATTATGTCATCCAAAAAACACCTACTAAGTTGACAAATAGAATTAACCATCACAACTATTCTGATTTTTTTGAGTATTTTCCTTTTTTCCAGCATTTTGAGATATATTTGACATGTAAAATTGTATAAAGTTAAGGTGTACAATATGTTGGATTGATGCACTTAAATATTGTGAAATGATTACAGCTGTAGCATTAGCTGACACCTTGCATCACCTCACAAAATAATCTTTTTTTAATGGTGAGATATTTAAGATTTACTCTGTAGCAACTTTTAAGTATACAATATAGTATTATTTAATTATTGTCACCATACTGTGTATTAGATGCCTAAAATTTATCCATCTTACAACTAAAAGTTTTACTCTTTGACCAACATCTCCCCATTTCCTCGAACCCCAGTCCTGACAACTACCCTTCTACTCTGTTTCTAGGAATTTGGTTTTATTTTTTTACTCTTAAAAATACTTGTTTACCAACATGACTTAATAACAATTTTCAGTATATCTTGTTTAATGATTATGATAGTACTTCTTTCAAAAGATGGGAACAAGAATGTTGTGATATAATCTTTTGAAAAGTAAGATGAAAATGCCAGTCTTTGGAAGAGTCTCTGAGGAAAGTTCTTTATAAGAGAAGAGGCTTTCATTGTCATGTCCTTTCACTTATTCCTACCTAAAATGAAGATGAGCTGGTGGTGGTAAAGCAACTATTATGTGACCACGAAGGGATAAGGCAGAAAATACAAACCACAATCCGAAGATGACTGAGCAGAAGTTTTGAAGAAACATGTCACTGACCACATTCTCAAATCACCATATCAGCCACAGATTAAATACTTTTCAGTTCTTGTTACATGAGAAAAATTAAAATTAAAATTAAAATGATAAGATCATTATTTAGATTTTCTGTTACATTCAGACAGGTTTACTTTTATTTTTTATTTTATTTTAAGATTTTATTTATTCATTCATGAGAGACACAGGGAGAGAGGCAGAGACACAGGCAGAGGGAGAAGCAGGCTCCATGCAGGGAGCCTTGATGTGGGACTTGATCCCCAGAATCCGGAATCACGCCCTGAGCCAAAGGCAAACGCTCAACTGCTGAGCCACCCAGGCGTCCCGACAGGTTTATTTTTAATATAGAAAGACTATATTGTCTTGTTTTATTTATATTATTTAGTTAACACAATTATCATCTGTTATCCCTTCTGCTTTCTCATCCAGGGTGTCCTTAGAGTGCTTTCGTTCACTCCAAGTCATGGGTCAAGTCCCTCTGGTAAATGAGGGAATGACTTGAGTTTGTCCTCCTACATGTTTAAGACAAATCTAGACTTATTTCAGAAGTATTATTTTGAGAAAAGATTTGTAAATTCATATAAACATTTTTACAGTTTACAATTAGGAATATTCCTCTATCTCTTTTATAGAGTCTGGAATGTTGTCTATTGTTCTCATCTGTTCTTCTGCTAAAATTTTCTCCTGGCTATAATTCAGATACACCAACATAGCATTGCTATTTTTAGGTGTAATTGTTTTTATGTGATTTTTTTCTTCTTTTTACAAAACACATGTCCAAAGAAAGTAATTTTTAGGAAGCTTCACAGATTTTTCTCTTAGCTTAAGAATAGGTGGAAGCCATTCAGAGAATGAGAGAAACTAAAGTATTGCTCATTTCCCATCAAAAGAAATCATAATAAAAAATCAGTTATGAGCAGAAACATTGTTTCTCTCCTGTTCATTATCTATGTTCAAATTGAGTTAAAAATAACCTTGCCCACTTTATTTTTTATTCCTTATTTTTTTTATCCAGAGAATAATTAATGTTCTAATCTATCATGAAGAAAGACTGCTGTCCTACATTTGTTTGAAGGAATGAAAGCTGAAAACGGGGTGTGAGAATAATTTGTTTACCTTGGTTCAAGGTAAAATTGTTTTAATTTTTCCAGCTGCATTGCTGCAGTAATGTAAAAGCCCGAGCACGTCTCTCAGTATCATTAAAACAAAACTGGAATTAATACACAGCACACTCCATCCATACCATAAAGCAGTCAAGGAAATGCTGATGGTGGAAATGCTGATGATGCTATTGATAGTTGGTTAGGTTTTATAAACTAATGGAGTATACATCATCAACAATAATGCTGATAATGAATTGATGATGTTATTTTTAAACAAAGAAGAGAGCTATCCTAAAAGATTTGCTTTTGAGAAATACTATCCTTTATTTCATGCCTACAACATGGATATGGGTAGGAAATAGTACCCATGAGAAGAGATATTGTCACATCAGTAACATCATGAAATGTGTCAGCCTGATCAAACACTTGGGTTCTACAAAAATCCCTGTAAAAGTATACCATTGTCTAGTGGGGATGTGTTAATTTTAAGCTCTCAGCACTACCGACAGAGTTCCATCTCTGCAAAACTGTCTCTGTTTTGAATATCTGTAAGGAATCTGGGATTGTTTTGTAGCATTCCTTTAGTGTGTGTGGGGGGGGGGTGGGGGGGGTGTGGTCAACCCAGCAATTTCAATTCTAGGTAGATACCTATAGACACTCCAGCATAGGTGCATTGAAGACATGCACGAGGATATTCATGGCAGCATTTTTTTGTATTATCTAAAAAAGTGGAAACAACCTAAATGTTATCGGTATTAGATTGAGTAAATGAATATTCATACATTCATTCAGTGAATCGTATGCACAGTGAAAATGAATCACCAAGCCATATGTGTCAACTGGGGTGAATCCTAAAAGTGTAATATTAAGAAAAGGAAGCAAGTTAAGTTTGAAACCTTATGATATGTTCACAAATACATAAAGTTCAAAAGCAGACAGTACTAAACAATATAACTCAAAAGAGCGCTCAACATAAATTTAAGGAGAGCAATTGCTCCTAGGGAGCAATTGCAAGGCATATGATGAATGGTGGGTAGAAAAGTTTTCCAAAGTACAGTAAATATTCATTTTTCTTTATTTATGATAGTCACACAGAGAGAGAGGCAGAGACACAGGCAGAGGGAGAAGCAGGCTCCATGCACCGGGAGCCCGATGTGGGATTTGATCCCAGGTCTCCAGGATCGCCCCTGGGCCAAAGGCAGGCGCCAAACCGCTGCGCCACCCAGGGATCCCCTAAATATTCATTTTTCTAACTTATTTGGTGGAAACAGAAATGTTTCTTATATATAAAAAGAAAATTATGTATAAAATGTAAAACATTGCTATTGGCTCTCTTTTCTTGAACATTACCTCACAATGTCATGAAATAAATTTTCACAAAGTGCCATGTATTACTATTATCCTATTTTATTTTTTAATTTTTTTTTTATTTATGATAGTCACAGAGAGAGAGAGAGAGGCAGAGACACAGGCAGAGGGAGAAGCAGGCTCCATGCACCGGGAGCCCAATGTGGGATCCGATCCCGGGTCTCCAGGATTGCGCCCTGGGCCAAAGGCAGGCGCCAAACCGCTGCGCCACCCAGGGATCCCTATTCTATTTTATATAAAGGCAAACTTAGATACATATTAACCCAGCCAAAGTCACAGGGAGTGAATTACCCGAGGTTACACAGCTGGCACGTTTCAGAACTGGGATCCAGACTTTGGTAATTTGAGGCAGAGCAAATGTTCTTAATGTTACAACTACAAGACTCTCCACATGCCTTATCCAAACACATGCATGATTTTAATGTGGTTGCAATCATATTATATGCTGCAGTTCATGTAACATTGCATTTGGGGAAGTAATCTGTGTCATTATAACTTTTGAAAATATACATATTAATGACTACATAATATTTTATACTGTCCTTCCATACTTTATTTAAACAGCTTAATTATTTCTAAAGTCTCAAAATAAAATTGTTTTGGAGACATCCTTAAATATCCTTTGTTTTATATATATATAAATGTCTATAAATTATAAAAATAAATTTTTATTTATTTAAAAAAATATTTATTTAAAAAAATCTAAAAAAATATTTTTATAATTTATAGAAATTTGATCACATTAAAAAATAGAAACAATTCTAAAATATTCTAATTGGTCTCAAAAGGTGCTGTATCAATGATATTCTTACTAACGTTTTATGAGAGAACAAGCATTTTGGAAATTTGACAAAGCATGATCATATAATATTGCTGTTTTTTATCTGTGTATGTGTAATAAACAATGATTTTAGGTTTTATATTTTTATTAATAAATGGCTTTCCTATCTTTTGATGATCTTTGACTTTTTTCTATAGATGGGTTAGCAATTGCATTAGTGTTTGGTAATATAATTTTCTATAAAAAACAATACTGAGTCTTTGTCATAAATGTCTGTGTTTTGCTATTATACATACATCATTTAATTTTATTTTTGACCTAAAGTGTTTTTATAGTCTTTAAAAATCTATGGCTTTAAAACAATTTTAATATGTTGAGGAAATATCTTCCTCCACAAAATTCTATGCACACTTTTTTCTTTTCTCTATATTTTTTGAATTATAAGTTTAGATATGAGGATTTCATTTTTTCTATATTATTTCATAAACTTAGAGCAATATTTGACTATTATTCTGTTTAATTTGGGTATTTGAAAACTTGTACATATATATTTTATATACAATGGTCAATTTCTGGGGTGTCATTCTTTTCCACTATCTGCTCAATCAATTCTTGCACCATTCATTTCGAAATCATCAACTCATGTATCAATTTTTGTAACAATACTATGTTTTTTAACATATTGGTAATATAAATTGCAATTCTTCTTCTAGAAGATTCTAGATTTTCAGACTATTCACCACTACAAATTTAGTAGCATCATCAATTTCTTGGACCATTGTCATGGCATCCTCATTGGCTTATTCACTGCCCTCCATTGTCAATTCTCCACCCAGCACTCAGTGTGAGCCTAGAATAAATCAATCACATCTCTCAGTTTAGCAGCTTTTAAACTATTCGTGGATTACACATGTTCGTGGGATGTGGTCACCTCACCTGGCCCCATTTTTGTACCTAATTCTCCATTTCTCTCAGTTTACTCTAGTCACTCCAGCCTTCTTGTGTTCTAGAGACAAACTATACTTCTTTCTATTCAAAATCCATTGAGATCTCATATTATTTTTAGTGTTTCCATGCTTATGTCAACTAGTGCTTTGGAGAAGAATAAACCAGTCACTGCTAGCTCTTTCAGTATTTTTTAATCAGAAAATACCTTATAAATGTATTTCACATTTAGTGCATTTAGAACCTGGAAAAAAACAATAGAATAATAGAATTATTTCTAACTGATGCCAGTATCATTTTAAGATCTATTAATTTTGTAAACAAACAGATAAATACTGAAGCCTCTGAGTCAAAAACTGATTACAAAAATGCCATGGGGTTTGGGCGTGACAGCATGCCCATTTAATAATCAGGGACAGGAGAAGCTCAAAAAATACCTCAGCACAAGAGTTTTGGAGAAACTAGCTACATTACACTCCTCACCCTCAATTTTATTATGGCAAAACCTATAACAAAAACATACAAAAGTCATATCCTCCCTATGAATGCCACCGTGTGGATTAAGTAGAAGTCATTAACTAGTCCAAACACTTAGAATTTTGTTTTTCTTATTAATCTTCAAAGCAACCTAAGGAAACATGAAGAGAAAATTACTATCAGGCTTTGTTTATAAAAATGAAAAGTGTAACAAACCAATTTTCTATGCATCAAGTATCTTTATTAGGCATAAATTTTCCTAAGCAAAACCTCAGCTTTTTAGAAATATTCACTATTTTAAAAAAATTTTTGATTAACTGAAATTAATTTGGAGTTTAAGCCTTTACTCCACCAGAAGAAAGTAATTTAATCTAAGTTAATAGAGTTATTTTTTGTGTATCCAAGGATCCACTCTCACAACATTCCCTTTCCTAGGGATCAAACATACTTTCCTGGGAGGAGTGGATTACAAAGGGGGCATTTATCATCACTAACTATTTGGGCATCAGCTGGGCCATCCAAGTTCCCAACATTTCTCAAAGTAGGATGCCCAGGCAGATCAAAGCTGTGACCTTTGGCCTTAACTACATGGCCACTTTAGATCTTGCATTTTTTCAGCCACTTTGATGCCCATTAGAAGACGTGAGAAGTGAATGTGACATCAAAAGCTAATATTTAGTACTTCTTGTGTTGGTGCCACACATAGAGTTGCCACTGGAGCAGCTGGAGGAGAACCATGGCCAACAGTGAAGGCACGCACTTTCATTGCCATCAAGCCTGATGAGGTCCAGCACAGCCTCATGGGAGAGATCACCAAGCCTTTTAAGCACAAGGGATTCTACCTTATTGCTACAAAGTTAATTTAGGCTTCTAAAGACCTTCTCAAAAAACATGACATTGATCTGAAGAGCCATCTGTTCTTTGCCAACCTGATGAAGAAGGTGCAATCAGGGTCTGTGGTTGTTATGGACTGGGAGGGGCTGAATGGGGTGAACACAGGCCGAGTGATGCTCAGTGACTCCTACCCTGTGGACTCTAAGCCTGAGACCATCCATGGGTTCTTTTGTATCCAAGTTGGTGGAAACATTAGCCACAGCAAGGATTTCATAGAGAGTGCAAAGAAGGAGATTGGCTTGTGGTTTCAGCCTGAAGAGCTGGTGGATTACTTAGAGCTCTGCTCAGAACTAGATCTATGAGTGACAAGAAAGCAGACCTCAGCACTTTGCCAGCTCCATTCTCTTTCCTTCTCATGGGGAGGGGGCTAAATTTACTGTAGCAAATCCAGTTACACTTAAGAACTTTCTTGTAATCTGGAGGGGAAATCTTGGGGCTGAGAGTGCTCCCTGTACAGTATTATTATGTGCTACTATCTGATTAAAATGTTTCAACCCAAACTAAAAAAAAAAAAAAAAAAAAGCTACACTCAATACATTTTTTTTTTGAATTTTTGCAAAGTATGTTCCATTGCTTGGACCAACAATCTCTCTATCTGAAGGGAAACAAACAAAAGGCAAGGAAAATTATTAAGAATGAAAAATGCCTCAATATGTAAAAAGTCTCATTTTTAAATGAAACTGTGAAGTAAATAAAATCAAAGATGAAAACTCTTGTTTTCTAATTTGTAGTTTATTGTACTGAATAAAACTGGCTTCATTGAAATATATACGGCCAGATGTTACCTGAATCCTACTCCTACTTGCCATCTTTTGAATTCATCTATCTATCTAATCTCAATCAAGAATCATCTATCCATGTATATGCACAAATAACACATTTATATGTATAAGACTAACATATGTGAATCACAACCCAGCAGAAGTATAGCACCACAAGTAGCTATCAATAATTGAGTGTCATTTGAATCCTTCTGCCTTCCCTTGAATATTGACTAAATTTCTCAATTTTGTGCTTATCACTCTTCTGCTTTTAAAAATAGCCTTACTATAAATGAGTGTATTTTTAAATATGATACAGTCATATTTCATATGTGTTGAATTTTACATCAATAATACTACATTGAGTGGATTATTACCATTTGTTTTTGTTTACTCAACAATTTTTTAAAAAACATTTATCCATGTTATGAATATCTATTTGATCTTTTTCAATACCTTAAATATTGCATTGGATGGGCATTTTAAATCCATTTCAACATGTTCTGCATGATACCACTTTGAAACTTTTTTAAGATATGCTTTTTGTCTAAATGCAAAAAAAAAAAAAACCCACATAATTTTCTTCATGAGCAGGGGTAACCTTGGGCAGAAATGACTGAATTGGCTATTACAGATGAATGATTCTAATATGAAACATAACCTACTCACCTTCCCTCTTGATTCCATCTTCTGAAAGCAACCTTGTCTGTTTTCTTCCCCAGTAGATGTGACTATGGGGAGATATCAGCCTCGCTGTCATGAGGATTCCAACCTGTTTGTCAGTATTACTTTTCTCCTTGTAACCAACAAATGGAACTTGTAGTTTATATGTCAGTCTCTTGTGAATCTCCTGATTTGGGGCTGGTATCAGCTTGCTCCTGAGATAGAAAATCCATTTTTAGGAATGGCAAACCCAAGGATCAAATCCCTAGGTATAAAGCAATTTTGTTTCTGTAGTAATCTTTTCATCTCTCTTATTACTTGGCTACACTATTTGTTAGAGATTTCCTTCCCTGAAAATGACAGAACAGTGAATGCTAGCTTTATGCACAGCAACTCAATTGCATAATCAGGAAAGATGTATTAATTAATGAAGAGGCATATATGACCAAAACAAATAAATAAAAGTCTTCCTGATGTAATACAACATTGTACTATCTTTATTCTTATAATACGTCAGCTGCAATATGGATTCACCCACAATGAAAATATTTTCTCCTATTTTCTTTGTGCTTTTAAATTTTTTTACTTCCTTTTTGTTCCTTATTTTCCTTTTAAATTTATTCTTACTTATTTGGTTTTCCTCGTTAATAATTAAGAAAAGTTAATAAGGTTTAAGTTTGTGTTATGAATGGAAATTAGTAGCAAATAATCACATGGCTATTTTAAAAATTTAAATGTATTGTGCTAATTCATCAGATAAACAGTGGCAAAAATCTGTTGAAACCTGAAAAATAATTAATGTCATTCAAAGCTAATTGGTGGGAGCCAAGATAATCTCTGATTAATAATTGACAATGAAACAGAACCAAATAAAGTAAAAAGAATATTAGTTCAAACTCTGAAATAAGATTTTATTCAAAAGAAGCATTTTTGACTTCCAAAGCCTAAATTCTGTCAGAATTTTTTCTTAATCTTCAATTGAAAAACAATTGAATTCCCTTGTAGATTTAAGGAAAATGATTACATAAATATGATGCTAGTTCTTGATGAATCTACTTTTCAAATGGTTTACCTAACGCTAATTATTTTATGTTTGTATTTAGATGTTATCACAGTAGCCTTGCTTATTCCGTTATTCAGACAGTATATTTATTCATGCATATTAATGCTGTGTATCAAGTAAATTGTGTCATTGGCATAGGCAAAATTTTGTGAACAATGGAAATCTCGAAGAAGACTTTCTCAGATCACATTAATACTGTTTTGTGTCTGTCTCATCTTCCATTTGTCTATAGGTAACTATTAAAAATGTCACTTTGATGGTAATTTCTCCCCTCCCAGAATTATTTCCCCAACAATTATGAAATAAAATATTAGAGAAATTCATATTTCTTCTTTTTTGCTAACCACTCCATATTTGCAGACTTCCCTTTGTGGAATAATACATACAACAAGTGGTTATTATTTCATATTCCCAGACTAAATTTTTGGTGGTTACTCAGTCATTTATGTTCATTGAGTCCTATATTATTGAATTATATCTTCTTACATATGAAAAAGTAATTTTGGTTTAATTGCTACTGATGACTAGTTATGCCTTTTTATATCGTTTCCTTCATTATCACATGGTCACTTAACATAAAGTGAATAAATCGTATGAAGATGATGTTTAAATTTGGAAGCTTATTCTTATTTATCATAAGATCTAAGCACGTAGTCAACAATGTTAACTGAGATGAAGTAAGCATAACAATTATAAATTTTAGTATTTAAATATGTGTTCTCCAAGACTAATATTGTCAAATTCACTGTTGGTATACAATGTATATGTGAAACTCATTTCATACATGAGGTAATTTTAAAATTAAAAATGATGAGGGGTGCCTTGGTGGCCCAGTCACTTAACCACCCAGTCTTTGGTTTCTGCTCAGGTCATGATCTACCAGTCATTCAATCTAACCCTGTGTCCTGCTCTGGGCTCAGCATGAAGCCTGCTGCAGATTCTGTCCCCCTCTTCCTTCTGCTCACTCTGTCTATCTATCAGATAAATAAATAAGATATATATTTTTTAAATGGTGAGGGTTAAGATAATTTTGTGTCAAAGAACTTTTTTACTAAGCCTGAAACAAAAAAGACAAAAAGAAATTGAATATATAGCTGATTTTTTTTTCCTTTCTGAACAGGTAGAATATAGAAATTATACTGTTCATGGATAAATTTTTTTTATTTGCATGAGACCAAAAGCATACATAAGAGAACATAGCAAAAGTAGAAGCATGACTTGCTAAATCCTAACTTTGATGGCCTAGAATCTTTGATGATAGGTTTCCAAAATATTTTCTAAACATACTTCTTATTTCTTGGGCCAGAACATTTACATAAGCACTGCTGTCATTACCATTTCTTCTTCTATGAGGACCTCTGACAGGTTCATGCATGAAATATGAACTATTGTCAGGTTTAAATAAATTTAACTTAAAGATTCTTATTTGGGAAGGGAAAATATGAATGTTTCATCTGTGAGCATTATATGTCAAATATACCAAGCTATCAATTCATTTGCAAAACTGTCAATCTAATAGTGAACAAGACTGAATAGAGAGATTCAGAAATAGCCGTAGGCAACATTCTTAAGATATGCAACTCTTTAAAATAATAGCTATAGTTATTCAACACTGTAAAACAAATTTGATTATTTCTATAGAATTAACAATTAATAGAATCACAAAGTTCAACTACAGAAGGTTTAATATACATGTAGTCCAACAAGTCTGGTAAAATATCAGATATTACAGAGTCCTGTGAGTCATGCTATAAATCCTGGGCTTTATCCTAAGGATAATGTAAAGTGACAGATATGTCTTAAGAAGGGAAAATGTAGCATGATTAGATTGCATTGTTCAATCATGATTCTTTCTGGAGTGAGGAGATGAAATTAAAGAAGGCAATGGCTTTAGCTAGAAATAACATTGAATGGAGTTTGCCTGGGATCACTAGTGAGTGGAGAAGCTGAGGATAGGAGAGTTAAAATTGACACAGTTCGGTGAATAATTGTATGTCACTAGGTGAAAGGAAATAGGATGTTGAGGATGATGTAGGCATTTCTGGACTGAGTGACTGGGTAAATGACGGCATCCCTCAATGATATAGGGAATGTTGGAGTGAGAAACCATTTTATGGGAATATTATGCACTTTGCTTTATGTACATTAGGCATGAAGTACCTAATATGCAGTTTAACAGTGGGTCTGGTACTCAAAAATTAACCAGAGCTGAAGTTAAAAACTTGTTAATTGTCTGCATATAGCTGAAAATGGAAATCGCTGGAGTGAATGAATTCATTTCAAGATGGTATAGAGTGAGAGAAAAACATTATTGAAATTAGAGAATTCAGAACTTCATTTGATTGCTATACAAAGAAAGACGAATAAGCAAAACAGATGAAAAAGAAGTTGTCAAAGAAGTAGAGGAAAACACTGAGATTATGGTGGTATAGAAATCAGAAAAAGAAAGCTCAAGAGGATTTTCTTTTTAATCAAATAATGCTGAATTGCAGTAAAAGTTGTTTAAAAATTAATCTTGGGAACTTTTAGTGGAATAATCAAATATGAAGCCAGAGAGGTATGTTGAGACTATGTTGATGTGAGAAACTGGAGACAATGAACAAACAGACAACTGAATAGTTCAAAGAGTTTAAAAAAGGGAAGAAATAGAAAAGACAGTAACTAGAGGAAAGTACATTGAGAGTATGTGGGACAAAGGAATTTTTTTAAAAGATGGGTTTCACTTAAGTGCCATAGATTAGTGCCATATAGATTAGTAAATGGAGAGGGTTATGGGGGCAAAGAAGAAAGCGATAATGGAACTCAGAAATTTTCATGGGAAAGTAGAAGGACTAAGCCCTGAGAGTGAAGGCACAAAGCTGGTCTTCACAGGAGCAGAACCTAAGTGAAGGACTCCTCTCATGACCTGTGTGAAATTATCTCAAATAGAATAATTAAATGTCATCTGGGAATTTGTTATAAAGGTTTCAAGCTTCATCTCAGATTTACTAATTCAGACTCTTTGGAGGTGAGGGGCCTGCAATTTGTGTCTTAATAAGACTCTTGGTGATTCTGCCCACATTAAAGTTTGAAATGCAATGGATCACTGGAGTGGCCATACAGAGATCTGGCAACATTCAGTTACCACAATTCAAAAAAAGAATCTTTTTTTTTTTTTTTTTTTTTTTAAGAGAGAGAAAGAGAGAGACCAGTGCAGAGCCCCACAGGGGGCTCAATTCATGTCCCTGAGATCATGACGTGAGCCAAAATCATAAGTATGATGCTTAACAAACTGAGCCACCCAGGTTCCCCAGAGACAATCTTAATTTGAAGGAAACAATTTTTATTCACTTCTTTGCTTGACTACATTGTAAATAAAAGCAGGATGACACTCTTAGAAAATGTTGTTACTATTATCTCAATGAGCTGACCCTAAAATCAATTTCTTTCTTTCTTTTATTATATTTAGGGTTCTCAGGAGATAACTCCCTATGATATTGTAGACACATTTAATCAATCACACATAATAACATACCACATGTGTAATAATGCCATGTGTCACATGTCCACTTAAGACACACATTTACACACAAGCATTAAATCTTTACTCAGGCTACTCTATAGCACGCATTGCCTATGACTAGCAACTTCAAAAATATGTATTGGTGTTTATGCTAAAAATTAACAATAGGAGGTATTTAATAAATTACTTATCTCAAGGAAAAAGCAAATGCATTAACATAGCATTCTTTGTTTTTTGAGGGTCTTTGTAGATGATATAAATTATAGTTCCTTTATAGTCTACAAACATTATTAATATGGGATGTAGAACAAGGAAATTAGAATAAATGTAAATACCATAAAAGAAATTAAAGATAATAACGGAATGATGGCTCAGTTGGTTGAGCTTCGGACTCTTGGTCTAGGCTAGGTTGTGATCTCATGGGTCATGAGATCGAGCCCCACATGGACTCCATGCTTAGTGAAAGTTTGCTTGAAGATTCTTTCACTCTGTCTCTTCCTCTACTTGTGCATGTGCTCCCTCCCTCCCTCTCTCTCTGTCAAATAAATAAATCTTAAGATGATAACTGAACAATATCCTGAGGTATAGAAAACGAAACATCTTGGTGATTTTATTTTTTTAAATATTTTATTTATTTATTCATGAAAGACACACAGAGAGAGGCAGAGACACAGGCAGAAGGAGAAGCAGGCTCCATGCAGGAAGCCTGATGTGGGACTCGATCCCTAAACTCCAGGATCATGCCCTGAGCCAAAGGTAGACACTCAACCACTGAACCACCCAGGCGTCCCCATCTTGGTGATTTTAATAGTAATATAGTTTTTATGTCTTGGAATTTGCCTAAAAGTACACTGACTTCAGAATGAAACAACAGAATCTGCTTAGGTAAATCTGTTTTAGATATCATCACAATTGCAGAATTTGTTTATTTATTTTTATGTATGTATTTATTTATTTTTAAGAATTTATTTATTTATTCGTGGGAGACACAGAGAGGCAGAGATATATAAAGAGGGAGGAGAAGCAGGATCTATGCAGAGAGCCCCATATGAGATTTGGCAGACACTCAACCGCTGAGCCACCCAGGCGACCCAGTTATTTATTTTTTAAGTATTTGATTTGTAGGGCATCTGGGTGGCTCACTTGGTTGAGTTGACTCTTGATTTCAGCTCAGGTCATGATCTCATGGTTTCTTGGATAGATCTCTGCCTCAGGCTTGCAACAGGGAGTCTGCTTGAAGATTGTCTCCCTCTGTCCCTCACCCCGCTCTCTCCCTCTGTCTCTCAAAAATAAATAAATAAGTCTTTAAAAAATATTTAATTTTTTTCACACTATCCATCCAGCCACTGGCAAGTTATATGATGAATCCAACCTTAGCAATTTATTGGACAATAAGCCAGGGATCTCTTGTGACTTTATCAGGGTTTTAAAAATGTCTTGGTCAATATTATCAGCCTCAAGTCTAAATACTCTAAATGACTTCTTGAAATATCCCCACATAGACCTCAAGGTAGAAAGAAGACCTGAAGTAAATGAGAACTACTGGAGTTAAATCAGTAATGTCTAAGGTTGCAGGAAGCATGATGATAACCTTGTCCTTTATTTTTTCCAAGCTAATTTCCTTTCTCTCATGGAGCTATTTCACAGGCCAGGCAATAAAAACTAGTTCATAGGAGATACATTTTTCTCAAAGGGCTTAACATGGCCAAAAAGTAAGAATTGGAGAGAGCAAAACTATATACTGTGTTTATAGAACAAGAAGCTGTGGTATTGACCAAGCTTAGTATTTACAGCTTGATTTACTTCCTATAGGTTTTTGACATTAGAAAGTTTCCTCCATGCTTGAGTACATATTATTTTCTTCTGGGAAAACGTGGATTATTGTAATCCTTTGCCTGATTTTGTTTCTTTTGCTTTTGGGTGTTTGTTTGTTTGTTTGTCGTAAAATAATTTGCTCTGTATTTATCATGAAAGGATACTGTATTTTTTTATATTTTTAAATTTTTATTTCAATTCAATTAATTAATGTATAATGTATTATTGGTTTCAGAGGTAGAAGTCAGTGATTCAGCGAAGTCCGGGTGGCTCAGCGGTTTAGCACAGCCTTCAGCCCAGGACGTGATCCTGGAGACCCAGGATTGAGTCCCACGTCGGGCTCCCTGCATGGAGCCTGCTTCTCCCTCTGCCTGTGTCTCTGCCTCTCTCTCTGTATCTCTTGAGAATAAATAAATAAAATCTAAAAAAAAAAAAAGTAAGTCACTGATTCATCAGTCTTCTATACCACTCAGTGCTCATTATATCACATACCCTTCTTAATGTCCATCACTCTCTTACTTCATTCCCTACCCTCTCCCCTCCAGCCACTCCAGTTTGTTTCCTATGATTAAGAGTCTCTTATTGTTTGTATCTTTCTCTGATTTTGTCTTTTTTTATATTTTCCCCTCTTTTCCCATGATCCTCTGTTTTGTTTCTTAAATTCCACATACGAGTGGAGATCATATGATAACTGTCTTTCTCTGATTGACTTATTTCACTTAGCATACTATTTTCTAGTTCCATCCATGTCATTGCAAATGGCAAGACCTCTTTTATTATTATGGTTGATTCGTATTTCATTATATATATGTGTATATATACACCACATCTTTTCTATGCACTCATCTGTTAATGGACATCAGGGCTCTTTCCATAGTTTGGCCATTGCAGACATTGTTGCTATTAACATTGGGTGCAGATGCCCTTTCAGGTCACTACATTTGTATCTTTGGGGTAAATACCCAGTAGTGCAATTGCTGGGTTGTAAGGTAGCTTTATTTTTTACTTTTTGAGGAATCTCCCTAAAATTTGTATAAAACCAGAAAAGACCCTGAAAAGCCAAAGGAATGTTGAAAAAGAAAACCAAAAACTGGTGGCATCATACTTCTGAACTTCCAGCTGTATCACAAAGGTATAATCATCAGGACAGTATGGTACTGGCACAAAAACAGGCACATAGATCAATGGAATAGGATAGGAAATCCAGAAATGGACCCTCAATGCTATGGTCAACTAATCTATGACAAAACAGGAAATAATATCCAATGGAAAAAAAAAACAGTCTTTCCAACAAATGGTGTTTGGAAAATTGGACAGCCACATGCAGAAGAATGAAGCTGGACCATTCTCTTATACCATACACAAAAATAGACTGAAAATGGATGAAAGACCTAAATGTGAGGCAGAAGTCCATCAAAATCCTAGAAGAGAACACAAGCAGTAATCTCTGTGACCTTGGCTGCAGCAACTTCTTACTAGACACATCCCCAAAGGCAAGGGAAACAGAAGCAAAAATGAACTACAGGAATTCATCGAGATGAAAAGCTTTTGCACAGCAAAGCAAACAGTCAACAAAACCTAATGACAACATATAGAATGGGCAAAGATATTTGCAAATGACACTTCAGATAAAGAGCTAGTATCCAAAATATATAAAGAACTTATGAAACTCAACACCCAAAGAACAAATAATCCATTCAAGAAATAGGCAGAAGACATGAACAGACATTTCTTCAAAGAAGACATACAAATGTCCAACAGACACATGAAAAAATGGTCAACATCACTCGGCATCAGGGAAATACAAATCGAAACTACAGTGAGATACCACCTCACACCAGGCAGAATGGCTAAAATTAACAATTCAGGAAATGACAGATAGTGGTGAGGATGTGGAGAACCCTCCTACACTGTTGATGAGACTACAAGCAGAATAATGGATTCTGTCAAATTTTTTACTTTGTCAATTGAGACAATTATGTCAGTTTTCCCTTCATTTTGCTCATATGGCATATTATCTTGATTTTCACATGTTAAAATAGTCTTGCAATTGTCATAAATCCCAGTTAGTCATGGTGAGTCTTTCTAGTATGCTTTGAAGTTAATTAGCTACTATTTTGGTGAGGATATTTTCATATATTGCTGTATGCATCTATTGTCTACTTTTCTTGTGATATCTTTGTCTGGTTTGGTATCAGGCAATGTTGAGCTCATAGAATAATTTTCCATTTGTTGGAAGAATTCAAGAAGCATTGATGTTAAGTTTGTTTTGTTTTGTTTCAACCTCTGGTAGAATTCACCAGTGAAGTAATCTGGTCCTGGTCTTTTCTTCTCTTTCTTTCTTTTTTTAAAATTAATGAATCAATATTTTTATAAGCGAAGGATTTCTATTTATTCTTGAGTTCATTTTAGTATCTGTATGTTTGTAGAAATTTGTTTATTTTATCTAGGTTTTCTAATTAGCATACAATTCTTGATGGTATTTTCTTATAATTCTTTTCTTTTGTAGGATCATTAGTCATATCTTTGATCTCAGATTTAGATTTTGATGTCAGTATTTCTGTCTTACTTCTTCTCTTAGAGTCTGCCTACCTAAATATTTTGTCAATTTTGTTGGTCTTTCCAAAGAACCAGATTTTGGTTTCATTGATTCTATCTTTTTTAATTCTCTATTTCATTTATCTCCACTATAATCTCTATTACATCCTTCTTTCTGCTAGCTTTAGTTTTATCTTGTTTTTCTTTTCTCTAGTTATTTAAGGTATAAAACTAAATTATTGATTTGACATCTGTCTTCTTTTTTAATGTAGGCATTTATAACTATAAATTTCTCTCTGAGCACTCATCAGAGGTGTTAAAGAATGGTATAGGAAAAGTGTTCTATAGTGTTATGAATAAATATTAGCCTTTTAGAAGGCCTCTTTCCAAAGGCTGTGACCTTCACAAGTTTACTTACTCCTTTTTTCCCTCTTCCACAAGTACTTCTCTCTCTTTCTCTGTATCGTGTGTGTCTCTTTCTGTCTGTCTCTCTCTCTCTCTCTTTCTCTGTCTCCCTCTGAATGTGTGTGTGTGTGTGTGTGTGTGTGTGTGTGTGTCTTTCTCCCTCCCTCTCTTTCTCCTCTTCTTCACATCTTAAGTAAGACAGGAAGGTTAGAGCTGGGTAATTTTTATACCTGTTAGCTCTGTGAGCTTAACTCCGTATTGTGTTGTTTTCACTGTTGTTTTCTTGCAGATTTGCTTATGGCTCTCAGGGAATGACTACTGGCTTACTCCTTGCTTCAATCTGAGTGCCCTGAATCTCAGGTAATGCATGTCAGACAAACAGAACAACATCCAGAGAAGATGCTGTCCAATAATTTTGGAAAAGAGAATTTTGGGAAATAGGAAATATCATCATTGCCAAATGTGATGGAAATAGAAAGAAAATAATGTTTAAGAGCCTTGGTTACTGACATGCACACACACAGAATGGTTTTGACACATTGTGTGAGAGTATAAACTGGATACACAGATGGTGTCATTACTATTTAGTTTGATTTAATAGATATGTCTAACTTTCTTTTATGTTTTAGACTTGAAGAAATTAATTTCTTCCCTCTCAAACGTGTATATACCTACAGTATTCACTCATTTATCCCTAATTTCAAAAATAAAAGCATTAAAAGAAAAATAATGTCTCAATAAAGCAAATTATATCAGGAATACACCAATATCATATCATAATTCAAAGTAAATGACGACTATTGCCTTTTAAAAAAAGAAGTTAAAATTCGTTTTTTTTTTGTAAAAAGATTATTTATTTATTTATTCATGAGAGGCAGAGACACAGGCAGAGGGAAAAACAGGCTCCACGCAGGAGCCAGATGTGGGACTCAATCCCAGAACTCCGGGATCATGTCCTGAGACAAAGACAAATGTTTAACTGCTAAGCCACCCAGGCATCCCAGAAGTTATTATTATGAAAAATGGTATCTTTGCACTGAAAAGTGACTTTGTCCATTTTTCCCCTCAAAGCAGCATTAGTTCAAATGCAAATACATTATAGGAAAATGTATAAACACAGAATGCATTTTATAGAAATACTATTAAAAGAACAACACCCAAAAATCATTAAATTACACTTTCCATATGAGTTGGCACATTTCTAAACTTTTACAGGTGCTCATAAATGTAATCTCACATATATACTTTGCAATGTCACACATTGAAGTTAGTGGCAAAAGGAATTTTAGAAAACATCAAGATCTGTTGCAAGTCTTAATTTGTTTAGCCTTCATTTAACCTTTATGTTCATTCAATGACTGGGTTCAAACATAAATAACAATGAAATCCCTCAATCCCAGGGCATAAAAAGTAGCAAAGTTCTGTAGCTATTTTCATAAAGATGCAGGGTGACAGGTAAGATAGGTTATAATTGACACTAATTGGTGTTCCTGATTGCTATGGCATATCATCTTTATAATAATATGTTCAGGATAGCTTGGCACTTTTCAAAGAATTAAAAACATGTCTTGTATGAAATAAACCCACCGATGTCTATAACTGAATAACAAACATTTGAGCAGCAACTAAAGGTGACATTCTGAAAAATATATTATTGCTTTAGCAAAATAATCAGAGGTAATGTAGCAATGCTGTAGATTATATATATATATATATATATATATATATAAAACACCTCAAGTAAATTATTCATTATCATATTTATTAAAAGATAAACATAAATGTTAAAAAAACTATTCTATCTGAAGTGTAAATGTTCAGCCTGATCACTCTCCATGATGTATGTAATCCCTTCAAGTTTTCTTTTTATAGTGATATTTAAACAATTGAAATATTACATATGATTTTAGTTCTGTTTTTTTCTCCTAATGTCTTCAACTAATAAACATTTTCCTGATGCACTGTGTAATATAACCTAATTTCAATAAACTATGTTAGTGGCTGAACACTTGTATTAAGTGAATTCATCACCATTTACATAGCCTTTCCCCTGAGTTTGGCCATGTACGCTATTTCCAAATCCTACTATTATAAACCACTACATTTAAGATTTCTGTGTATATATATATATGTTCCTAGCTAATAATTATTTCTAGAACAAATACCTGTAAAATGTCAACTTGGATAGACAAAGAAACATTTTAAAGTGCCTTAATGTATGAATATATGTTGACAAACTGCTGTATAAGAAAGATAAATCTATGTACCACTCTCAAAAGATCATATGAATACTTATCAGATTAGGTATTTTTTTTCTAATTTTGGTATCTTCTAGCTACTCCTATGCTTAAGGAATTCTCAGTCCGTTACCTTTACTTTATAATTCAAGTTACAGTGTTTGCACCTTATTGCTCTGTACATGGTCTTTATTTAATAAAATCTAAGTGTATAAACAAATGTATTCTCCATTTTTGACATATGTATTTTAGTGAGAATTTCATTTATGCACATTTTAATTTTTTATAAAGTTAAATTTGTCCACCTTCTGGTTAATTATATCTTCCAGTGTTTGGATAAAAATTAATCTACCCAAAGTAACTCAATTTTTATTCATTTAGAATACTTTGTTATGTGTTGTAAGATAAGACTCTATCTGTATTATTTTTCCAAGTAGTTAACCAATTGTCTCAACACTATTTAACATAAATTTCCTTCCTCCTAGATTTGTACTTTTTCTGTTATGTTAAAATAGACTGATGTGTAACTAGTATTATTTCCTAGTCAACTCTGTCTTAGTGCTCTGTTCCTCTAATTTTATGTGAACTTCTGTACTGTTAAGGTGGAGTCTGGGATGGCTAGTGCCCTCTCATTGCCCTTCTATAGTAGAATTCTTTTCTACTAGTCTTGTCTGCTTATTTTTCCTGATATGCTTCAGAGTACTTTGAAGTTCCAAAACAAATTTTACTAAGTTTCTTAATAGAATTGAGTTAAATCCATTGATTAACAGGAGGTAAAATTTGTCTAAGAGTGGCTTCAACCCAAATTAAGGAACTAATCTGGGCCCATTACTGGAGCCACAAGTTAGCAGACAAGCCACAAGTTAGCCACCTTGGTCAATGTTTCTTCATTATCGCGCTCTACGATTTTTAAATATCACTGCTAATTACATATAATTCAGCATTTCTTACTTATTAAGTGTTACCACTCAACATCTGATAATAGTTAAATATGCAGAAATTATGACATTTTACTAGTCGTGTCATGATTTCACTAGTCAGGATGCTGGACAGAAGGAGCAATTAAGCACTGAGAAGTAGTATTTAATGCTGATGCAGACTGAGAACCCTGCAAAATATTAATAAGTAAAGTGCAAGGTTCATAGTCCTAAGCTTACTCTTCCTGTTGTAAGAATATTACATGTTTCACCAGCAAAATGTTAGTAGGAGCATGGATTGTGAACATTTCAAAGGGAGGAAAGATTATCTCATCTTTCTAGAGAAACGTTGTTAAGAATGTCAATTTCTAAGCTAACTGGAGACTGCATGTGTATCCTATATTTCAAGGTCCTTTTCCAGAAAGTAATACTTAAATTCTACACAATATTCAGGATCTTCAAAAGTAGCTTTGCTGCTAGAAATATTGTCTTCATAATATTTATGTGCATGTTCCCATGAGAGAATGGATTAAAGTAATTTCTCAGAAACGATTTGATAAAAATCAGGGTCATAAAAATACAAAAAGAAGAAATGTCCAAAGTGAGGTCTGCGCATAGTACATCAAAGTTCTACAAAATTACAGTTGAACTGAAAATCTTGCTTAAATAAAATAGATAAACTTGCAGCTATGATTCACTTCATTCATCACACCCACACAAACTGATTTTTCAGGAAAAGAGTCATTTTCTAGGCTTTTGTTAAGGAAGAAATTTTAAATGTGCATCTCATAATGGAGGAAAAATTGATGATGTGAAAACTGTTAGCAGCTATTTTCATTCAATAAACAGAATAAGAGGTTTACAAACCATTGTTTGTTATGTTTCCTTTTTACAGCCGCCTCCAACATTGGTCAACTTGGTTGAGCTAAATTATAGGTAACAGAGGTCTTTGTCACCATTTGGAGGGGGAGGCAAAATAAAGTGGCTGACTAGCCACTAGCTCCTCTCTAGTCATTTGGCTGGGTTTGAGAAAATAACAAGAAGATATGAAGTGGTTCAATTGTGAATTACAGGCCACCTTATAAAAACATTCTTTCAGTTTGATCTGTAACAAAAGTTACCATCAAACATTTTGAAGTTATGACCTTTGCTCTACTTTTATGTTGTTTATCTCAGGGGATTTATAGACTTTAAGAACTCTTTGGAAGAATAGCATAGTCTGTGTCCTCTTGTGAAAGTAAAGAAGCAAGTCCAGCTGTTGCATGAGTGTCTAGTCATCCTACCTCTGAAATGGAACGCTGAGGATATTTTCTTTAAAGAATGAGCTTATTTCTCCATTTGTTCCAATTGGAATTGATCTTGTGTATTGGAACTCTGATACATTTTTGAATGGATAAATTTGTTTGTAATACTGATAACATTATTGTTTTAGTGTTTCGCTGGACAGAGGGCTCACCGGGTATGAAATTACCAATGGGAATCTTATTTACCATTTATTTATCTTCTGAAAATGTTACTTGAACTGATGTCAACCTACTCTAAAATTTCATCTATAAGCATCTTCACTTAAGAAGCTCCACTCTTCAGTATCTTCTCATTATCCGGATCCTTACCTAAATTTCAATTCCTGAAACAGAATTTCATAGACTTCTTTAGCCATAAATCTGCCCACTCACTCTCTGGCCTATCACTCGCTTTCATTTTCTTCATAGCACTTACTATAATATTTCTCTCCCCAGCAAAATACAAGAGCAAGAACATTTAGAACTTAAAATAGATTCTAATACACAGTAGTGTTATCAATGCATATTTGTAGGATCAAAGAAGTAGAGAAAGGTGAACAAATGTATGAATAAAAATGTTACTGTAAATGGCATGTGCTGATGTCTTTTGTTGCAAAAACATGTATTTTAGCACACTAAAATGTTGAGCTCTGGTTTCTCTCATCATCATATGATATGAAAATTTAATTTTATCACAATTTTATGTTCTTATTCTTTTTTTAAGATTTATTTATTTATTTATTTATTTATTTATTTATTTATTTATGATAGACATAAAGAGAGAGAGAGAGAGAGAGGCAGAGACACAGGAGGAGGGAGAAGCAGGCTCCATGTGAGGAGCCCGACGTGGGACTCGATCCCGGGACTCCGGGATCGTGCCCTGGGCCAAACGCAGGCGCTAAACTGCTGAGCCACCCAGGGATCCCCTATTTTATCATAATTTTAAGAATTAGATATTTATTGACATTTATCCCAACATCGTTTGCATATTTGGGTAAACCCTGCTTTCTAGGATCATCTTTAAATATACTCTTGATTTCCATATGCTATTATTTCATCACAGTTTCCACACTTCACAATTTTTACCTAGTTTATATCAAATATAGACAGATCCATCTTTATCTGTATGCTTTTCAAAAATATTAAGATTTTTCAGTTTTTGAGGAGGTGGGGCAAGATGGCAGAGAGTAGGATTCCTCAACTCACCTGGACCCACCAACTTACCTAGATAACTTTCAAATCATCCTGAACACCTATAAATTCGACATGAGATTTAAGGAGACAACAGCAAGAATGCTACAGAAACCAGGGTTTTCGCTTCTGGCAAGGTTCTCCCTTTTGACTTTCATATTTCTACAATTACAAATTTTAGATGTATTTTCCTCTTCTAGATTCCTTTCAACATACTCAACTTAGTTTTGGGAGATATATGAGCTATATAACTTTTTGTTTTATGTTTTTTGTTTTCTTTGCCTCATTTTGTTCTGCAATGGTGAAAAGTTAATAACTTCTAAAACATGACCAGCATGCACCCAGAACCAATGGAATACCATGCTGATTCATTCTGTGAGATTATATTCTCTCTTCATTCCCATTCTGCCCCCCTCTTTTATCTCATTTATGTTTGGTTGGTCAATGCTTTGGCTCTCTACAAATATTTGTGGTTTATATAAATTTGGGATTGAGCATCTACTAACATACAGAACTTAATATATTCAGAACCAAGAGGATCAACCTCTAGGACCGCTCAGGTACACTACGTTCTCCCTCTACTAACTTCATCATCATCATCATCACTATCTTTCAGTCTCCCCCCCCTTTTTTTCTTCTCCTCTTTTTCCCTCTTTACTTTTGCTTTTTTCTCTCTTTTTTTTTATCTTTTCTTTTTCTTCTTCCTTGGGATTTGGCCTTTTATTTTTTACTACTTTGTTTTAAAATTTTTCACTTTAGTGGTCCTCTTGTTTTATTTCGTTCTGATCTTTGTTTTAATTTTCTGGTCTCCGACCTTGTCAGAATCATCTAGGGTGAAATTTACTTAAGTTGTGGTTGATATTCTTGACTCAGCCTGCTCATACAGCCACTATGCACTGAACAGAATGACTAGAAGGAGGACTCACCACAAAAGAAAGAATCAGAAAGAGTACTCTCTGCCACAGAGTTACAGAATTTGGATTACAATTCAATGTCAGAAAGCCAATTCAGCATCACAATGATAAAACTACTGGTGGCTCTGGAAAAAAGCATAAAGGATTCAAGAGACTTCATGAGTGCAGAATTTAGATCTAATCAGGCCAAAATTAAAAATCAATTAAATGAGATGCAATTCAAATGGGAGGTCCTAATGACCAGGGTTAATGAGGTGGAAGAAAGAGTGAGTGACATAGAAGACAAGTTGATGGCAAGGAAGAAAGCTGAGGAAAAAAGAGAAAAAACAATTAAAGGACCATGAGGATAGGTTAAGGGAAATAAATAATAGCCTCAGAAGGAAAAATCTACATACAATTTGGGTTCCAGAGAGTGCCAAGAGGGACAGAGGACCTGAAACCGCATTTGAATAAATCATAGCTGAGAACTTCCCTAACTTGGGGAAGGAAACAGGCATTCACATCCAGGAGATAGAGAGGTCCCCCCCTAAAATCAATAAAAACTGTTCAACACCTTGAAATTTAATAGTGAAACTTGCAAATTCCAAAGCTAAAGAGAAAATCTTTAAAGCAGTGAGAGACAAGAGAGTCCTAACTTATATGAGGAGAAATATTAGATCAACAGCAGACATTTCCACAGAGACTTGGCAGGCCAGAAAGGGCTGGCAGGATATATTCAGGCTACTAAATCAGAAGAACATGCAGCCAAGAATACTACATCCAGCAAGGCACTCATTCAGAATAGGAGAGATAAAAAGCTTCCAAGATAGGCAGAAACTGAAAGAATATGTGACCACCAAACCAGCTCTGCAAGATATATTAAGGGGGACCCTGTAAATGAAAGAGGAAGCCCAAAGAAATAATCCACAAAAACAGGGACTGAATAGGTATTATGATGACACTAAATTCATATCTTTAAATAGTTACTCTGAACATGAATGGGCTAAATGATCCCATCAAAAGATGCAGGGTTTCAGACTGGACAAAAAAACAAGACCCATTTATTTGCTGTCTGCAGAGACTCATTTTAGACCTAAGGACACCTCCAGCCTGAAAATGGAAGGTTGGAGAACCATTTACCATTCAGTTGGTCCTCAAAAAAAAAGCTGGGGTAGCAATCCTCATATCAGATGAATTAAAGTTTATCCCAAAGACTGTAGTAAGAGATGAAGAGGGACACTAAATCATACTTAAAGGGTCTATCCAACAAGAAGACCTAAAAATCATGAATATTTATGCCCCTAATGTGGGAGCCACCAAGTATATCAATCAATTAATAACCAAAGTAAAGACTTACTTAGATAAGAATACACTAATAGTAGGAGACTTCAACATGGCTCTTTCTGCAAATGACAGATCTTCTAAGCACAACATCACCAAAGAAACAAAAGTTTTAATTGATAAACTAGACCAGATGGGTTTCACAGATATATACAGAACTTTGCATCTGAATACAACTGGATACATATTCTTCTCAAGTGCACATGGAACATTCTCTCGAATAGACCACATACTGGGTCACAAATCAGGTCTCAACTCAAACCAAAAGATTGGGATTGTCCCCTGCATATTTTCAGACCACAATGCTTTGAAACTAGAACTAAACCACAAGAAAAATTTGGGAGAAACTCAAACACATGGAGGTTAAAGAGCATACTGCTAAAAGATGAATGGGTTAACCAGGAAATTAGAGAAGAATTAAAAAAATTCATGGAAACTAATGAGAATGAAGATACAAGCATTCAAAATCTTTGGGATATAGCAAGAGCAGTCCTAAGAGGGAAATATATCGCAATACAAGCATCCCTCAAAAAATTGGAAAAAAACTCAAATATACAAGTTAACCTCACACCTAAAGGTACTGGAAAAAGAACAACAAATCAAACCTACACCAAGCAGAAGAAGAGAAATAATAAAGATTTGAGTAGAACTTAATGAAATAGAGACCAGAAGAACTGTAGAACAGATCAACAAAACCAGGAGTTCTGGTTCTTTGAAAGAATTAATAAGATAGGTAAACCATTAGCCAGCCTTGTTAAAAAGAAGAGAGAAAAGACTCAAATTAATAAAATCATGAATGAAAGATGAGAAATCACAACCAATAGTAAGGAAACAAACAATTTTAAAAACGTATTATCAGCTATATGCCAATAAATTAGGCAATCTAGAAGAAATGGATGCATTTCTGGAAAACCACAAATTACCAAAACTGGAACAGGAAGAAATAGAAAACCTGAACAGGCCGATTACCAGGGAGAAAATTGAAACAGTCATCAAAAACCTCCCAAGACACAAAAGTCCAGGGCCAGATGGCTTCCCAGGGGAATTCTATCAAACATTTAAAGAAGAAACAATACCTATTCTACTAAAGTTGTTCGGAAAGATAGAAAGGGATGGAATAATTCCAAACTAATTTTATGAGGCTAAAATCACCTTAATTCCAAAACCAGACAAAGACCCTACCAAAAAGGAAAATTATAGGCCAATATCCCTGATGAACACAGATGCAAAAATTCTCAACAAGATACTACTCAATAGGATCCAACAGTACATTAAGAAAATTATTCACCATGAACAAGTGGGATTTATCCCCAGGATACAAGACTGGTTCAACACTCATAAAGCAATCAATGTGATAGATCATATCAACAAGAAAAAAAAACAAGAACCATATGATCCCCTCAATAGATGCAGAGAAAGCATTTGACAAAATACAGCATCTTTTCCTGATCAAAACTCTTCAGAGTGGGCAGCCCCGGTGGTGCAGCGGGTTTAGTGCCACCTGCAGCCCAGGATGTGATCCTGGAGTCCCACGTTGAGCTTCCTGCATGGAGCCTGCTTCTCCCCCTGCCTGTGTCTCTGCCTCTCTCTCGCTCTCTCTAAATAAATAAATAAATAAATAAATAAATAAATAAATAAATCTTAAAAAAAAAAACTCTTCAGAGTGTAGGGATAGAGTGAAAAACTGAGAGCCTTTACTCTAAGATCAGGACCAAGACAGGGATGTCCACTCTCACCACTGCTACTCAACATAGTCCTAGAAGTCCTAGCCTCAGCAATCAGGCAACAAAAAGAAATAAAAGGCATTCAAATTAGCCAAGAAGAAGTCAAACTCACCCTCTTTGCAGATGACATTATACTGTATGTAGAAAACCCAAAAGACTCCACCCCAAGATTGTTGGAACTCATACAGCAAATCTGGCAGTGTGGCAGGATTCAAAATCAATGCCCACAAATCAGTGGCATTTCTATACACTACCAATGAGACTGAAGAAAGAGAAATTAAGGAATCAATCCCATTTACAATTGCACCCAGAGGCATGTGATACCTAGGAATAAACCTAACCAAAGAGGTAAAGGATCTATGCCCTGAAAACTACAGAACACTTCTGAAAGAAATTGAGGAAGATGTAAAGAGATGGAAAAATATTCCATGCTCATGGATTGGAAGAATTAATATAGTGCAATGTCAATGCTATCCAGCACAATTTACACATTGGATTCAATCCCTATCAAAATACCATGAACTTTCTTCAGAGAGTTGGAACAAGTAATCTTAAGATTTGTGTGGAATCAGAAAAGAGCCCATATAGCCAGGGGAATAAGGAAAAAGAAAACCAAAGCTGAAGCATCACAATGCTGGATTTCAGGTTGTGCTACAAAGCTGTGATCATCAAGACAGTGTGGTACCGACACAAAAACAGACACATAGATCAATGGAACAGAACAGAGAATCCAGAAATGGGCCCTCAGCGATATGGTCAACTAATATTTGACAAAGCAGGAAATACTATCCACTGGCAAAAAGACAGTCTCTTCAATAAATGGTCCTGGGAAAATTGGACAGGCATATGCAGAAGAATGAAACTAGACCATTCTCTTCCACCATACACAAAGATAAACTCAAAATGGATGAAAGATCTAAATATGAGAGAAGAATCCATTAAAACCCTAGAGGAGAACACAGGCAACACCCTTTTTGAATTTGGCCACAGCAACTTCTTGTAAGATACATCTATGAAAGCAAGAGAAACCAAAACAAAAATAAACTATTAGGACTTAATCAAGATAAAAACTTCTGCACAGCAAAAGAAACAGTCAACAAAACTAAAAGACAACCTATGGAATGGGAGAAGATATTTGCAAATGACCTATCAGATAAAGGGCTAGTATCCAAGATCAATGAAGAACTTATTAAACTCAACAGCAAAGAAACAAACAATCCAATCATGAAATGGGCAAAAGACATGAACAGAAACTTCACCAAAGAAGACTTACACATGGCCAACAAACAGATGAGAAAATGCTCCGCATCACTTGCCATCAGGGAAATGCAAATCAAAACCACAATGAGATACCACCTCACATCAGTGAGAATGATGAAATTAACAAGACAGGAAACAACAAATGTTGGAGAGGATGTGGAGAAAGGGGAATCCTCTTGCACTGTTGGTGGGAATGTGAACTGGTGCAGCCACTCTGGAAAACTCTGTGGAGGTTCCTCAAAGAGTTAAAAAATAGAGCTACCCTATGATCCAGCAATTGCACTGCTGGGGATTTACCCCCAAAATACAAATGTATGGAAAGACCGAGACACCTGCGCCCCAGTGTTTATAACAGCAATGTCCACAATAGTCAAACTGTGGAAGGAGCCTCAGTTTCCATCAGATGAATGGATAAAAAGATGGGGTATATGTATACAATGGAATATTGCTCAGCAATTAGAAATGACAGATACCCACCATTTGCTTCAATGTGGATGGAACTGGAGGGAGTGAAGTAAGTCTTTGGAGAAGGACAAACGTTATATGGTTTCACTCATATGGGGTATATAAAAAATAGTAGGAGAAAGGAGAGAAAATGAGTGGGAAAAATCAGAGAGGGTGATAGAACATGAGAGACTCATAACTCTGGGAAAAGAACAAGGGGTAGTGGAAAGGGAGATGGGGGGGTTGGGGTGACTGGGTGATGGGCACTGAGGGGGGCACTTGGCGGAATGAGCACTGGGTGTTATATGTTGAGAAATTGAACTCCAATAAAAAATGTACAAAAAAATTAAGATTTTTCTTCCTTGACCACTTTTATTTTTTTCTTTTATTTTTGTTCAAGCATGAGCTATAAAATGGTCCATAAAAAGAATAATTGTATTTTAAGGGATCAAAATTGTATTCCTTACATTATTGAATTTGAAATCACAGCTAATATTAGATGATATATGAAATATTTCCTAAATATCTGTCTTAAATGGATATTTGGATTTATAGAGAACAAGTGTAGATCAAAAGAAAATTAAATTTTAACCAAATAAATTAGTTAAACATATACAATATGTTTATATGTTGTGTGTATATGTTGTTTGTAGAGTAGGGGTGTTTGTGTGTGTGTGTGTGTCCATTATATTACTTAGTTGTCAGTGTATCCAAGAACAATCTGGGATATTTATAATGGAAAATTAAAATAATAGATATGGAGACGCAAATATTATAACTCTATAAATTCTATAAGATTACACGCAGATTTTTGAACCACAGCTACGTTTCTTATTGTACTAGATGCAGCATTATTTTTTCACATATTTGTAATAACACTGAGAGGACCTTAAGGAAAATGACATTTGAGTTATCAATAGGAAGAAACAAGCCACTCTGCTTTTGCACCGGAGGATTACATGGTCCTTAGGTCTTTGTCAATAATTTATTTTGGTATATTTCACATAGTGTCTATCTATTTTTCTACTATGCCAATTTCTGGCAGTGTGTTAATGCTAATAAACTGCACTGAGTATTATGACAAAATGTCTAGTATACTCAACTGGTGTAATAAAAATTTCCTAGCCTTTTCCTGCTGGAGGGAAAAAAAAATGTCTTCTCCCGTATGATTCAATGGAGAATCAGTGATCTCTGAAACCCTGAGAAGTCACAGCTAGCGTATATATTACCTTGTGCTTGTAGATGGGCTATGTAGAAAAAGAAAATTAAAATTCTTTCTTTGAACATTGCAATTTGGAAATAATCTTTTATCACACACCGACTTGACATGCAAGTTAAAAGTACAATTGAGAAAGTTGTAAACTGCAGTTATTTTTCTACTATCTTACTGAACCTAATAAACATATGGAAGTACGGGGAATTAAAATGATTTAGGAGACACTGGAAATTTGCCTGCCTACTGCTACCTGTCTTTGTGGCACTGGAAACACAAGTTAACCTCTTCTCTTCCAATTCATCTTTCACTTATGTGAGGTGAAAAAGGGAGTTGGCTGCTATTTGTAGAGTTGAGGCTGAAAACTAGTGTGTGACCAGAGAAAGTGCTTCGGTTAGATCCAAATGATTGAAACAGCTCAGTGTAAAACCTCTCCCCAAACACTTGCTCTTTCTTTTCAAATGAATATGTTTTTCTATAGAACATGAGTTCATTTGAATTCCTTTTTAAAAGATGTGCTTCATATGCCTATTTTTAGGGTTTTGTTCTATTAAATAAATTCACTCAAATCTTGCATATCTATGTTTTGAAATGACTGAACTCTCTTTTCTCATAATTTGTCTCTCCATTCAAAGAATAAATAAGTAAAAGAAACTAGATAAAACTGACAAGGCTAAGAAAGAGCTAAAAAAAAATCACATATATTGAGTAGCCCTGAATTTTCTTCTATATGTGAGATCTAGTAAATAAAAGCAACTTATATAGTAAAGTCTTTGAACTGTGAAACAGTTCACTAAAGGTGAATAGAAATATCTACTTATAGTACTTAAATTCATGTCAATATTTGTAGCTATTACATCAGCAAAACTCACAGGTTTAGTTCATCCTATAGTATGTACTGAAAACATAGCTTAAAAAATTTAAACCTGAACATTTATGTTAAAATCTTTGACCAACAAAACTTCTGGAAGCTTGCCCCCATTAATGGGTTCTCTGACTATATCTGAATTACCCAGAGGAAGGCCTCTGATTCTTGACTTTCCGCCTTCATAATATTGACCCTGCAACACAGAATCCTTGAGATGTTACCACCTTGCTGCTCAAGCTGTCTTTGAAGTGACTGCTGTATCTCTCACAAATATCATACACACTGTGGGGTGGTGGGTGGGGAGGGGGTGATGACAATGTGTATGAGATGGTGAAAAGCAAGATCTTTATTTTAAGCACAAGTTTAAGACTTGCTTTTAGAAGGTCTTATTTTCTGTCCCTTATGTTTTTTCCAAGATGGTTGACATCAGGATCATGCATTCTATAAAGGCAAATCTCCTCCCTTCCATTATCCATGTCTGCTTGATGGCCCTGCCAAAATAATTGTAACATAGTCCCAAATTTATTCATATTCTAAAGTCTGGATTATTTACTAGTCTTTAGCTCTCATTGTATAGCAGTTTAATGATTAGAATGTAGTTTATTATGTCTACAAAATAAAAATTACTAAAAAATTGTATTATTTTATATTATATAAATCCATGAACAGCTAGAAAAGCATAGAAATATTTAATGTAATCCCAACCATATGATTGCTGCTATTTTTTATTTTGGAATACTGATTTATTTATTCCCACTGTCTACAGCAATCGGATAATTGTTGACTTGCTAAAATAACTGGATGGGTACAACACTCTTTTAACATTTAGGAAATCTGGATAACACAGCTATGTGAACATTTAGCATAATAGTAAATTTATATGGGTATTTTTTAAAGCTTACTAGGAATTTCAAGGTATTACTGTTAATGATTTTATTCAACAGACCTAGAAAAACATGGGTGTGAATTTTGAAAAGCTAAGCAAGTGTATACCAGGACAAGTAAGTTTTATACACCATAATCTCTCCTTTGAAAAATAAAAGATTTATTGATTTGTTATATAGAGAGAACACACAAATGGAAAGAGGGGCAAAGGGAGAGGGAGAGAGAAAATTGTAAGCAGACTCCTGCTGAGTGCAGAGCCCAACATGGGGCTGAACTCAGGACTCTGAGATCATACCATGAGCCAAAAGCAAGAATCAGAACTTAACCAAGTGAGCCACCCAGGTGCCCAATACACTAACTTCTAACTTCTTAAGGAAAGGTTTCTATTTCTTTTTCTTCTTTTTTTTTTTTTGTTTCTATGTCTTTATATAGTTTCTACCAACTTTATTTTACATAACAAAAGATGTCAGAAAGATAATTCTAATAACATTATTATCTAAAAATCTTTGAATAATATTCGTTTTTTACAGAAAATCTGAATGGTGCTACAGCTCTTATAGAAATACAATATTAAAAAAAAGAAATACAATATTTTTAAACAAAATGTGAAGTTGCAGGTATAAATGACAAGCTTCTAGATCATAGCATAAAAAGCTATAATAGACAGGGCCATTCACAATCCAAATATTTCCTCTACCCTTCCCTTGGATCCTCCAATAAAAGTCATAATTTCCTCATGTGAGTATAAAGACCATGCTCTAAATTAAAAATGTATCATTTCCCTAGATAATCAGGGCCAGAATACGGCTTTGGCCATTAAAACAGCATAGGCTTACTTGGCCCTAAACGGCAGATTCAGAGAAAGGAAATGAAAAGATTGAAGTTTATAAATAAAATATATAGTTCCTGAGTGTCATAATATTTTTTAGCCTTACAGAGCTCAAATGTGTACCCCAAATAAAATAAGTTATAAATAAACCATTTGAAATATGTATTCTTTATCCAATAACGTTAACTTGCTTACTGTAACTATGTATAATGTTTCAACGGTTTATCTGTTGAAAATATGACACAATAACAATTAACTGAGATATTTTAAATTATTGTATCTCAATATTTAAAATTTTATATTTTCATATTTTTATAATGCACATAAATATGTTCAGTTATATATAGGGAGTGATTTAATAATAATAACTAACCTATTCTATTAGTTTTAAAACTGTTCCACACTCTTTGGCAGCATAATATTTTAGTATTTGGTCCTATTTCCACCTCCATTGTGTAGATTCATGTTTACACAGAATCTATGATAATTATTTTTCTAAGAATCACTGAAATCAGGATTTTACAGTAGCCTACTGGGAGAATTATTTCTTGCATATATATTTTCAGTAATTTAACTATTTTTGCCATTATAGATGAAAGAAAGATGGATTTCTGCCAAATTCATACAAGACATTTTGGCTCCCTTCTTATTTTTCTCCTTATCTTCCAAATGACTCTTGAGTTCCAACCAGGTAGTCTGTAGCATTCCTTTAAATGTTAATTTAATTTTAGTTTTTTAATTAATTAATTTTTAAAAATTTAAAATCAATTTGCCAACATATAACACCCAGTGCTCATCTCATCATTAAAGTTTAATTTTAAAATATAATGAAAAATAAATATTCAAAATGGAACAACACTAAAATTATTGTAAATTGTCACATGCATGTCAGCTGGCCAGAAGGATAAAAAGGATGGCATGTGTCATTTGTTTAGGAAATAAGGAATAATGTTATTAGTCAAACAAAAACTGCAATTTGCTATTATAAATAATTTTAATTATAGACTTGCTATTTATACACTTAAAAATCTAATCTGTATTAAATTCAGATCTGAAATGCCCTTATTTCTTTCTTTAAAATTTAAAATATGGAAAACAATTGCTTCCAAAGAAAAGATAAAATTATATTACCTTAAAACTCCTTTTTATTTTTTAAAGACTTTCTTCATTTATTTGAGAGAAAGCAAGTGAGATCAAGAAAGAACATAAGCCAGGAGGAGGAGCAGAGAGAGAGAAAAGGGAGAAGCAGACTCCCCACTGAACAGGGAGCTGGATGCGGGGCTCATCCCAGGAACCCAGGATCATGACCTGAACCAAATGCAGCTGCTAAACTAACTGAGCCACCCAGGCGCCCCTAAAACTCCATCTTAAATTGATTTTTGTATATAATGAGATTGGAGGTCCAAATGTATTCTTTCACATATGGACATTCTATTATCCTAGACCATTTGTGGAAAAGGCTAGTCTTTCATCAAATGGTTGTGGCACCCTTGTTGAAAATCAAATGACAATCGAAATACAGATTTATTTCTTGACAATTGTTTTTTTATTCAATTGATATATGTATGTCAATGCCAAACTATTTTGCTTATGTAGTTTTGCAAGAAGTTTTAAAATGAGGACATTTAGGGATCCCTGGGTGGCGCAGCGGTTTGGCGCCTGCCTTTGGCCCAGGGCGCGATCCTGGAGACCCGGGATCGAATCCCACGTCGGGCTCCCAGTGCATGGAGCCTGCTTCTCCCTCTGCCTGTGTCTCTGCCTCTCTCTCTCTCTGTGACTATAATAAATAAATAAATAATTTAAAAAAAAAAATGAGGACATTTAGTCCTCCAACTTTTTTTCTTTTTTTTTTCACCAATGTTGCTTTGGTTATTCAGGATCCTTTGCAATTCCACATGAATTTTATTACTAGCTTGTCAATTTGTGAAAGAAAGACAGATGAGATTTTGAAAACAATTATGTTCAACCTGTGAATCAAATCAGAAGTATTACCATTTTAACAATATTAAGTAATCAAATCCATGGATCTTTCCATTTAGTTTGATCTTTAATTTCTTTCAACAATATTTTGTACTTTACAGTAAAAACATATATCTTATTATACCTAAATATTTTGATATATGTGATGCTATTTAAATTGAATTGTTTTAACTTTATTTTTTTGATTGTTCATGGCTAGTGTATAGAATTACAATTAATTTTTGCGTACCAATCTTGCACTCTGAAATTATGCTGAACTCACTTTCTTTTCCTAAGAGATTTTAGTGAATTCCTCAGAATTTTCTATATGCAATATAATATAAACTGCAAAAAGAAATTGTTTTACTTCTTCCGATCCATTCTATATCCCTTTTATTTTGCTTTTCTTGCCTAATGGCTCTGCCTAGATCCTCCAGTATAACATGGAATAGAAGTGGTGAACAGTGGTAAAAACCATACATTCTTGTCTTATTCTTGATTGCCAAGAGAAACATTTGTTCATTCACAATTAAGTGTAATATTAGCTGTTTTCTTTTCATAAATGCCCTTTGTCACATTGATGGCCTCAATCAGATATAAAAACATGCTGTCTATTCCTAATGCATTCAGTGTTTTTGTCCTAAAACTGTGTTAGGTCTTGTCAAATGCTATTCTTTATGAATTGAATGATCATGTGGTTTTTGTACATTAATATTCTGATATGGTTTATTACACTCAGCTCATATGTTAAAACAACCTCGTGTACTTGGATGAATCTCAATGACTCATGGTGTAGAATTCTGATCATATGTTGCTTGGTTCAGTATTTTAATATATATTTTTTACTTTATTTATTTATGATAGTCAGAGAGAGAGAGAGAGAGAGAGAGAGAGGCAGAGACATAGGCAGAGGGAGAAGCAGGCTCCATGCACCAGGAGCCCGACGTGGGATTCGATCCCGAGTCTCCAGGATCCCGCCCTGGGCCAAAGGCAGGCGCCAAACCGCTGCGCCACCCAGGGATCCCTGGTTCAGTATTTTGTGAGAATTTTTATGTCTATATTCATGAGATACTGGTATATAGTCTTTTTTTTTCCCTCATGATGTAATTTATGGTTTTAATACAAGGATTATACTGGCTACAGAGAATAAATTGGTGTTTCTTCCTATTTTATTTTCCATAAAAATTTGCAAGAACAATTTATAAATTCGTTTAAATATTTTGTAGATTTTGTCAATGAAGCTATTTGGTGCTCATCTTTTATTTGTAGAAAGTTTCATTATGAATTCAATCCCTTTCCTTGATGTAGATTATTCAGAGTTTCACTTTTTTTTTTTTTAGTCCATTTAAGTATTTTGTCTTTGTAGAATTTTTTTTCATCTAAATCATCTACTTTTTGGCACACAGTTGTTCATAGTATTCCCTTCTGATTTTTCTATATTTGTAAGGTTGGTAGTGATATCTTGTCTTTCATTTCCAGCATTAGTAAATTAAGCCTTCTCTCTTTTTCTCTAGGTTAGTCTAGCTAAAAGCTCATTAATTTTCAAAGATCTAATTTTTAATTCCATTGTTTTCTTCTCTATTGTTTTTCCATTCTAAATTCCATTTCAATGTTTATTATTCCATCTTTTCTGCTATTTTAAATTTCTTCTTCTCCTTCCAATGTTTTAAAGTGGAAGATTATATGGTTGATTTGGAATCTTTTTTCTTTTTAACATAGGCATTTATACCTACATATTTCCCTCTAGACACTGCTTTAGCTTCATATATTTACTAGGTTTATCTTCTTTCTCATTCATCTCAAAGTATTTTCTAATGTGTTTTGTGATTTTTTTTTCTTGAGTCACTTGTCATTTGGCAATATGTTTTTGCTCTTCACATATTTGCAAATTTCCCTAAGGTCTTTCTGTCACTGACCTCTAGTTTCATTCCATGGTGATCAAAGAACATATTTTAGATGATTTCAATTATTTTAAATTTCATTCTTATTTTTAAAGAATTGTATGTCCTAGTATAGAATCTATCCTGGAAAATGTGCCATGTGCCCTTAGGAAAAATTTATACTATGCTGTTACTATGTTGACTGTTGTTTAAATATGTTAGGTTCAGTTGGTTTACAATGCTGTTCCAGTACCCCATTTCCTTTCTATGAAGCTGTTCTGTCCATTATTGAAAGCAAGGTATTGAAATCTTGAGTTATCATTATTAAATTATATGATCTTCACCTCTACTTTGTCAATATTTGCTTCATGCATCTTAGGCCTCTGTTGATATAGGTGCTTGCTTAGTTTATTATTTACAATTATTTTTACAATGTTTATAATTATAAAGATTGTATATAATGTTTGCATTTGTTTTCTATTCCTGATATATTAACCCACTTATCATTATCAAATGCCCCTTGTTATCTGCAGTAACATTTATTAGTTTTACAGTATTTTTTTTTGTCTGATGTTAGCACAGCCACTCCACTTCACTTATGGCTTACTGACTGTTCTAAACACATTTCTTCTGCAAAGAGGAAACAGTAGGATACTGATTGCCTCTCTTATCCTTTCTGGCTTTGTAACATACTTTCAGAAGAAAAACTGTCTTTTTAACTATAATTTATAATGCATTATGTAATTTACTGCTACAGTGAACATGCAGAAAGTATTTGTTTAATTTGGAATTTGGGGACTGCTGAGCTTGGACCAATTAGTGTGGCAAAGCAGAAACCTTTTACTTTTGTAAAATTCCACATTCCACACTCAATACTTGAGCAAGTTTTTTCAATATATCAGTTAAACCATATGTTACTTCCTTTTTAACTTGAGTCATATTCATCAGAGTTTTGATTCTTATTTATGAAAACAAGCTCTTTTCAATGACTCAGATATATATATATATACTTGTGCTTCAGGTATTCCATAATTATAAGCTCCTTCCTTTTTTTAATAGAAGATGAACAATTTAATGATCTTGATCAATAGTGTTTGCCTTTTTACATTCTTAGCTAATAAATGATGATTGGGATTGCTATGTGTTTGTGTGTTTGTGTGTATGTGGGTGTGTATGTGTGTACACCTACATATGTATATATATATTCATACATATGAAAAATACTCATATTAATATTTTCATATAATTTATGAGTAATCATTAGTCCTAGTCCTATTTTAAGCTGACCTAGTCCTTAATATTTATGACCAAATACCTAAGAGATATTTCTTAGGATTTGTCTTCATTATTTCCACTATATTAGTTTGTCAAGCTGCAGATTTTAGGTCACCAGTAATTGGTAAAAGAGTGAGAAAAAAATATTGTTTGGGCACCTACTAATAACCCAAACCCTAGGCATCAATACCTAACCAAGCAATACTGGAAACCTCAAGATCTCAAATCATTAGCAGCAAATCAAGATTCACAATAAGGAAGATTACTTCCCAGTTATCCCCCAGAAGTCAAGACCCCTGCATATATTTCCAGAGGTTGTACACCACTCAGTATTAGGGAATTCTAGTCACATGATAATTTATGGATATGAACCACCTCCAGGTTAACTTCATTAGTGATTCTCTGCTTTCAGAAGAGCCGATAGACCAGATTCACGCAGGGTGTATTCCATTCTCTGAGGGGATCTGTTGTATGGAGACTAGAGATATTTAGTCTCTTCCCCATTCCTGCTTCCATCTTTTCTTCTGATGTTTTACTGCTCTACTTCCATATTCACTATTTCCCAATCACCAGATACCTCACCTGAATTTGATCTTTATTTCATTATTCTTTATTTCCATTACATAATTGGAAGGGATATCAGGAGATTTCTTACTGGGGAAGCAAAGGATTTTTAGTATGTTTTCAGTATTTTTCTTGGAAATATTTAGCTAATTTGACATTAAGTCATGTTCCCATCTGGTTAGTGAAGATAAGTCTCTCCTACTAAATTTTCCACCTTAAAACCAATTATCTGCCTTGCTTTCAGTTCTCTGAAAATTTTTCCATCTTTTTACTTAGATAGAACAAAATATCAATGTACATACATAATTTAAACAAATCTCCCAATAATCCTGGAGGATAGGTATTACTATCACAATTTTATAAATGTAGAAACCAAATTTAATAATTCACTCAAAGTCAGGTTACTGATAAATGGTAAAATTCTACACATGTTCTATTTTATTCCAGTATCTAAACTTTTTCTACAGGTTAATAATTCTTCAGGATTTGAATTATTTTCCCTTTCCATCTCCCTGACTCTTACACTTTGATCTTGTTTGGTAAACTTGCATAATAATATTTGGATTTAATGTTTCTTACTTTGAAGAGTATATATTCTCTTATCATTTTTCTTTTGTATGTTATATAAAAATCACATTTTGTTTGCTAAGAGGATGGATTATAAAATGTTGGAGTCAGGAACTTCTAAAACATTTTTTTTTAAATTAATGAGATTTAGGATAAGTGAACACAAAGCAAGAGTAATTTTGTGACACTAACTTTTATCATGAGACATCATTCCAAGAACTAACTCTGATTCATAGAAGCATTTTCTTTGCAGATTAGTTGATGCCCTGCATGGTGAAAAGTTCACTTTAACCTCCAAGTCCCAGCATACTGCATTTTACAGTTTAAGGTGTTTTAAGGTAAGGACATTTGGCATTTTACAGAAATGAGAAATTTGAAATCCTTACAGATAAAATATACCTCAAATGATAACTCACTTGGATGGCAGTTAGGAACAGCCCTGCTTTGACAATTAATTTTACTCCGCTTAGTAGTAGAGGTTGTCCTGGAAAATCAAAATCTTTGGAAGAATAGCTTATTTCAAATCTTATATACAGTCTGATTATAATTCCCATGTTCATTGCAGCATTATTCACAATAGCCAAGGTACAAAAATAACCTACATGTCCTTTGATGGTTAAAGAAGATGTAACACACACACACACACACACATGCACATACACAGAGACATACATACATACATACATACATACATACACAATGAAATACTCAGTCATGATAAAGGGAAAGCTTACTAAACCTAGAGGGCATTATGCCAAGTGAAATAAGTCAGACAGAGAAACACAAATACCATATGATTTTACTCAAATGTAGAATTTAAAATGCATACACACACACACACACACACACATACAATTTATAGAGACAGAGAATAGAGGGTACAACTTTCAGTTTTAAAGAGAATAAGTTCTGAGGACCTAATATACAGTATAATGATTATAGCTAATGATACAATATTGGCTACATAAAAGTTTTGAAGAGTAAATATTAAACACTTTCACTCTAAAAAAAAATTAAGAGTTAACCATGTGAGCTGATGGATGTATAATTATCTTGATCTTGGTGATTATTCCACAATGCACATATATATCAAACTATCACATTGTGCATTTTAAATATATTTAATTATATTTGTCAATTACTCCTTTAAAGATTTGGGAAAAAAACAGAGTAAATAGAAATATTGCAAGGATGATGAGAACCAAAGAAAATAGCTCAGATTGTTTATGTCAATTAATTATTCCAATGTGAAATAAATATTTCTGGTAAAATAAATATTACTATTATCAACTCAAAAATGTAAAAAATATATCAAATTCAGTGGTAAGTTAATTAGAAGACTTCTAAGAAGACGGTAGAATAGGAGGATCCTAGGCTCACCTAATCCCATAGATACACCTAAATAACAGCCACACCAAATCATCAAATCTAGTAAATGACCTACAGTCTGGGAGAACAGACTTTCTACAATTAGTTCTGGAGAACAGGACATAGAAGAAAGGGCAGGAGAGGTGGGGATAGAGTCAGAAGTCAACCAAAATACATTAAAAAAAAAACAATTAATAGACAAAAAGGAAGAAATTGATGTTAATGTAATAATAGTAGAGGACTATAACACCTCACTTACATTAATGGATCAGCAGATCATCTAGACATCTATGCATAAAATTAACAAGGAAACAGTGGCTTTGAATGGCACATTAGACCAGATGGACCTAACAAATATATTCAGAATATTCCATCTAAGATTAGTGAAATAAACATTCTTCTCAAACATTCTTCTTCTTCTTCTCAAATGAAATAAACATTCTGCAAATGAAACATTCTCCAGATTAAATCCCGTGTCAGGCCACAGAATAAGTCTCTGCAAATTCAAGAAAATTGAAACCATACCATGCATCTTTTCCAACCACAATAATATAAAACTAGAAATCAAGCGCAAGAAAAAATCTGGAGAGAAAACAAATACATGGAGGTTAAATAACATGCTACTAAACAATGAATAGGTCAACCAACAAATCAAAGAGGAAATTAAAAAAATACAAGCAGACAAATGAAAATGAAAACACAATGGTCTAAAATAATTGGGTGCAGCAAGAACTGTAGCAAGAAGGAAGATCATAGCAATACAAGCCTACCTCAAGAAGCAAGAAAGATTTCAAATAAATAATGGATAATCTAATTTTATGCTTAAAGGAACTAGGAAAAGAAGAATTAACAAAGTCCAAAGCCAGTAGAAGGAAGGAAATAAAGATTAGAGCAGAAATAAATGAAATAGAGACTAAAAAAAAAAAAAACAGTAGAACAGATCAAAGAGGCCAGAAGTTGTTTCTTTGAAAAGATAAAAACCAAAATTAATAAACTTGTAGCCAGCCTCGTCAAAAGAAAGAAACAAATACAGAAAAACAGAGACAGAGAAAGAAAGAGAACTCAAATAAATAAAATCAGAAATGAAAGAGGTGAAATAAGAACCAATATCACAGAAATACAAAGGATTATGACATGAATATTACATGCTAACATTTGACAAAATGAAAGAAATGAATACCTAGAAACATAACATTCCAAAACTGAATCAAGAAGAAATAGAAAATTCAAACAGACCAATTACTAGTAATGACATTTTATCAGTAATCAAAAAACTGTCAACAAACAGAAGTCCAGGACCAGATGGCTTCATAGGTGAATTTTACCAAACATTTAAGGAAGAGTTCACATCTATCTTTTCAAACCCTTGCAAAAAATGGAAGAGGAAAAAAGCCTCCAAATTCATTCTTTGATACCAAAACCACATAAAAACATTAAAAAATGAAAATTACAGGCCAATATTCTGATGAATGTAGATACAAAAATCCTCAACAAAATATTTGCAAACTGAATCCAGTGATGCATTAAAAAATTATTCACCACAGTCAAGTGGGATTTATTCCTAAGATGCAAGGGTAGTTCAATATTTAGAAATCAATCTACATTTTACATTAGATTTACATGAGAAAGTATAAAAACTATAGGATCCTTTCAATGGATGCAGAAAAACATTTGACAGGCTATAATATCCATTCATGATAAAAATTCTCAGCAAGTGGATTTAGAGGGAATATACATTGACAGAGTAAGGACCTTATATGAAAAACTCACAGCTAACATCATACTTACAGGTAAAAAACAGACGTTTTTTTTTTTCTCTAAGATCGAGGATGCCCACTCTCACCATTTTCATTCAATGTAGTACTGGAAGTCCTGGGCACAGCAATCAGACAAGAGAAAGAAATAAAAAGCATTCAAACTGGTAAGAACTTAAACTTTTGTTATTTACAGATGACATGATACTATATATATAAAGCCCTAAAAACTTCACCAAAAAAGTACTAGAACTCATAAATGAACTCTGTAACGTCATAATTTAGTAAAGTCATAAAATTAATAAACATAAATCTATTGCATTTCTATATAATAATAATAAAGCAATAGAAAGAAGAAAATTAAAAACATGCCATTTACAACTGCACCAAAAAGAATAAAATACCTAGGAATAAAATTAAGCAAGGTAGTGTAAGATCTGCAATCCAAAACTATAAAATATGATGAAAGAAATTGAACATGACACAAGAAAATAGAAAGGTACTATATGCTCATTGATTAGGACAACCAATAATGTTAAAATGTTCATATTACCAAGACAATCTGTGGAGTTAATGCAATTTCTATCAAAATAGCAACAGCATGTCTCACAGAACTAGAAAAAATAATAATACCAAAATATGTATGGAACCACAAAAGATTCCAAATACCCAAAGCAATCTTGTAGAAAAAAAAAAAAAAAAGAAAAAGAAAACTGGAGGTATCACAATTCCAGATTTCTAAACATGCTGCATAGCTGCAGTAATAAAAACAGTATGGTACTGGCATAAAAATAGATATATAGATTAATGGAACAGAATAGCGAGCCCAGAAATAAAACTACAGTTATATGGTAAATTAATCTATGACAAAAAAGGCAACAGGAAAAAGTCTCTTTAACAAACAGCTTTAGGAAACCAGACAGCTGCAAGCAAAAGAATGAAACTCGATCACTTTCTTACATCATATACAAAAATAAACTCAAAATGAATTCAAGATCTAAATGTGATATCTGAAACCATAGAATTCATTAAAAAACAATTAAAAAAAAACCCAAAACATAGGCAGGAATTTCTTTAACATCAACCATAGAAACATTTTTCTTTCTTTCTTTCTTTCTTTCTTTCTTTCTTTCTTTCTTTCTTTCTTTCTTTCTTTCTTTCTTTCTTCTTTCTTCTTTCTCTTTCTTTCTTTCTTTCTTTCTTTCTTTCTTCCTTTTTGAAACATTTTTCTAGATATGTCTCCTCTAGCAAGGGAAATAAAAGCAAAATTAAATTATCGGGACTACACCAAAATAATACCTTTTGCAAAGTGAAGGAAATAATTAACAAAGCAAAACAGCAACCTACTGAAAGGGAGAAGATATTTGCATATGATACATACAATAAGGGGTTAATATCCAAAATATATAAAGAATTTATACAACTGAACATAAAAAAAAATGATTAAAAAATGGGCACAGGACATACATAGATATTTTTCCAAAGAAGACATCCAGATGGCTAACAGATGAAAATATGGTTGACCTCACCAATCATCAGGGAAATATAAATCAAAACCACAATAAGATATTACCTTACACCTGTTAGAATGGCTAGATAAAAAATACAAAAAATAAGAAGTGCTAGCAAGGTCATGGACAAAAAGCAATGCTTGTATACTGTTGGTGGTAATGCAAGTCAGTGCAGCCACAGTGGAAATAATATAGTGGATCCTCAAAAAATTAGAAAATAGAGTTACCATATAAGACAGTTATTCCACTACTTGGTATTTACCCAAAGAAAATGAAAAGACTAATTTGAAAATATATATGCAGCCCTAGGTTTGTTTCAGCATTATTTACAAAGACCAAGATATGGATGCAACCCAAGTGTCCATCCACAGATGAATAGATAAAAAAGTGTAGTATATAGAGATAGCAGAATATTACTCAGTCATGAAAAAGAGTGAAAGTTTGCCATTTGTAACAACATGGATAGATCTAGCAGGTATAACACTAAATGAAATAAGATCTTGGTGACTATGCATGAACAAGAAATGCTTGTCAGTATCATTTTATAGATAAGCACCCTTATGGATTGGTGTAGGTTTTACCTTTGTTTCAGTCACCTTATGTTTCAGCATAAGAAACCACCCCAAAATTTAGGGTCTTAACACAAATATAATTATTTTTCTCATTACTCTGCCATCTTTGCATGGCACAAGTGGGTAGTCGTCTGCTCTACATGGTTTCTATTGGAGCTGGAAATTTCAAGTTGCCTGTATTAGCCAGTTATAGGCACCCCAAAAATATCGCATACTGGGTGGCTTAAACAACAGAAATCTATTTTATCACAGTTCTGGAGGCTAGAAATCCAAGATCAATAATGTAAAGGAAAGAGCATTGTCCTTGTCCAAAGACTAGGGAGGAAATGATCAACAAAAGAAGTCAATCCAACTTGGGAATTGCAATTGGGCAAAGGTGGTCTATAACAGAAATAGTAGCAAGGCACATGAAGTCTCACAAGAAGCAGTAACCCAGGAAATAATGTCTTTGCTAATTACTGTCTTTCTCTGAGCTTGGACTCCTATCTTTCCCTCAGAAATCATGTCACAGGATTCAGTGCAAGTCCACCTCCTCAGTGAAGCATTTACTGATAATTCTCAGTTTCTGAAAATTCTGTCCTACTATGTTGTGCTCCTTGATGGTATGGACCATATCTTGCATTTATCTCCAAGGAAAAATAACAGTAAATATTTTAAAGTGATTAAGAAAATAATATAATTTCACATTTATGCTTTAAATGTAGAGTTCTTCACTGGCTCTCAATACTGTGAAATTTTGATTTTGAAGAAACTTGGCAAAACCACAAATTAATCTCCATATGTTCTTGGGATACGTGCGCATACTGAATCCCAAGGAAAAATCTCAGTTTTGCGTAGGTTCTTAAAATAAATGTGCAAAGTAATCCTATAATAATCTTTCATGGCATATGTTTTGGTCAAATAAAAGAAACTGTAGCAAATATTCTGCAAAAATGCTTCAGTTCAAAATGTCATTATAGGTTATCTTTTTCTGAGCAAAGATAGATGTGATTCTAACAGTGCTGGCCGATAAATGTATTTTTACTGTTGTAGGTTGATTTTTTTCTTTTATAAACTAAAAGTTAATAATTTGAGTGCTTGGAAAGACATGTAAATAATATAGTGTCTAACAAAAGGGAAATATATATCATCCAAAACAGCAGAGGTTCATAGCAAGTTTTTTTGTTGATGTATAGGCATGAAAATAATTTGTAATATCTTTAGTGTTAAGAAGTCATCTTTCTCTTTGATATTAAAGAAGCAAAGGGTGCCTGGGTGGCTCAGTCAGGTGTCTGCTTTTGGCTCAGATCAGGTCATGATCCTGGGGACCTGGGATTAAGCACCACACTGGGCTCTCAGCTCAGCGAGCGGACTGCTTCTCCCTCTGCCCCTCTCCCCACCTATGGGCTCTCTATCTCTCTCAAATTAATTAAATAATTAATTTAAAAAACAATAAAAGATTTTATTCTCCTTTGGAGTGCTATTTCTGACACAAGCAATCAAGTAGATATCAATGTATCTTTCTATATAAACAGATTGCTGTTTTTGCAATTATCAGAAATTGACTTGACTTGCTTTAGCATAAGAGAAACATTTCATAAGAGTATCAAGTCTCACAGAAACACATGAAGACTAGCTAATCAGGTCTAGAAAATAAACATACTCCACCACCACTCTGTATTATTGCCACTGACACACTTCAGATGTGAATGATTTCTCAATTGTTCTATGCCTTCGACTCAATTGTGAAAACTTCACATCTCCAGCTGATCCAGCCTGATGAAGGAAGAATTAGAAATACCTTCACTCTTTTCACTTGTAGGAAGTGAACCTAGGTAAGGAAGATTTCCCAAAATGTAGAAAAAATGTAGCCTTCACATGTACAAACATTTGGTATACATTTTTAATACATTGAGAGATAGAATGCAACACACATTTGGCTCTTTTCAATGCTCAGAATTTGGAACTTTCTCTATCATTATCCAGTATTAAAAATGATACTTGCAGGAGGCCTATTATTTTAGAGTCACACATAATTTTCATTACATCAGTGTGTCATGGGAATAAAAAATTAAAATATTTTTGCTATAGAATACAGAATCTTCGCATCTAGTAATTAAACTATTTCTATAGGAAAAGACAATAGGACATGAAAAAATGATCACCAAAAATAAGATTTCGTCTTGTGTGCTCTCTGAGTCAGTTGCAGATTAGGAAGGAATTCCAGAGAAGATTATGTCATTTGTTATCTGAGAGAATAAAACCCCACACACTGTGATCCTATGGGTTGACTCTTATTTTTCATATAATAGTTACAAGGTAAATACCAATGATTATAATTGAGGATATAAATATAAATCTCATGGTACTGTTAAAGGCAAATCATATCACCAAGACTAGTATCAAATGGTGTCAATAGGAAGGATACTTAAGGAGAATGAAAATACTAGCAAACTGTCCCCATTGAAATTCCAGTGGCATAATATTGTTGAAATGTGGACAACAGTCAGGAAGTTCACAGATATATGTGTCACAAGTATTGTTAAACAACTATTAATCTAAATTGGGAAGAACTATTTGAACTTTAATAGAAGAAATTACAAACCGAGGTATTGGCACATTTAAATATACAATACTCAAAAATAAAATATTTCAAGGTAAACATAATATCAAAATTAAAGGCACATAATATGCTACATAAAATACTTTCAATAAATATGACAATGGATTAATATTCTTAATGCATAGAAAATGCTTATAAATTGTTAGCTTTTTAAGATCTCAATATATTGATGGGTCAAGACATAGTCAAGAAAAAAGATACATAAATAGCTAATGTATACACATTCTTCAATATGTTTCTAATAAAAAAATGCAATTAAAAATATTTCCCTTGGAAATGTCAATTTAAAATGATAAAATGCAGTGTTCAAAAAGTACAATAATAAAAGGGCACTTTTATTCATTCTCAGAGAAGCCCAGATTATAGGAAGTTTTGGGAAAGGAAATATGGTTTTATATATCAAAGCAATAATATGTGTAAACTTGAACTCAGTAATTTAAGTTTCAAGGGTATAAGTCATTGTATAAAAAATTCTGTTTATCTCTGCTTTACATCTATTAGTGAAAAACAAAACAAAATGCCTAACAAGAAATAAGTGAAACAGGGCACCTGGGTGTAAGCATCTGCCTGTGGCTCAGGTCATGATCCCAGAGTCCTGTGATGTAGCCCTGCCTTGGGCTCCCTGATCAGTGGGGAATCTGCTTTTCCCTCTCCCTCTGCCCTTCCCCACCACTCATGTTCTCTTTCTCTCTCACTCTGCTTTTTTTCTCAAACAGATAAGTAGAATATTTTTTTTTAAAAAAAGAAGTGAAATAAGCTTTAATTAGATAAACTGTTTTGACCATTAAAAATATTTATGAGGCAGTTTTAGCCCAAAGAAATTCACTTCATCATTACAACCACCACCACCACCACAACAATCAAATGCTAGAAATAAAAAGCCTCATAGAAATGAAAAGGTCTTTGATAAGCTCATTGGTAGACTGGACACAACTGAAGAAAGAATCCGGAAGCTTGAGATAGGCCAATAGAAACTTTCCAGACTTAAACACAAAGAGAAAAAAAATGACAAAAAACAAAATAAAACACAATATCCAAGAATTGTGGGACAATTTCAAAAGGTGTAACATGAAAACTAGAGTGTCCCAAAGGAAGAATCTTGAAAAAAGTAAGAGGATGAGAATAGGAATTAAATTGAAAAAAAATTGTTCATCTGAAACCATAATAGCAAGAAATGTTGACTGAAATACTTAAGTGTTAAAACCCTTATCATGTTGTTTCCAGTTGATTCATCATGTAGAAAATTAGTAAAGATATAACCTACCTGACCAGTATCATAATTCAACTTCATTTCATTGACATTTATAAAATACTTAATCCAACAGCAAAATATGCACTGTCCTTAAGAAACATGGATGCTCCTGAGCTATGACATGGTTTAATGTGTTTAACATATTTAAAAAAACAGAAGTCATATAAAGTAAGTTCTCAGATCAAAATGGAATGATGTTGAAATCAATAACAGAAAAAATAGCTGAAAAAATATCCAATTACTTGAGAATTAACACACTTCTAAATAACATGTGGGATAAAAAATCTCAAAAGAAATAAATATTTTTAATTAAATGAAAATTAAACTACAACTTAGCACAATGTGTGTAATGCAGTATAAGCAGTGCCTAAAAGGAAATTTATAGCATTTAGAGAATATCGGGAAAAAAGAATTATCTAAAAAACAATCTTAAGCTTCCACCTTGGAAAATCTTTTAGGAAACTAGAAGAATCAAGTCAAAAGAAAGAAATTAAAGGAAATCAAGCAGAAGAAAATAAATAATAAAAGTAGAGCAAAAATCAACAAAATTAAAAACAAGAAATCAATAAAGGAAATCAACAAAATAAAAAACTAGTCTTGGAAAAGATACAACTGATAAACATCAAGGCAGTTTACCTAAGAAAGATACAACCTGACCAATATCAGAAATGAAAAGGGTCAACTCTGCTGATTTCACTGTCATTAAAATAATAATAAATAAATACAACTGCCTATAAGTTTGGTAATTAGACATAAAATGTCAATTCTTTCAAAGATATGAACCACCAAAAATTACCTAAGTAGAAATATGTGACCTGAATTTCCCTATATAGATCTATTGAAGAAGTGAGATCAATGCTTAATAACCTTACAAGAGAGAAAGCACCAGGCTCAGATGGTTTTGCTGCTGGATTGTACCAAACATTTAAGGAAGAAGTGATATCCACTCTGCACAATCTGTTTCAGAAAGTAGAAGCAGAGAAAACACTTCCTAACTCACCCTATGAGGCCAGTATTATCCTAATACCATTAACCTAGTACCTAGTACCATTAAAAGCCTATCTAGCCATTACAAGAAAGGAAAACCATAGGGGAAAAAGATATCTTCTGGACATAGATATAAAAATCCTCAATAATACATTGGCAAATTGAATCCAACAATTCATAAAAAGAATTACATATCATAACCAACCACATTAGTAGTATTAAAAAGTAAAATCATAGGATCACATACAGTACTCCCCTGGAGAAATGGAACATAAATTTTCAGACCTGAAATGGTGGCTTCATGAAGTGACTTCCTTCCAAAGAGTACAGTTTGGAAAGGGGATTAAAGGGAATAACTTGGGAAGCCTGCATGGCTCAGTGGTTGGGTGTCTGCCATCGGCTCAGGGCTTGATCCAGGTCTGGAATCAAGTCTCACATCAGGCTCCCTGTGGGGAGCTTGTTTCTCCCTCTGCTGGTGTCTCTCCCTCTCTGTCTATCATGAATAAATAAATAAAACCTGAAAGAAAGAAAGAGAAAGAGAAAGAGAAAGAGAAAGAAAGAAAGAAAGAAAGAAAGAAAGAAAGAAAGAAAGAAAGAAAGAGAAAGAAAGAAAGAAAGAAAGAAAGAAAGAAAGAAAGAAAGAAAGAAAGAAAGAAAGAAAGAAAGAAAGAAAGAAAGAAAGAAAGAAAGAAAGAAAGAAAGAAAGAAAGAAAGAAAGAAAGAAAGAAAGAAAGAAAGAAAGAAAGAAAAAAGGAAATAATTCTACAGTAGAAAAACTTGATAAACACAACTCAGATGATCAAGGTTAACATCAACAATTATAAGTCATGCTGATACTATGTACCCCTGATATGATATGGTGAATATGGCATCTGCTGTGGTCCCAAAAACATTACCCCAGTTTAACAGTAAGGAGAATATCAGGAAGATTTCCCTTCAGGAACACTCTACAAAATGCCTGACCAGTATTCCTCACACTTTCAAGTCCTTGAAAAAAATCTGAGAAACTCATAACTAAAAGGATCCTGAGGGGTCATGATGACTAAGTATAATGCAGTATCCCAGTTGGAATACTGAAACAAAAAAAAATTATGGCAGGAGAAAATTAAGCAAATCTGAAGAAAGCATGGACATTAGTTAATAATATCAATAATTTCATTATGCAACAAATATACCATTCTAATGTAAGATGTTAATAGTAGGGAAATAATTGGGGACTGTGTCCTAATTTGCAGTAATTCTGCAAATCTAAAACTGTCCTTATATATAAAGATTATTTTTAAATATATATTTTTTTAGTGACAAGAAGACATGCTCATATTATAAGATGAAGTGAAAAACAGACACAACTGAAGATATTGTAAAATCTTAACTAGGTCAAACAAATGAATTTTGTGCAATGAATTTGTGCAAAGGAATTTGAAGGGAATCTACTATAGCATAATAGTGCTGTTTGCTTTGTTTGGGAAAGGCTGTTGTACAATAGGTGATGTTTATTATCTCTTTAAACTTTGTACATTTTCAAGTAATAAGAAAATATGTCATATTAAAATATATAAAGGTTAATAATTCAGTTTTGAATGTTTGAAATCACAGAATGTCACACCCCAATGTATTTTCTCAGTTTCCATAATGAGGTCAATGCCAGGAAAAAAAAAAAAAAAAACAGAGAAAGAGAAAAAGAAAGCACACCCCCCCAGCAAAAACAAAAACAACAAAACCACTCTGACTGCTCATGCCAAGTGTTACCATGGCAATATTCTAAGTGAATAATTAAATATATTTTAAAATTTATAAACATTTGATAGTTTAGAAATGTTCCCAGTTTCTGTGGACTTAATTATTATGCCTATTTGAACAAATATTTCCCTCAATAAATTAAATGATACAGTTTTTGAAATTGAAACTAAGACTTTCTTGGTTTAACCTACTTAACACAAAACAATTAAACAAGTGAAGTACTCTAACAATTGCTGAAGACTAGAAATGCACAGTCATATGTTTCTGTATTATACTTTAGGATATAAATGTGTTGGATCCTTTATTGCAAAGAAAGATCTAGTCTGGTCATTGAGCTTTCCCTGGGAATGGGTTTTCAGAGACTGTAGAATCAAAAACTAACAGGTTGTTTTGCCAAAATGCACTACTTGAATTAGAAGATTTAGTATGAGTAGAAACAACAAAGTTTGAGCAGTAGTATATGTTTAATGGTCATTATAAATTAAAGATTTGTTTGATTAAATCAGTTCATGCTTTTTTTTTCTTCACCTTTGAGATACAGTATTTGGGATGTTTTCTGTCTGAATAAGTCAATGAAATTTTAGAAAGAGTGGTCCCAAGTCAAATATTATCACTTGTAGGGTGATATATTAGCTGGCCACTAATATATAACTCTGTACACACTTACTATGCTGGAGTTCTGGGAAGAAAATGAGTATGATCTTGCATGAACAACAACCAATTAGGGTTGTTTTAAATTCTTTTGGGCTGTAGTTGACTTTCCTATAATAGATTTGGTAAGACAATGTTGAGCTTTTTGTTCTTTCTGACTTTGAGCCAGAGAATTCAAATATGCTCAGAAACAACATCAGTTCATGTATTAAGTGAACAAAGAAATAAGTGATAATAATGTGAGCTGTATTTTATTTGAGGTTAAAAGGAAGTGAAAATGGTATTTGGTATTTGTGAGAAAACTGCTCAAAAAATTTTTGAATGTTAAAGATGCTTGAACATATCATTTAGAGGCAAAGAAAGAAAACTAATTTTCACAAAAACTGTATAAGAAATATTTCCGAGTAGGAGAATTACAATAATTTTGAGAGTCCCTGGGTCAGCTATGGATCTTATTATAGAGGGTAGATGAAAGTGGAGTTCAGGTCCTCCATGAGATTGACCTTTTTAATATGCCCCATATGCCCCAATCTGGCCCTGGCTGCTAAGTCTTTTGTTTCTTATATTATTCATTTATTTCTCTCACATTATTTATCATACATTTTTTTCTGTTCTCTTACTGACTTTTAGGCTTGAAACTGCAGAAATTCACAAGAACAGTTAAATGTTTAATCAAACGCTTTGCCTGTAAGACTGCATTTTTTTCATTTTTTAAACTTTCCTAGATGAAAGTAAATGTTACAATATATGTGTATTTTTTATTTCAATAGAAAGTCAATGGAGCATTTTATAGTTAAGGTCATTTTAGGATATAGAAGTATGATCCCCCTTTCTCAGAAGTCCTCAATTTTTATATTCTACTACTTTAATGTAAAGAAATCCTGGAACTTTCTAAAACTGTGAGAAACTTTCTGCTTTTATTAGTGAAGTTGATATCTATTTTTTAAATTTAAAAATCAATTTTAATAATATATAAATTTTATATACTAAAACATAACTGTTTTAAGCATATGAATTTTGGCAAAATTTTAGTCTTCATTATCTATTAGTTGATTTTTGCATTCTGGAAACTTACTATCCTTACCTGTTCTAATAAATTATTGGTAAATTTTGTAGAATTTTTCTGTAAAGTTGCAGAACAATTTTAATTCTTCCTATCCCATCGGTATACCTGCTATTTTCTGTTTGTGTGTTTATATCGCACTGACTAGGCCCAATGCAAGGTTGAACAGAACTGGGCATAATTAGCTCTCTTTCATCTTACAAATCTACCAGGAAAGTTTTCGTTAAGTATGATATTAGCTATACTATTTTTATTGAGGAATTCCCTTTTGTTCCAACTATACTGAGTTTTAATCATGAATGATGTTGAATTTTTCAAGTGCTTATTGCTGCAACAATTGAGTTAATCATGTTGAGGTGTCAGGACAACAAGACTGACGTATTAATCAAGCCTTTCTTCATTTACTGTGACAGTGAGAGCAAGATGTCTTTTGAAGCTCTGGTTCCCTAATGTTCCATTTTTCCCCATGGATGGATGGTCCTAGGCAAGGGTCTAATGGATGCGGCACATAAAGGAGTAACTCTCTCACTGCTAAGGAGAGACCTGAAGAAAAGTCTCTTGCCTTTTCGTAGACCATGGGCTAAGGGTAGGGAGACAAGGAAGGGGTAGCATTAGAAAGATGGAGAAAGGGGGCGCCTGAGTGGCTCAGTGGTTGAGTGTCTGCCTTTGGCTCAGTTTTTGATGCTGGAGTCTTGGGATCAAGTCCTGTATCAGGCTTCTCTTGGAGAGCCTGCTTCTTTTTTTTTTTTTTTTTTTTAAAGATTTTATTTATTATTTATTCATGATAGAAATAGAGAGAGAGAGAGAGAGAGAGAGAGAGGCAGAGACACAGGCAGAGGGAGAAGCAGGCTTCACGCTGGGAGCCAACCCGGCACTCCAGGATCACACCCTGGGCCAAAGGCAGGCACTGAACTGCTGAGCCACCCAGGGATCTCCGGGAGCCTGCTTCTCCCACTGTCTATGTCTCTGCCCCTCTCTGTGTGTCTCTCATGAATGAATAAATAAAATCTTAAAAAAAAAAAAAAAGAAAAGTGGAGAAAAAACCTCAGCCAAGGCCTTTCAGACAGAGGCCTCTAAACAAGTAGTCTGGGAGTGGAAGCAGATAAGCCTCTAAGCATAGCCACCTGCCTGTGATGCCCGTGAGGGTGGGAGAAAAGTTGAGTCATTGACTGCAACTTCCTTCAGAAAATTTCACTGTAGGGTTGTGCACCATGTGTGCGGGGAGGGCAGCTTTCCCTATGGGGTCTGTCAGGCAAAACCTTGGAATTGCTTATGGTTGGCCCAAAGATCCCACATAGGATTTGGTGAGGAGCCAGACTACTCATTCAGAGTTTTTTCTCCCTATTCTCTTACTGGAAACAAAACTTTATGAGTACTCTTTTTTTCCTTTAATATAGATATTTGGACTATTCAGTCTCCTCCAGAGCACCACATTGTCTGCAAATCTTTTTATAATCTATACTGTCTGTTAGTTACTAATGGGTTTACATACACATCTGTAAATTTCACAACCTACCTTCAAATAATATTATGCCACTTCACATAGAGTCCAAGTAAAGACAAAAATGAAAACAAGATTCTGTGACACAGGTTTTCAAAGGACCTACCTTTTTTTTATTCTGAGAGCAGGACATTTTTTAGTTGTTAGGTGGTCCATGACATTAGGATAAATTAAGTATGAAGGTTTAAAAGTTCTGTTATAACAACTGATATGAAAATATGAAGGAGGTATTCAGGAAGGTACCACATGCTCAGTTGAGTTTGGAGAATACACATTTATGTTGGCACCAGCATGTAAGGCTGAATGATTTTCCCCAGCAGCACCCAACAATCTGAGTAATAAGTGGAGAAATGTGAGTTGAAGTTGAGTAGGAGGACTGATGTGGCAGGAAAAAAGCTCAAGGATTTGATCATGGTCATCATTGATTGAAATGATGCATCATGCTGGATAAGAGACAAAATGAATTGATGAAGTAAGTGAAGGATTAGGACAGAAGGAAGTTCCATATGCAGTCTCATATTTTATTTTCATTTTAGGATGAGTGTGAAATGAGAAGAAAATTTACCAAGAAAAGGAAGAGAGATATTAAGGATGGGGGAAGAAAAAGAAGGAACATGAAAAGTTTTAGATGTAGCAAAATTTTAATTATGATATAAAATCTTTATTATATTTTTCTTACCTATATAAATGTTGGGTTAGAAGCTTTCTACTTACTCCCAGATCCAATTTGCACCATTCTTCACTGTACTCTTTACCCTAAAGGTTAACTTGTATGGAATTTTATAATCAATAGATTCCTTTGAATCAAGCTTCTCTCTAGGTTTGGATGTTGAAAGGCACTAACATGAACTCAGAAGACAAGAAGAACTTAATGTAGTTATTTGTCTTGATCCCTCTTTGCCACGCCTCAGCTCCTGCCAGGATGTCCTTTCTCTCCAGCTCCTGTCTACAGGCTCTAATATTTTTCTTCTTTTCTTTGTCCCTTTAGAAATAGGATAGTAGCAGTTTCAGATGCTTCATTATTCCTTGTTAATTTCCCCCAACTATTGCTTGTAACTTTGGAAATCATCTTACTAAATTTACACTGAACTGCCCAATTTGAGTGTGCCATCTGTTTCCAGGGGGATCCAGACTAACACACATGCACACACATACTTGGTAATGACTCCACGTCATGTCAAATTTCCTCCTGGTATTGACATTCCTCATGGAAAATTGTTTCGATAGATACGGTTGTATATGGACTTCAGGGTTACAAACAATGGAAGTCTTCAGCAATTATGGATCACATGAGAGATAATAGGATGAGTTTAGGATAAATTTTCCCCAAATGGGAAGTTTTGTTAATAACATTAAATAAATAGATTTATACATTGTTTTGCTAAGGTTGCTATCATATAATAGCACAGACTAGGTGGCTTACACAACAGAAATTTATCAACTCCAGAGTTCCAGAGTCCATAGAAGTCTGAGATCAACGTGTCACTAGACTGGTTCCTTCTAAGGGCTATGAGGAAGAACTCATTCCAGGCCTCTCTCCTAATTTCTGGTCATTTGTTGGAAATATTTGTCTTGCAGATGCATTACACTCAGTAGCTGACTTTATCTTCACATGGTGTTCTCCCTGTGTGTGCATATCGATGTCCAAGTTTATCCTTTTTATAAGGACAGCAGTCCTATTGGAATAGGGACCCTACTTGTTCCAGTATACCTTTATCTTAACTAGTTACCTCTGCAATGATCTCATTTTCAAATAAGATCACATTCTTAGGTACTAGGGGTTAGGATTTCAACTTATGAATTTGAGGAGTGGAATATAATTAAACCCCCAAAATACTTAATGAATAAACTGTCAGATTACATGCCAGGGACCTTAGATGCACCTAGACAGTGAGACTTAATATATTTATCATAATATATTTATCATAATGACTAACTTATTTTCTGTATTCTTCATAGCTGTATTTGGAGGTTTAGCACAAGTATCTCATAGTGAATTCAGAAGCTTATCTTTAAAGTTTAAGGAGTGTAGAATGGAGTATTAAAACCTAAGTGAAAACACTTGTGTGATGGATGACCTCTGTGATCTTTTACTCCCTTTTTTATTTTTTAAATTAATTAATTAATTAATCATGAGTTTTAATCATCATTAAATATGGAACAAATAACCCAGTTAATTAATTAATTAAGTAGTTTAGAGCACACATGTGCAAGTAGGGTAAGAGGCAGAGAGAAAGAAAATCTCAAGCAGACTCCTGCAGAGCTTGGAGCCAGATGCAAGGCTCAGTCTCAGGACCCTGTGATCATGACCTGAACCAAAACCCATAGTCAGATGCTCAGTCCACTAAGCTACCCAGACAATCCTTTCCCTTTCTTTTAAGAGGACTTGTGGTGAAGAATTGAATGTATAGTAGTATGATTTCTCCCTCTCCCTCCTCCTCTCCAATTTTTCCATTTCACTTCCTATTTCTTTGTATATGTTCTTAGAGAGCCCAGGAACATAGAAGACAGACCTTTTCAAATCAAAGAGACTGACAGTCAGCAAGAAGTCAGACCACAGGGAGTAAAGCTCCCAGGTCTAAGATGTAACCTTGTGTCTTTTTGCAAAAAGGAAAATTGACCCTCACTATAAGCCATAGCTTATGGACTATACACGGAGTATCCAGGGCTTTGAAAACACAGCATGCCTAATACAAAAATGTGTATTCTACCACGTATAATAACTAATACAAAATAAGAGAATAGCGTTGCTGGATACAATTTATTCTAGTCTTCATGCTAAAAATAATATATCCTAAAGAGCATAGATTTTTTTCTTCTTAGTAGGTGGAAAGGAATGTCAAGAGATAGAGTGTAAACTGTATAATATAAAATGTGACTTTTTAAATTTTTTTTTTTATTTATTTATGATAGTCACAGAGAGAGAGAGAGAGAGGCAGAGACACAGACAGAGGGAGAAGCAGGCTCCATGCACCCGGAGCCCGATGTGGGACTCGATCCCGGGTCTCCAGGATCGCACCCTGGGCCAAAGGCAGGCGCCAAACCACTGCGCCACCCAGGGATCCCCTAAAATGTGACTTTTTAAAAAATATTTATTTATTTATTTATTTATTTATTTATTTATTTATTTATTTATTATAGAGAGAGAGAGAAGCAGAGACACAGGAGGAGGGAGAAGCAGGCTCCTTGCCAGGAGCTTGACATGGGACTCAATCCCGGGACTCCAGGATCACGCCCTGGGCCAAAGGCAGGCGCTAAACCGCTGAGCCACTGAGGGATCCCCAAAATCTGACTTTTTTTTTTTACCAGTTAATCACTCCTATTGTTTTTGAAAATTTCTTGCACTCACCATATGTCATGCACCAAATTTCTTGCACTCACCTCATGTCATGAAGGAGACATGATTGATAAGAAGGAAGGAAGGATATCTCAAGCTTGAAAAAATAGCAGAACATAGAAGTTAAATCTGAGGGGAGAAGCATGAAATAAGATTCAGAACAAGCATAGAACAATTATAGCTAAAACACATTCCAAAATATGAAGATGCAATAATAAAAACAATTTTAATTTTTGACCCTATTTGAAATTTAAAACCACATTAAATATCCTAGCACTGGGCAAAAAGGAGGTGATAGGAAAGTACAAAGAAAGAGATTATTGGGAGCCACAGGTTTAGCTGCTAAGGTCATAGTATTATGATCCATGAATAGGAGCTTTCTAGAATTTTATACACCTATTGTGAATGTGTGTATGTTCATATAAAATGTATTTTCTTAAGCTCTAGTCTAATTGTGTTTTTCAGGATTGATAAGGAATTGAGAGGGAAAATGTATGTGAGAACATCTACCATAACACTTGACATAATAGGGCCTTAAAAATAGAAGTCAATTTCTGGTGTTGGTTCATTAGTATTAGTATTTCATTTTGATTGCATAATTTTCACCTATATATTCTAAAATGTAAAATCACATCAAAGAAATAAAAACAAGACAAAGAGCAGCTTGTTTCCAAAATACTCTTAAATCTCAGAAAAGAGTATGTGATTGTCTTGACATTGTTGTTGATTGCTGTGTGTGTGTGTGTGTGTGTGTAGGGTGTGGTGGGTGTGGTCTAGAAAAACAGTTGTATATATTCTCAGGGGAAAAAGGTGAGGTTGGGCAGAGGATAAGTGACATGAGACCATTTTATTTTTTTGCCTGGAATTCTTTTCCTATGGCATGTAACTTCATAAATAGAACCCTGTACGGTCAGGGAATTTCTCTTTATAGATATTTTGAAGAAAATCTTTATTTTGAGGATGACTTTTCCATAATTGGTCAAAGAAATGCAGAAGTCTCCAGAAGATAGTGATAGGGAATGGAACTTCATTGGTCAACTCAAGTTCCATTTGAGCAGGTTTATTCCATTTATTATTAATACAACCTATATAAATTGAAAGTCCAGTTTTAGTCAGCATTTCTTATAAAGAGATAATCACTATTGATAGCCAGCACTAAAAAGTAATCTTTATTTTTTCTTTTTCAAGTTTTTATTAAATTCCAGTTATCTAGCATACAGTGTAATATTAGTTTCAGATGTAGGGTATAGTGATTCATAACTCATGTACAGCGCTCCATGCTCTCACAACAAGTGCCCTCCTTAATACCCACCATCTGTTTAACCCATCCTCCCCACCTTCCTGCCAGTACCCCTCAGTTTGTTCTGTATGGTTAAGAGTCTGTTTCATGATTTGCCTCTTTTTTTTTCTTTTTTTCACCTATGTCCATCTGTTTTGTTTCTTATATTCAGCTTCTGCTCAGTGAAGGAATAATCAATAAGATTAAAAAGCAACCTTTGGAATGGGAGAAGATGTTTGCAAATTGTGTATCTGATAAAGGGACACTATCCAAAATATATAAACTTAAAAAAATGAACTTAAAAACCTGAACACTGACAAAACAAATAAAACAGTTAAAAAGTGGGCAGAAGACATAAGTAGACATTTTTTTCCAAAGAAGACATACAAATGACTAACAGATATGAAAAGGTGCTCAATATTACTCAGCATCAGGGACATACAAATCAAAATGACACAAATATCACCTCACATCAGTCAGAATAGCTAAAATTAACACAAGAAACAACAGGTGTTGGTGAGGATGCAGGAAAAGGGGAACCCTCTTACACTCTTGGTGAGAATGCAAACTGGTGCAGCCATTCTGGAAAAGCGTATGGAGTTTCCTCAAAAATTAAAAATAGAACTACCCTACAATCCAGCAATTGTACTACTAGGTACTTACCCAAAGGATAAAAAAATACTGATTTAAAGGGGTACATGCACCCTGGTGTTTATAGCAGCATTATCAGCAATAGCTACATTATGAAAAAAGTCAAACTTACATCTCTACAAAAACATTAAGGACCTTTAATTAATTATCAGTTATACATTTTTACAACTCTCTCTCTTTTTTTGTCCTAAATTACAAAGAGGCAAAAGCATCTTACTCTTCAAGTCCCCAATATTTTCCTCCTTCTTGTTCCAATCTTTGTAGCATTTCCCCTGCCTCCATCTTTTTCTATCCTATTCTCTTGGATCTCTCAGCTTTCTTGAATACATTCCTTTCTCTGTTTTCCCTCGTAAATTATTTTCTGCTTTCCTTATATCAACTGTTTTACAAAAATTAAGTCTTGAAAGATTTCCCTACTCCAGATTTTCTTGTCCCATATCACTTTGCTAATTCTTTTCTATCTTACAGAAACAACAATAAAAGAAAGCCATCTAATTTCTAAATTGTCACCAGTATAACTTAGATAAGGATCACACATTTCAAGAATTACTTCCTTTTGTATGGGTAAATGTTATATTAGTGAGTGTATACTTAAGAGAGAAAGAACTTTAGATATTTCAAAACAGGAAGGTTTTTGGTATGTGGGTGTGTGAGTGTATGGTCCATCTATCTATCATTTGTTATCTATTTTTTTTGATAATGGGGAATTAAGAACATGTAAAATCATTAGAAGAGCTAGAAGAAAAAGGTTAAGAAGGCCATAATTAGCTCTCAGTTCTTGTTTTAGATGTACAAGAGCTAGGATCTTGCAGTGACTGAAAAGTTCCAGGTTCTATAATCCCTGCTCTCCTCTACACAGAAACAGGTTATTTATAGAGAACGAACCAGACATTAAGGACTCTTCTGTTTAGTGAAGTTCACCTTCTAGCCTTCTGTATTGAAGAAGCAAAATGTCTTCTGTGTCCTTTCTGCTCCCTACTTCTCTTGCAGGTGTCTATTGTTAATGGAATCTAGTTCTGATCCTTATAGGCAGGGATCCTTCGATCCAAGATTCCAGTGTTTTTATTATGAAGTATAGAAGATATAAGTTGTGAAGTGACACTAACAATTTGGCAGAACCCACAACACAGTCACTTCCTACTTTGTCTTTTTTCTTAAAATACTTTTCTTTTCCATTTAAATATCCAAACAGAAGGAATGGTCACAAACTATCCCTTATGTCGAGGGGTGAAAGTCATAATTTTATATTTGCTTAATGTCAAAAAATGTACCTCTTGTACACCTATCTTGATATGTATTGAGTAATATATAGAAGTGCTGAATCATTATATTGTACACCTGAAACTAATGTAACATTGTATTGTAACTACACTTTTTTTTTTTTTTTAATTTACTTCCCATGGCTACTTTCTCAAGAAGATATAGAAGGAAGATCTCATCAAAGAGGAAATAAGCAGGGAAGCCTGGGTGGCTCAGCAGTTGAGTGTCTGTCTTTGGTTCAGGGTGTAATCCTGGATCCAGGGATCAAGTCCCACATTGGGCTTTCTGGGAGGAGCTTGCTTTTCCCTCTATCTATGTCTCTGTCTCTCTCTGTGTGTACCTCATGAATAAGTAAATAAAAATCTAAAACATAAAATAAATTTTAAAAAGAGGGAATAAGCAAAGATGTGGAATCCAGGAAAGAAGATATCTATCTATTACAAAACTGAAAAGAAGAGAATTCTTAGATTGGTGGTAAAGGGAAGTCTCAAGTGATATGTATATATCAGTGTCTCAGAGAGCCAGTCCAGGTTGAAGCTGGAGGATGATATGGTCCAAAAAAAACCGTTTCCAAGAAAACCCTAGCCCCTGATAAATCACATAAAGTCTCTGACCATATATCAAGGTGTTTTAGAGTTCTTTTTCATTTTTAGTTCATTTAGGGAAAGTGATTGATAGGTAAACATCTAAATGAGGCAAAAATGGGGGTGAAGAGTGGGGAGATGTGTAGGAAGATAATGTAATCATAGTATGGCATGTATCTCAGTTGTGAATAATACTATGAATTATTATGTATTTCATAATAATGAAAATATATAATGCAAATTTAGTCCCAGATTTTAGTATGAATACATTTGGAGAATGCCTAACATATGACTAATGTAGTGGGAGTTGATGAGAGTGCCAAACAATCACTTTATGTGCTAGGAAGTCAGTAGGTAACATGTGTAGTTAAAAAGTCAATACATTGTATTATAAGTATGTAATTTATAAATACAGAGATGAATAGTTCCTCAAATAATTAGAAATGTGTTTTTCTCTGTGAGTCAGAATAGGGAGTTGGAGAGTAGTAGGTAGGCACTGTTGTTTTTTATATGTCTTACATTACAGTGAATCTAAACAATAAGACATATTTTTAAATCAAGGGGAAAAAAAGATAAGAATAATTTTTAAAGTTGTCTAGCATTTTATTCTAAGCTGAGAATAACATTTGGGCACTGTGACCAAATAGGTAATTAAAAATAAATTATATTAGAGATAAAATCTCTACTTGTCTTTATATTAAATCAGACAGTGGAAAGATAAAGAATGTGAAATAATAAAGACCAGGTTGCATTTGTGCATATGAATGTGATACCATTAGCACTTACTTTTGACAGCACATATGCAGCTAAAAATACATGCATACATCTAAAGATGCTAAGTATTTCTACCACCATATGCATATGTAACATATTCACATCAAAGTTAATTGATGTGTTAGCATTCTAAAAATAAGTACCAGATTTTACAAAATTCATCTACCTTATATATTTCCTACTTCAAGGCTTCAAGGCCTGATTGGGCCGTTTATCCCTTTACGCAGTTCCTACTCAGAAGAATATGCTGCTTGGTGTGGCAATTAACCACATAAATAGATTAAATAGCGTTTTCTCAGAACTTCTCAGTTTTGTGCACAAACCTTCTCATAGAACAGTGATCCTCAGAATATGTTCTTCAGGAAAAAATTATTACCACAAGTTCTCCTTAAAAAGAATAGTTTTATGACAAATAAATTGGGGAAACAACATACATGACACTTTCATCTTGAATACTGACCAAGAGGACTTAATGTATCTCCCAGTTTGATGAAACCTCAGGCGGGTTTCTTCCTAATTATAAGTCTCTCACCTCCCTTTACTTCTTTTATTTTGTTTTTTAAGATTTTATTTATTTATTCACAAGATATACAGAGAAAGGCAGAGACATAGGCAGAGAGAGAAGCTGGCTACCTGGGAGCCCAAAGGGGGACTTGATCCCAGGACACTGGGATCACAATCTGAGTCAAAGTCTGGTGTTCAACCATTGAACCACCCAGGTGCCCCCATCTATTGCATTTTAATAGTTGAAATAAACACTCAGACAATTTTTGTCCTAAAATTTTGATTGTAGAGCAAACAGATGTATTTACTTTATGACTAAAGGCTTAGTCTGGGTTTCCTCTCTAAATGTCCTCTTGGTCATGCATACTTCTCTCCTGTGCCACACAATATATAAATATGGTTTTATACTCCCAGTATCCTAAACCAATATGAAAATTTTATGATCATGAACCTGAAGCTGGGTGACTGGGCGGCCTGGTCAGTGAGGCCTCAGACTCAGGATCCTGCTCCAGTCCTTATCTCAGGGTCCTGGGATCAGCAGGGAGTCCCCTTGAGGATTTCTTTCCCTTTCCCTCTGCCTTTTCCCCCACTCTCATGCTCTCTCAAGCACAAGCACTCCCTCTTTCTCTCTCTCTCTAAAATAAATAAACAAATCTTAAAAAGAAACTATTCTGGAGCTTATTTGCACTTGCTGTTGTCAATGCTGGGAAGTGTTTCTCTTGTCATCTTTTCTGACTTCCTATGAAAATACAAAGTGTTCCTCCGGCACCCACTGCCTCTGTCTTCTTGAAAGTCCCATAAAAGATTCTCTTTAAAAAACACATACTTTGCATTTCTGGGTTAGCTTGTATCATTGCTTATCTTTGTATTTCACTCTCAGTTTCAATTTAATCAGGTTTTATGAATTCTGAATTACTTGTATTTTGCCTTCTGCTTCATTTATCACCAATCACAGAAGACTCATGGAAGTTGACTTGTTTTGTTCTGTTTTTTTGCTTGTTTTCAAGATAATATTAAAGACACTCATGTTGTTAGGTCGTACACATATTTTTAACTGCATTTTTAAGCCAAATATTATTTCCTGTGGCTGATGCATTTCTTTCTAAATGCAAACATAGATTTTCAGAAGTAGCATGAAGTCTTCAGAAAAAGCAGAACCCTGAGGTAGAGGTGGTATCCCTTCAGAGGGCTCATCTTACTTATTTTTATTTTATGTTAGCTGTGAAGAAATGGCACCAACTACTCATATTACACAAGACTGATTTTTCTGCTTCCTGTATAAGCAAGATCAGTTTTTAACAAATGTCTCTAGACTTAATATTCTTAACGTTGATGCTGTAAAAGCTAGGAATATGGAAGTGGGATGTAATCATACTTCCATACTGAGGCACAACTAATGATCACAGTCATTGAAGACAGATAATGTCCACCTTTTATAATGACATTTGTGAATTTTTACATGCACATACTAAGTTGGAGAAATTCCTCTGGGTATATGTCCTTAATATTCAAATAATTGGATCTATTTTCTTGCATTTGCATTAATGTTGGTCCTTTATTTGAATTGTGTCATCCCATATCTGCTGGAATCCACAGACTTTCCAGTTAGTTTTGTTAGAGCATTTTCTTTTGTCAATTTGTCACCATATTGCAGGTAAGAACCATAACAGAGAGAACCACCACTATATGAAATTTGAAATTTTTATCCCACTGGAAAGGATTATCAGCTGAAAAAGGCTACTCCTTCCATTCTCCCAGAAAAAATAAATGAGAAGAAATGGATGTCAACTTCTCATAGCTTTTTATTTATTTGTTTCTTTGTTTCCTAGACTCTTTTCCAAGAAAATATTTAATGAACAAAGGAACCATTTGTTAGAGATTGCTTTGGGGAAATTTTATTCCCAGATAGGAAAATGTCTTTAAGAGACATTAGAATTCCTGCTGGACATGGACTCTGTCTAGAGAAAAATCTCTGAAGTTAGAAGCTGAAGATCTTATTTGTGAACATTAAACTGGCTCATATTTTGTCAAACATATCATCTCTGCTTTTTAATTTTCCTTTGTGATTTGAAGGTATGCAATTCACCGATTTTAAAATAGTTGGGGTCCCCACTTATGCTAATAAATAGGTGGAATAAAGTATGTTGATGTCTTGAGACATCGATTGCTAGTGACTGTGCTGACAAACACTTTTGCGTCCTCTCTAAATTCTCTGTAATAGTATTTACTCTTCTATTAGTCACATAACTGCATGGAGGAAAAACCTTCTCAGTTTTTAATTGCACTTGTTTACTGTAAATTACTCTTATGAAAATATTCCCACGTATTTGCCTGTGCAACTGTGCATGTAATTGCATTTTGGCAAGAGTGCAAAAATACATCCCTTTTGAAAATGAAGTCTACGGGGTACTTTTACAAAAAATGACATTTTAGCTTGACTTTTAGTTGAAATTTCTATTGTACATATAAAACTGACAAGCTGACAGTCTTGTCATCTGAGCTTCTCCAGCTACAAGATCGGTACAAAACAGATGCTTCTAGATTTTTTTCTGACATTGATCATTTTTCGGACATTCCATGTTTAAGGCTAAAGAGAGATCTCTTGTAAATGCCTCACAACCTGCTATAGGCATGCTCATGTACCTCTCAAAGCCCATCAACAGAGTCATATGCAAATAATATTAAAAGATGCAGTTGCTGTTGTAACAGGGAGATGAATTGGAGGTTTTTCCAGAATAAGGGTAGAAGGCTGAGCTGAAGGATTGCTGTCTGTATCTACTTATCCACAACCTATCAAAAGGTGGCAACCCAGGCAATCAACTCACTCATGAGCAAATGACAGCTGTCTCAAGTTTCTAGTCATCATTACTAAATAGGAATATTTTTGAAGTAAAAAAAGTAAGTTTGATAAATATATACTCACAAGAGTACAAAAAAATTATATAATTATGGTACTCTATGCCATACCATTTATTTCTCAGAATAAGAAGTACTTTGTATGTGGATTCTGGGCCTGCAAATAGTTTTTGTTTTTCCAGGTGGAGGTCACAAGGGATTTTACAGGTTTAGGCCAAGTGATTTGGCAATGGTAAATGAAACACTAGCAAAAGGAGAAAAACGGGAAAATTCATGATGTTTCTTCTTTTGGGCTTTAACCTTAATTCTGCTTTTGACATTATTGACCTTTCTTTCTATAATAAAACCCCAAATTACCTTGCCAAATTTTTCTGCTAGAATGTTCTGGTTTAGTCAAATATAATTACACTATAGCTTTATTCTATATGTCTATCCATCTCCTGTGACTTTATTTATTCTAGTCTGTCATTTTAGAAGCCCTACTCATTGCATAGAAGTGGACCATTTCTGTCCACAGGGAACTCCTGCTCAATGATTCTTACTCCATTCCTAGATTCCATTTGTACTTGATTGGATTAACGTCTCTCACTCTAACTGTTCATAAGCAAACCACTCAGGCCTTTCAAGAGTTGTTTCCCTGACTTAAGCTTCTTTACATTTCTATTATGCCTTGAACAGGGTAGCCATGCACATTTCTTAATAAAGTGTTTTATAATAGGCTTACTGGCAGTGAGATATAATAGCTAACTATTAGGAAGAATTCTCCTATCTGATTTAAACTCATGGCCCCCAGTTATCTTTATCAAAGGGGGATTAAAACAAAGGCTCTAGGTGCTGAAGTTAAAACAAAAAAAAAAAAAGCAAGGCAGTAGGGGGAAAAGATAGATGACTACTAGTCAAACACTCAGAATACTGGCCTTGTGAGTGAGTTTAAGGGTTTCTGGCAACTAGGACAATAGCTATAAAATGAGAGGATCTGTTTTAGAATCAAAATAGATATTATTTAAATGCACATTTTTTCCTTTTTGAAAATATATTTAAATATTGGTACAAAGAACTTGGAAGTGGGAAGAATAAATGTGTGTATTTTGACAAATATCCCCAGATAATTTAGAAATACACTTTATATATTTCATTCCACAAAGAAACAATAACATGAAGGTATTATGGAAGAGCCATAGATAGAGGAGATACAAGATTCACTTGTCCACAAGACTATAAACATGGTAATGGCAGTGGTTGTGTGTAACTTCACCTTTGTAATTCCTGGGCCTAGTATAGTGCATGTCAGATAATACTTGCATAATGAATCTGTGTTGTTAAAAAAAAGAACAACAACTCTAGTTCCACGAGTTTCACAACAGGTATAATATAACTACAATGTCTGTAGTTAGATATATCTGGGAAATGTTGAATTAAATAAGGTTGGCAAAGTCTTTTTCAACATCTTCTCAAAAATGTAAACATCCTTTGTAAGTTTTCAAAAGAATTTATGTTTTCCAAACTTATTCAACCAAAGAATCCTATCCCTGCATTTATTGAGGGACTCTAAAGAGGCTCTGATTTCATGTAATAAACTATTGGGCACATTGAATTAACTACTAAAAATTTAAAAAAACAAACAAACAAACCATAGATTATAAAATGAGTCAAGTAATAGGTCATCTATGCTATATTTTGACATTATTTCTCTGAACACTTAGCTTTATTATTTACCATTTTATGTTTAAAACTATAATTCAGCTTTTTAAGAAATAAAACTGAATATAGGATTTTCTGATTATTCTCTGGATAATGAAGTGTGACACTAACTCACATTTCTTTATCTAACAATTACCTGTAGAAATGAAGATATTCTATATGCAAAATTCAATTTTACATTCTGAAAGAACAGGCCATTCAATACATTTGCTCTTTCAACAATCTGAATTAGAACCTAGATCTCACCTTACCAGCAGTGGGTCTTCATATATACTCCTTGATAGTACATTTATGTCTATCCTTTGATCTCCTATTTCAAAAATTCTCTTTTGAACAGGATCCTTGAAATGAGGCTAGTAACTTTGACACTCTATTTCATGTAAGCCTAAATTTAAAAACATTAATAATTATGAGATATTCCTGTCAATTAGCCTAAGTAGAATTATTGCTTTCAGGTCTGCCTTCAGCTTGAATAATCACTCCATTAAATTACTGAAAGAGATAACATTTCATCTGTATTTATCAAAGAGGAGAAAAAATACTGATATTTTAATACCTTGCCAGAAATTTTAATGATTTTTCTATAGAAATGAGCCACTGTTTTGCAGTCTTGAAAATTTATTAAATATTTTAAAAATCTTGTCAAAAACCAGATCCACAATAAAAAGCTACATCCAAAGTGATGTATATACTTTATTTGACCTTCCATATATTGAAAATCATTATGAATTCATAGATGTTTAATAAAGAAAATTAAATATAGAAAAGTAAAGAGAATAGTCTAACCAAATCTCTTGTACTGTTCATTTCACCAATATAAGTACAATCTTGTGTCACCTCAAGTATTATATACTCTCCCACTACTGAATTATATTGAAGAAAATCCCAAGCATCATATTATTTCTTCCATAAGTATTTTAGCAAGTTATGTAGTTTCATACAATGTATATTTTGCAACAAGTGCAATCATTTTTATCTCAATTTTATTTTTTTCTTTAAATTTTAATGACATCTCCCCCATGCTGATTCCAGTTTCCTAAAATGACTCTTCTCTAGTTTCTCCCAGGATACACTTTTTCTTATCATAATGGCATTTCTATATTGTCCTTGTTTTTTTTTTTTTTTTTAATTAAGTCATTTTATTACTACATTTAGCAGAAATTCCTCTAAGTTCCTGGGAAATGGAAAATATTTACCATCTTTGCAGGAAGTCTAGTCTAAAGAATAGATGAAACCTCTGCTTACCCTGCTTTTTTTGTTCAAAATTCAGATACTAGCAGTTAAAAATGATTCATTTTCCATTATTCATTATAGTTTTAAGATTGTTTGAAATAGACCAATAAATAGGTCAAAGAACTCTAAATTCTTTTTGTGGGCATCTATTGCATTGTTTTTAATCTGGAAGTTGACTATTTTTTCTACCCTTTCTAGTATATATTTCAACGTAATCGCATAACCATGAGTGATGAGGAAAAGCACCTCTGTACAAAAAGAAAAAAAAATCTAATAAAGATACAGCAAAAGACTTTTTTTTAAGTTCACCACTTTACTGTTCTTACTAAATAATGCATTCAAGCTAACACCATTATATTAAAAATTGATAAGAAATTGAATATTTACAGTAGCCAAAGTGTCATTGGGGGTAATATAAAGCTTTGTAATGGAGAAATTAGACTATAACCACTTGAACACCCAAATTAATTTTATCCAATTAATAGAAAGATAAATAAGACATATGTGTATATTAATGGGATATAATGTCTTGCCTATTGTCAGCCTTATTTTTATGCTTATAATGTCTTGCTTATTGTCAGCCTTATTTTTAACATGTTCTTGCCTAACTATTAAATCTGAATTTAGTCAAGTCCATAGATCTAAATTTTTCATTATAAGAAATGTGGAGAATAGAGGGATATGTAAAAGACATTAACAGGACTCATTAGGTACATCCAAAAGAGGAAATGGACCATTTTCTCTGAACAACTTCATGACATAAAACATAAAGGGATGGAAGTAGTGTTTTAGCTTAAAAGAGATTTAAGAGATGTAATATCCAACTCCTTACTGTGGAAGGACATTTCAGGGACAGCTGAGGAAATTTAAATACAAACTAAATATAGATATTAAGGGACTATAATAGTTTGGGTCTATGATAATGATACTGTGGTTATGGGAGAAAAAGGTGCTAATATATTTGTGGTGCATCCTAAAGTTAACAGTGCAATTACATGCATGCTTTAGAATCCTTCATGAAAACATAGAGTAAAAATGACAGAATTTACAATGTAATGGACTTGGAGGGCATGACGCTAAGTGGAATAAGTCAGACAGAAAAGATCAGTACCATATGATTTCACTTAATGTGGGGGAACTAAGCAAACATGCAAAGAAACACTCACAGATACAGAGAATAGATTGGTAGTGGCCAGAGGTTGGGGGAGGGTGGGACAGGGAAGGAGTCACAAGATACAAACTTCTGGTTTTAAACTAGCTAAGTCCAGGGGATGTAATATACAGCATTGCAACTACAGTTCATAATACTGTATTGCATATTTGAAAGTTGCTAAGAGAATAAATTTTAAAAGTTCTCATCACAAGAAAAAAATTATAACTGTATATGGTGATGGATGTTAACAGGATTTATTGGCAGTGATCGTTTCACAATATATACAAATATCAAATGGTTATGTGGTACACCTGAAACTAATAAATGTATGTTAAAAAATAAATGTTATATGCCAATTATATCCTATGGCAAGATTATAGTCACTAAATCTTGTTGCTATTGTACATGAGTTTGTTTTTATTTTTTTCTCTAATTTTAGGTGAATTTGAAATTTTCTTAATAAACAGTTTTAAAAAACAGAAGTACTTTTAGATATCCTCTTCCTTTAGGACAGTGATTCTCAGTCGTGCCTGTGTGTTAGACCATCTGGGAAACTTTAGAGCTAACAGTGCACAAGTCCCATTCCAGATCAAATAAATCACAGTGATGAGCATGGGACTTGGCAATTCTTTTTCAAAATCCTCAGATGATTCTAATGTGCATCAAGGGTAGAGAATGATACCTTAGGATACGAAAACTGAATTTTCTTAATAAAGCATAGGAAAGAGTAGGCTGGGAAATCATATAGCTATTTATGTTTTTCTTGCTCCTCATAAATTAGGCAGATAGCACTGAAGCACAGGTTATTTCAAGGTGCCATGTGGCACATCAGCCTCCATTTGCTGTGGGATATGTTGTTAGGAAGAGAGAATAGCCAGAGAGCAGAAGTTGATATCCTTGTACACTGTTTCATGTTCCAAGAAGGAATATTCCATGCTCATGGATTGGCAGAATTAATATTGTGAAAATGTCAATGTTACCCAGGGCAATATACACGTTTAATGCAATCCCTATCAAAATACCATGGACTTTCTTCAGAGAGTTAGAACAAATTATTTTAAGATTTGTGTGGAATCAGAAAAGACCCCGAATAGCCAGGGGAATTTTAAAAAAGAAAACCATATCTGGGGGCATCACAATGCCAGATTTCAGGTTGTTCTACAAAGCTGTGGTCATCAAGACAGTGTGGTACTGGCCAAAAACAGACACATAGATCAATGGAACAGAATAGAGAACCCAGAAGTGGACCCTGAACTTTATGGTCAACTAATATTCGATAAAGGAGGAAAGACTATCCATTGGAAGAAAGACAGTCTCTTCAATAAATGGTGCTGGGAAAATTGGACATCCACATGCAGAAGAATGAAACTAGACCACTCTCTTTCACCATACACAAAGATAAACTCAAATGGATGAAATATCTAAATGTGAGACAAGATTCCATCAAAATCCTAGAGAAGAACACAGGCAACACCCTTTTTGAACTCGGCCATAGTAACTTCTTGCAAGATACATCCACGAAGGCAAAAGAAACAAAAGCAAAAATGAACTATTGGGACTTCATCAAGATAAGAAGCTTTTGCACAGCAAAGGATACAGTCAACAAAACTCAAAACAACCTACAGAATGGGAGAAGATATTTGCAAATGACATATCAGATAAAGGGCTAGTTTCCAAGATCTATAAAGAACTTATTAAACTCAACACCAAAGAAACAAACAATCCAATCATGAAATGGGCAAAAGACATGAAGAGAAATCTCACAGAGGAAGACATAGACATGGCCAACACGCATATGAGAAAATGCTCTGCATCACTTGCCATCAGGGAAATACAAATCAAAACCACAATGAGATACCACCTCACACCAGTGAGAATGGGGCAAATTAACAAGGCAGGAAACAACAAATGTTGGAGAGGATGCAGAGAAAAGGGAACCCTCTTACACTGTTGGTGGGAATGTGAACTGGTGCAGCCACTCTGGAAAACTGTGTGGAGGTTCCTCAAACAGTTAAAAATAGACCTGCCCTACAACCCAGCAATTGCACTGTTGGGGATTTACCCCAAAGATACAAATGCAATGAAACGCCGGGACACCTGCACCCCGATGTTTATAGCAGCAATGGCCACAATAGCCAAACTGTGGAAGGAGCCTCGGTGTCCAACGAAAGATGAATGGATAAAGAAGATGTGGTTTATGTATACAATGGAATATTCCTCAGCCATTAGAAACGACAAATACCCACCATTTGCTTCAACGTGGTTGGAACTGGAGGGTATTATGCTGAGCGAAGTAAGTCAATCGGAGAAGGACAAACATTATATGTTCTCATTCATGTGGGGAATATAAATAATAGTGAAAGGGAATATAAGGGAAGGGAGAAGAAATGTGTGGGAAATATCAGAAAAGGAGACAGAACGTAAAGACTGCTAACTCTGGGAAACGAACTAGGAGTAGGTAGAAGGGGAGAAGGGCGGGGGGTGGGAGTGAATGGGTGACGGGCACTGGGGGTTATTCTGTATGTTAGTAAATTGAACAGCAATAAAAAATAAATTTAAAAAAAAAAAAGGAGTGCAAGCTCTCAAGTGTAACCTAAATCTCACTTCCAGATCACTCTACCCAAGCCCCACACTACTGGATATCCAAATTAATAAACTCTGGCCAATTTGTTTCATTTCTCTGAGAATGTAGATTAAACTAGAATTCAGTTTGATTTCACCATTATAATGGTCAAGTTTTTGTGGAATCCCCACCATATGAGTACAGTAACATAGGTTAGTAAGGAGTTGAATGTATAAAGAGATAACTTTCAAAAAATAGATTAAGTGTGGGAATGAGAGGTCATTCAGGACAAAAGTGCCCTCTATGAATTCCAAGTACAAAGTTTTGTAATAGAGGTTTTACAACCACTGAACGAAGACCTGAGGGCCAAGTCACTTGCCACTAACGATTTGAGCTCATAACGCGGGAGACAATTTAGTCTGTCATAAAACTTCAACTTCCACATCCTGTATTTATGGTTCTCACCTGGATTACACATTAGAATCATCTCAAAGACTCAAATGAGTAACTCTCAAGGGAAGTCCTTAGATGGCTCTCAGGTTATCTAAAGGTGTGTACTCCTCAGGAAGCACATCTAAAATATACAAATCTCACATCTGTTCTGCAAATACTCTCAAGAATAATGGGCTCCCTTTCTATTTCAGTTTCCAAATATCAAGTGAGCTCCTCTCACTGATCAACTTTAACTTGGAAGCACTCTACAATCCGTAGTCCTTGTCTCCTTTATATCGTAGAAGGGAATTTAGAAAGGGATGATAGGGGACCCCTGGGTGGCTCAGCGGTTGAGCGTCTGTCTAAGGCTCTGGGTGTGATCCTGGAGACCTGGGACTGAGTCCATCATCAGGTTCCCTGCATGGAGCCGGCTTCTCCCTCTGCCTGTGTGTCTCTGCCTCTGTGTGAGTGTGTGTGTCTCTCATGAATAAATAAATAAAATCTTTAAAAAAATAGAAAGGGATGAGGATATTACCAAATTAACAACAAATAATCCAGTGCTTAGAGCTAAAAGGTTGATATTACAGGTGTTACAGGAGCATAAGTGTAAATGGGCAGGTAAAGTTAAGATTTTCTGAAATAACACCAGAAACAAATCTGGAAAGGAGAACAAATTAAAAAGTTGAAGATGATTAAGGTAGGAAAATGCCATGGACAAAGTAAAAAAAAAATACTGAGGTGTTTAAGAACAGCATTTTTAAAATTTTTATTTTCAGTATGTTATTAATATATAATTTTCATACAACAAAATGCCATATCTAAAGTACAATTTTGATAATTTTATAGATACAATTATCCAGTTCAACATAACAAATATTTCCATTACCCCAAAAGTTGCCCTGTGCCCCCTTTATGTCAATCCATTTTTCCAGAGGTAGCTGTCCTTCTAATTCTTATTATCATAGATAAATTTTGCTGCTCTTTGAATTTTTATAAATGATATCAAATATATGTAATCTTTGTATGTGGCTTCATTCAACATTCTGCTTTCATGTTTTTGCATATAGCTGTATTTGTCTTTTATTTCTGTGCCATAAATCAGTATATAAATAAACCAAAAGTAGTTTTACTTTTCTAAAGGTTTTTATTTTAAAAGGGAGTATTTTATGCATCTATGAAAATTTTATGCATCTCTAGATGATAATATGTTTTTTTCTTTTGTTAAGGTGATGAATTATATTGGTTAACTCTGGGATCCTTGGAAACAACCTGATCCTTTGGATTATTCTTTTAAGATTTCTAACTTAGCAAGGTCATAGTAGTGTTAAATCTAAGGCTCATTATTCCCCACTACTGAGGCAAGACCCTTCTGTGTGCTCTACCAATGCCATAAATCATGAGGCTTTCCAGTCTGGCTGGTAAGAATAATCACTCTTCCCTTGCATGAATGCTAATAGTTTTGAGTGGTTCTTTCCTTAGTCCTAAGTAGTTTCTTCATACAAATGCACTGATCAGTAGTAAGCTGCATACTCAAAGAGGACACTCTACACTTCTCTAGCATTCTTTTTCAGTGCAGATCTCCCCTTTCTGCTACTCTGTGTTGTGAATTCTAGCTGGGTTGGTCTTCACAGACTCTCAATTTTGTCTTTTAGCTCAGGGAATCTGCAGGTCCCTCCTGGGTTCTCCCTCACTGCAAGACTCCTAAAGAGTCTGGTAATGTTTACCTCTTTTTTTTCCCTAGCTCCCATGATTCACTACTCTTCATTGTCTGATATCCAGTGTCTTGAATATAATTTCATATAATTTATCCAGTTTTGGAGTTTTAGGCAGGAAGGTAAACCTTAATACTGTTACTCCCTCTTGGTCAGAGGTAAAAATCTTTCCCAGTAAAATATTGCTTCACAGAATATTACCCTTGGAGCAGCACCTTGTTTAGGAACATTGAATTAAATTATTTTTATAGACTCAATTGTCCTGATTCTAAAGTATTGGTATAATCATATCTTATAAGTCCATTTTAAATCACTATATACAAATTATAGAAGACAATGAACTAATGTATATGATATATATATCTTAACAAAGTAAAAATAATGGTTTATTTGATAAATATTGAAAGTGGAAAGTAGGAGAGACATAGAGGAATGTAGGGAGAGTTCCTCCTCTTACATAGTAAATCAAGAAAAATTCTTTAAAATATTTGGAACTAAATAAAGAGATCTGAGTTTTTAATTTAAATATATTAATATAGTCAGTATGTGGAATTTCTATATCACAGTGTTTAAGAGCATACAATCTTGGGTCAGAATGACAGAAACTAAATCCTACTATCTAATTTTTGCAATTTGGCCCAGTTATGCTCTCTGTATTGTCATTTCCTTAAAGGAGAAATTTGTTAAATATCTACCCTAATAGAGATTTTAAAGGGTTAAATTAAATTATATACATAAACTGACTTATATATCTCACTTATATTGAACACTATTTTTGGAGAAAATTATAATTTCATATGAGTCAACCATATATGCATATATTTTTGTGGCAGGTATATAACTGATACTGCTTTTATTAGAGATAATTTGTATATTGCTTCAATATATAAACATCGTAAATATATAAATATCTTAAATATGGAAATCAAGAAAGAGTCATAGCCATTAGAGATCCAGGGCCATTGCCAAGAGAATAAAAGAGAAAACCCCTCAGAGATGGTTGGCTCATACACATAGATATGGGTCTGGACTGGGGGAGACTTTTACTGAATGTGTTTAACCAATTTTATATTAACTAATGGTAGATATCACAATATAAGAAAAATGACAGGGGTGCCTGGGTGGCTCATTGGTTAAGCATTTGCCTTTGGCTCAGGTCATGATCCTAGGGTTCTGGGATTGAGCCCCACATTGGCTCCCTGCTCAATGGGGAGCCTGCTTCTCCCTCTCTTTTTGTCTGCTGCTCCCCTGTGTGTGCTCTCTATTTGATAAATAAATAAATAAATAAATAAATACATACACACATACATACATACATAAAATCTTTTTTTTTTTAAAGGAGAATAACAGCATCTGTGAATTTTTTACTCATTATCTAATTCTATTTTTGGACTAATAAAACATACAGTTTTATTTAATTTTTTTATTTATTTTTATTTTTTTTATTTATTTATGAGAGAGACACAGAGAGAGGCAGAGACACAAGCAGTCAGAGGGAGAAGCAGACTCCATGTAGGAAGCCCGATGTGGGACTCAATCCCAGGTCTCCAGGATCACACCCTGGGCTGAAGGCGGTGCTAAACCGCTGAACCACCCAGGCTGCCCAAAACATACAGTTTTATATGAAAGTTACACATATAAAAAAAAATTTTATCAACTATCCTAGAATATTTCTTTTCCAAAATAAATCTACCTCGTAATTTGAGATTTCTATTTTTAGATCAGTAATTACAGAAAATATTCATCACCCAAATGATAAGTGATATATCTGAGTAGAAAGCAAAAACACCCATATGAATTATACCATTTAAACAATTCAAATACATAGAAGAGTAAATACCCAAGAATGAAACAGCATGCATTTTCAAAGTGGGGCCACTATAAAAGACTGATTACACCCAGGTCAAGAATGAAGTGAAATTTAAATGGCTGCAATAAATGAAACCCATCTGGGCCAAAACGAGAGCCAGATGTCCCATCTCCTTTGAGCCTAAGAACATTAGCAAATGTTCTGGAGTTTCGCTTATGGTTGAAAAATGTTGTCTGTATGACAAAGGCAGATGCAGAGGAGACATAAAGATTTTAGAAAGCAATTAGTTAAGATGGAATATTTGATTTTTATATTCGACAGGAGTTTTTTCCACCTGGTTTACATTTTCTTCAAATGTTGATGAATTCCTTGAAATGACAAATAAGATAATATTTGTCTTTGCTTCTTAAATTAGATATCAAGAAATCCACCTTTTTGGAAATTCAAATATGCAATATAAAACCGCCAAAAATCTAGTTTTCCCCTGGGCTCCCACTTCCCTCCTGTGGTCAGGTTCTCCCTTCCCCCTGCCTGATGCTCCCATTGCACTTAAAGCCTTCCTCAGTCTTCACACTCACTAAATTGGAATAATAGTAGTTTCCTTTAACCTCAGACTTACAGCTCTTTAAAGGAAATGTCAAATACTTGTACAGAATAAGTACTTAACAAATGCTAACTCCTCTGAATTTTCATTCTTTTCTTACATTTGTGCCAATAGTATGCATCCAAATAATCACTGCATGGAGCCCCCTTCACCCATCTTAGAAGAAGAGGTAGCTCTTCTCCCATGAGCAGATTTCTTGGCCATTCTGGAATTCATAGTTCTTGGTAGAATTATGTGATCTCTCATGGTCACGTTTCAGCTATGCCATTTTTTTTCAAACAGTAGATCTTATGTCAGCTCTTAATTCATTTAAAATGTTGTCCTATCATTGGGATAACATAGAAAAACTCTCTCTACATGAAAGATAAATACTAGACATTTCCTGGAAATTTGAAGAAAACTGGCCACATAATATTAAGAAAAGTTGGTCTCTACCTCTACACTCATGGCACTATACTAGGCCTAAAATTCTTTGTTTTCTTAAATTGTATAGAAGATAACTTTCTAGAGGTTGAAAATAACCTTGATAGGTAAATAAAATATGCTTTTAAGTTAATTTGCTATAAACAAAGAAGTATCTACTAACAATAGTTTAATTACAAGCAGGTGATGTGAGCATAATAGTTAAATTACATCTTGGTGATCTGTTTTGCCTGTGTCAGAGTAACAACTTCAGGAATGAGCTAGCCATATGTCAGTTATTGAGACTCAGCCCTTTCTTTTTTTCTTTTCTTTTTCTTTTTCTTTTTTTTTAAAGATTCCATCCATTCATGAGAGACACACAGAGAGAGGCAGAGACATAGGCAGAGGGAGAAGCATGCTCCCCCTAGAGAGCCCAATATGGAACTCAATGCCAGGACTCTGGGACCACACTCTGAACCAAAGGCAGATGCTCAACCGCTGAGCCACCCAAGCATCCCAAGACATTTGTTTCTGCATTTAGTGTCTATTTTTGGATTGGCATTAAGTTCAACTTTATAATTTAAATATGGAAAGTTACATGAAAATAATCTGGCTGGAATATTTTAAAAAATACAAATCCCTTAGTGCATTCATTTGCCATCTTCAAAATCATCACCATCAAACAAAATGGCGTATTCTTCATCTCTTTGGTTTTGTCTCCCAAAAAATTTGCCCTTTTTTACAGTAGTTATAAAAGGAAGATAGGGGGAGCTGTGGTATGGACATTCTATCATCTTAAGCTTTCAAGAAATAATGATAAAAATAGTTTCTCAGGTACCAAATATTGTTTCACAGAGAAAGTGCAAATGCTTTAATGAAAACAATCTGAACAAGACTTGTTACATGTATCAGAAATAATTTCACAAATAACAAATTCCATTTACTTTTTGAGAAGTGGCATTTAGGTATTTGAGGAAATTTCTATTATTTCTATATATTTCCTAGTGTTTATTAGGAATAAAATGGAATCTACTAAGTCACTGCTTTCAAAAGTAGCCAATATCCAAATAAACACAAGAAAAATATATTAAGTATTTCAGTCAATGGTTTTATGAAATGTCAATCCCTCATCTTCAATGAGACATCTTCCCATATATAACCTTTGTGTAATTACTTTGAAATGGATGGTTTACATTCTGGGCATTTTCAAAATCTTTCCTGCTAATGCTTATGCTTTTCTCTTTGAATGATTTTTCAATTAATGGAACATGTACACAAAAAATAAAACCAAAGCCATTATCTGAATTCTTTTATTATTGCAGTAAATATCATACAAGGTTGTTGATTGTCTTTTTCCAAATACTTCAATACTATGGGAAAGAAAAGTAAATATTTTTTTCCAATTTTATAAATCTGTTTTATACTAATATGGTGCTTAAGCTTTGTCACTGTATGTATTATTAATAATTCTTCTTTAACTTATTAGAGCAGAATCATTGTGTTTTTCTATAGTGCATGAATTTTTATTGTTTTGCATGTTATTGTGAGGTTGCAACTTAAATGTTATTAAATCCTAAGATAAGTAGACCATATTTATGAAGGTAAGAGTACAACATAAATGTAGCAAAGGTTCACTCTAGTAGGGTCTGTGTGGTATTCAACATAACAGGATCCTAATTCCTGACCTCTCAGCATTCATAATCCAATTAGGGTAAATAAATACTTGCATGCATAATTTAATAAAAAGGTAGAGTATAATAAATACTCAATAAAGTTGCATTATCTTCATATTATAGAAGTTTGGAGTGGTGGATGTGCTTCTGAGTAAAGGGATCTAGAAAGCATTCTAAGGGGGACTGTAGTTTGAACCTACCTTGACTTGTAGATAATAACTTTATAAGCAGATATGAAATACAATGGGATCGATGGGCATTATGGACAGAGTGAACAAAAATATAAGTGCAGTAATAAAATTGAGGTTAATGATATTTTTAATCAAATGAAATGCCTATTACTTCCCTGCTATGTGTTTAAGGTTTGTTACATCTATGAGCTCCTCTAGTTTCTTCCTACTATTACTTGATAAGTAAAAAGGTTATTTCCTATAAAGCAGTTAGCACAGTGCCAGGCATATAATCATCACTTAATAAACACGTACTTGTATTTATCATGTTTATTATTTTGTTCAACCAAAAATTATAAAAATGTAAAAACTGTCATCAAAGTCAGTTCTACATGGTTTTATTATTAGTCAAAGCAAGTCTTCAGCTAAACTTATACTAACATTATGTATATTATTTACATCTTTTCTTTACACACTTGATTGAATAGTGGTCGGTGACATATTTCCCCTGTTGAATTTTTCCTTTCTTGGTACTGAATTGCTGACATTTCAACATGGTTCTAATTTTCATAACTTGCTAATGATAAATGTTGAATCAGTGGGCTCAATAAGGAAATTAATAAAAGTGAAATATATCATTGGTGTGAAAGTGGTCATGATCATGTTGTTATTAGCATAGCATATGTTTTCTTTTTAATCTCTTCTTTACCAGGAACTATGCATTAAAATATTTTTGTATCACATTAGGAGAAACTTTAGTGTCTGAAAATCAAACAGGGAACAAAAAAGTCTAACAATATTTCATCAGATAATGAAGTTATCTGGGCTATACAGGTTATTTTTGCAGTTGCAAAATGGAGTCTTTAAATCCTCTTGTGCATATCAGTCATCCCTGACTTGAAGGGAAATAATAAATTTCTTATGTGTTTGTTGAAATAACTACTAAGTTGTTTCTAAGGCCTCTCTTTATCTCTAGAGAAGGACAGAAAAAGAGTATTTATTACATCATAATCATCTTTAACCAAGCGGATATATTATATATTATATATTATATATTATATATTATATATTATATATTATATATATATATATATTTGGCCTACTAGTTCATAAATTATCTCCTAAACTAGTGCCATCTTTGTCCTCTGTCTCTGTTAATGAAATTCTCTTTACATTGAAATCCTCTAGAAACTGACACTGAATGCAAATTGACGAGATCAATCTAACTCTTAGAGATGTGTTTGCATATTCTCTGAAGTGGTAGCACTTATGATTTACTAGTCATTTGGCAATTAAGGCTATATTATACTTATTGTGCTTTTGTTCTATATAGTTAATTAACATTTTCTGTATTAAACTCTCTTCCCCTCATTGTAGAATACATACACTAAAAGAGAACAAGAACAACAATAGTATCAACATCACTTGATGGCAAAGATTAACCATTATTCTTCAAATTCCCCCTACATCATACAGAATAACACCTCCTCTTTGTCTTCACATATAGATGCCAGCTATACAAAATCAGAAAACCATTTATTGTGGGTGTCTCTAAAAGCTCAAATTCCCTCTCTAATTTATTTTTATTCCCAAATAGTTTGACACGATTTATGGGATATGATTTGATTTCTGTGACAATACTATTATTCTTATTTGATCATCATTACAAATATATGCTGTATTTTTATTTTCAAGTAGAAGCTGTGTTTAGGGATATTACAGAGAACTTCACAAGAACATATAAATTGTATTTTCTTAACCTCTTTGAAAGCTCAAGATTGGGCTGCTTGCATGTAACCGCCAGTGTCTCTAATGAGAGTGTTTTAAGCTGTTGACTCTTTCTTTAGTACATGGATAATTGATATAATAAACCACAATAGCTCCAATTATATAAATACATGTTTAGGCACATTTTAGAATGCATATTTTTGACACAATATACTCTAATATCTCCTTCAAAGCTGTTAGAATCCATTGTTTCACTATCTAGTTGAGGGTGTTTCTTAACAGATAAATTTTCAACTCTTTAACATTCATATTAGTGGCAGAAATGTACCATAAAATTTATTTTTTGTTCCATTTCTAGCTTATAATAGAAGTAATTTATGTTCTAGCTGCATATCACTAATTTGTGGCTTCTCATTTATAATTCTTAATAGTGTGTGTATATGTACACAAGTATTGAAATGATAACAAACAAAATAAAACTAGGTGATCGTTTACAACTCTAGAGTAAGTATCAAGCACATTTTTACGTACTATCATTTAGCAGCCTGTTTAAGTTTAGTTTAATAAAAGGTGTATAGCTTTTAATTTAAGCTAAATTAAGGTACAGTTATTTTTAAATATTTGTATAGTATCAGGTAGTAATACTACTAAAGATGATTATATAATTTATATTAGTTATGTAAAATACAAGCTATTATATAAAAAAGCATACATGAAACAAGAGTTGTGTTTTGATATACTTTCAAAACAATCAAAATCCAGATAACCTAAGAAGTTGTCATTGGGTGCCCTCAACTCATGCTTAAATAGCTTTGTCACTTTAGTTCAATAGAACATAGGTCTGAGATACTAGTCCATATTGCATATGGATCTTATACCTTTTTTAAAAGATTTATTTATCTATTTAAGAGCGGGGAGGGACAAATAGAGAGAGAGAAGCAGCCCCACTGAGTGTGGAGCTGGACATGAGGACTGATTCCAGGACCCTCAGATTATGACCTGAGCCAAAATCAAGAGCCTATTGCATAACAGACTGAGCCCTGGATCTTATTCTTAACCATATTTAATTGTTTGGTTTATAGTCAGAGATTCACATTGCCTAAGAAATAGATCGCTTGATATTTCATGTATTAGCATGCCAATGGGTCTTCCTCCTTCCTGGCATAAGTTTTGCACCTACTTTCTAAAGATTTTTACATTGTCTTATTACTTCCTCAATTATATTCCTTGCCTTCACTTCTCACCACTTCTACCATGCCTTACCATTTGAAAACTCAAAATGTCTATTATGGTATATATGTCCTTTACCACATGCGATTGATTTAATAAGATAAGTTGTGTTTGATCTGAGAGTCAAAATTGCTCTTAATGTTATTTAAAGTGAAATATGTATTTATTCAACTACAAACTTCAGAATTTCCCATAACTATAGTTCCAAAGAAGGCTTTTGAAATTGACAAACTTGAATTTTAATCCATTTTTCACAGAGAAGTTAACTTTCCTGCAAATAATAATCCTTAAATTTAGCTTGAATCTGTAAAATGGAGATAATAGTACCTATTAAATCATGATGTTGTGGGAATTTACTGAAATCTTCTAAGTAAAAAAACACCTAGCCGTATGTCTTCATGTCTGGGAAAACAACTTTCAATTTCCTTAATATTTCATTTAATTCTGATACTTAGATATATCATTTCAAACAATGTTGATACATTTCTCTATACAAATCTTGTGTTTGTTTACTTACTTGTTTGTTTGTTTGGTAAAGGATGCCAAAACATATTACATGAACTCTCTTTTCATGAGAAGGCAATGCTTTATAGCAGCAGCAGGCTTTTCTATTCCTCCCGAGGAAGCTCAGACATCTTTCTTTCTTTGAGTAACAAACAGCTGGTAATTAGATTTTATTCTATGATAAGGCCTTCTTGATAAAAATCTCTCATTTAGAGGTTAATGTGTCTTACATGGAATTTTGGCTCCAAAATCTCAAAAATCACAACATAATGTGCTGTCATTCTAGCACCGTTATTTATTTTCACTGCTTGAAGAGTAAGTAGGGCTCTTACATATACAGCCCTGGACTCATTTTGCCTGTGAGAAAAACTCAGAAAACTGAAAGGGATATAACAGATCTAGGTCACATAAGCAGTATCATAAGCAGATTTGAAGTAGGTGATGCCTCAGTTAGTACCTTTTATTCACCATATAATTTGGCTTCACTGAAAACAAAGTGGAGTTTAGACACAATGTATTAAATGATTACAGCACGTGGAAACATAAAAAGAATGACAGCAATATCACAAAGGATAGGGGAGGAATTGGAAATACTCTAAGGTACCCCACCATACAGGAAGTGGAATAGCATTCCCCAACGATGGAATTTTAAAAAAATGCATATGGTAAACTCTGGAGTGACCACTACTAAAAAGAAAAAGGAATATAATTGATATGCTAAGAGAGGAGATAAAAAGAATCACATAAAATAATTAAACCAGAGAAAGCAAGAAAAAAAGCCTCTGGCAACAGCTAAAAACAGTTACAAACACGGTTAATATTAGTTTAAATACAGTAATAATAATAATCTAAATATGAATAGCCTGAATACATCAATTAAAAGGCAAATTTCATCAGAATACGATTTTTAAAAAGGCACAAGTATGTATTGTCTACAAGAAACCTAATTTAAATATAAAGCCTCTGATACATAAAAGTTAAGGGATGGCATAAGATTTACCATATTAACTGTAATCAAAAGCTAGTGGAATAGCTATATCAATAGCTATAAATAGCTATCAACTATTTAACTTCAATAGTTAAAGCATAACTCAGAATAAGTAAAACTATAAAAGATAAAGAAGTATACTACTTAAAAGACTCAATCCTCAAAGTGATATAAAGATCTAGAACACATATGCACCTAAAAATAGTAAAGGTACATGAGGCAAAAAGTGATAGATCACCAAGGAGAAGCAGACAAATCTAGTATTATTAAGTGTTAGACCAAGTAGGCAGCAATTCAGTGAGTGTAAATATGACCTGAACAAGAATGACAATCAAATTTATATAGTTGTCATGTATAGAATTCTCCAACCAACTGAAACAATACACACATTCTTCTGTAGCTTCCATGAAACATTCACCAAGATAGATCATATTCTGGGCCATAAAAATCATATTTACAAATTTAAAAGAGTAGAAATACAAACAGTGTATGTTCTCATTCATTTGGAGAATATAAATAATAGTGAAAGGGAATATAAGGGAAGGGAGAAGAAATGCGTGGGAAATATCAGAAAGAGAGACAGAACGTAAAGACTGCTAACTCTGGGAAACGAACTAGGGGTGGTAGAAGGGGAGGAGGGCGGGGGGTGGGAGTGAATGGGTGACGGGCACTGGGGGTTATTCTGTATGTTGGTAAATTGATCACCAATAAAAAATAAATAAAAAAAAGAGTAGAAATAATACAAAGTATGTTCTCAGACCACAGTGGTATTAGACTACAAATCAGTAATAGAAATATAGTTGGGAAATTCCCAAATATTTGGAAAATGAACAACACTTGTATAAAAAATTTTTTTTTTAATTTTTATTTATTTATGATAGTCACAGAGAGAGAGAGAGAGGCAGAGACACAGGCAGAGGGAGAAGCAGGCTCCATGCACCGGGAGCCTGATGTGGGATTCGATCCCGGGTCTCCAGGATCGCGCCCTGGGCCAAAGGCAGGCGCTAAACCACTGCGCCACCCAGGGATCCCAACACTTGTATAAACTAAACCTATGTACGAAAGAAGTCTCAAGAGAGTTAACCAACTAAAATTACAATATGAATAATCAAAATCAATGATATAAATTAAGTGTACAAAAAGAAATTTATAGTATTAAATGACATATCAAAAATGAAAAAAAATCTAAAATCAATAACCAAAATTTCTATATTAGAAAATTAGAGGAAAAAAAGAGCAAATGAACTTTACCAGAACAGAAATCAGTGAAGTTCAAAAGAGGAAAACAATAGAGAAAATCAGTGAAAACAAAAACTGGCTATTTGAAAAGATAAATAAAATTGGTCAATATTTATGTAGGCTAACCAAGAAAAAAGAGAGTAGAAAAATTACTAATATCATAAATGAAGGAATATTTAACATCCTTTTACAATGGACATTATGATAAACACTATAAACAATGTAATCCCCACAAATTTTTTATTTTTTTAAATTTTTATTGACCTCTCATCAGTGTATTGACTATTTGACTTCCCCTTTACTCTTTTTTTTTTTGAAGTTCAATTTGCCAACATATACTATAACAAACTCTCAGTGCTCATCCCATCAAATGCCCTCCTCAGTGCCCATCACCCAATTACCCTATCCCCCCAACTGCCTCCCCATTTGCAACCCTTTGTTTAATTTGTAACCCTTTGTCATTAATCCCCACAAATCTGAAAAAATACACTTGAAATAAGCTAATTGGAACACATAAACTATCAATATAGTTTATAACCTCCAAATAAAAAATTACCAAGACCATATAGGATTCATTACTGGTAAATTCTACCAAACAATGAAGGAAGACATGATATCAATTCTCCACAATTTCTTCCAGAAAATAGAAATAGAAGGAATGCTTTGTAATTCATTATAAAATGAATTAAGCCAAATGAATAATGAAATATAAAATATAAAATGAATGAAGCTAACATAACCCTATACCAAAACAAGATAAATATATTACAGGAAAGGAAAATTAGAAACTAATACCTATCTGTGGATGTTCAGGGCAGCTTTATTCATACTTATGGAAAACTGGAAGCAACTGATACATACTAACCAAAGCAAACTACAGATTTAGTTTACTCCCTTTCAAAACTCCAATGGCATTTTCCACAGAAATAAGAAAAGCAATCCTAAAATGTGTATGCAACCACACAAGACCTCTAATAGCCAATGTAATCTAATGAAGAAAGAACAAAAATGGAGGCATTAAACTTCTTGATTTCAAAGTATATTCCAAAGCCATAACAACCACAACAGTACAGTGTTGGCATAACTTTTGACACAGACAGCATAATTTTTTTTTAATTTTTCTTTTTTTTAATTTTTATTTATTTATGATAGTCACACAGAGAGAGAGAGAGAGAGGCAGAGACACAGGCAAAGGGAGAAGCAGGCTCCATGCACCGGGAGCCCGATGTGGGATTCGATCCCGGGTCTCCAGGATCTCGCCCTGGGCCAAAGGCAGGCGCCAAACCGCTGCGCCACCCAGGGATCCCAGACAGCATAATTTAGAGTCCAAAAATAAGCCTTACATACATGATCAAATAATAATTACAAGGGAGACAAGAATACTCAGTGAGGAAAAGATTGTCTTTTGAAAATAACTGGATAACTACATACAGAAGAATGAAACTGGACCCCTCACTTATGCCATACACAAAAATTAACTCAAAAGGGATTAAAGACTTTAATGTAGGACCAGAAACTATAAAAATCCTAAAAGAAAACATAGGAGGTAAACTCTTGTACATCAGTCTTAGCAATTTTTTTTTTTTGAACTGACACCAAAAGGAAAACAAAAGCAAAAATAAACCAGTGGGACTACATCAAACTGAAAAGCTTCTATACAACACAATGAAAAGGCAATATATAGAATGGAAGTAAATATTTGCAAGTGATATAAATGTTAAAGAGTTAATATACAAAATATACAAAGAACTCATACAAAAAAGGGGAAAAAAGAACTCATACAAATGGACAGAGGAACTAAAGTAGACATTTTCCAAAGAAGACATCTAAATGGCCAACAGGTGCATGGAAAGTGTTTTATGTCACTAATCGTCTAAGAAATGCAAATCTCCCATAATGAAATTTCACCTTACGCTTGTTCCAATGGCTATCACCAAAAACACAAGTGATAACAAGTGTTTGCAAAGATGTAGAGAAACGGAAACTCTTGTGCATTATTGATGGAGTCTACATTTGTGCAGGCATGATGGAAAACATTATGGAGTTCCTCAAAAAATTAAGAATAGAACTACCATAAGATTGAGCAATCTCACTTCTGGGCATATATCCAAAGAAAATGAAAACAGTATTTCAAAGAGATATCTGCACTCTCATATTCGTCCCAGAACTTTTCACAATAGCTAAGATATAGAAACAACCTAAATGTCTTTTGAAGGTGAATAAAGAATATATTTATATAATTTATAAAATAGAATAGAATATTATTCAGAGAAAGAAAAAAATACCGTCATTTGTGACTACATGGATGAAACCTGAGGGTATTATGCTAAGTGAAATAAGCCAGACAGAGGAAGACAAATACTGTGTGGTATCACTTTGCGGAATTTAATAAAGCTGAACTCAAAGAGACTAGAATACTGGTTACCAGGGGCTGGGAGTTGGGGGAGAGGAATGAGATGTTAGTCTAAAACTACAAACATCCAGTATTAGATAAATAAGTTCTGGGGATGCGGTGATTATAGGTAATAATTCTGTATTATCGACTTGAATATTGATTAGAAAGTAAATCTTTTATGTTCTCATCACAAAAAAGAAATGGGGACATAAGCTGATTCTTGCTATAGGGGTAATCATTTTACAATATATAAGTGTATCAAACAATACATTGAACACCATAAACTTATATACTGTTACATGTCAGTTATATCTCAATAAAAATAGCAAGAAAGAAATCTTCAGAACTAAAAAAATGATGTGGGAGATAAGGGAGAAGGACATGTCAAAAAAACATGCAAGGTCCTATCCCCTTGAAGAACTGGTGTATGTTCCATGAAATACATTTTAAGTGCACTGGAGTAAGTTGAATCATGATTCTGATATACGTAGTTAATGTTTTGTCCATAAAATTTTGATATTTATTTTATATAAACAACTATATACTAGGACCCTTGAATTTGAAATGTATATCTTCTAATAAGTGTCAAATTACCAGGTATAATGTCTCCTATTAAATGCAATAAGAAAAAAATTAAATTTAGTAAACAGAAATTTCAGGATATTCCTTTAGTTCCTGATGAACAATAATGGAAGATATAAAGTCACTTTAATATGAGGATAGTAGGCAGTGACTAAGTTCTAAATTGTTTTCTCTCTACATATGATTCATACCGCACCAAAATAAAATGACAAAAGTTTCCTCAGGTTAAACATTTCCAGTTTTCATTTGGGTAGTCAGGAATACAAATATTTTTTTTTTTTTTTTTTTTTTTATGATAGTCACAGAGAGAGAGAGAGAGGCAGAGACACAGGCAGAGGGAGAAGCAGGCTCCATGCACCGGGAGCCTGATGTGGGATTCGATCCCGGGTCTCCAGGATCACGCCCTGGGCCAAAGGCAGGCGCCAAACCGCTGCGCCACCCAGGGATCCCAGAAATACAAATATTTAATTATCTAGTCCAAATAGCCTTTGTAGCAGTTAACATTTTAGAAAGTTATGGGAAGTTAAATATTCCAGTTAGGTTATATTGGAGTTTATTAGGACTCAAAGTTCCTGGTTATTTCAGAGGATGTGAGGAAGACTTAAACTCTTAAATTATGTGAATTATTGTGTCATCACTCTATAATTTGGGAGGATGACCCACACTCCAATTTAAGGGCTAATTTTCCTTCTTTCAAAGAAAAATAAATAGAATTTTAAAGGAAATATATTAACCAATGTTTTTAGTCTCTTAAAAGACAATCAACTCCACTTTATGACATTGACTCTCCCTTCAATATGTAAAGATATTGCTTCAGTGTATATTTCTTATCAGCTGAGAAGTCAACTCCAGTATTTATCCCCTATATGACAATTTCTATTAGTGATTATGAAAGGGCTAGAGTGAGCAAAAACATTATGTTCGATCTTGGATAGAGATTTCTAATTCTACATGTACTTTCTCTGTAAGAAATGTCTTGAGTAATTCATGCCACTTGCCTGGAGGCAAGCATAGCTCAGTCTCAGCAAATGGTGCTCTGAATGAATTAGCCCAATTCCATTATGTTAAGCCTGGGAAATGTTGCCTTTAACCATTGAAAGATTTATAATTTATTAAAGCCTCATGATGATACAATTCAGTCCCTTGAAATGGAGCTCAGTTTGACTAAGTAGGGAAAATATGCCTTTCTTGCAGTTAAATAGAAAAAGCATACTCTTCAGATTGCCGAAATTTCTGGTATGTTTGTGAGTGGAAAGGGATAAACTATTGGTATTCTAATAACAAAGTACTTTTTCAAGAATATTTTTAGGTAGTCAATTACACATGGAAAAAGTATCAATAGTGAAAATATTATCCAAAAATATAACGTGCATATGTCCAAAGGATTGAGACTTTGAGAAAAACTGTAATTAAAATAATAGCTTCTATGAATCATTTCCTGGAATCTCTGATCAGTGTTATGCTCCCTATGACTCAGGTACTTCCTATGTCATCCTAGTCCAACTGTACATCTAAGAAGGAAAACATGGAATCCAAAGGAAGATGAAAGCTGAGAAAAGGAGGGAATTTTACAAGAAAGTTTGGGTATTCTTACCCTTGTTAAGTGGAACTTTGCTGGGCTTAGACTTGTCTGTCGGTTCGAGAACCACCAGTGGACAAGGTTCAAACTTCAGTGGCAACTTCAGAAAATTACATCTTGAGTCACAATTACCTGATAGCTCTTGAAGTACACAGAAACTTGTAAAGTGGTTCTAGAGTTGAGGAAGCTATATGTCCAAGAAGCAATTCAGCTCAGAGACAATCTCAGGATCTAGAAATATTTCTGAGAGACTAGTTCTTTACTCTCTCTAGAGCTTTCTCTCTCTGTTACACTTCTAGTGTTGGGAATTTGAACTACTATTTTATGTTACTGCAGAAGGATAGAGAAACACAAAAAGCTAAACTGTAAGAACAAAGTCAGACTCTGATCATCTCATTTGATCCTCTAATTTATTATCTATGCTATCTCCATCTGATATTTTCACTTCATCATGCTCACTTTCTCCACACCCATCTACTTATACACACACACAGACACACACACACACACACACACACATACACCACAATTCACACATAACACACATGCCGAAACCCAAAAAGGCTTGGTCACCTTTGTAGCTCCATGAGCTATACAAAATCCTTTTTAGAAAGAAACATTCAGCAGAAGAGAAGCAGTAATAAAATAATAAAGATGCAAGAAAGAATAATATGAAATCCTGTCATTTTCTTGTCATGACCTTAAGCAAGTCACAAGTCACTTAATTTCTGGGTCTTTTTCTACTTTAAAATATAAATGAACTATAAACTTGTACAAATTAGATGAAAAGATATTTCCAGATTTTTTCACACCTTTTCCCCTTATAATGTGTTTTTCCCAAAGAAGACTGATTTATACAATTGCAAGGAAATCTGGTCACGATTTTTAAAATTCTGGCCATTGATATAGAACTTGCATTTTGCCTTAGCAAAAATCTGTTCAATTCACTTTTCTCATGTTGCAACAAGCACATCACATATCCAACTTTGTCAACATGAAGAAACACACTAAGAATATAGCCAAACCGGAGGTCACTCTTCATTGTGTCTGAGTGAATGCACACAGATCCTGTCCCTAGAAGGCCCAGATACTTGCCAAAAGTAAATTGCCGTAAGTTGTATGTTCATTTACTCTAAACTCATGTGATGACTTTAAAATAATGAAATAAATGAAGCATTTAATTTAAATGATACTTCATCTGTTAATGGTATTTGCGCCAATTTTCAATAGCTTTTGGTGTTAATGTAATTTGATTTCTGAGCAATTAAGCAGTGAATTTAGTACTGGAAAAATGATTAATTAGAAGCTTTGGGCAATGTGCCAAAAAAGTTAACTTTTCCTTCTTCTGTAATTTCTTTTCATTGCAGTATCATAGATTTATTAAATTTAAGGCATAGAATAGATCTTAAAAGTTATAAAGTCCAACTACCAATCTGATGCATAAGCCAGGTCTACATTTTCCCTCGAAAGTAGTTGGCTAACACTTACTACGGCATACATTATCTTTCAAGAAAAACTAGTCCTTCGTTGAATGGCCTGAAGTTTTTTAAAAATCCGCTTACAGTATCACCTAAAATGTTGCAGAAACTCTCCTAATGCTAGAAATGCAATTTTGTTTTAGATAAAGTTCCTGCCCCTAGAGAACTGACAGTCCACTAAGAAATTTAACAGGTAAAACAAATAGTCACGACTCAGTATGCTAAATGACACAATGAGAGTGCAGAGTAGGACATTAACAAAGCTTCAGAGTTGAATAAAGGCTCCCTCTTAGAGCTAATGCCTAATTTGAATCTTGTGAAGGATGAATGCCTATAACAATCTAGTTGGATATTTGCAACAGATAATTGGGTATATAGGCTGAAGTTAAAAGGGCTGGAGATACAGATCTGGGAGTTATTAGCACACAAATGGAACTCAAAATCATGAAAGAGACTGAAATTACCCAATGAATGTACAGAGAATGAACAGAATAGACCAAGAATAAGAAGACAGAAGAGAAGCCGGTGACGAAAATGTATGGTCAGTGGTGATTTACCCAAAGCTCTGTAACGTAGAAATCTAGAGATAAATATTCAGTGTGGCATCAATCAGGGTCTCTGAGTGTTACTGGGAAATTTTCCAAAGGCACCCATCAATTTCATGGAATTAACTGAGAGGCCAATTGAAGTACAAATGAGTTGTTTATCAAAAAAAAAAAAAAAAAAAAAAAAACCTAGATTAATTCTGGTTTAAAATTAAACTCCAGAAGCAAAATGAGAAAAAAAGCCAAAATTACACAGTAAATGGGGCTGTCATTGGTTAAATAAAGTGACAAAACAGGTGGATAGGGAAGATGAGCCAAAGGAAGTCACTGAGTCCAAAAGCATATCACTAACTCTAATGTACAGCATGGTGACTTAGTTCATAACACTGCATTGTACACTTGAAATTTGCTAAGAGAGTAGATCTTAAGTGTTCTCACCAAAACAACAGAAAATCTGATTTTTTCTGATTATCGGATTGTACACCTTGAAAAATTTCTGTCTTTACATAACTTGTTGGCCATATTGGGGGCATGGCCTGTCTATAGTATAAGTCCTAACACTTGAGTTTTACTTTTTTGTAAGGTAAGTGTCTGATTTAAGCTTTGATTAGTGAGACACCCACTTCAAAGAGGTATTCACTTCAAACATGACTAATGAATAAACAGGACTAGAAAAAGAACCAAACTGTGCTCTCTCTCTTTCTCCCAACAACTTTGCTTTGTGAGCCAGGTTTGCCATATAATTTCTAGGACCTGTAAATAATAAGCCTTGTTTCTTTCAAATTCTCCTGTTGGTTATTGCTGAGGGTATCTTGTAATCATAAGAACCACAGGGCCAGTCCATCCACAACATTAGCTTTTGATATTCTGAGAGCACAAAACACTAGTACCTCTAAAGGCATTACTAGAAAGGGAACTAACTAGTCCTAGAACTCACCCTCCCCACACACCTAGAGACAAGATCTCTTTTTCTAAAGAAAGCTCTTTTTGACTTTTGTGTTGCAGCATTCTAATTTGCATCTAAAACTTCCACTCTGAGCAGGTTAAAATTTTTATGGTATTAGTTAACTATTTGGGTAATTCACCTCTTCCATTAATCTGTGTTCTAAATGCTCCGCATCACTGGCCATCAGGGAAATACAAATCAAAACCACAATGAGATACCACCTCACACCAGTGAGAATGGGGAAAATTAACAAGACAGTAAACAACAAATGTTGGAGAAGATGTGGAGAAAGGGGAACCCTCTTGCACTGTTGGTGGGAATGTGAACTGGTGCAGCCACTCTGGAAAACTGTGTGGAGGTTCCTCAAACAGTTAAAAATATACCTGCCCTACGACCCAGCAATTGCACTGTTGGGGATTTACCCCAAAGATACAGATGCAATGAAACGCCGGGACACCTGCACCCCGATGTTTATAGCAGCAATGGCCACAATAGCCAAACTGTTGAAGGAGCCTCAGTGTCCATTGAAAGATCAATGGAAAAGATGTGGTCTATGTATATAATGTATACTCAGCCATTAGAAACGACAAATACCCACCATTTGCTTCAACGTGGATGGACTTGGAGGGTATTATGCTGAGTGAAATAAGTCAATCGGAAAACGACAAACATTATATGGTCTCATTCATTTGGGGAATATAAAAATTAGTGAAAGGGAATAAAGGGAAAGGAGAGAAAATGAGTGAAAATATCAGTGAGGGTGACAAAAGATGAGAGACACATAACTCTGGGAAACGGACAAGGGGTAGTGGAAAGGGAGGTGGCAGGGGGTTGGGGTAACTGGTGGTGGGAGGCACTTGGCGGGATGAGCACTGGGTATTATGCTAAATGTTGGCAAATTGAACTCCAATTAAAAAAATTTTTAAAAAAAGAAATGCAATTGAAACAATAATAAAAAATAATAATAATCTGTGTTCTAAGCCCTGTATTGTAAATGATATTCAGTAATTGCATTGCAGAATTTCTCCTAGAGAGGGAGCTCTCTTTGTTTACAGAAATTCTTCAATGGATGATTAAGACAGAAATGAATATCCTAACTGCCTGACAGGGCTGCCAGTAAAGCATCAGAGAACATGGTTGATAAAGAAATAAAGTGATGCACATCGGATTAATGACTTGTTTTGTTTTCTCCTGGGATGGGGGAAGGGTAGTGTTGAGAAGATTAGAAAAGATGACAGAAAAAGACAGATGACAGATGGTCTGTGGAGGAATATGACATTGGCTGCTATGGAAAGATGAAAAGAGTGATGACTGGGTACATGTAGATAAGGAATATTTCAAAAAGTAGAAATTTCTAATAAACTGTTTTGATTTTTCTCTTCTGTGCAATATGTGTTATAAATCCCATGCAACCATTATGTGATTTACTTATTTTCAGAGGCTCATGAAAGTAAAAAGACTAAGCTTTTTATGTCTTGTTAGACATGGCAGGGTCGGAAGTGGGGGGGATCCATATAGAAAGAGCTGCTCAGAGGAAGAGAAATAAGATTTGGTGGGAAAATTATAATTTAGGGATTGTCAGGCTACCACTAGATAAGACATGGGCCTGGGATATAGGTGAAATGTTAAAGTTAACTTGATTTTACCAATAGTTGATAACTACTAGTATATCCTTCTGTAAACAAAGCAAGAGCTCAGAGGTAGATAGCATCATAGTAATCTGATGTTACTAGGTTGGTTTAAATATAGAGTTTTATTATTGGGAAGAAACTAAAAAAATGCTGAGTTTTGACTAGTTGAACACACTTGAAGTCTGATTGATCCATGATAAAGGACATTTTTTAAAAAGATTTTATTTATTTATTTATTTGAGAGAGAGAGGGACAGAGCGTGAGCAACAGGGAGAGGCAGAGGGAGGAGAAGTAGACTCTCCACTGAGCAGGGAAACTGATGCTGAACTCGATCCTAGGACTCGGGGATCATGACCTGAGCCAAAGTCAGATGCTTAACTGACTGTGCCACTCAGGCATACAAAAGGACACATATTAATCTGACTGTAGGCTGCAATAACCTATCTTACAGCAAAGAATGATATTGCCAGTTATATATTTTACAAAGTACAATTTATATTTGCTAGATTTGTCTTATTTGTTTGAAAGAAACATTTTTAACAATATAAATTTCAATGGGTTCCATAATTAAATTCTTCAAAGAAAAATGTCCCTAAGTGGATGAAAATGTTTATTAAGATTTTGTAGATTATAAAAATTGTATTGTGAAAATTGAGCAGAAATGTGTTTATCGTCAAATTCTTGTTCTCTTATTAGACAAGAATATATTGGTTACTGTCTAATGTTAGGCTGATGGTCTACCAAAGTTCCTACTATAATTTAAGCCCTGATCTGTGACTTATTTTTCATACAGCCCAACTGCCTTCAGTTTTTGTATTATTTTTAGAAAGATAGTTTAGCAATTATCTTTTTCTTTTCATGTTGAGGTCATCCAAAGTCCCAACATTTCTCAAATATTTTAAGCAGAAGTAATGAAGCTATATCTTATTATTACCGTTTTTATTAGTATTTCTATTTCCAAGAAGCATGTGATGTTAAGCTCTGTCCATAGAGCTTAATTATCAGGACTGAGAATAGAAACCAACATTTTTCTTCCCAGGGATTCTTGATCAAAAAGAAGCCACTTTAACCAATAAATAATTTGACTACAAAATAATTCATCTGAACAAACAGTTTGCTCATATGGGAAACAACTTACTTTTCACAGAACAGTTTACTTACATAGATTCATTTAGGTCCCCAGTTTGTTGTGTCAACCAATCCTAAAGTATTATATTACAAATATTGCCCACTTGTGATTTTTTCCCCTTTAAAAACCCTTATACCATCAAAGTCCAAATACAAAACCCTGTATGTATCATTTTCTGGACATTCTAAGATTCTAAGATGATAAGACTGTTAAATTAGTGTTTTCTTCTTTCTGGTAGTCAATCTAAAAGAGCTAGATTGATTGATCAATTACTGGTGGTCTTTTTTGGAAGATGATACTCATCAAAACTTAACAAACTTTTTGTTTCTCTGTGTCTGCTACATTATTTGTAAACAATGTAAATAGTATGCTTCTTGTGATGATTACATGAAATAATTTAAGTAATACGCTAATGACAGTTCCAAGAATATAGTGAATGCTCACTAAGTGTCAATTATTATTAATCAAAGTCATTAATAACAGTCCCATTGTTACCAGAAATACATGCAGACTAAACAGTTTGACTTTTTTTATAATGAAAATATTGTTTTCCCACAGAAAAGAATGCTAAATACAAATAATATTAACTATTTCTTAACTTTTTAAAATCTGATTATTTAAACCAGGTATGAAGACTTGATATTTTATTTATTGGGCACCAGGTGCAGTTTCCTCAGTTAGGTGATAGAGTAAAAAAGGAATAAAATATTAAAGAATATACTTTCTATCATTCCTCATGTAGGTATTTCTTGGGAGAGAAAGAAACCAATGGGCATATAAGAAGATGAATCTGGTTGGAGGTTATAATATCTAGAGCATCCAAGAACTGAGTGACAAAGAGTAAGTGATATTCAGGGGAAATAAGTTTCTCTCTCCCTGGTAAAATTCATCCAAAAAATTAACTCAGCACTACTTTTCTATTAAACTGTTAAAATATGGCCAATATGTTTTTATTCTTACATTTAAAGTGTTTTTATTCACAGGTTTATTAAACAAAGATGACACAACAGTAAAGCTTCCACAAACACACGAGAGTCAGCCTGAATCTGGTTAATTTAAACCCGAAGGCCATTTTTTGCTTCAACATGTGTTTTCACACTTGTCCAAGTTGGAACCTTCTTCAGATGGTGAGGAAAAGCATCACAGGAAATTTGTTAAGCTAAAGGCATCTTATCTATAAATTCAAATTCAAAATAGGAAAAATTGCTTCATAAAATTCTCATTCTGACCAATAGAGCAAACATTCATAAACATTTCATGGTTGCACCCATCAATTCAATACCTAATATGCCATAAAAAATTCTGTAGAGGCCCTTGGCTGTTCTTTATTTAAAACTTTTATTGAGTCACATGAGGAACTTTGCAGAATCCTATAAAACAAGTTACTGTGGTTTTCAATGTAATTTAAGTTTCTGTCTTTACTGTGGTGAGAATTGTTTATATTTTCTGGAGCTTTCACTTCTACCATTTTATGAATCCCATTTCTATAACTGCCTAAGAATTGAGTGGTGTCTTCACTGGCATCACAGACATAGCCACAGGGGATGGACTTTTCCACCCTTTAATTTATTTAAAGCAGACAAATTAAATATCCTGGAGGAGGGTGGGTGAAACTTATTGCTTACTTAATAGTTTTCTTATTTATTTTTTTAAAATTTCCATAATTAGTGTAATCAACTGTTTTCTTTGGGCCATAATTTGAAAAAGAACCAAAACCTTTTTCCTTTCATAATATTTTATAAAGCTAAATATAAATTACATGAAGAATAAAGCCATGTTGATTATGTTTTTGCATAATCAGATAATTTCACTCATTAAGGCAGTATTTCTCAATCTCTGGGTCATGAGATCAATGTAACTGGCATGAAATAAATAATAATTAGGTAAGTTATATCATAAGAAGCAAATGGATCATACAGAGCAGCATCAACAAATATTTACTTGAGTTTCAGTTGTGAACTCTTACCTGCATCCACGGGGAGAGTCCTAGAATGAAATTTTATAGAATCCCCTTCTATGACGTATTTCAATGCCAATTAAAAAACACTCATGTAAGAGCTGGACAGCAGATGAGAAGAGTCATTGTTTGTTGATTCATTCAGGCAGAAAATGAGCTGTTAAGCATCATCTCCTTTAAGCATGTGGACAACTACACTCTGTGGCCATAGTGACTCCTCTTGCATGCCCAGAGCTTCACATTATCTCCAACCTGGTGAAACTAAATTTACCAACTTCATTTTGTCATGAACTTGAGAGTGTCTCTAGCACCTTTCTCTAAAGCCTGAGACTCAGTGGCTTCCAGGTGACACCAATGAGTTTTTCTAGAAGATGTTTTTTTAGTTTTAGTTTTTGGTCTTTAATCTATTAGCACTCCCAAAGGTGTGTGCAAACCTAATGTTATAATTTTCCAATAGCTTTCTGGTCTTTTTACGATATAGAGCTAAACCTTTACCTGGTCTGTAACATTTTTCTTTCCTTTTTAAAAAAGATTTTATTTATTTATTCATGAGAGACACAGAGAGAGAGAGAGAGAGAGAGAGAGAGAAAGGCACAGACACAGGCAGAGGGAGAAGCAGGCTCCATGCAAGGAGTCCAATGCTGGACTCGATCCCAGGACTCCAGGATCATGCCCTGAGCCAAAGGCAGATGTCCCTAGTCTGTAACGTTTTTCATGATCAGCCCTAACCTCTTCCCATCACTTTCTATTCCACATCCACTGCCTTCTCTCAGTTTCTCAAATACTCCATGTTCTTTCCCCACCTTGAAGCTCTCAGATTGTTATTTTCTTTTGTCTGGAAAGCTCCTCTCTTCACATTGCCCAGGTAATATTGTTTCTTCAGATAAGTTCCAGATCAAATCAAGTTTCCAAAGTTAAACGTTGTCAGGAAGCCGTATAAATCACCTCCATGGCACCTTTCACAATTATAGTTAAATACCAATTTCATGGGGCACCTGGGTGGCTCAATGGTTGAGCATCTGCCTTTGGCTCAGGTTACAATCTTTGGATCCTGGGATCTAGCCCCGCATCAGAGTCCCCACAGGGAGCCTGCTTCTCCTTCTGCCAATGTCTGCCTCTTTGTGTCTCTCATGAATAAATAAATAAAATCTTTAAAGAAAAACCTCAATTTCATAATTATGCAAAAGCTTTGCTATCTTGTCTAGTTCTATATCCTCATTGTCAATTATAGTGCTGACCCAAATCTGATCCTCAATAAACACTTAAATGAATATAAGTAAGAATAAAGTCCCACATAGCAACTTTACTGTGTGTAATGATTCACATTTATTCCTTAGAAAAATCACAATTTTTATATATTAGGAAACTTTCAGACTGATCATAAATCTCCAATATTACTTTCAATTTCTCGAGTCAACTCAATAGTAACCATAGGATACCCCATAGCCATTCCCCATGCTTTTGCATTCTTCTATTGTAGACTGTCTTGGAGTTAGAAGTGAAAGTCTCTGTGGAGGATGTCCTTCCTGGATATAATGACAAAAATCTCAAAAGCAAAGAAAGAACCCGTCTGTTTTTATATTTTTCTTATATGTCATTTCTCGTCACTGGAGTGCACATGTAATGCTTACAGGTCCAGTTGCCATTTTGCAACTTGATGATAAAATTAGCAGCAAAAAATGTCAGAACAGGAAGATAGAGTCTAATTCTCTTATTTTATTAGCCACAGTAGGAACCACATATAGCCCACTCCTGAACTTCTTTTTGTATTATTCAAATAAATCCCATAGTTGAATAAGCCACTGTTGTACAGTTTTCTCTTATATGCAGCAAAAGATGATCTAAATGATAAAGTTTTGTATTTTAACCTGGCCATGTTCCATGAAACATCAGAAGACATGAGGGAAAAATAGGTGATATACCTAGATGAATAAACATAAATATGCCTCTGTTTTAGTGGAAACAGAAATATAATTGCCATAATGGAAAGAGAAATATAATTGCCATAATTCCATAAACAACATAGAAATTAAGTAATTATAATTGAATCTGGCCCTGAAACAGTGGCAAGAGAATTAGCATGTGAATTAAGTTTAGTCTTAAGGAGGTATATATATGAAAGCAAGCGATTGTCAGAGAACAATGAGTTCTTAACTTTTTCATAAATATTAGTGATTTTTTGCTACCACCTATCAGATCAGATGAAAATTTATTAAAAAGGCCTGAAAATAATAGCTAAGTCCTCATGAAGGCATGAGACAAGCCCCAGAAGTCCCCAGGCAGAATTGAAAAAAAATCGGAAAAGTAACTTTTAAAAGCTTACATCAAATATGCCTCCTTGGTGTGAACCAGTTGAGGAAAACATTTATTAAGTTTAGGTTTATAATTTATTTTCATAGATGTCTTATATTAACATTAGGAGTGGAAAAGTTGATGCTAGTTTTGTAATAACAAAGTATTTTATGGCTAATTCTGCCAGGAAAATAAATTCTCCTACCCTAACACAAAGCATCTGAAGTCTTAATAACAGTTAGTCAAAGAAGTTAAAAAAAAAAAAAAGTGCATAAGAATGATTCCTTTTATTTTCTACATACAAGTTTTCATTAAATGCAATTTACAACAATTCAACTTGGCTTATCACAACCTCACAGGATCAGGACCTCTGGTGGTGAATGAGTTTTAGAATGAAATAACACTGAAAAGTAGTAGTAGTAAGCTTAGGTAGAGGATTGAAAGATACTTTTATGTAAAAATGAATGTAAACATGCAAATAATTTCAGTCACTATGTTGGTAAATCTCTGCTTTCTGATATTAAACTTCTGTCATCCTTTCCTTATGGTTTCTTGAGATGTTTCTGAATGTAATGAATAGTCCAGAAATATCTATTCATTTTACTTTTATATTTTAACATTAATTTTAAATAATTTCAGACTTCAAAAATGTTGCAAAAATTGTGCAAATTATCCCCATTTTCCTGTCACTTCACTTCTCTAGATGTTAACTTCTTATATAATAACTGTGCAAGTATCTAAACAAGAAGATAAAATTGATACAATTTTATTAACTAGACTACAGAGATCTTTCAAATTTCACAAAATGTTTCACAAATGCTCTTTGCTCCAGGATCTAACTCAAGACCCCACATCATATTCAGTTGTTATGTCCCTTCATTCTCCCCCAATCTTTGGAAGTTGCTTGGTCTTTGTTCATCTTTCATGAAATGGACACTTTGAAGAATACTGTCCAATTATTTTGTAGAATGTCTCACAATTTGTGATGGATTTTTCATCATGACTAAATTCAGTCATGTGTTTGTAGGAAAAAATGTCACAGAGTGATATTCTGAGTTGTAACCTCCTCAGTGTATTACATCAGGAGGCACTTGACCTCAATCTGCATCATTATTGGTGATATTAACTTTAATAATTTGATTACGATGATGTGTGCCAGGTTTCTCCTCTATAAAGCTACTATTTTTTTTCTTCTATTAGTAATAAATACATTATGGGAAGATATTTTGACGTTATGCAAATATATTATATTCTCATATTTTTGCCCACTAATTTTAGAATACAGTGATGATTCTTGTTTGGAACGATTATTAGTGTACTGTTTTCCAAAGACACTTCTCTATTTTTCACATCCCTTCTGTATTTATTAAATTGAAATTTTACTCTAAAAACAATTTTCTCCTTTTAATTCAATTGTTTATGAACTAAGAGTTTCATGGACAGTTACTTTGTTCTATTTATGTTTTATTGTTATATTGTCTCAGATTGGCCATTGGGACCCCCTTCAAATTGTTGCCTATTGATATAATAACATCATCTTTTAAGCATGTTTTACTTTCTGTTGCCATAAGACTTTTTCCGTGTCCCAGTTGTCAATAATATTATATAGTAGTTAATTATATTTAGAAAGTAAAATCTGGACACTAGATATTCTAATAACCACTGGTGTACATTTTGCTTCCAGGACCTTTGAACATACATATTTTTTTCTACCTTACTATACTTTTTTTCTTCAAATTTTTATTTACATTTATTAATATTACATATAGTGTAAAATTAGTTTCAGGAGTAGAATTTAGTGATTCGTGACTTACATATATATATAACACCCAATGCTCAACACTAGTGGTCACCTTAATACCCATCACCCATTTAGTCCGTTTCCCACCCACCTTCCCTCTTCGATTAGGTTTATTCCTAGGAATCTTATGATTTTTGGTGTAATTGTAAATGGCATGGATTCCCTGATTTCTCTTTCTGAAGCTTAATTATTGGTGTATAGAAATGCAACATATTTCTGTACATTGATTTTGTATCCTGCAACTTTGCTGAATTTCTCTATCAGTTTTAGCAATTTTTTGGTGGAATCTTTCAGGTTTTCTACATGGAGTATCATGACTTCCTCCTTGCCAATTTGGATGCCTTTTATTTCTTTTTGTTGTCTGATTGCTGAGGCTAGGACTTCCAGTACCATGTTAAATAACAATGGTGGGAGTGCACGCTCCTGTCTTGTTCCTGACCATAGATGCAAGACTCTCAGTTTTTCCCTATTGAGGATGACCTTAGCTGTGGGTCTTTCATATATACTGTCTATATCTTTCTATCTCTTCATGCTGACACTTATGATACAGTCCAACTTCACAGAGCTCATTCTAGCCTTTCTTTTCCTATTTATTTTACTGAAAATGAGAAACCTTGACTTTCACCACCCTCACGATGTTTCTTTATTTACTCAATCCTAAAATGTACTGTATATAAAAACTTCCAAAATTATTAATCTATATAGCCCACAAAAAATATGTTCACCAAATGAAGTATAGTATTTTTGTATAACTCTTTTTGTTTTTAGCTTTCCAGTATATAATTAAAATGTTATTTTCAAAGTTACTTAGATGAGTTATTTTCCTTCCAACCTTTTTTAGTGTGATAATGTCATGCATTTATAGCACAATTAGGTTTATTTGCATATGGAATTTAGGAAGAGGAGAGAAATCAGAACAGAAGAAATATTCTTTAAATTTATGGATTGAGAATTATTGCAAACAATGCTTCTATAATCATTGGGGTGCATCTATCCCTTTGGATTATTATTTTTGTTTCTTTGGGTAAATACTTAGCAGTGCAATTGCTAGATTGTAGGGTTATTTTATTTTTAACTTTTTAAGGAACTTCCATATTGTTTTCAGAGTAGCTGCACCAGTTTCCATTCCCACCAACAGTGCAAGAGGACTCCCCTTTCCTCAAATCCTTGCCAACATCTTTTGCTTCTTGTGTTATTGATTTTAACCATTCTGACAGGAGTAAATTGATATCTAATTGTAGTTTTGATTTGTATTTTCCTGATGGCATCTTTTCATGTGTCTACTGCAGTGTTTTTAGAGAATTTTGTTTTGTTGTGGTGGTTTTAAATTTTACCATGGAATAATCTTTTTAATTTATGATTCTACAAGTAATTTGTAGTTGTTCAAAGACTGCCTATAATCTATATTATGGAACTTACTTATGTTCTCTTTGTGACCTAATACATGCTCATTTTTTGTGAATGTTCTATGGACACATAAGAAGGAAGTTTTGTCTCTGTATGTTACAACATATAACATTTGTTTATTAGCCATCTACTCTAAATTCCATCTTTGTTTTAGCTTTGGGTCTATACATATATGTTAAAATTTTAGCTATCAGTCCTTTTGCAAAAGGTTGGATCAAGCTCATCCTCTAGTAGTTTATTTAAGAGATATTCAGGGATACAGAATTCCCCAGTTCTTTCTAATTATAACCACTTTTCTAAAGCTCTAAGTGATTTAACTCTTCTGAAATTCTTAGTGTAATACAAGACACAGAGGTAAGTGCTTCACTGATAGTTTCATGTACTATTACACTATAAGTTTCTGGAACAAATTGGGAAGTATTTGATAGATAAATGGGGATCAGGCAAGCATCCAACAGCCCCTAATATTCATGACTTCACTAAATTTGAGTTAGTGTTCTTATTTGGATCTAAAGCCAGTGTCTAAACATCCTACATCCCTTTGGAATGAAAAATGATAGGGTCAATAGCCTAAATGCCTGTCTTATTTTATCACCACTGGAAAATGTGGAAAAGAAAAGGGTGGTAGATATGCTAAATTAGCTCAATCTGCTTACTGTTGGGAAAGAGAAGTGCAAGTGTCTATTGAGATTAGATTCAAGGTGATTCAAGGGACATGAAGCAAAAATACAAACTGCGTGTAACTTTTTTTTTTAAATTATTAACCTCACCTACCAGGGAAACAGGTGCTATTGGCTCTCAGACTCTTACAAATCAGATTAGCCACTCTTCTTCCTCAGAAGACAAGTGAAAACAATGTGTATATTAATTTCAACGCTTTCCTTTTCTGAAAAACGTTATTAACAGCACTTACTATGTACTTCATTATACTAAGCATTTAATATATATGCTCTCCCTCTTATTTCTCACAATAATCCTATATGTTAAAAACTATTACAATGGATATTACACGAGAAAACCAAAATATGGTGAAAGGAATTAAAATTCAGGGATCCCTGGGTGGCGCAGCGGTTTAGCGCCTGCCTTTGGCCCAGGGCGCAATACTGGAGACCCAGGATCGAATCCCACATTGGGCTCCCGGTGCATGGAGCCTGCTTCTCCCTCTGTCTATGTCTCTGCCTCTCTCTCTGTGACTATCATAAATAAATAAAAATTTTAAAAAAATAATAATAAAATAAATAAAATTCATAGCAGAACTTCTCAAAACTGAGTATTTTAGAACCACCTTGAGTGCTTATTAAAATACAGATATTGACCTCAATTCTCCAACTTTTGAATCTGTGGGTTTGAAGTAAAGGCCCAAAAATTTGCATTTCTAACAATTCCTGGGTGATGTTGCTCTAGTAGCTTTGGCAACCACACATTAAGAACCACTGCTCTGTAGAAACATAAGAGTAGAGTGAGATACCACTTCTCCATGCTCCACGTTCTCCATGTTTTGTTTTTTGTATCTTAACAGCCAAGCACGGTGTTAATTAGAAAGTTGGGTTTCAATAGCCCATTTCTGTAGTTTCTAACAATTTTCCTTGGGATTTCTCTGTGATCATTGTTAGGTAATTTAGGTTATGCCACAAGGAAGATTCAACTTCTGTCAAGTCATATTGAATCACAGGTCCATTATTCACTGCCTTTTCTATTATAGCAACCATGATACCCAATGTAAGCCACCAGAGCTCATACGATGAACTCAAGTATATAATGAACAAAAACTCAAATTCAAACACTATCCAACTGATACTACTCAAGTTTCACAAAAATATGAAAGTTATGAAAAAGAAGTTATAATTTTAAAATATTATAACATTTTATGAAAGTTATAAAATTAAAGTTATAATAGAAAATCCTCTTAAGTTAAAGTTCAAAGACAAAAAAGCCAAATATTTTCTCTATTCACTTATGTTTGTTTCTTCAATCTCAGCCAAAGATATTCAACAGATGGAGGCTGAGTTCCTTATATTGTTTTTTTTTTTTTCAATAGTATGAATATGGCTTCTCTGAATGCTCCAAATTTGAATAATTTCAATTCCAATTTACTCTTGGCTTGTCTTCCTTTTCCATAAAGTCTGTTATAGGATTTAATATTAAAAGAGGATAAAATCAGAATTCTTATGTAGATATAAAATGTTAAAGATTATGAGCCACCTGAGTGGCTCAGTGGTTGAGCTTTGGCCCAGGTCATGATCCTAGGGTTCTGGGATCAAGTCCAGGAAGGGGCTCCCTGCAGGGAGCCTGCTTCTCCTTCTGCCTGTGTCTCTGCCTCTCTCATGAATAAATAAATAAAATCTTTAAAAAAAAGGTTTTATTTCATTCATATTGTTAAAGAGAAACTTAAGGAGCAAACACATGAAGAGGAAAAAGGAAACAATTTATTTTTTAGGTTTACAAATTAGGCAAGACAACCCAAATCCATTGGTCTGTCTGTACTTCAATGATAGAGAGGAAGTGCTATTCTGAAGGCTTAAAACCATAGTAGGGGAAAATTTCAGTTGATTTGGGTTACTCAGTAATTGACCTTTTTGCTCAATATTGTGAAAGGAGGGAACTTTTTCACATATCTAAGCCTCAAAATGTTTATCACAATTCAAGTGGCTGCTCTTCCAAAAACCACTCAAGGTGGCTGTTGCAACTCTTGTTAAAGTCAGAGTTGTCAACCCCTCCCTGGCCCCTTTTTTTCTTCAATATTAAAAAGAGAGCCAGACAGCTATGACAAACAGTTCAAAGGAGAATACAAAGAACAAACACATTTATAGATCAGGAAATTGAACTAAACTTGCAAATATATCCAATGCTGGCTTTTCCAGGGTGCAGTACAGATTTTCTCTCCACCAGACAAAATTCTTTTGCATACAAACAAAATTTATTTTGCATTACTATCTGTGATTTAAGGGTGGTAAAATAGCTCAAAGGCATTTGATGGCAAAAAATGGATAATCCAGAAGCCATGCTCCAAAAATGCATATTCTTCTTTTGGAGACACCCAATAATCATTTTACTTATTCCAAATTCCCTTGGAACTCCAAGGGTCACTAATATATCAATATGATTATCACATATCTAGACTCATATCTATAAAATCTTGAAACCACACATAATTTTTCAGGCATACTATAATCATTCTATTCAAAACATTTTTCCTTGAATCCAATATAAAGTATAGCACAAATCTCCAAAGTATGCAAATCAGAGATTTTAAAAGAAGTTAGAAAGGAAAAACTACTAAAATAAAGAGATTTTATTTTCATTTTCAGCCACTTCACATCAAGAAGTTAATTGGGATGCTCAGCTTCCCTCCTAGTGTTGGAGGAAGGACTTCTCTGTTAGTATATAACTTCTTTTCCCAGAAGGCAACATTTGAAATTCTTTTCATCTTGTAAAATTTAGACATATATAATGGTAACACCCAAATATTCCAGCTTCCATCTTTTGAGACTCCCTTATCCCTTTATTTCACATTCCACATATTTTAAACCATTTAGCTAACATTTTGCCTTTGGGTCTTAAATATCTGTCATCTCCATATTCAGACTTTGTCTCCATTCCTCTCTCCAAGTAGAATATCCAACATTTGTAACAGAAAATACTGTCAACAAAATTTATTGTCATGCAATTTGTACAGACAATATATCCTGCCCTTCTCCATGCCCAGTAAGAAGTGATCTTAATACAGTTTTAATTACTTATCCCTATATTTGCAGATTCTGCTTCTTTTTTGTATTTTTTTTAAAGCATGGGTTATTATTGTTTCAGTTGCAAGACCTCCACAACAAATTGCTGAATTGAGACAAATGGCAATGCTGCCTTAAAGTATGCCATTAGAAGTTTAGGTATCTGTGATAGTTCATCATCCCTCAAATTTTACCATCCTTGTGTTACTGAACTTTTTACCCAAAGCATGCTGTCTTACATATCTTCTCCTCAAATAAGTAACTGTAATTCTAATGTTTAATTTCCTTTATTACCTCTACTTAAGTAAATAAGTCCAACCATATGTTTATGATTTTAAGCTACTTATTATTTTGGTCCTTTCTTTCCCTACTTTATTCACACTTTTCACTGGACCTGAAGACCCTTCTTCCTCTTGCTTTCATGTTCAACCTTTGCCTTCTGTTTTGCTCTCCAGATTCTCTCTTGCAAAGTCTGTTATGTATAGTGAGGCATATAAAAACAATGAGCTTTGAGTCTCTCAAAAGCACACACCATTCAAGTAAATTCTGATTACCTCTCTTGTGAATATTTGAACTGTATTTCTTTTGCTATATTCCCTATGCTTTTATTTAGATTTTTTTTAAACTTCTCAGGCCATACCCTCATAATCACTGTTACTTTAAAACATATCTAATAATTATAAAAGTATTACACATTGGTTTACCAGGTCTTTTTCATTCAAATTTTCCAAATGTTGAACCATCTTATAGCAAATTTATTAAAAAGTTGTTTACCAATTGCCTTTATAACTGATTTCTGATTAATAGCTTAAAGAGGAGTACTCTCTATAGATTTTGTGCTCTCAGCTCCTCTGGAAGTATTAATCAATTTGGCATCTGAGACTGTCTCCTAATGTTTTGTTAGTTTTGTTTGTTCGTTTTTTAGTTCTAGTGATCCTCCTCACCAATAATAACTCAATGACCTCCTATTAGTTTTATCTATATAATAGACCTTCCTTTCCTTTTCTATAGACAGATGATAGATTGATTGATAGATACACAGATAAAACAAACAGCCTGGTATTTACTATTTCAGTCCTTCTCAAGATAAAATCACTGTCTTCTATCATGTAAAACATGTGTCTTCACTTTTCTTCTTTACATATTCTTACTTGGAATGCAAGATCATTTCTGGACTGCAACTTTTAACTTTCATTCTTCACTGAACAAACTTGCCACCCAGAGGATCCAGGCTTAAGGTTGTTTTTTTTTTTTTAATTACCTTCTTAGATTTTATTTTTTTTTTAAATTACACTGCACTTTTTAGAATTGCATTGCATCCCCTATGTCAGTCTAAGAAAATGTTATATTTCCTTATAATAAGGATCCTCATTCATCTGTATCTGCTTACTAATGAGATTTACTATTTTAGTACAATTAACCTGTAGTCTAGATCTCTGAATTATGCAACTATAATCAGACATTATGAAAAACAGAATAAAATTTAGACTGTGTACATGTGATTGAGAATAATTAGTGGCATCTTGGTGAATGTATAATAAAAGGAGAGAATGCAAAACAAACAATACAAATCTCTAGCTTACTAGACTTAAAGCACCAACACAGTGGTGTTCTGCTTGCTTCTGAGGTAAGTCTTAATTGAAAATTAACAAAAATATTTCCAGAAAATCTAGAATCTAGAACATCCAGGCCCAGAGTAGCATCTGTAGTTCACAGTATAAGAAGCTATATTTCTTGCTTGACCTAAGTCTGCTAAAGTCAGTTATATCAGTTGCACCCCAAAACCTGACTCCATACATAGTGTCTGAGCTTGTCTCAATGTTTTGCAGTACTGGGGGAGCTATAAGTGTCAGCCTAATACTCATATCTCCTTGCTTTGGTTTACAACCAATGAAGAATAGACCCAGTGAACTGAGCCTAGAATGGATATTAGAGAGCAATGTGTTATTTTTACTAACTAGTCTGACAAGTACACAATAGCTCACCACTTTGAAAGAACAAAGCCATCTGAGTTAAGTTGAAGAATACAGCTTGGATCAGTGATCAAAGTGAGGAGTCCGTTACTATCTCTTCACATTTAAAATTGATGGCTATTGGAAAAGAGAGATCATACAGCAAATGACATTGAAGATTGTGACATAATTGCTGGCAGAAGAGGGACTACACAAGAGGGAGAGATGGAGACACAATGCTTTCTTAATACAATAATCCACAACTCTTAGAATAAATGTCAGATGCTCAACAATAAGAATATATTTATAACCTCCCTGTGAGAAGAGTGCATTAATTAGGCAGAAAGAGAAACAAAGTATTCATTCCATTCTTGTCTTCTCATGAAGAAGAGAATATCACATTCCAATGGAAACACAATGATGAGTTAAGAAAGAAAGGATGAAAGCAAGGCTGCAGGATTACACTTGGACGAGAAAAATAATCGGAAGCAAAATTGGGAATGGAAACCAGATGACAGGGTCAAAGGAGTGGAGACACAGAAGGCATATTCCTCATTTAAAAGTTTGTTAGAGGGGCACCTAGGTGATTCAGTCAGTTGTCTGTCTTTGGCCAGGGTCATGATCCCAGGGTTCTGGGATGGAGTTCCACATGGGACTCCCTGCTCAGTCAAGAGCCTACTTCTCCCTTTCCCACTACCCTTGCTTGTGAGCACGCACACTCTCCCTCTCTAATAAATAAAATTAAAAAAAAAAAAAAAACTTTTTAAATAAATAAATAAATAAATAAATAAATAAATAAATAAAAGCTTGATAGAGAAACAGAAGTAAGTGACCTGAAGATTTGTACATAATGGGACAAAATTGTGCATGCTTACAAAAATAGAAGGATCAAATAAAGAATAAGGTAGTAAGACTACCTCGAACCTGGAGAAAGGAGAAATAAGTACTCAGAAGAAATTTCCCAGTTTGTTCCTGTGGATTTACTCAACCAAAAATCTTTGTGGTTCCCCAGAATGGTGCTTTTTGGAGCTGAAAATTATATCAGTTTATTGTGGAAATGAAGAGGCTAAGAAGGAATGGAGGTGGTGGGTGCAGGAGCCACAGGAAGCTTTAGAGGGAATGGAGGAAACCCTTCAAGCACTGATAGGAAGGATGAAAAGACAGATTTACAACAGTAGTTCTCAATCTTTTGTGCAATGAGAATGATCTGCAGAGATGTTAAAAATTCCGATACTCAAGTCACATTTCTACCCAAATACATCAGAACTAGTGAGAGTGGGAACAAGAATCAGTGATTGTAAAGTTATCAGTGATTGCAATAAGCAGCCAAGATTGATAACCACTAACAGAAAGCACATTTTCTAAGCATGTTCTATGGAACACTAGTTCTGAAGTATGCTACTTGAAATAGTTTAGACTTTCAAATGATTTGGAGGAAATTCATCCTCTATACTTTCTTTCTGATTCAAAGTGTAGCATAGAATATTAAAGAGCCTGAGAAATTCCACAACAACCCTGTCCAAAAACAAAAAAAACATTCCACATTGTTAATCCAGCATTTCTCCTAAATTATACCCTACGGAACTTGAGTTTAATAGATCTCACTTTAAAACTTAGTGGTTGGGGGGATCCCTGGGTGGCGCAGCGGTTTAGCGCCTGCCTTTGGCCCAGGGCACGATCCTGGAGACCCGGGATCGAATCCCACATCAGGCTCCCGGTGCATGGAGCCTGCTTCTCCCTCTGCCTGTGTCTCTGCCTCTCTCTCCTCTCTCTCTCTCTCTCTCTGTGACTATCATAAAAAAAATAAAAAAAATTAAAAAAAATAAAAATAAAAATAAAACTTAGTGGTTGGGGTGCCTGGATGGCTTAGTCAGTTAAGTGTCTGCCTTCAGCTCAGGTCATTATCTCAGTGTCCTGGGATCAGCCCCCACATTGGGCTCCCTGCTCAGCAGGGAGTCTATCTGTCTGTCTCTCTCCCTCTGCCCCCTCCCCACTGGTTGTTCTCTCTCCTCTCTCTCTCTCTCTCTCTCTCTCTCTGTCAAGTGAATAAATAGCCTTTTAAAAAGCAACAATAACAAAAATGTAGTGATCTGGAGCCAATGGGATGATGAGGGATTAGATTATTTAGGGACTTTTGTAGACAAGATTAATCTTTTCCTCCTAAAGTAGGAAGCAAGGAAGATAAGAAAGGGCCTCTGATAAACTAGCACGTGGTGAATGAGATTACATATATGAAACCTAGGGAAACCATCTCAAAGAATAGATTTGGGAGTGCGATAGGAAATCAGAATAATGAAGGGGAACCATGTGGAAGCCTTGTTCTTAATCTTGCTGCAAGGGTAGTATTACTTTTCATGAAACAAACCCATGTGGTGACAGTATGTCTTCACAAATAAAGTGGGTTTCTAAGGAGATTGGCCCATGTCACACAATTAATTTACCATAAATTAGGGATCAAAAAAAGATCTCCAGGATATAAATAATCTTAAGCTATACTTAAACTTCTCAGACTTGAGTTTCAGTTAATTAGATATACATTTCAAATGTAAAATTTACAATAAAACAAAATTATAAGGTCTGATTATTACTCAATCGTTAGGTAATAAATAAGGGAATGATGTTTGCTGTATTTTTAAACTTTGGCTCTTAGAGGATTTTAGGGGCATAGAATCAATGACTTGTAAAAAGATACAGATTTCTGCTATACTTATTTTATGCAGTGTGAAATGACACAGGAATATTCAAAACAAGTTTCCCTAGCTTCACTGATAATGCTTTCATGCTACTCTATATTTATATCCTTTTTAAGCACTGGGAGTCCAGGAAAGCAATTCAGTGATTATATTTCTTGAGGTTTCAATACTAAAAGCAAAATTGAACCGAGCACATGCACTTGTGATTTATTCACTAGGCTTTTGCCAATAAGATATTGAAGCTATTTCTTTGGTCATGAAATTTTATACCCCCAAAACAAATTTACCAGGCTGAGAAATATACTAAATAACCTCAATAGTGTAATTTCCATGGATTCTTCATCCAAATATTGTTCATTAACAGCAGTTCTTAAAGATTTTGTCAAAGAATATTTTCAATAATGCGATAAGCACTCTCTTAATTGTTTTATTTGCTGAGGGAGAGTTGGGAACAAGGGAGTTAGAATGTTCTGCTTATTCAAATATTGGATTTTCATCATGTATTGAGTGCCCATTTGTAAAGACTTTAGGGAAAATAAAATACATCGACATCATCTTAAACACTGTTTGCTCTCTGGTAAGTTGATAACTAACCCACTTGTGTCAGTTGCTTCAGAGTTCCTAAAATGCATCAATTTTTATCACTCTGTAGAAGCTAGGTAAGAATGACTGCACTTGATAGAATGAGGAGAAACTTTTTTTTTTTTTCCAGCAAAACATAAGGGTAAGGGTCCCATTTAACTTCTTTTTACTGTAAAGTTTAAATTACACTTCACTGAATAATCTTATTTTAAGATCTATTTATGCATTTTTGAGAGAGAGAGTGCACCCAAGCAGAGAAGGAGGCAGAGAGAGAGAAACAGACTATCCCTGAGTGCAGAGCCCAAGATGGGGCTTAGTCTCAAGACCCTCAAGACATGATCTGAGCTGAAACCAAGAGTTAGACACTTAACCAACTGAGCTACCCAGGCGCCCATGCTGGAGAAGTCTTTGATAATGAATTAAGCTATATATATAAAAATAATCTACAACCTATTGTGTGCTATTCAAATGTAAGCATTTTAAAAAGCATTATAAAGTAACTTTTTAATGTTTCTTACTTGCTATGAATTTGGGTCTTTGAAAAACAAAAAGATGGGGCAAATTTGAACAAATTTGTATCATGAATTTAATATATTACTATTCTCAAGTGTCCTGGTGCCCCCAACAGTAACATAAGTTAAAAAAAAAAATTGGGCCGCCTGGGTGGCTCAGCAGTTAAGCATGTGCCTTTGGCTCAGGGTGTGATCCTGGAGTCCTGGGATCCAGTCCCATATCAGGCTCCCTGCATGGAGCCTGCTTCTCTCTCTGCCTATGTCTCTGCCTCTCTCTCCATGTCTCTCATGAATAAATAAATAAAATCTGTTTAAAAATATTATGTGAAACATACCAGGTAAATGACAGATGGTAGCAGATTTCTCTGTCCTATGGCCAGGGCCACGATCCCACTCTAAGACTTATTGCCATCTTTTTGTTAACCTCTGGGTCTCATTTCAGTTCGATGTTACCAATTTCTCATAAAAGGCACAAAGTATTTGCCTACAAATGAATAATTCTTCTAAAGCTCATGTGGAATTTCCAAGATCTATAGAGAACTTCTTAAACTCAACAGCAAAGAAACAAACAATCCGATCATGAAATAGGCAAAAGACATGAACAGAAATTTCACCAAAGAAGACATACACATGGCCAACAAGCACATGAGAAAATGCTCCACATCACTTGCCATCAGGGAAATAAAAATCAAAACCACAATGAGATACCACCTCACACCAGTGAGAATGGGGAAAACTAACAAGACAGGAAACACAATAACTAAACTGTGGAAGGAGCCTCGGAGTCTAGTGGAAGATGAATGGATAAAGAAGATGCGGTATATATATATATATATATATATATATATATATATATATATGTGTGTAATATTACTCGGCCATTGGAAATGCCGAATACCCACCATTCGCTTCGATGTGGATGGAACTGGAGGGTATTATGCTGAGTGAAGTAAGACAATCAGAGAAGGACAATCATTATATGGTTTCCCTCATATGGGGAATATAAAAAATAGTGAAGGGATTATAAGGAAAAGGAGCAAAAATGAATGGGAAAAATCAGAGAGGGTGACAAAACATGAGGTCTCCTAATGCTGGGAAAAGAACAAGGGGTAGTGGAAGGGGAGGTGGATGGGGGAATGGGATGACTGGGTGATGGGCACTGAAGGGGCACTTGAAGGGATGAGCACTGGGTGTTATACGATATGTTGGCAAATAGAACTCCAATAAAAATATACAAAAAAGTTTAAAAGATAATAAAAAATAAAAAAACCTCATGTGGAATCTTTTCACATATTGATAGCCACCATTTGCTGAAATAAACGTAAGAGTAAAACAAAGTCCCTTCTGCTGTTTTTCATAGAAACCTTTATGTTTCTAACTAATAGCAGCTTTGTACATTTTTATGACAGGTGAGATCAGAAGAGTTTCTTTCTTTAGAGTATTTTTAACACAACTCTTTGTAGAATTTTGCAGTTGAACAAATTTTTACATGTGACAGTTCTTTCAGACTTTACACAAGTTGCCATTTTATTAAAGTATGTGGATTTACAAAATTTGGTGCAGCCTAAACATTTCCACCACAGAACATTTCCTCCTAAAGAAACATGGACAAAATTAGAAAATCAGTAGGTTTTCCTCGGCTTCTACTGAAGTAATTTTGAAAGCTTATATGAGAATGTGGACAAAGGGAAAAACAGATGGTAGGTATGTGGCATTTAATGCCTACACCTCTTGATGGATGGGGAGCCCTCTGGCCTCATGAAATACAGGAGTGGCCTGGAAGAGGTTAGGCAGTTGTGGCATGGAATCATGTCTTTCTTTCTTCATGTTGTATAAACATGGATGATATAGAGGAGAGCTTTATAGTCATTCAGGTGAAATGCTGAGGCTACTAAGAGCAAAAACCAAGCACGGAGGAGAGCACTACGGACAGAGGAGAGCACTTCAGAGAATTCAGGATTTCGCCATCACAACAGGCCAAGACTCTGCCTAGAGTCTGTGTTTTATTTATTTATTTTTTTAAGATTTATTTTATTTATTAGAGACACACACAGAGAGAGGCAGAGACACAGGCAGAGGGAGAAGCAGGCTCCATGCAGGGAGCCCGATGTGTGACTCGATCCCGGGTCTCCAGGATCACGCCCTGGGCTGAAGGCGGAGCTAAACCACTAAGCCACTGGGGCTGCCCTAGAGTCTACGTTTTATAATGATGAGTTCTTATTCTACACAAGAGTTAGCATGAATATGAAGGCCTTGGTAATAGCTGACATGGTTTGCTAATCGTATTCCATCATGTTAACTTTTCCTTTAAATTCATTAATCAATTTTTATTTTAGAATAGTTTTGGATTTACAGAGAGGTTGCAAGAACATTGCAGAGTCCCCAAATACCTGAACACAGTAATGAATGAGAATTTTGGTTGCTCTGCATCCGAGCCAGCTATCGGGTATTGTCAGCGTATTGAATTTTGTTTCTGTATCAAACTTTAAAGAGAAGTAATACTTCACATTTCCAAATCACTGTATAATTTACAGAGCATTTGCACCTACATCACTGTATTTGACCCTTACAGCAATCTTGTGAAATGACATGGAGGTTGCTTCACATTCAAGAACCAGTAAATGGAGGAGCTCAACACTTCAAGCCAGATCAGATTCGGTCCAATCCTCAACATTTGCAGGTATAGTTTTGACCACTAATTGATATTCATAAATGATCTTCTTTTATTAATTTTTAAAATACTCTTTAATTCTTGTTTTCTTTATAAAAGCTGTTTCTTTTTTTAAAAAATTCCAGCATAGTAAACTTATAGTTATATTAGTTTCAGGGGTACAACTAGTGTTTCAACACCTCCGTACAAAATCCTGTGCTCCTCACAGTAAGTGCTGTCCTCAATCCCCATCCCCCATTTCACCCATCCTCCCATCCACCTCCTGTCGGGTAGCTATCAGTTTGTCCTCTATAGTTAAGAGTCTGTTTCTTGGTTTGTCTTGCTCATTTTTTCCCCACTTTGGTCATTTGTTTTGTTTCTTAAATTCCACAGATGAGTGAAATTATGTGGTATTTGCCTTTCAGTGACTGACTTGCTTTGCTTAGCATTATACTCTCTAGCTCTATCCATGTCATTGCAAATGACAAGATACTATTCTTTTTATGGCTGAATAATATTCCATTGTGTATATATACTGCATCCTCTTCATCCACTTATCAATCAGTGGATACTTGGACTGCTTCCATAATTTGGCTGTTGTAAATAATGCTACCAATATACATAGGGATGCGTGTATCCCCTTCTATTAGTGTTTTTGTATTCTTTAGGTAAATAGCTAGTAGGGAGATTACTGGATCATAGGGTAGTTCTATTTTTAACTTTGTCAGGAATCTCCATACTGTTTTCCACAGTGGCTTGCACTAGTTTGCAATTCCACCAACAGAGCACAAGGGTTCCTTTTTCTCCACATCCTCACCATTTGTTTATTTGCTGTGGTTTTGATTTTAGCCTTTCTGACAGGTGTGAGGTAATTTTATAGTTTGATTTGCATTTCCCTGACGATGAGTGATGTTGAGGATCTTTTCATTTGTCTGTTGATCATCCATAGGTCTTCTTTGGGGAAATTTCTGTTCATGTCTTTTCCTCATTTTTTCAATTGGATTGTTTCTTAGGTGTTGAGTTTTATAAATTCTTTATAGAGTTTGGATAATTACCCTTTCTCAGATATGTCATTTGCAAATATCTTCTCCCATTCAGTAGGTTGTCTTTTAATTCTGTTGATTGTTTCCTTCCCTGTGCAGAAGCTTTTTACTTTGACAAAGTCCTAAGAGTTAATTTTTGCTTTTGTTCCCCTTGCCTCAGGAGATATGTCTTTTAAGAAGTTGGTATGGCTGTTTTCAAAGACATTACTCATGCACTCTCTTCTAGGAATTTTATGGTTTCAGGTCTCACATTTAGATCCTTAATCCATTTTGAGTTTATTTATTTTTGTATATGTTGTGAGAAAGTGGTCCAGTTTCATTCTTTTGCAATTTAGCTGACCAGTTTTCCCAACATCATTTGTTGAAGAGACTGTTTTTTCCCCATTGGATAGTCTTTCCTGCTTTGGTGAAGATTACTTGACCATATCATTGTGGGCTTATTTCCAGGCTTTCTATTTTATTCCACTATATTCATTTTAGTCCCAGTACCATTCTGTTTTGATTATCACAGCTTTGTAATATAACTTCAGGTCTAGAATTGTTATACCTGCAGTTTTCATCTTCTTTTTCAAAGTTTCTTTGGCTATTCAGAGACTTTTGTGGTTACATAGAAATTTTATGATTGTTCTGGCTCTGTGAAAAATTCTATTGGTATTTTGATAGGGGTTGCTTTAAATCTGAAGATTGCTTTGTGTAGTATAGACATTTTAATAATATTTGTTCTTCCAATCCATGATCATAGAATGTCTTTGCATTTCTTTGTGTCCTTTTCAATTTCTTTCATCATTGTTTTAGAGTTTTTAAGCTCAAAGCATTGGATTATAATATTTTAATAAGTTTATGGTTGTATTCATTGTTTTCACTCGCATATCCATAGTAACAAATTATGGTGAGCATCTTTACACGTGATCATTTGCTTCTCTATGTATATTCTTTACTAAGGTATTTATTCAGGTCTTTTGCTCATTTCCTAATTGGGTCATTTGTTTTCTTAGAGTATTAAGAGTTTTTTGTATTTCTGAATATAGATGCTTTATTAAATATATTTTGCAAACATTTTCAGTTTGTGGCTTGTATTTCCATTCTTTTAATTTCTTTAAAAGTAAACATTTTTTCTTCAAATGAAAATAAAATTTAAAATTTAATATATAAATTTAAAATGCAATATGTGCCAACTCTACTGAAAAATGTTTTTCCTTTCATCAGTAGAATAAGTACATTAATGAATTTAAAAAAAATAATAAAACGCAACTTGTCACAATTTTTTTTCATGGATCATAGTTTTGATGCTATGCTAGTAATTCATCTTCCAACCAAGTTCACATATATTTTCTCCTATGTTTTCTTTTTTTTTTTTTAAGATTTTATTTATTTATTCATGAGAGACACAGAAAGAGAAAGAGGCAGAGACACAGGCAGAGGGAGAAGCGGGCTCCATGCAGGGAGCCTGGCATGGGACCTGATCCCAGGTCTCCAAGATCAAGCCCTGGGCTGAAGGCAGCTCTAAACTGCTGAGCCACCGGGGCTGCCCTCTCCTTTGTTTTCTTAAAGAAATTTTATACTTTTGCATTTTACATTTAGGTCTCTGATTCATTTTGAGTCAAGTTTTGTGTAAGATGTAAGGTCTCTGTTTAGGTTCATATTTTGCATATGGAAGTCTAACTGTTAAAAAGATTATCCTTTTTCTTTAGAACAGCCTCTGTACCATTATTAATAATTAATTGACTATATTTGTATGTCTCTTTAGAACTCTGTACTATGTTCCATTGATCAAATGTCTATTCTTTTGCTAATATAATATTATCTTGATTATAGTGCCTTTTTAAAAATACATATATATTTATTTATTTTTAATATTTTTTTAGATTTTATTTATTTATTCATGAGAGACACACAGAGAGAGAGGCAGAGACATAGGCAGAGGGAGAAGCAGGCTTCCTATGGGGAGCTCAACACAGGACTTGATCCCAGGACCCAGAGATCACACCCTGGGCCAAAGACAGACACTCAACCACTGAGCCACCCAGGCATCCCTATATAGTATCTTTAAGATGAATTTTGGTTTTGTTGTTGTAGTTTAATTGAAGTATAGATGACACATAATATTACATTAGTTTCTGGTGTACAACATAGCGATCCAAGTCTATACATTATGCTATAGTCACCACAAGTATACCTACCATATGTCACCATTCAACACTTATAATACCATTGACTGTCTTCCTTATGCTGTAATTTATCCTAGTGATTTATGCAATCCATAATTGGTAGCCTATATCTCCTATTCCTCTTCATTCATTTTGCTCATCCCTTTTCCCACAGTGAGGACCATAGCATTTCTTCCTCTCTCTCTCTCTTTTTTTAAGATTTTATTTCTTCATGAGAAACACAGAGAAAGAAGCAGAGACACAGGCAGATGGAGAAGCAGGCCCCCTGTGGGGAGCCCAATGTGGGATTCAATCCCAGGACCCCAAGATCATGACCTGAGCCAAAGGCAGATGCTTAACCACTGAGCCTCCCAGGTGCCCCACATTTTTTCTCTGTATTTGTGCATCTGTTTTTGCGTTTAGGTTGTTTGTTCACTTGTTTTGTTTTTTAAATTCCACATATAAGTGAAATCATAGTATTTGTCTTTCTCTGACTGACTTATTTCATTTAACATAGTACCCCCTAGGTTGATCCATGCAATCACAAATATCAAGGACTCATTATTTTTGATAGCTGAGTAATATTCCATGGTATATATACCACATATTCTTTAATAATTCACCTACTAGTGAACACTTGGGTTACTTCTGTATCTTGACTGTTGTAAATGCTGCATTAAACATAGGAGTTCATATATATTTTCAAATTAGTATTTCTGTTCTTTGGGTGAATTACTGGAACATAGGTATTTCTACTTTTAGCTTCTTGTGGAAACTCTATACTGTTTTCCACAGAGGCTACACAAATTTACATCCCCACCAACAGTGTGTAAAAGTTCCTTTGTCTCCATATCCTAGACAACACTTGTTATTTCTTGTCTTTTTGATTCTAGCCATTCTGACAGGTGTGAAGTGATATTTCATTGTGATTTTGATTTGCATTTCCATGATAATTTGATGTTCAGCATATTTTAATGTATCTCTTTGCCATCTGTATATCTTCTTTGGAATAATGTCTGTTCATGTCACCTGTCCATATATAATTGGATTATTATTTTTTTGGTGTTGAGCTATATACATTCTTTATATATTTTGGATGTTAACCCCTTATCAGATATATCATTACAAATATCATCTTTCATTCAGTAGGTTGCTTTTTCATTTTGTTAATGTTTCCTTTTCTATGTTTAAGGTAAATTTTGAAATCAGGTTTTAAGGATGAGAATGATGACTTTCAAGTGTTTTGCATACAAGAGCTGAAGCCATTAACTTTTATATTATTTAGCACATGTCCACACCAGAAGGAAATACAATTCTATTCTACCTTATTTTGCCATTTTCTATTTTTTTTAGGATTTCTAATTTATAATGGCATTTTACATGACTTTTAATCATCCTAATATCTGAGACAGTAAGTAAGGGTGAACTAAGCAGTATAACCTCATTTATCTATTGAATATATGAAAACACAGAGCTGACCTGTGTTGGCTCATTATAGGTGGAATGTGGTAGAGACAAGTTATTCTTTCAAAAGATTGAAATCCCATCCTTTCAGAAGTGGGAGAAAAAGAATTCATTATCAAAATCCTCATAATTCATTCTGTCACATCAAATAAATCCTAATTCTGGTTTTAAAAAGAAATACAAACTGAAGTCAAAATTCCCAAAATACTTATGATAAACAAGTACTACTTTATACTCACAACCCACACATAATCATTTGGATTTTTGCTAAGTTTGTTTTGTGGTTACAGCAGCAAGTGAAACATAATTGGGTAGGTTAAATATTTAGGAAGCCCAGGGAGATAATCACCATTGGTTTATGTTGGCAAAAATTCATTCATTATTTAAACCATTTACTCTTTCTTGATTCTGAATTGCAGTGGATTGTTCTCTGGTGTCTAGATGTAGATTTCTGACTAAAATGTTGAGGCTTAAATTTAGATCTTGGCAATGCTTGTAGAGGAAATTGAATCTACATCACATTAGGAAGTTCAAGCCCACAAGTATCTGGATATTACAGGTTTTGTGTGGAATTAGGGAATAAGGAATCTTGTTTACAATTCTAATTCATCATGGCATTGCTTTGGCCTGTTGCAGGAGCTCTTTTCAATTAGCACTTTACCCAGAACAGTAAGCCCTCTATTCTTTGATGTAAATAGTAGCAAGTGACAATTTATTTTAGTGTTTTTGTCCTAGTTCAGTATACAAATCAGTGCATCTGTATAACATAACTACCAAACTTATAAAGGGGACACCTGACATTTCAGAAATATATGAGTATAAAGTTCAAGGTGTAATCTCGAGGTCTTGTTAACATCATATTCTCGTGCCCCACTCTGGCATATAGTTTGTATCTAATAAATTTTTTAAAGTTATTTGGCACAGTAGACATCTAAAATCCCATTGTCTTTCAATTCTAGCAAAGAATTGATGAATAGTTTTAAAATATTAGTAAGTAGAGTCTGTGTTCCATGGAAAACTCTATGTAAGCTCTGGTCCTAGTCTTCCAGATATTTACACTTAAGTTAGAAAACAAGATTTAGTATTGAAGAAAAAAAAATACAGAAACACTATGACACTGAACAAGTAATACAAAAATTTTGGAGACCATAATATCATTATATAGAGCTCTGTGGTTTAAATTGATGGCAGATTAAGATAAAGTTTCAAAAGAAATTTTAGTTTAGAAAGTAAATTTTATCTGGGCCTTCAAGAATTGTATTTGAAAACATTATTTTAAAATATATCAACAAGGGATTTTTAAAACTGTCTTGTCTGTCACCTGTTCCTATTGCATCCTCCCTTAGTATCAAGGGCTCAGCGATAATGGTCGCTGTAGGAGGAAGACCAAGAGAAAGAGTCAGTATTTAGCATTACATTTTCAAAGTAAGCTTCAAGGGCACGTTTCAGAGAACAAAATTATGAAAGCCAAGGGTTACTTAGAAGAAATTTCATCATTGTTGTTCTTATGTTTTTTTTTTTTTTTGTTATTGTTGTTGTTTTATATATCAAAAAGCAAAGCCTCAAAGAAAAAAAAAAAAGGTTTATCGGTCAGCAGTAGATTGATTGAGTAGATGAAGAGAAATGAGGAACAGTTCCCAGTATTGCATTACAGTTGTCCTGATTTGGGGAAATGAAGAGGATCTGAAGGACATGATGGAGTAGAATATGGACAGGTAAAGAGCACCAGTGAATCACCCAGACTGCCTGAGTGAATGCCATTGATGCCCACCACTGGAGACCTGCATGAGACCCAAACTACTTTCCTAGAACAATCTGTCAGCATTGAAAGCCCTGGACATTTTCTCTGTGAAAGAGCTCCTCTATCTAACATTCCTGTTGCTATCAGAAGAAAGCATCCCATACACAGCTGTTATCACTTTTTGATCATCCAGATTGAGTAACCTTCCTGTAGTCAAAGTTGAGTAAGCCTTCTGAACTCTCCTGTGTGACACTTGCCCTTAAACAGATAACTGTGTGCTAGATACCCAAAGGGAGTAATTGTGGCTAAAAAGAAAAAGTGTGGTCTGTCATCTTTGTGGCTCTGCATTTTCTATCACTTGTCAGTTATGTTCATTATTCTTGACAAACTTCATTTTTCTTATTTGGGCTGAATTAGCTAGAACTACCACATCCTGAGATGTGACAAAGATTGAAAATGATCCTCGATGGAACTGGAGGGTATTATGCTGAGTGAAGTAAGTCAGTCGGAGAAGGACAAACATTATATGTTCTCATTCATTTGGGGAATATAAATAATAGTGAAAGGGAAAATAAGGGAAGGGAGAAGAAATGTGTGGGAAATATCAGAAAGGGAGACAGAACGTAAAGACTGCTAACTCTGGGAAACGAACTAGGGGTGGTAGAAGGGGAGGAGGGCGGGGGGTGGGAGTGAATGGGTGTCGGGCACTGGGTGTTATTCTGTATGTTAGTAAATTGAACACCAATAAAAAAAAAATAAAAAAAAAATAAAAAAAAAAAAGAAAATCATCCTCGATTGGTACCTATACAACTTATATCTCTCATAAGAATGCCATATGCTGAGAAAAGCTGAATAACTATATCTATTCCTTCATTTAAAATTTAGATACAGATAGGGATTCAAGAGCTCCAATAGTTACCATATTAATACAGTGGAACCAATAACGTGATTCATATAAGTTTTGTAAGGAATAAATTAATTAATATATTCTTAATAACCTAGCACAGTGTTTGGCACATAGCAAATATCAATTAATGCTGGGTAGGAATATCTCCTCTGTCATTCCCCAAAAAAGAGAGGGAAGTGAAATAAGTTAAAGGACTAAAATAAATCTATAAATATCCCAATCAAAAGCCCACTGCAAAAGAGAAAGAATAAAGAGTCAAAAACATCTTCCCTCCTTAACATAATTGGCCTATCAGCAATGCAACCAGACTCTTCATTTGGATCTTCATAATCTGCTCTAATCCCTGGGCCAAATAGACTGGGCTGCTAGGTACTTTTCATTGTGAAGACAGATGAAACAAATGAATTGTGTGAGCCATAGTTTGTTGGTTTTGTGTTTTAGGATCAGCTGCTCTCCCAGAGAACAAACTATCACCAAATAAAGGATGTGACTTTTTAAGCAGAATTCTTCTAAGAAGTGCCATGTCCCTGATGGCACATCCTAAACAGGTGGCACTAATTTTCCATTACCCTTCAGAAGTCACCAAAAACATCATAACATTTCAATTGAACTGCAGTTGAGAATAAATGTCCATTTTATTATCTCTTTAAGCATTAGTAAATGAGCAAGGAGAGGAGAATTTAACTGTCTGCTCTTTTCTTTTTATAGCCCTTGACAGAAGTAGAACTCCAACCAACTGATGGACAGTGGCACAGAGGGGCACTAAAGTTATATTAGGGATGTTTGCATCTTATTATTCAGGCTCCATCTTGAGCAGATGTCCCAGCATCTTCAAAGGAGATTTAGAGCATTACAGAGCAGGATGGCAGTGCAGCATCCCAGGTAAATAAAATCTGTGAGGAAAAAATAAGTCAACCCAAGTGTTAGCTCTAATTATTAAACATGTTGGCTAAAGTCATACTTTATCATTGGGATTGTTGTAGAAAGATAATTTGTGTAATTTAAGAGAATATGCAATTTAAAAGAAACTTAAATGATGTGGCAATCTTTAGCCTATTGCATAGGTAGCAGGTGACTTTGCCAGAGTCTACCAAGTCTGATGATGGGGTGGAGGGATTGGTAGTGGTAATGAGGATAAATTGGGGAAAATCTAGCAATTATTTTTCATATCATCATACCCCAATAATCACTTTACATTAATTATAGGAAGGAAAGAAAGAGAAAAGGAAGGAAGGAAGGAAGGAAGGAAGGAAGGAAGGAAGGAAGGAAGGAAGGAAGAAAGAAAGAAGAAAGAAAGAAAGAAAAGAAAGAAAGAAAGAAAGAAAGAAAGAAAGAAAGAAAGAAAGAAAGAAAGAGAAAGGAAAGAAAGGAAACATTGAAAGAGAGTACAAAAGAAAACTCTGGCATCTGGCCAGCCTCCTTACTCTGAGGGATTATGCTCAGTTCTGGACTTTAACATAAGCAGATTGGCTGATTGAATTTGGAAAAAACTGGAGGCCAGCTTAAAGTATTTTGAGTTCACCTTAGAGGAAGGCCTTTTAGATTATTATAATCCTGAATATTTACTGTGTTCTATTGTTACTGAGGTCTGTCACCTTGGTGGGTTCTGAATTATCACTTTTTAGTTAAGCTCATTGTTCTGGATAATATTCAATTTTCTCATCTATATGTTGGAGATTAAAAATAGTAAACATTTCTATCACGTTTGCTATTATTAAATGACTTTATTCATAAAAAGTATTTAGCAATCCAACTGGATATAGAGATACTATCATTACTATCACTAGTTATTGTAAAAATTCTATGCTTATAAAACATGACTTTTCAACAACCAGAAATATTGTTTCTGATATCAGAGTCCTACCTAAGGATGGTCAATCATTTTTAAATTTTATGTTATCCCTGTGGTTATTTTAAAAATTAATATGCTAATTCTACTGTTGTTTAGGTTCTTAAGATTCCATGGTCTTTCCAACATGGTTAGAATCTTATAATGCAGCATTGCAATTGTAGTCTGTGGTTTAGTAAAATCTCCAGGAATATCTAAGTATCTGAGTGCATATATGTGTGCTCCTGTTGTGTGGTAGCAGTGCTTTCCTTTTATGCTTAGAATTAAAAACAAAACAAAGTAAAAAAAAAAAATGTGTCTTTCATTTAAGGAGGAAAAAAAGAAAATGCCACCCTCATCAGTACACTGGGCTGAAGATAGATATGACCAGAAATGGAGTTATATAAGATACTCCTTTTAATGTAGGCTATCATGTACTATCAAAGCAACTTCAGTTTGTTGAGGAATGTCTGAAGCCAGTTTGTGAGAGATGGCATCCAAAAACCTCACATACAATGTGAAATGAACCAAAACCTTCTGGGTGTCCTAACTACCTTATTTTCATCTTCCATCTCAAAGGGTCAGACATTTCCATTCCACAAAGAGAAGACTAATGGTAGGAAGAAGAATTTTCAGGACAGAGGAGACAAAAAAGAAAAAAATTAAATGTCATTAGTCATGTGAATTTAGCATTATACAGCTAGGAAACACTCTATTTTTTAATGTTTTTATTTATTTATTCATGAGAGACACAGAGAGGGAGAGAGAGAGAGGCAGAGGCACAGGCAGAGGGAGAAGCAGGCGCCATACAGGGAGCCCCATGTGGGACTCCATCCCGTGTCTTCAGGATCACTCCCTGGGCTGAAGGCAGGGCTAAACCACTGAGCCACCAAGGGTCGCCCAGGGAACACTGTTTAGAAGACCTGAGTGGCAGCTAGGAAACTTCATTCACTTTGTTTTGATGGCATTATTATTATTGTCTTTTGCAGTGTCTCTAGTTTTGAATTGATATAAAACATGCCATTTTTCATTCTAAAGTGTTCAGTAGTGTTTTGAAAGGTATTTAGACCTGTACAAAAGTAAAAAAGCTTGTTTCTATGTTTCCACACTTATCATGAGATTTGCATACTTAAATTTTAAGTATACAATGCATTTTTGCTAACTAGAGGCACTACACTAGAAAGCATATTTCCAGAATGTATTCATCTTGCATAACTGAGATTTTATACCTGTTGAATATCTTGTTCCTGTCTTTTTTCCTTGGAAATTCTTTCAGTGTTTCACTGCTGACTATGATGTTACTGTAGGCTTGTCATATATGGCCTTTGTTATGTTGAGGTATATCCTTCCTCACCTAGTTTGTTGAGAATTTTTAAAATGAAAATACATTTAATATTGTCAGATCCTTTCTCTGCATCTATTGAGATGATCATGAGAATTTTATCTTTTATTAATGTGGAATACTGCACCCTAATTGGTTTGTATATATTAAACCATCCTTGAATCCCAATATTTATCCCATAGGTAAATCCAATTTAATTATGTATTGTCATTTAAAAAAAATTTAGTTGTCTTTCTCTCTTCTCTTGTAACACACTAAACTTCTTAAAGATGATCATTTTGAATTCTTCATGAGGTATTTCATAGATCTCTATTTTAGGTAATTTACTGGAGATTTATTTTCTTCCTTGGTTGTATAATATTTCCTGATTCTTCATGTTCCTTACAGCTTTATGTTGGTGCCTGTGCACTGGAAGAAACAGTTGCCTCCATGAGTCCTACAAACTGGTATCAACAAAGAAAGACTTTCACCAGCCAGCTTAGCTGATTCTGGGAGCCTCTCAAAACCTTTTCTATGGGTGGGCATATTCCACTCCTTTCCCTTCCTTCTAGGATAGAACTCTTAAGATTGTGTGCCTTTTCCCAATGTCACAGAGCCATGCTGGCCACAGCAAGCCATCTGTTCCTTTCCCCAAGGGTAGTGCACATTCAACACCTCTCTGTCCCACCTGATGGACAGACTCAGAGTGGAGGGACTTCTCTCAATACAAGAGATCAATGCTAGCTGCTGAGAACCCACCTGCCCCTTTTTCCTGGGGCAGTGCACTGAAGTTATAGAATTTTGTGTGAAACCTCCACTCCTCTCTCCCTTTTGAAGTCATCTCAAAATCATGCACCATCTTCCAACTTTGCAGTGCTATACACTGCTGAAAGCTGCCTGCCCCATTTCTCTGTTCTCAGCTATCTCCAGGTGTTGGAAATACCATTCCCCTCAGTGTTCTGGATGAGATGAGACAGTAGCAGGTCTCTCTGGCAGTGTATCAAAATTGGACACACACTTCACTCTCCCCTCCCTCCCCTGCCAGGGAGAAAGAATGGGCACAAGTGATCTCCCTTGGTGTTGGTCTATGCTGGCTTGGGTACAGGCTGACACTGGTAAGATGAAATGGCTCTTCATACTTATTTCAATGTGGTTATTGTCAGTTTTGTGCTCATCTAGGTTATTGCAACTCTTAGCTGGATTCTGGAGTTTTCATAAAGGTATTTTGGTCCTTATAGTGTTATTCAATTAGTGCTTCTGTGGAGGGATGAGGGCTAAGACTTTCTATCCTGCCACCTCACTGATATCACGGTGTCTGCTAATCTAATCTAACTCAATATCTGCTCTTGAAATCAGGACACAAGGAAATATCTGTAGTGAGATATTTATCATAAAAATAAGAGAAAATGATGCTTAATTTGACATTATGCCATCAAATGTGGTTTGATAGATGTTTATTTTAATCCATTTTAAATCCGTCGATAACCTCTATTCCAGGCTTTCGACAAACCCTAACTGAAATTCACCCTAATCATTAGGAGAAAAGGTAATTTTTCCCCCAAAGCTCAACTTTGAGGTACAATAACACCTCTGAGAATGTAATCACCATATGTCTCTAGTGGGTGAAAAAACTCTTTTGTTTACAATTCCATCTAAACTGCATGCTTATGTACATATTTGTGAAGTGAATTTACACATTTTTTCATGCACCCTTTGAAAATACTGGAACTTTGAACCTGGAAAATCGTATCCCAGGTCCAGTTAGTTATTTTAATTTTCAGAGCAGGAAAGTATAAGTATTGTACAATTACATGCTTCTATAATCATAAAGACTGAGCCCACATGTCTATGAAATATGTAGGCGGAAACCTAGGTGTGGTAAAACATCAATATGGAAGAAAAACTCATCGGTTCATAAGACCTTGCATTTTCTTATATTTTCTCATCTTCAAGATATGAGTCTTAATCTTTGGTTTCTGTATGATGTTCACACCTTATTCCAATTAAGCACTGATAGTCACTGTTATGGACCAATGGTTTCCTAGAATATCTGAGATACTTCAGGCTGGCACATGGTGAGAAAATGGGATTTTAGTATCTATTGTGCTGAAACCAGCTGACAAATCAGTTCCATCTGTTTGTACAGAAGCAAGCTATGTCTATTATTGAACAGCACACTCAATGATTTCACTGAGGATGGTATTTTAAAAGAGAAAAAAAAAAAAAACCAAAAGAGTTATCAAGGAAAAAATATGGTTTTGGCAGTGAAATCTATTTTTTGTTGTTGTTAAGATGAATTTAATCACCAAATTTCATTATCTCAATTCTATCATGAAAATCCATTTTGAGCAGATCCAGTAATTGGAAAATTAAAGTTCAACCATGACCAGATATAATAATTTATTTGGTTCGGTTCTTAAATATTTTAATTATTCAATCTGTTAAAAAAATCTGTGTAATAAAATTTCTTATAAGTTAGAACTCTGTCCAAACTACATTGAAAGAGCTGCATCCTTCACCCACTCAACTGCCCATTCCTCCACTCCACATCCACTCACCACCAACCTCTGCCCCCTATCCCCTTCATCCTCACTTTGTCAAATTTGTAAATCAGATTCTCTTCTGATTTATAAATATCAGGATTATAGTTTATTCCATAAAGAGTATTTTGCTCTTATATATACAAAGAATTTTACATATTTATTTTTCTACAAGGCAAGGCTTTTATAAGCAAGTCTCCAAATGATATTTCTAACATTTTTGTGTGTGTGTCCTGAGATGATATCTTTATTATTTCACCTTTCTGGAAATTTGTGGAAGTCAAGCTGTACATTTGTACTTTGGAAGAAAAAAAAATCGTAAAAATTAAACTGTTAGAGCACTGACTTCCAATTCTTACTCTGGCTGAGCTTCCCTATCTACGACCTGTTTGGTTCAATATAATCTAATTAAGAATAGCTGAACCATTGTGGAGTTCTTAGCTTTTGTCATCACCTCATTTGCTAGTGTTCTGGGTTTCTAAGAAGTCACTTGCTTTCCCTCCCCTCTCATTACTTAATGTAGTCAAGATGCTCCTAACTGATCAATGTACTTTTGAGAAATATAAGTTCACCAGTTATTATTAGTAGTTGTTGCTGGTGTTAAAAGTGAAGGTCTAGTTGGAAAGACATAAGCAGAAACAGATATTTTCAACCTGTAGAAAGCAAGTTGAGATTCTATAGGTGACAAAAGTAGCACTTTTGCTGGTTGTCAGTTTTGAGAGTAACCAAGAGGGCTTTAATGTTCCCCTCAGTTTGACTAAACTTCAGGTAGCTTCTGACCTTCTTTTTCCTCTCATATTGACTTTAGAAAAATAACATCCTCCTACCTCCCCCACAAAAAGAAAAATAGCACCCAAGTTCCCCAGTCTTGGGTGGTAGAAGCTTAATTTAGGTCAGCACAATTAGCCAACATAAATGGCCTAATAATTTTGACCAACCTCTGCTATAACACCTGCCAATATTTCTCCATTTGCTCAGGCAGCTATCAAAACTCTTCTCCTTTCTGTTTCAAGAGGAGTTGAGTTCAAACTCTCCCTTACCACAATAGCCTTGAATATAGTCTCTCTTGCCCGCTTCACTTGTCCAGCGCATTTTTTCTTTGACCAGAATCATCAAATATAGATCCCAGACAAAGTTTACAAACTAATGAGAGAAAGATAAATAAGCATTTTATTGATTGTAGGAATCCAGCAATTAGTAGGGTGTAGGTCATTGTGTCCTGCTTTTCTGAGAAAGGCAAAAAGTGCTATTGATTACTGATAAAACCATTCTATCCTTTCCAGCAGCTATCCACAGCATGAAGGAATTCTCTCCCATGACAAGGAGAGAACATGCTGCAGTCTCCACCTTGATTTTCCTTCCTTTTCTCTATCCACCCTTATCCAGTCCCTCTTACAAGCCAGTTGTAAAACTCTCTCATTTTTTCAAATCTCTTTGGCATTTTTCTTCTATTTTTTTTTAAATGTAAACAGTTTGTTAAGAAATTTTATATTTCATTCTATAGGCCTTACAAAAAGTGCATTTCTTCAGCCCCCTTAATATATCTCTTTGCCCTGGCCCTTTTTAAATGGAACATAGTATAAATATTAAATATTCCAAGTCTTGTCCATACTGGTCTTTTCTTGAGGCAAACTTCTAGGATATGATTGCAAAAAAATCCTTAAACAATTTACTCCCTAGATTTGAATTCTCTGCCTCAGGGAGTCACTGTTTTGATTTTTCCCTCCAATACCCTACCAGCTCTAGGAGAATATTGTTCTCCTTTTCTCTCCCCAAATGTACCCCAAACGAAATGTCCTTTTTTTCTCATTGAATGAAAGACATTGTATATTACTATTACATATGTTCTATGGGAAAACAGAAAGAAAATTGATAACAACAACATAAAGTTAAACAGGAAATAGCCATCAAGGTTTGTATTTTTTTAAATTTATAAAACATGTAGAAATGAATTACTCTCATTGAACCAAATAATCTCTAACTCCTCCTCCTTCTTGGTCTCCCTCTGTCTCTTCATATGGTCCTGAGATTCTTCCATTAAACTTTGGGCCTTTGAGAAAAGCAAATTGAAAACTATTGACCTAGAAGATTGGGGTCACAGTGGTAATCAAACATCGGGGTGCCCAAAATCATTGGGCATCATTTGAAAATGAAAATTCTGCTGTACGATATCCATAGACCATTATGAGAATTAAACAATGGGCCAGATCTTAACTGTCAGGGAAAGTCATGAGATATCGTATTTTAAAATTTCAAGGCTCAGTTTATCCTTCTCAGGGGAAAAAGTTTCAAAGTCAGAATTGACTAAGAGAAAGAAGACAGCTGCAAAAATCACTAATTAGTTAAATTAGGCTCTTCAAATGGTTAGCAAGTTCATCTTCAATTCTGCTAAATAGTGCCTATTTCTCATTTTGAGATTCAGAGATCTTACAGTACAGTCTTTTCTAACTTTAAAAGAATTACTTTGGAAATATAATTAAGACATCTAACAAAGAACAAGAATCCTTTATTCTTCTTCCAGCCTCCTTTTCTGTGCCTTTTTAAAAAAATGTTGTTGACAGTTGGCTTGCCATCTGTTCCAGCAGGGCAAAAGTGTAAAAGTTGATGATATTTTTCAATGGAAGCAGTTGATTATAGATAACATTATTTTCAGAAAATATGCCTGTTAATGTCTCATTAAAACATTAACCAACAAAGTGGTTGGTCTGAAAAGAAACCTCACAAATAGAGGTGGCACATTAGTTCCCAAAGTATTCACAATTTTGTTTTCATGTTATAGCTGCTTCAAATTCAAAACATGTGATTGGGCAAAGGGGAAGGATAGTGGAGTGACACATATGTCTACAATGCTAATTGCATAGGCTAAGGCCTAACTAGCCATTATTGTTATATGTAATATTATTATAAAGGTGGAACAGTGACAACTAGCAAACTGTTATAGGATAGAATCTTCGGTCAACATAGGAGAAAATGAAAAGCATGGTGCAGTTCCTTCCATCTTTCGATGATTAGTAGTATGCATAATTTATTTTGAGTTGTGTGGAGACTTTGCGCAATGAATCCATAGTAGCCCACTTTCCTGATCTAAGTTTTGTTTTGTTTTATTTGTAAAGTGAAATCACCGTATTCATCATATCATTCGTGGCACATAGTGTCTTCATTCTTCCTTACATCAGGTAAAAGTCCCGTGAATCAGCCTTTCTCATCTTTCCAGTAGACTAAGAAAGATGATCAGAGCTGTAGTCCAGCTATATGATGCCAGGAAGTTCAAAGTCATGTGGTGGGAATCTGTTCAGGTGGCAAATCATGTGAAGGTGAAATTTACTTAAATGTATCCCAGGGGAACAAAGACTGGGGAGACTCTCAATGGATATTAGTACTCAACCCACCCTATCCATTTATTTGTGTAATTTACTAGTACCTCATTTTTAGTAGTTTAAGATAAAATTAGTATGAAATTATTGGCATGGTAGGACTTTTAAAAAAACTCATTACCAAACCATCCTAGAGTGATGTAATTGTCTAGTTTTTCAGGTTTTTATATAACTTCTCCAATAACAACTTTCTCCCTCACTCAGATAAATTTTAAGCCCTATAACCAGAAGATTTCTTCTATAACCAATAACCAAAAGATTGCTATAACCAGAAATCTTCATATTAGGGTAAAAATGTGGTTCTTCTCATTCTGTCATCAGTGCTGACAGTGGAGAATTTTCATTGCAGGTCACCAAGCAGGATTTCAAAACAGATCCCTTACCCTTAGTTAATCGCAAAATAAGTATTTTTCTTCCTTTAAGTGCCCTCTTGGCCACCAGGGATTGTGCTAAAGGAAACCACACCCCTGAGAGTCACTGTTCTCTCTCTGAGAAGTCTCCACTTGAATGAAGAACTTTATTACTTTGCCCTCCAAGTTGCTTTTCTCCAAATTGAATAAACTCAATTCTTTTCATCTTTCCTCTCAGGCTTTCTTTTCCGTGCCTTTGTCATTTTCCCTTTCTATGAGATGTCCAGAAATAATCTATGATTAACAAAGCTAAATGTCATAAATGTACAATTAATATAACCAATCCATGCCTCAATGCTATATGGAGAAAAATAATTTTAAAATGTTCCCTTCCCTTTCATGATGTCCAAACTCAGAAAATATTCTTTTTTTTATACATTAGTACCATTTTTTCCTTAATGAAAAATAGTACTTGTATTGTGAATTTCTGACAATGGTTACTGTCCAAGGCAGAGCAAGATTGTTTAACTTCTGTTCCTGTTGACCTTCTGTGTATGGTTTATTTACTGAACAAATACAAATCAGAGACACTTAGTCTTCATTAAAGCCTGTTAGCTCAACAAAAGTAATAATAATTAAGAAGAAATCTGATAACAATAGAAGCGAAGAAAAGAAATCAAAATTTATTACTCTGTTAATGTGCTAGCACTTTCTAATGAAGACAAAGTAAACTCTTCCTGGCCAACCAAAGGTCAATGTTAACTTGAATTTCCTGTATTTATGTATGTTCATGCTATCTATAAAGACCTTGAGAGACTTGAAAGAATACCTCGTGTGTTATTATATGGAATAAAGTATAATGACACTTTAAATCTTACTTCCAATGCTATGTAACTATAACATAATGTGAAGATAGACTTAAAATTGTTTTCTTACTCACTCTCCACCAATATAGACCTGCTGCCCTTATACTGCTATAACTCTGTTCTACTAACGACTAAGCTACTATCCTAACCTACCTCAAATGCCTTAAATAATATCTTTGAAATTGTATAGACGTGAAGAACATACACAAACATTGAACAATGGCCTCTAAAAAGAGGAGGAAGAGCATATGAGTGGGACAAGGAGGAGTAGTGGCTGTGTCTCATTAAAAAGAATTTCCTAATTTTTAGTTTAAATGTTTCAATATTGTTTGAATTCTTTTATAGTAATACTATATCAATGCATCATTTTGTACAATTTAAAAATAATGTGAACTGATACTTTTGAAAAACTAATGCTCTTTAATGGCTCATAAAACAAAAAACAAAAATCCCCAAGAGTGGATTGAAATTTTCTACTTGAATATAGTATCCATTAATCCTAGATATTTACATTTTTTCTTCTTTTCTAGTATACCTTTACGTAAGTTGAAAACTAACAGAAAAAATTATTTTGGATATGCCTGCACTTCCCAAAACATCAAACATTAAGGATCACATTACTGGAAGTAGTAGAAAAGAAAATCTATCTCTCTCTCTCTCTCTCTCTATATATATATATATAGAGAGAGAGATAGATAGATATAGATATAGATATATATTGATATATATTGATATATATATATATCCCAAATTGATCACCAGAAACAAAATAATAAAAGCTCTGGCCACATAATTTAATTATTTGATCTACTTGCATTAACAACTAGCTTAATCTTAAGACTGAGTCTGTCAAATTCACATTTTTCTGTCTCAGGGCATGTAGCTTACTTTCTTCTTTCTTTCTTTCTTTGTTTCTTTCTTCTTTCTTTGTTTCTTTCTTCCTTCTTTCTTTCTTTGTTTCTTCTTTCTTTCTTTTCTTTCTTTCTTTCTTTCTTTCTTTCTTTCTTTCTTTCTTTCTTTCTTTCTTTCTAGAAAATGTTATTACTGGATACCTTAAAATACTGCTTAATAAAAATGAATTTTGTTAATATTTCTGCACCATTTAATGAGAAGAACGCCAATATGCCATCAAAGCAATAAACAAATTACTGCCTTTAACTCAGAATGTTCCCTGCCACAGAACTCACTCAGCAGGTGCTCCACAGAACACTGATGACATCCAATGGCCAAATAAATGATTTGCAGGATTTTAGCTGCTCAGTAGCAGGGCCTTCCCTCAGGTGGTATACCTTTTGGCACCACCCACCTGTGTTATCTTCTGCATAAAGAGATTCAGTACATACAATCTCCTTCTATGAAGATAGGCATGGAGAAACCAGAAAGAAACAATGGAAAATGAAAACAGTGATCTTCTTTGAGTTATTTTGCAAAGCCAACCTCTGAAGGAGATCATTTCTTTAGGGAGGCCCCATTGAGAATCTCATTTAGGTAGATGTTTCTATGCTTCAGCTATGTTTGATTTGAATGCTGCTTTCAATGATAAGGTTTTTTAAATCCAAGGATCTCATGCCCCAGGTTAAAGATGTTTTAAGAAATTTAAAAACAATATTGTAATAAATCCCAATGACACTATCATAAAAGACCCATTTCTTCTGGGGATTGAATTCTGGTCCTTGGTTTTGCTACAATCACATCATGTCTACTAACTCCAATAAAGCTATTGCCAACTTCCTAAATGACTGTTATTATATCAATTTCTTCTTGCTTCACAGCCTGCTTTGTTGCCATTAACTCAAAGGTGGCTTGTGACAAGAATGAAAAATTAGTCAAAAACAAATCAAGAAAGAAGGGGGAATGGTTTGTGTAGTTCCTTTGCACCTGTCCTGTGACTATTCTGTGTGCTTTAACCCTCACACTTTTGCTTACACTGATCCATAAGATTGAACTCATATTCATTGGACTTCCACCGGGCAATTCATTCATGCCATAAGCCATAATTCAATATTTTAATATAGCTTTCTTGAATAAATCTATTTGAAACTATATATCTTTTCCTAGGTTGAAGGACAGCTTTGTTTCTCACTTTGAACTAGTCTCTGTGACACTGTACCAGATAGATAGATAAATAGATAGATGGATAATAGATAGACAGAATATAGAGAGATAGATAAAATATCAGTGTCCAGCTCAATTTGCAGAGTTTTGAGAACAGGAACCAGATACTACCTGTGCAAGAGTCTTCCACAGTAATAGCAGAGTACCTGATTTTCAGCAGGTACTCAATTCATTTTTCTTTAATTCATGTCTTCATATTATTACATAGCCCTGTCTAATCTCAATACTCATTTTCTAATCTACCAGCAAAATTAATATATCTGATCATTTCTTCCTATTTTTATCGCTTTTTCAATTGGCTTTTAGGATACCATAATTTTCTTGTTTTCCATTTTTCTCCCTAACCATCATATTTATTATTATCTGGTTCCTGCATATCTCTACAGCCTCTAAAGATAAGGGATTGAAGCTTTGATGTTTTTTACCTACATTCACTTCTTTGGGAATCTCATTCCCCAATGGTATTAAATTCCATCTCTATTCTGATGAATATCAAAATTATATTTCTAGCCCAAACCTTATTTCAAACCCAGATGGTTCTAACCTGTACTCCTGATCTTCACCCTGAATCATTTTTCTCCTATTGCCTTTTTGAGAACAGTAACTGGCAGTTCTAACATCCAGATGCTCAGGCCAGAAACCTTGATCCTTGCTCCTTGCTTTGTATGCTTCATGCATGATACACATGTGATCCATCAACAGATCCTGTCAGCTCATCTCTTTTCACACCTTGTCCAAACACCATAATGTTTAATGCAGATTATTGAAATAATTAAATACTCCAACTTATTCTTCTGCTTCTGCTCTTGTCTCCATTCAGTCTATTCTCAATACAGTAGTCAGAGAGATCCTTTTAAATATAAGCCAGATTAGGTCATTCCTCAGTTAATTATTTTAATAAGGAAAAAACCCAGAACCCTATAAGACCCTGTACAGTCTGACCTCCTAGATCCCATCACCTTCTACTTCTCTCATTTGCTTTCCCTCAACCTTATGGGCTTCCATTCCAAACAGCTCCTACCTCAGGGTCTTTGCATCACTTTTTCATCTTCCTAGAATTCTCTTCTTCCAGATGGGCATAGCTTTCTCCCTTTCCTTTTTGTCTCCTCTTCCAAATATTACTACTCAAATTATTTGCTATTGTCTGTCTCTCCCTGATAGCCATAGAACCTTTTGTTGTTGTTTTTAATGAAAACAATAATGATACATATCACCCTTAACACCTACAATAGCATACAACAAACAGAAGGTACTCAATACATATTTCTTGCATGAAAGAATTATGAATAAGTGATCGAAACCACACACCTGTACAGTTTTTCCTTGTGTTCCTAATACTAGGTTAGAATAAAGAGCCACGATCTATACTGTTCTCAAGATATGCTCAAAGCAACTACTTAAAATAGAGAATGGATGCATCTAACTCTGTATTTTAAAGTTAAGCATCCTAGGGATGCCTGGGTGGCTCAGAGGTTGGGCAGCTGCCTTTGCCTCAGGTCAGGATCCCAGGATCGAGTCCCACTCCTGCAAGGAACCTGCATCTTCCTCTGTCTATGTCTCTTCCTCTCTCTCTCTCATGAATAAATAAATAAATCTTTAAAAAATAATAAAATAAAGTTAAGCATCCTTTCCAAAATCCTAGGACATGTCAATCTTTAGCTGATAAGTTTAAATATACAATGAGTTATGCAGTTATATATACATTGATACTAAAAACCTATATTGTCATAGATGAAACATATTCCACAATATTTTGTTAAAAAGGAAAAATTGTAGTTATAAAAGTTATATAGCCATTTTTCTTTGAGGAATGGAATAGACAGGATAAAGAAACAAAAACATTTGACAATATAGATTAACATCAAAAGTTATCTCTGAGTAGTAGAGTCATTTTTTTTTCTAAATTTGTTTCATTGTTTATAAACCTTGGAACTGATCTATGTTAATCAGAAAAAAAGTAGAGAAAGCAAAAGCTTCAGACTGAAAGTGCTCATGGCTTCCTCGGGTCTGGACTATGATTTCCCTTATTTAAACAATGTTGAAGGGTTTAGCTAGTTGAACAGGGCTTTATTCTTTAAAGAAACTGAAAAGATACTCTTAATTTTTTCTTCCTTTGGAATTAATGTTGGACTCTCACCCTCCTTCACTTAACACATTTTCTCCTATTTTCTGCTTTCAGTGAAAGGGGTTAGAAGTTGATATATAATTCTTTAGGGATCTGAGAGTTAAGAAATTCACATCTTCTTTCTCTTTACTTCACTGTTGTAGGAATGGCTGTATTTCTTATCAGTTCCATAGTTCCCCCTCTCTAAATAAAAAAACAAACAAACAAATAAACGTCCCACCCAAAAAGAAAAAAACAAAAATGAAAACACTAATAAAGTCACTAAAAACTTTTAGAGAAATGTTTTTTAAACAAACTCTACTTGTCAAGGCAAAACCTGATTATGCCAGAGAAAGAATTCATCTCTAAATAATATTTGAGAACCCAGCTTGTTTGAACAGTGATAAAGAAAACAACTACTGTCTGTTCTTTTCAAATGAATAGATTTGTTTACAACTCATTTTCCACTTTAAAACAATGTGAAACTCTATTGAAGTTTTCACCCCTTATATTTAATTAACTAGTGAGATGTCATATTAACTAATGAGTATTTTCTGGGTGGCATATTTTCCCAACCTTTTCATTATTTCTCTGTAAAATTTACTTTCCTCACTCTCCATACTTGACTTTTTTCCTTTTCCCTCACAACTTTAATATCTTTATTTTCATGTCAATACATCACTTTAAATTACATTTAAAAAAATTATTGACCACACATTTGTCTTTCTTGAGGAGTAAAGCACTTTGCTGTTCATCACTTGAATCTGTTTGACTAATTAGATAATAAACAAGACTAAAGTATCAAGGATTAATATAAAGGATTCTTACTTGTTCAGTATATATTTCACTTCAATATCCAACTTGATGCAGATATAGTAGCCCTTATCCGGAATATGGCTGGGCTTGTGTTAGATGAATATAGATGCCATACAGAAAAAAGTTAATTATGTTATATGTTTTTAAGTGGTATATATTATATATCTTATATACATCATATGTGATATCTCATATATATCTTAGTCTACTGATTAGCCTATATCAATATATTTTTCAAAGCCAGAATTTTTAATGTAGACAGCAGCATATATATGGGCACTAAAAAAACAAAATAAAAAAAGAAGTTGGGGTTTAGGAAAAGTGAATCAGAGAGTGTGTGTTAGAGGAGGTGAGCTCAGGTAGGACTTTTAAGGGGAATCAATAAGTCATGTGCAAAGGCAGAGGAAGATAAGACATGGGAAGGAAGCCATGAGTCAGGAGGGCTTCAAGACATGTGATCTCTACGTTATGAAAGTTTGGTGCTTACAACAGTTAGTGAAGGAAATGGGACTGGTAAGAACTCAAAGGTTAGTAGAGGACATTTCACATAGAAAGACAGCAGAACCACAATAATCTTTTGTGGTTTGGGTTGACATAATTTTAAAGTAGTGCTCCATCATGTATGCAGCGAATGTTGAGTGGGTAGGGCAATGAAGTTAAGGTCATCCTTTAGCAGCCACATGCCTTCTAGTGAAATCCGTGTGCAAGGGCATGTATGTGCTTCTGCATATGGGATGTATGTTTGGGGTTTTGTGGTAGATAAACTACCACTGAGTGACTTTCAGGGCTATTAATTATGTATCTGCCCAATTAAAGTTTTAAGAAGCTGATTCAGGATGACTCAAACTTAAAATAATGTAATTGTAAATATTTTGGACAGCTCCAATCAATGGGTAAGGCTAAAAAAAACAGGTTTGGTGAGGTAGCCCGGAGAAATGGTCCAAATCACATTCAAAGCTGGTTTGATGTGAAAAAGCCTTCCATCCGCACTACCTCTACAAGAGAGAAACCACCTGACCCTGGATTTTTGCTGCATTTTGCTTCTAAGGCAAAGAACCACATGCTTGTATCTGTGCACTGGAGCCAAGGATGTCTGTTGCCTGTGCCCAGCTGAAGGAGAGTCTAGATAAGTGAGCATTTTAGAGCAAGACAGTCTTTCCCATGTGGAAAGACTCCAAAAGTGTAGAAACACCAAATATGGAAAGAGGTATAGAGGCTGATTAGTCAAAATGAGTGAAGATACCCATATAAGCAGAAACAAAAGCAATGACTGATATGAAAAGAAATCAATTGGAAAAATGAAGGATGTTGAGAGATGGCAAGGGAAGGTTTGGGAATGCTGGTACTGGCGGTTAGGAAGATATTCACACTTGAGTGGCAAGAAAAGCACGGCTTACGGAGCCAAGGGAAGCCAAGATAAATCCTTGTGTTGTGCCCAAGATTGCGAATCCGAGAAACCACCGAGGAGCCGACAACGATGCAAATACACGAGGGTTTATTAACAAGCTCGAGCTTGGGTCCAAGTGTACCCGACACAGCGGAGTGTGGACCCCGGGGTGAGTTCCAGCTGAGTTTTATGGGCTGGTCTAGGGGACCTCCAGAAGGGGTGGAGGAATTTCTCAAGTTCTGTTTACATTCTGATAATGGGCTTTCAAGGGCATTAAGCTGTTTTTTTTTTTTTTCCCTCCTGTAACTAAAGTAAGTTAAAGTTCAGCTCTTATTTACAGGGGCCTGAAATGGCTGTACTTGTGCTAACACTGAACTTAAGGTGGAATGGCCTTAATTTTCCCGGCTTCCACACTTGTCTTGGTCTGTACTAGCTGTGTGGTCTTCTTAGTCAAGGTGTAGTCCAGGAACGGCAGTAAATCAGAGATAAAATATTAGTATGAAGATCAAATAAGATAATCTGTGGAGAGTCTGCCATGCTATCTACCATATGGCAAGTGTTCAGTAAACATTACCCAGCCACCTCTTCTCCACAAAGCCTTGGGTTAAAGGCCAGGAGGAAAGTCAATACAGAGATTTCCATGTTGTTCTAGCATCTAATATCCCAGACTCCTCAGGAGAAAATGCTTGGTAAAGAAACAAAAAGAATAGAGGTGCCTGGGTGGCTCAGTCAGTTGAGCATCTGACTCTTGATTTCATTTTAGGTCCTGATCTCATGGGCCCTGAGATGGAGTCCTGCATCAGGCTCTGTGCTCAGTGCGAAGTCTGCTTCTCTTCTTCTCACTCTTTCTCTGCTCCTCTGCACTTTTTTTCTCTCTAAATAATTTTTTTTTTTAAAGGAAACAGAACATAAAAATTAGAGGTGAGTTGTGCTGTTGATAAGAGATACAATCTTTCCTGGAATCTGGCTGGATCACACTGTATCCTTTGACTGTATCTGATGTTCCTGTAACCAAGGTGCTGAAGGCACCCTATTTTGTGAACACGCTTTGGGAAGCAAGACTTCTGCTTCACTACCATTTCTTTCCAAGCGAATCTACATTTCCATCTAGCTCCCTTTCTTTTTTCCTTTGAATTCCCTTCTGGAAGGAAAATTAGAAAGCAGGTACTTTAAAGGTAATTTAAGTTAAAAAGCATTAGGAGTCACAACAGGTCAACAAAAGGGCCCAGATTTAAATATAATGATAAATGTTAGCATCATCCTTTGGCAAGACAATAAAAAGTAGTAGGGTAGCTAGGGCTAAGGGTTGTTTGACCTTCCTAAAGGCATTTCAGCTTAGATTGTTTTAAAACGCAGGCAAAGTAAAATATGAATGATGGCAGAATGTTTCAAGGTTGCAGACCGTGACCTATATCTGGGGTGTCTTATCTTTTGTACCTCCTCTCACCTCTGTGAAAACAGAGAGAGAATGGAAGTCCCAAGGTAAAGGGCTTCTGGCTTGGACTCAAGAAGCTTTACATTTTATCTACCATTCATATGGAGATTACACAAGATATTATTTGAAAACAGAGTTCTGTGGCTAAAAAGAAAGTCTAAATTTTGAAACTCTCTTATGCAAACTTTCGAGACTCTGACATCGGATTTATTGTAAGTGAGGACTATCCTTCACTGTTCCCAAAGCACTGTCACAGGTACTCTTTCCTATTACTCTCCCAAGAAACTAGTGAGGGAGGAAGACCACTTTGGTATTTAGGAACAAGAACATGGCTACTTAGAATTTTCATTCAATAGAATAAAACGTCATCATCTATTTTGAAAGATAAAAGAGAGGCTAGAATGTTCTTCACAGTCAATGTTTTTACTAAGTCTCTAATGAGACCATTCTTTCCATAAAAGAACAGAGTCGGGAAAGGAAACATGGAGTGTGAAATCAAAGTGTTCAGGGGATGTGGATCCTCACAGAAATCACCATACTCCTAGACCCACTGGAATACTTGTCTCACTATATAATCTTGTAATTCACGACTTAAGCATGTCCTGTTAAATAGAGGTGCTTCCCTGGCTTCTGCTTCCTGTACTTCTTATGCTCACATCTGGGAAGAGTTATGGGCTCTGAAATTAAAAGATCAAATGATACATGAATTGTGTTTTCTCTTATGTCTTGATGCAATGAAGAAAAAAAAAAAAAGCCATGTCTCTAGAATTGACTATTTCATTCTTGATTGCACCAATTATTTAAAAGTGTCATTTATATACAGACCGTGCAGCTCTATCAATGCAGCTGGAACTTAATCCATTTATTTATTTGTTCAATTAACATTCAGTGAATGCTCAAAATGTTCTGCCTTTATTACAGGTGTTTTGAAGTAGTGAGGGAATTGGGACTTTCAACCAATCCCAGCAAGTGTGGACAACATAAGCAGTACACATTGGAAAATGGGTACTGTGAAAATGTCACTGCCACCTGCGGTAATATAACTCCAATACTGCTTTTGAGATTCACAGTTTTCCTCTTAAACACATCCTTTGGGAAAAAATGTATATAGTAATATATATATATATATATACACTAATATATATTATATAATATATAATATTATACTATATTATATTATTATATTAATAATAATATAAAATAATACATAAAATAATATAAAATAAATATATTTATTTACATTTTACAATATAAAATATAATATAAAAATAATATAATAATATTATATATTAATATATATAAATATATATATATACACACTAGTTTATGTAGACTCATTTCAGCATTAGAGAGTTAAAATATATACACCAGAATCTTACTACTATAACATCCCTAGTCATAATGATATGGAGTAAACTTGTTATCTCTCTTAGCCTCAATTTTCTCACCCTCTGGGCTAAGGTGAGTTGCTTTATAGGATTTTTTTGTGAGAAATAAGATAAAGTATATAAAACATGCAGCACAATGCCTGGTGTGGAAGAACTACTCAGGAATGGTTGGTTTCAGGACAATGACAACGATGATGATGTGATGTGAGGAGGAGGATGATAACAATGCTACCTGTTATCACATTTCTTTTAAGTGAACATAAAAAGAAGACAACTTGGCAGTAGAGGAACAGAGGAGTGAGATATCAACTATTCACTGATAACAAAATAATTTTGCTTTTCATGTTCTTGTCAAAGGTCACCTACAACTTAGACTCCATTTTAGAGGTGTTTTGATAACATAGTAGTAGATTATATGTGAAGGGATGTTGATCACAATAACTTTGGAAGCCCTGCTGAGGGATTTACAACTCAATTTTATCCAAGCAAGAAGAGATCTTAGCAAAGTTGAAGAGGATGAAATAGGCATAAGATGGATGCACACATACATGGACACACACTTTCTATGTGTATTATAATGTGTATTATATAATATGTATTTTCAACCATGTTGCACAGTTACTGTGTGCCACATACTGCACTAAATAATAAATATTTTTCAACCATGTTGCACAGTTACTAAGTACCAGGTACTGCAATTTTTGCATAATTGCAATTGATCCTTATGCATTCTTTTCACAAAGGAACTAGAAATCATGTTTCCAGCCCACCTGAGAGAGCTAGAGAGCCCTTGTTCATTGATGAGCAGAGGAGCTGGTACAGACAGGACAGAAGCTTGAGCAGAGAAAGGAGTCCAAAGTAGAAACAGTGAAGACCCATCTTATACAACTTGTAGCCAAGGAATGGTGCTTTTCTGCTCAATTTGAAATATTTCTGCCATATTCTACAAAATGAAATGCAGAAAGCACATGTACTTTTTCATTCATAAATATGCAACTTAAGGACTTTGTTACCTTTCAGAAGAAGAATTTGTCAGGCTGGCATGGGAGAGGAGAGGCCTGGAGTGGTGGAAAGGCTCTGAGCAGTGGCCAAGCCTCCTCGAGGAGATTTGAGGGAACTTGCCCTGCTTTCCCTTAAAGGAATTGAAAGGGCAGGAATTGTGTGGTTTCTGGATAATCTTCCCTGGCATGGCAGGGTACCTGCCTATTACTCTGACTTCCTCTCCTGCCAGGCCTACTCATGTTCTCCACCAACCTGCTTTCAGAATATGGTATGCTGGTTTCCCTGTCCCACAGGAGCTCTGCACATCTATTAACTCTGCTTACGACCCTCTACCATTTCCCCTATACCTGGTGAACTCCTGCTCGTTCCTCTGATTTCAGTTTAAGTCTCACTTTCTCAGAAGAGCCTTTCCAGATTTCCCCAATTAGGCCAAAGCCCTTTATTTTAGCTTCATGGCACCTTTGTGCCTCTCCTTTGTGGCAATTATCAAATATACACATTTATACTTTTGGACACTTATTTCATTAACTTCTATCTCCTCTGCAAGTCTCTAAAGCCTTTAAGAGGAAGGTTTGTTTTTACTGACTGCTACATGCTTAGTACCTACAAGAATATCCAACCCGTGGGTGTTCTATACCTGTCTGAATTAATATGAGTTGGCTACTCTCTGCCATTCCCTGGCATGCTCATGTTCTCCTGCCGCTGGCATTTCTTTCTCCCAGTTCTCCTATGAAGGAATTTTCAGAAGTCTGCTTTGTGTGTTTTAATCCTCTAGATTGTAAACTGTATATCTAATAATAATGGTTAAATTTTATGTTGTGTTTACCGTGTTCCAAATGTCATTCAAAGTATTTTATGTACATTAATTCATTCAATATTCATAATAGTCATGTGTGGTAGGCTCTCTATCTTATTTCATTAGATCTAATTACAAAACACATCCTTATTTTGTTAATTGAACTCTGAAATGTCATCTCTGTTTTACAAATGAGAATTTTGAATAATGAGAGTTTAAGCAACTTGTTCAAGAAGGCTGGTGCTGAAAGGGAGAGAGCCAAGATCCCCACCAGGCAGGGTGATCCCAGAGCCCATGCTCCTGACCATGCTGCCATCTTGCCACCCAATGAGAGTCACATATTGGGGCTCTTCCTATATTTCTCATATCAGATATGGCCATCCCAGGAGATCTCAGTGGGCATGTGAAGCCATAGGATAAACATGGTGCCACCCAGTTAACCATCACTATTTGACAAGAAAATGAAATGACCTATATAGTAAAATAAATTATATTTTATTAAAATAAACACATATACTAAATAGTAGGATGCAAATATATCCAGGCATTAAGAAGAGCCTAATACATGTGGTGATTTGTGTTTGATGTTTTATAGTTTATATTTAAAATAGTTTTAAAATTCCTACACCTATAATTTCACCCAGGCTTTTGTTTATATCATACAGGAATATTGCAACTGATTTCTCTGGATCACTTAGCCTTAGCACCTTAACCTGATGTTGAGATCCTCTGCGATTGAACCCGCTCTTGTCTTTCTGAGCTCCATCCTACTGTGGCTGTTTAGTTCACCTCATTTTAGCCAGTTGATCCCCCCACACATATCATGCTTACTCCTATCTTTGTGACTTGGCTCATGTCTGTCTCCCTGGAATATCATCTTTCTCCAACCTGATGAACTCTGATCTTCTATTAGAACCTCTACAAAGCCCACCCTCAACTTGAATCCTGAAACTTTCATGCTTTCCTGCATCCTGTGTAGGATTGCCAAGAGCGGCAGTTTTGTTTCCTTTCCTTTGCTATTTTCTTTAATTAACTTGATGATCCCAAATCTTGATTCCAAAACATTCAGTGTTTTTTTTTTCCTATCACTGATAACACCTTTGCGTATAATAGTTCCTTAAGAAATATTTTTGACTGTTTAATAAACAAATGAGTGAAAAACATCTGTTGGCTTTCTCTCTTCAGTGACTTCCCTTTCTAAGGCAGCTGTAATAGTTTTGGAAGAGTAGTCAGGAGAATCAGGGGTTTTTGAATACTGTCCCTGACACTCATTACTGTCTCTGTAAAGAGATACTGAGAATTAACAAATGCTCAGAATTTTAGCTTAGATAGTTCAGAGAGGATCTGAATTGTAGATGTGTGGATTTATGCATTCATTCATGTGAAACAAACTCATTCATGAATTTCCTCATTCCTTCTAAAAATATCAGTGAAGCTATTCTTATGTCAATAACTGTGTCAGGGTCAGAGATACAAAAATGAGCATGGTATGCTCATTGTTCCAATGATTTCAGGGAATAATTGACCTAAGAAACTAAAACATTTCTCTGGTGCAGCATTAGGGTCTTAAAATTTAGAGCTCAGAGCAGTAAGTCTCAGAGTGACTAGAGGTATAATGGGTTGGGTCAGTGGATGAAGGCTGCTACGAGTATCTAATGAAAGGATGGAGACATTCCAGAACCCAGCTGTGGATCCCCAGCACTATCACAGAAGCTCCCTCTGAAGCCAAATAAAACAACAAGAAGGATCTTCTTCTCATTCTCTGCCCATACTTGCTTTGAATCCGTGCCTTCAGAGGGCATATCAATAAGTGAGGATTTTAGGTCTGTATATAGGAGGACAGACCCCTTTTGTCCCTTGGGATTTGTCTTTTTTGCTGTTATAGAGGGTAACCTATAGACTTTACCTGCACACCTAACATCTGTCACCAACAACAACTCGAGGGAATAGTGAGCAGGCAGGAGAGATGGGAGGAGATAAGGCATTGTATCTACCTCTATGTGGAGTTGAGAGTAGCAGTTCAAGCCTCAAGACTCTAACGGGATTGATCCATAAGGACAAAGGGCAATTTGGTATAAATCTGGGTGTAAGCCAGTCCACCCAGATCCCTTCCCTCGCTATTTCCCTTGGGTTTGACATTCCCTTTTGCCTCCATTAGAACTCCTTTCCTTGGACCTATTCCTCAAGGAACCTCTCCTCCTCTCCCAAAACAAGGGATTCAGAAAGGATAGGAAGCCAGAGTTTCTTGACAATGAAAGACAACAGGAGCTTTTCCCTCATAAGCCACAGGATATTGAATGTGTGATGACTGGAAGTTAAATCTCTGAGTTACCGCTCCTGGATGAAATGTATAATGGTGTTGCCCAGGAAATGACAGGACATCAGCTCAGCTTCCAGGCAGGTACAGACTCTTCTTGCCAAGAGTGCTTTTAGTCCCACTGCCCCCCACTTTCCGAGTGAGCATGGCAAACAGATCAAGGTGGAGAGAATGCTGCTGTCAGAGCAAATATCAGCTCCTGTGGCCCAGGAGGGACTGACCCAGAAAGGCAACTTCATGCTGGCATTTTCATTAACCAAGAGGCAGCCAGTGTCTGGCACAACTGAATGAGGGAAACTAAGTGATAAAGACTCTACACTTGCAGACTGCATTTGGAGAAAGTAAAGAAACAGACTGAGACTTAGCAATAAGTGTTCAGAAGTACTAGGGCCCTGAAGGGAGGAAGTGATGTCTCAGAGCAGGTAACAATAGTGTGTAAGTCCTGGAAGAGTATCCAGAGACTATCTCTGTAGGATTCAAACTAAACATGGATTATCACCTGTGTCATATTCTATGTTGGCTATGGAGTATGCATTCAAGCAGCCTCAGAAAAAAAATATTGGCTGTTTCTATAAAATTCTAAGCTAGAGAACAATTCTTCTATTACATATACATGACTAAGGTCAAAAGTCAAAGGTCCATGTTGAGCAAAACAAATGCTCATTTAAACCAAAAACTTAATTATATCAGATATGGTGCATATTACTTGTGTATATGAAATAGTTTGTAAAAGTAACACGTCCCCCCTCCTGACTCAAACTGTAACATGTGTAACGAAGGAAGAGGGGAATAGGGTGATACCTAGAAGCACATGATTAGATGACTCAGCAATTCATTTACCATTTTTTGCCCCAGCTAAGACACATACCAACAAAGATGAATGCCAAATGCATAATGAATTTTTATTGCTTTAACAAACATGACTTAATTATCAGTTGAGCAAATTACTAATAAACTATACAGTGACATGAGTTGAAATTAAAATACCATTTCAAATAATTCTACATAACTTCAAAACAAACCCAAGGTTATGTGTGTGAAATTATTCAATTGAGAGCAAAATGAAAGAAAAATTTCATTGATTCAGTAAAGCACAAAAAGCATGCAGAATCTCAAACAAGGAGTATTTGGGCTTCTATGTCGATGTCATGAGGACATTAAAGAGCTTTATCTATTCTTGGATAAATAATTCATTTTTATTGATTGGTGAAACTGACTTTAAGGATAAATATGGATCTGAAAGATCCACAAGTGCTTTTGCCAAAGTTTCTTTATATCCAAACCATAATACTGCTTCAAATTGGCCATTACTATAGTGAGTGGTTCACTCAACCTCACTGCCTTCTGAACAGCAGGGTAAGATGTATAAGCTGGATGGTTTGAAACATCTCAAATGCCACTAAACTTAAGCTTTCAAGATATTGCTACAATAAGCATGATTATTATTATTGCTTACTTTTATTTCACTTCAGACTATCTTCATCTAACTCTGCCCTTCATCTTTAATTATAACGTGCACACTACCTTCAGAAATGTCACCAAATTTAAATTGTCAAAGCTGTTGCTTGTGAAAGTACAAGGTAAAGTAAGAGATTTTTCTTTCCCAAGTCACCATCCAACTAAAATATAATCAAAATGAAGGCAGGGGCACCTGGAAGTCTTTCATGAAGTTTTAATTCATATTTAATTACCAGCTTCCTGAAGAAAATTTTAAGTCTCAACTGTTAGGTATTAAATTGGCCATAGATTGGTGGCTCAGTGGTTGAGCATCTGCTTTTGGCTCAGGGCATGGTCCTGGAGTCCTGGGATCCAGTCCCACATTTGGCTGCCCTTTAGGAGCTTGCTTCTCCCTCTGCCTCTGTCTCTCTCTGTGTCTCTCATGAATAAATAAAGAAAATCTTTAAAAAAATAAATTGGGCATAGCATTTGTCTAGCTCTGTTTTCAGGGAATTGTTAGTAACAGATATGGAAGAAAAACCATTATGCTATCATTTAGGTCCAATGTAATTATCTTCGGAGGGATTGTACTATACAAGGAAAAATTTCAAAACTAGTAAGAAGCACAGCTTAACCTTCAAGACAGTTGATGAAATTCTCATATTTATATCCCCATGGACACAATGAATATCAACACAGAAAAACACAGAGTTATAATGGCAAAAGATTTGATAAGCAATGGAACACTATATCAGTATTTTTAAAATCAATTTTATGTTTAAATCCTCAGGAAGAAGGAAAGTTCTGTTTAAGAGAGCATAGACTAACATCTCAGACTTGCTCCCTTTGCTTTATTAACAAACACTCCAGTCCAAACTTGATGTTAGAAGCCTAGGTTAAGAAAATCTGCCTGTCTAAGCTAGACTCTTGGTGACTACCACAGAGAGATTCAGATAATTCACAAAGATGACAAACTGACCAAAGGGACTGCTGAGGGTTGGTTTGGCACTGTGTAAAACATGGCTGTCTGAATTGCAAGAAAAGTTACCTATGGTCTTAGAACTATTGATGTAATTTTTGAAAGGGGACTTCAAAATGTTTCAAGAGATTCTACATAACCTTCAAGATAAAAAAAAAAAAGAATTAAACATAAGCATTCTTCTTGAAAATGCAAAGGAAAGAAAACTTTAGAAGTAGAAAATATCCCATGTGAAAGGAAAACATGGAGACTGCTCTGCTACTACCCTTTGAGTGGCTTTTGTAAATGTTCTCCATTGAAGAGAAAGTTAGAGATGATCGTTAGAAATCTGAGCATTTTTTTCAAATAGAAATTCCTTCCTGAGAGCTTCTTTTTCTTACAGATGGGTATAGGAACCATCATGAGAGCCAGGTATCCAATAGCAAAGACCCCAAATAAACACATTCTCAGTTTGAAAAAAAGACCTGTGGCTCCACTTTAAGAAAGATCAGAAAGTCATTTAAGTCCCAATAGTAACATGGACAAGAAGAGTCAAGCCTTCAGTTGGCTATAGGAAGCAGGACCACATAGAGTTAAAGAACTACATTTACCTGCAGGCCAGGCACATACACACAATATACATTTATGACTTCCATAAAACAGGAAACATACATTTGCTACAGTTTGGGTCATTTTAGAATACAAAGAACCCCTATCTTATTTCAATAGTCCTTGGCCAATGATCCCCTTGGATCCATAACTTTAAACACACAAGCACACATTAGCAATGAAATAGGAAAGAAATGGTACCAACATATGTTTTTCAACAATCAATGCTGAAGATGGATTGAAACAGGCATTTGCATAGAAGTCTCCTCTATCGTAGTAAAAGTAATTTGCCAAGGGTTTTCATCCTATTTCAGATCACATATAATTGAAATATTCATTCATCATACTTCTGATACTCTAATTCAGATTATTAGAGGTGAGAATATTCACCTAATTACTTATGTGACCTCCTTTTATCTACTTTAAATGATGTAGTTACAGATAGATAACATATTTTTTAAACTTTCCATCTATTTGCTCTTACATAAGAAGTAGGCGGCATTTGAAATGTGTATTTCATTTTAAACTGAAAAAACCCAATCTCTTTTTTCAAGAAGTCTGGTTGGTATAATGACCAAAGTTCAGATTCTAGATTGCAACAAAAGAAATTCTAAAGCAAATAAATATTCAAACAAGATTCTTATCCTGCTTAAACATCAGTGTCCTTATATGTGAGATGGAGTTAACAATGTTTATCCTATAGGATTAGTAAGAGAATAAACAAGGTAATAGTATTTAACACAGAGTTGGCTCATGGGGTAAAGACCACTGTTTGTTTTGTTACCTGGTGTATTCTAAGAACCTAGAACAGTGTCTGGAAGGTCATAGTTGCTCAACAAATATTTATTAAAATCATTGATGTGTGATTATCCTGAGGAGCTCTGATATTGGGAAGAATATCACCCATCAGCAGCCTAGAATTTCCCTTTCTTATCTTGCAAACAATATCACTAAATCATCCCCAAAATTATATAGTTCATCCTCCTGCCACTTACATGACTTTACCCAAACCACCAAAGACAAGTACCATTTTCTATCCTTAAAATATTCCTCAGGAGGAGACTGCCTAATCTTCATAGAACCAAAAACCTTTCCTCCTTTTGGCTATAAGTTATCTGCTTCTGCAACTACTTTTCTTATTCATTCTCCTGCCTCTGTCACTTTCTTCCTTACATCCCTTTAGAACTGCTCTGTATATACTGCTTTTTCTCTCCAACTTGTCAAACTCATTTTGAAAGGCAGTCCTTGTGATTCGTTCCCAAAAAACCAATGGGGACTTTTGGATGCCACAAGCCAGCCTGCAGCCATGAAACATCTCATCCTGGGATCTACATAAATGCCAACTCTAGAAACAACCATTGCCATAGACAGGGTCCTGGTAAGGCTGGGTTCCATTTCAAAATGGTTCTCTCAAATGGTATTAATTTTCTTCTTTTGAAGTGTTTAGGAATAGATCCTATCTATGCTGGTAGGGGGGGAAACTCACATGTAAAATGATGACTGTCGTAAACTACTGTTTATTTGATTTAAAAGAAAAATTTCTTGTTCATGTGAATTAGTTTAAAATGGCAAATAAACTGTTTAAAATTTTAATCCTCTTCTTTTCTCTCTTGTAGATATCTAGGATAGTGTTACAATCTTGATTAAAACATCTGTAGTTACATATACCTGGTTTTAATAAAGTCCACATTTTCTTTCCTAGTAGACCCAATAGGCCAAAGTGAAAACTTTACTTTATATGTAGATGTTTCTGTCATTAAGCCTGGCTTTTTTATTTGGTAGTAGCATGCAAAATATTAATACTAAAGATATCGTAACAACATGGAAAGAGTTATGACAAAAATGGTATAGAGTTTTCATCTAAGTGTTATTTCCTGATATGTGATATACAAATGAAAATGATATAGAAATATAAATTTCTCAGTTTGCAGAAATTTTCCTAGTTTACTTAAAAAGAATTTTTGAAATTATATGCAAGTTATAATCTTTTAACTAGGTGACCCTAAACCTTCTGATCAAGTCAAACAAATATTTCTGACTATCCAAACAGAAAAATGACTATTTGATTCCTAAATATGCAATAGACAGGCTGTCTTGGCAAAAGACTGGCTGACAAAACAAAGTACAGATTTCATTCAGCTTGATATTCTGATGTCTACTTTGCTGACCTAGAGAATTACCTATGATGATCCTGCAACAGGATAGCAATTCTGCAATGAATTCACTGGAGAATGGTAAATATCACCAGGAAAAGTCTCAGATCTCATCCCACTCATCTTGCCACTATACTGAAATCTGTATCCATGGGAACCTCAATCCCTGTCAGGAAGTGTGCACTTGATACCAAAAAAGTAAGAATATTTTCTGGAATAGAATAAAACACTCCCCCCCCCCCCAAAAAAAATAAAGCAAGAACTAATGCTGCTGGGAATTCAAATTTATAATTTTAATGCTATAGAATATATTAATCAATTTCTATGTGGGATAGATACTTACAGAGATGAGAGATGAGAGAAAGGTATTTTTGGTGCATGGACCAAGAGGAAAGGACATGAACTGGGCATAATTGGGATGAGCAACCCTGACTGCATCAATCTGGGAGAGAACTGTCAGCAGTTAATATGAGGGTCCTTAGCCCAGGGATGGATGATGAAAAGACCACCTTGAGGTGTAGAAAGGTATAGAAAGCCACTGAAAGTATTTTCTCTGGTGTGAGACATTAGGCTTTTCAGCCACTCATTATAAAATACGAGGAACACAAATTATTAAGTTTGAGGCTCAAATTGGGCTTTTATCTACATATTCATAATTTTATCTTGCTGTATTATGACTTGAAAACTGACCTCCTTTGAAGCTGGTAAGTGAGCCAGAATGCCATATTGAAAAAGTGAGCCTTTCTGCGTGACTGTGGAGTCCTTAACCCTTACACAGAAGGCATGTGATGGAGAACATATGTTATACAGATATTGATAAATTAAGAGTTTTGCAAAAAACAGAGAGAATAAATAAGAATATTATATTTTCTAATATTCATTATTTTCATTCATGTCTTAAGAGAAACAGAAACAGGATCATTAAAAAATTATCTTAGAAGTTTGGGGTTTGAAATCTTTTCCTGACTCATTCATTGAATTGTACCTAGAATCGCCATTGGAAAGAAATATTTTAATCCAATTATTTCCAGTTGTGATAAAAAATATCAGTGAAATAATAATCTACTAAAGATAATTTTAATTAAAAAAAACTGGAAGTTTTTTCTCAAACAAGAAGAATGAGAAATATAAGTATCTCCCTTTTATTTAAGTTATCAGTCTGATTCCAGTCTGCTGTTTGACTAAGTAGAGTGGAGCTATCCTTGTAGATCATATAAATCCTCTCCTCTCTCTCTCAAGGTTTTTTTCTTTTTTTTTCTACAAAAGTTAGCATACATTTATTTCACTTAAAAAAAAGTGAGTTTTGATTAGCAGGTGAAAGCAAATGTATCATCAGAAGAAACACCAATCTGTGATATGGTTTCAAAAGGTTCATGGATGGGCCACCAACCTGTCACTCTCATTAATAAATGTCCACCATTCCCCCACAGAAGAAGCACTTAAATATAACTATATATAGTACATTCATATTTCCTGATAAGGTTCATCTAACTATGCTTTCTAGCACAAACATTTAATATATTTGCTGCTAGTTTTTCTTGTGTATAAGCACTTATTAGTGGGTTTGAATCTAACTAAGCTTCAAAATGGCCCACTGTGGAAATTTTACTTAAGTAGACAGATATCATTCTCAGCTCTATATGTCTTATTGCACCTTTGATAATTACTACAGTGGACTTCGCTTCTGGGACATTCTCCAAGTCATGTTTTTAATTATTTTGTTTAATTACAGTTATTTGCTTTGAGCTAAGCTGGAAATCTACCTACTTGAAGAAGAGGCCTTGTTCATACCTCATTTTGGGTAAAGTGTCATTTTTTAAGCTATAGAGGTTATTTGGTAGTGATATGATTTCAAGGTATTTGTTCTTTTGGCATGAATCCTGCATTCTAAACTCCAACTTGTGGAAAGCTGACGTAGAATCAAACAGACATTAGTTTCCTAAATGATACTTAGGATTCTTGACTTGTGGCTTTAGGAACTAAGATATACAACTAGTAGTTTGGTGATTTTTAAAAAAAAAATTGTTTTCTCAACTACATTATAAATTCACACTTCTATCTGAGAAAAGTAGATTATAGATGTCAGTCTTGTAATATCTACTCTTGGAAGAAAATGATAGTAGCATTTCAATGAAAGGAACTCCCTTTTTTGCTTTTTATTATCTAAATAGTTCTGGAAAATAGAAAAATCTGGATTCTCTAATTCCTTTCTACGCTACTTTTTCTTTTAGAGAGCAGACTCTGTCCTAGATAATTATTGTAGGCCAGTGTAGAGTGCAAGGCAGGGAGGACCTATGGCTTCACCTCCTAGGAAGTTTATATGCTGAGCCAAGGCAGCTCAGCATTTGGAAGAATACAATAATTCATAACAATAGAAAGTTAGCACTTTCCACATAATTGATAATGATCTATTAAACAAATCTTTTCCCCACACTGTTTAGCTCAAGGTACCATACATATCATACTCTCAACTTTATGCATTCTTATGTTTCACACATTCTTTCACCCAAACTGCTCTTCCTGGAATCAACTGATGTTGCGTGTTTGGATTTTACTTCATCAAACAAGATGACATAGTTGTTGAAACAACTCATTAATAACAATGTTGTACAGAGTCAAGTTACAGTAATAGTATAATTTTGATTAAGTAGAATAGGGAATGCATGTTTGCAAACTTGTGAATGGTAACTCTGTGTGTGAGAAAAAATGAAACAACTCCTCCAAAGAAGGAGATGTGGGGCAGGGACAAAGACAGAGACAGAGAGAGCAGGGGAGAGGCAATGCACTAGACACTAAGACTATTATGAAGTCCTTCAGCAACTTAACTAAAGATGAGTGTGGTGACTGGAGTTATAAAATTACCTCAACGACTTTTATTTTAAATAATGTTGTTAAAATCACTCCAGTTTCATTGCCATTAACTCTAGTTCCTAGTTCACTGATACATTTCATGCAGTTGTATTTTACTCAACAGCAAAATGTTTTTCAAACTAGCCTTTTCCATTTAATTACAATTGCAAGCTAATACATATCTATTTTTAGAGTCATGCAGAACTCCTATTTTTGTAATCATAACTCACCCAGGCATATAGTTAGGTATCCCATTTCCCCCAATGACTCATAACTTCTCTTCCATATGTATTCTGGTGAACCATTTAAATCTAACAATGTACAGAACTGCTGAACACTATGGAAGCCTAAAGGTGCATTTGTGGCATCAAAACTCACTGTATTATTTATAAGGTTACAAAAATGCTTCATTAATAATCAAGGCTGAATTTGACCACTGAGCTTGGTTAGTTTGTGGTGTTAGCCTAATCAATTGACAATAGATACAAATATCTAGAGATTGAAAAAAAATTCAAACTCTAGATATCAAGAGAATCACATACGTCTGTTAGGTTAGGTAGGACTAAAAAGTATAGAGAGATTAAGGGGGAAATATTTTATGAAGTCTTTTGCTTTCATTGAAAACTAAGTCAAGAGCTCATGTCAGTATTTTAATCCAAAATGGTAAGGTGAGTGTACTTAAGCTATTACAGATGAACAGGACTCACTTGAGTCTCCAGTGTTCATTTGGTAATAAATGTAAGATATCATCTGTGACAGGAAAGACTGGATGACCCCTAAAAGGTTCACTCATTCAACAAGCATGTACTGAGTACTTATTAGGTACTGGTCATACACAGATGACAACGACATGATCCCAAATATATGTTGCCTCCAATGTTTTACATTATTTGTGGGTTAAATTCTAAAAAGTTAGTGAACTTACAAATGAATTAAGTGCAAAATTAAAACACTGTGTTTAGTCCGGACTTTGTAATATAGGCACTAGAGGAGAAGAGTGGTTTCAGTAGACATGTCTTCCTCTAAATTCACTCATAACTTGCACTGGGTGGATTTTTTTCTTTGCTGAGCCTCGTCTGACAGCTGCACAAGTTTCCTCTGGCTTCTCTCTTTTAATCAAGGGTTTTTTTGCAGGAGCCTTCATTCTCCACATCACAACTGGGTGCCGGGGCCCAGCAGGACTCTGAATTCGGATGATCTTGGTTGAGGCAATGTAAGACATTTTCACTGTTTGCACCACAGCATTCATTAAATTTTTGGCTGCTTGAATCAGGGAGGTGACGCTATCCAACTGTAGGAGGAAAAAAAGAGCTATTATTCATGAATGCAATCAGAAATATAAAAAGATTTAATGTTACAGAAACTGAAATGTTCCACTTCATTTTACCCCCAGAAATGAATTAATCCGCATTTTGTGTATCTATGTAAATATCTACATTCATCTATCCACTTGAATTTATCATTTATCTCTTTATCTGATGCATAAACACATTCCTATCCTATTTTCTGAGATATCTTAAAGAGATTAATTTCCACCTCTTGGTTTTCAGTGAAAGAGATTTTATAACTTCTATGTAATATTGTAAGGTCCAGGTCCAGATGGTCGCTGCTTTCTTCGTAATGAATTTCCCTATTTCCAGGGGTAATTCTGAGCCCTTTCTATAACAGATGACTATCCGGGCTGCCCGGGTGGCTCAGCGGTTTAGCGTCGCCTTTAGCCCAGGGTGTGATCCTGGAGTCCTGGGATCGAGACCCACATTGGGCTCCCTGCACGGAGCCTGCTTTTCACTCTGCCTGTGTCTGTGCCTCTTTCTGTGTGTCCCTCATGAATAAATATATAAAATCTTAAAAAAAAGATGACTATCCACAATAAAAGCTATAGTATATGTAAGTAACTTTATAAAAACAGCAACTGAAAACTCTTCCTTTCAGGGAATTTATAGTTTCACATAAATATTATACACACATATAGGTGTACACATGCATATATACCATTCACTTTCATAATTCTACCTAAAAGTGTCTCTCTCTCTTTTTTTTTTAAACACAGAACTTTTAAACTGATCATGCAGTGTATTAAAATAGATAGAGCCAAGTCTTTTCAGTCAAAGAAAGTTGGTTTTAAATTCTATGTCTGCCTCAGAACTTGGGCAAATCATTTAGCCATTTTCATCCTAGTTTCCTCAGATATTTAATAGAAAATAAACGCTTATTAAAGTTAGATAATATAAATATGTGTCAAGGAACCTAGTGTAGTGATTACCAAATAGCTGATTGTTTTTAAATACATTTCCTTTGTTTCTTATGAAAATTGACAAAATTGTCTCATTATAAAGAGATGAAAATACTAATACTAAACCAAACTTTTTCTCACATGATTTTGTTTTTAATCGTTTTGTCTTCTGGATTGCTCACAAAAATAATCTCAGGGGGAAATGGAGTGATATCCATAGAATTTCGCAAAACACCTTAGAGCTAAGCCGAGCTGGTTCATTTTTATACAACTAATGCTTCTTCCATTATTTTAGTTTGGCAGATTGTCATCCCCAGCCAACTCCTACAGGAAGATGTGCCTCCACTGTCATCTCTCTGTGATGTGTGCTGTCAGGGCTGAGACTCAAACACTGGCTCTGTGCTTGCTAAAATCCATCAGCAGCTGCGTGGCCTGAGTACTCTACCTTTGCAGCTCAAGGAGTCTCATCTCACATACAGAATAAATGAGTGAAGGAAAGTAGTAAGCTGAGGTTATGTGCCTGGGGCAGTGGGCTAGCTGGCTGCTTCCTAGGAAGAAAATTTAATTAGCTCCATTATATGCCAAGCCTGAAATCCTTGAAAAGGTAACACCAAAAAAATATGTAAATTGAAAGGCAGTAGTACTTGGCAACTACATATCTTTAAGTCGTTTTACTTATTGAAGCCAGAAATGTAGAATTTGTACATGTGGCAGGAATGACAAGTGCTTTGCAAACATTAAACAGTCTTTCATGAAGCACTCACATGTATTTCAGAGGACACTTAGAGCTTCTGAATTTGTACGTAACTTTAAAGAAAAAACACTAGACTTTAGGATAGGATAACACACTTCATTATTAATGCTCCTCTGTGGACGGATTATAGACTAAAATCGGTCCTTTAATAATTAGCAATTTTTATTAAAACCTCTGGGAGCCAATTAGATTCTGAAAGGAGTTTCCAATCTCATCATAGGGAGAAGAAAGTGTTTCTAAATGATGAATTAACATGAATAGTATTGAGGATCCTTGGGAGTTCTCACTCTCAAACATGAAAATATTTGGTTTACTCCAAGGGCTCTGTGCTACCATAAAGTCTTTCATGGAAGAACATTCTAGAGACCTGCTATCATTCAGGATGCCACCAGTGGCTTTGGCTCTTCTCCTTTTACATGCCTGTCTCCTCCTTTTGATTTTGTAATCTTGTTATGTATAGATTGTATTTTATTTCATTTCCTTTTGATTTTTCCATGTATTATATATAAACCAATAGCCAAGAGAGTATGTTTAAGTTCAATCCATGCTTTAACATGTGGAAACTGGCTTGTCTTCTTTCTTCATTGAATCAGCAAAGTCCTGTCTGTGCCATTGTGATCTCTTATGATGGCATCTGACAAAACTGTTTATTTTAAAATTCTAAATGGCTGTAGTAAAACTTCTCTGGGTGACTCAGTAAAGCCATAGGATAAATTGCCTCCCCCAGGAGAGTGTGAAGACTAGTTTTGCAGACAAATTAGGACAATTGCTGCAAGAATACATTTCATGAGGAAAATTTCTCAAGCATTCTATAAGAATCTTTGAAGTCTAAGAGCTATGTGTGCTAAGATGCATCTCTCTGCTATTAGCCAAGTACCTGGCCACACAAGCAAGGTGCACAGACAAGCCTAACAAATAATAGGAGATTTTGCTTGAGGTCCAAACAGTGGCTCAAGCCTATTAATAGAGAGTAACTGCATGATTTCCTGTCTGCAAAAAAATGTAAGTGTTCCTTGATGAAAAATCCTTCAAGGGAAGTATTCAATAGAACCTTCTTTGTGAAAACAAAGCCAAATCTGAGTTGGGCAATGCATCACTTGGGGTCTCCGTGTTCAACTTATTGAATTCAGAATTCAATCTGAATTTCACAAATGCACCTGTGCAAACAATAATATTAATATACTTTAAAAGCCCAGTACAGTAAACCCATCAGGCTGTAAAACTCAGGTCCAAAAATTCTCATATGATAACGAATCACTTTCATTAACTGAACATTCTTCCAGGCAGATGCAACCTGAATAATTACCATAGAAGGAGATTTTTTTCCCTAATATCTGATAACATTCCTCTATGATCTAGATAAAATGTTCTTGATCAAGATATCAACTGAGAACAAAAATGGCTTCTATAACCCAAGCCTCCTAAGGTTATATATAAATATTTGAATTCAAGCTTTCTATACCCCCTTTCCATAATAGGAGATGAGGTTTTAAATAACCCTTAAAAGAGGATTTTTACCTAAAATGAAAAGTCTCTCATTAATTGGAAGTCTGCTCTCCTACCGCAGGAAATAGGAAGATAGTGTCCCTTTGCATGCTGGTGATTTGTCCCTTTTCTTACAACTTTGGTGTGGTTTTAGAATAACTGAGCTTATTGATCTACTAATGTTACAATAAGTTTCTCAATATTGTCCATGTTCAAACATAAATAAGGAAGTTATGCCCCATCTTTTTCAAAGATCTAAATAAATATAAAGAGATTATGTTTAGTAAATTAGCTCTTACCCTAACTGTAAGATGTATTTTGTAAACAATCCAAATTATGACTATCTCAATAGAATCCTACTCATTATTATCAGTTTATAGGAATCTTAGTTGATTTTATTTTAGGTTTCTCTTGTGCTTTGTAGTATGTATTCTGTGATTTCAATGGAGAGGCCAGTACAAATTCGTCCCATTCTTTTTTTTTAAAAATATTTTATTCATTTATTCATGAGAGACACCGAGAGAGAGAGGCAGAGACACAGGCAGAGAAGCAGGCTCCATGCAGGGAGCCCGATGTGGGACTCGATCCCGGGACTCCAGATCATGCCCTGGGCCAAAAGGCAGGTGCTAAACCACTGAGCCACCTAAGGATCCCCCCGATTTGTCCCATTCTAAGAGTGTTTTCAGACAAAAGGTTTGGTCCTAGTTAGAGATATGTCTGTAATGCTTTGCTCTGGGAAAGGAGCAATTCAATGGCGTTACAGATACTTTATTTTTCCTCATTAAATGTCAACTTTTTGTGCATGTGACAGAACGGAACATCTGGATCCTTTTATAAAAACCCATGTTCAATACCTGTGATGTAAGTCCTTCACAACTACAAGTGGAACACCTGCTGGCAAACCCTTGTCAAAATCCTATGGCGATGTTGATAATCAAGAGTAATAAAAAGACAAGGTAGTTATTCCTTCTTTTAATTTTCTAAGTTTCTCATTTACATACGTCAGAACACCAGAATGTCTTGTACTATACTATTCTAACTCCCCAAATACTGGATAGAAGAACTTTATCAGATATATGTTTTATAGGAGGATGCTCAGGAAGGGAACCTCACTCCCGTTGATATGGATCTCATCCCCTTGCATCTAGGCTGTCACCTGGGGAAAGCATAGCTTCCCAAACCCTGTGCAAACTGCCATACAAGCTACCACTATCGGGACTCTTGCAGAGAAAAAATCCTGACGTTGCCTGAAGAGTTATATTTCCTTTCTTAAAACCTTCTGGGTAAACTGGTGCCAAGTGTAGACTATGAAATTCTTGTGAGTCTCAATGTTTACCTAAACTTAAAGACCCCTGGTGGATTTGCACCTGCACAGTACAATACTTGAAAGGCAAATGTGTGGAGTTGGGCTGCAATTATAATAACAGCTTATAACAATCGTTAATGTATCTATTGTGTGCTTCCTGTGTGTTGGCCCTGTTCTAAGTAGTTGACACACATTAAGTCACAGCAACACTATGTGGTAAGTACTACTATTATCTCCATTTTAGAGAGATGAGGAAACAAAGGAACTGGAAGGCTTGGTAAGCTTGCTTAAGGCCACACAGTTGTTAAATGGGAGAGCCAGAATCTGAGCCAAGGCAGTCTCTTTCAAGTACCTGGTGCTCTTACCCATTATACACCCTGCCTTTCAGTAATACGTTACTTTCGATGTGTGTTTACTTTAAGGTATGAATAGTTAAAGAATCTGCACTAACATTAATAAAATGTCTAAAATTTAAAAATTGACTACCTAATAACTGATTTGGGGAATATTATAGAACTTTTATAATGTATACTGGTACTAAGAAAAATGAAGTTATTTTACTTGCCAAGGTATTTTATCAGGATGGTGGTCTGATAATCTTTATACTCCATTATTTTCTAAGAAGACGTTTTTTATTTTGAAATTGTAAATATAAATACTCAGTCATCATTATAAACTCCAAACAGCTTAAAAACTTTGAGATTAGTACTAATTTATAATAAAACATTTTTAAATTTTAAAATGTGGATCTCAATAAGATAAAGAAAAGAACATAAATCATATTATAGATTCTGACATAGAATTGCATAATATCATTTCATTATTAAATTATTAAAATATGTCATTAGGCATCTCGGGTGGAGGTTTAGTGCTGTCTTCAGCCCAGGGTGTGATCCTGGAGACCTGGGATTAAGTCCCATGTCAGGATCCCTGCATGGAGCCTGCTTCTCCCTCTACCTATGTCTCTGCCTCTCTCTCTCTGTGTGTCTCTCATGAATAAATAAAATCTTAAAATAAAATAAAATATAATATATCATAATGTAAATACAAACCAAATTTTCTCTGATTCTCAAATAAAATTAAATTAATTTGTTTGCCTTAGTTTGTAATAGAAACTAGGATTGGGAAAGAACTGATACAGCTCAACACCTGTAAAACAAATAATCTAGTTTAAAAATGGTCAAAATACATGAACAGACATTTCTCCAAAGAGGACAGGCAGATGGCCAACAGACACATGAAAAGATGCTCAACATCACTCATCAATAGGGAAATCAAAAGTACAATGAGGTATCACTTTACATGTGTCAGAATGGCTAAAATCAAAAACGCAAGAAACCGCAGATATTGGCAAGGATGTGGAGCAAAAGGAACTCTTTTGCATTGTTGGTGGGAATGCAAATTGATGTAGCCACTGTGGAAAACAGTATGGAGTTTCCTCAAAAACTTAAAAAATAAAACTACCATATGATCCAGGAATCGCATTACCCAAAAATACAAAAACAGTAATTCAGAGGGATACATGCACCTCTATGTTTATGGCAGCATTATTTATAATGGCCAAGATATGGAAACAGCTCAAGTGTCCATCAAGAGATGAATGGATAAAGATGTGGTGTGTGTATATATATACACACATGCATATATACACATGCATATATATACACATACATATGCATATATAATGAAATATTATTCAGCCATAAAAAAGAATGAAATCTTGCCATTTGCAACAATATGAGTGGAGCTAGAGAGTATAATGCTGAGTGAAATAAGTCAATCAGAGAAAGAAATATGCCCTATGATTTCACTCATGTGGAATTTAAGAAATAAAACAAGCAAAGGAAAAACAGAGAGAGAGAGAGACAAACTAAGAAACAGACTCTTAACTATAGAAAATAGACATGGTTCACAGAAGGGAGGCAGGTAGAGGATGTGGGAAATAGGGGATGACAGTTAAAGAGTATACTTACCATGATTTTTAAAAATGATAATAAAAAAAAAAGAAGAAGAAAGAAAGAAACCAGGATTTGGTTCCCTAACCTATAGGTTCTATTTAATCATTACTTAGTTTTAAAGTTCTCAGTTAAATTATCTAATTAGGAATAAGTTTAGCATAAGTAATGTGAAAGGGCATTATGTATGTGTCTTGGTAGATAACAGCATAAATGTTTCTTAAAAATATTACAGATTTTTACAATATTTATATTGTATAGGTGTCATTTTCATCACTAGATTGATCTGTGGTAGCTGTACACCACTCGAAGTGTTTAAATATATATTTGTCAGCAAATTTCCATAATCTAATTCAATATGTTTTTATTATCTATCCTGAACCTCTCTTGAGGAGCTAATTTTATCCAAATACTTGCTTGACATATTCTTTTGTTTCTGAACAGATTTTTAGAAGAAAGACCTGTATTGAAAGCATTTTCTCTTTTCAAATGCATTCAAAAATGCTAAACAGCCAGGCTGGCTTAATGGGAAAATCAAATTAGGGACTTTGTTAAGGCTAGTCAAAATGGAGTTACATATCCAAATTGAAATTGTCAAGCTTATAATTAAATTGAGAAGATGGCTCCACTTTGAATATGAAGAGTTATTCCGAAGGGCCACTGATAGGATTCACATAGTAAATTTGTCCTTTGCCAACCCTCCATCGGAACGTGACAACAGAAAAAGATAACTTAAGTTAAAAGGGAGGAAAATCGATGCATGGAACAACTAAAGAAATTTAACACTACTGAGACAGCCAGACATAAAATGAATTATGACATTTATTCATTTGTAATATTGTCCCGTCAAAAAGCATTTTCAAAGCTAATTTTTTTCTGAAGCACATACTCTAGCCCAAAACATTCTGCATCATCTTAAAAGGAAATAATCACAAACATAACACCAATTCAGGTGGCTACTCCAAATGCCTTTTAATTCTATTTGAAATGGCCTGTGATAAAAACATGGTTGGTAATATCAATGAGCTATCCTTAGCTGCTCTTCAACTATGTTTACTTAAAGGCAAATGCTGAACTGAATTTTCCATAATCATTACAGTTCAGGTACTAGTTACACAAATTCAGAAAAATTAGTACATACTTTCCCAAGCAGAAGTTGTAGGAGTGGGCAGGTTTTGGCATTTGCCTGTCTCAACATCAATGTTAAAAACCTGTGCTTTCTCTTCTCTCCAACATCAGACAGGGCTCCGAGGTCTGCCCTCCCCACAGACATCTATTATTGGTATTCAGCATGACACCTTGATGATCGCTGTAAGAACTCTGGACTGAGAGCATGGAAGTAACAGGATTGGCCCTAGATCCTACATTTATTTCTTGCATGACCAAAAGCAAGGAGAAAGTAGGTTCTGTGAAGCTAAAAACCCAAATGGCATTAGTGTTCCAATTCATGCAAGGACTTCCATTTCCATCAATCTTTTCACATTCCTACTGTTTATCTACTCTCTCTTGATTATCTTCCTACCATTTAATCCTTCTATTAGCAACACCTACCATTTCTTAGTTCATTTTCTTCTGCTACAAACACCTAGTAGAAGAGAACTGCCTATGTTCCTAGCACTGATCTATTGATGACTCCCTCCTACTTTTAGAGAATCTTCTCATTTGGAAAATGGGTTTCTAGTTAAATTGATGGAGACCAGCCTGAAGCTTACAGATAATGCTGTGTTGGGTCTGTAGACAATTATTGTACTCATTCTACCCAAGCATTATTTCAAACTTCTACTCTCATCAAACCTCTAGCACTTCATATTCTCATTTGTTCTGTAGAACATTTCACCTGAAATAAATATAAAACAAATAAGCAAGGAAACAGACAATAGCAACAATAAATTAGAAACAAAAATAGAAGCAGCAAAATGAACCTGCCTGAATCTAAATTTTATCCTTAACCACTTCCACTAAAATGAAAGAGTTATCTCTTATTCTGTCTATAACCAACTACTAACTGTGCTCTAGATTTGACTTCTCTCTGCCTTCTTGGGGACTGTGCACAACTAGTAATTCTTTTATACTACCACATCTTTATGGTATTCCTTTTTATTGACATTTTCATTGTAGTGCTTAAATGTTCATAAAATCCTACCTCAAAACACAGCTAGATTTTGAAAAAACAATTGTTATACTCCCTGACCCTATTTTCATAATTTCTCAAGTGATTTCTTATTTTCACAAAAATAATTTTTCTTTTTGGATTGCCTGGATTGCTCAGTGGTTGAGTGTCTGCCTTTGGCTGAGGGCATTATCCTGGGGTCCCAGTATTGAGTCCTGCATTGGGGTCTCTTAGGGAGCTTGTTTTTCCCTCTGCCTGTGTCTCTTCCTCTCTCTCTCTCATAAATAAATAAATAATTTTTAAAAAATGGTCTTCCTTTAAAAAATATTTTCTTTTTTCTAATGTATATTAATATAATGCATATTAAATATGTATAATATATAAACTATATTATGCATAATCAAAACATTGTTTACAATGTAAATTATATTATATGTAAATATACTCATATATAATATTGATACATATATTAAATATATGATATAGTATATAATTAATATATTATATAACATAAGCATATATGTAAATATACTTATATGTAATATTTACATACTATTTCTATAACATATATGTTAGATATATAACATGCATATTAAATAATTCAATATATACCCTTATACATCTGGTTTCTTCTAATCAAAGTTCACTTATGAGATCACGTAATTCTCATTCTGATATAATATCCTCAATGTAAAAACATCATAATTTATTTATCCATTCTACAGTTGATGGACTTTAAAGGAGTTTAGCACTGTTATGAATAGCAATTTATGAATATTCTGTTACATGTATTTTGGTGAACAAATACATGAAATTTTGTTGGATACATACCTGAAAGTGCAATTGCAGAGTAATAAAAATGCATGCTCAGTTTTATTGGATATTTTCATATAAAAAGTGGAAGTGCTCCTGCAAATTTATACTTCCATAATTTATGCTATCATATATAAAAGTAATATATGATAGTTACAATTGCTACATATACTCACCGACACTTTTTCCTCATACTTTTCACTTTAACTATTTTGGCAGGATTACAGTTGAGATTTTAATTGGCACTTCATTGATAACTAATGAAGCTGAATATATTCTCCTATGTTTATATTAACCTGCATCTAGAGACCATGAAAAATTCACTTAATTATTTAAATATTTTTCTAGATTCCTTTGGATTTTCTGGTACACAAACACTTCATCTATGAATAATAACAATTGTATTTCTTCTATTTATTTTGTCTTTTTTTCTTTCACATTATCACCGTAGTGCAGAAGTATTGCCAGGTATCTTCATTCATCTTCTACCTCAGAGCAAATGTTTTCCATATTTTAACATTTATTTCTTAGCTACCTCATGGACAGGAGCTTATTTTTATTTTCATTTTTTAATTTTCTGGCAAGGGAAGATTTCTTAGTTTTATTTTATTGGATGAAATCCAATTTATCAATTTATTTTTATTTTTTTGGTTAGTGATTTTTCTTTTCTTCCAAAAAATGTTAGGCTACCAAACAAGCTTACCAAAATTTTCTTTTATGTTTTCTTCTAGATGTTTTAAGTTTTAGATTTAGATGTTTAAGGTTATGGCTAGCTTTGTATTGACTTTTGTTTGTGGAGTGGTAAATAGCACTTTTTTTTCCCATGTAGATATCCAGTTTTCAAGCATGATTTGGTAAAAATGCTTTTCTTTCCTTTTTAAAGCTAGTTTGAAACCACTGTCAAAATTAAATTTGAGCATATATGTATGAGCCTATATCGGGACTTTCAATTTGTTTCTATATCTATGTTTATCTTTTTGCCATACTATGCCATTTTGAATCCTTTGGTTTTATATTCTTTTCTTAGAGGGAGAGACTGTGTGCTTGTATGTGGGGGTAAGGAAAAGAGCAGCGGAGGAGGGAGAGTGACAAGTAGACTCCATGCTGAGCATGGAGTCTTATGTGGGGCTTGATCTCAGGACTCTGAGATCATGTCCTGGGTGGAAACCATCAGCCAATGACTGAGACATTCAGGCATAACTTATATTAAATTTTAAAGTAAAATGCATACAACATAAACTCATTTTTTAACAATTGATTTTCTATTTCAGGTCATTTGGATTTCTATGATTTATAGAATCAGCAAAAATGCCCGTGGGAATACAGATTGCAATTATGTTTAATATGTAGGTCATTCTGGATAGAATGATGATGTAACAATATTGACTCTTAATCTATAAACATAGTATAGGTCTTCATTTTACTGTTTAGTTTCTCCCAACAAAAGTTTATAATTTTCAGTTTAAATATCTTGCATATATGATGATAATTTTTCCCATCACATTTTGCTTTCAATGTTACTATAAAATTTGTTTTGGAAATTCTTTGACTTTTTATTGCTAATATGTAGAATTACAATTGATTTTCAGTTTTTTTGGGATTTTGTTTGAATTTTGGTCTTGTTTCTTGCAACATCTCTGGGTGAAATTTTGGGTGAAGTTAAAGCTCACACTTAATAATTTTTGCCTTTTCTCAGGATTTGCAAGACTCTAACATTCATTGTCCAGTATTTAAAAATACTTGTAATATATATTTCATTCAATGTTATGGTTATTCAGGATAGCAAGGAAAGCCCAGGTTCAGTCACTACAATAGGCTAAGAAGCAAATGTCCAATTCTGTCAAATTTTTGAAAGGTTATACATTTTACATTAGAGTATTGAATTCATAGAGATTTATAACAGTGCTAGAGTCTTCTTAGAAAACCACTTTGTAACTGTGAAATGCTCTTTATGTGCACTAATCATGCCTTGAATTCTACTTTATCAGCAATCTTTTGATTAGTGTTTGAAGAGCATACCCTTTTCAATCTTTTACTTTCTATTTTTATTTGCCCTTATATATTTTTTTAAGATCTATTCATTTGTTTTGAGAGAGAGAGAAAGAGTGAGAGCATTGAGTGGGGGAAGGGACAAAGGGAGGGAGAAAAATCTCAAGCAGACTCCCTGCTGGCATAAGCCTGACATGGGGCTCAATCTGAGGACCCTAAGATTATGACCTGAGCTAGAAACCAAAAGTTCAGGCACTCAACCGATTGAACCCCTCAGGCATTCCTCCCTATATTTAATATAAGTCTCTTTTTAAAGTATTCTATGGTATTTTCTTTATTTAAGTTTGGAAATTTTACTCCTTAACTGATTCCTTCATTCACCTATTATGTAATATAACTACAAAGTCAGGTTGTGTTTATAACTATCTTACTATTCATATTTTATTTGACATATTTGTGTACTATATCTTTATCCTCTTTCCTTTGGGCTAATGACATATTTTATAATCTTCCATTTTCCTTCTCTAGTACCTCCTCAGATATATATATATATATATATATATATATATATATATGAATATATACATATAAATATTTTATTATATAATATATATATATTTTTAAACTATTTTTGTTTTGGTTAGTCTAAAGATTAAAGTATACTTTGATTTACTAAGATTTAATATAAAGTATTACTTTAGGGCATGTGGGTGGCTCAGTTGGTTAAGTGTCCAACTCTTGATTTTGGCTCAGGTCATGATCTCAGGATCAAGGGGTTGAGTTCCTGCCCTGGGCTCTGCACTGAGCAGGAAGTCTGCTTGAGACTCTCACCCTCTGCCCCTCCTCCTGCTCATGCTTTCTCTCTCAAATAAATAAACAAATCCTTTAAAAATATACATATAAAGATTACTTTTACCATTCTTCTTTAGAAAATCCAAATTCTATTTACTCATTTCAATTTTTACAATATAGTCATAGTGAATTCTCCTTCTAAATAGATTTTCAACTCAATAGGGTAATTGTAATTTTTTTGTACTGCCATATTTTTTATATTCTCAAATATGTAATTTTCCCCTTACATTTCCATGTTTCCATTTTAGAAAAATGTCCTTCTATATAAAAACCTACTTTCAGTATTGCTTTTTCAAATGGCCTGATAGAGAGAAATCCTATCAATTTTTATTTTTTCTTAAAGGATCTTCATTTCAGCTTCTGAAGTATATGATTCTTAGTTATAGAATGCTGGACTGGCACCTGTTTTCTTTCCCTTAAAGAGATCATTCCATCTTCTACAAGATTCCATCATTTCTTTTGAGAAAGCAGTTAATAAGTTTTCATGAATCTCCTCTGAAGAAAGGAGGTCTTTCTCTCTGGTTGCCTTTAAAATATTAACTGACTTCTTTTTGATCATTGGTTTGACTATGATGTATCTAGTTGTCAGATTTTTTTCTTTTACATCCTGCTTTGGATCCGTTAATTTGATCAGTAACAGGAAATTCTAGGCAATTATTTCCTCAAATATTGCTTTTGTTTCCTTTTTTCTTCTTTTTCTTCCAGGGGTCCAAATACAGCCATGTTAAATATTTTGTGCTTAATTCTAAATGTTTCTTATCTGGCTTTCTAGTTGGTGTTGGTGGAGTCACTGGTTATCATAATCTACTGCATTCTATCCAGAAATGGAAGTCTTCTCCTTCTAGTAGGAATTTTAGTTTTTACCTTTCATAAGTTCTTAATATTCAAAACTGCTAAGTACTTTATACTTATTAAAAACTTTCTTCCTAGTTTCAAGTCTGTTTTACCCATTTACCTCTCAGTTTGCAAGATGTAGAATTTCCCTGTGCGGGATGTTTTCTCCAGATGTTCCTTAATCATCTGGATCTTAAACTCTGCCCTCATCTTTCCCCTTCAGTCTGAATCCACAGGCTATAATCACCATTAATTTGCTTACGATTATGATTCTTAAAATTTCATCATCTTAGATCTAAAATTCCTTACCTCACTTGAGGAATCATCAACTAGTCAACCACCTAAACAAAAACTAAAAATCACCTTTGACTCATCATTTTCCTTCACCAGTCACATCTAGTCAATCACCACAGCCCTCAGTCCAATCCTTCGATTATCTTTCCTTCTCTACCATCACCATCCTATTAACAGGTCATTATCTTCTTTAACTTGGAAAACTGCAGGATGTTTCTGGGCTCTATCTCTGCATTTTCCTTCCTCTCTGGTCCATTTTCTACAATAAGGCAAAAATTACCTCTCAAAAAACAAATCTATTTGTTTTACAGTATACTGATGGGTTTGCATTGGACTTTAAAATTTATCTTCATTCTAAAGTTTTTGTTACAAGTTACAAAGTCTTGGGATCCCTGGGTGGCGCAGTGGTTTAGCGCCTGCCTTTGGCCCAGGGCGCGATCCTGGAGACCCGGGATCGAATCCCACGTCGGGCTCCCGGTGCATGGAGCCTGCTTCTCCCTCTGCCTGTGTCTCTGCCTCTCTCTCTCTCTCTCTCTCTGTGACTATCATAAATAAATAAAAATTAAAAAAAAAAAAACAAGTTACAAAGTCTTAGCTAGTCTTGTCTCATCCTGCTTACTCAACTTTATTTTTTGCTTTTATATTATGTGGCTCAGCTATAAAATGAAATTAAAATATTTTAGTTTCTAAATTTGCCACATATTTTTTTCTCACCTCTATTCCTGTTCACAAGCCATTTCATCTGCCTGGAAATAACCTCTTCTCTTTTCATCAGGGAGACTCCTTTTCCCCACTTACATCTCACATTAATATCACTTTCTTAGGGAAGTATTCAATGATACCTAGAATAGGCTGGATCACCCTTTTATACATTGTCGTAACAATTTATATTTCATCTAACATTAGAGTCATAATAAGGCAACAAGATCAATGTAGGAAAGCTAATACTGTCTTTTTCACCCTAATTGCTTGAGACAAACTATTGGAGATATTTGGCACACAAATAAAATACTTTAAGGACCATTTATATAAATTATAGAACTATAAGTACAGAAACCATATGCAAAATATTTTCAAAGGTAGACGTGATATCACTTATTCATTCTATTCCGCCCCAAAACAATATTTCCTAGATGCTCCATATGAAAGCTCCATAAAACAAAAAGTTTTTAGAGTCTAAGAATGGGATGAAAATCCTTGTTCAAATTATACTTCTCATTGTTTATGTTTAAAACTCTAAACACAAATCTGTTGAAAGACATGCTTCTCAGAAAATTGAGAATTCCCGCATTTTAGATTAATATCACTCTTAATAATTTTAATGCAATATATCAATAAGTAATATGTTTATTAGCTCAAAAATAAAGCATTGATTTTTACAGTAGACAATCTATGTTTGAACTCTAATTCTGTCACACCTTAAATATGCAGCCTGAGAAGAAAATAATTAGCTTCTCTGAGCTTCTGTTTCCTTTCAGTATAATTATAATAAAAATACATTTCAGGGCTAGTTGTTAAGATTATGTGTGAAAGTGTTTATAACACACTAAGGTGGGGCTTTACACGTACACATACATATGCACATAATGAAGCTATGGCATTTATAAGTTTTTAAGGTGAACTGGCAAATAGTACAACATAGAATTTGGAAGTTTTGGTGGAACAAAACTGAAGACAAATTCTACCCATGTTTTGAAAAGCCAGGAACAGCAGAAGAACATTTCCTGACAAGAGTTGAAGGGACAAGTACTATGACTCTTTCCTATCCCAACACATACATGTATGCACACACGCGCACACACTCACACACGTGCGCGCACACACATACACACACCCCACATTTCTGAGGCTGTTTATCACAATCCTTTTAGTGAAAATATTAGTCATGATCCAGTGAGGAAAATGAAACTATTCCAGATGTTTCAAACACAGAATTGTAGTACAAGAACTTTATTGCAAGGCAATCCTCAACTTATCATCAACACCATGAACTGTTACAATTCCTGGTATGAAGGGAAATTAAAAAGATGAGACTATGAAAGTAGCTAAAAAGCCAAAAGTAAATGATTGCTTGTCAATAGTCTACCAATTGTCTCCCATTGGTTAAACTGAGCTGGAAGTGAGTACTCAAAACATCTTTAGTGGAGAAAAGTTCTGTGAGCAATAGTAACCATGACAAGCAAAATGAGATTTTATGTCTCCTCAATTTCAGTATGGCATGTTTTCATTCTTAAAATTTCATAGTACTTACTTTTTCATTTCTGTGAGTATAATAGTGTGTGTGTTTTAAAAGAAAGTTCATATGTCTGTGCTCTCATTCAATCAAAGAAATATTCATACAAAGTCAAGTAGTTATTTTCCCTAACTCTATTCTTAGTAAAATAAAACATGGGAGAGCGATGGCTTATTTAACTCTCAAGGCTTTGGCATACTTAGATCTTTAATATCCTGTCAAACATGCCTATGCGTCTCTAGAAAAATTCTGGTATTTTGTTAGGAAAAGAGATGCTACAGAAGTAAAAAGGATACATGAATAAACTTTAAATTATTACTTATGTACATAAGCCTACATATTGTACATATTTATATACAGAATGTGGTTTTCTGACTTTAAGTAAAATATCAGGTCTCTGTTTTGTTGAAGTACATCTGAAATTCTGCCTCATATTGCAATTTTTGGTAACTCAACTTTTCCAGAGTCTTTGAAGACTCGATCATGGTTTAACATGACTCTATAAAACATAGCAGTGGCTTCTATTTTTTAATTAAAACTTAACTTCACAATCATCTAGTAAGTAAGAGCCATAATGAAAACATGACTAGCTTTAGACAATTGTTATGACAAAATCTATGATAAAGTTGCCAGTTTTCTGGACCACTGTGTGACTTTTTAATATCTTATGCTTCCTATAGTCTCACGTAACTGGTACATCTAGTTGCTACTCCAGCCTCATGCCTGTTAATGGCCTACAGACACCACAGTTATGTACTGTGTCAGTGTTTTGTGCATTTTTTTAAGATTGTATTTATTTTTTCATGAGAGACGGGGGTGGGGGGGCGGGCCAGGGACACAGGCAGAGGGAGAAGCAGGCTCCTCACAGGGAGCCTGAAGTGGAACTTGATCCCAGGATTCCAGGATCACATCCTGAGCCAAAGGCAGATGCCTTAACCACTGAGCCACCCAGGCATCCCTGTTTCAGTGTTTTAAATCTAGGATAAGAAGTAGTAGTATTGACTCATGTGATTATTGCTTCATCCACATGCTGGAAGGAAAGGGCAGCAGGTAACAAGACAAAACAATGCTTCAGAAATTATTACAGAAGAATCCTGGAGCAACAAAATGCTGAGATGTGAGGCATTGGGATATGTCAGGTGTAAAAAAATGCACCTTGAGTAAAACAATTAAAGTGTCTTTAAAACAACTGTTTCTATTTGTTTAAGACTCACAAACTTTGTATCTGAGAGAATATCAGAGGTTGGGAAAGTGTTGACAATGGGGAAATGCTAAAAAGTTCTCTTCTTGAATTTAGTCTCTTTTCAAATCAAAAATCACTCTCATCCTGCCTAGAGTGTCTTATAAAACACAAAACAATCTTCCAGAGTTTTTCCATAGATAAGCACAGCTGTCTCCTCACTGAGGGGATGAGATTCAAACACATTTCAGAGCAGCTGCTTGTTGCCATCCCAGCTGCTTGGAATACGGGAAACTTTACTGGCAGCAAGCCCCAAACCAAAGCAGTAGGCATCTAAACTATCCCCCAGGCACTGGAATTAAGCAGGCAGTAGAAGTATGAAGCCATGTGTGATTTTTAATCACTGTGATCTTAGCCTCTGTGTGAATTTAAAGAATAAAGCCCACATTGCAAGGGTGATTCAATATTCACAAATCAATCAATGTGATACATCACATCAATAAAAGAAAGGAGAACCATATAATCATTTCAATATATGCAGGAAAAATATTTGACAAAGTACAACATCCATTCATGATAAAAAAAAAAACTCAACAAAGTAGGTTTAGAGGGAACAACTTCAACATAATAAAGGCTATATATGAGAAACCTACAGCTAACATCAAAATCAATGAGAAAAAAACTGAGAGGTTTTCCCTTAAGGTCAGGAACAAGACAAAGATGTCCACTCTCACCACCTTTATTCAACATAATACAGGAAGTCCTACTCACAGTAATTAGATGAATAAAAAGAAATAAAAGGAATCTAAATTGGTCAGGAAGAAGTGAAAATTTCACTATTTGCAGATGACATGATACTATATATAGAAAACTCAAGACTCCACCATAAAATTCCTAGAACTGATAAACATATTCAGTAAAGTTACAGGCTACAGAATCAATATGCAAAAATCCATTACATTTCTACACACTAATCATGAAGTAGCAGAAAGATAAATTAATAAAACATTCCATATAATTGTAACAAGAATAAGATACCTAAGAATAAACCTAACCAAAGAGGTGAAATACATATACCCTGAAAAATGTAAAACATTGATGAAAGAAATTGAAGATGACACTAAAATATGGAAAGATATTCCACTCCAATGGATCAGAAGAACAGATATTGTTAAAATGTCTATACTACCCAAAGCAATCTACACATGTAGTGCAATACCTATCAAAAAACCAACAGCATTTTTCAGAGAACTAGAACAAAGAATCCTAAAATTTGTATGGAGCCACAAAAGACCACAAACAGCCAAAGCAATTTTGAAAAAGCAAAGCAAATCTGAAGGTATCACAATTCCAGACTTCAAGTTATATTGGAAAGCTGTAGTAATCAAAGCAGTATGGTATTGACACAAAAATAGACACATAGATCAATAAAACAGAATAGAAAATTCAGAAATGAACCCATAATTATATGGTCAATCAATCTTCAACAAAGCAAAGCAAGGGCACCTGGGTGGCTCCGATGGTTAAGCATCTACCTGCATCTCAGGTCATAATCTCTGGGCCCTGGGATGGAGCTCCGCTTCATACCCAATATCCAGCTCTCTGCCCAGAGGGAGTCTGTTTCTCCTGCCTCTCCACTCCCCATGCCACTCTCTCTCAAATGAATAAAAATATATATTTAATCTTCACCAAAGCAGTAACAATATCCAATGGGTAAAAAAAGTCTCTTCAACAAATAATGTTGGAAAACTGGACAGCAATATGCAAAAGAATGAAACAGGACCAACTTCTTACACCATACACAAAAAGGTCTAAATGTGAGACCTGAAAATATAAAAATTCTAGAAAAGAACACAAGCAGTAACTTCTTTGATGTCAGCTGTAGCAACTTCTTTCTAGATATGTCTCTTGAGGCAAGCGAAATAAAAGCAAAAATAAACTATTGGGGCTACATAAAAATTAAAAGCTTCTACACAGCAAATGAAACAATCAACAAAACTGAGAAGTAACCTATGGAATGGGAGGGGATACTTGCCAATGACGTATCCAATAAAGGATTAATATCCAAAACATATAAAGAACTTAAAAACTCAATATCTAAAAAACAAATAATCCAATTAAAAATGGGCAGATGACATAAATGGACATTTCTCCAAAAACATATCCAGATGGCCGACAGACCCATGAAAAGATGCTCATTATCACTTATTATCAGGGAAATGAAAATCAAAACTACAATGAGACATTACCTTACACCTATCAGAATGTCTAAAGTCAACAACACAAGAAACAATTTTGGTGAGAACATGGAGAAATAGAACCCCTCATGCACTGTTGGTGGGAAGGCAAACTGGTGGAGCTACTGTGGAAAACAGTATGGAGGTTCCTCAAAAAGTGAAAAACTGAACTACCTAATGATCCAGCAATTGCACTACTAAGTGTTACCCAAAGAATACAAGAGCACTAATTCAAAGAGACACATGCACCCTGATGTTTATAGCAGCATTATTTACAATAGCCAAGCTATAGAAGTGACAAAAGTGTCCATCACATGATGAATGGATAAAGAGGACTACTATTAAGCCATAAAAAAGAATGAAATTTTGTCATTTGTAATAGCATGGATGGAGATAGAGAGTATTATGCTGAGTGAAATAAGTCCATCAGAGAAAGACAAATGCCATATTTCACTCCTATGTGGAAAAAAGCAAAGGGGAAAAAATAAGAGAGAAAAATCAAGAAAAAGACTCTTAGTAGAGGACAAACTGATGGTTACCAGAGGGGAGGGGTCTGGGGTAGGTGGGTAAAATATGCGATGGGGATTAAGGAGAGCACTAGTCATGATGGGACATTGCATGATGCATGGAAGTGTTGAATCACTACATTGTTCACCTGAAACTAATATAACACTGTATGTTAACTAATTGTAATTAAAATTAAAAAATAATAAAGCCCACGAGGTTAACGGTGACTCCATAGGTGTGTAAGTGTGTGTAGGAGAAAGGGAGGAAGTAATAGAACAGAGTGGTTAAGAATGCAGGCTCTGGAGACAAACTACATGAATCCAACTAAATTCTTTTTCCAAGTCTCAGTTTTCTCCTCTGTAAAATAGAAAAGCAACATCTACTTCATAGGATTGCAATGAGGACAGATTAAGTACATGCATAGCACAATGCACTGTCTATACACTGATTCACTCTCATTACTATGATTGCCAAGGTTTTGAAAACAACAACCTTCCTTTCCTATTGGTTCTTGGAAAAAGTAAAAGAATGAGGAAAGAAGAAGTTTAATAATGCCCTTCCATTTTGTAAATTTATGTCGAGTCCACACACTTAAAAATATTATCTAAAATCCCAATAACAACCCTATGAGGTAGGTGCCATTTTCCCCATTTATCTGATAAGGTATCTTAGAACTATGACTGAGAAAATTTCAGTGTCTTAGGTGGTCACACAGGCAAGAAGAGGTAAAGCTGGGATTAAACCCAAATCCATGTAACTCAAAATTCTGTTTTCTCAACCATCCTGTGCTAACTCTCAAAAAGGAAATGTTTTATAATTTAGTGAAAAGTCTTTTCTCATCTGGGACTGAGATATCCCAACCTATTCTTTGTACTTTACCTCAAATATTTTGCGGTGAGATATCTCCTCTCTTTATTTGGGGAGCCTTTTTGTTTTAATCTCTGAACACTTAACTTTGTTAATAACCCCAACTCAGGGTCTGAATGGCATTCCCCCAGCTGTCTTTTCCTCCAGAAACAGGTGCCAAATGTGAGTACACAATAACTCTCCTACTGCATCTTAATCATACCTTTTCAAGAGGAAGATTGACTTTTGTGACAAAAATTATTTGAATTTACAGGTAATTCTCTGTATTTATAGACCCTGGTTTTGAATGTTTACTACTTGCCAAACCATCAATAAGCTGAGTGTTATGGTGTGTGTATATATGTGTGTGTGTGTGTGTGTGTTGTGTACTTCAGATTCCAAGAGTTTTCTCTTCTCCCTTTAATCTTGCCATTCAATTTTGATCATTCATAGGTCCAAGAAATGCAATACTGTAATGACAAAACATAGTGGCTACAAAGGAGGAAGAGGTTATTCTCTAGATCAAAGCTTTTAACCTAGAGGTCTAGACACACTGTTGCATTTCAATTACTTGTGACATGTGTCAGAGGGTCCATTATGTGGTGGTAATAATAATAGTTCAAATACTGAAATTGGAGAATGATTTACTGTTTTTCCACAAATTAGAGTGGCATCAAGGTTATCCTAATTATATCCTCTCATTCACTTGCATTCTGATATACTTCCTGGAGTGGAAAAGAAAAGGGGAGAGGTAAAACTAGTTTCCTAATACTCAAGCTATTAGCCCACTTTATCAATACAGTGTTCAGTGAAGTGGCTCTTCTCTTAAGAACTATGTTCTGCAAGTGAATCTGTGTCATTGTTAAAAAAAAAAAAAAAAGAAAAGAAAAGAAAAGAAAAGAAAAGAAAAGAAAAGAAAAGAAAAGAAAAGAAAAGAAAAGAAAAGGAAAAAGTCTGAGATATTCTCCTTTAGGAACTGAAACTATGTATTGGCTCATTTTCCACAATGTTTTTTTGTGACAGCATTAGTAACTGAGTATCTCATCATTTCCCCATTTTCCTCTATAACTAAAACCTAAATTTATTCAGGCAGAAATTTACTCAACCTTGTGGGAAAAATCATGATTGATCCATTATCCTTTATAAATGATTAGTCTAAGGGCATTTCATATGACCTAGTTTTGACCAATAGGATAAGAGGAAAGTCTGTTAGGATGATTCAGGATGATTCTTTAAAAAAAAAAAAAAGATTTTATTTATTTATTTCACAGAAAGAGAGAGCTCACAAGCAGAGGGAGTGGCAGATAGAGGGAGAGGGAGAAGCAGGCTCAGGGAGCCTGATAAGGGGCTTGATCTCAGGGTTCTGGGATCATGACCTGAGCTGAAGGCAGACGTTACAAAACTTAACCACCACCCAGGTGCCCCAAAAGATTATTTTTTGGAATAAAAGATCATACCACCAAAAGGGAAATCTCATTTGTCTTAAAAATAGTTGTGTAAAAGTTTGAAATTTGGCTGCTATATCTATTCTGAAATTAGAAGAGAGAGAACACAGGTACAGATGATGACAGAGGGAAATATGAAAAGAGTCCAAGTTAAATAACATTATTACACCTTGGAACAACTATTATTTGGATATCTTGTTATGGTTTAAATCATTGATAGTAAATTTTGTTACTTGCAATTAACAGCATTCTTCTGGGGAATGCCTGAATGAGTTGATTGATTAAATGTCTGCCTTTGGCTCAGGCCATGATCCCAGGACCCTAGGATGGAGCGCCACATGAAGCTCCCTGATCAGAGAGGAACCTGCTTCTTTGTCTTCCTCTGACCCTCCCCTCACTTATGGTCTCTCTCTCTCTTAAATAAATAAATAAATAAATAAATAAATAAATAAATAAATAAATAAAATCTTTAAAAGAAAAATCACATCATTCTTCTTTTCAAATCCTATTGCCAATTTTCTATACCTGGCCTAAAATAATTCAGATGAAGATGATATCATCAGTCTCATAGCTGGTATTCCACCTTCCAACCATCTTGGAAACTTTGGTTGCCATTATTTTCCTGAAGTGCTATTTATTCAAGAACATAGAGACAATCCTTACTATGAGTCTCATACCATGAATACTAAGTTTTGCATTGGCTTCTTATTAATTTCCCAGATCGTATCTTTATGTAAGCATGACCACTCCATTCACTATTGCTCACCTACACTTACTTCATCCTGCCTTTGCACGTTGAATACTAAACTATTTTACCTATAGAACTATACCGCACTCACTCATTTCTACTTACAGCTCTAAAATCCAGGTTTTATCTCTGAGAAAGAAATGAAAACATGGGCAGAGAAGTCACTAAAATAGAAGATAACATTCTGGGAGAATGGAGAGAGGTCAAGAGACAGATGTTGCATTGAGGCACAAAGGTAAGCTCACTTAGGAGTGAAAGATATTAAGTACCAGAAGGTCAGAATTTTCACCTTTGGTAAGCAATGAATGATTTGGTACCAGGAAAATATAGGTAGTCATTCATTTTAGGGAGCTCTGTGGCTTTTTAGAGCAGAGACTGGGCCACCAGCACTGCAGAACTGAAGATCTCACCACCGAATAGAACCACAGCATCACCAAGAGAGAAGAGGGGGCCAACTAAAAAAAGGAGCAATGCCAAAAAAGTTATACTTATTTTTGAACAGATATGAGTATACCTTACACTCCTATAAGCAACTGAAGTTATAAGAGTTGGAAAAGACTGAAATTTTAGTTATTTCTGTCAATATAACACTCTGCGATACTTGGGTTATTAAGGCCTAGGAAATTTGGGGCAATGACACTAATCTTTTGTCTTAAGATATCTTCAGAAAATACGCCATTCAAAGGATGACTAAAGGCTTTATTATGAAAAAAAAAAAGATAAAATACACTTTGCTAGGCTCCCTTTACTTTTAGGATTTTCAGGAATGAATCTATTGATTCCATGGAGATAATTTGTTCCAACTTACATTTATGTTTTATTTTAACGTTCTGTTTATAATCATATCATGTTTCTGAATTTTTCTCCTTTAAGATATCTGGTAATTATGTCTGGTAACTCTGTTGATTTGTTTGAATTAAGCAGAAGTGACAAGGTAACTTATTCTATACCAAAACTTTGACAAATTGAAAATGCTTTTTTTTTTTAATAGAATTCTTATTCAGAGTTATACTGCATGTAAGGAAAATGTCCCTTAACAATGGTGCAGATACTATAGCTCAATAATAATAAAATTAGCTGACTATAATATTTCATAGTTTTTAATTATTTTGTCCTTTTATTTAACAAAATGATTTGATGTATCTCAGGTTCATGGGCAACGTCCATTTCAATTTATGGAAAAGTTTTGAACTGCATATAGAAGCCTAGGAAAATATCCAGTGGGTCAACTATTATTGGTGATGATACAAGCAAGTAATAGCTCAGTCTTCATGTATGCATATTTTATTGGAACTGACAAAGAAGTAAGGTGGGCTATAGAAGAGCCAAGAATTTAGGTAATGAACTTTTATAGTAGCAGGGATATTAAAGTATCAATCTTACTTCTGTGCCCAGATCATCTAAGCCCAAGACTTTACAATTTATTGTCCAAAATGTTCATTGGGCAGGAAAGACAAATGACTATTTCCAATTGTCTTGTGACAACAGTAAAACTTTGTTTAGAGCATTCACAACTGGATTTAGAAGGGAGACTACCCTGGTTGTTCAAATCTAGAGTCAGTCATAGCTAAATATTGATTACTACTCTCAACTTATTTAAATTAGCTGTTAGAATCTGGACTTGATGCAGTTATAGTGCAGGTGTGTACCACATATCCAAACATTTTGATCAAATAATGATTTCAAACATACACAAAGTATAAAACAAATCTTACTCATGAAACAATAAAGTAATTGTTTTAACATTATGAAAGAGTCTATATATAGAGATTCCTGATGCCATCAAGCTATCTGAAATTCCCTGCTACTCTAATTTGGGTCAATAGAAGCCTACATTATTTCTTGGACATATCTGTGATTTCAACTAACACTTATACAGTGAAGCATTCCAAGTCTCTTATCTTCAGCATTGACATCTTTTGGGTTCCATTATCATATTTCCAATTACCTCTTAGACATTTACACATGGATGTATTGTAAGAACTTTAAATATAACTCATACCTAAATCCCCGTATTCTCCCTAGGTAGATCAGCATTATGGTTAGCAGGGATTAAAAATATAATTTTGAAAACAAATGGCCTGTTCTTGAGATTTGTCTTTGCCACCTATTAATTGACTTTGGATGATTTATTTATCTCTGTGTGCCTCAATTTTCTCATCTGAAAAACAGGCATAATAAGTGTATCTGATAAAGTTCACATGACAAAAATGCTACATATTATATACATATATTAAATACTTGAAAAAGTGCCTGGCACATCTTGTACACTATACAGAAATGTTTAACTACTATTTTCATAGCCTCTAAATCTGTGCCTACTCTAATCATCATCAGTAAAAGGTGTTCATTCTATCTCCTAAATCTCTCTTAAATCAAAACCCTCTTCTTAGACTTTACATCCACTTCATTAATTTAAATCCTTTTATGTGAACCATTGAAATAGTTTCCCATTTTCTCCTAGAGTTGTCACCCTTCCTTCAAAGCACCCTCCAAAAGAAGACAGAATTATCTTCCTAAACCATAATTCTGATAATTACTTTCCTATTTGACAAACTTTAATGTAGCATAAAAATCACAGAATAAACTCACGAGTACTGAGCATGTCTTATTCTCAAATGATGTTGGCAACCCTATTTTTCTGCAGTTCCTTTCTCATAGCATAAGATGAAAAGCATACCCTATGCCTTTGTGAATGCTTGCCTCTATTCCAAGAACTTTTCTGGAACTGATACTTATTCTTCAAGACTCAGTGATATTATCCCAGTAATTCTCCAGAAAAAAGGGGTTATGATTTTCTCTATTCTCCTCTTTTGGGTAGAGACCATCACTAGTTTCTTTCTGATCCCTATTTGCACTTACCACAGGAAACTCACCTGCCTTGATCTTCACTGAGAAAATAGATATAAAACTAAGAATGTAGGGTAAACTGTACTTTAATTTTATTTGATTGTTCACTCACATTTAAGTGGTGATTAAAGATCCTAGAAAGATGACTATCATTTTCTTCGATTCCATGGATCGAATAAATCATGACACTTCGTAAGCATGTTTGCCATGCTACAATAACTAAAATAAAGAGTAGAAGAGAAATGCCATTTTAATCAGAGCAGGTCCAGATTTACTGTCCTATATTAAAAGGAAACTCATTTATGGACTCTTTTTGATGTTGCTTTAATAGAAAACAAGAACATTTAGAAGAAGGGAAGCTACTGATTAAAATTTTCTGTCAAGGATTCTTAAAAGATGTTTAGGATAAACAATTGATATGAGCAGTCTTAGTAAGAAAACTGTAATTGAGGTAAGACAGCTATCCCTGGGATGAGTTTGAAAAATGAATAACTCTCTAAATTTGGTAGATTGGGGATCCCTGGGTGGCGCAGTGGTTTGGCGTCTGCCTTTGGCCCTGGCACGATCCTGGAGACCCGGGATTGAATCCCACATCGGGCTCCCGGTGCATGGAGCCTGCTTTTCCCTCTGCCTGTGTCTCTGCCTCTCTCTCTCTCTCTCTCTCTCTCTGTGACTCTCATAAATAAATAAAAATTTTAAAAAAATAAATAAATTTGGTAGATTGTTATATTCTGGAGTACTTGACTCTATTAAAATCAGAATCTGAATATTCTGGTTCATTTCCTAGCTTTGATACTTAAACATGTTTCACAGAACATCTGAAACCAAACCATGTTGAGTAAGTCCACTGTTAACAGAATGGCATCAGGAAAAGAATACCTAATTACTTCTGCTCTCCTCAGAAGAATTTGATTCTGCTTTCTATGTCAGAGAGATGATACAAAACATGACTAATGTCATGAATCAGTTTGTTTCATCTATAACCTTGACACTGTGTATTGTAACTAATGTAGGCCATAAAATGATTGGATGTTGGTAAAGACTTGACAAAAGGAAGTCTGATTTATATTTCTCAACTATGAATTTTCCAGGGATTTTCATCTAATGTTCCTCCTGGATGCCAGCCCTGAATTTATTTAACCTTTGTGGCAATGCCAATTTATCCACACCTTTTAGCTGTTCATCACCCCAGGACCTGGAACCAATCCTGTATAGACAAGGGGGCTGATGAGGCATCACTGCTAGGTACCTCCCTGACTTGGCATTGAGTCAATCTCCTTCCCTAGCAGTGTATTACCAACTTGGCCCCTTAAATTCCTCATTATTGTGCTCTGACTTCTGGTCTATAACTGGAAGCCAACATAGAATAGTAGAAAGAACTTTTAAATCACAAATCAGGAGACAAAGTACTCAATGTTAACTTTTAAAAAAAAATTTTTTTTATTATTTACTTACTATTTTTTTTTTTAATTTATGATAGTCACACAGAGAGAGAGAGAGAGAGGCAGAGACACAGGCAGAGGGAGAAGCAGGCTCCATGTACCGGGAGCCCGACATGGGATTCGATCCCGGGTCTCCAGGATCGCGCCCTGGGCCAAAGGCAGGCACCAAACCGCTGCACCACACAGGGATCCCTCAATGTTAACTTTGACTGCTGAATAATTTTATCCTAGTTATTTCTCTGAGCTCAGATCTCTTTATGCAATATATGCATCGTACTGAATGATTTGTAAGGTTTCATCCAATTCAATAATACTGAGTCTTAGTTACTATCTTTACTTCTAGGTCTGCCAACAGACACTTAAAAATCATGCCAAGGGATGCCTGGGTGACTCAGTCAGTTAAGCATCTGTCTTAGGTTCAGTCATGATTCCAGGGTTCTAGATCAAGTCCTATATCAGGCAACTTGCTCAGTGGTGACCCTACTTCTCCCTCTGCCTATTGCTCTGCCTACCTGTGTGTTCTTTCACCCTCTCTTTTTTGACAAATAAATGAATAAAATATTTTTTAATTATGGAAGTTTTAATAGTGACCAGATTTCTTTCTTTGAATTCTATTCTCCTTATACTTATTTTCTTGACACATGCAAATTATCTCCCTACCCACATGTTATGGATTAAATTGTGTCCCCTCAAAATTCATTTGTTGAAATTCTAAAGCACAATATGACTGTATACATAGGGTCTTAGAATCTTTAGTAATTAAGACTAAATGAGAGTTCTAGTTCTAGATGGGAACATAGAAGTTTGCTGAACTCACCTTCCCCACGGACACACCTGAATCTACTGTTATACTATGCTGAAAGAAATCCAGAAAATAGTTGAGCAACTTCTACACTTCTAGTAAATGGGAAAATACCCATGACAAAATGGGAGGGAAAGGCTAAGTAACATTATTACCCTAAGTCTGACCCCCGGCAAAGATATACATCAGGAGAGAACTCACAGCTTATACCTTCTCCCTGAGGAGTGAAGGTTTTAGATCCAATATCTAGCACCCCAACTTTTTAACATCCACTCGAGGAATGGTATACCAAAAACATCTAGTTCTGAAAGCCAATGTGGCTTTCATCCACAAGACCCATAGACTACAGTAAATAGTTCTTAATGGGCTTTGGAGGACTTGCTATGACTACCGCCCTGGGACTCAATGCAGAGGGAGCTAGCAGACAGAAATGCCTGGTTCCTCCTCAGCCCCCCTCCCCCATCTTCCCCTGATTACATACAATAAAAGATGTTGCCTGAGCGTTAGGCTTCTAATTTAGCATGTACCTAAGGGCTAAAAACAAATTCCCCAGAGAACAAGGATGCAAGCAGACACAATCTCTATAATCTACCTGTAATCCACAACACATCATCAATATCTCCCGGGAAGGAGCTTGTGCACATATCTGGCAATGAGGCTCTTGCAGCTGCCATTCAGAGGATAGATCCTTGGATCATCAAGCCCTAATGGCCCGCAGGCTTGTGTTCATCAGTCCCACAGGAATGAAGCAGATAAAGAAACAGTTCTTAAACAGCTGGACCCCCCCAGGGCTCACTATAGAAATAATAGACAGAAATGCTGATTTTCCAGGCTTTCCATGAAAGAGGCCTATTTGCATGATTTAAAAGCTCCTAAGTGTCTGGCTTCCACTGGTTGGTATCTAAGTGCAGACTGTGATCCTCTCATTTGAGACACTGATAGGTGTAGGTGCTGATGATGGGGCAAAAGTCAAGCTGAAGGCAAAAATCAAGCTAACACCTTGCATGGACCCTCCCCAAAGGGTGGGATACATGTGACATTCCTCAGGTACTCTTGGATGCCCACAAAAAAGGGAAAGGGAAAAATAAGTGATTAATTGAAAGAGATCATGAGTTTCCATGAATCTTCATCAGTTTGCAATTGTCTTAATACTTTATTTTTAAAAAAGCAATTTCCAGAAACCTATAGACTCCATTCCCTGGAGCCCGAACATTACCCTCCCCACCCCCATAAGATAGAAAATCTTATATGATCAGCCATTCCTCACAACCCCAGTGTAGCTATTTCTGCCTATGGAGCCTGTTCCCGTGCTTTAACAAAAATACTCTTTTTGCAGTGAAAACATCTTAAGAATTCTTCCTGGGCCTTTGGCTCCAAACTCCACCACTGGAAACACATCAGTACGATCTCAAATACTGGTAACCACCAGGAGCAAAGAAGGTGGCTTGAACAAACAGAAAGGTATAAGAGACAACTAAAAGCTTAGACTGACTGGTAGGTAAGGTTCATCTACATGAGACCACTCTGTTGAAAAGGGGGAGGTGTCTATTTTATTCAATGCATAGAAGCCAGCAGAGAGAGTCATGGAAATGAAGAAATAAGTTTCAAGCAAAAGAACAAGATAAAATTCCATAAATAGATTTTATTTTTTATTATTTTTAAAAGATTTTATTTATTCATTCATGAGAGACACAGTGAGAGAGAGAGAGAGAGAGAGAGAGAGGCAGAGACACGGGTAGAGGGAGATGCAGGCCCCACACAGGAAGCCTGACATGGGACTCAATCCTGGGTCTCCAGGATCAGGCCCTGGGTTGAAGGTGGCGCTAAACCACTGAGCCACCTGGGCTGCCCCAGAAATAGACTTTAATGAAATGGAGCTAAGTGATTTACCTAATAAGGGTTCAAACTATGGATCAGAAATATGCCCACCAAGGTCAGGAGAACAATGCATAAACAAAGTGAAAATGCTAACAGAGAGTAAATAAAAGAAAGTACCAAACAGAAATCACAAAGTTGAAGAATATAATTTTGAATTAAAAATTTCAACACAGGAGTTCAACATCAGACTAGCTCAAGAGAAAGAAAGGAACAGCAAACCTGAAGACTGAGTAGTGGAATTTATGTAATAGGAGGGAGGAAAAGAAAAAAAAAAGTAGTAAAGATAGAGTAAGAGATTTATAGGACACTACCAGACAGAACAATATTCACACTATCAGAGTCACAAAAAATAAAGAACAGAGAAAGGGGCAAGAGTTGATTTAAAGATATTGTGGCAGAGAACTTTTCTAACCTGGGGAGGTAGGGTGGGGGAAAAATCCACAGCCAAGAAATCTAGAAAATTACAAATAAGATGTACTTAAACAGACCCACACTGAGACATATTATAATTATATTGTCAAAAGTTAAGACAGAAAAAAATCTCAAGTGAAGAGAAGAACTTGATAATCTAAGACTATTGGATTATCTTTCAGTACATTATAGCCAAAAGAGTGGCATGATATATTCATAGTGCTGGGGAAAAAAAAATAACCCTGCCAACCAAGAATACCCTTGTTGACAATGTTGTCCCTCAGAATTGAAAGAGAGATAAAGAATGTTCAGCAAGCAATCTGAAAGGGTTCATCATAACTTGATTGGACTTAAAATAAATGTTAAAAAGACTTTTTCAAGCTGTAAAAAGATGCTAATTAATAAGAATAAAACATACAAAAGTATAAATCTTACTGATAAAGGTAAATACATAGTTATATTCAGAATACTCACTTGTCATAATAGTGGTGGGTAAATCATGTCTACAACTAGTATGATAGTTAAAAGATGAAAGCATTTAAAATAACTATAAATACAATAATTTGTTAATGAATACAAAAGGTTAGATGATGAAAATTGTGACATCAGAAACAAAATGTCAGGGGGAGGGTAAGAATGTAGAGCTTTTGTGGGGGTTGAAACACAAATATTACCAACTTAAAATATACTGTTATACAGAATGGCAATGAGTATATATCTATCAATAATTACTTTGTTTTTTTTTCAATAATTACTTTGAATGTAAATTAAATGCTTTGATCAAAAGATATAGGTGACTGAATGTATTAAAAAGTGAGATCCATCTGTATGCTGCCTATAAGAGACTCACTTCAGACTTAAAGATATACACAAATTGAATGTAAAGAGATAGAAAACAATTACCATACAATAGAAGCTGAGGTAGCAATACTTATATTAGACAAAACAGACATTAAAACAAACTGTAATAAGAGACAAAGAAAAGTACTACTTAATGATTAAGGGAACAATCCAACAAGTACATATGAAAATTATAAGTATCTATGTATCCAACACAGGATCACCTAGTTAATAGTTAACACAACTATTAACAGACATAAAGAAAGAAATCAATATAATATAATTCTAATAGTAAGGGACTTGAATACTCCAGTTACATCAATAGATAAGTCATTCAGACAGAAAATCAACAAGGAAACAGTAGTTTTGGATGACATATTGAATCAGATGAATATGACAGATATATTCAGAATATTCGATCAAAAAAGAACAGAATATACATTCTTTTCAAGTGCAAATGGGGAATTCTCTAAAATAAGTCATATGTTAGGTCACAAAACAAGTCTCAATAAATTAAAAAAGATTGAAATTATATAATCCATCTTTTCAGACCACAACAGTATGAGATGAGAAATTAAACACAAGAAAATATATGGAAAGAAAACAAATACATGAAGACTAAATAATATGCTGCTAAACAATGAATAGGTCAACCAAGAAATCAAATAGGTCAACCCAGAATAAAAAAACACAGGAAGATGGATGAAAATGAAAACATAATTGTTTAAAATCTTTGGGATGAAGCAAAAGCCATTCTAAGAGAAAAGATTATAGCAATATGAGCCTACCTCAAGAAGTAAGAAAAATCTCAAATAAACAACTTACACTTGCATCTAAAGGAACTAGAAAAAGCAGAACAAATAAAACTCAAAGTTGGTAAGAAGGAAAAGATAAAGATTAGAGAAGAAAAAAAATGAAACAGAGACTAAAAACATTTAAAACAACAACAACAATAGAAGACAACAATGAAACCAGAAGTTAATTTTGGAAATGTTCAACAAAACTGACATACATTTAGTCAGATTCAGAGAGAGAGAGAGAGAGAGAGAGAGGACTCAATAAAATTGGTAACAAAGGAGGAGAAATAATAATCCACACCATTATGGAAAATTGTATGACAATAAGTTGGACCACATGGAAGAAATGGATAAAATCCTAGAAATATATAACCTTCCAAAACTGAATCAGGAAGAAATAGAAAATTAAGCAGACTGAAAATCAGCAAATAAATTGAATCAGTAATCAAAAGACTCCCAACAAATAAAAGTCCATGACCAGGTGGCTTCATGGGTAAAGTCTACCAAACATTTGAAGAATTAATACATGTACTTCTCAAATTATTCCAAAAAATAGAAGAAGGAGGAAAGCTTCCAAATTCATTCTATGAGGCCAGCATCTGCTAACTAAATATTAGCAAACCAAATCCAACAACACATTTAAAAAAATATTCACCACAATCAAGTGAGATTCATTATAAGGATGCAAAGATGGTTCAATATTCACAAATTAATCAACATGGTACATCATATTAATAAGAAAAAGCATAAAAACACTAGGATCATCTCAAGAGACACAGACAAAGCATTTGGCAAAGTACATCTATTCATGTTAAAAATTCAACTCTGTAGGTTTAGAGAACCAAATAAAGGCTATCTATGAAAAACCCAGAGCTATCATCATACTTAATGGGGAAAAACTAAGATCAGGAACAAGACAAGGATATCCACTCTCACTACTTTCACTCAACATAGTACTGGAAGTCCTAGCTATTAGACGAGAGAGAGAAATAAAAGGAATCCAAACTGATAAGAAAGAAGTAAACTTTCACTATTTACAGATGATATGATACTATATATAGAAAATCCTAAGGACTCCATGAAAAAACTGCCTAGGTGATAAATGAATTCAGTAAAGTCACAGGATACAAAATTAATATGCAGAAATCTGTTATATTTTAAACACTAATAAGGAGGTAGCTGAAATAAAAATTAAGAAACAGGGTCATTCACAATTGCACCAAGAATAATAAAATACCTGGGGATAAACTTAACCAAGGAGTTGGAAGACCTGTACTCTGAAAATTGTAAACAGTTATGAAATAAATTGCAGATGACATAAACAAATAGAAAGATGTTCAATGCTCGTGGATTGGAAGAACAAATATTTTTAAAATGTCTATACTACTCAAAGCAATCTACATATGTAATGCAATCCCTATCAAAATACCAACAGGAGTTTTCACATTATTAGAACAAAGAATCGTATTTGTATAGAACCACAAAAGACCCCAGGTAGCAAAAGCAATCTTGGAAAAAAAAAAAAAGAAAAGAAAAAGAACAAAACTGGATGTATCACAATTTCAGATTTCAAGATATATTACAAAAGCTCTCATAATCAAAACAGTATGGTACTGGCACAAAAATAGACATATAGATCAATAAAACAGAATAAAGATCCCAGAAATAAGCCCATAATTTTGTGATCAATTAATCTATGACAAAGACTATACAATGGGAAAAAGTCTCTTCCAAAAGAGTGTTGGGGGGATACCTGCATGGCTTAGTGGTTGAGCATCTGCCTTCAGCTCAGGGCATGATCCTTGGGTCCAGGATGGAGTACCACACTGGGCTCCTTGCAGGGGGCCTGCTTCTCCCTCTGCCTATGTCTCTGCCTCTTTCTTTCTGTGTATCTCATGAATAAATAGATAAAATCTTAAAAAAAAGAGTGTTGGGAAAACTGGACAGCAATGTGCAAAAGAATGAAGCTGGACCACTTTTTTACATTACACATAAAAATAAACTAAAAATGAATTAAAGATCTAAATATGAGATTTAAAACCATAAAAGTCCTAGAAGAGAGCACAGACAGTAATTTCTCTGACATCAGCCATATGGATATGTCTCTGGATATGTCTTCTATGGCAAGAGAATCAAAAGCAAAAGTAAATTCTTGGGACTACACCAAAATAAAAAGCTTTTGCACTGCACAGAAACTGTCAACAAAACAAAAAGGCAACCTACTGAATGGAGAATATATTTGTAAATGATATATCCAATAAGGTGTTAATATCTAAAATATATAAAGAACTTACACAACTCAACATCAAAAACTCCACATAATCTGTTTTAAAAATGGGGAGAGGAACTGAATAGACATTTTTCCAAAGACATAGAGATGGCCAACAGACACAAGAAAAGATGCTCAATATCACTAATCATCAGGGAAATGCAAGTCAAAACAACAGTGAGATATCACCTCACACGTGTCAGAATGTCTAAAATCAAAAACACAAAAACAAGTGTTAGTGAAAACGTTGAGAAAAAAGATATCCTTGTGCACTGTTGGTGGGAATGCAAACTAGTACAGCTATTGTGGAGAACAGTATGGATGTGCCTCAAAAAATTAAAAATAGAATTACCATAAGACCCAGTATTTCCACTACTGGGTATTTACACAAATAAAATAAAAGCACTAAATTGAAAAGATATACCTACCCTTATGTTTATTGCAGCAATATTTACAATAGCCAAGATATGGAAGCAACCCAAGTGTCCATTGATAGATGAATGGATAAATAATATATATACATGTATATATATTATTCAGCCATAAAAAAAGAATGAGATCTTATTTGTAACAACATGGAAAGATGTAGAGCGTATAATACCATTGAAATGAATTAGTTAGAAAAAGACAAATGCCATATGATTTCACTGATATGTAGAATTTAAGAAACAAAGAGAAAAGAGACAAAAAATCAGACTTAAATATTGACAAAAAAAACCTGGTGATTGCAGAGGGTAGGTAGGTAGATGACTGGGTGAAATAGGTGAAATGGATTAAGAGTACACAAATGACTGCAAGACACTTATTTCAGCTTTAAGGAAACACACAGACTGATAATGAAAGAATAGATAAAAGATATTCCATACAAATGGAACCAAAAGAAAGCTGGGGAAGCTATATTTACATCAGATAAAAGAGACTTTGAGGGCATTCCAGGTGGCTCAGTGGTTTAGCGCCACCTTCAGCCCAGGCCGTGATCCTGGAGACTTGGGATCAAGTCCCACGTCAGGCTCCCTGTATGGAGCCTGCTTCTTCCTCTGTCTGAGTCTCTGCTTCTCTCTCTCTCTCTCTGTGCCTCTCATGAATAAATAAATAAAATCTTTTTTTTTAAGAGACAGCCAAAGACTGTAGTAAGAGACAAGATACTCATTATATACTGATAATAAAGGGATATGTGCACTCAACATAGGAGCACCTAAATATATAAAGCATATATTAAGAGCTCTAAAGAGAAAAGTATGTGGCTTTATAATAATAATAATAATAATAATAATAATAATAATAGGAGATTTCACTGCCACACATTCAACAAGGAATAGATAGATCTATTGTGGATAAATCCACAACTGTGGATAGGAGATTTCACTACCACACATTCAACAAGGAATAGATAGATCATCAAGAAAGAAAAGGAAATATTGAACTATATACTTGACCAGATGAATTTAATAGACATTTATAAGACACTCCTTCCAAGAGAAATATAATGGACATTCTTCTCAAGTATACTTAGAATATTATTCAGAACTGATAGTAAGTTAAGACACAAACAACTCTTAATAAATTTAAGACTGAAATAATATAAAGCATCTTTTCTAACCCCAATGATATAAAACTAAAAATCAATTAAAAGGGAAAAACTGAAAAATCCACAACTGTGTACAGATGATTAGTTATGCTTCTGAAAACTCAATGAATCAAGGAAGAAATTTCAAAAAATCAAAAAAGAAATTTGGAAAGTCTCAAGACATATGACAATTAAAATACAACATAATAAAACTTATAAGACGCATCCAAAGGAGTCCTAAGTGGGAAGTTCATAGCAATGCATGCCTACATTCAGAAAAAAAGAAATATCTCAAATAGCAACCTAACTAAACCTCAAGGCATTATTTTTTTAATTAATTAATTTGAGAGAGAGTGAGCAAGCAGAGGCAGGGGCAGAGGGAGAGAATCTTCAAGCAGATTCCCCACTGAGCATGCAACCTCACTTGGGCTCAGACCCAGGACCCATGAGATCATGACCTGAACCAAACCCAAAAGTTGAATGATAACTGATTGAGCCACCTAGGAACCCCTCAAGGGATTATTTTTTTTAAAAGAACAAACAAAGCATGTCTCAGTAGGTTGAGCATCTGGCTTGGGACTGAGCCACATGTCATGCCTTCTGACAGGCTCTGTACTCAGCAGGAAGTCTGTTTCTCCCCCCTCTTGTGCTCTCTCTCTCTCTCTCTCTCTCAAATAAATAAATAAAATATTAGAAAATAAATAAAAAGAACAAAGCCTAAAGTTAGTATGCTTGCCCTTCCCCTTGCTTGTGCTCTCTCTCTCAGATGAATAAATAAAGTCTTTTAAAAAATAAAAAAACAAATATTGCAGTTGGTAGAGAAAAAGAAGTAACAAAAATCACAGTGGAAATAAATTTAAAAGACCCTAAAAATCAATATAAAATATCATTGAAACTAAGAGCTGGTTATTTGAAAAGATAAAATAGATAAACATTCAGCTAGACTTACCAAGAAAGAAAAGAGGACTCAGATAAATAAAAGTAGAAAAAACCCCAGGATATATTGCAACAAATACCACATGAATATAATGATCATAAAAGACTACCATGAACAATTATATGCCAACTAATTGGACAACTTAGAAGAATAAGTTCTTAGAAACACACAACTTACTAAGACCGAATCATGATGAAATAGAAATCCTAAACAGATAAATTACTAATAAGGAGTTTGAATCAGTAATCAAAAACCTCCTAACAAAGAAAAGTCCAAGACCAGATGGCTTCCCTGGTAAATTTTACCGAACATTTAGAGAAGCATTAATAACACTCTTTCCCAGTCTATTCCAAAAATAAAAGAGGAGGAAACATATTCATTTTGAAAGCAGTATTACCCTGATACCAAAAACAGACAATGACACAAGAAAATTATAGGCCAGTGTCCCTGTTGAACATAAATACAAAAATTCTCAACCAAATATATACCAAACCAAATCAAAATTACATTGAAAGGAATATACACCATGATCAAGTGGTATTGCTTTCAGAGATTCAGGGATGGATTATCATCTGGTTATCAATCAATGTGATATACAACATTAACAAAGCAAAGGATAAAATTTACATCATCATTTCAATAAATACAGAAAACATACTTGACAAAAATCAAGATCCATTCAAGATAAAAACTTTTAACAAATTGGGTATTCTGGGAATATACCTCAATATAATAGGCATACATCATATCCATGGCTAACAATATACTCAATGGTAAAAATTGAAAGCTTTCCTATAAGATCAGAAAAAGGAAATAATGCCCACCCTTGCCACTCTAATTCAACACAGTAGTGGAAGTACAAGCCAGAACAATTGAACAAGGGAAAAAAAAGAAGGAAAAGGGGTTCAAACTGGAAAGGAAGAAATAAAATTGTCTCTATTTGCAGACATTATTTCATACAAAGAAATCCTAAAGGCTACATCACAAAACTCTTAGCATTAGTAAACAAGGTTCCCTGAGTGGGACTGCGGTGAGCGTCTGTCTTCAGCTCAGGTCGTGATTCCAGGGTCTGGATCAGAGTCCCACATGGGGCTCCTTGCAGGGAGCCTGCTTCTCCCTCTGTCTATGTCTCTGCTCTCTCTCGCTCTCTCTTTCTGTGTCTCTCATGAATAAATAAATAAAACCTTTAAAAACTAAATAGTAAACAAATTCAGAAAGGTTATATGGAACAAAATAAAAATATATAAAAATCATTTCCATTTCTATACACCACCAATGCATTCTTAAGAACAAAAACTAAGAAAATAATCTCACTTTCAATTATATCAAAAGAAATAAAATACCTAGGAATAAATTTAACTAAGGAAGTGAAAATGATAAGACATTAGTGAAAGAAATTGAAGAATACAGAAATAAATAGATAATCTATTCTCATGGATCGGAAAAATGATATTATTAAAATATCCATACGGCCAAAGTAATCTACAGATTCAATGCAATCCCAATTAAAAGTTCAATGGAATTTTTCACAGAAAAAGAACAAATATTCCTAAAATTTGCATGCAACCACAAAAGACCTCAAGTAGCCAAAGCAATGTTGAAAAAGAAGAAAAAATCTGGAGGAATCACACGTCCTGGTTTGAAATGATTTTTCAAAGCTCTAGTAATCAAAAATGTATAGTACTATCATAAAGAAAGACAACAAAAATGGAACAGAAAGCACCCAGAAATAAACTCAGGTTTATATGGTCAATTAAATTACAAAAATGTGCCAAGAATAAACAGTGGGAAAATTAGTGTCTTCTATAAATGGTGGAGAGAAAAGTTTATAGCCACATATAAAAGAATGAAACTGGACTGCTCTCTTACACCATATACCAAAATTAACTCAAAGTAGATGAAGAAGACTTGAACATAAGACTTGAAATCATGAGCTCGCAGAAAAAAAAAAAAAAAAAAAGGGAGTAAGCTCCTTGACATTAAAGGCAAAAATCAACAAGTGGAACCACATCAAACTAAAAATCATCTGCACATTAAAGGAAACCATCAACAAAGTGAAAAGGCAACAAATATAATGGGAAAATATTTGCAAATCATATATCTGATAAAGGATTATTACCTGATGTATATAAAGAAGTTACACAACTCAGTGGCAAAAAAGGCAAAAAACCCAATCAAAAAATTGATAGAGGAATTGAATGGATATTTTTTCATAAGGACATATAAGTGGCCAACAGGTGCATAAAGAGGTTTTCAACGCCACTAATCATCAGGGAAATGCAAAGCAAAACCACAACGAATATCATCTCACAACTATTAGAATCAAAAGGCCAAGGGATAGCAAGTGTTATAAAGAATGTAGAGAAAAGTGACCCTTATGCCCTTAAATTGGTTCAACCACTATGGAAAACAGTATGGAGGTTTCTCAAAAACTAAAATTAAAACTATCATATGACCCAGCAATCCCATACTTCTCAGTATGTATTCAAGGGAAATTAATACAGGTTATCAAAGAGATATCTGCACTCCCATGTTTATCACCACAATGTATAATTTGCATATCTTATGATTTTGTCAATTGTATCTCAATAAAGGTGAAATTTTAAAAAATGTTAAATGTTGTCATAAGGGTGGGGATCTAATCAGATAGGATCAATATTTTATCAGAAGAGTACTAACTCTTTTTTCTCTCTCTATTATGTGTGGACATAACAAGAAGGCAGCCGTCTGCAAGCCAGGAAGAGAGCTCTCACTGAGAATCAATCAGTAGCCACCTTAATCTTAGACATCCCGACCTCTAGAACCATGAGAAAATACATTTCTATTGTTTAAGTATCTATCTATGGTATTTTGTTATGTCAGTCCAAGTGGACTAACATATTACACATGCTATACATTCTCCTGATTTAATAGAAATGTTTGGGACATAATCCTACATGAATATTCTATCCTTCTTTATCTGAGTTCACTAGAAAGTAACTATGCCCTAGCCTAATGTAATTCTGAGTCTGCACTATCCTGTAATGCTGGCATCCCTACTGCAGCACTTCTAAATTCTCAATGAACAAACCAGTTAACAAAACATTATTTACTTACATATACATCAGGTTTTCAAACTGTTATTACTGTAGTGCTGGTTGGATAATATAAACAAGCAAGAATGCACTAGAGTGTGATTATTTGATGAACTGAATTAAATATAATCTTTTTGCTTTTGCAACAAAACACAGTAGGGCGAGGTTTGGGGCAAAAGTAACTTGAACATCAAACTTTTTAATTTTGATCAATAAAGGGAGCAACATGAACTTTCATGGCATGAAATTGTGTATCATTCATGGAAGAAGGAGTCAAATTGAATTTTGTCACAGGTTTTTGTTGATCAAATGATGTATTTGAGCACCTACTGATGATATTAATGATTAATAGTATTCCAACCAAAATACAAGACATCTGCTTCTATTTTATTTTTTTAATCTACTTCTATTTTAAAATTCAATTCCAATTTGATGGAGCTCAATATTTCTCTTAGTACATAAAGGGGGTTTCTAAATCTGTAAGAAGGAACACCCTAAATAATCATTGTGTTGTAAAATTCCAGATAGACTACATGATAAAACATAGGATACATTTGCTTCTTGCAATTCCACACCATACAATATTTGAAAAGTTTATTCAGTATTATTTCATCATAATAGGTAATTTGACAGGTAGACATTGAGAGGGAGTATTATATTTGGTAATATGTAGCCCCATGTTAGTCTAAAATATTAATGATCTACAGAGTATGGGCATTTAAAGCTCTCAGCCTTATCGCAATATATCAAAAAGGTAGCAAAACATATTATTTTACAATGTGTTTTATATATTTATGGCCAATATACACTATGGTGCTATTATGGATTTTGTTAGGCAACCTATACTGCCCCTCTTACATTTCTTCGAGAAGAGATTAGATGAGACATGGCACAAATGGAATAGTAGTGAAATATTTATTCAAAAACTATGTGAGCACATTTTACTTAGAGACCTTCATTGTACCCACTTGGGTTTTTAGCAAAAACAAAATTTAGATTCATAGGCTTTTTCCCTGCAGTGCAACAAAATTTATCTGATTTAAAAATCATAGTCTAGGTATTTTAATTTTATTTATCGCAAAATACTGGCATTCCTAGATTCTCAGTCAAATTTGGGGATTATAGCCTATTCATAAATCAGTTTATGAAACTTGTAATATTTTTCACAAAAGAGCATACAAGGTAGTACTAAGCTTTTTCTATCTATTAAAATTTTCTATTTTAGTTATGTTATACAGAAATTATTTAAGTTATGGTTATCATGAATCCCAAAATAAAAAGTAGTATTAACTGATTCATTACCATACCAAACATGACAGTCATTAACACATCTATTTCTTTACCAAACAAATTCTATAGAATATGTCAAGTTGAAATATCCAGTTTATAGATGAGGAAAGGTTAATTATCTCATCCAAGATCACAAATCTAGTAAGAAAAAATTTAGCTAATATTTACATCATTTAAATATACAACAAACAGTGCTTATTATGTGCCAAGCAGAGCTCCACTTATATTTAAGTAATTTAACCATCACTCCTCCTCCACTTTGCATTAAATATATCAATTAAATTGATTCTAGTCTTTCCCTCACAATTGTGACTGTGGATTGCTCCGCCTGCTTGAACCTATATCAAACACACTGTTCTAAAAAGTTATAAAGATGTTTGTGGGGGATCCCTGGGTGGCTCAGCAGTTTCGGGCCTGCCTTTGGCCCGGGGCGCAATTCTGGAGTCCTGAGATCGAGTCCCGCGTCGGGCTCCCGGCATGAAGCCTGCTTCTCCCTCTGCCTGTGTTTCTGCCTCTCTCTCTCTCTCTCTCTCTCTATGTCTATCATGAATGAATAAATAAATAAATAAATAAATAAATAAATAAATAAATAAATCTTAAAAAAAGATGTTTATGACTTGCAAGGATGGGGACAATGGGTAAACTGTACTCTGTACTCAACCCTTGTTTATGACTTATTTTAACATTTAGTGTTTTTGGATCACTCCATTTTAACATGCAATGTTCATTTCATATAAATTTCTGCCCCAGGGATCCTTGGGTGGTGCAGCGGTTAAGCGCCTGCCTTTGGCCCAGGGCGTGATCCTGGAGACCCGGGATCGAATCCCACGTCGGGCTCTTGGTGCATGGAACCTGCTTCTCCCTCTGCCTGTGTCTCTGCCTCTCTCTCTCTCTCTCTGTGTGACTATCATAAATAAATAAAAATTAAAAAAAATTTCTGCCCCAAATAACCATTACTTTTTTTTTCTTTGCTTGTTTAGATAGCTTGAATCTTTGAAAATGCTAAAAGACATTTTGCCTTGATTTCAGAGAACTCAGTACTTATCTTTTCAATTTTCATTAAACCAAACTGATCTTAAAATTATTAAACTAAAATTTAGGGTTTGGGACAGGCTCTCTGATGGTGTGGAGGGCATTTGGAGATGCATTAGAGCTTCAGAATGATAGCAAGATTATCACTGCTGGAAAGTTTGAAATAGAAGTATCAATACAAATTTGTTTTTCCTTTCTTATTTCTTTCCTTTCTCCATACTGGTATGTCTTCTGATCTGAACTTCTTTTAGGGAGAAGTGAGAGAATAAAAACTGACAAGATATTTAGAACAGAGGAATTTTATATCACTAAACTTAAATAAATTATTCACTTACTTAAGGGATATTTAGGTTTCAGAGACAGTGAAATGTATTGGTTAGGATCAGAAACTTTGGAATCAAAAGGCCTAGATTTAAAGCTTAGTTCCCCCAAACATTAATTGTGTCATCTCAGAGCCTCAGTTACTTAATTTTGCCTCAAAATTGTGATGATAATAGGGATATTAAAAATTATTTTGAATATTAAATAAAATAATACATGTAAAGAACTTAAAATACTGTCTCATACATAGCATGCCCAAGTAAGAGTAAACTACTGTCATTGTCATTGCTATTGTTAATAGCAATGTTATTTTTAAATATACATTGTATTCTAAATGCTAGAGTAATAATTTCACACTGATATCTGAATGAATCATAACTGAACATATACTTTCAAATATCATTGAGGAGATGCTCTAATAAGAAATGATACCATATTCTAAAACGATACAAGAAAAACCTATCTCCAAATGACCTTACATCAAACCCACTTGCTGTATGCAGCTAGCAAAGTGCGTGGTAGAGTAACAAAGTATATCCTCTATGAGGATTGACATTTACATCAGCTGATGGACACACAGATATAAACAATATGGGAGCCCTGTAGGTGTAGGATTCTGGACAGGTCCCTCTTTTTTCAATTCAATTTCTTTATAGAGCAGAAACCTCTTTACAAAGCAGATGGATGAACTTTGGGGTCTGAAAGAGCGGAGTGCTCTTCCTGGCTTCATCTTGCAAAAGTTATGTGAACATGGACAAATTATGAAACTTCTATGAGACACAAGTCCATCCTTTTCAAATAGAGATGATGATACTAAGACAGAGAAGATCATTAAAGATGATGTATATAAAACATAGTACCTTACATATCAGGAGGCTTTAGCAAGTTAACTATTCCTATATCATTATATCAAAACTTTAAATGAAAAAATCAAGCACAAATTTACCTTTAAGAAAATCTAATGTCTGTAGGGGCATCTGAGTAGCTCAGTCAGCTGAGCACTCATCTCTTGGTTTGACTCAAGTGATGATCTCAGGGCCGTGGGATTGAGTCCCACATTAGGCTCTGGCCCTATACTTGGAGGGGAATCTGCTTGATTGTCTCTCTCCTTCTGTCTCTGCCCCTCCCCCTACTAGGATCTCACTCCATCTCTCTCAAATAAATAGATAATCTTTTAAAAATCACTATTTCTTTTGTATGTACATGTGTATTTTGTACGTACATATTTATTTTTATACTCAGGCAAATGGCCCTGGTTTGCTCCTAGAGATCGTTGCTAAAATCTTTTTTACCTGAGAAGCCCTTTAAAGTCTGAAATTTTGTCAAGAACAGATCTTCAAGTCCTCTTGTATGAACCAGTAGATCATCCTTCTCAGCTTTCACATCACTTTTCCGAGGCAGGCCACAATACAAATAGTACATGGACCCCTCCAGAGTGGAAGCAAATTGGAGTTGTCCTGAAACTCGGTTCATCACATTCCCCTTTCCTTTTAGCCCATTCTGGGGCACTTGATTCCATCAGGCAAAATTGTGCCATTGATCGCATTGCTCCTGGAATGAATGGGGCTCCCAGGCAGAGAACCAGACGTACAATGGACCTATTTGAAAATGCTACATTAGAGAAACACCTCTACAAACAAAATTAGTGAGAAAATGCCAAGGATTCCTCTTCCTCTGTTTCACCATAATATTATCATCACCCAGGAAAAGGAATTGCCAGGTAAACTGGAAGAGCACAATTAAGAGGAGAGGAAAGGAAAGTTTTGTAGAGGCATTCCCTGGATATAGCGCAAGAAGAGAGAATGCAAACTAAGGCATTCAGCTCCTATGTCCTTGCATATTAAGCCATTTAACTAGCGTATGGAATGTTTCAGGTTGTCCCAAGGATATAGACAAGCTACTAAATATTGACTTAGCAAGAGCTCAAGTGAGAGGTCTAATTAAATTAAATGGTACAAAGGGGAGGCTTATTTCATAGACTTCAGTAATTGCTTAAGACACAAAAGAGACCAAATAAAGGTCAAAAAGGTATAATAATAACACAGAAGATGTTTGTAGTGAGATGTAGGGAAGACATGAGTACAGAAATGGCCAAAAGTTCAAAGGCTATTGTTGGCTCAATGATGAAAAATGATTGGATGCTTTCATGGCCATAGATGACTTGTGGTGCCTTTTACATAGCTGGCAGTGACATATGCAGCAAGATGTTAGTTTTAATTCTACCATAATGTGCAGAAATGTCTCAGGGTAATGCCCTATCCTTGGACAAACTTTACTGAGAGCTCCCGAAGAATAGTTATAATATCCAAGAGCCCCAAAATGTTATGTTTCAAGTTCTACTCCAGAAAGAAGTGAGTGTGAAGGACCACATGGATGATTCCCATGGACTCATAGTTGGCTATTTCAGAATACAATGTGAGAAATAGGGGATATTATGTATGTGAACAGAAAGACAGATAGAAAAGGACTCTGGTTGCATCTCTGTGACCCCAAAACGCTAACACTGAACACCGGGGGTGGCAAGTGAGAGGGAGATGGAAGATGGAAGTGGAAGAGAAGAAAGAGAAAGATATAGATCTTCCTTGTACCTAAGGTCTCTGAGTTTTAACTTCTCATTTATAAAATGAGACTTTCCTTAGAGCATTTATAAAATGGAACTTTCCTCAGAGCATTGTTGTGTGTGTAAAATAATATCAAGGACTTAAAAGGTCTGGCTGTTAAGAGCTTGATAAATGTTGGCTATCATTGCTGTGAACATTACTCTTATTATAATTATCACAGAGGTGAAGAATAAAACCCTGTCCTGGAAAAGTGCCCCATCTACTCAAAGTGTGAGATATGAACTCTGAATCCACTCAATTGTCCATTTTCATCCAAGCCTCTGTGCTCTTTTGCTGGGCATCTTAGCATGGCATGTATATGCATTAGGGTCAGAGCACTGGGTTTAAGATCTTGCCCTGCCTCTCAATATCTCTGTGATCTTGGAGAAGTTGCTCAATGCCTTTAAGTTTCAGTTTCCATATCTACAAAATAGTAATAATGCTAGTTATCTCATGCACCATTTTTTGGTAAGGATAATGAAAACAAATGCATTTCAGATATTTAGTACAGTACCTAGATTAATAAGCACTCATTTCCTGCACATACACAGACATATGCATATATTACACATGGTTTACATATATAAACTCTAATTACATGCACACACACATACATACATGCACACCCCTCTTTATTCCTTTAACTCTAAGTAGAATCTCATTTTTTAGCTTGAAGAAACATAGCCATATTGCCCATTCTCTTGGTCTTTTGTCAGTCTCTATTCTGAGTCTCCCTCTCCCTCTCATTCACACACACACACATGCATACACAGACACAGACACACACACAAACATTGCAAGCAAAATGTTTATGGCTCTATACTTACACTATTCAGCAAAATGTTTATGGGTCTATACTTACACTATTCTTTAATTCAAATAGGCAAGGTAATGTTTTAATAATAAATCAGGAAAGGCCTATTTTCAGCTTTGTTTCATAGAGCTTTTCTCCTCTCTAACCAAATTCTTCCAATTCTTTATTATTTAGCTCAAATTTTCTGTGAAATTCTTCAGACTACCCAAATGACAATATTTTATTTGCTTCAGATTTTTGATATCTATTGCCAAACACACTTAGTTTACTAATTCTGTACTGCTCTTAAACATTACTGTGACCTATTCAACTATGGCACACCCCTCAAACTCTTAAAATCCCATGCCATCAGAAATGTTAATCTTGCCAGAATGAGTCCTCTGAATTTTGGAGTAGCTGAAGTTCTATTCTATTTTGTAATTAAAATTCTGGACATGTGACATTTGCATAAACACTCTAATGTCAAATAAAAATCTCTCTCCCAATCTTTATTCAGATCTAAGAACTAAATGTCTCCATTTGCAATGGCAATGAGGAACTTAAAGTCCAAGTAGGCTAATGCATCTTTCTGAAGATCCCTTACCTTGTGCTAAATACTGTTAAGGATAGCCTAAACCTTACTTTGTGCAATCCTTCCATCCTCATCAGCCACGTGTGAACCAAAAGCTAATCTTGGCACAAAAGCAAAGATGATTGTTCATCCTCAAAGTCCATATCAAGTACTACTGCTAAAGTAGTGATGGGCGATAAGTTGTTTTATGACATGCAAAGGAATTACCCACTAAAAGGAGAACATTTTCCCAGCTTCTTCCTTTAAAGTTAATTTGAAATAAACTTATATCTATTAGATGAAACATATTAATGAATACTTTCACTTCAGGGTAGAGCTCACATTATTCTATATTAGCTAATACTATTACTACTACTATTACTACTATTACTACTACTAGCTAATATTTAATGAGTGCCTACTAAATGCTAGACACCATGCTAAGTACCTTACATGCAGTAGTATATTCTTATAAGGTATTTATTAACCAGTGAGCAACCTTCCTAGCCTTTCCTTTCCTAGTACAGGGATTATGGAGGCCTCATAGTAAGATTCCAGAATGCATAAATCCTAATTCTGAGCATGTAGAGAAAAGCTCCCTTGCAACTCGTATCAAGCTTAAATGTGAGAAGAAAGTAAGAACTTGTTTTTTTTAAGTCATTGAGAAATAAGAGCTGTTCGTTAAAATAGTAGAGCCTAACCTGAGTAACTCAGTGTTGTTGCCTGAAAAATCTTCCATAAATTTTTTTCATTATATTATTTTGTATGCTATGTGATATAGAACCTGAGGTTAGACTAAAAATGATTTGTCTTTGTGCAGAAGAGGAGTGGATTTGTATTCCACATCTGGTTGAATGCAGAAGTGAAGTTCCTAAAACTTTCATGAAAGAATGTAAATTTTGCCATTAGCAGTAAGAAATAATACCACGCGTGTGTGCACACACACACATACACACAGTAGTTGCTCAATGTTTTTAGAGTATAAGTGATATCTAAAGGGTATGTATCCCTTTTGAAAAAACACAGAACTTTATTGTACAATTCAACCATGAATTTTCTGTGACCCAGGGTTTGAACAAAAACTTTCCCAAGATGTCTAATATTGCAAAGAGAAGACTTAATGCACTTGTTCCCCCAGAGTTGTCAGAGTGTTATTTGTTGTGATCAGCTACACCAGAAAACAGCATTTCCAGATCATATTTTCACAGTTCTCTCCTGCAAAGCCTTCACTAAATTAAGATTTAATGTGGAACTTCAGGTATTATTGAAAGTCAGGATAAGAAATGTCCATTTGAGGGGCGTCTGCATGGCTCAGCGATTGAGCATCTGCCTTTGGCTCAGGTTGTGATCCCTGGTCCCGGGACCGAGTCCCACATCAGGCTCCCTGTGAGGAGCCTGCTTCTCCTTCTGCTTATGTCCCTGCCTCTCTCTGTGTGTCTCTCATGAATAAATAAATAAAATCCTTAAAAAAAGAGAAATGTCCATTTGAGCATTTCTGTCTTTTACAGACCCCTAGGTTAGGACATCATTATGTTACCAGGTGCTACTGAGAAATGTCTATGTTATTATCAAACAATGAAAACTATACAATATAGTAACTTCTTAATTTCCAGTAAATATACTCAACCGGAGTAACTAATTTGACCAAAGACTTAGAATACTCATTTATTTGTTTTTAATTTTAAAAAATTCTTTAGTGCTTGTTTTTAGTTTTAGTTTCTGATTCCTATATTTTTTCTTGACTTTGTGAAACTACTGCAATTTTTTAGGAGCATGAAGAATACAAATTCTATTTGTAAATTAACATTTTTTGCTGTCTTTTCTTTCAAGCTGAAATCCTTGAAAATAGGACTTGTTAACTCATTTCTATATTATTGTTTCAGGGCAGCACAATGAAAATAAGTGTATGTTAGTATGGAATAACAAAGAACTCTGAAACTAGAACCTACATTCACATTTTCACTCCAGCACTTAATAACCACATGACATTTGTCAAGTTATGTTCATTTATTAGCCTTAGTTTTCTTGTCAACAGAACGCCACAAGTTTGCTTGCAGCATTGTAGAAAGGATAAAATAATATATATGAATGTGTCAATAAGAGTGGTGCAATCACCAAATTAAGCAAATTGTCTGTCCTTGCCCTCTTTTCCATCCACAAAGAAATGACAGGAAAGGACACAAAGATGCTATCATTTGTCTTTTGAGGAAATATCCATGGAGAGCCTGAGAGGAATTTTTGCATGTGGTTACTGAAGGGCTCTTCTCAGAAGGGTAGGGAAGTGGAAATCAGAGGATGGGTCAAAGTACATCCGTATAACATCATTAGATGGCTATGGCTTGATCTCATAAGGGACTGTGAAACTCAGTAGCAGAGTTGGTTCCATCTTGAGGCAAGGAGTCTAGACTTTTGTATTCTCCTCTTCTTTGGTCATTTGCCATAGGTTTCTAGGGCATGCAGATGTGGTGGGTATAATCACCCAAGGTGAAGATAATTATCTAGAGAAGGGAGCAGCTAGGGGATGTCAGCAGCCAACACTTGTAGTAGCTGGAAGATGGGTGAATTACCAGGTAAGGGGATCTGATACAAAGGAGTAACAACATCTGTAACAGCATTATTAGTTTTCTCTTAATTCTTATCTTCCTTAATTCAACAGTTCTCAATCAAGGATGATTTAATATTTGACAGTATCTGGAGACATTTCTGGTTATCACAACTGAGTTGGGGAGCACTGGCATCTAGTAGGTAGAGTCCATGCTAAATATTTATAATGCACAGGATAGCCTACTACAACAAATAATTATCTAGCCCCAATCCCACATACCACTAGTGCCAAAGATTTGAAGCTCTGGAATAAACAAAACTATAAGTCAATACATAATATTTATTATTAACAGTTATTGATTTCCTATTAATACCATTCAGACTTTACTAATCAAAAGGGGAAAATGTAGATCGCATTGATTTTGCTAGGGAAAACACACACACAAACGGTACAACACATTCTCACAGGAATCTTTATATCGTGAATATAACTAGTATTACTTCATAACCTGCACCAAGAACAAATTCAGGGCCCATAGACTGAAACTACTACTTTTGCAAACGACATCCACATTGCCTTGCGCCATTTTTCACATCTGCTTTCGGTTCTGCCTTTATTAACACCTTTAGATAAAGGCAATTTAAACACTAGCATTTTGCTCTTCTAGTGTCTTTACCTCCTTTATTTTTCTTCTCTGCCCTTTTCTTCTGTGATTTTTGTGTCTTCCAACTGAACTCATGAACATCAAGATGTTTGTATCTAGCTCTGCTCTCTTCCTTCAGCTGCTCTGTCCCTGATGGTAACTTGACACCATCATATAGCTGCTAAATACATCTTGCTCACTTTCATGGCCTCTCTTCCCACTTCTATGAAGTTCTGTGGTTCAGATCGTCTAAACACACAATAGGATTAATTAATCCCCTTTCTTCTTTTCTAAGGATTGAAAACAATTAAACCAAGTCTTTTTTTCTAAAACAGAAAACATTCTTTCCATTGCTTTACATTCTTCAAATATTTTCCTTTAAAAAAAAATGGAACTATAAGGAATATCATTTAAACAAAATTCCAGAATTTTGTTTTTTGTTTAAAAAAAAACAAACAAATCAAAACATAGCAACGTGCTATTTGTGTTATAATTTGCCCACTGGTGCTTAAAGGAAAATTTTAGATAGGGATTGAAAAGGAAAAGAGAAGCAAAGGTATGAATAAAGTCAAGGATTCCAGACAAAATGGTGGGATAGAAATCTGATATCTGATATTCTGATATCATTATTTAGAAACTCTGGAATCTATTGAAGACTTCTAGAGAAAGGCATGGGAAGTTCATTATGTTTAATATCTGTCAATTCCAGCTTTCCGTCTCCTGCCCTTTAGCCACTTGGTATCAACTGTGCATTTGTTCCTGGAGCAACTTGTAAAAGCCAGGGTGGGGAAAAACAACCCTGTCCTCCAGATATCAGGGGCCTGTGCTCTGATCACTGATTGCTGCTTCTTATCACGGAAGTGCTGACAAGTGCCGCCCCCCATTGTTGTAAGCACTTCTTATACTGGCTAAAGTGACTACCAGGAGACTTAAAGATCTGGCATCTTTATTTGCCCCTTCATTTTTCTCTTTATTTTTTCCAAGCCAGACGTTGGAAAATTAGGACATTCAAAAGCAACCACATTTATAGGAATAGTAAGAAACTCACTGATTATGCCCAAAGACACAGGATCAAAAAGACCTGAGATGACTTTTAGTTTTCTCTTCAGGCTGATCCTTGGCACAAGGATAGCCTGTAATAATTAAAAAGCAAAACAACATCCCCTCACACCCACACAAAGCAAAAAGCAAGCGTATAAACACATCAGCAAATTTTGGAGGAGGAGAATCTGAGTTCCAGATTTATGAGTTTATTAGATTCAAATGACCAGTTTTCAACAAAAAAAAGTTTACACCATATAAAGAAACAAAAAAGTATATATGTGTATATATATACATATATATGTGTGTGTATATATATATACATATATATATATATATAGGCATAATGACAGATCTACTAGACAAAGATTTTTATTTTTCTTTTTTTTTATGATTTTATTTTTTTATTTATTCATGAGAGACACAGAGAAAGAGGCAGAGACACAGGCAGAGGGAGAAGCAGGCTCCCTGTGGGGAACCCAATGTGGGACTCAATCCTGGGACTACAGGATCATGACCTGAGCTGAAGGCAGATGCTCAACCACTGAGCAACCCAGCCGTCCCTAGACAAAGATTTTTAAAAACTGTTTTAAAGTTACTCAAAGAACTAAAGGAAGATTTGAAAAAAGTCAAGAAAATAAGGTATGAACAAATTGCAAAAATCAGTAAAGAGATAGAAAATCTAAAAAGAAACCAAAAAGAAATTCTGGAGTTGAAAAGTACAGTAAGTAAAATGAATAATTCACTAGAAAGATGAAAAGCCAATATGAGCAGACAGAAGAAAGAATAAGTGGACTTGAAGATAAGACAAAAAAGGAACAAGTCTGAACAACAGGCAATAAAATGACTGAAGAAAGATGAACAGAGCCTGAGGGACTTGTGGGGTATCAATCATCAAACCGATTAACATATCCATTGTAAGAGTCCCCAAAAAAGAGAGAAACAAAGAGACAGAGAGAATATTTGAAGAAATAATGGCTGAAATTTTCCTAAATTTGATGAAAATCCCAAATCTAAACCTCCAAAAGCTTAATGAACCACAGGTAGAATGAACTCAAAAAGACTCAAACCAAGACACATTATAATCAAACTATTGAAAGCCAAAGACAAAGTCTTGTTAAAGTCAACAAGAGGGAAGTGACTTGTTACCAGAGATCCTCAATAAGTAATCAGCAGCTTTCTCATCAGAAATTTTGAAGGCTAGAGAGTAGTGAGATGACATGTTCAAGGGGCAAAAAGCAAAACTGACCAACAAGAACACTATACCCAGCAAAACTGACCTTCAAAAGTGAGTGAGAGATTAAGATTTCCATATAAACAAAAGCTGAAAGAGTTCATTTCCACTAGACCTGCCCTGAAATAAAATGCTGAAGGGAGTCCTATAGGTTGAAATGAGAAGACATTAGATAGTGACTCAAAATTGTATGAAGAAATAAGTATCTCAGTAAAGGTAAATATATGGGTAATTATAAAAGCTACTATTTTTGTAACAATGGTGTGTAACACAACATGATTTAAGAAGTTAATACATTAAAAACAATCATTAATTTTAACACCAATTGTTTTTAATTCCACATTTCGTATTCTACATAATTTTAGATACAAATGCATTAAAATTGTATTAGTTTATGTTTCTTGGACACACAAGGTATGAAGATGTTATTTTGTGATGCTGACAACTGAAAAGCGTGGAGGATTCTTGTTAAAGGAATAGAAATATCGTATGTTGTTGAAGTTAAGCTAGCATAAATATAAGTTGGAATGTAATAACTTTAGGATGTTAAATGTACTCCCCATGGTAATCACAAAGAAAATAGATGAAGAATATACATAAGAGGAAATGAGAAAGAAATATATGCATTCACTCTAAAGAATATCATCATAAATTATGAGTTGAAAGGAACCATAAAGCTCATTTAATATCAAAACTTAGTTTTTTTTTTTAATTTTTATTTATTTATGATAGTCACACACACAGAGAGAGAGAGAGAGAGAGAGAGAGAGAGAGAGAAGCGGAGACATAGGCAGAGGGAGAAGCAGGCTCCATGCACTGGGAGCCCGACGTGGGATTCGATCCCGGGTCTCCAGGATTGCGCCCTGGGCCAAAGGCAGGCGCCAAACCGCTGCGCCACCCAGGGATCCCCTCAAAACTTAGTTTTATAAATAGATGAAGAAAGAGACTCTAAAAAACTGATGTCTAGATTACAGCATAGGTGTTCTAATTTGAAGTCCAGTAGTTTCCTATTACCTCATATTAGTTTCTCGTGTTGAAGCTAAAGAGTGTGTCTGATCAGGCTTTCTTCAGAATCCGGGCTCATTAAGTCACCACTATCATCAGTTACTGTTGTGTTCTAGTCAATGTTTTCCTATATCATTCAATTAAAACCATTTCTTATCTCTTGATATTTATAGTAACCATCCTGGCTAAGTGTACCAACACCGCCTCCTGTCATTTTGCCACTAAACTCACTAGATGGTCATTGGCTTATTTTCAATAGCAATAGAGTAAAGAACATGAGATATTCTGGTAATGGCTTTGCCATTAGATATCTTCATAAACTAGGGCAAATTATAGAAAGTCCCTGACCTAATGGGGCACCTAGATGGCTCAGTTGGTTATATATATAACTCAGATCAGGTTATGCATGATCTCAATGTTGTGAGATTTAACCCTGTGATGGATTCTGTGCTCAATGGGGAGTCTGCTTGAGGATTTTTCTCCCTCTCCTCTGCCCCTACCCCACCTCAGGCATACTCTCTCTCTCAAAGAAAGAAAGAAGGAAGGAAGGAAGGAAGGAAGGAAGGAAGGAAGGAAGGAACCCTTTCCTGACCTATTTGTTTATAAAGTTACTTCGAGTTAGATAGTTATGACAGGGATAGGTTATTTCCAAGGTTCTTTCACTGGCTATCACACCTTGGAAATAATCTGTTATAATGTTATAATTTTCTCAAGAAAATCTAAGCCATTGTGACATCAGATTACCCAGACACCAAGAAACTTTCTTAGTCTACCTCACTACAATGCAATATAAAAGAAAACAACATCCCCATACTTTTGCTTGTTTTTAAAATATATACTTTGAACTACTAAGGTTTATTGTTCCATTTGCCTCCTCCTTAGCTTTAATAAAACAAACAAAAAACACTCCAGAGAATTAAGTTGATAGGCAAATTGTCTTCTTTCTTCTTTTTGTTTTCTCTCTTTGCTCTTCTCTCCAGTATTTTCCCTTTCTTCATTTCTTGCATCTCTCTCCATTCCTTTGTATATAACTCCTGCCCTTTTTTACATGTCTAAATACTTCAGTTAATTTTCCAAATCTTCTTTTACTTTTCCCAATTTTCTTGATGAGTACCAATGATTGCAGTAGCTTGAGAAAGCTCATTAACTAATTCCCTTAATGTCTTAACGTGGCAAGCACATTAACCTACTAAGTCATTCTGTATATACTCAATTGCCTGAGTTCTGTAGGCCCTGGTGGCTCTTTTGGTCAATAGCTGTATTGTTTTTCTCTATCATTCCTAATTGAATGCACACTGCCCCTTGATTTCTGCTACAGCTGAATTGCAGTTGCTTGGCAAATTTTCAATCTTGCTGATCTTTCCACCCTGACTGATTAGTTTTGTTTATTTATCCAATTTTTAAAATTGTGGCTTTGGCATACCTGCCTCAGGATAAGAGAGCACAATTAAATACATTAAAGGAAACACACAAAATGTGACCATTACATAATTAATCAGTTTTAAGTAGTGTTAAAAAAAGAAAAGTTAAAAAGTTGGCCTAAAAGCATAGCATGCAGAGAAAGGGTAGTTTTAAGAGTTTAAAATCATTTTAATTTTTAATTTTTTCCTCCCAATTTTATTTTCTATACATACAATCTAGAATATAGAAATATGTATTTCCTTATGGTGAAACTCCTTTCACAAAGTGCAATAGCTTCCATACTTGGCACCATGCATAAGAACACTAGAGGAACAATTGATGGAAAATTTATGGGACTGCCCTTAGGTAACCCAGGTACATTTTAATCTTCTTGGAGTTATATATTTACTGTACTACTAAATTAGTACATTAATAAGTCAGGGTGGTTATGGAAACTAATCTGCAACAGCATATATTTAATTATACAGTTTTGTCATGCTTTGCTATCATTTTTTAAATTAAATTTTTATATACTCTCCTTTCTTTGAGAGAGGATGGCCCCTGAAGGCCACACTGGTTTCATTTTCTTGTGATTGAAAGATAAGCTGAAGCTGAGTTAGGTTCCATAATCCAGGCAATGCTCTGGAGCTCAGCTCTGGAACAACAATGTCTAGCATTCAGTATCTCTGGTTACTATCTCAAATCACTGCTGTTAGATTATTTTCTCTTCCAAGCAATATCAAAAAGTGTTTAAAGATATGGACATCTTTGCTTTTATCTTTTACTATGATAAAATCATGGAAAGAGCACTCAAATCAATCTTCAGCAAGACATTCTTCCCATTCATCTCTACCTGAATGTGTTAATATCTGCATTACTCTATCCCTCAGGAGAATAATTCTCTCTCCAAATTAAGCCTTTCTACTTATTTTCCTAATTCCACTCCTTCTCCCTTGCTGAAGATTTTAGTCTATCCATTATGGTCTTAATTTTTCAGAGATCTGTATTTTCTGAATTCTTCTGGCTCTTTACCTAAACATTTACTCAATTGCTTCCATTTTTTAAAAGCACAGAAATAAAAAAATGTAAGCCAGAGGAAGAAGAAGATGAAGAAGAAAGGGGAAGAGGAGGAGGAAGTGGAGGAGAAGGAGAAGAAAAGGAAGATGGAGAAAAGGAGAAAAGAGAAGGGGAAGGGAGAGGAAGAGGAGGAGGAAGGAGGAAGAAGGAGGAAGAAGGAGAGGGGGGAGGGGTAAGGAGGAGTTTCTATCAATTCCATCCGCCCCTCAAGTCTCTCTCTCTGTTTCTCCCCCTCTCACCCTCCCTCTCCTCTCCTCCCAGGTTTCTCTCTCTCTCTCTCTCCTGCCCTTTCCTTTCAACTAAAGACTGCTAGAAAATATTCTTTGCTGTCTTTTTTTCTTTTTTTTTTTCTGTCACCGCATGCTCAGTATTTAGCCCAGTATGACCTAATTTTTGCCTTCAGTTTGTTACTGATGCTGCTTTGGAAAAGATATAAAGACACTTTCATCAGTGCAAAATCCAATATACACATTAAGGCTCAGTCAACCTGAATTTTCTGCATTATTTATAATCTTTGGCTACTATACTGTCAATCGTTCAACAATATTTAAGGACCTTATAGTCTAGAGGAGAATATATATCAAATAGCAGATAATTATAAGAAATGTGAATACTGCTGTGACTTTTATAAAGTAGAAAGTAGAAGGATATCATAGAAATTGATAGTTGAAACCCAATATGCATTCTCTTTACAAAAAAAAAAAAAACAAAAAAAAAACAAACAAACTCTGATTTAATTGGGGAAAAAATCAACGGGCCCAGATTAAAACATGTCCAAACAGACAAATTTTATTTTGTAGCATCTCTTGCAGTTATATATAGCCAGATGATTAAGTTTTGGCCAATAATATGTAAATGAAAGCATTTGAAAGGAACTTTAAAAATGTAAGGAATGTTTGCTCCTCTTCATTCTTACTGTCTGGAATATAAAAGCCACTGCTAGACCTAGAGCAGCCATATTTTGACCTTGATAAAAATGAAAGTCAGAAGCCAAGAATAATAAAGCAGGAACTCAAGTGCGTCATTCGCTAACAACTTTGCAAAGCTTCCCTAACAATCCTGGATTGCTCATTCTCAGACTGTTTTTATGGAGAAAATAAACTCCCTGGTTTGTTTTAACTGCCACAGCCAAGTCTCTGTATTTGAAAGAGGCACAAGAGAAAAAAAAGAAGAAAGAAAGAAAGAAAGAAAGAAAGAAAGAAAGAAAGAAAGAAAGAAAGAAAGAAAGAAAGAAAGAAAGAAAGAAAAAGAAAGAAGAAAAGAAAGAAGAAAGAAAAGAAAAAGAAGAAAAAAAGAAAAGAAAAAAGAAAAGAAAAAAGAAAAAAGAAAAGAAAAAGAAAAGAAAAGAAAAGAAAAGAAAAAAAGGTTGATTTTGGATCTCTGTGTTAGCTAAATTTTTTCTTATTCAGCATGCTTACATTGGATTGGTTCTATTTATTTCTCTTTCATATCTCCAGAATCCTATACTCAGCTTTTCCTAGAACTTTTTCTTTGGCTGCCACTTAGCCACTTAAATTCAATAAGTAAGACCCAAATGAGGTATCTTACTCATTTACTCATAATATATATTTACATTTATAAATATATATATATATATATATATATATATATATATATATATATTGTTAATGATGCCAGTTTTGACTAAGTAAGCTACCAAATCACAAAACCTTGGAGGTAAGTCTTAAATCATCCTTCTTCAATCTGTCATTCAACAGATTGACTCTAATCAATTTCTACTTCAGAGTTTTTGCTTACTGGCATTCACTCTTCTCCATTCTCACCAATATTGCCCAATCCAGTTCTCTTTCTTTTTTATTCTTTTTCCAAAAATAACTTTGTTAGTGAGACATAACATTATGGCATAAAGCACTACACCATTTGTCAGGACATCCTTTGAAAAGTAAGCACCAATGTAAAGTTAGATAACTTCTCCAATAATTCTTTTTTTTTTTTTCTCCAATAATTCTTATTACCAACAGCTGATTAATTTCTTCCTAAAGTAAAACATTCTTTCTACAATATGCAGAACACTCTCTTCAGCTTATTGTTGAAAGCTTTTCTAAATGGACCTGCTTCTGTCGAGAAGGACATTTCATCTGAAAACCTACAGATGGGTCTGTGCTTGTCTGACAATAACCAATATGCTGGTGTCACATCAGCCCAGCAGTCATAGAACCAGATTTCCTGATCAGCTGTGCACAGACCAACCCCATATTTGTCCAACAGAGCATTCTTGGAAAGGCCCTGCCCTCAAGAAAAAGCCCCACACTATCCAGGGAAGAGAGCTGCTCCAGGATGGAGAGACTAAAAGACACTGAACCTAAAGTCTTCATCAGAAGTGTCCAGGGTGGCTTTGGCTAGGCCTGCAGACCCTTCGGCTCTTCTTTCTGGTGGCCTCACCCACAGGCTACCCCTGCACCATGCAGGCTGCCGTCCTGAGAACCCACAGGTTTTGCGCCTGCTGGGCTGCCATCTGAGCCCTGTAGTCCTCAGACAGTGGGCGTGTCAGCTGCCTCCTCTGGGGTATGGGGGGTTCTTTCACTGAGCAAGGTTTTGATTGCCCCAGTAGCCTTCGCTTTCTGTTTTGGACTGAGTCTCCACCTCTCGAGGCCCAGCACCTGCTGCTCCACACACTGCCTTAGTTTGATTCCAGGGAGACAGCTGGTCTACCTCAGCCTCCGCACTCAGGGGCATTTCCTCCAAGGCCTATTTTTCTGAGGCCTTCCTGCCTCCATTAGCAGCACAGAGTCCCTGTTCTGTTTTGTTTCTTAAAGGTTGCATCACTTTTATTCTCTTGGACTATTTTAAAAATCATTTCTAAATACTCCTTCATCATCCAGTCTCTTGTCTTTCTATCACTGTCCTGTCAAAAGAGTTCACTTCCAAATACCTAGATTGCTTATGCCCATCTCAAACTTAAAATTTTTCAATTTTACTCTCCGTCGCCTGCAGGGTAAAGTGAAAATGTCCTAAGTGACTCTTTCTAAACAGCCCCTATTTCATGGGCAGTTTCTCTTCTCCCTCCCCCAACCCGCACACCAATGGTACCAAGAACAATTATTTCCAATCACATCTGACTCTTTGCTATTTCCACGGAATTCCTTCTCTTTTCCTATTTCTTTCTTTTTATTTCAATTGTATGATCTACTTCAATCCTTTCCCTCTCCTCCATGAGTATACAGTTGTTTTTTACTTATTAATCAAGGTCTAAATTATAGTCATGGAGCTTTCTCTTGCCCACTTGGCACATCAGTGCAGTTAATTATCCCCTCACCTCTTATTCCATGCTTTTGTGCAAACCACTATTATGTAATTCATTACATCGTTTTAGATTTATTTCTGAATATTTGAGTATATTTTATGTATTGATTTTACATGTACTTGATTATCTTAAAGGAAGCATCATGTATTCATCTTTGCATCCCCCAGATGTTCTATAACACCTGACACAGAGATGCTCAAGTCATAGTTGGGGTTTTAGGTGAACTACGCTTTGGTTTCCTTCTTAACAAAACATGTAACTTCAGAATAAGTGGTTGCAGATAGATATAAGAATGACTAGAAGATAATTTTAATCAAATGCTCTGAGAATGATCTAATTCTTTAGGCTATGAATTAATCTTTTCCTAAACTAATACCCCAGACCCAGAAAGCACTCCATCTACTTCTTTTTAATCAAATATATTTTCTACAAGTGATGTTTCTTGAAACTGATTTTGAAATACAAACTTTACTTAGTGAGTTTTGGATAATCTATAGTTTTGAGCTATAACAATATATAAAAAATAACAAATTTCTATAATTTTTAATGAGCTTGCCTGCTTTAGAATCATGCTTGTTATTTTTTCAAAAGACCTCAGAGAAAGGAGATGACTTAGATTAGAGCTTCTTCTCAATTTAAAAACGAAAGATGACAAGATAAGAACTCAGGGTCACTGAGAGATTAAAGCAAGTGTTTTTTGGCACATGTAAATGAAATGTATTTAAAAAAAATTTCCAGGATCTACCTACCTGCAAGCAGATGGCTGTAAGGTATGTAAAAGGGGGCATGAAATGTGGCCTTTATTCAGATTTATCTTTTCTAAAGGAGAATTGTGTGTAAAATGATGACAAAATAGTTTTGGATTTGCAATGCTATTTCTTATTTTATATAATGACTCAGCTTTTAAATTGTAAATCATGGCTTATAAACTTGTGCCTAATCTATCTGAAAATATGGGTAAATTCATGAATTTGAATCATCACACCAAACAGGAAATACAAATTTGTACATCTGGAGGAAATTACATTTTGAAAGAACAATTAACAGTAACATATTTTGACAGTATTTATGTGTATGTGTGTGTGAAAGTTTAGCTTCAACAACCTGTAAAAGCAGTAAATAATGGGAAAATAAGATTTATATGAATTTATTTATTTTTAATGATTTTATTTATTTATTCATAGACACACACACACACACACACACACACAGAGGCAGAGGCACAGGCAGAGGGAGAAGCAAGCTCCATGCAGGGAGCCTGATGTGGGACTCGAGCCAGGGTCCCCAGGATCAAATCCTGGGCTGCAGGCGGCGCTAAACAAACTACTGAGCCACCGGGACTGCCCTAGATTTATATGAATTTAGGTTTTGTGAATGACAGAAAATGTGTGACTGTGGGAAATATACAAAAGTAAACAGACTTTGGTCTACACATAAATAATATTTTACTCGTTTCAGAGTAGTATAATTTTAAATGAGAAAATGAAGACTGAAATCTTAATAATTCACTGCAAAGATCTAATATTTCAAAGTGTGAATATTGTATATACATGCTGTGTGCATATATAAATTTATATGCATGTATGTATTTATACACCCACACAAGTTTCTGTGTATGTAGCTTGTGACTACTTAACACACATTTTTTAAAAAAGTGCCATTGCATCAGTACTGCACAAGTTGTGTTGGGTTGTGGTGCGGATTTTTGGAAAATTTTAATATCAAGGAAACAAAACAGTTGTATCTCTAATAATTAATGGACATAATTTCCACGTTATTTATTTTTGATCAATTTCATCATAGATTTGAGGTTGTTCACATGAATAGAAATGACATAAGCCTTTAAAGATAAACTCCAGTTCTGACATTTACTAGTATAGTACGACCTTGGGGAAGTTTTCAACTTTCTTGAATGCCATTTTTTTTCCAATGTTAGTGAAAATGAAACAAGCAAATAAGCAATCTCTTTGGCATGCTACTGTGAGGATCAGATGAAATAAAATATAGGCAAGAGATAGATAGTCAATAAGAATTAGTTCCCCGCTTTCTACTCTGCATGGTAATCTTTTGCTTTTGTTTTTGCAATCATGTTCTTTTAGAGCATGTTAGTTCACTGAAGGAAATTCCAATGTCGGGCTATAGAAGTCTTAGAAATTACAAATTTATAAGGATGCTGTTATCATTTGTCCTCATGAATATAAGTTCCTAGAACATTCATGATGTTTCATTTTAACTTAAATTTATAATCTTGGTCTAAGCCCTTCTCAAAGTCACTGATAAGTGAATCCAATATAGATATCAAATATTATTTTATTACCATACCTGCTCTAGAGAAACGATCTACTGTTATTAAAAGATGAGTAGAAAAGTTAGACATTATTTCTACTATGATCATTTTATAGTGGTTTGAAACTCAGGGTTACCAAAGAATTTATTGAAGTTTTCCCAAATCTGTGGTCTATCACACTCCACTTCTATGGTTACATACAGAAATAACAGTTTACAATGCCTGAATTTCTATGTTATAGAAAAAAATAATGGGAAAATGAATATCAATTAACAGCAATAAAGTCATTGCTTTCATTGATTTGCAAATCCTTATGCATTTATTTCATAAAAAATACAGGATTCAGTTCAGTTCCATCTGCTCACCCTCTGAAGTCAGAAAACCATGCTTTTAATTAATATCTATTTCTTATTCAAGTGGCTTACAAATCTTGATTCATTCTAAAATCTGTGGGGTAAATAAAGAGAAGTTGTACTGAGATAGCATTTCTTTAGCTCGATTCTTCACTAATTTAACTTCATGCAATTTAATACACTCCAATTGAGTTTATTGAAACCTACATGAACCTAAAAGATTTGGTGAGGTGAGGAGGGGTGTTGCTGCTTAGTTTCAAGTATCTTCTATGTGTGATGGTATAAATGTAGGGCACAACTCACGGCTGACATGATGAGTTCTCCTCCTAGGTTCTGTATCTCAGCTTTAACTTGACTGCAGATCTTCAGTTGGTGAGAGTAAAACTTAATCTGTTCCAGATAGGCCAACAAATCTTGCTTGCATGATGGATCTGGGCACTAAGTAGGCATAAAAGATAAAAGTGGAAATAGCAAAATAACTAATAGGTAGATCAGACTGAATAAATGCCAACATTGGAAGTACCTCATAAGGCAGCATCTTGTCATGGAGCCCCATTTCTCAGCCCAAGCCCACATAGATTCTGATATGCTTCTAACATTAGAGGAGTTTATTCATGTTTCAAACTTAATTACTTTAGCATAGACAATAGAAATAGTAAAGGGATTTTTCAGACAAGAAAAGGTACATGAAATAATTGCTTTTAAGTTATAAGATTAGAAGTCATCTTCAGATTGCATTTTTACATAAATATAAATAAATATTTTATTTTTTTTTGAAAAATAGAATTTTATTTTATTTTATTTTTTATTTATTTATTTATTTTTTTAAGATGCTAACAGTTTATTTATTTATTTTTATTTATTATTTTTTTTATTGGTGTTCAATTTACTAACATACAGAATAACACCCAGTGCCCGTCACCCATTCACTCCCGCCCCACGCCCTCCTCCCCTTCTACCACCCCTAGTTCGTTTCCCAGAGTTAGCAGTCTTTACGTTCTGTCTCCCTTTCTGATATTTCCCACACATTTCTTCTCCCTTCTCTTATATTCCCTTTGACTATTATTTATATTCCCCAAATGAATGAGAACATATAATGTTTGTCCTTCTCCGACTGACTTACTTCACTCAGCATAATACCCTCCAGTTCCATCCACGTTGAAGCAAATGGTGGGTATTTGTCATTTCTAATAGCTGAGTAATATTCCATTGTATACATAAACCACATCTTCTTTATCCATTCATCTTTCGTTGGACACCAAGGCTCCTTCCACAGTTTGGCTATTGTGGCCATTGCTGCTATAAACATCGGGGTGCAGGTGTCCCGGCGTTTCATTGCATTTGTATCTTTGGGGTAAATCCCCAACAGTGCAATTGCTGGGTCGTAGGGCAGGTCTATTTTTAACTGTTTGAGGAACCTCCACACAGTTTTCCAGAGTGGCTGCACCAGTTCACATTCCCACCAACAGTGTAAGAGGGTTCCCTTTTCTCCGCATCCTCTCCAACATTTGTTGTTTCCTGCCTTGTTAATTTTCCCCATTCTCACTGGTGTGAGGTGGTATCTCATTGTGGTTTTGATTTGTATTTCCCTGATGGCAAGTGATGCAGAGCATTTTCTCATATGCATGTTGGCCATGTCTATGTCTTCCTCTGTGAGATTTCTGTTCATGTCTTTTGCCCATTTCATGATTGGATTGTTTGTTTCTTTGCTGTTGAGTTTAATAAGTTCTTTATAGATCTTGGAAACTAGCCCTTTATCTGATATGTCATTTGCAAATATCTTCTCCCATTCTGTAGGTTGTCTTTGAGTTTTGTTGACTGTATCCTTTGCTGTGCAAAAGCTTCTTATCTTGATGAAGTCCCAATAGTTCATTTTTGCTTTTGTTTCTTTTGCCTTCGTGGATGTATCTTGCAAGAAGTTACTATGGCCGAGTTCAAAAAGGGTGTTGCCTGTGTTCTTCTCTAGGATTTTGATGGAATCTTGTCTCACATTTAGATCTTTCATCCATTTTGAGTTTATCTTTGTGTATGGTGAAAGAGAGTGGTCTAGTTTCATTCTTCTGCATGTGGATGTCCAATTTTCCCAGCACCATTTATTGAAGAGACTGTCTTTCTTCCAATGGATAGTCTTTCCTCCTTTATCGAATATTAGTTGACCATAAAGTTCAGGGTCCACTTCTGGATTCTCTATTCTGTTCCACTGATCTATGTGTCTGTTTTTGTGCCAGTACCACACTGTCTTGATGACCACAGCTTTGTAGTACAACCTGAAATCTGGCATTGTGATGCCCCCAGATATGGTTTTCTTTTTTAAAATTCCCCTGGCTATTCAGGGTCTTTTCTGATTCCACACAAATCATAAAATAATTTGTTCTAACTCTCTGAAGAAAGTCCATGGTATTTTGATAGGGATTGCATTAAACGTGTATATTGCCCTCGGTAACATCGACATTTTCACAATATTAATTCTGCCAATCCATGAGCATGGAATATTTTTCCATCTCTTTGTGTCTTCCTCAATTTCTTTCAGAAGTGTTCTATAGTTTTGAGGGTATAGATCCTTTACCTCTCTGGTGAGGTTTATTCCTAGGTATCTTATGCTTTTGGGTGCAATTGTAAGTGGGATTGACTCCTTAATTTCTCTTTCTTCAGTCTCATTGTTAGTGTATAGAAATGCCACTGACTTCTGGGCATTGATTTTGTATCCTGCCACGCTACCGAATTGCTGTATGAGTTCTAGCAATCTTGGGGTGGAGACTTTTGGGTTTTCTATGTAGAGTATCATGTCATCGGCGAAGAGGGAGAGTTTGACTTCTTCTTTGCCAATTTGAATGCCTTTAATGTCTTTTTGTTGTCTGATTGCTGAGGCTAGGACTTCCAGTACTATGTTGAATAGCAATGGTGAGAGTGGACATCCCTGTCTTGTTCCTGATCTTAGGGGAAAGGCTCCCAGTGCTTCCCCATTGAGAATGATATTTGCTGTGGGCTTTTCATAGATGGCTTTTAAGATGTCGAGGAATGTTCCCTCTATCCCTACACTCTGAAGAGTTTTGATCAGGAATGGATGCTGTATTTTGTCAAATGCTTTCTCTGCATCCAATGAGAGGATCATATGGTTCTTGGTTTTTCTCTTGCTGATATGATGAATCACATTGATTGTTTTACGGGTGTTGAACCAGCCTTGTGTCCCAGGGATAAATCCTACTTGGTCATGGTGAATAATTTTCTTAATGTACTGTTGGATCCTATTGGCCAGTATCTTGTTGAGAATTTTTGCATCCATGTTCATCAGGGATATTGGTCTGTAATTCTCCTTTTTGGCGGGGTCTTTGTCTGGTTTTGGAATTAAGGTGATGCTGGCCTCATAGAACGAATTTGGAAGTACTCCATCTCTTTCTATCTTTCCAAACAGCTTTAGGAGAATAGGTATGATTTCTTCTTTAAACGTTTGATAAAATTCTCCTGGGAAGCCATCTGGCCCTGGACTCTTGTGTCTTGGGAGGTTTTTGATGACTGCTTCAATTTCCTCCCTGGTTATTGGCCTGTTCAGGTTTTCTATTTCTTCCTGTTCCAGTTTTGGTAGTTTGTGGCTTTCCAGGAATGCGTCCATTTCTTCTAGGTTGCCTAATTTATTGGCGTATAGCTGTTCATAATATGTTTTTAAAATCGTTTGTATTTCCTTGGTGTTGGTAGTGATCTCTCCTTTCTCATTCATGATTTTATTAATTTGAGTCTTCTCTCTCTTCTTTTTAATAAGGCTGGCTAATGGTTTATCTATCTTATTAATTCTTTCAAAGAACCAACTCCTGGTTCTGTTGATCTGTTCCACAGTTCTTCTGGTCTCGATTTCGTTGAGTTCTGCTCGAATCTTTATTAACTCCCTTCTTCTCTTGGGTGTAGGATCTATTTGCTGTTTTTTCTCTAGCTCCTTTATGTGTAAGGTTAGCTTTTGTATTTGAGTTCTTTCCAGTTTTTGAATGGATGCTTGTATTGCGATGTATTTCCCCCTCAGGACTGCTTTTGCTGCATCCCAAAGATTTTGAACGGTTGTATCTTCATTCTCATTAGTTTCCATGAATCTTTTTAATTCTTCCTTAATTTCCTGGTTGACCCTTTTATCTTTTAGCAGGATGGTCCTTAACCTCCATGTGTTTGAGGTCCTTCCAAACTTCTTGTTGTGATTTAGTTCTAATTTCAAGGCATTATGGTCCGAGAATATGCAGGGGACAATCCCAATCTTTTGGTATCGGTTCAGAGCCGATTTGTGACCCAATATGTGGTCTATTCTGGAGAAAGTTCCATGTGCACTTGAGAAGAATGTGTATTCAGTTGAGTTTGGATGTAAAGTTCTGTAGATATCTGTGAAATCCATCTGGTCCAGTGTATCATTTAAAGCTCTCGTTTCTTTGGAGATGTTTTGCTTAGAAGACCTATCGAGTATAGAAAGAGCTAGATTGAAGTCACCAAGTATAAGTGTATTATTATCTAAGTATTTCTTCACTTTGGTTAATAATTGATTTATATATTTGGCAGCTCCCACATTCGGAGCATATATATTGAGGATTGTTAAGTCCTCTTGTTGAATAGATCCTTTAAGTATGATATAGTGTCCCTCTTCATCTCTCACTACAGTCTTTGGGGTAAATTTTAGTTTATCTGATATAAGGATGGCTACCCCTGCTTTCTTTTGAGGACCATTCGAATGGTAAATGGTTCTCCAACCTTTTATTTTCAGGCTGTAGGTGTCCTTCTGTCTAAAATGAGTCTCTTGTAGACAGCAAATAGATGGGTCCTGCTTTTTATCCAGTCTGAAACCCTGCGCCTTTTGATGGGGTCATTAAGCCCGTTCACATTCAGAGTTACTATTGAGAGATATGAGTTTAGTGTCATCATGTTATCTATTCAGTCCTTGTTTTTGTGGACTGTTCCACTGAACTTCTTCTTAAAGGGGAATTTTAAGAGTCCCCCTTAAAATTTCTTGCAGAGCTGGTTTGGAGGTCACATATTCTTTTAGTTGCTGCCTGTCGTGGAAGCTCTTTATCTCTCCTTCCATTTTGAATGAGAGCCTTGCTGGATAAAGTATTCTTGGTTGCATGTTCTTCTCATTTAGGACCCTGAATATATCCTGCCAGCCCTTTCTGGCCTGCCAGGTCTCTGTGGAGAGGTCTGCTGTTACCCTAATACTCCTCCCCATAAAAGTCAGGGATTTCTTGTCTCTTGTTGCTTTAAGGATCTTCTCCTTATCTTTGGAATTTGCAAGCTTCACAATTAAATGTCGAGGTGTTGAACGGTTTTTATTGATTTTAGGGGGGGATCTCTCTATTTCCTGGATCTGAATGCCTGTTTCCCTTCCCAGATTAGGAAAGTTTTCAGCTAGAATTTGTTCAAATACATATTCTGGCCCTCTGGCCCTTTCGGCACACTCGGGAACCCCAATTAAACGTAGGTTTTTCTTCCTCAGGCTGTCGTTTATTTCCCTTAATCTATGTTCATGTTCTTTTAATTGTTTGTCTCTTTTTTCCTCAGTTTCCCTCTTTGCTATCAACTTGTCTTCTATGTCACTCACTCGTTCTTCCACCTCGTTAACCCTCGTCGTTAGGACTTCTAGTTTGGATTGCATCTCATTCAATTGATTTTTAATTTCTGCCTGATTAGCTCTAAATTCTGCAGTCATGAAGTCTCTTGAGTCCTTTATACTTTTTTCTAGAGCCACCAGTAGCTGTATAATAGTGCTTCTGAATTGGCTTTCTGACATTGAATTGTAATCCAGATTTTGTAACTCTGTGGGAGAGAGGACTGTTTCTGATTCTTTCTTTTGAGGTGAGGTTTTCCTTCTAGTCATTTTGCTCAGTGCAGAGTGGCCAAAAGCAAGTTGTATTGGGAAAAAGAGAAAAAGAGAGGAGAGAAAGAAGAAAAGAGAAAGAGAAAAAAAAGGGAAGAAAAAGAAAAAAAAAAACGAAAAAAAAAAGAAGAAAAAAAAAAGAAAAAAAAAAGAAGAAAAAGAGAAAGAAAAAGAAAGGAGAAAAAAAGGGGGTGGGGGAAGGAAACAAATCAAAAAGCAAAACAAAACAAAAACAAAAACAAAAACAAACAAACAAAAAAAGGACCACCGGGGAGTATCTTCTGATTCTGTGTTAAGTCCCTTGGCTTCTCCTGGAAGTTGTCCGTCTAGCTGGTCTTCTGGGGGAGGGGCCTGCTGTGCTGATTTTCAGGTGTCAGCAGTTGGGGGAGCTGCTGTGCCCCTGCCTGGTGCAGGGCTCAGTGGGGGTTGTTTACCCCGTGAGGCCGCAGGAGGAACAGCCCCAGTGGCGGGGCAGCTCTGGAAACCTGGATTCAGCTCCGGCAGGAACTCCGTCTGCAGGGCCTGGAGGCTCCGGGGCGGGGCCGCTGATGTGCTCAGCTGGGGCAGGAGCGTCCTCGCTGTCCTGGGCCCTCCCGGCCTCTGCCTGTCCCGGGGGAGGCGGGATCCTGGGCTGTGTCCCGGCGTCCTGTGCTCCGGAGCCTGCGCTGGTGGATTCGCCCTCCCGGGCCGCGCAACCCCCTCCGCGGAGCTGCCGCCCGAGCCCCTCCGAGCTGCTCCTGGAACCGCGCAGCCCCCTCCGCACGGAGCCTCTTCCTCTGCCCGAGCCCCTCCGAGCTGCTCCCGGGGCCGCGCAGCCCCCTCCGCGGAGCCGCCGCCCGAGCCCCTCCGAGCTGCTCCGGGTCCCGCCGTGCGCGCTGCAGCCCTTAGGGAGCTCGGCGCACTCTCCTGGGCGCGCAGTTGCTGTTACTGTCCCCGGGAGCCCGAGGAGATCCTCGCCCTCCTGGGTCCTGCTCCAACTCCCCACGAGCCCCTTTCCCCCGGGAAGGTCGGTGCAGCTCCTGCGTCTCCGGGACGGGGCTCTCCTGTCCTGGGGACACTCGCCCCGGCCTCAGCCCGGCTCCTCGCGGGGCCCCTCCCCCTTGGAGGCCTTTGTTCCTTTATTTCTTTTTCCCCGTCTTCCTACCTTGATAGAAGCGCGAACTCTTCTCACTGTTGCATTCCAGCTGGAGACAGGTGATTTGGAGACCCTACTCTTCCGCCATCTTGCTCCTCCCCCCCCATAAATAAATATTTTAAATGCAATTATTTCCTTCACTTAGAGTTGCTATTAGAATACTTCTTGGGACTCATAATTCTGCATTGTCTGTCTTGTCTTATTTGTCTGGGAATAAAAAAAACATCTACAATGAATCATATATTGTCTTCGATTACTTTCAGCATTATAGATTCTTGGCTATTATAGACAAAAGAAATCATTTGCACCTTAGATAACAGCCATGAATCTACCTGGAGCCAAGAAATAAACAACATATGTGTTTTAAAGATGTATTAAGCTTCTTTACCAAAAATAGGCCCCTACACTGTAATATCACCCATAAGGAACATCTTAGAGGACAGCTTTGAGCTCAACATAACACAGTAAGTATCTGTGATCTGGATTAACTCTTTGTGTTCTTTATTTTATGTAATCATAATAGAATTTTTAAATCCCTTACTTGCACTTTAAATATATTTTCATAAGGATGTAGAATTATGGATAATAATTTATATGCAAAATATTAATTACAGCATTATTTATAATTATAGTATTTGGAAATAACTTAAATGTCCAAAAATAGTGGAAAGATTAAGAATGCATGTCTATATAATGTGATACTATATAATCTCAAGAAAATATGTTCAAAAGAGGTGGGAAAATGGTTTTAGAAAGTGGAAAAAACAGTGTTTGAAATTGAAATATACCATCTTAATCAAATTTCATAAATATGTGGTTGTATTTGTGTTTAAAACAGACTAGAAAATATATGAAATAAACAAACATACAATCAATAATTTTCATTTCCTTCCTATTTTATATTTCTTAAAATAGATATTTATAACTTCCATACTTATAAAAATGTTATTATCACAAAAGGTTTTATTCTAATGGCCTACAATGTATATTGGAAAGTGCAAGACTGGGGCACCTGATTAACTCAGTTGGTTAAGCATCTGAAGTCTGATTTTGGCTTAGGTATTGGTCTCAGGGTCATGAGATTTGTCAGGCTCCCTGCTGAGTGGGGATTCTGCTCTTCTGGGAGATTCTCCCTCTGCCCCTCCTCCCAAAAATAAATAAATAAATCTTTAACAAAAAAAGAAAAAAGAAAGAAAAGTATGATGAAAGACCAAAAAAACCATTCTATGCATTTATTCTTTTACTTAGTAATTCATAATTTGGAGTGTTGCTGAAAAATTCCTGAGAATCTTATTCTCTCATATTTGCTAAATAGATTAAGACTAATTTATAGTCTTAACATAACCATAAAATGTGTAGACAAGATAATAACATACCACCCTTAGGTCAAAGTTAATCAGAAAAGGTAGCAAAGAAATTAATTCTGCAGAAATACTATCACAGCCTAGACTTTTAAATGAATAGACAGATACATATAACCAGCTAGCCAGCCAATCAGCCAAGAGGATAATGAGAACTTGACGTTGAGAATGCCTCTCAAATTTTAAAGAAGGAAGTAAGGGTAATCTCCCAAATTTCAGGAGGATTAACTATAACTAGGAAGAAAAAGGAGAAGGAAAAGAAGGACAAAGAGAGAGAGAAACGGGGAAGTGAGGAAGAAGGAGGAGGAAGGAAAAAGAAGAAAGGATTTCCCTCAATTTATAGATGAGAAATCATAAATTATGAAAAGAGAGACACCTGGGTGGCTCAGCAGTTGAGCATCTGCCTTCGGCTCAGGGTGGGATTCTGGAGTCCCGGGATCAAGTCCTATATAGAGCTCCTTGCATGGAGCCTGCTTCTCTTGTCTCTGCCTCCCTCTCTCTGCCTCTCTCTCTGCCTCTCTCTGTGTCTCTCATGAATAAGTAAATAAAATCTTAAAAACAAAAAGAAATTTTGAAAACATAATAACTTCCCCAGGAGTGAAGAGGTGTGTGTAGAGCCAGATTTGAACCCAAACATATTTACTTTCAAATCTCTTTTAGAGGTTCCTGGGTGACTCAGCGGGTTAAGTGTCTGCTTTCAGCTCAGGTCATGATCTCGGTGTACTGGGATCAAGCCTGCATCTGGATCGCTGCTCAGTGGGGAGTCAGCTACTCCCTCCTGCTCACCTTTTCTGCCCTTCCCCCAACCTGTGGTCACTCTTTCTCAAGTAAATAAATAAAACCTTTTTTAAAAATCTATTTTATTTTAAATCACTAACCCAAGAGAATTGGAAATCCATTTTTAAAAATCACAGAACACTAAGAACTGCATAGTTCCAAGGAAATAGAAAATTCATAGGAACACTGTCTCCAGCACTGTTCTATAGTAGAGAATACTTATTTTTTTTTCAAAGACCAAAAACTAGTTATTTAGAATTACCTACAATGACAGAAGGTATCACATTGTTTTATCATGACAGGAAGTTGATCATTACTAAGTACGTTCTATGTGCCATGTCCTTTGTGTGAATAATTTTGTTAGTATCTCACCATGCCATTGTACTTGGGCTTATAATGTTATTTCTCATATTTGCAAACTGAGTTTTGGAGAGAGTATATGATTTGTCTAAAGATTTGAATTCACTTTTCTCTGTTTCATTCACTGCACAATGATGTCTCCTATAGGATATGTATTCAAAGTGCCTTTTTCTTTGTCCTCACTGGGTGATGGTCCATATCTCTTCTTTGTTCCTATGGATGGACTCAATGATAATCCTTAACACATATAGTGTTTTATCTGTCACATACTATTCTAGGTGTTTTACCTTTATTAACTCTTTTACTAATCACCAGCTCTAAGAGGTAGATTCTATCACTATTTGGCAAAGGAGGAAACTGAAGCACAGAGAAGTTAGCTGACTCATCCAATTAATAAATGGTAGAGCTGGTATTCAAGCTCACATGATCTGGCTACATACACATCCCTTCCTTCACAGTCTAGGAACAATATCAGTCTTCCTGCCAGTTTTACCTTATATAATAAATGATTAATTGCCACTCTGATTTGTAAATTGATTTCTTAAATTGACACTCTTATTTGTAAATTGTAAGTAGGAATAGTGTTAAAGACCAGTACCACTACACATTTATGATAAAATTGAACATTCAAAATAATAATTAGGTTCTTAAAAATTTATTTATTTATTCAAGAGAGGGACAGAGAGAGTGGGGGAGGGAAGAGAGAGAGAGAGAGAGAGAGACAGAGAATCTCTAACAGATTCTCTTCTGAGCATGGAGCCTGGGGCAGAACCCAATCCCACAACCCTGAAATCATGACCTGAGCCAAAATCAAGACTCGGAAGCTTAACAAACTGAGCCATCCAGGCACCCCTAATAATTATATTCTTGACCAATAACCAATGCTGCAATCACCCAAGGTTAAGCAAAACATATAGTTTCTCTCAAGAGACTCTTCAAGGCCATGGCCATACTATGATTGTCTAATTCTCTTAAGGAAACAGTGAGTCAAGTGAGTACAAAATGTGAAGTTCAACTTTTGAAATTAAGTTTGTTTGACCCAGATTCACCCTTTATTTCCAGAACTGATAAGAATTCCTGGTTACATCTAAAGACCATAGTCAGTTACACAGGTGAAGTAGAAAAACATACAGTTGGTAAATTCCACACCAGAAAAGTCATTAAAGCCTCTTTTCTATTGACACTTAGCCTTTCTGAGTCGATTTTGGCTGCCTTATAGCAGAATCAGGAGAACGAATCATTCTCACTTTAAGAATGCTCTTCTAGGGACACCTGGGTGGCTCAGTGGTTGAGCATCTGCTTTCAGCTCAGGGCATGATCCTGAAGTCCTGGGATCGAGTCCCACATCAAGTTCCTCGCAAGGAGCCTGCTTCTCCTTTTGCCTATGTCTCTGCCTCTCTCTCTCTCTCTGTGTGTCTTATGAATCAATAAAATCTTGAAAAGAAAAAAAGAATGCTCTTCTATTATCTGCCAAACTCCCTTTAAAAAGCAAATAATGTTCCCTCTACCTTTTATATTTTTTCAAGAGGATGATAGAAAAAGTTTGGGCCCTAGATCTTTAAAACATTCATGCCCTTGACTTTTATTTTCAAACAAAATTTGTATTAAATAATTCTGGGGGTGCCTGGGTGGCTCAGTGTCCAGCTTTTGACTCTGGTTCAGGTCATGCTCTCAGGGTTCTGGGATCGGCCCTGAGTAGGGCTCCATACTCAGCAGGGAGTCTGCTTAAGATTCTCTCTCTGTCCTCTGTCCTTCCTCTTGCTCATGCTCTCTCTTTCAAATAAGTAAATAAATCTTAAAAAAAAAAAAAAAAAACAAACTTTTAAAGGAACACTGTTAGTGACTTTTAGGCAACTCAAGTGATTGAATAGGATAGCACATATTGGTTATTATTTCCCAGTTTATTAAGACAGGAAATGTTGACCAAGACATCTGGTTAACCTTTTAATACATTGATTTTTGTTTTGTTTTGTTTTGTTTTGTTTTTGTTTTGTTTTGTTTTGTTTTTAACCACTGGGACACTCACTACAGGCAAGCAGGCAAGTAGATGGCATGTGAGCCTAGGTGGTTTTCTCACAACTAAACCAGCCTTCACTCTTCCAGCAAGATGCTTGGTACCAATACAGAATACATCATTTCAGAATGAGAGAAAAGTAAAAAACATTTATTACCTTTCAGTCCAAATCTTAAAAGTGAATTAGCAAAGTGAATACTTTTAAAGATCTTTATTCCATAAGCTTTGCAACTTTTTGTCCACATTGGAATATAAATTTTATTTAATACACATTTAAAATGACTTTTGTAACTACAGACAGCCATTTAAATTCTGCTACGCTGACAAAGTTTGTTAATAAAAAGCATTAGGTGTCGGTGTGAATTTCTAGAACAGAAATTTCAAGCAATCAGTAATAGCAAAGGGCTTGAGTCCATGACTTTTTCCTTCCCTCAGGGTTCATTTCTTCACTTCTACTCCAGTTCAGAGGCTGTCTCATTTCATGTTCCTCAGGATCATAGATTACCAATAATCCCATCTTTTTCTGCACTTTTAATGTCTCCTTTTTCTATCTTTTAATCTTTCAACATAATATCCCTCAGGACAAAAAGCTTCCCTCAACCTTATAATCCTCATCTCTCTTCGTGTTTCACAATCATGACTTCTAAAAATTTTTCAATGTTGCCTCATTCACATTCTTGGTTTTTGTTCTTGGGCATCTTTTCATTCTCATCCTCTTCTTAAGCAAGAGTACACACTATCACAGCTTCAACTATTACAAAATACAAATAATGAAATCTTAGTCATCCAGTCCTTTCTCCAGAAGATACACATGGATTTTCCCAGTCCATTATTTGCCCCATCATTTCATACTCAACACATATAATCTTCAACTCTTTCATAACACACCTTACCTACTATAAAACCTATTTTTCCTTCTATTAACCATCTCAATAAGGAGTGCTTTCTCTGTCTCTGTCTCTGTCTCTCTTTCTCTCTCTCTCTCCTATTAAAGATGGTCAGTTGCCAGGATGCCTGGGTGGCTCAGTAGTTGAACATCTGCCTTTGGCTCAGGGTATGATCCCGGAGTTCCAGGATTGAGTTCCACATAGGGATCCCTGCATGGAGCCTGCTTCTCCCTCTGCTTATGTCTCTGACTCTCTCTGTGCGTCCCTCATGAATAAATAAATAAACTCTTTTTTAAATAAATAAATATGATCACTTACTAATTTGGGATGATTTTACACCTTGAATCCCAGAACACTTGAAACATTTTTTTCCCTTTTGATGTGGATCACTTCTGCTATTTAGCAAACTGAGGTTTCTATTACTCAGCCATAAAAAAGAATGAGGTCTTGCCTTTTGCAACAACATTGATAGACCTAAAGGGTATTACACTGAATGAAATAAGTCAGACAGAGAAAGACAAACACCAGATGATTTCATTTATATGTGGAATCTAATAAACTAGCCAACCAAACAGACAGAAGCAGAAATTGTCTCATAAATACAGAGATCAAATTGATAGCTGCTACAGGGGAAGGGTAGGGGATAGACAAAAGAGTAAAGGGGAGTGGGAGATACTAGCTTCCAGTTATGGAATAAAAGGCAAACAAAGGTACAAACATAGAAAACATAGTGAATGGTACTATAATAATATTGTGTTGTGACAGATGGTAGCTACACTTGTCCTGAGCACAGCATAACAGATAGAGTTGTCAAATCACTGTGTTGTACATCTGAAACTAATGTAACACTGTGTGTCAACTGCACTTAAAAAAAAAGATACAAAAATAATATATTTTAGTATCTATCTATTCCTATTTAATTCCTGAGAATTGCTATGCATTTAATTTTTTTATAAAGTTCATTAATCTGGAGAACAAATCTAAGCATCAATATCTGCCCAAAATAAATTTTAGGTAGATAACAGAATCAAAATACAAATATTGTCATAAGATGCATCTGGAAATTATATTCTTAAGGGACATGTTAGAATAATATAATAAATGCTTCAGAAGATTCTTTTTTGCATACATGTTTTAAAATGCATTTTTGACTCTCACAACATCAGTAGGGAAACAATTCAAATGAAACAAGCCACTGACAATATTCTGTCAAAATATCAATATAGATTGCATTTGTCAGCTGTTTCATTCATAGTTAAATGTATTGTGTGTGAATTGGCTTGTAATCCTTCATCTTGTTTTCTAAATGCCATGCTTTCTTGAATTAGCATTGGTTTTCATTATTTTTAACACTAAAATTTCATTTTAATTGTGTTCAGTTATGATGAGGTGGAGGTACCCAGCAGATATTGTGGATATCTTTGCTTTGGCAAAATTACAGTGAAGGAGTATTATAGGCTTCAGTGGTAAGAAAGTCTAATTTTGTCCTCCCCTTATGCCAGACACTTTACCAGATATTCATCTTATTTTGGTTCCTATGTACATCTCATTCCTATTTAGGATATACAGCTTTTCTAATTAATTTAGATCTATGTACTTTTTCTACCTTTTGAGGTGTTATTCATCTAATTTAGAATACCTGCTTAACACCATGAATTACAGTGTAGAGTTGAAGAATAGAAAGAGATGTGTACTAAGAGTCTAGAATCTTGGATTTGAAGAAGAGTAGTTTTCTAACTTGTCATTCTCTTTATTCATGAGGAACATGTTTAAGAATGGTAATAGTGGGACACCTGGATGCCTCAGCAGTTAAGCATCTGCCTTCAGCTCAGGGCATGATCCTTGGTGTGGGGATTGAGTCCTGCATAAGGCTCCTTGTGAGGAGCCTGCTTCTCCCTCTATGTTTCTGCCTCTCTCTCTCTGTGTCTCTCAAATAAAATCCTAAAAAAAATTGTAATAGCTAACAACAGCAATTGTACTGTTGTTAGCTATTACAATTTATTCCTTTAGGAATATAGACAGAATTTGTACCAGAGTTCTACAGAACTTAAGCAATACATCTTGAAAGGCATATATGACCTACCACACCATGTCAAGATACCTCCAAAGCCCAAAAGATTGGGACAATTGAGCTTATGTTAGAGTTCTAGATGTTAAAACAGCTAATTAAGATACAGTCAGAATAGTAAATTGTATTTGGCTACACACAATAAACATATGTTCAAGGAAGAAAAACAGGAAAGAAGAGTGGAAAAAAATAAAAAAAAGAAAGAAAGAAAAAGGAAAAAAGGAAGTCCAAGTAGATAGAATTAGGAACATTATTGTAATTTCATTTCATTCTCTCTGCATATGAACTTTAACTCTGGAATGTTAGAGAATGAAACTAATTTCATTTAACACTATATATAGATAGATAGATATAGATATCATAAGTCTATGTTGGGTGGAATTGAAAACTGATTCATGTTTGATCTTCTAACACTCTAGTAGCAAATAGACAAGAAAAAAATCATAAAAATTATTAAAAATTTTTGAATTAGGTTGTTCAAAATAGAAAGCAATCAATATTCCAACAGATATTTTTTTCATAATACACATACACTCTGAAAATTGCCTTGCTTATATTATTCATTTGCATTCCACGATAAATTTCAGATACTATTTACGGTCTAAGTTTTTTGTTGTTGTTAATCTATCAAATAATATCAGAAGCACAGTCATAGACAATCTCCCCAGATGATCTCTATAGTGACAATCAGTTTCATAATTCTCATTTTTGATTCTTCAGAACCCTATTTGTTTAGAACAAAAGTAATTCATTTGAAACTACTCTCCTATATGAAGTGGAAAAAGCCAAAGAGGGCCATCTATAATTTCATTATTCAATGACTGTTTCTTTAATCTTCTCCTAAAATGTACAAGCTGTATGAAAGTCAGACAATACTTTTATTTTCTTCCATGTAAAAAAGCTAAAACAATGGTATAACGGATACATTTGTATCCATTTACCATGGATAAAGCTAAAAACAATGGTATAATGTAATAAAGCTACATTATAAAAGTACTTGTAGCAAGGTGATTCTGACATAATTAAAAAAGATCAATATATGGAAAAAACTTCCAAGTGACACAACTATTTGAACCTTGAAAACTGTACATTCTAAAAGAAACAGAAGCACACTGGTAGCAAGTATTAAATATTTAAAAGGTTAGCAGTACACATAAATCCTTCTAATGCATTATGGTTTCACTTATTCTACTATTATTTGATCTCTCTCATAAAAGTGAATGCAATAAAATTCTAAAATACAGAAAATTCTAAGTGGATTTGGGCTTCAATCACTTATTCATAATGTATTTTGAATTGTATTAGGAGAGAGTTTGTTTTCATCTGTAAATACTAAATACTAAAGAGTAATAAAGTGCTTATAATGCTCAAAGTAGCAAGATACTAAAACATATATATACGTATATTCAAGAAATCTTGGACAGCCTGGGTGACTCAGCGGTTTGGCACCTGCCTTCAGCCCAGGGCCTGATCCTGGAAACCCGGGATCGAGGCCCACATAGGGCTCCCTGCATGGAGCCTGCTTCTCCCTCTGCGTGCCTTTCATGAATAAATAAATAAAATCTTTAAAACTGTTTGTCTCTGTTAATATTCTTTTTAAAATTTATTTATTTATTTATTTATTTATTTATTTATTTATTTATTTATGAGAGACACAGAGAGAGAGGCAGACATAGGCAGAAGGAGAAGCAGACTCCCTGCAGCGAACCCAGTGTGGGACTCCATTGCAGGACTCTATGCCAGAATCCATGGGGCACTCAATCCCAGGACCCCAGGATCATGCCCAGAGCTGAAGGCAGACACTTAATCATGAGCCTCCCAGGCATCCCTGTTAATATTCTTGTTTCTTTTCCCATATATCTAGAAATATCTAATAATATACTTTAAAATTGATCATGTATCAAAAAACAGAGAATAAAAAGAGTACATAAGAAGAAGCAGTACAAAAGAAGTTTCCCTCAAAGTATATAAGCATGAAATAATGTGGAATAGTTGCAAAGTCAAAAAGAAAAGTGTTTTTTCCCCAAAAGGAAAGAAATACTTTTTATGAAGGTGAGTAGTTTAAAATCTACAATACTATATATCTCAGTTTGAGACATTAATTGAATTTCTCAATACATTAAAGAAATTGACAGAATTTTCAATTAAAGTTGGGGGAAGGTAATTAATAATGTAGCTGCTGCTTAGAAAATTGTAACAGAGACATGAGAAATCTGAAAAAAGTAACTGAATAATGTATAGAGTTGTTGAACAGTTCTATTGTACACCTGAAACTAATATAAACCTGTATGTTAATTATCCTTCAATTAAAAAATTAAATAGAATTTAAGAATAATTTAAAAATTAGAAAACAAAACAAAAGAGAGAACAAAATGTTTGTTGCCACAGGAAGAGGATTGGGAGGATGGGTGAAATAGGTGAAGGGAGTTAAAAGGTACAAACTTCCAGTTATAAAATATATAAGTCACAGGGATGAAAAGGACAGTATAGGGAAAATAGTCAATAATATTGTAATAATCTTGTACAATGACAGATGGCAACTATACTTATGTGCAAGCATTTTGTAATGTATATAATTGTTGAATCACTATTTTGTACACATGAAATGAAAATAACATTCATGAATATAATATTGTATGTCAATTATACTTCAAGTAAAAGTGTTTAAAAAAATGAAACAAAGGAAGGAAGGAAACCAAGTGCTTAGAAACTTTAGCATTTGTCTCCATAAGGGTTATGTGCTTTCCACACTTTTTTCTTTCCACATTTTATTCATTAGTATTCTACTAATTATTATTTGTCTTAGGATTTTACATAAAATATCAGAATATAAGGTTAACACTAAAAACCTAACAGAATTTTGGGAGGTATTGATTTTTTGAAGGGCAAAAATAAGAAATCTAAAGTATTAAAAAAAAACCTGAGTATTAGTGCCTGTAAAAATAATAATTTGAGCATATTTGAAACTCAAAAAGTTGGAATTTTAAGTCATTTAATATATCTCTGATGCTCAAAAATCTAAGAAATAATAAACACTAAAAATAATAATAATAATGCCTTAAGAAATAATCTTCCTTAGAATGAATTGCTCACTACTTGTGTATTAATTATGCAGTAAGATTTTTGAATTATAACTTAGGAAAAAGCAATCCAATAAATTAAAAATCCAACTTTGTTTTAATCAGTGTTGCATGGTAGAGAGCAATTTAAAAAGACTTTCATCATGTCTATTTCTAGAGAACTCACCTGGTTTGCAATCTGCCGAGCAAGGACATCCATCCTTGATCCTGATTCTGATATCATTTTAGCCGCATAGATCACATCAGTGGTATGCTTTAGTGGTCCTTTGCCCCTTAAAGTAGAAGAATACATGTTAGTTGCAGTAGCTTATGCTAAGATACAAATGCAAACACACACACAAACACACACACACACATGAGTCTGCCTCCCCACCCCCCCCACCCCCCCGGAGTACTGGCCATTCACTTTACATCCTTCAGTTATGGAGAGACACCAATTAGATAGCAATATTAAATGGAAAATGAAAAACAAAAGAAGTCTCATTGTGTTGAGATTCAGGAGATACTGCCAAGAAGATGGACTTCATTAGATTTTCATTCTCAGGTATTTTTAATAGTAGATATCTCAAAGCAATAGTATTTTACTAATTGTAAGAGGAAATATGAGATTTTGGACCATATATATATATATGGTTGAAATATATATATATAGAATATTGAATATATATATATAGAATATTCATTATATATATTGAATATTCTATATATATATTCAACATTGCATTTTCATCACCAGGTATACTTTTTAATCTTCCTATTTATAATCCTTTTTTTAAATAGTCTTCCAGTTAACTGCATTTTGTTTTGGCCACATATCTTCTCCACAATGCATTGTAGCATCATAGTAACACTGAGTATGAATCTGGAGTCACACTATCTTGGACCACTTCATATTGTTTGTTTAAGTCAAATGAGATAAATAGACACTCTATGTCCCAGTTTCCTTGGTGGTAGGTAGTAGGAGCACATGCCACATGGAGTCATTCTAATGATTATCTGATCCATTGTCTAAAAAGTGCTCAGAACTTGGCTTTATAGAAAATAAGCATTTAATATCACCAGTTGTTATTGTTGGCAGTTGTTACTTTAAAATAGTTTTGTTTCCAAATGCCATGGAATAATAATTTGGTTCACTTATGAGATTTACAAGACAGGTAAGAAGAAAAGTGCATGTCTTACACTTTCGGACGGGGATAACATAAGGAAATATTTTTCTATCTTCTCTTTCTTCAAAAATAAATGATTACCTAAAGAATGGAAACTTCCATACACCCCAACCACTCTTTTCCCTGTGTCTGATTCCTTACTTTCTTCTGTCTGTCAATATGCTGACCATTCTAATTTGGTTTCTGTTCCTTGTCCTTAGCACAGAATGAATGGAAGGAATCACTGAATCACTTATGATTCAGTGATGTGATGTGATGATTCACATCATCAAAAGTGTTTTGATGCTTCTGAAAGAGCAGAGAGTGAAGGAGGTGTGAGGAAAGATTAAGCTGGTCAGTGTGAGAAAAGGAAGATTCTAAGAGGTCAAAATACAGTGGAGTTAGAAGAGGAGGGGAACAGAAACAATCTCTGTCCCTGTCTTATTTACACCTTGGATGGGTCTTTGGAATAGATGTCCTGATACAAAATCTAATGAGATTTATCACAGAGGAAAATCTCTTACTAAGGAGACTATCATTGTGTAGCAACAAAAGTGGGGATTCATGCAAAGATAAATGATGAGAGTATTCTATACTTAAAAACTGGAATACCAGAACACTTGTGCCCTGTATGCCAAAATGGCCCTTTCACTGCATTTTTCTCATGATGCCTCTCAAATTCGTTATAAGCAGGTTTTCCAGTAAGAATGGAATTCCATGTTTAACACAGTGAAAACCTGGCCCTGGTATATCGTTATCACCATATTTCTCCTCCGGATATACTAGCATAGGTTGCTTTGCGATTTTTTAAAAAATTGACATTAATTACTACAATGTTTGAGTTGCTCTTATCACATTTACTTAATGCATCAAGCAGAACTAGATGTTATGTACATGGTTATGTTCACAAAAGGCAATGTGCTTCATTATTTCCATGCATCTCTAGAGAAAGTTAAATTTAAATAAAGCTGTCTAAGCTTGAAAGGCAATGTATCAATATTCCAGGTTTTAAGCAATGGACAAAGGTTGTTTGCAGCGAACACTCTAGTAGCTTAGACAATGGACAGAATTACATCTAAGGAATGCAAGCTAATGTACACTTCCCCATCAAAATATATATTTCCCAATATGAAAACCCTAGAGTGATGAAAAGGAAATTACCTTTCGCTTTAAATTCATACATTGTTATGAGACCACTATCTTAAACACATGTAGAACTTAAAAGTAATGACAGACCACAATTATTCTATTCTTCATGTTCCTAATTAAATGTATTGCCTGGCAAGCTTCCTACTGAGTGCCAAACAAAATACACATTTTACAAATGATTCCATATCATGCCAAGCTTCCAGAGGAAGCTGCAATTACTGAAACTATGATAAATTTTTAACATTCCAGCCTGAAATGCTGAAGTGCTATGTAATGAAGGCTTTTTAAATTGGGAAACGCATTCAAAGGTTGTTTGCTGCCTTCATTTTCATAATGGGTTCTCAGGATCTCCTGTCAGCAAATTGTGTCTTAAATCATTGAGTTTGGATCCAACTGAGAAAGATACCCAGAAGAGGATGGGATAAACTTTAGAAATATTTTAAAGAAAGTGGAGGCCAGAAACCTTTGATAAATGGTGGCTGCGATAATAATCTATTTCCTCTGAAAGGACAGCAGATCTAGCTCCGGAGTAGGGAGTCTGCCAACTAATCATTAAAATATAGGTTAGAAGGTATAATGGGAAAGCAATGTGCTTGCCATGGAAAAGTCTTTTAGGCAAGTGAAAGAGATACCTTAGCAACTTATTGGTATAACATTTCAGCCATTTTTGACCCTGCTCCAACCTTGACTCCCATTCCTCCCACACCCTCACCCCATTTTTGGCATCCACCTCTCCTTTCTCTTTGGATTATCACAAGAAATGAGATGATACAGCTGATTAGTAACAGCTTTGTCTTTTCAGAGACAGAAAATATCTATGAAATTATTTGATATTTTCTGCCAGTGATTAAAAACAAAACAAAACAAAACTTTATAATATATTGTGTACTTGGTAACCCATACATTTTTGATTACATAATATTACTTCCCTTTTCAAGATCAAAAACCATCCTTTTAATCTTCTTCTCCTTTGCTATTCATATAGAATAAGTCCCATGACATTGTGGCTCACTTAATGAATGAATACAATGATAGTATATATTTTATTCCATAACAGTAGCTAACACATTTAGCATTTCTATGGGCTAGGCACTATTCCATACACAAACTGATTTGATCATTATAATAACACTATGAGTTTAGAATTATTGTTATCCTTATCCTGCAGATGAGGAAACTGAAGAATAGAGATGTTAAATACATCTTTTATTAAGTTACACAGGTAGTAAGTGTTAGAGACAGGATTTGACCCCAGGCAATCTGGTCACAGAATCTGCTTTTAATACCTATCTTATACTTCTCCCAATAAAACACGCTAAGATAAAATTAAAATATTAATTTTAATTGTTAACTAGACTTGTGATAATTACACTTACAAATATCGAATCATTTTTTAAAAGATTTTATTTATTTATTCATTGCAGACACAGAGAGAAAGAGTCAGAGACACAGGCAGAGGGAGAAGCAGGCTCCATGCAGGGAGCCCGATGCGGGACTCGATCCTGGGTCTCCAGGATCACACCCCAGGCCAAAGTCAGCACTAAACCATTGAGCCACTGGGGCTGCCCTCGAATCATTTTTAATACTTGAAACTAATATGTTATATGTCAATTATACCTCAAGAAAAAGATAATAAAATATATATAGGAAAAAATATTAGAAAGATGTCCTCAGCCATTGATGGCAGTTACCATAAATGCAAGAGACAGCAAAGACAAGGGTTAGATTTAGGAGCTGGGTGGTTAAGAGGTCCGCCAACAGTGACTTGTTCATGTACAATAGCCTCAAGGAACACAAGCTAAATTTGTCTCATAGTTCCAACAGAATAAAACTGTGCTACATTACAGAGACATTTAAAGTCATGACAAATGCCTAAAATGGTATCAGTACTTTATAGTCTTGGGATTTCATTCTTGAGATACTATTACTTTTCTCTTTTACTTATCTCAGTACCCCTTACTCTGTCTTCCCCTTTCCTTGGATTCTTAATACCAAACTCAAACTCAGCCATTGCATAAGCCATACTAGAGGGGAGATTGCAATTGGATGTTTATTTACAATACAAGACATAGAAATTTGATCTAATATTAGCTTTAGATATAGTTATTTTATTTAATTCTAACACTCAAATTTGCTGTTGCAATAGGGTGAAATGAATAAGGATTCAGTAAATACATTTTGTCTGCATCCCAGTTCTGTTACATATGAGCTGTGTAGCCTTGGATAAATAACAGTTGGTCTGAACTTATTTTCTCTTCATTAAAATGATTATGATACTTGCCACACGGTAAGGATTTATTAAATCATTTATTTTCCACAGTACTTGGCACATACTAGATGCTCAGCAAATGTTATTTTTTTTCTTTTCTTCATCCCTTTATGAATAATGGTGTTTTAATAAAAAAGTTGTTTGCCTTTTTATTTAAAAATTACAGTACTTGCCAAACAATATGAACAGACTTCACACAATTGAATTTTTTCTTATACCTGATGACAATATAGCCCTGTATAACCATGTTCATAATATCCTTTCATAGGTTATAAAATATATACACCCATAAACTGTGTGTTCATAGTCATTATTGTTGTTCAAGGCTGTTCTTTAATTCCTTATAAGGAGTTGATTTAGATGTAGTGACATATTTTTGGTGGTAAAAGCCTTCCAAGATAAGTGCTTTAGCTTTACAAGGGTACCATCAGGATTCTCTTACTCTAATTCTGAAAGTAGATAGAAAAGAAAGAAGTAATTATCATGAAAGCAACCAAAAATGATGAGATAAAGAGAGGTACCAGACTCAAGCAAGGACACACTGTTCTGCTTCTGTTCAAACATGAAATTTTAATTAGGCGATTCTCTCCCTCCGGATGTTACTTTCTCTTGTAAAGTGTTATTCTCAAGTTTTGAGGACTCTGTAAAAGTCCTTGGAAAACCAGCAAGTGAATAATCCGCTAACAATCAGCCTGAGTAATTAGTATCTTAAGGAACCTTTGGGATTCAAGTCGGAAAAAGGTTTTGCACCATGAAAAAAAGAAAATATTGTCTGAGAATTGTATACATTTTTTTTCATTTCTGCTCTTGTCCTATATTATTCATAATAGCCTAATTGCTATAACATCAAATATTTTAGTGGCTTAAAGTAGGTGACATGATACATAGCCATTGAAGAACCACGTCTTCGAGCTCTAAGAAAACCTGATGGCTAAGGCTTCATGGCACTATGCTGGGTCTGCTGTATCCACACATCTAACATGAAAAATAAGTGGGACTCTCCTAGGAGATTTTAAGGATCAGGTTAAGAATTGGAACACATCATTCTGATCCATATTCCAAAGTCCAGAAACATGGACTCACGTAACTGGGATATGTTCTGTTTGGGCACAGGAACAAAAGAAAACATGGTTTTACAGCTTTTCCTCTGCACCTATTCCTGGGGCTGCTAAAATTCTATACTTGTTTTTAGCAACTAAAATCTGTGCTCCCTGTAAAGGGTATTTTGGATGTCACCAAGTGCTTGAGAAAAAATTGGGAAAGAACCAAGGCTCTTCACCAATACAGCTGAAATTATGAGACATATACTCTGCCTGGGAAGAACACCAATTCTATTTTTTGTTTTGAAATGATCACATTGTAGATAGTCTATTATTAAAGATAAAAATTATGTAAGCTTTACTTTTGGCATAGTGATGATAGTCTTTCACATTCAATCTTGTATTTGTTTATGAAACAAGAACAGGGCTTATTTTAGAGATCTTCTGGGGGATCAACCTGGGGATAATACTTTCAGCTATTATTGTTATAATTATTGCTGCTGCTGTTACTGCTGCTGCTTTATTATTGTGTGTTTGTATATAGGGTGTGCATATAAGAAGTAGGAACTCCCTTCTTCAAGTCTAAAAACTGGTTTTCTAAATATATATGTATATGGCATAAATCTTTTCTGTGTTCTTCAGCCCCCAAATTCCCTAATTTACCCTCAACTTGTTAGTTTTGTACCAAATCTTAAACAGACTATATAGCATTTAGAGAAGGATTTCATCAAGTACTCTTAAGGGCCCCAAACACTGAATATCTGGTGGAAGCAAAAGTAGAAGTAGAAGTAGAAGTAGAAGTAGAAGTAGAAGTAGAAGTAGAAGTAGAAGTAGAAGAAGAATTTCCTTAGCAAAGTTTGTTTTTAACTTGTAGGCAAAGGAGAGGTCAGCTAACCACATATTTTCATTTTTGTGTTTAGTAAAACAGAGATAATGTTCTCCAGTTCTTCCTACATGTGAAGATTTCACTACTATTTGTAAAATTTTGTCCTGAGAGCATACTTAACAGAGTTTTTATGTCCCAGGAACTGTTAAAATGCTCAAATTTCCCACTGAATTCTCACACCCAGCTTTGTGCACCACTTCACAAATTTAAGATTGCATCCTGGACACTCCTGTAACTGTGCATACCACAAGTTATGCTGCCTTACATATTCCTAGAATCTATTATCTGTTCCAAGAATCTAATATCTACTGTTCTGTTCTACAATCTATTATCTTCACCCTATAAATAAGGAAACAGAAGCTTAAAAGCTCAAGGTTCCTTAACTTTTCTTTAAGGTATATGAATATTGGTTGGCTTAAATTTAAAAGCAAGGGGTTGAAGTCATTAGTACCTTCAGGGCCAATTAAAAATAAATCATGTGTGGAAGTATCATCACAGCTTTCCTGTGAGGACTTATCTTGAAGCACTGAAATTCAAAGGATAGTCTGATTCAGTGGAATGCTTCATACATTGTAAGGAAATACATGAGAACAAGAGATTCCTAGGTGGTTTTATTAGTGGGGTTCCTTTAAAGCATCATATTCTGTCTATCTGACCAGTACCAAAAGTTATAAGATAAATAACTTCTCCTTTGATTAAATTTATTTTATCAGTAATTTGACATTTCTCTCTATCGCTCTTTCTTTCATTCTATTTGGGACCAAAAGTAAATATATCTAAGGGGGTGGGGGTATAAAAAGGAAAGTTACAATTGTGTTTTTCTCTACCACTAGACTTTTGACTTTTGATTCTGAGAGAGATGTATCCTAGTGGTAGGATTGACAATTGGAAATTTTCTAGAACCAAAAGTGAAGCCATTAATGTTCTTTTGAGAATTCTAAAACTGGTGAAAATTGTTATGTATAGGTACAAGTTTTTTCTAGTGATGTTAGCCCTATTTTTCGCTGATCAAATAAGTTGTTTTAATACCACATTTAAAGATCATAGACATCTAAGAAACTTTGCTGCTCTCATCTATTCTTCCAAAGGCAAGGACATTCTCGTGCTGACCTAAAGGGAAAACTGGAGTTGGTAGTTGCATGGATGCCAATTCTCACTGCTCCCTCTATGTCCACAACTGCAATCACATGTTGTATCAGCTGGTCTGCTAATCCTTCCTCACATAGAGTCCTTGCATCAGTGTCCTATGGTACTGTAACAAATTATCCCAAATTGGTGTCTTAGGACAACACAAATTTATTATTTTACAGTTCTGGAGGTCAGAAGTCCAAAATAAGTTTCATGAGGCTAAAGTCAAGGTGTCAGGATGGCTGGTTCCTTCTGGAGGCTCTGAAGGGTGAAGATACTCCCTTGTCTTCTAGCAGCCACCTATATTCCTTGGCTTGTGGCTTCTTCCTCTATTTTTTAAGTACATAACTATAATTATGACTCTATCATCACATCAGTGGCTCTTTCCTTACTGATTTCCTGTTCCTTCTTGTAAGCCCCTCTGTAATCACTTCGAATCTACCCAGATAATACAGAATAACTTTCCCACCTGAATATCCCCAATATAGCCACATTTACAAAGTCTTGGGGTGCCTCAGTGCACGGTTGGTTAAGCGTCTGAATTTTGGTGATGATCTCAGGGTCATGAGATCAAGCCCCTCATTGGACTCCTGTAGAGTATGCTTGAGATTCTGTCTCTCTCTTTCCTTCATTTCATAGAAGGTGACATTCATAAGCTCACAGGATTCATGGGATTTGGAGGTGGACATCTTGGAAAGCCATTCTCTAGTTTACCCCGTCCCCGTAAGTCACTACCAAGTGGTTCGACTTGGTTCCTATAAGGGATCTACTGGTTCTCCTGGACTTAGTTCAGAATCAGTGCTCTGGTGGATGCTTCTCCAGCTTGCTAGTTTTTTTTTTTTTTTAATTTATTATTTTTTTTTCACATGATCTGTATTTACTCTGCCAGTAAAAGTGTCAGGTGTTTTTTTTTTTTTTTTTTTTTTGTTTTTTTTTTTTTTTTTTTTTTTTTTTTTAGGTTCTTGGTTCTTAATGGTTTGCTAGCTGTATGTTCTTTTTGGAAATCTGGAAAAAAACAGAGTTACCTGGAGAGATGCTTTATGTGCTTGGTACTGCTCTCTTTCCTCCCTCATACACCACACATCAATTTTAGCCTGCCTTTCTTTCCTCCCAGGGTTACATAAGAAACACACACAACTACTGAAAACACATCAAACTTGAGCCTGGGGCAAGAGGAGGGAAGGAATTCTATTCTGCGGGAGATGGGGAAAGTTTTTCAGGTGATTATTGCATGTTGTCATTTTTTCTTTTTTTTTTTTTTTTTTGTTGTTGTTGTTGTCATTTTTTTCTTTGGGACTTAGAAGCTTTGAAAATTCTGGAACATGTTTTCATAAAACATTGAGAAACTATACCCAATGCAGGGGGTCTTTTAGGGAAAACATTACAGTTAAAATTATTTAAGATACTCTTGCAAACAATTGATTATTGAAACTGAAACAAAGGATAAACTTCTCACTGGTGGCTCTCCAGACTCAGAAGGTAGTGAGTATTGACAAGGAAATCCATTTATATCTTTCCACATGCATGGAAAAATAACCCCTCTGGCATCCTCTCCCCCGCCCCCCCCAAAAAAAGACTTTAAGTCATTATTCATCAATACCTTCTCAGGACATAATGGGAAATCTGTACTCAGCACCAACATTTGAAAACAGGTCTTTCCTGGCCTTCCACACATTACTTCTCTGAGTGTGCACATTAATCAAAGCCAATGTACTGTAAATACAATCATACTCTCTGACTGTGGGAGTCCCTCTTTTTTCCTGTTGGCATTGGCCTCAGCATTAATCATGTATATGATATCTTACAGAGCCTGGACATTTTTTCCAGCTTCCCCTTAAACCACTGTGACATACTAGCTGCTCTTACTCCTTTACTATCAGACCAAATTTTATGAGCGTAGAAAATAATCACTTTCAATGTATGAAAACAATATAATTTAGCTTTTATTATTTAGCATTTGACATTCTTAAAGCCTACATATCAACTCACTTTCTACTCTGGTCACAGCCTTATGTTATTGTAAGGTCCTGTTGAAGAAACACATGAGGGTGAATGGATCACTTCATCAAGATCTATCACAGTTAACAGATTGGACATAGAGGTGGCTCAAGGGTCAGGCTTGCTACCAGTATCTGGCCTTCTCATTGCTTCTGAGATAAGGAAAAAGACCAGTAGATCTTTGTCATGGCCTCCCTCTCTTTCCTAGTCTTGTTGAATATAGCTACAATTTATTAAATTTTAAGATATCACAAAGCCTACCATTTTCAATTGTCTTATTCAGATTGAGTGTGACTTGATACACGCTGTTTTATGCAGCTAGTGTAAAACCACAGCCCTGCACATTATGCCCGCAGTGTGATCCACCCTCTTGTCTGTGTGTGGTGACTTTTTGCCCTAAAAAATCCCTTGCCTTAAAATAAAATAGACTCCTGCCATACTTAGTTATTTAGACCTGCTTTTATATTGGAGGGCTCAGTCTGGAGGGTCACATGTTGATATCAGACTGAACCATATTAAAAGGACCATAACCTAGTTTCAAATTGTGTGCTTAATGATTTATTTCTGATTAAACCAAAATTACAATAGAAAGGACTAGAAAAGAAAGTCAGGGCTTAGAATTTCTTTTTTCTTCCTTCCTCTTTTTTTTTTTTTTTTTTAACACTCTAGACTGTTTTGTTCTTTGTTAGGCATGGGTGCCTTGGGTCAAGGTGTCAGTTTGCATGGGACCACAGATCTCCTCCGCCCTTCTCTACAGGGGGCCTGTTTCATTCAAGGCCTGCCAGTTCTCTCTTTCTGAAAATAGGCCTCAAAGGTTTCCCGAAATTCTTTTGAAAACTTTAATGATGGCATGCAAGCATATTGAACTTGACTGAAATGGATGCCTTTCTCTCCTGTCTAGAGCTCCTCCCTAAATCTCCATGTTTCCGGGAGTTTTTGAAACTATTCCTTGAAATGTGAGATACTGGGTCTCCAATTAAGTGGTGGTGGGAAGGGGAGGCAGTGTTTGGGAAGAAAATAATAGGAAACCAGAACATCACTAGCCACCTGATAAGATGGTTACTCTGAACAAAATGCAAATTTCAAGAGGAAGCTTATAGAATTCATTTTTATGACTTACAGTCTGGGAAAAAATGGGGGGAAAATGACATTTTCCCAAAGGCAAAAATCATTAAGATTATGACTGTTCAATGGGATCAGTTCCAAGAAAGCTAATATGATTATTCCAGGAGCTGGGATTCTTAAGACATCCCCTCTTCACATTGAACTTTTGGTGCTTTGAACAGCAAAACATTCATAGTTTTAGCCAAATAGGTTACTTTGGGGCCATCATTCAGCCTGCTCTGTCAAGCATAGAATGAGATAACACATATTTTACTTCATCCCCTCTCTCTATGTATATTTACTCATGTTACCTGTGTGCTAATAAATTATGCATATTATAAAATATAGAGAGAAATATAAATTATAAAGAGATCAGGTAAAGAGAAAAAACTATTTTAAATATCTTGCTAATGATAATGTCATTAAAACTGATCTCAAGGCACAATATACATTCCTTAAGGAGAAATTTAACATATGAGTGTTAAAGAATGTAAGTCCATTCTTCAAGCAGTCTTTATGATAATTCATTTTATTGGCCTGGTTGCTGTCAATTTTTATTAGTTCATCATTTATTTTAACTGTAATGTGGCTAACAAATATCTCCTCCTAAGAATAAAAAGAACTGTCAACTTCTGACATTCTTTGTTTGGATTTCCCTTTTAATTATCCTAATTTTTTATAAAAATTTAAAAACAGATCCAACTTGATGAAAGCTTAGTTAAAACTAGATAGTGTTGGGATCCCTGGGTGGCGCAGCGGTTTGGCGCCTGCCTTTGGCCCAGGGCGCGATCCTGGAGACCCGGGATCGAATCCCACGTCGGGCTCCTGGTGCATGGAGCCTGCTTCTCCCTCTGCCTGTGTCTCTGCCTCTCTCTCTCTCTCTCTATGTGACTATCATAAATAAATAAAATAAAAAAAAATCTTTATTAAAAAAAAAAAAAAAAAAACTAGATAGTGTAGGGGATCCCTAGGTGGCTCAGCAGTTTGGCGCCTGCCTTTGGCCCAGGGTGCGATCCTGGAGTCCCGGGATCGAGTCCCACGTCAGGCTTCCTGCCTGGAGCCTGCTTCTCCCTCTGCCTGTATCGCTGCTCTGCCTCTCTCTCTCTCTCTCTCTCTCTCAATGTCTATCGTGAATAAATAAATAAAATCTTTTAAAAAATATTAAAAAAACTAGATAATGTAATCCATAAATCCAGTTAACCAGGCACACATTAACTGTGATATGTTGAAAGCAATTGAACAAGTGAAGGTGCCATAATCAATCTTTCTAGGCTGTAGAACTCTTTTGTCTGAAATATACAGTAAAGGAGAGGATCAGCATCAAGCATATATAAAATACTGCTAAGAATACAATTCTTAACATTTCTGATAACAAACAGAAATAAAATTTCAAATGTTTTCTTTCCACTGTCCAATAGAATACCTAATAGTCCCACTTTAGAGATTAACATTTAAACACATAGCTCAAATGTTATCTTTCCCAGAAGGTCTTTCCAGTTGCCTAAAGCAATAAATACATATTTAGTCCCTCTGAACATTTCTGCCATCTTACAGTACCTCTCTTGAGATTGTCATCCCTTCCTGCCTTAGAGTTATGTATATGCATGTCTTAGCTCTAGAACTAGAGACTTAAGCTTTTTGGGGAATTGACAATTCATACTTAAGTTTCTCAGAACATCTGGAGGCAAGGAAAGCAGTAGGGAGATAAACAAGAACTTACATATAGTTCTTTCACAAATAAATGTTTCAAGAGATAAGTTAATCAATTCCCTTATCCCAGGTGCAAAGAAAAGAATACAGGACCATGAAGTTTATTTTGTACTCTTTTCTCTATTAGGTATACCAAACAATAGATTACCAGAAGGAATGAAAGAGAAGAACTAGAAATAAGAGTATATTTATTTTAAAGGTTCAAAATAAATGTCACATTCATAACAGATAATCACCTTTAAGCATCTGAAAGGATGAAATGAATGATTATCTTGAGACACTATTTTATTTAAAAATTTTTAAAGATGGGCCTTCAACATATACTCAGGTATAATACATCTTCCTTCTCCTTTTATAAATAAGTTCTAAATAGAAAGTATAAATGACCATAAGAATGTGTTTTTATTATTCCTCACTTATTGGATATGAGAGAAAGAAGCATTAATTTAAAGAAACTAAAAACAGTTTATTCTTGTAAAAGGACAGATGCTATAGTAAAGACAACAGGAATATTTTTAGGTGTTATTTAGAGCAGCAAAGAACTAAAGGTGAAAGGCGAATTCAAATTGAAAACCAGAAAACATTACAAATAAGAAAAAAAATTCCAAGGAACAAAAGGATAACTTATTTTTAAACATAGATGCTATTTCTAGAAACATGACAAGTACTTGAAAGGCTGGGGATTGTAGGTTCTGCTCTGTCTTCTGAGAGTTGAGCTTGGGCATCCTTTATAGTTTTGTACATATTCAGATAGCTCCTGAGGATCACCAAATGAGAGTAATGATTTCATTTTCTTTTCAAAGGTTATCTTCCCATCATTAAGCCATGCACATGATAACTAACTGTGGGGAAGTTGTGTCAGGCCAGACTGGTACAACTGCAGAGCTTTCTTCTAGGCCAAAAGTGAAGGGCAATCAAATCATTTGTACTGTAGCTTATAAGTAAGGATTCTGAAGACTGTACCCCACTACTAGATGGGGTCTTCCTGCCATAGTCTGGCTCTTGGAATCAAAGTTCCATATCAACCACATGAGAAGAGATTCTTAGTAAGCATATACTTTTATTCTTGCTGCAGCTTTTATTTTAATAATGAGCAAGTACATGATACATTGTGTCTGGCAATGGGACTTACCCATTTCCATGGAATGACACTTTATCTTGGCTAATCTCGTGTTAGATTGAAACCCACATCTTTACCTCATCTCTGACCTCACATAGCCTATTTCTTGGAACTGGATGAAGCGCTAGTTTAGAGATTTTAGCTTACCTGATCACCATGGGTACTACTCTCAAATTCCCATCAGATATAATTATTTTCTTTCTCGTTCCACTCCCTCTTCTCTACTTCCCTTCTGGTCATATCCCCTCTGCTCATTCTCACCTTGTATGTTTCCTCTTCTTTTTCTCCCTCTCTTATTGTTGGTTTCTCTTTCATTCTTTGCCTCTTCCCTTTCACTTCTTTCCCCCTTTCTGCTGCTAGCTAAAACTGGAGATGCTTGTTAGTCTTACTTGTGGATTAAACAGATTATTGACCCTTGGTTTCATGGATGTTTTAATGTTACCCATAATAATAAGTTACAACTGTATGATATTTTACAAACTAAAAAGCACTTTCCTACAGATTATTGATTTTAATATGTATTAAATATTATGATTTTGATATACTAACAAATGTGTGGTATAAGAATGGCAGATTATCAGTCCCGATTGCAGAAGAAAATACTGATGCTTCATGTAAGCTAATGGCCCAATCAACATTACACATTTACACAAAACAGGACTCAGTCAAACCTAGAACTTTTAATTTTTGCCCTATGCTTACAATACCCAGGTTGCCAGTTCCTTTTCTTCCCTTTGAGTTCCAAAACAAACACAGCCTATCTTTCTCCTGTCTTCAAGCATGAAAGAGTCCAGTTTTTAGGATCCTTCTTCAAGAAAACCAATTTTACTGCCAAGAAGGGGGCTAATTAACTTATTTATTTAACAGATAACTATTGATTATTGGTTATGTGTGAGGTGCTTTGCTAAGCAATATGATGGAATGAAACATGAAGAAGGCACGATCCCTATTCTCTGTAACATAAAATGACTGGATGGAAATGTCACTCCAATGGAAAGACCATTTGGACAAAGAATGTCTTCCCTATTTTATCATAAGCTGTTAGATGCAAAAGTAGAAAAGTAGTAGTTCATTCAGCCATCTATCCATATGAATTTATTCATTAAAAATAATTTCTGAATTTTAACTACGGACCATGGTTTTTCCTAGGCATTTATATCTTTGAAGTTTGAAAACTGTAGGGAATACAGTAAAATTGAGAGGCAGATAAACATGTAAATAATAATACAGTTTCAGATGTTAATAATACCAAGATGAAAATGAAACTGAGTGATAGGATACAATACTCGATTGGGACAGAGAATATTAATTGAAGGAGAAAATAATTAAGATGTGTACCAAGATTGAAATTGACCAGAGAAACCATATAATAATAGTTGAATATGAATAAGCAAAAAAATATAGGTTTTACATCTCAGAGTCCAGCTGAAGTTGTGAAAGTGATTCACAGAGTATTTCCAAAGGAACTAGTTCCTTTCTCAACTAAGTACTATAAACCATACATAGTGATATTAAAGGATAAAGTAAGTAAAATGAGACGAGTGAAAAATAGCTAATCAGAGTAGACATGAATCATGATACTTTATAATCGCAAATGCCTGTGAACTATACAATTACAGAAACTGATAGTTGAACAGGAACTTGATGGCCAATTAGTCTAGGTTCTCTCAACTGTGGAAATAATTTCTCCATGACTAATAGTTCTCTAATTTCTGATGGCATATTTTTGCACTAGGGGCTTATAACTCCATGGGATAGATTTTTTTTTGTTAGATTGACAGATTTAACTGCTAACTATCTTTTTTAAATTGAACAAAGATCTGAATTCCTCACAGTGGTTCTAGCTCTGCCCTCTGGAGGAATGCAGAAAGCACTTCCTATGAGAATGAAGGGTTAGATTCAGGTATCTGGCATGTTTGTTAAGACATCATTGTATTTTCTGAAAAATACATTCTAGAATACTGAGGAAGAAAAAGGACATTTAAGAAAATTAACACAATGAACAAGCAAAGAAGAGGAAGAAGGAAAAAAACCTTTCTTTATATGAAAGTGGCAACTAATAAACTTGCTTCATTAGATCCCAACAAGAGAGGAAGAAAAGAGATAAGGAGAAAACACCGGATGCTACAGTCAAGATTTAGGCAGATCTGGGAAAGATCATATGATCCAGACTTCTTATGGAAATTCACCTGCTGTACAAAGAGAAGACAACATAAAAGGTTGAGAGGACAATCTGAACCCTCTCAGCTAATCTCAGCAACAAGCAGCAGTTAATAGAGGGAGAAATTTTGAAAGACTTAAGGCCAAGTTTCTATGAAGAAGTAAGGTGACAGAATTGATGCCTCACAAAATAGGCTGTGGAAGTCTGTGTAGCTTCATACAAGGGCAGCGAGAGAGGAAGAGAAAAGAAGGAGGGAGAGAAACACTACTTTTTGGGTCAACCTTCAGTGTGAACTAAATTCACAGTAAGATGATATTTCAGCTTCAACACAGAACTAGGTGTTTTAGCATCTAACCATGATTAAGAATAAAAATAAGTCAGTTAATAAATAGAATTAGGTATATATTTCAGGGTCATAATCAATGTTGAGACATTCACCATGGTTAATTTGCCATTACCTGAAAAATATACGTATAACTCAGTTCTTCGTAAAACGAAGTCTTGTCTCCCTACAGACAACTTTCAGGCTGGTATTCTTGTGTGGAATCCATAACATTGCCCCCTTGGGTCTTTATTTCAAGCACTATTCTTGGAGCTCCTACTACTCCATTATAACGGATTTCTGTCAAAACTGATGCTCTTACCAGTAGGAACTAGATGCTAATGCCAATTTGCTGCTTTTTGGGAGGTGGAGTGAAGAAGCTAGCACTTATAAATGGTTACTACTTCCTTAAAACGAGTTAGTGCATTTGGAAGTACTTTGTGTACTTCAAATTCCTATAGATATCTATGAATGCTGTTAATACCTGCATATAATGTTGGGACTTCTTGAGGCAAATACTTAATAATCTGGTATAGTTAGCTAGTAGACATTTCCTTAAATTGATACTTGCCTAATTAGATATCATATAAATGTGCATAAGATACGTTCCATATTTGGAGTTGTATTGAGAAAAGTAAGCACATTTATATAATAAAATAGCTCCTCAACTCAGATCATAATGTTGGTTTTTTTTTTTTTTTGGTTTTATACATGCATTTATTTCTTTGATAATACACATAGATTATTTATTAAATTTATTTAAATAAAAAATATTTCTTTACACATGCTATTTGTCTATACTACTTTCATGGAATATGGTCCTAGAGGGAAGAAAATATATTAGTTGCAATAGTTTAGTACATTATAGAAACCATTGTATGGAGTGAACCAGTGTTCAACAAATGAATAAATCTTTGTCAAAAACTATACATCTGTGAATGACTTATGTATGTATCAATTAAAATTACATGTACTAGTTCTCAACTATCATAATTTTCAAAATAATTTATCCCAAATTTACTTAACTATACACATACATCCATATACATATATACATGTACATACATATATACATATATAAATGCAAACAGGCACATATCACATAATTAATGTATTTTTAACTGAAAATTTCACATATTTGTGCAATAGGCTTTGATTTCAGAGACCTTTTAATCATTTAAAATAAAAGCATTTTTCTATTGAGCAGAATCATTTTAGCAATTGAGTCTTAGTAAAACAAATAGAGTAATGAAATTTAATTTAGGCATCACATTGTAGAGGAATATGACCAAAAGATTTAAATTTACATTTTGGTTTAGCTGTGTTTCTAGAACATCTGTTATGCTATTACGACAGGTGTTTATTAATATGGATGTCTAATCAAATCTCTTGGTTGCTAATAGCTTGGCAGTTCAACATCTAAATATTGTCAAAATCCTTGATTATACGTTGAAAACTGTGGATAATTGATTCAAGGCTGTTTCCCTTGACTAGATTAAAAAATTAAAATCTGCTCTGTGCACTTTCCTTTAGAATCTCATTTTTTTTGAGATTTCTAAAATGTTTCAGTAATGAGAACTCATAAAGGAATAAAAGACTTCTAGAAGCCAAGATGTGTCTTGATTCAAATTTCTTTGGGCCCTTTATTTTAAAAATACAATTTTTTTTTTTTTAATGTCCTGGGCTGGGAGTGAATTCATAGAGGATCAGTAACAAAATAATACAATTTATATAAGTAAATAAATACACACACACAGAAAGGCCTACAGAAAACCCTTCTGGTACATGCAAGCTCAGATTTTAGAATTAAATTTTCTTAAAATTATTTAATAAGTTCTGAGTAGTAGAAGTCAACAAGAAGCAATTTGGTAGCCCTCAGTAATTTTGTTGAGTAACTTTAATGGATGGCATTTACATCTCAGACCCTGAGCTGGAATTTCCTTTTAAATATATGAGAGCATGACACACATCTCAAGAAAATTTCTGTGGTAATAGTTTTAAATGGAAATATTTGAAGGTCTGAAACTTAATAATTATAGATTCTGAAAGTATAGAATTTATTTCTTTCTGGCACATTTTACTTCTCTCATTTCTATGAAGATGTTTGCCTTTTTATCTATAATGGTTGAATATGTGTTTTGAGTCTAGTATCAGCACTGTCCAATAGAACTTTCTGCAATAATGGACATGTTCTCTATGCTATCCAGCATGGTAACTTAGAAACATGTAGCTATTGAGCATTTGAAATATCTCTAGTATAAATAAAACCTTGAATTTTTAACTATATCAGTTTTAATTAAATTATACTTATTTAAATAGCCACGTATGTCTAGGGGCTACTGTATGGGATGGCACAATGTCTAAATCATATAATATCACTATGATTTAATAAAATTTGCTCATTGGAGTTCAGAATAATGATAAATTACATAGATATTTGTGCTAAAATTTCTTGATTTTTATTAATCTAGCAAAAGGAAAATAATATCAGCATCTAATAACCTCGTCATCTTTCTAGACATCATTTGCAGTGGTAGAAATGAAGCCACAATAGCAATGAACATATTTTCATTAGGGTGTGATTATACTCACAATTTTTTCCACATAACCTAGATCAGGACAAGCTTTTATTTGGCATAAAAGCCAAAGTCAGCCTTCCACCAGATTTTATAAAAACAACTTTATTAAAACAGCCAGACCCATCCATTTATGTATAGTCTAAGAGTATTTGAGTCCTACAGTGGCAAAACTGAATAATTAGGACTAAGACATGTAGCCTGCAGAGCCTAAAATATTTACTATCTGACCCTTTATGGAAAAAGTTTGCCAACCCCCCAATGTAGATGAATGGTCATGCAATATATGTTAGTATAAAAGTTCTCTTATGGGGGAATGCCTGGGTAGCTCAACAGTTGAGCATCTGCCTTGAGTCATGATCCTGGAGTCCTAGGATGGAGTCCCACATCAGGCTTCCTGCATGGAGCCTGCTTTTCCCTTTGCCCATGTCTCTGCCTCTCTCTCTGTGTGTCTCTCATGAATAAATAAATAAAATCTTAAAAAAAAAGTGCTCTTATGGAGAAATACACTTTTCTCAGTCCATTCACCATATATAAGATATAACAGATAATATCTATTATGTTAACATGTAATTCATTATACATAATAAAATCTATATAGCTATATATAAATGTATGTATGTGTGTTTATATAATTAAATATTCAACAAATAAAACTGTTTTCAGCCAATTCTGTGGCAAATTTGATGCGCAATAATTTATAACATCTGTTTTCTAATTTAAGTAAAAGGGATGAACTAACATATCTGTGTCTGGAATCTTGGTGATCAGATGATATTTGAGCTAGAATGGAATATAAAAGTGTATCCCAAGCTAATTTTTAAAGATAATTATCTCAGAAATTGTGAGATGTCTAAGGACACCCAAAGATAATAATCAGCTACTCAATATTTCGTTGTTGAAACACATCTATTGAAATCTCCACTCGGGCAGCCCAGGTGGCTCAGTGGTTTAATGCCACCTTCGGCCCTGGAGACCCAGGATCGAGTCCCACATCAAGCTCCCTGCATGGAGCGTGCTTCTCCCTCTACCTGTGTCTCTGCCTCTCTCTTTCTGTGTCTCTCATGAATAAATAAAAAAAGAAATCTCCACCCAGTCAGGTCTATGTACACTGCAGAATTCAGAAACATAATACCTTCGGAGTTCTAGATACAGCCATGGAGGGAAAACCTGTGAGCTGTCACTGTGGCTATTCTAGATAACATATGCCCTCATCTCAACCCAACAGGGAGAACAGACTTCAAACTAGATTCCTATCTTGGTTCTCTAGCGTGTATATTCCATACCATCAACTGATACTAGGACAGAGAGGAAAATGGCACGTACAGAGGAACATTTATGTTCTATCTATAGAAACATTTATGTTTCTATCTTAATGATAGAAAGAACAAATAACCTATATATCCCAGAAGATACACTCTAACTGCTTAATTCCAGCACTTAGAATATAGTCTTTATTTTACTCATGGTAATTTTGAGTTGTTATGAAGACTTACTCCAAGATAGAAATAACCTCATTGGATTACATTACAATGTCTAAAATAGAAGTCTAATTTCATTGGGATTTGTTTAAAGAATTGCATTCATAGCTAATAGAAATCCTTACATTAAAATTTACTTTCTGACCTCAGTAGAATATATACTTACTTTTCTATCTTTATATGAGAAATGTATCTTAAAACAGATATGTTTCTTCTCAAAAATAACCTGAAGTATTTGTCTGGTGTAAGTTTCCAGGTAAAATATAACGTCATTATTTTCATAAGGAACTTTCATTAAACCACCTTCTAAGGGATCCCTGGGTGGCTCAGCGGTTTAGTGCCTGCCTTCAGCCCAGGGCGTGATCCTGGATTACTAGGATTGAGTCCCACATCAGGCTTCCTGCATGGAGCCTGATTCTCTCTCTGCCTGTGTCTCTGCTTCTCTCTCTCTCTCTCTCATGAAAAAATAAATAAAATATTAAAAAAATATATAAACCACCTTCTAGGTTTCTGAAATGTTTCAAATAAAATAGTTATAATTCTGATTAAGGTATAATGACAGAAATACATGTTTCAAACTCTACATTGGTAGAGTCTTTCACTTTTATCAAAGTAGTCCTCACTGGATGCTTAAATAAAAACTAGTATCTCAGCTTAGGTCTTTTTTTCTCTCTTCTTTCAGTTTAACAGTATAAATATTGGGTTTATAATAATATATAAATATATTGGGTATATAATTAAAGTGTTCAATACAATCTGAGCTTTATAGATGCTTACACCACATTTCATTTTTCAGCAATGTATATGGATTTAGACTTTTGAATAGTTTGTGGAATGCAGGGGTACTCAAAAAAGAACCAATCCGTCATTTCAATCGCATTACATTGTACAACCAAGAGTATTTATAATATGCTTCTTGCACTTTACTGAACCACTGTTCTTACACCAGTGTGATGCCTTATTTGTCCCCTGAAATCAGTTAGGTGGGGTTAAAGATGACAAAAACAACAAACTTGACTCCATGTTTTATTATTCCAAAGTTAGCTGTGACCAGAGCAGCCAATGGAGAGGTTCCAAGTTAAACTCTGAATAGTAAGTACTATAAGTAGCAAGACTTACACATTACCTCTGGCATTTCTGTTGGAAGAGGCAACTAAAGCTCTCCATTAATTCTTCAGATCACTTATATCACCAACTGAAAAATTACGGAATTTTATTTGAATCACAAGAAAGCAAAATTACTGCAGGTAGTTCCATAGCCCTGAAAATTTGGCCAACTTACACCATGATGGTGAGGTAGTAAATAAGGGCTAATGAACCAGTGAACTAAAGAACCAGTGGCTAAAGAACCTCTGAACTTTTTGGGTGTGAATAGGCACATAAATAGGAGGCAGTGGGAGCATACTAAATATCCCTTCATTATGGTACCAAAAAGAATAAATATTAACTGACAAGATGCTACACATCACATCTCTGGTTTGACAACAACAAAAAAATGGGTTTTGTTTGTGGTGACAATTCAGAATGACATATTTATAAATATAGGTATACCTTGAGATATTGCAAGATTGCTTTCAGACCACCACAACAGAACGCATATAGCAATAAAGGGAGAAAAATGATTTTTTTGGTTTTCCAGTGGATATAAAAGTTATGTTTACACTATACTGTAGTCTATTAAATGTGTAATAATGTCTAAAAAATGTATGTACCCTAAAATATTTTATTGCTAGTGAGTGTTACCCATCATCTGAACTTTCAGTGTGGCATAATTTTTTTGCTGGTGTAGGGTTTGCCTCTGTTGATATCTGCTGACTGATCAGGGTGGTGGTTGCTGAGGGCTGGAATGACGGGCAAATTCTTTTTTTTTTCTTTTTTCTTTCTTTCTTTCTTTTTCTTTCTGTCTTTCTTTCATTTTTAGAGAGAGACAGAAAGAGAGAGTGGGGGGCAGGGCAGAGAGAGAGGGAGAAAATCATAAGCAGGCTCCATCCCCAGCACAGAGCCCCAAACAGGGCTTGATCTCATGATCCAAAGATCATCACTTGAGTGGAAATCAAGAGTCAAGTGCATAACTGACTGAACCACCCAGCACCCAAGAAATTTCTTAAAATAATGAACTTACCTCATCAACTGACTCTTCCTTTCACAAACAATTTATCTATAGCAAGGAATGCTGTTTAATAGCATTTTACTCACAGTAGAACTTTTCAAAATTGGAGTCAATTCTCTCACATTCCGCTACTGCTTTATAAACTAAGTTTATGTAATATTCCAAATACTTCTTATTTCAACCATCTTCACAGCATCTTCACCAAGAGTAGATCCCAGTTAAGAAACCACTTTTAAACCACTTTCTTTGCTCATCCACTGGAAGCAACTCATCCTTTCAAAGTGTTATCATTAGACTTTAACAATGGAGTCCTGGGATGCCTGGATGGCTCTGCAGTTAAGCTCTGCTTTCAGCTTAGGGTGTGATCCTGGAATTCTAGGGATCTAGTAGCACATCAGGCTCCCTGATGGGGAGCCTGCTTCTCCCTCTGTCTATGTCTCTGCCTCTCTCTGTGTGTGCCTCTCATGAATAAATAAATATTTTAAAAAATGGAGTCCCATATTCAGGCTCCATTTCTAATTCTAGTTCTCTTCCTGTTGCTCCAACAAATGAAGTTACTTTCTCCACTGAGGTCTTGAAGCCCTTCAAAGTCATCCATAAGTGTTGGAATCCACTTCTTTTCTTTCAAATCTCTTTTGATGCTAATATTTTTTTATCTCTTTCCATGAATCATGAATGTTCTTACTAGCACCTAGAATGGTCAATTCTTTTTAGAAGGTTTTCCATTTACTTGCCCAAGAACTATCAGAAGAATCACTATCTATGACAGCTGTAGGAGTACAAAATAATTCTAAAATAATAAGATTTGAAATTCCGAATTACTCTTTGATCCATGAACTGCAAATGGATGTTGTATTAGCAGGCAGGAACACAATATTAATCTTACTGCACATCTTCTTCAGAATGCTTGGGTGTCCAGGTGCATTGTCAATGAATTGTAATATTTTGAAAGGAATCTTTTTTTTTTTTTCCTGAGCAGAGGTCTCAACACTGGGCTTAAAATATGAGGTAAACAGATATGCCCTCATCCATGCTTTATTGTTTATAGAACATAGGCAGCACAGATTTAGCAAAATTCTTAAAGGCTGTAGGACTTTTGGAATGGTAAATGAATACTGGCTTCAACTTAAACTCACCAGATACATTAATCCCTAACAAGAAAGTCAGCCTGTCCTTTGAAGCTTTGAGTCACACAGATTTCTCTTACTATGAAGGTTCTAGATGGCATATTTTTCCAATAGAAGGCTGTTTCATCTACAACGAAAACCTATTGTTAGTGTAGCCATTTTTATTTATTATTTTAGCTTTATCCAGAAGATAACTTTGTGCAGCTTCTACATCAGCACTTGCTACTTCCTTCACCTTGCACTTTTATGTTATGGAGATGGCTTGTTTCCTTAAATCTCATGAACACCTCTACTAGCTTCAAACTTTTCTTCCTCAGCTTCCTCACCTCTCTCAGCCTTCATGGAATTAAAGAGAGTTAGGATCTTGCTCTAGATTAGGCTTTGGTTTAAGGAAATGTAGTGGCTGGGTTGATCTTCTACCCAAACCACTAAAACTTTCTCTGCACTACCAATAAAGCTGTTTTGCTTTCTTATCATTCATGTGTTCACTAGTGCAGCACTTTTAATTTCCTTCATGAACTTGTCCTTTGCATTCACTATTTAGCTAAGTGTTCAGCCTTCAACATGGCTTCCTCACTTAAGATTAATTATTTCTAGCTTTTGATTAAAAGTAAGAAATGTTTGACTCTTCCTTTCACTTACAAGTGTACATACTCAGAGGCTATTGCAGGGTTATTGGTTGACCTAATTTTGAAACTGTTGTTTCTCAGGGAATAAGAAGAGGGAGAGAGATAGGAGAATGACCAATGAAGTGGTCAGAACACACACTTATCCTTTAAGTCTGTTGTCTTACACGGGAACAGTTCCTACACCCCAAAACAATTACCAGAATAACATAAAATATCACTGACCACAGATAACCATAACAAATATAATAATAATTTAAAAGTTTGAAATAATAAAGAAGATGTGATATCATCTCTATCTATCTATCATTTATCTATCTATCTATCTATCTATCTATCTATCTATCTATCTATCTCAGGCATCAAAAAGAATGAAATCTTGCCATTTGTAATGATATGGATGGAGCTAGAGTGTATTATGCTAAGCTAAATAAGTCAGTCAGAGAAAGACAAATACCATATGATTTCACCCACATATGGAATTTAAGAAACAAAACAGATGAACATAGGAGAAGGGGAGGAAAAAAAAAGAGAGGGAAGCAAACCATAAGAGACTCTTAATTACAGAAAACAAACTAAGGATTGATGGAAGTAGGTTGGTAGGGGAGGGGCAAGATGGGTGATGGGCATGGAGGGAACTTGTCTACATGTGCACTGGATGTTATAGGTAAGTGATGAATCACTGAATTCTACACCTAAAACCAATTTTACCATTTATGTTAACTGACTAGAATTTAATTAAAAATTTGAAAGAAAAAAAAAGTTTGAAATGTTATGAGGATTACCAAAATGATACACAGAGACAAAAAGTGAGAAAATGTTGGAAAAATGGCTCCAATGGACTTGCTGAATGTAGGGTTGCCACACACCTTTGGCACATAAAACAACAACAACAACAACAACAACAACAACAACACATATATCTGCAAAGCACAATTAATGAAGTGCAATAAAATGAGGCATGCCTGTATTTGGATTAGAGTTTATTAATGAGCTGTTCCAAACTAATTCTCTGAACAATTCATTTTCTTTCAGAGATGTACATGAATTATATCTTATGTGGTCTTGCTTATCTTTATAGAATATGTATAATCATGATTAGGTATATGAAAGCACATGGTCTTAGGACATACAATATCTTGTGTCATCTTAGTTCCTGACCACAAAAAGGATGATCTATCCTACAGAGACCTTTTCAACTTCATTTCAGAAATAAGTGCAATGTCACCCAATATCTGTCATATTATAAAACAAATTACCAAAAATACATACACCCATGATCATGGGGCACAAATGTTTATCAAATTCTGTATTGGGAGATAAAAACAATTAAAACACGTATACACACATTTGTAATAGTTTACAAAGAATGAGTGCTGAAGTGTTCACTATATAAAATAGCCTATTCTCAATCAGCTTAAATATTTTTATTCACTGCTTTTTAGTTCTGTGTTATTTAATAAAGCCCTTTACTACTTAATTAACTTGTTTTTGGAGGTTGCACACAACCATCACATGTAAGCATAGCTATTGTCCAGGTGAACAAGGTGGAAACTTTCCATTTTTTTCTAATATATCTTCAGTATTGTTTTGAAAGAAAATAATCAGTCACCCACAGATGAACATTCAGATTGCTTAATGAGCACAATTATTACATCTATTTTACCAAAGTCATTCTTTATGAGTGCCCATAACTCATGTAGAACAATTATATTGCACTATGCTTTACTTATTACATAACACTTCTGTTTTGTGTGAAATGTCACATTAAATCTAAAACTCTGAAGTGCAATGGCCTTCAGAGAGATATCAACCATTTCTCAAATCATTCACCTTAGAAGAGATACTGAATTTTTAAAAAACAGGCATTATCCTCCCTCCCTATCTGTAAAAGGAAAAGATTGGACAAGATAATTTTATAGGAACTTCCAGCTCTCAGATCTTATAATTTTATGCTTTTTTATCTTTCAATAAATAATTCTTCAAATTAAATAGACTACATCTTTGGTTTAAAACTTAAAAAAGTATATTTTATAGTATATTTTAGTATAATTTTAGTATGTTTTGATATATTTGTAGCATATTTTACATATTGAATATTTTGTATAGATTTTTATAAAATGATGAAACATTTTGTAGGCAAATCATATTTATACTTAGAGTGAGAAATATTTATTCTCTATATTGTTATAAAGCAAATGTGTTTTCACTTTCAGCTATCTGAAACCAGTTAGGAAGACAGCCACACAGATGATCGACCATATGGCATTAATAAATGTATAACAAGACAGACATGAAACACTTTATATTTTAACCAAACTGCTAAACTAACTCATGAAAATGTCATATATTACCTATTTAGTTGAGAGTTTTATTGTGGAGAAATTGTGTCATAGTTAACTATTAACATAGGACCAACCATTCTATTTTATGATTACTTCTCAAATGAATTAAAGAAGATGGATTATCTTTCAACCACATTCAATTACAGCTCCATGCAATTATATATATATGGGAATATATAAATATGTGCAATCATATTAAATGACTCAGTCAGCTCTAGCATTTACACAGAGTGTACAATGGGGCATAAAGTCACTATAAGTAATTTTTAGGTATGTCAGTAATTTTCAAACTATCTCCACTGAGGTATCTAAGTGTCCAAAGTTATGATGAATGTGAGGAACCAAAAAGGATACCAAATTGGAAGACTTCACCCCTCTCACTCAGTATCCCCTAGTTCATCTCCTTTGGCTTGTATTTGTATGCTGTAGTTATATCTATGGTTTTGATCTTTAAAAAGATGTGTTAGAAAAATTTTAAAATTCTGTTAGAGAACACTTTAATATTACTATAAGACCTTCTAAATAAACACAGGACCATAGGGGGAAAAAAAGCCAAGGAGAAATGGACATTTGAGGAAAAGAAACAGGCTTAGTAAATACATTTAAGAATTTGTCAGTATAATTTAAATATCTATATCTCCCACATCTGTAAAATTAATTAGGTGAAATAGAAGTGTTGATTTTTTTGTTACAAGTCTGCCTGGAAATGGAAATATCTTTGCATAATTAGTCCATTAGTCCTTTCGTGTTTCCTCCATTTTCCTCCTGCAATATTGTAATAAATACTCTATTATATCCACTATACATCTGAAAGCAACTTATTGTCCTCAGAGGAATTACAATGAACTACCCAATCCTAGTGGATTTTCAAGCATTCAAAACTTAATAAAGACAAGACATTTACTTCAAAACTGTTCTTTCCTCCATTGCAAAATACTCAGCAGCAAAGTAGTTGAATATGACTTTATATGATTTCCATTGTTAATGGAAATGTCAAATTAAACCAAAACAAACAACTACAACTTTTATTTGAAAGCTTGGAAAGAACGACATAATCTGCATACATCTATTCCAGAAAGCTGAATGCAAAATTGCAGGAATGGAGATTTGGGCTAGAAGAAAATGGAGGAAGGTTTGGCCAAATGGAAAGGAGGAAGGGACTGGCACATTAGTTATTGGGTTGTTCTGGGAAAAGGCATCTAATTGGACCAGAACAGAGAATTTCCATAGCAGAGTATCAGACAAAAATAGGAGAGTAGGTAAGGACCAGACTCAGAAAACCCATAATGCTGACATGTTTAGGACATCTTTAGTCTTGATACTACTCTTTAACTCAAACTGAACATGTCTTCAGAGGAGAGAATCTGTGGGAAAAAATTAAGCAGCATTAATTTCTCTTCCACTGGAGACAGTAAACTCTCTGATGCTCAAAGAACTGGCTGCAAGGATGATGTGCCAGTAGACAGGTTCTTTTCTATGTTCTCGGGAGAATGACCCTTAAGCCTGAACACTTCATGATGATCTGCATTTTACTTATGGTTGGTTCCTTACTCCTTGACTCTGATCACCAACAGCTAATAAATGTTTCCTTTCTCTGTCCATTCAATCTTCACTTTCTTACATATTTTTATATATGTGATCTTTCTATTTGTCATGGATATTACTTAAAGACTGTCTACAGATTTTTTTACATATCCTCAAATACCAAACATAAGGATTGTGAATACTCAGTCAATAATTAGTCTGATTATATCAAACTTATTGAAAGAATTTAAGAAGCTGAATTGATCTGCTCTCCTGGTAATGATGGAAACTCAGTGTTACCAAGACAAAATGTGACTTAATTTATCATTAGAGGATTGCCAAACTGGAGGGAATTGCATCAATTATCTACAGGCATTTGTGTTTGACATTATTCTGTGCAATTTAAAATGTGAACAACTGCTTTAGTAGTCATAATAGTACTTCGCAAAGAATTTACATTAAAACTAACTGGAGGTATTTGTAAATAGCAGTATGTTGAAAGCAAGCAGTGAACTTTGGCAGAAGTTCTTACTCACTGATTCATTCATATTTGTGTTATTTATAAGATGCTAATTGAATTATACTCTAGAAGAGTCTCTAAATATGGTGCTGCACAAAAGCTCTAATTTTGTGAAGACTAAACACAAATATTCATAGAGCTGTCAAATTGTGAAGATTCTATATTTGATAAACTACAATATTAATGGACAAAATTAAGAAAGAAAAATAAAGTAATACTAAATAAAACTAAGTTATTTTTTAGTTTGACTGAAAGAATATGTCAACTGAAGTATTTATTTTTCAAAATAATCTAGAGATTCTATATACAGTGTCATTGCTATGTTTTCTGTCAGATGATGTCTTTTGTAAAGGTATGGATTGAAGGAGTTGGGTGGCTTACTTGGTTAAGCATCCAACTCTTGATTTTGGCCTAGGTCATGATCTCAGGGTGGTGAGATTGAGTCGCATTGGGCTCTGTGCTCAGTAGGAAGTATGCTTCTCTCCCTCTCTCTCCCTTTCCCTCTGCCCCTCCCCCCACCTATGCTCATTGGCATGTGCTCTCTTTCTCTAAAATAAATAAATAAATCTTTAAAAATTAAAGGTTCGGAGTGAATTTTTAACCTTAAACTTCCTTGGCCCAGCTAATGACATGTTCAATCTTCATCTGCTAGGTTCTTCTCACTTTCATACAATCCCCCCAACACACACACAGAAATAAATAGTAGTAGCTTTGAACAAAAGTCACATTCAAAAATGAATAATGTATGCAATTATCCTCAACCAATGTGTATAGTACAAGGTTGAGGAGGATTCGCATTTGCTTTGATGAAAGACAGTTCTACTCATGATTCCCTTCATTTTTCTCAGTATTAACATTTGCCAAAAAAAAAGTACTCATTGCTCCATGACCTGAGATGCATTAAAGATTACATGCCAATAATTACTTTAGAGAGAAAGAAAAAAGAGGACTGTGCTTGTCCTACATAAACCTGCCTTAACAAAGCTATGGAACCCAGAGACAGGCACATGACATGATATTATACCACACACTCACACACACTCATATACACAGACACACCTCAAAACTAAGCAAACTTTTTTTTTAAGACTTTATTTATTTATTCATGAGAGACAAAGAGAGAGAGAGGCAGAGACATAGGCAGAGAGAGAAGCAGGCTCCATGCAGGGAGCCCGATGTGGGACTTGATCCTGGGACTCAAGGATCACACCCTGGGCTGAAGGCAGGCGCTAAACTGCTGAGCCACCCAGGCATCCAGCAAACTTCTTATTAAGGCACACAAAGTTATTTACCATCTGGGCTCCACATATCCAGCCATACTCTGCCTTACTTACCCATTTCTCACCACACACCTTTTACACTAACTATACGGACTCTTCTACCCTTACACACCTTTGTATTCTTATTTCCATACTTAGCTTTTCTGTCTCCTTAGCCTATAATCTCTTTCCTCACTTGTTTACCTAGTGAATTTTAATTCATCCTCTGGTGTCTAATGTTTAATTTTTACTCCTCTAAAAAAATATGGACATCCTCAAAATATTGAGTTACTCCCTCATTGTTCTCTCATAGCATATGGTACAAAACAATGATGTTAAACCATATCAGGCTATTTTTGTTGTTGTTTTGAATAATATAGTTAGTTGTTTCTTTGCTGTAATTTGCTATAATTCAAATTTGACCCTTAAAGCTTTGGTCAGATTAAGCATCTCTAGTACTTAGAACAGGCTTATCATGAATTAGGTGTCAATAAATATTTTAAGAAAGTCTTTGGCCAACCAGTTATTTCCATATTTACTTAAAATTCTAACCCAGTAAAACAATGCTGAAACAAATACTAAAAATGGTTTCCAGGAGCTGGTGGATTTACTATTCTTTTACATTTCAACAGAGGAAGCAGTCACAACTTTTCATTTAAAAATATTTTTAGCAAATAGAAAAAGCTTTAGAGCTTGGTAGTTCATCTGTTAGCATGCATATCTCATGAGTTTGAAGTGGTAAACAGAGGGCAATATTTGAAGTAGGATGTTGATTCATATTGACATCAGCCAGTTTTGACTTAGTCACCTGGCTTCTCCATTTCCAGTAATAAAAAACATGGAGGTGATGTATGTTCCTCTTTTATTACAGAAATACAGATATCAGTCAAATTAACTAAAGTATGCTCTCATACAATGTTACAACAAATTCTGCTTTAAAAATACCAGCTCAAATGTGTGCAGTGATGAAATGTTGCTTGAATAAATAGATCTGAGTTCTCCCTAGATATATTATCACATCGCTTCCTGAGCCATTTTCAGTCTCATTTTCTCACCCATAAAATGAGAAGATGGACTACAGGAATTTTCTGGCCTTTTCAATATTTGAAATACAATCCTTGATAAATAAGATCATTTATACAATGGCTGAATTGCTAAATCACTGTTGCAGTTCTTCAACAAGCCCTCTTTCAGAAAAAAATCACAGGTATTTATATAATCTGGAAAACCTGCAGACCCTCCATGTACCTAGCATCATGATGTTTTAACTAATACAGGTTTATGGTGACTATTCAAAAACACTCTTCTCACAAATGGATTAGAATTGGATTTCTTTTCAGTAGCACTATTTGATTTAGTAAGAACCAAAGGTATGTGCCTCCTCTAAAAACTGAGAAACTGATAGATAACAGGTTAAAAAAAAAAAGTAAAACTTTTCCCAGAGTCATTGAGATAGTTTCCCCAACTGATAAGTGGTATGAAAAAGCCCATGCTTTGGTGTACAGGCCTTTGAACAAAATGGCAGCACCTTCTGTAAAGATGGACTGTACCAATGTATGGTTCAGAAAGTCTACATATTACATTAGGCTTTTATTGACAAGTTGAAATAAAAAAACAATAATCAAACTCTATTTCCCAGGCAATGTACTAGGTCAACACTAAATTATTTGATAGTATGAACAATGGCCAAATTAAGAAGTGAAACACGTTTTCAGAGATGAGTAACAGATTGGGGACACTAAGTAAACACAAATTCTAAGGATGAAACTGATCTATGACTAGCCTGAGACAGACCAAGACAAGTTTCATGAATAAATAAAAGTAGCACAAGCGAAGGGACTTAAGAATCAGCATTATAGAGAGAGCAGATGACTGTGCCCTCTATATTCAGCACCTGGCTTGATAATATATCGCCCTCATGGCTTGAGGAAAAAGCTGGTTTTCCACAGATCACCATTTCTAAACCAGAGACCCCGGAATATTCCTGATGTTAACAGCATCATCTCTTATGTTTTAAATCTAGCAGTGACAACTGTGCATCTAGATGAATGCTTTGGTTAACAGTGATTAACTGATATCAGCTTCTTCAAGAAAACCTTTCATTTTAGAACAAAAATGCTGCCAATATCCATGATGTTACACAGTTTTTGATGGTCTGCTGTTACAAACAGCACACAGCTCAATATGGACTGGAGAAATTAACTCAGTTGAGTAAAGAACCGGGTTAATGAAGACAAGGTCACAGATTTTATCCCCACACAACTCAGTTAATTTGGCAGAGAAAAACCTCGCTGCCAAGCTCCAGCTGTTATTTCAGCAAGCCCAATTGTAAATGCATAGTGTGGGTCACAGTGGATCAAAACAACCCACCCATCCAGTCTCCTGGAAAACAATGCCAAACGCCCATGGTTCGAATTAGCAATTGTGTATTTTATTTAAATGGCGCTGTTTCTTTTTTTTTCAAGTGTTATTTAGCTCTGAATAATGATGGAAGATAAAAATTCAGGAAAATTTGTTTTACATCATTGAATGTTTTTGCGCATGATCTGTCGTTTTCACATCTGTGGTTTGTCCACCTGTAACAAAGGAATAATTCATACCTCCTGAGCAGCAGCATTCAACTTGCATCAGGCAGAAATGGTGATTTCCAAGGGTATAATTATGTAAAATGGAGTACATTTTCTGAGCCTCAGATTTAGAGGAGGATTTTCAGCAATGGAATATATCGAGCCACGATAATAACAGGCATTTTGCTACCTTAAGCATTATAAGTAGGAGACATTGTGTTTCATAAAAGAATTTTGATTCAAAAATGAGTCTATGTAGTACATTGGTAAATCAGCTGTTAGAAAGGATTCTGCATGACCATGCCAAATGTTAGAAGTAACACATACACTGGACAGTTGTGCGTGTGCATGGGCACACACACACACACACACATTTGGATTGAAAATCAAACTGTGAGTCTCACTGTCTAGTGGCAGTTTGTTTTATATCTCCCCCCACGAACCTCCTATTTTGAATTTGTGAGACTTTGGCATTAAAAGATCTTTAGCGAAACAATGGAATACAATCTTACTTTAGTGAAAGTTAACAATCGTGGAAGTTCCTTCTGATTTCTTGCTCTATCATTGAATTTCTATTCCTATTTATATATACTTTAAATGACTGTGGTATCTGCCTCATGTGGGAAAAAATAAAAACAAAAAGTTGGTTCAACATGCAAGGCTTTATAATAATCCTCCTATGGTAATCCTTTATGTTCTTGCAAGGCTTATCATATTAACTTTTGCTTTGGTGAAGGTATTTAATCAGTATTTTCACTGAACTGGGTTCTATCATTCCTCAGTTTTGTGCCTTGCTCATCCTGTTAGTCTCCATTGATTTCTAAAGAACAAAAAAGGAAAGGAACACACACTTAAGAATTCTATCAAAACAAAGTAAGAAAGAATCATTAGACTCAGGAACATCTGCAGAAGGATAAAAGTCGAAAAGTCTTTTTAAAATAAAACATGAGAGTGTCTCATTTAAAAAATTTAGCTTTCTGCTAGACCCCGTTTGACTGATAAATACTTTTCCCCTCTCTCTGTTACCTTCAGTGTTGAGCAGCAAACTGTCTAGAGTTTCCCCATTTTAATATTGCAGTCACTTTGATCTTTCATTTATTAACAAATTTCATGACCGTATTTGTTTCACCTTATTAGCACTGCGGACACAAGGTTTTGAAATTTTACAGTAAATCAGAACAGAATCAGTCTTAATCATTTTGATGATTGGGCTCTAATTTTTGGAGCTAATATGGTACTGATATGGGAGAGCTTGGTTCTGGTCTCATGGAGTGGAAGAATGAAATCTCTCGGACACAGGAGAGTGAGTAAAGGCATAGAAATGTATTAGGTAAAGATAAAGAGAAAGCTCTCAGAAATGAGTGGGATCCGGACAGGGTTGCCACTGTGGGCTAGTAGGGCTGGTCTTTTATTCATAGAACCTAAATCTCTTTAACATTATCCATTGACATCACCATTGAGTAAGGACTAGCGATAACATCTTTAATGGCTTACTTCTTTGAGGTTTGGTTATTTCTTGGTCACAAGTAGCTGTTATAACAAGACACCCTCCCTGCCCACACATAGGGCAGGGTGGTCTGGCTTGTTCCTCTATCTCTGGTTTCCTCACCTCAGCAGTTTTGGGATTTTTGTGAGCCTGCTTCCTTGGCCCTCTACCTAGCCCCGCCTACCCCTGTTTGTCCCTAACGCTTTACTATACAAAAATGAAGCTCTAAGTGATATTGTACAGTTCTAACAATAATTCTGACTCTGTATTAGCATTTCTATGTGTTTTCTTCTGTTTAGTTCAATTTTGTTTTGTTATTCTAAACACTGATATACATTAAATATGTAAAGGAAAAATAAAATCAAATGAATAGGTAAACAAGTCCAGGAATTTTAAAGACTTACTAAACTTCATAAACTATGGTTTTATTTCACAACTTGTTATGGAGAAAAGAGTTGTAATATGAAAATCAGAGTCTGGGTTTGATAATGCTCTACCTTGTAGGGTCCCAGGGCAGGCTGCCCTAAGCTGGATCTCTTCGCCATAAATATTATTTTGAGTTAAAAGTAATCAAAACTCAGTAGGTGCAGGAAAAGATCTCTGCCTCCTCCCTACTGCCTAATTTATACTGGGAGGGAGAGCCTGTACCGGGAAGAGAGCTATTAACAGAGACTCCCTCTTTTTTTTTTTATTTTTTTAAATATTGTATTTATTTATTCACAAGAGACACAGAGAGAGAGGCAGAGACACAGGGAGAGGGAGAAGCAGGCTCCATGCAGGGAGCCTGATATGGGACTCAATCCCCGGTCTCTGGGATTACGCCCTGGGCCAAAGGCAGGTGCTAAACTGCTGAGCCACCCAGACTGCCCAAGACTCCCCTTTATCCCAGAAGGCCAGAAGGCCTTATCTTCACCATAAGGCCACCTTTGTTTTTCCCAACATCGCCTTTCACCTTCCTGCTAATGACTTTTCTCCCCCTTGATCCTCAGGCCCTCTGTCTCTCCTTAGCTCAAACAAGCTTCAGGTTGCCTTATTGTCTTTGGAATTTCTTGTCTGTGTGGATTCCCTGGAAGTAGGCCTATTAAATCTGATTTTCTCCAGTTAATCTGTCTCATGTCAAGTTGATTCTAAATCTAGCTAGAAGGATTCTGGGGCAGAGGAAGTTCTTTCTTACCAACAATTCTTATGGTTACATGATCTTGGGCAAATTATCTATATTCTTTGAATTTTAATTTCCAAATTTGCAAATTAGAAAAATAACAGATACATATATATATATAAAATTTTATATATATATATATATATATATATATATATATATATAAAATTGATAATACACACACTGGTGGCTCAAATGACAACACACACTGGTGGCTCAAAATTGCTAGCTGTTTTTAGTAATTATTTCATTAAGGTGAATATATTAATATTTGCATTTCATGTATCTTTGTGATAGCAATTAGTCATTGCCACTAGTAACACTGTGTCCAAAATTGTGCAATCAATAACAACAAAAATGTATCTCATTTACACTATGCTCTCTCCTGAAATAAGACTTTTGAACATGCTGTACCAGGAATATGCTCTCTACTGTTCTATCTTGTTAACTCCTTCTTATCACTCAGATCTCCTCATAATTGTTACTTCCTTAGAGAAACCTTCTCAACTTCACTAAGTATCTTGTTATATTTTTAAAGGAAAATATGAACACTTAGCACTTACATAATGTTGTATTTACTTATGGATCATAGTCAAAGAAATCTCAGCTTAAGATCATATACAGAGGCCCCAGACTTGGCATTACCAGTTATAGCAAACAACTGGGCTGGAATCCTGTTTACACATAGTCAATTCTACCCCACTTCCAGTAGCCCTCCTCTGTCTCCAGGAGACTGACAGGCAAACATTTCTCTCTCAAGCTAAAAGGTGGATGCTTCTTTCTAAAGAAATATAAAAAGTATATTCTAAGAGTACTCTAATTTCTAACACAAATGTTGACATCTCAAAATAGTGTCTAGAGTCACCCAGCATAAAGGCTAGATTTATCACATTTATTCTTTATCAAGTGAGAGAGAGACAAGTCCCGCCTACATGCACAACTGTAAAGTATGCTTTTCTTTGGCTTATTTTAAAATATAAACAGAAATCCAAGAATTACCATACATTTGAGAACAGTCTTCAGCATGGAAAATAAATCCTAAGATAAACAGGGGAGAAATGACCGTTGTGAAGGCATACGTTATTCAAGGAAATGAAAAAAGCTAAATAGAATCTATCCAAATAAAGCTCTCCATACAAATATTGTCAAAGAATTTATGAAGAGAGTATATCCATAAGACAAGTGTAGGAGAAAATGAAAGCATTCAAAGAACAAAAAAAAAAGACATTTTGAAACTAGAAAATTCTCTTTAAAATAATTTCAATTGAAGGCATGCCAGGCTGGCTTAGTTGATGAAGCAAGGGACTCTTGATCTCAGGGTTGTGAATCTCATCAGTTGTAGAAATCACTTAAAAATAAAATCTTTAAAAAATAATTTCAATGGGAGAATTAGAAAATAAAATTGAGGACAAGAAGTGGAACTTTTGAGGGAAAAACTAAGATACGAAGAATCAATACATCTAACATCCAACTAATTGGAACTCCAGGAAGATGGTAGATAGAAAAGTGAAAAAGATGTCAAAGATATAAAAGACACGGAGTCCTCAGAGTAGAAGAGCACATTAAGTTTTTCCTGGGTTCCTTTTACTGCTTCTATCTGGTCTCTGTGTTTCTGTTCTTGTCTTTTGTGTGTGTGTGTGTGTGTGTGTGTGTGTATGTATGCGTTTCTCCATACAGGAGTGACCCTTTTAAAATGTAATACAGAGCAGTAAACATCATTATTCAAAATCCTGGAATGGCCCCTATTGCACACAGAGTAAAAGCTAAAGTTCTCACTTGATATGTCTTGTACCTTCCTTCATATCTCTGATCTCATCTCACGCTAATTATTCTAGGCTCAAATGTCAGGAATGCTTCCCAGTTAGAATTATCTCTAATTGTGACTTCTGCTTCAAACTCACTTTCCCTGGAAATCTGCATGCTTAACCTCCCATCTCCTTCAACTGTTGCTCAGATGAGTCCTATCTTGATCACACTATTTAAAAATGTAACTCCAGCCCAGCAATAATTCTAACTGGTCTTCCTCACCTGTCTCTATGTTTTCATTTCTCCATAGCTTTCTAAAATATGATCCAAGTTACTTATTGTATCTACTCTTTATTGTCTGTCTCTATTCAATGGGATATATGCTCCATGAGGCCCAGGACCTTTGTAGATTTGATTCATTGATTGTGTTACAAGAGCCTTGTATAGTATCTAACACATAGAAGATGCCTGCAACTATTGAATAAATAAATGAATAAATTTATTTTATTTTATTTATTTATTCATGAGACACACACACACGAGAGAGAGAGAGAGAGAGGCAGAGACATAGGCAGAGGGAGAATCAGGCTCCATGCAGGGAGCCCAATGTGGGACTCGATCTTGGGACTCCAGGATCATGCCCTGAGCTGAAGGCAAACACTTAATTGCTGAGCCACTGAGGCGTCTCATGAATAAGTGAATAAATTAGTGAATGAATAAAGGATTCCTCCACTGAATGGCACAAGACTTGAAGGTCTGGCATTGTAAATAAGAAAATACAATCTGAGCATACACTCATTACGAAGAATAATGTTTATAGCTTGAATAATATAAATATTAGTTTTTTCATAATATAGAAATAACCAATAGGCAAAGCATTAATGATGCATTTATAAAGTAACTTTGCAAAGCAAACATCAACATGCACTTGTAAAATTTGGTAGGTAGGATACAGAAAAGGTGAACAAAGGTAATATAGCTATAAATTGGAGTCTAGAATTAGGACTTCATCAAGATAAAAAGCTTTTGCACAAGGAAACAATCAAAACAAAAGGAAGCCTATGAAATGGGAGAAGATATTTGCAAATGACTGAGAAAGCGTTAATGTCTAAAATCTATAAAGAACTTTTCAAACTCAACACCCCAAAAATAAATAATCCAGTTAAGAAATGGACAGAAGACATGAACAGACATTTTTCCAAAGAAGACATCCAGATGGCTAACAGGCACATGAAAAGATGCTCAACATCACTCATCACCAGGGAAATACAAAACAACAGTGAAATATACCACCTCACACCTGTCAGAATGGCTAAAATTAACAACACAGGAAACAACAGATGTTAGCAAGGGTGCAGAGAAAGGGGAACCCTCTTACACTGTTGGTAAAAATGTAAACTGGTGCAGCCACTCTGGAAAACAGTATAGAGGTTCCTCAAAAAAGTTAAAAATATACTATGCTATAGCCTAGCAATTGCACTAGTAGGTATTTACCCAAAGGATACAAAAAAAAAAAAAAAAAAAACAGATTTGAAGGGGTACAGGCACTTGATGTTTATAGCAGCATTATCAATGATAGCCAAAGTATAGGAAGAGCCCAAATGTTCACTGACTGATAAATGGATAAAAAAAGAAGTGGTCTACATATAGAATGGAATATTAGTCATCAAAAATAATGAAGTCTTGCCATTTGCAACAACATAGAGCTAGTGTGTACTACCCTAAGTGAAGTAAGTCAGAGAAAGACAAATACCATATAATTTCACTCATATGTGGGATTTAAGGAACAAAACAGATTAACTTAGGGGAAGGGGGAAAAGAGAAGCAAAACATGAGACTCTTAATTATAGAAAACAAACTGAGGGCTGATGGGGGGAGGTCAGTAGGGGATAGGTTAGATGGAAGATGGGTATTAAGGAGGGGCACTTATGATAACCACCAGGCCACTGGGTGTTATATGTGTGATGAATCACTAAATTCTACTCCTGAAACCAACATTACACTGTATGTTAACTAACTGGAATTTAAATAAATTTGGAAAATAAAACAACAAATTGTGAATCCAGATGAATCCTGTTCTCAGGGAAATCTATCTGATTGATGAACAAAATGGTTACAAGAGTATGATTTTTTATAGAGGTGGTCAGTGACAGAATTGGAAAAAAAATAAGTGGTATAATATTAATAGAGGGTCAAAAACTAATGATCATGGCTGATAAACTATAAAATAGCAATATAATTACTTAGTGAAACATAGGTAAGAGAAAAGCTAAATATAAAAGTAGCTGAAAATGGTCATATCTTGGAATTTGAATTAGGAGAAGGAGAGTGTCAGTGAGATAGGAGACTTTTTAAAATATGCTCTTATATACTATTAGATTTTTCTTTAGTGTACAGTATTTCTTTAATAAAATATTTTACAAATATTTGAAAAGAAAATAAAATCAGCCTTGGAAAATGCATATTAATAATTACTAACCAGTAAACATTGTTTCCCTTTTGTAAATAAAACATGTCCTTTAATGATTTTATTATGTAGGGGTATTTCTCAGGTTAAATACAACAAATCATAACTACAAAACAAAAAAGAAAAATAAGAATAAAGTTAAAATGAGAGTACCTGCTACTAACCATTCATCCAGACACCAAGCCCAGCATAATAGGTTTGAATAACAATACACTTTTTTCTCACAGTTATTTTTTTAAGATTAATTTATTCATTTTTGAGAGAGAGCCACCAAGCAAGGGGAAGGGGAGAGGGAGAGGGAGATAAGAATCTTAAGTAGATTCCATGCAGAACATGGAGCCTGAAGTGGGGCTGAATTTTATGACCCTGAGATTATGATCTATGCCAAAACCAAGAGTCAGATGCCCTAACAACTGAGCTACCCAGACACCCTTTCCAGCAGTTCTAATGTTGAAGCCATAGTCTACTTAAGGAGGAACAATGGAGGACTTGGTAAAAACCAGAACATTGTCGATATTCATTAACTTGTATAATTCATTCATTTATTCATTCATACACCAAATGTATACTGTACATCTGTTATTTTCTAGACACCATTTAATATTTTATGAGATAAAAAACATAGTTACTTTCTCATTTCTAAGTATTTTGTCTTTACCTACAACCATGGTTCAGGAATTTGATAGGCAGTAGTCACTACATGCAATCATGTATTTAATGAAGTAGCAACATAAACATATAATTAATAGTATATTACTTCTACATATTAAGTTATAAAGTATATTCATATATATTATTTTGTTTCACAATAGCCCTGTGTGAAAGGTGGTTTTCCATTCCTAATTTTCAGAGGAGAAAACAGAATTAGAGAACTTGCCTAAGATCACATTTTTTTGTTTTGCTTTGTTTTTTTAAGTAGGCTCCCCACCTATCATGGACTCCAGCGTAAGCCTTGAACTCATGACCCTGAGATCAAGACCTGAGCTGAGATTAAGAGTCAGAAGCTTACCTGATTGAGCCCCATAGGTGCCCCTAAGATCATCTGTTTGAGAAAAAAGTAAATACCCCAATTCATTGTACTTTCTGCCACATTTCACATAATTTACTTCATTTCAATGCTTGGGTTAGGCATGTTTGTCTCTTCCATCGGGCTATTCTAAAAACTTAGATCAAGTGATCAAGCGCTCCTCTCTGGAAGTTACACTAATTCTATCCAAGCAACTGGGATCATTTCTTTACCGAAATTCTAAACTTTGTATGCATATATGTGCATGCATTTATGTGTGTGTGTGCATGCATGCACTACACTGTATAATAGCATTTATTTTATTGTATCAATGTGCTTGCATATTTTTGAGACTAGGACTTCACTGTAATACCTGCTAGCTTCTATACTGCTTCATGGATCTGTGTTTATTATGCAGGTTTAGACTAGAAGAATTTTGGATTCTGATCCTGACTGATTAAAACTGTGAGGCTGGGGATCCCTGGGTGGCGCAGCGGTTTGGCGCCTGCCTTTGGCTCAGGGCGCGATCCTGGAGACCTGGGATCGAGTCCCACGTCGGGCTCCTGGTGCATGGAGCCTGCTTCTCCCTCTGCCTGTGTCTCTGCCTCTCTCTCTCTCTCTCTGACTATCATAAATAAATAAAAATTAAAAAAAAAAAACAAACAAACTGTGAGGCTGGTTTCATGTAACTTTAGAGCCAGCAAGATGACATTTTTCTCTACATCTGTATGTCACAGAAAGAGATATGTCAGAAATCATAGAAGCACATGATCTTTTTGCTTCTACCTCCTTCTCTGCAATATGCTGGTAAAGGTAAGGGGCATACATAAGCTGGATTCTAATCCCATCACTAGTATTTACAGCTGTGAGGCCTTGGGTTATTAATATATTCCTTCCATGCCTTCATGGTTTCATCTCTAATATAATAACAGTACATACCTCATAGGATTATTTTGAAGGTTAAATGAGTTAAATAATTCAGAACAGGGTCTGAAATATAATGGCACTTACTAAATTATTACTAGCTATTTTTATCTTCTTCACAGATGATCTGGATTATTAAATTAGATGGTGCATGTGAAAATGATTTGAAAGTACTGTTACTATTTCATTTAATCATATGTGTATTTATGGTGAACAATGAATAAAATTTACAAGCATTAAAAGTGGGAAAGACTCAATCATAAGCACCACATAAAAATATTTAAATGCTATCCAGGAAAGACTGACTTCCGAGATTCTCAGGATACTTCTCTCAATTCACTTAATCATCGATCTCTGGGTCATGCTACAGTAGAATTCTGACAAAAGAAAACAAAAGGAAGCCTTTAATGTTGTCCTTCTGGGGCTCAAAACCTCCCTGGTTACACCCTCTATCTCCTGCTCAATTCTTCTCAATTTCCACCTAACATCAGTAGCAACAGTAACCATGCCCAGTAATGGGAAAATAACACATGTCCCTAGATCATTTGAACAGCTAGCTTCTGCTCCTTAGCTTCATTTTCATAACCTCAGCTGAACATTATTTTGACCACTGACTAGTTTTATATCATTTATAAAACTCTAATTTATGCACTGTATTTCAGAGAACTCCTTTAATAGCCACTTTCGTTTCTGGTGGCCTAGACATTATTCACCTGAATGAGAAGGGATCAGTTTTAGCCAATTAAAGATCATAAAAGGAAAACAGATATCACCCATAAGCAAAACCCTGCACTGAGAGTTAAGAATACAAAATAAATTGTCTGTCTACCTGTAAACTACAAACCATTACGCTTTCCCTGATCATTCAATTATATTTTAAAATCAGTTTATTATTTTAAATCAATCTTTTTTTGTTAGACATCTTAGATTCAAACGTATGCCCCATTCTTAACAAGTGGATACTGTTTTGGACATTAATTTTTATGTTAGAATCTCAGGACTGTTTTACAACTAAATCCTTTTTTTTTTCTTTTGTAAATTTCTCTTCTTTCAAATTTTGTTTATTTTCTGTACCTTGTATGTTTTTGCAATCAAAATTAGGTATTTCAAAACAAGAGAGAGGATAATTGGATGGATAAATGGAAAGTGAGTCTATTTCAGACGAGTCTGTAAAGCAGAAAAGGTTATAGGTGGAGAATGAAAGGCACATTCCAGAAAAGTGGAATAGCAAGTATGCAGACATGGAGATCTCTAAATATCCTTCCTTTTCCCTTTCATTCTCCATTGGGTGGTATCTTGGTAGTCATTAAGAATTTGAATAATCCAAAGACAAAGCAAAAGCTTATAGTACTATGGAAGAAGCACAAAATTTATAAATAATAAACAAGCAAACAAACGACTGGTAGGAAATAGGCCACTATCCTACATGGGAGAGAGAGAATAGTAATAGCAGGAGGAGGATAAACAATATTTTCCATCCTCCCCTTCATAATAAACAGATTCTTAGAAGTTTTTGACTAACATTTAAATCTTTTTAGATGAGGCATTTGGGGATAAGTTTATATTACACACATTTCTTCATCTGTTTATATTTCTATTGCCAGCATTTGAGGGTAGCAACCATATGTCAGTTGTCTTATATTCCCAGAGTCAAACACAGGGCCTAGCTTATCATGAGAATGCTATAAATACTTAATTACATCGTCAGGGTTAGGGTTTGAATAGAGATGAAACCATGGGTAAGACTATTTTGCATATTAATTGATGGTTTTCTAAAAACTGAAAACAGAAATGTCTAAGGAGAAATCAAAATTTACCTGGTATCCAAATAAATGCTACAAAATATCATATATTTTTCTATATTCTTTGATTATATAGACACACACTCATCCCCCACATACCCTCTCACTCTCCCACACACATACATATTCATAACTTAAAAATAATTTCAAATGTTAAAAATGGACAAAGTTGTAGAGTCAAAAATAGATGCCTCTTTCACCCCAACCTGATTTCTGGTCCTCTAAAAGAAAACATCCCAAGATGTTTTGTAGACAAACAAGCACATAGGTGCACATTTAGTATTAACACATAGGATGGCAGCATGCTACACAAGGAGTCTGTACACATCATTACTTTCTCCACATGAAGATGAATAATATGAAATCTGCATTTCAAGCTGGTATTTTTCATTAGGTCACAGCAGAATAAACTGGGAGCTTAAATATTCTCAATCGCTATACCCTGATATTTAGACTTATTAAGTCTATAGGAGGGGCAAAAATTATGTGTGTTAAAAAAAATCCCTCAGGTATTTCTGATTACAGTTTGAGAACAACTGTTCTAATTAACTCCTGGGTTTACTTTTGTTAAAAATATCCACATGCACATAGCTGAGTTGATTTAGTTTAGAAAAGAGAATTATTTGACCTGGTCTGTATCACTGACACTTATTATAGAGATGCATGGGATTTGTAGAATAGTTACAAATTTTAACACAATCAGAAAAAATCTAGATCTTTAGAGGAAAATGCTGCTTGACAAAAATCACTTTTCTAGAGTACAATACCCTTCTGCATCAGAATACTTTAAGAATAAGTCTGGTTAAAGAATAAACACTGGTTGAGGTAAACAGCACTTAAATAATTCTGATCTATTTCTCACTTGCAGACCAAGATTTTAGGCTGTGAAGTATAATTTGACAGGTCCTTTCAATTAGTTTATGAAGGTAAGCCATTGCCAAGCTCCTCATTGGAATCATAATTCAATGCATTTTCTCTTCCTCATTTGCCTATTGAATAAGTAAATACTCAATTCATATAATGTATCATCATGTTAAACCTAAACTTGAAATCCAAACATAATTTTAAAGTAATGAGAATGAAGGACAAGGATTAAATTTATACAAGGACCCTCACCAGTAAAGCATGATGAAATTATACCTTCTCACAGCAAAGTGGATTCAGATACAGTAAGGGGGATATGTTTATGGTGCAGTGTTCTACATGTGTTCATGTCCCATTGGAAATAAACATGAGTGCTATGTAGAGAAGACCTTTATTATCAGGCCTGTGTTGTTACCGCTACTAGAAAAGTGATTTCTCTAGTTTTCAGCTGGTCTGGGAGAACACAGAAACCTTTCTTTTATACCAACCGCTTGCACATTGCTTTGAAAATAACATCTGTGTCTATAATACAACTCCATGGGAACACACAAAAAAATGTGCAACAAATGTGAAAAGATTATTGGGTTGAATTTGGGAGCTTTGTGCTTGAATATAGTCTCAAGCCTATTTGTAACATATGTATAAAACATGATATGCAAAATATTATGAGCCTATGAAATGTATAGTTATTAAGGGTGAATTTTGAGTCAATCAATAAGCTTCCTCTTATTTGAAGCTGTTCCTTCTGATGAGGATGACAATTTTCTGTGTAGGAGGAGGAAGTAAACAATATGCATCACCTTGTGACAGAGTAGCTGGTTGATGATGCATCTGATGAGGATCATCCTCTTTCAACTTGTTCATGTTTGTGAAGGCAGTCCTTTTGTGGCTGTGTTACCCAGGCGTAGAAAAGATGCCGCCAGCCTGACTGCAGGACTAGGATGTGAGTCTGCCTAATTGAAAACATTTTGAGCATTTAAATAACCCACTGTTACTGGGATATATATTTGAGGAAAGGCTTTTCCAGTGCTCTTACCTGAAAATTGTGGATAATAGCACCTGTTCAGTCAGATTCAGAGGATTCTCATGAGGATTAAATTATGTAATAGGTGGGTGAGAGCTTTAAAAATTACAGTGTACTTGAAAAAAAGGCAAGTTATTAATATTGTTGGAAGACCTATTAAGGAGGGAGAACAAAAGATGAACTAGTTCCTCTGCCATGTTGTCTGTTAGCTTTTGACACCATTGTCCATCTAATCACTAAATGTAGAGTCCAAAAATCATTCTCCTCCTTATTCCTTCTATTCAAATAGCAATTAAGTGATTCTAGTGGTTTGCATCAAAATAATTCTTGAATCCATTCTTTCTGGTCTTCTTCTATTGCAATCGTGATGCAGATTTTCATAAAATAGTCTTCAACGAGGATCCCTAACTCCTTTCTATATCCCTCAAACCTATCCTCTAACTACATGAAAGAATACATGGTCAAAATGATTATCTGATTATGAATATTTCCTGCTTCAAAGGCATCCAAGGTTTCTGTTCATGTTCACACTTCTTAGCATGGCAAATAATAAAAAAGACCATTTTCTATTCCCCAACTCCCTTTGCACATTCTCTGCAACCATTTACACAAAGTGATTACATATTTCCTTACCACAAATAATATTTCATGTCTCTGAGCCTATTCCATAGCACCCTCTGTACCCAGAGAGGTCTTCCCACCACTTAATACTCTTCCCTCAAGATTTAGCTAAGATAATATGACATATGGGAATTTTTTTGCTTGTTTCCACCCTCCCCCAACCCATAGTACCATTCTCTAGGGCTTCTATAAAAGCCTGTGTCTGTTTTTATCTCTGCACTTTCTATATTTTTTTAAGGATTGGCTGATTTATGCATCTGTCTTTTCTAGATGGGGGACCTCTTGAAGGCAAGGTCTGTGTCATACTATTTTTAGGTCCCTGTGTTATAGGCACATAGTGAACTCTAATAAATATCTATCAGGTGTGAGTGATATGGGATAAGGACATCATTATAGAAATGTAAGGAAAAAATAATGGCATAGAGAAAGTATAAGCAAGTTCCCTGTAAAAAGGAAGTAAAAAAATGAAAGGGGAAAATAAAGAGGAAGAGTCATTGGTGAGATATTAATAAAGATGGTCATACAAAAGATACAAATGTTGAAAAGAGAAATAGGAGAAGGGTAGAAAATTAAAGAGAATTGGTGGATGGACAATAAGACAATTATAAGTCAAGAGAAGAGAAACAGACTGTGGGAAGAAGGACAAAATTGACAAATATAAACCAATATATTGAGGGCAGAGAAGTGGAAGAAAAGAAATCAGAAGGTGTGTTGACAAGTACTTACCATGGAAAAGAGCAAATGTAAAATAGCCATCTGGATAGTAGAAGAAAACAGAAAGAGCCCAGAATAATTAAAGGAAGGCAATGATATAATGACAATACCAAGTAAAGGACATTTAAGATAAAAAACAGGCATTAAACAAACAAGCAGAACTCCACAGATGAGTAAGAAATTATGATTTGGAAATACTAGAGATCATTTTTTAAATGCTGGACCATTCTGTTTATTAAAATATAGAATTTTGCCAAAAACAGTAACTTAAAAGTATCTCTATTTTTTTTAAAGATTTTATTTATTTATTCATGAGAGTCACAGAAAGAGAGAGGCAAAGACACGGGCAGAGGGAGGAGTAGGCTCCATGAAGGGAGCCTGATGTGGGACTTGATCCCAAGACTCCAGGATCACGCCCTGAGCTGAAGGCAGATGCTTAATCACTGAGCCACCTAGGCATCCCGGATACTCACTTTATTAAATGTAATGGACAAATAGTAAACCCCAAATCGGCAATTCCACTGGCAATGCAGTCATTAAAAGAGTACTGTCAAGCTACTCGTGTCCCTTTTTTAGGTTAGTTTTTCTGTACACCTCTATAAACTGAGTTTTGCTCTCATTCAAGAGCAATTATGATTTGGTATCTGCCCTAAGCTATAACAAATGAGCCAGATTTGAAATATAAAATGTTTATTTCTATTGATGCACTGTAAAAGACTACTCGTCCCCACTGGCATCTTAGAGTTGCTTCATTATACAAGGAGAAAATTGGAAGAAAAGCACCACGGGCAGATGTCCTGCATGCTGTCAGAGTAGGTGACATTTATATGATGTGACTCACCTTGACATCTCTTGGTATTCCATTACAAATCTGAGAGACTGTATTTTCACTTGTGGATTGCAATTGCCTGAGGTACCCAGATACTCTCCATGTTCTTCAGCAGAGGTCAGCCAATACTCATTGTTAAACACCAGTCAAATACATGATGGCCAGCTGGCAAATTGACACTTCTGCAATGCTTGAATCTGCCCTTTCCAATCTAATATTTTATAGGAGGTAGACCTCAAGGGATATCATGATGTTAGTTATGGTGTGCCTACAAATGTAATAGGACTACTTTCTTTTAAATATAGAGTGTCATTGCTTTATAATCACATTTTTTTTTATCCAGAAAATCAAGAGCATACTAACCAAATTGTATACTTATTTAAAACAACACCCTTAAATTGTTTTCCTATTTTGAAATTTATTGGAAATGCCTACTTGAGCAGCTTATATCTCATTTCCAGCAAGAATATAACTTTTCCTCTTCCTTCTATGTCACCTGAACTGTACTCATCCTTTGGCTCCCTTTTAATATTATCTAACAATAAATTCGTATTTGTGATGACTGATCAATGCCATTTTATGGCCAAAATATTTTCAACCTGTATGCCATCAGCTGCTGACTATAATTCTAATTCACCTACCAGGAACCATGTGGGCACGTCCCATGTTGTCTTAGCTTAGGTTTTGTGGGATTCTGTAAGAAATTTAAAGTTCCACACCAACTCTCTTAATGGCTTTTTCACATCATTTTTTTTAAAGAATTTGAAGTCATTTGAAAATAACAGTCACCATTTATTGTGTCCTTACTCTGCACCAGGCATTGTTTATATGCATTATTTATATAATCTTCACAACAAACATATCAGGTGGATTTTGCTATCTTCATTATAATGACAAAAAAATGAAGTTGGTAGAGCGTGAGTGCTGTGTCCACATCACAAAAAACATCTAGTGACAAAGTCAGGAGTCAACTCTCACGTGTCAGATTCCAAAGTCAATTATCTATTGCTAAACACCAGGGAAAAAATTAAAATAAAAATTATGTATATATTGCATTAATTTTTCTGTTTTTATTTTGCTATCTCTACTGATACAGTGAACTTCCAACCAACAATGTAAGATGTTCTAGCTTCTAATTAAAAATAAAATAAAAAAGAAACTGTTCATTGCTCTAACCCTGTGGCTATTATCTCTCTCTCATGCAGATTGTAGTACAGATTCAAAGTTAAATTTCCATTCCTCTTTGTGTTATATGTAAGAAGCACTGAAAATATGGGTAAATCTTCTTCTAGACTACTAAGCTCCAATCTGGGGAAAAAAAAAAAAAACAGTGAGGGAAGTACAGCTATATTTTCCATAAACACATGGCAAGTTGTGTCTGCAGGGATTCCATGGAATGTCTATAAAATATTCCTATTCCTGGGAAATTAAAATACCATAAAATTATATTTTATCACATTTCTATAAGAAGAATAGATAATGTACAAGAACATTTTAATAATTTATGAAAGAAAAGCAGACTAAATGAATATTTGATATTATAATATTTTAAATTTTTAAATAGATTCTAATATCCAGACTATAGTTTCCTTTTCTTCTTTTTTCAGACAGCCTACCTTGAAAAGCTCAATGACTCTCATAGCTTTAGCACTTATCTCTCTGAGAATAATTCCCAAATTTGGATCTGTACCCAATATTACCCTGAACTCTAGTTCCTTTTTCCAGGAAACTGGATATTTCTGCTTGCATGTTTTATTTGAAATGCAAAATATCTGTATTTGAACTCAATATCCTCAAAAGTACATTTTTCCTAAATCTACATTCTCCTTAAAAAAATAGCACCATTATTTCCCCTTATTTTTCATATATAACACATGACGGTCATCTTAAAACATTTGACTTCTCATGTTTTTATAAGTTGAAATTCTAATTCCAAGCCCTTCATGAAGTGCTCCCAACTTACACCAGTGCTCTCTCCTGCTAATTTCCCTTCTAATAATGACCTGCATTTTATATTCCTTCTCTGGGGGATGTATTCCTCTTCACCTGAGAAACTCCCATTCTTTCTTCAAGATTGAGTTCAAATTGCTCCTTTTCTGTGAAGTCTTTATTAATTACCAATGCATAGTTCATCATTTCCTGGGTTCCTAATTCTTACATTTTTCCTCCTCTAATTTCTACAGGTCCTTGAGGGTAGATATTGAATCCCAACCTAGATTTTGCTTTTTATATGAAGAGCAGAATCCAGTGTATAATATTTTTAAATACATGCAAAAAGAAATGAGTATGTGAATGGACAAATAATTCAATGAATCTTTGATTTCTCTTAATATTTTCTTGGCCTTTATATCACTACATTTTGTTTCGCCTTCAAACTATGTGCATTAAAAATAATTCCCAGGTAGCTTTAGTATCTCTTTAAACTGAAAAGTCAAAACTTCCATGAAATATATTACATGATTTAGTTCAGCTTCTTTTTCCAGGGCCATGCTATGTTAATGAACTTTCAAAACATTAGTAGGTCCCATATAGTTACAATAGATTATTCTTAAAACAAGTTTGAATAAGTTCCCTATATATGTAAGTAAATTATGGTAAGCAAAAATTAATTTTAATGTTCATAGGGTAAAATAATATATTTAATATTTTTATTCCTACAAGTAATTTGCTTTCATTTCTATTTCTATCTTTCTTGCATGGTATCAATTCCATAAGATCAGAAATTTGATGGAACCCTTTCTTGAAATTCTAACTTTTTCCTGTAGGTCATAAGGAAATATTCTTTGAAGACAATGATGGAATTTGAGGTGTTCAGGATGTTTTCCTAAGGAAACCTTAAGTTCATCTCTCCCTTCTAAAGCAAATGAAGGAGTAAGTTTCCATGGAGAAAATAAAATTAAACAGCCTCTCTGCCATTGTATGAGCAAAAGAAGGCAACCCCACATTTTCATTATCATAGTAATTACAGTGATAGTGATAATATTTATATAGTTGCACCTGAATGATCAGTGACCTTGTTGGAAAGACAAACAAGAAATGACCTGGTTAATGAGTCTGTGACAGTCAAGGTAGGGGCACTAAGATCAGTTTCTACTCATAATCACAGAATATGGTCATGAAATATAAATATAAATTATTGATATTTAAGGCAAGTACTCATTCCAAGTAAGGGATGGGACTGGCAGAGGCAAATATCTGTAACCAAGGTAGAGTGTTCAACAGAACCCCAAAACAGAGAAGGTAAGAGGATTTAACTAGAGAGAGGATCCCTCTCACTCCAAATTAAAAATGATTTAAGCAACTACATACCAGAGTAATAAGAATTTAGTATCTCTCTGAGTCTACCTCCCTCTATAACATCTCCGGGTACAAAAACACACTTAATCATAAGAAAAGAATGGATGAAACACCCAATCATGTAGTCATGAAGAGACAAAGAGATCAAGATTTTCATGAGAGTGGTTATAGTATAGGTCAATTGGTCTAGGTTATTTAAGAAAAGAAAAATAAAATGACAATAAATGGGGGGGAATGGAAGGATCTGAGACAAGAGAATATCACAGGTTGAGAATAAGGTATAAAAGTTTTGTAAGTGAAGGAATTAGACATAGGAGTGAGAATTTAAGATATCAATGAGGAGGAATCCTATTTATAGAATATATTCATCAAAGTACTGTAAAAGAGCAAATAAACTCCAACCTACACTAATTAAGGGCTCTTGAAACACAGCAGGAATAAGATGAATAAAATTCGTTATATTCCCACAGGTCTATCTATTGGAATGTTTCACTGTTTATCTTTTCTTAAAAACCAGTTACTTTTAAACTCATTGGACCATTGGTTTAGAATACAGATTATACAGATTGCTTTTTTTCTATAAAAAATAAGTATTTTGTTTTTAAACATAAAATTAATTCAATATTATTTATATATTATCTGTATATCACCATCCCAAAGAAATTATCAGCTAAATTTCTGAGAAGCTAAGCACACAAATGGACACTGGCCATACTAAATATGACAATGAGCTTTGACTCACAAGCTGCAGCAACTAGGTGGGGAAACCAAACCACAGGCTTTATAGCAACTGACCAAGAATGGTCAAGACTTTGACAATGACAGCTGTTCTACTTATATTTGCCTCACTTTAAATTCAGTAACAATCAGAAAAAGCAAATGTGTTCCCCAAACCAATCACATAGGATGCCTTGTAGAGAGCCTGCCTAACTTTTTCTTGTGTCAACAATCTCCAATCAGAGATAACTTAAGTCTTTTCCCCCGATTTTAAAGCTTTCTGTCTACTCTGCCTGCCTTTGAGTCTCTGCCAAAAGCAAGTAATGGTAGCTGACTCCTTTGCTATAGTACGTTCTGAATAAAAAGTCTCTGTGTGTTCTCATTTGGATGGTCTTTGTTTATGCTCACAATTCTAATGGTTTAATTGCCTGTGCTTAAGACAATGCATAATTTAATTCTATCCACCTGAAATCTCTGCAGATTTACACAAGACAGAACTGTTTTGCCACTTGGGAATTGAGATAGCTGTCTCATAAATTCATTACAGCCAGACACTGAAATGCCAAATTTCAGGTAAGAGTATCTGTGCTCTCACTCTCAGCTAATTTTAATAAACAATTACTAAGATGTTACATAACTACTTATCACCACTTATCATAGCTACTTATCACTACTTATGTCACTATACTTATGTCAAAATATATGTAAATTTTTATTTTGTGAAAATATTATGTGAATCATTCTTATTTATGTTAAAGCATTTCTTGCTGGCATTACTAAATAATGATCCCAGTGATTTAAGACTCCACAAAATTAAACAAACCTAATTTTTGCCAGGAGAATATTCATGTAAAAGACAATGATAATACCTAATAATTGCTCTCACGTACTGCCCAACAAGAAAGAAAAAGTGATCCATCATCACAGAGTACAGAAAAATAACTCTTGATCCCTGATACGATACTTATTTCAAATATAACATGAATGCCTCACTCACATGTGTAATTTAAGAAGCAAAACAGAGGATCACAGGGTAAAGAGGGAAAAATCAAACAAGATGAAATTAGAGAGGAAGACAAACAAGAGACTCTTAATCATAGGAATAAAACTGAGGGTTGCGGAAGGGAAGAGGTGGGGGGACAAGGTAACTAGGTGATGGGCATTGAGGAGGGCATGTGATGTAATGAGCACTGTGTGATAGATAAGACTGATGAATCACTGACCTCTACCTCTGAAACCAATATACATTATATATTAATTGAGTTTAAATTAAAAATAAATAAAAATATATATTGGAAAAAATAAGCAGAAAAATAAATCCCTTCTTAATATTATTAATTGCAAAGCCAGAAATGTTTTTCAAAATCTTAAATGATCACATATTTCACATTTTCAATTATTTGCTAGATATCTGTGTATAGACTTCATACATATGAAAAAGAGGTTAGTAGCTTTATCAAGTAAAGAAAAATGAAATTTCTCTGCATTTATAATTTAAATCACAAGACATAAGACTATTTTTAAAAGGAAAATGCAGCATGCACAATTCATTCTGGGTAACTATGAAAATGAAATTAAAATTTGTGTTTCTTCTAGGCTTATTATACATATAGTCAGGCTTATAATACTGATTGAAATTTTTCAGGTTGCAATACTTCAGGAGCATTTGATTAACCATGTGATTATTCACATTTGGCCCAGGAATATTGGTCCATTATCGGAAAAGCCTATCTATGCACAAATAGGTCATTTAAATTTATAAATCATCAAAATATGCTGTTAGTGTTCATAAGCAGTTCTTTTTTCTTATTGATAAATATCAATCTTCAAAATTTCAGAGGGAAATATCAGGAAAAAAATTAATGTCACTTTAAAAAGGGAAAATAACATACATGGTTTGACATAAAAATCAACATATTTTTTGCAGCCTTTTCTCTCCAAAGTTTTCTTCAGGACGTTATTCTTATAAACACAGGATTGGGCTATTAGGATGCAACTAAAATGCAGACAATCTGATAATGAAAGGCCTTCCCATTTTTCTGTTGTCTGGCCAACACCCAATAGGATCTTTGTTCAACACCTGTGATCATCTCTCATATGCTTGAGCATAAGCAGCCCAGGTGAGAAAAACTTTCAAAAATGGCCAACACCCAATAAGGATCTTCGTTCAACACCTGTGATCATCTCTCATATGCTTGGGCGTAAGCAGCCCAGGTGAGAAAAACTTTCAAATCTTTGCTTGCTCTATTTATATCTCAACTCCTAGCAAGATTCTTCAGTCTCTCAGAGATCAATTTCTAGGGCCACCAGAAATGTCTTCTCCTATCTATTATTTAGAGATTTTTTTTCACTTTTCTGCTCTGCTGCCCATATTATATTCTCCTCACCTCTTTTTCCATTGTATCTTATGCTGCCTTAGTTCAAAATCCTCCACTGTAGGTATTGGTATATCCTAAATACCAAGGACGGTGCCTGATATTCGGTAGATGTTCCATAAATAAACCAATAGAAATTCTACAAAAGCTTACAAATTTTGTCAAAATAATGCATCATTTTTAAAGTAAAAATGACATGAGTCATGTCTGAGAATATACAATTTGATGAGGATGGGTATTGGTATACCTATCTTGGTATATTTTTTAATAAATAATTTAAAAAATAATAGTGTTTAGGGACACGTGGGTGGCTCAGCCAGTTAAATATCCAACTTTTGATTTTGGCTCAGGCCATGATCTCAAGGTCGTGAGATCCAGTTCTCCTTCGGGCTTGCACTGGGAGTGGAACATGCTTAAGATTACTTCTCTTTCCCTCTCCCTTTGCCCCCACCAATATTTGCACACTCTCTCGCTCTAAAAAAAAAAGTAAATAAATAATAATAATAGTGCTTAAAGCAGTATTACTTTTATCTAGGTATTTCCAATTTTTTAAACTTTGTTAATATTGATATTAAAGTTGATACACTCTTAGAAATCATAATTTTTGACAAAGATGAATATGATGGTTTTTCTTTTTTATTTAGGGAGGAGTTATCATTTTTTATCTTTTTCCTCATAATTTTTTTCAGCAAATGATTTAAAAAATATATACCAAGTAACCATACAAGGTATAATTAAATAACGAGGAAGTTTTCCCTAGAACCTGACTTCTGTTCTGATGGGGAAAAAAAAATTAGATGTTCTCAAGTGTTACATAAACCATGAAATGTGAGAACAGTTTAGGTTCAGCTAAGATACTGCTTGGACAGAATTTACCTGAGGTGAGAAAAGGAAAAGGGGACACAATTCATGAAGAAAACATTAATAAATAATCTAAGCTCTAAAATATCATAAGGAGAAAACATTCACAACCCTAATAAATTTCAATGGACTTCCGAGTTAAGATGACAGATTGTCACAAATATATAATTTTTCTCCTTCTCCAAGTCTCACTGAAACTATGGACACATTTTTTTTTTTCTTTAAGGATCTAAATGTTCTAGGATGGGAAGAACAGAACAGGACAAGAGACAACAGTGAGAACTATTAGGAAACTAGAAAGCAGATGCCAAGTGGTAAATAATATAGGCAACCTAAGAAAGCCAAAGTCCAAACCAGCAACAGGAAAACTCAGGACTAAACTGATTTAAACAGAAATATTTATGTATAACTGGAATTTGGGGTGGAGAGAGGAACTGAAAAAGGCGGTTCTGTCCCCTCACCTACTCCACACCACTGAACACTGGCTTCTCCCTTACCTCCAGAAAAGTCTAGAGATTATTCACTGAAAACTCAGGCCAAAATAAACTGTCTTTCACTGGAAGTCTCTAGACTTACCTTGGGTAGTACCTTTAACTGATGACAAGGGTACTTGAGTGAATATGTGAATACTTAATAGTAATTGGAGAGACTTGCAGCCTTTGCACCCTCTGTACCTCTGCTCTTAGAACCTTTACCTTCCAGGCAGGAGTTTGGAAGATGCTTCCCTAGGAAACTAATCAGTATGAGGGAGAAGACTTACTTTCCTTTAGCAAGTCATAAGACCTAAATCTGATTCTAGAAGGTGCCAAATTCTGAAGAAAAGGGACACTCAGGTTTAGAGGGTTCCACAGACTCATTGTAATAATATAACATACATCGTATGACTATGTAGATGGTCTTTCATCACAGAGCATTCCTGTTTAAAAACTAAAGTCTGATTTTTCTGCACTGGAATGAATACATCACAAAGGTAGTGACAGAGATGCATCATTCCATTTGTAACTGTTCACAGACAACCAGACTAAAATCTCCATGTCTCCAGTTAAAACTGGAAGAAGTACTAAATGGTTGGTGTGCCAAAGGGCTTGTGCCAAGGCTCAGAAATGGCTACATCAGGTTTTACAGGAGTATTTTTTCCAGCTCCTGGTATAATACTTTCCAGGAATTTACCAAGTTTCTATTTGCCTATACCAGAATTTCCAAAGCCTGTCTAGTTACACTTGTCTCCCAATTGTGGCTAGACCCCCATGGTTTGAGTCTCAGCTAGTGCCATCCAAAAGTGCAGTCATTCTTCCTGCATATCATTCTTAGATTTCTTTTCCTTATATCATGTTATCATCATGATCAATTGAATTATTCCCCATCTCCTACTTAAAACAACAACAAAAATCCCTGTCCATTTTCTAAGGCCTTTTTATAATCCATCACTTTCTTCATGCTCATCTTAACTTCATGTTGTATTTATATAGTTTTCTAAGAGCCCCAAAATGGATCTGACTCATTCCCACCTTCTAGCCTCCATCTTTGTGGGTTTTTTTCACTTATATCATCTCCTTCCACGATCTAATCCCTGTATTTCATTCAAATTCTAAAGCAAACTTCATTTGTTCATACTTTTGTTCTCCGCTTACTCTATTCCCCCAATGATAACACTATCTTCTGAAATCCTAATGATTTATAGCTAGAAATATACAATGCTTCTATTCTAAAATTGTTGTTATTTCCAACTGGTGTCTTTGTTTTTCTCTTGAGGAAAGGACTGGGTCTTGTTCTGTGTTTAGCATGTGGGTAAAGACTTTCAAAACAATGAGTAAGTCCTCAGACTTCTGAAGTTGGATTGACTTCAATTCAAATTCAATTTCATTTGTGTAATCCTTGAGCAACATATCTGACCTCTATGAATCTCAATTCCTTTGTTTATTTTTTTAAAGATTTTATTTATTTATTCATGAGAGACAGAAAGAGAGAGGCAGAGACAGGCAGAGGGAGAAGCAGGCTCCATGCAGGGAACCTGATGTGGGACTCAATCCCAGGACTCCAGGATCACGCCCTGGGCCAAAGGCGCTAAACTGCTGAGCCACCCAGGGGTCCCCTCTCAATTCCTTTAATAATAAAATGAAGATGTAATAATCAAACTGTACTGAAATAAAAATGAGAAAACATATATATTTATTATAGTGAAGTATACAGTAAGCATCCATCAAAGTTTACTATTGCTATACCTCTTATTGATAATAAAATAGTAGTTGAGGAAAATTAGAATATTCAGTGACACTTTAGAAAAGATAATGTATTATATTTTTTCTTTTTATTATTTTAAAAAATATATAACTATTAAACTCTGTATGTGAGACAGAGTGGACCATACTACTAAATAGTATGACCCCCCATTCTTACAGATCCCACTACAAAGATGCTAAAACAACTGCAATGAAAAAAATGTGACATGGGTGGAACTAAGGAATAGTCTATATATAAACTCCTGAATTTAAGGCTTGGAAGAAGGTCGTAGCATCTGAAAAAAAAAAAAAAAAAAAAAAAAAAAAAAAAAAAAAACTCTTAAAACAGAATTGGGAGTTAAAAAAAGGAGTGAAAGATAGGATTGTATCCATTTTAAAACAATTGGAGACTTATCACAGTCTATGAACTGAAGTTAAACTGAATCTGGATTCAATTCAAGTGCAAAAGATCATCAGAGTCCAATATTCCATTTTGCTACTCTTCCTTTACTGCAATTTGAACACATGTTATTCCTGTTCTGTGGATGCTTTTGGCAGTGACACCTACTTGTGAGATTGTGAGAAAGCTGGGCTGTTTAGCTTTTGCAAAACATGAAATGTGTCTATTTTCCAATGAGTTACCACTCTGTGGAGCTGTGAATCCTCTTCTAACACTCCAGCTACAGATTACAAAACCCTCAAAGTCACGGAGCATCCTTTCCAAAGACATATTCAGGATTCTTTTCCAAGTTGATTCAAAGTGTGTAACTTTGAGAGGGAAACAGATGCAGAGCAGGAAAAATAGCACTGAGGTCTGTATTTTCATCCCTTGTTGGTGACATCTCCTTACCTTTCCACGTCTTGTTCTATTTCATGACCTCATTACCCTCCTTTCCAAGTCTGGACTATGTCTTTTAGTTTCAAATCTCTCACCTGCTTGAATCCTGCTGCAAATTCTTTTCCATCCTAGGAATTTAGATAAATCCAATTTTCTAGTTTTCTCAGAACATGTGAAGGGAAAATCTATTCACTCTGTTCCTAATGAATATTTTAGGTTTCAAATTGGGTGATGAATGAACAATTGAATGAATTAATGATCTTATCGGTGACTACCTTTTAGAATTCAGATCACCTTCTGTGTCTTTATCCAAGCTCACATTCACACTTGCCTTTTTATGCTTCCTCACATTCCACAGTTGACATTGCCCCACAAATAGAAGTCATTAGTCATTTACTTCCTCAAATTCCCTCTATTTATTCATACATTTCCCTTCCTCTGTTATTTTTTTAATTTTTATTTTCCTTTTTCAAATATGAATTCCAGTGTAGCTATACTATTATAGGGGCACCTGGGTGACTCGGTTGGTTTAGCGTCTGACTCTTGGTTTCAGCTCATGTACAATCTCAAGGTCTTGAGATTGAGCCCTTATGTGGGGCTCCCACTCAGCTCGGGGTCTACTTGTCCTTCTCCCTCCTACCCTGCCCCTCCCCCAACTCAGGTGCACTTGTTTGTGGGTATGGGCATGCATGTGCATGCATATTCTCTCTCTCTCTAAAATTAAAAAAAAATAAGAAAAACAGCATTACATTTGTTTCAGGTGTACAATATAGTAATTCAACAGTTCCATATATTATTTAGTGCTCATCACATTTCCTCCCACTTTTAGAGAGGTTTTCTCCCCCTTTTCATGGCTCCTTGAAAAAAGATTCCTATATGCCTCTATGTAAAAATGACAGAGGCACCTGGGTGGCTCAGTCAGTAGAGTATCTGACTCTTGATTTCAGCTCAGGCCATGATCTCACATTGGGCTCCACGCTCAGTGTGGAGTCTGCTTGTCCCTCTCCCTCTGGTCTTACCCCCACACCTCCACTGTCTCTCTAAAAGAAATAAAATATTTATAAATAAATAAATAAATACATAAATAAATAAATAGCTTATTTTTCACATCTGTACTTAGGGTATTGTTGTACTTACATTTTTAAATTACTAAGCTTACTACATTTACATATTATAAATACTAGCGTATCTATCATGATTCTAATGTGTTTATAGTTTTTATATGCACTTCCCATTTTCTTTTCTAATTTTATTCTCATTTTCTAACTTCTAACCTCTTCACATTAATTTCATCTACTGATATGTTACTGTTAGAGTGTCCTCAGAAATTTAAAAACACATTATATGCATTCCTTAGGTAGCAAAGTATAGTTATACTAATATTAATGTTCTAAATTCTCCATGAATGTAAAAGTAGACTATTTAACTCTGATATCTACCAATTACATGTTCCCTGTGCAGGGTGCTCATTTCAAATAGTCTTTTCTATTGTCATTGTTGTTTCTCTGCCAAGGCTTATTTGATTAGAACAACAGATTTACAGATTTCTTTGCTCACCATTGTTTTTTTCCATCTTAATTCTTTACTGTAAGGGTAGCATTTCTGAATATATAATTTGAAATTCATCAGTTTAATAGGTCATATACTTGAGGTCTCTATTTTTTAAGGATGATCTTTATTGATCCAGGCTACAAAGAAAATAATCTTTCTTATTGCTCCTTCAAACTGGTCCATGAAATTGTTTCTAATTTCCTTTTAGAGGCACAGCTCTTGGCTTTTGCAAGGATCTCACTTCCAACTCCCCTGACTATGTGTTTCCTCTTAATGCCATATGGGCATTAAAAATTAAAATATTTAGTGTTCAACACTTAAGATCTATAAAGGATTAAGGAAAAAACAAAAAGAATGGATTTCTCTGTCAGAATGGCTAAAATCAGAGATGCCTGGGTGCTCAGCAGTTGAGTGTCTACCTTTGGCTTGGGGTGTGATCCCGGAATTCCGGGATCGAGTCCCACATTGGGCTTCCTGCATAGTCTGCCCTTCCCTCTGCCTGTGTCTCTGCCTCTCTCTCTCTTTCTCCCTCTCTCTGTCTCTCATGAATAAATAAAATATTAAAAAAAAGAATGGCTAAAATAAAAAACACAAGAAACAACAAGCGTTTTAGCAAGGCAGTAGAGAAAAAGGAACCCTCATGTCCTGCTGGTGGGATTGCAAACTGGTATACTCACTGCAGAAATGAATATGCAGGTTCCTTAAAAAATGAAAAATAGAGGGGCACCTGGGTGGCTCAGTCAGTTAAATGTCCAACACTGGTTTTGGCTCAGGCTCAGGTCATGATCTCATGAGTCACAGGATTAAGCCTGGCGATAGGCTCTGTGCTCAATGTTGAGTCTGCTTGAGGATTCTCTCCTTCTGTGCTTTCTCTCTCTCTCTCTCTCTCTCCTCTGTCCCTCTCTCTCAAATAAATAAATAAATATTTTAAAAAATTAAAAATGCAATTCCCATATGATCCAGTAATTTCACTATTGAGTATTTATCAAAGAAAACAAAAATACTAATTGGAAAAGATATATGCACCACTATGTTTACCATAGCATTATTTATAATAGCTACATATGGAGGCAACCCATGTTTGTCCATAGATAAATGGATAAAGATGTGGAATGTGTGTGTGTATATATATATATATATATATATATACATACACACTGGAATATTACTCTGCCATAAAAAATGAAATATTTCCTTTTGCAACAACACGGATAGATTTAGAAGCTATAATGCTAAGTGAAATAAGTCAGAGAAAAACAAATAGCATATGATTTCATATATATGTAGGTTTTAAGAAACAAATGAACAAAGTAGAAAAGAGAACAAACAAAAAGACATTTAAATATAGAAAATAAACTATAGAGAAATATCAGAGGCGTGATGGGTGGGCGGATGGATAAAATTGGTGAAGAGAAGAGTGCACTTATTGCACTGAGTAATGTACAGAATTACTGAATCATTATATTGTACACCTGAAACTAATATAATTCTGTATGTTAATTGTACTTGCCTTAAAATAAATTAATTAATTAAAAAGTGTATTTCAAGAGCTTAAACATAAGTTTACTCTATTGTTTTTGTTTGTGTTTTCATTTGTCTATTCTTGGTTCCCTCTGAATTCAAGTTGTTTCTTTTTTTAATTTATTAATTAATTTAAAATACTTTTTAAATTCCCTAACTCATTCAACCAGTGTATATTATATGCTGTCATATATACACATATGCAAACATACTATATATACAGTTATTTTGTATATATACTGTTCAGGTTGTTATAAGTTCTAGGTATAAAGCAATAAAGTCAAATTTCATACTTTCATACATCTTATATCTGTTAGAGATTTAGAGGCAGGGAATATACAAATCCATGAACTAGATAATCCAGGATATGGCAATTGCTAAAAAGAAAGTTTACAGGATCTTGTGATATATAGAAAGACAGATTGAGGAGGAAGTTTACATTAAAAGGCTACGAAAAGTTTCTATGATGATGGGATCCCTGGGTGGCGCAGCGGTTTGGCGCCTGCCTTTGGCCCAGGGCGCGATCCTGGAGACCCCGGATCGAATCCCATGTCAGGCTCCCGGTGCATGGAGCCTGCTTCTCCCTCTGCCTATGTCTTTGCCTCTCTCTCTCTCTCTCTATGTGACTATCATAAATAAATAAAATTAAGAAAAAAAAAAAAAAGAAAAGTTTCTATGATGAAACATTCAAGCTAAGACTAGCATGGAAGCCATTTAAAGTCATGCAGGCTTATCTTCATATCTGTTTTTGTTTGTTTGTTTGTTTTCCTATTTCTAAGTGTTTTGCTCTACTTCTTTATCTTATTTTTTTGGTTATAGCTTTTTATTCCCCTTCTAAAATTTTATTCTATCCCTTCCCATTTCCTCTTTCCCTTTAGAAATTTCAAAATCTTGTCTTGACTGCCCCTCCCTTAAGTTGCTATGTTGAAACTTTATTTTCTTATCAGCTAGTCTCTCATGCACCTCTGTTAATGACTGTTTTTCACCATTTGGTGAAGCTACTCAAACAAAAGTACTCATAAATTGAGAACTGCCAAAATTATACTATTTTTTCAGTCTTCACATTTTAAAAGATTTTTTATTTATTTACATATTTATTTATTTATTTATTTATATGAGAGAGAGGGAGGATATGATGAGGGGGAGAAACAGAGTGAGAAGCAGACTCCCCAATGAATAGGACACTGGAATCATCACCTGAGCCGAAAGCAAGTGCTTAACCAAATGAGCCACCCAGGTACCCCTTCAATCTTCATTTTAACTAAAATCTCTTCAAATAAAACAACTCATTGATCACTCACTGAAACTTCCTTAATTATGGCCCCAAATCCTTCTTATTGCAAAGAATATAAATATTACCCATCTTAACAATGTAAAAGAAGATGTGGTAGAGAGAAGTTGAGTTATGGATGAGATACAGAATGGAGCAGTAAGACATGGAAAATGAAAGTGGGAATCTCTTCATCATACATAGCTAGAAGTTGAGGTACAACTAACACAAATAACAAAAAAAAATCCAGTTATGCATTAAATAATACTATCAAGGACTGTAAATATAAATTCATCAACCTAAGGAAAGGAGGGGAGAAAAGAAGATGAACAGTCCTATAAGTGATATAATTCTCATATGTAGGAAAAGCCAATAAATTTTATCTTAGAGAAGAAAGTATATTGCTTAGAGATATGGAGATAATCACAAGTAATGAAATCATGAAATCAGACAGGGTTAAAAGTACCTGCCTCTCCTTTGTGGAGGGAAGGATTGCTTTTCATAAATTGTTATAATTTGGTTGATTTCACTTTGCACTCTCTCTGCCTTTCATATAGATAGATAGATAGATAGATAGATAAGATATATAGATATAGATGGAATTAATGTTCCCTAAAAAAAAAAAAAAAAAAAAAAAAAAAAAAAAAAACCAGAAAGGAACCACGGAGAAAATCAATGGCAGGATAGATATCTGGCTGTTGTTACAGAAGGAACAAATCAAGTTCAGACCCAAGAGAAAAATCACCTAAATCAGAGAAAGAATTAAGATGTCAAAAGAAGATTATCTAGGTAATTAACAGATGATCATTCAATAAAATAGTTCAGAATAATGTTAGATGCATAAGACAAGTTAAGCTATCATATATCCCATTTCTAGTTCTATTCACATGTACTGTGTGAAATAGCTATTGAATTTATACACAAATATAATGATATTTAGAGTACATTTATATTATATTAATATTTTAATATATAAGGAAGATGTACATATTTTTATTGTTGTCTGGGTCAAATTCCTAGGTACATGGTAACACCTTTCAATACATAAATATAAGTTTAGTTCTACAATGAAAATTTTCTTGATTTATACTTTTAAATATTAGTTGCTTCATTATTTCTTAAATTATTCTTCAAAGGGTCCAAGTAGGTGTATACTGGAGCTTCTTTGCCTCCTCTCCATTTCAAGGTCTTTTTTCTCTTTTCTTCTTTACTTTTATCGCATCACTATCTCTTAGTTAATCTACTGCTGGTTTTCAATGCCTTTTATGGAATTCTTATTTGAATCTATTTTCCTTTGGAGACTATATATAATTAATCATTTTTAAAATTTTATTCTTTAATTTTGATGAACTTGTTAAATTCCTCATTCCTTTTTTCCCCTTTTTTCATTTCTCTTATTAGTCTTTGATTTTGAATCCAGATTTTAAAAATATACACTCCAACTTTTTATTATTAGATACTGTTGACACAAATGTTACATTAACTTCAGGTATACAACATAGTAACTCAGCTTCTCTATACATTTCCCTCTGCTCACTTAGCTACCATCCTTACTATGCAATGCTATTACAATACCATTGACTATATTTCCTATGCTATGTCTTTAATTTCTGTGACTTATTCATTCCATAACTGGAAGTATATATCTCCCTCTCCCCTTCCTCCATTTTGCCCATCTCTCCATCCCCTTCCTTCCAGCAACCATCATATTTTTTCTCTGTATTTATAGGTCTGATTCTGCTTTTTGTTTACTTATTTGTTTTGGTTTTTAGATTACACATATGATTTAAATTATATGGCATTTATCTTTCTCAGTCTATTTCACTTAGCATAACTACCCTCTAGGTCCATCCATGTTGTTGAAAATGGGAAGATCTTAGCCTTTTTTTTTTTTTTTTTGTAGCTGTCTAATCTTCCACTGTCTTTATATACCACATCTTTATTCATTCATCTATGAATGACCACTTCAGTTGCCTCCATGTCTTAGCTATTGTAAATAATGCTGCAATAAACACTGGGGTAAATACATATTTTTGAATTAGTGTTTTCATTTTCCTTGGGTATACTATTTTTTTAAATTTATTTCAATTTGGTGTGCTGCATTACAGTTTTTTTCTGTTTTGTATTTGTTTTTTATTTTTATTTTTTTTTAATTTTTTTTAAATTTATTTTTTTATTGGTGTTCAATTTACTAACATACAGAATAACCCCCAGTGCCCGTCACCCATTCACTCCCACCCCCCGCCCTCCTCCCCTTCTACCACCCCTAGTTCGTTTCCCAGAGTTAGCAGTCTTTACGTTCTGTCTCCCTTTCTGATATTTCCCACACATTTCTTCTCCCTTCCCTTATATTCCCTTTCACTATTATTTATATTCCCCAAATGAATGAGAACATATAATGTTTGTCCTTCTCCGACTGACTTACTTCACTCAGCATAATACCCTCCAGTTCCATCCACGTTGAAGCAAATGGTGGGTATTTGTCATTTCTAATAGCTGAGTAATATTCCATTGTATACATAAACCACATCTTCTTTATTCATTCATCTTTCGTTGGACACCGAGGCTCCTTCCACAGTTTGGCTATCGTGGCCATTGCTGCTATAAACATCGGGGTGCAGGTGTCCCGGCGTTTCATTGCATTTGTATCTTTGGGGTAAATCCCCAACAGTGCAATTGCTGGGTCGTAGGGCAGGTCTATTTTTAACTCTTTGAGGAACCTCCACACAGTTTTCCAGAGTGGCTGCACCAGTTCACATTCCCACCAACAGTGTAAGAGGGTTCCCTTTTCTCCGCATCCCCTCCAACATTTGTTGTTTCCTGCCTTGTTAATTTGCCCCATTCTCACTGGTGTGAGGTGGTATCTCATTGTGGTTTTGATTTGTATTTCCCTGATGCCAAGTGATGCAGAGCATTTTCTCATGTGCTTGTTGGCTATGTCTATGTCTTCCTCTGTGAGATTTCTGTTCATGTCTTTTGCCCATTTCATGATTGGATTGTTTGTTTCTTTGGTGTTGAGTTTAATAAGTTCTTTATAGATCTTGGAAACTAGCCCTTTATCTGATATGTCATTTGCAAATATCTTCTCCCATTCTGTAGGTTGTCTTTGAGTTTTGTTGACTGTATCCTTTGCTGTGCAAAAGCTTCTTATCTTGATGAAGTCCCAATAGTTCATTTTTGCTTTTGTTTCTTTTGCCTTCGTGGATGTATCTTGCAAGAAGTTACTGTGGCCGAGTTCAAAAACGGTGTTGCCTGTGTTCTTCTCTAGGATTTTGATGGAATCTTGTCTCACATTTAGATCTTTCATCCATTTTGAGTTTATCTTTGTGTATGGTGAAAGAGAGTGGTCTAGTTTCATTCTTCTGCATGTGGGTGTCCAATTTTCCCAGCACCATTTATTGAAGAGACTGTCTTTCTTCCAATGGATAGTCTTTCCTCCTTTATCGAATATTAGTTGACCATAAAGTTCAGGGTCCACTTCTGGGTTCTCTATTCTGTTCCACTGATCTATGTGTCTGTTTTTGTGCCAGTACCACACTGTCTTGATGACCACAGCTTTGTAGTACAACCTGAAATCTGGCCTTGTGATGCCCCCAGATATGGTTTTCTTTTTTAAAATTCCCCTGGCTATTCGGGGTCTTTTCTGATTCCACACAAATCTTAAAATAATTTGTTCTAACTCTCTGAAGAAAGTCCATGGTATTTTGATAGGGATTGCATTAAACGTGTATATTGCCCTTTGACATTGACAAATGTCAACATTGTAACATTGACATTTTCACAATATTAATTCTGCCAATTCATGAGCATGGAATATTTTTCCATCTCTTTGTGTCTTCCTCCATTTCCTTCAGAAGTGTTCTATGGTTTTGAGGGTATAGATCCTTTACATCTTTGGTTAGGTTTATTCCTAGGTAACTTATGCTTTTGGGTGCAATTGTAAATGGGATTGACACCTTAATTTCTCTTTCTTCAGTCTCATTGTTAGTGTATAGAAATGCCACTGATTTCTGGGCATTGATTTTGTATCCTGCCACGCTACTGAATTGTTGTATGAGTTCTAGCAATCTTGGGGTGGAGACTTTTGGATTTTCTATGTAGAATATCATGTCATCAGCGAAAAGGGAGAGTTTGACTTCTTCTTTGCCAATTTGAATGCCTTTAATGTCTTTTTGTTGTCTGATTGCTGAGGCTAGGACTTCCAGTACTATGTTGAATAGCAGTGGTGAGAGTGGACATCCCTGTCTTGTTCCTGATCTTAGGGGAAAGGCTCCCAGGGCTTCCCCATTGAGAATGATATTTGCTGTGGGCTTTTCATAGATGGCTTTTAAGATGTTGAGGAATGTTCCCTCTATCCCTACACTCTGAAGAGTTTTGATCAGAAATGGATTCTGTACTTTGTCAAATGCTTTCTCTGCATCCAATGAGAGGATCATATGGTTCTTGGTTTTTCTCTTGCTGATATGATGAATCACATTGATTGTTTTACGGGTGTTGAACCAGCCTTGTGTCCCAGGGATAAATCCTACTTGGTCATGGTGAATAATTTTCTTAATGTACTGTTGGATCCTATTGGCCAGTATCTTGTTGAGAATTTTTGCATCCATGTTCATCAGGGATATTGGTCTGTAATTCTCCTTTTTGGTGGGGTCTTTGTCTGGTTTTGGAATTAAGGTGATGCTGGCCTCATAGAACGAATTTGGAAGTACTCCATCTCTTTCTATCTTTCCAAACAGCTTTAGGAGAATAGGTATGGTTTCTTCTTTAAACGTTTGATAAAATTCCCCTGGGAAGTCATCTGGCCCTGGACTCTTGTGTCTTGGGAGGTTTTTGATGACTGCTTCCATTTCCTCCCTGGTTAGTGGCCTGTTCAGGTTTTCTATTTCTTCCTGTTCCAGTTTTGGTAGTTTGTGGCTTTCCAGGAATGCGTCCATTTCTTCTAGATTGCCTAATTTATTGGCGTATAGCTGTTCATAATATGTTTTTAAAATCGTTTGTATTTCCTTGGTGTTGGTAGTGATCTCTCCTTTCTCATTCATGATTTTATTAATTTGAGTCTTCTCTCTCTTCTTTTTAATAAGGCTGGCTAATGGTTTATCTATCTTATTAATTCTTTCAAAGAACCAACTCCTGGTTCTGTTGATCTGTTCCACAGTTCTTCTGGTCTCGATTTCGTTGAGTTCTGCTCGAATCTTTATTAACTCTCTTCTTCTGCTGGGTGTAGGATCTATTTGCTGTTTTTTCTCTAGCTCCTTTATGTGTAAGGTTAGCTTTTGTATTTGAGTTCTTTCCAGTTTTTGAATGGATGCTTGTATTGCGATGTATTTCCCCCTTAGGACTGCTTTTGCTGCATCCCAAAGATTTTGAACGGTTGTATCTTCATTCTCACTAGTTTCCATGAATCTTTTTAATTCTTCCTTAATTTCCTGGTTGACCCTTTCATCTTTTAGCAGGATGGTCCTTAACCTCCACGTGTTTGAGGTCCTTCCAAACTTCTTGTTGTGATTTAGTTCTAATTTCAAGGCATTATGGTCTGAGAATATGCAGGGGACGATCCCAATCTTTTGGTATCAGTTCAGACCCGATTTGTGACCCAATATGTGGTCTATTCTGGAGAAAGTTCCATGTGCACTTGAGAAGAATGTGTATTCAGTTGAGTTTGGATGTAAAGTTCTGTAGATATCTGTGAAATACATCTGGTCCAGTGTATCATTTAAAGCTCTCGTTTCTTTGGAGATGTTGTGCTTAGAAGACCTATCGAGTATAGAAAGAGCTAGATTGAAGTCACCAAGTATAAGTGTATTATTATCTAAGTATTTCTTCACTTTGTTTAATAATTGATTTATATATTTGGCAGCTCCCACATTCGGGGCATATATATTGAGGATTGTTAAGTCCTCTTGGTGAATAGATCCTTTAAGTATGATATAGTGTCCCTCTTCATCTCTCACTACAGTCTTCGGGGTAAATTTTAGTTTATCTGATATAAGGATGGCTACCCCTGCTTTCTTTTGAGGACCATTCGAATGGTAAATGGTTCTCCAACCTTTTATTTTCAGGCTGTAGGTGTCCTTCTGTCTAAAATGAGTCTCTTGTAGACAGCAAATAGATGCGTCCTGCTTTTTTATCCAGTCTGAAACCCTGCGCCTTTTGATGGGGTCATTAAGCCCGTTCACATTCAGAGTTACTATTGAGAGATATGAGTTTAGTGTCATCATGATATCTATTCAGTCTTTGTTTTTGTGGACTGTTCCACTGAACTTCTTCTTAAAGGGGAATTTTAAGAGGCCCCCTTAAAATTTCTTGCAGAGCTGGTTTGGAGGTCACATATTCTTTTAGTTGCTGCCTGTCTTGGAAGCTCTTTATCTCTCCTTCCATTCTGAACGAGAGCCTTGCTGGATAAAGTATTCTTGGTTGCATGTTCTTCTCATTTAGGACACTGAATATGTCCTGCCAGCCCTTTCTGGCCTGCCAGGTCTCTGTGGAGAGGTCTGCTGTTACCCTAATACTCCTCCCCATAAAAGTCAGGGATTTCTTGTCTCTTGCTGCTTTAAGGATCTTCTCTTTATCTTTGGAATTTGCAAGCTTCACTATTAAATGTCGAGGTGTTGAACGGTTTTTATTGATTTTAGGGGGGGATCTCTCTATTTCCTGGATCTGAATGCCTGTTTCCCTTCCCAGATTAGGAAAGTTTTCAGATAGAATTTGTTCAAATACATATTCTGGCCCTCTGTCCCTTTCGGCACCCTCGGGAATACCAATTAAACATAGGTTTTTCTTCCTCAGGCTGTCGTTTATTTCCCTTAATCTATGTTCATGGTCTTTTAATTGTTTGTCTCTTTTTTCCTCAGTTTCCCTCTTTGCTATCAACTTGTCTTCTATGTCACTCACTCGTTCTTCCACCTCGTTAACCCTCGTCGTTAGGACTTCTAGTTTGGATTGCATCTCATTCAATTGATTTTTAATTTCTGCCTGATTAGCTCTAAATTCTGCAGTCATGAAGTCTCTTGAGTCCTTTATGCTTTTTTCTAGAGCCACCAGTAGCTGTATGATAGTGCTTCTGAATTGGCTGACATTGAATTGTAATCCAGATTTTGTAACTCTGTGGGAGAGAGGACTGTTTCTGATTCTTTCTTTTGAGGTGAGGTTTTCCTTCTCGTCATTTTGCTCAGTGCAGAGTGGCCAAAAGCAAGTTGTATTGGGAAAAGGAGAAAAAGAGAGGAGAGAAAGAAGGAAAGAAAAGAGAAATAGAAAAAAAATGAAGAAAAAAATGAAAAAAAAAGAAGAAAAAGAGAAAGAAAAAGAAAGAAAGGAGCAAAAAAGGGGGGTGGGGGAAGGAAACAAATCAAAAAGCAAAACAAAACAAAACAAAACAAAACAAAACAAAATAAACTGAAAAAAAGAACCACGGGGGAGTATCTTCTGATTCTGTGTACTTTAAGTCCCTTGGCTTCCTCTGGAAGTTGTCAGTCTAGCTGGTCTTCTGGGGGAGGGGCCTGTTGTGATGATTTTCAGGTGTTAGCAGTTGGGGGAGCTGCTGTGCCCCTGCCTGGTGCAGGGCTCAGGGGGGATTGTTTACCCCGTGAGGCCCCAGGAGCAACAGCCCCAGTGGCGGGGCCAGCTCTGGAAACCTGGATTCAGCCCCCGCAGTAGCTCCGGAGCTCTCCGTCTGCAGGGCCTGGAGGCTCCGGGGCGGGGCCGCTGATCTGCTCAGCTGGGGCAGGAGCGTCCTTGCTGTCCTGGGCCCTCTCGGCCTCTGCCTGTCCCGGGGGAGGCCGGATCCTGGGCTGTGTCCCGGCGCCCTGTGCTCCGGGGCCTGCGCTGGTGGATTCGCGCTCCCTCCCCGTAGCCCCCTCCGTGGAGCCGCCGCCCGAGCCCCCCCGAGCTGCTCCTGGAACCGCGCAGCCCCCTCCGCACGGAGCCTCTTCCTCCGCCCGAGCCCCTCCGCGCAGCCCCCTCCGCGCAGCCCCCTCCGCGGAGCCGCCCCCGAGCCCCTCCGAGCTGCTCCGGGTCCCGCCGTGCGCGCTGCAGCCCTTAGGGAGCTCGGTGCATCTCCCGGGCGCAGGTGTCTGTTAGTGTCCCCGGGAGCCCGAGGGCATCCCCGCCCTCCTGGGTCCTGCTCCAACTCCCTGCGAGCCCCTTTCCGCCCGGGAAGGTCGGTGCAGCTCCTGCGTCTCCGGGACGGGGCTCTCCTGTCCTGGGGACACTCGCCCCGGCCTCAGCCCGGCTCCTCACGGGCCCCTCCCCCTTGGAGGCCTTTTGTTTCTTTATTTCTTTTTCCCCGTCTTCCTGCCGTGATAGAAGCGCAAACTCTTCTCACTGTAGCGTTCCAGCTGGTCTCTCTTTAAATCTCAGGCCGAATTCGTAGATTCTCAGGATGATTTGACGGTTATCTAGGTAATTTGGTGGGGACAGGTGACTTGGGGACCCTGCTCTTCCGCCATCTCGCCCCTCCTCAGAAAACACTATTTTCTTTATTTGTTTTTTAGATGCAAGTGTCTTATCAGCTGAATTATTTTGATTATCTTTTCTCCCCATCTTTCTTGAGGCATAATTGACAAATCCAATAGTAAAAATATGTAAAGTTTACAGGGTAGGGATTTGAAATATATATATTCTTTATTCATTCGTCTTTTGAGGGACACCAACGCCATTTCCATATCTTGGCTATTGTGAATAATGCTGCAATGAACATAGGAATGCAGAAATCTCAAGATGTTTTTTTCATTTCCTTTACATATGTACCCAGGATAAATAAATAAAAGGTACTCTTCATTAAACTGTGTATATAATGTACAGGTATAGATATCAAAACTTTATAAAAGTTCTTACTTTATACATAATGCCTAACTATTACAACATTATAAAAACATACGCTTTCATCACCATACTATCCCTATAACAAACCTGTTTTAAAATTTTGTCCAATTTTATAAATTTAAAAGTTACATTTTTAAAAATTATTTTAGGTTGAATGTTATTCACAGATTTATAGATCAATTTTTTTAGGGGGAGAAATTTGTGAATTATCTGCTCATGTCTTTTGTCCATTCTAGAATATTTGATTTTTTATTCTTGACAATGTCTTTATATTCATTTCTTTAAATATTCTTTATATATAAATGGCATCATATTTTTGTTATTTTTTGATACAAATGTTTACCCAATTATCTATTTATATTTAATATGGTTTAGGACATTCTATTGATCTAAAGAATTTTTAATGTAGTTCATTTTAATAATCCTATTTTTATAAGTTCTCCCCTTTTCTCCAATGCTTAGAAAGTCTTTCTGAAAAAAAAAAAAGTCTTTCTGATTCTTAATATAAATAAAAGATTTGTGTGTACATTTTTCTATTTGTTATGATTTTTAAAGTTATATTTATTACTCTATCTAAAATTTATATTTGTGGGGGATCCCTGGGTGGCTCAGAGGTTAAGCACCCATCTTCATTCAGCTCAGGGCGTGATCCTGGAGTCCCGTGATGGAGTCCTACATCGGGCTCCCTGCATGGAGCCTTGCTTCTCCCTTTGCCTGTGTCTCTGCCTCCCTCTCTCTCTCTTTGTGTGTCTCTCATGAATAAATGAATAAAAATCTTAAAAAAATATATATTTGTGGACAATGAATGGTGATATAAATGAACGTTTTCTGAGTATACCGGGTCTGCTTCAGAGTGTTCTTCTCTGTGGCTTTTAAAATTACACCAACATTAAATTGCCTTAAGTATTGTACTTTTGTATATTTTAGTAACTGGTAGGGCAAGAACTATATTATTTTACTGCTCTTTGGCTAGCTCTAAAAAAACAATATTTTGAAGCTATAATAAGCATTTTATTGCTTCTGGAATTTACACACAATGTATGATTCTTTCATGTATATCATTAAGTCACTGTGATTTAAAATATATTTGGTTGATGACTCAGGAGCAAAAGATATCATGAATCTTGATGACACATAAATCATCACAACTAAAATTATGTAATTATGGAAATCAACTATTCAGATAGCTCCAATCAAAATCATAATTAGATTTACCAATTTCTTTGTAAAACAATATGCTAATATGAAACACAGAGAAGACTCCTAAGGTGAGAGGGTATAAAGGAGATTTCTAAAATCATTTTTTGGCCTGTTATGAGAAACTTTGCCATATTTATTTACCAAAACCTCTAGAACTAAACACCTACAACTTTCTAATTCTATATTATTTATGTTTCTCCCACCATTTGGTTTTCAGCACCTGCTACTTAGAGAAACTTGGGTTTCATTACTGTGACAAATGTTTCTACCCATTATAAATGTTATGCATCATTTTCCACATAATTACCTTGTGAAGTCTGTCATCTCCATCATAATCATACACATCTTCTTGGCCAGAACAATGATATCATTGCTGGTATCATCCCATATCTCAATCTCAGCATCCAGTTTACTCTTTACTTTCTTGAAATCAGCAACTTGCTCAGCAATCTTTTCCTTTTCTGCCTCAGGCAACTGAGTCATCTTAGCCTAAAACATGTGATAAGTAGATTTATAATCATTCTACTATGTCAAAAAGCATTTTAGGAAGAAGTGGTCATTACAGATTATTCTTAAACTAGCTCATGTGTCATAGTTTTTTAAGTCATATAATCAAAACTTTCCAGGCTTAATTTTTCACATGAAAAAGCTATTAAATTTATAAATGTTTGCTCTAGAACTACAATTTAAATTTGATAATAACAATGTATAATTTGGTATCTGACATATTTAATTCTATTCCTTAATATAAATGTAAGACTTCTCAAATTTCTAGTGCAACACATTTTTAAATTAACTCAAGCTTAATATATGAATCTCATGTATTAGAAAAGCATATACTTTATTTAATTATACCACAATATGCTTCAAAAGGTAGAAGTATAGCAAAACTATCTTGAAATGTCTTTTGACATTATAATGTCTATTTATACATGTATGTATATACATTCAGACAGATCTTTACACAAACACTGAAAATATATTGGTAATCAGTAATAGTATACATTTATAAATCATATATAAATAATTTTAAGCGCATGTTAAAAATCGTAAGGATATATTTGTGTACTTTGTACATACAAACACATTCAAGTGTGTATGTGTCTATAAATTATTTTGAGGGAAGAGTAAAAATGTTACAGGCAGGGTTTATTAAGGCAACCCTCACTAATTAGCACCCTGAATTCTGAAGTGCTCTTCTCCCATGCACAGTAAACTTGCTGTGTTGGCTTAGTACTATTCATTGGATATGTCAAATTTTGAACAGCATGCAACTTTCATTTTCCACTTGCAGTTTGAATGTGGGAAGGGTAGGAGAACCATCTAAGCCACCATATTCACAGCATTATCATCTGGGACCTATAACTTTTTGTCAAGTAGAGAATCTTGAAGTCAAAATGATTTTGTAGTAACAAGGCCATAAAATGCAGTAGTCTGTGCAATCATAGTCTCATCAAAAATCCATGTATATTCTAATAGAATGAGTACTTGGGCTTCCGATAGAGTAGTTAAAAATGATAAATCATTTAAGTAGATTTTTACTTATTAGATCTTTCACAGAGAATACGTGAGACATACAGTGCCAATATATTTCCAGATGCTGGTATCTAGGATATGGACATAGAGGGAAAATAAGGAAAATCACCTAAAAGACCTTTGAAATATCCTGGGCACTAGGATCAAAGTGGTTGAAATACACTTTCTTAAGTCAATAGCATACAAGGGCAAAAAAGCTTAAATTATGAATGAAGGAATTATAAGAATGGTCAATGGAAAATCCAACAAAAAATGAAAATTAAAGAGCCAATATCAAGTATCTGTCACTTATTATCTATTTATTTATAAGACTAATTCAGCATCTAAAAATAACTTGGTGTCTGTGAAATCTCAGCATTAATTATCCATGCTTCAGTTCTAACCTAGTCATGAAAACAAACCATGAGGCTTTCGAAATTGAAGCTTCTTCTAAATTCCCTAGCATAATGTTTGACACATTATGTTAGTGAATGTTCATTTAGTAAATGATGGCTATTTCCTATCCAGTAAGAGAATTATCAAAATGTATTCCCATATCTATCACTTAGAACGTTCATTTTTTGCATTATTTCATTTGAAGAATTAAATTAAGCTATGAGAATAGGCTTTTAACTGATGAGTTATACAGGTGTCTCTTCCTTAGAATCTGAATCATTTGTAGTTTTCTTTCTCAGGCAATGTGGCCTACTAAAAGAAAAGCAACTTTTACTGCTGCTGGCATACAGCAAAGCACATAGACGAAGACACAGTTCACTTAGGTCTAAAATCAATAGTATGCAAGCACATTAAGTAAATTATAAGCTACTAACTCATTAAACTAGCTCAAAAATCGAAATGAATTTTCACCATCTTGACTACTGGTCATTACCATTCTTTCCATTTTCATTAAAAAAAAAGTGTTTAAACTTTCAAATAATAATAGATGTAGATAGATTCAACTGGAACTTCTTTGTACAGTCTTTGTCTCATAAGTAATAAATCCATGAATAGGGATCTAATAAATATTTTTGAAGTATACACTGGAATATCATGGAAAATTATTCAATATCCTCATTAAAAAAAGTTGAAACTATTCAAGAGGTGATCTTGTTAAGTGTATTTTAAGTTCTGTTCCTTGGAATGCTACTGATTTCCAATATGACCTTAAGGAAGTCCCTGAACCCTCTTGTCTAAGTTTCTCCAGACATAAAATGACAGTAATTGCAGCTGCCGCCCACCTGCCATGCAGGGACCAGAGTGGATTATTGGATAGCACTGAGTCTGACCCTGTCACGCACAGGAGTCTCATCGGTTGCACTCGATTTCCTTAATAACATCTCAACTCACATAGTGAATTATAATCACCAGATGTTTACTTCACAGAGGATAAGGGCCAAAAGTTGGGTGATAGTTTACAAAATTGAAAGTTCTAGTGAATTTTCTCTCTCCCACAGGAGGAGCAACATCAAAAAAGCATTAAATGACTGACTGACACCTTTACTGAAGATTTTTAGTGCTTCTGTGAAGGATTTATTATTTACTATTAATCAATTTGAATCACTATGGACATTTCAAAATAGGACTTAAGAGAACACTTCATATTTAAGAATTCTGAGCAAAAATTCCTTATTGGATAGTTGTGTGAAGGATAAGCAAAGAAACAAAGCTTAACACAAATCAGGTAAGTAAGTGGGGGTTCTGATGTTATTGCTGGCTGGTGATATGTCTCCACTTGTGCTCATGTCTATAGAGTAGAACTGTGATGTAAATAGCTATCAAGGGCTTTTTGAATCATTGTCATACAAATGATACTATATTGTGCGTCAACTGATTTTTGGAATCTGTTGCCAAAGATAAAAATAGCTAACATTTAGATATGCCAGACACTCTTCCAGGCACCTTATGTATGATTTAACTTCACTATTCATAGCAGCCCGATGAGGTAATTATACTATTATACTAATTTTAATAGATTATGACACTGAGTGTCTCAAAGGTTAAGATATTAACTCAAGATTATAGAGTTAGTAAGTAGTAGAGCCAGTATGGAAACTTAGAAATTCTGACCCTAGAATTTTTGTCCTATTACTATGCCAACAAATATAAGCAATATATCGCCCACAATATATCAAAATATTCCCATTCTACTGGATGGTATTTCTCTGTCACCTTCTACTTTTGAATGCACTTATTCTCCAAAATATAGTCACATATTTTCTAGAGTCTATTTCCTCATCTGTAAACTAGAGACAATGATATTCACCTCACAGGTTGTGTTAGAGATCAAATGAATGAATGTGTATGAAGCACTTTTTATTTTCTTTAGTTGTCTTTAACGTCAGCTGTTAACTTACAATAACAGACTCACTCAGTTCTTCACTCAGTTCTGAGTGACCCTCAGAATTCTATTTCTAACATTATCCTCCTTTTTCAACAAACTTTGCATTCTCCCATTATTGTATTAGGCATTTTTTGTGTGTGTATGTATATATATATATATATATATATATATATATATATATATACACATTTATATATATATTGTATTTTCAAGTCTATACCTAAGTATATATTGCCTAAGTATTGCCTAAGTATAATGCCTAAGTATAATGTCTAAGTATAATGTCTAAGTACATACTTGAAATATATATATAAATATATATAGATATGTCTATAAATATATTGAAATATATATTTGTCTACTTCTATCCCTATCTCTCTCTACACACTTATATATAATATATGACATATATATAATTTATAATTTTAGCTCTAAAGCAGGGGTTAGCAGAATTTTTCTGTAAAGGGCAAGATAGTAGATAATTTATGCTTTTCAGGACATACCATACCATTCTATCACAATACTCACATCTGCTACTCTTGTAATGCAAGAGCAGCCATAGAAAAGATGCAAACAAATGAGTGTGGCTGTGTTCCAAAAAACTGTATATGGACATTGAAACATCAATTTCATATAATTTTCATGTGTCTTAAATATTATTCTGATTACATCTATTCTGATATTTTTTTTTCAATCACTTAAAGATGTAAAAACCATTCCTAGTTCATGGGCTGTACAAAGATAGTTGACAGACCAGACTTAACTGTAGTTTGCCAACATTTGTCAAATCCTTTATCCTCTTGATTTTTGTGTTTCTCAGTAGTACTGTCTGCCATTTACTCTTGAATCTCTTTAAAAAAAAACTTTCCCTCTCTTTATGTATCCTATTCTGTTAGGCAGAAATTTGATCCATTTTATCTCAGTATTTGATCACACTCTCTCCTTGTCTGTATTCCCAGTACTACTCTATAAGTTCAGGTCAATTTTCTCTTTCATTTTCAATCCTTTTGTCTTGTTATCACTTGATCCAATCTTTCTGATTTTAATAGAATAGTGCAACTCTTCAGCTAAAGACAACGGCTTCCATGTATCCTTACTGAATAAAGAATGTTAATTCCTCAAATACTACCCGTGAATATGTTTAACTAAAGTAGAAAATTCACATAGAAAAATGCCCAAATCATAAAGGTACAACTGAAACTATTTATAAAAACTGAGTGTATCCTCATACCTAGCACCCAAATCAAGAAACCAAAGGTTTGCCAGCACTCCTGTAGCCACCCTGGGACCTATTCTAGTCACTATCTCCCAAGAACCACTACTTTACTGATTTTAAAAACTATAGATTTTCCTGTTTTTAAACCTTATAAAAATGAAATGATGGTATATGTACTCTTGTATCTGGCTTTTTATGTCCAACTTTATATATTTGAAGTACATCTATCATGTTGCATGGAGTTATGGTATGCTTATTCTTGTCACTCTACACACATAGAATTCCATTTGCAAATATACACCATTTATTTCAATGTACCTATTAACGATCTTTTGGAAAATATTCCATTTTTGGCTGTTATGAATAGTGAATATTCTTGTATTTTTCTTTTGGTGCACATATGGGTTAATTTTTCTTAAGTATATACCTAGGAGTAAAATTACTGGGTCTCAGGGGCCACCATAACCTTTACCCCTAAAACGACTGCTTTTCAATGACATTTTATCTTCCTCTCATGCACTGTGTCTTCAAGCTAAACTCAACTATTTGCTATTGCAAGTAAATCTCTTGAGATATTGTCCATTAATTATTTTGCTCATCTTTCCTCTCCCCATCTTTGTTGCTCCAAACTTAATTCTATTTTCAAGCCAAATTTATGTATCCTTTTTCTCCAGCTATATATAATTATTCTTTTAAAAATTTCAGAACATGGGGGCGCCTGGGTGGGCTAGTGGTTAAGCATCTGCCTTTGGCTCAGGTTGTGGTCCCGGAATCCTGGCATCGAGTCCCGCATGGGGCTCCCAGAGGGAGCCTGCTTCTCCCTCTGCCTATGTCTCTGACTTTCTCTGTGTGCCTCTCATGAATAAATAAATAAAATGCAAAAAAAAAAAATTCATACATGTTATCAGTTCTCCCTTCAAGATATTCATATCATTCTCTCTTGTAGCCTAATTATTTGTGAATATATATATATATGTTCTTACTTTCTAGAGGAAAGGTCTTTGAAAGCAGAACCACCTTTCAGAATAATAGTGCTCTCTCTCTCTCTCATACATACACACATATATGTTTATTTGTGTCTTATTGGTCTCCATCCCCTATAATATAAGTTCTGAAAGTAGGACATATATATGATAAATGCTTACAGTCAATAGAAATAGGAGAGAGAGAAAGAATAGGCTTGTAGGATCAAAATTTTATAGCATTGATCTTGCATTTTCTTTGTCATTCACATTTACACACTTTCCAAGCTTCTGTCTCTGCAAGGTAGAAATTAACTTTCCCCATACATTTTTCCTGTCCACTCTCAAAATTGGGTCCTCATTATTTACCTAAGGTTGTATTGACAGCACAATTGATCTTACCTTCTTTTCATCTGCTTTTTCATTATGATCATTACTACTACTTAAAATATTAATATGCTTACATTATTTCTTAAACACTTTCCATGACTTCCATTATCTCTTTAAAAAGACAAAAATAAAAAGTTCCAGCAATAAGAAAAATGCAAAAAAAGTTGTCATATGGACCTCGGTCCAAGCTCCCCATCTGTCAAGTACTAGCTTTGTAGTGAGGAACTTAAGCATCCTCAAACTCAATTTTACTACATGTTAAAATGATGATAAACTTATTACAGGTTTTCTGACAATTAGAATTATATCTGTAAGTAATGATGCTGGATTATATTAGAGACTTAATAAATGGCACTTAGGACTGATGCCTTCACCTGGCTTCTAAAACTTTCACAATATTGTAGGGAAGGACAGTTAAAAATATTCACCTAGCTACCTCACAGAGCTTAGGCAGGAACCAAGTAAATTCTATCGAGTAAATACATGCCATAAGCAACAAACCATATAGAAATATAAAGTCATTATAATAAGTCTTTCTTATTCTCAGAAGTTCCAGAATCCAAATTGCTTATTTTACAGATAAGGAAACTGAGTCCCAGGAAAGAGAAATGGCTTGAAAAATAGTATCCAGCTGGTTAGTGGCAGATTTGGTCTGTAAATCCATGTGTTGCCATTCTTACCTCCAGAGTTTATCAAATTTAATAGTAGTGTGTGTGTGTGTGTGTGTGTGTGTGTGTGCATGTGTGTGTTTGATAAGCCCAAAGGCATTTGGGGAATGGGTGTGTTTTAATATATAAGAAATATAAATAGTATAACATTTTCCTGGAGTTTAGAAAATCTGAACTGCTGCTGGCAGAAATGTAACTTCATTAAAATTTGGAGAACAAATTCATCAAAAATGTTTATGCATTGATATTTTCAGCATACTAAATTGTAATTTCAAACAGATTCCTGAGAATTCATTAAGAAAAGTTTTCCATCATATGTTAAAATGATTTTTAGGAACTGGAATTGGACTTTGCTTTAAGGAATGATACACATTTTTATATTTTTATGTGTAGTCTTTTAAATCAAATTTATGAATATATTAGCTCTTAAAAGCTCTCAATTTCCTCATCTGTCGAAAAATAATACTCTTGAAACCTCATGAGTTATACTCACAGATCCCTTAGGTATAAAACTATTTCATTTTATTATAAAACTTTATAGGATTCAGGGGCTGGGTCAAAACAGTTAACTATTATATTACCAGTGTTACTTAATTGATTATGTTCTAAAGATAATAAGAATAGAGACAATTAACATTTATTTATGCTTCTTCTATGCCAGTCACTTTGCTCAACAGTTTTGAAAAGTTATCCTACTTACATAATATTAAGGTAGATATTACTAATAATCTACCTTTAACAACCATGGAAATCAGGCCTATAGGGAACATATGCCTGTCTCCTATAAATGAAACCCTCCCCAATGTTTTCTTTCTTTTTTTGATCATATCTCTCTGTTATTTATAGTTTCATCTGCAAGGCAGTTTTTAGCACTAGGGTATATTCTATTTTGAAAAATATATTAATATTTATTTGTGAATCCAATATGTGTCCTTGTTCTAGGAAAACATAAATGCTGTTTATGGAGTCAACTTGGTATTAGACAACATTAGGAAGTGATTGTTAATTTTCTTCAGATGTTGCAACTTTGAAGCAGTTCAGGAAAACACACACACACACACACAAATATAGCTCTGGCAGTATGCTGAAACTGGTAAGTCCAGGGGACGCCTCGGTAGCTCTGCCCATTAAAGCGTCTGACTCTTGGTTTCAGCTCAGGTCATGATCTTATGGGTTGTGAGGTTGATCCTCAAGCCAAGTCCCACCTTGACCTCTGTACTCAGCAGGGAATCAGCTTGAAGATCCACCCCCCACCCTGCCCCATTCTCTCTCTCTCTCTCTCTCTCAACTCTCAAATAAATAAATAAATCTTCTTTTAAAAGCTGCTATATCCAGGTCCTGGGAATATGAGTGAATGTTGTACTAGTATGCTTAAGTTTTTCTGCATATTTAATTTTTTTCAAAATAAAAAAAAAGAATGAGAAAATAAATGATATTTCCTATGTTCTGGTTTTGTGGAGGCATTGGAGATTTTATAAACCAGACAGTCTACTCTCTTATCCCAAAATGCCATTCTATGTGCCACATCCCTTACCAGTCAGTGACAGACGCTTCTGCTTCTCCTTAGACATACCTGAAGGTTCAATGCTGGGTTCTTTGGGAGTAAGAGATAAACTAGTCCAGGCAAATCTTACCAGTAAAAACTAAAACAATGAATGAGCCTTATGACCTGCAAAAGTAATCCTCACGCAGATAAGTGTGGCTGAAGACCCATAGGAAATAACTTCAGAGAAGTTCTTAGTGTGTAGAATTATAATTGAAATGTAAATAAGTGTTGCTGTAGGATAAGCCTTTCTCTAAAAATAAAGTTGTTAACTAAAGGTGGTGATCTGCATGGAGCTTCAAAAAAGTGGTGCTGGTGGGAAGAGGTATCAAAAACCTAACATGAATATCCCAATTATTTTGACAGATGGGATCATAGTATGGCTATGTATTTCTTACAATATATATATTAGCTGTAGGTTTAATACCAAGCCTTTAAAATCTTTCCTCTGGTTTCTCACCAAAGCAGGTGGGTTATTATAATTTGTCTTCCAAAACAGACAATCTCAAAGGAAAGAACATACTTTAACAAGTTTATATAAGTATTCTGATTTAAATGGTTCTGTATATTTACCTTTTTTAAAATTTAAATGTTACAAAGACTTAAATGAATCTAAATTCAATTGCATTGTGTTTTCTTTAGATTATCATTCCAGGTTTTAAAAATATTTTTGTCTTAGTTGCTGCCAAGAATAACAATACAAAAATCCTCATGTTTCAAAACTACATAGTTTTGTAAAACAAAGAAATAATTCAGTAAGTAATATTGTAAAGGCTGTGATAAACAAGCTCTAGGAGCCTATTCATTCTATTCATAAGAGTACTCCCTTAGGATGTGACTCAGTGCCTAATAATTTTTACTTTGCACACAATGTAAGTTTGGTTACCTGAATTCCACGTCCCTGTTTACAGTAAATTGGAAGTAGACAAAAGATGTGCTAGTCTAATGCCAAGGAAAGGAAAGAATCTATCAAGGAGAAGACAGAAAGCCCAGATAATTGGGGGCCTTTCAGTTTATGACTGTCTCCCTGCTCATCACACCTCTCTCCTATCACCGTATTACAGCATAGTGCAATAATGTTTGGTCATAATATAGATAATGAATCATCTACACATCATCATTCAGCATTTACTGATTTTCTACTGCTTGGTAAAGTTACATGGCACTGTTCTTGCTCTCAAGGAGCTTAAAATCTCCCAGTGCAGAAAATATCAAATTATAATTATTACATTTTTTTAAGATTTTATTTATTTATTCATGAGAGACAGAGAGAGAGAGGCAGAGACATGGGCAGAGGGAGAAGCAGGCTCTATGCAGGGAGCCTGACGTGGGACTTGATCCTGGAGCTCCAGGATCAGGCCCTGGGCCGAAGGCAGGCGCTAAACCACTGAGCAGATCCTCCTAATTATTACATTTTGATTGGTAAATTAGCATGCATGGAATATAATTTGAAAACCAACTCCAGTAATTATTTTTAAGTTTAAAAAAATGTATATTTTGGTCCAAAATAAGTTGTTGTATAAGACTTCTAGAAAGTCAACTGTCTTACTAAATATGAATTTCATATATCATTGATGGTGTGACATTTAGTGTTCATTTATAACTATTTAAAATATTTTATTAAAAATAAAACCTTGGCAAGATATATGAAGAGTTTACCACAAAAGCAGGTATAATTTGAAAAATAACTGCATCTCACCTGTTTCTTTGTTTAGTTTCTTCTTAATTTTAATATGTAATAAATATAATTTTATAACATGGATGTGTATTTTAAGTGTAACTGAATATAAAGATAACAGGTTTCCCTTTGAATAGTTTATGTGAATTTAAACACTTTATTTTATCTTTCTAAAAATATTTTCCATGATAAAATAACAATCTTAGGAATGTGGTATAGAATTTAAATATTCATGACATTCATGACATTATGCATATATATTATTATGATTTATATATAATGTAATAAATTACAATTTAACAATAGTACCATGATTGATATTTTATATCAATATGCTGATAATAACTGTCATTACATATATATGGCAAAAAAGATTGAAAAGACTGTTTTCATTAGATTATTAGTTGAATATAGATGATGTTGTCCCTAAAGAAAAGTAAAGAGTTATAATTTTGTAGAATATATTTATCTATCTATCACTTGCTAGGTATTTTAAAAAGTAAATATGGGCTTGTGTGTGTGTCATTTCCACAAATGTCAGTGCCATGAAATCCACAAATATTATTTTTGGTGACTATTTTACCAGGTAATTATCCATGTTTCTGTTCACTTGTGATCTAAGACCCACAGTTGACTTAAATTTTCATATTTTAAAATATAAATAAAATTGAGTCAAGTTTCTTATCATGCATCTTTTAGAATCTCAAACTCCCTCCCACAAGAGCTTTGTAAATTTCTGAGAGTTTATATTCCCACAGGCGTCATGTTTTTTTGCCCTCCCTGATCTATTGTTTCTGTGGACACTAACTTCCTCTGACTGTTCCTTTCTCCCTCTCTTGTAGTGACTTAACATTTTTAAACTCTTTACAAGTCATCCACAAACATAATTCATGTGTATGTAACAATCTGTGCAAGTGTTTCGGGGTTGACATAAGAACTCTACAAGGCAGGAATGTAAATAACTTAAAATTATGATTTATCTAGTTTTCATCTGATGATATAGAAAGTTAGAGAAAGCACTGCTCCCCCATTGAAGACAACAAGTCACAAAATCTGAAAGTTTATGACTTCTTTAACCCATCAGAGGTGTCAATAAAGATTGCATTGGACAAGTTAAACACGCAAAGAAAATTTTTATAAAAGACTACTGTTATAGGAGAGAGAGTTTGAAATCAACTCTGATGAACAAAGGTCTGAGTTTTTAAGTACTGAGGCATATTTGTAGTAAAGTACTGTGTGACATTAGGGAGAGGTTGATTAATGTGATTAAATCATCTGCGTGTGCTAATGGCACTTATTAATAGAAATTGGTAGATAGAGGCACTGTCTTTCTTCATTATTACACTTCAAAGGGGTGACTCCCAGGTCCTTAAGAGTATTACTGAGTTGTAAACCTGGCAAGAGGCTGGCAGAATATTTACATCTAAAAGGGGCACAGAAAGAACTTAAAACTGCAAAAAATAAATGCTCTAGGGACACCTGGGTGGCTCAGCGGTTGAGCATCTGCCTTTGGCTCAGGGCATGATCCCGCAGTCTCGGGATTGAGTCCCACATTGGGCTCCCTGGATGGAGCCTGCTTCTCCCTCTTCCTATGTGTGCCTCTCTCTGTGTGTCTCTCATGAATAAATAAATAAAATATTTTAAAAAATTGAAATGAGCCTTGGTGTCTATCGAAAGATGAATGGATAAAGGAGATGTGGTTTATGTATACAATGGAATATTACTCAGCCATTAGAAACGACTAATACCCACTATTTGCTTCGACGTGGATGGAACTGGAGGGTATTATGCTAAGTGAAATAAGTCAATCAGAGAAGGACAAACATTATATGGTCTCATTCATTTGGGGAATATAAAAATAATGACAGGGAATAAAGGGGAAAGGAGGAAAAATGAGTGGGAAATATCAGAAAGGGAGACAGAATGTGAGAGACTCCTAACTCTGGGAAACAAACTAGGGGTGGGGGGAGGGGAGGTGGGCGAGGGGTGGGAGTGACTGGGTGACAAGCACTGAGGGGGCACTTGATGGGATGAGCACTGGGTGATTCTATATGTTGGCAAATTGAACACCAATAAAAGATAAATTTACAAAAAAAAAGAAATTAGATTTGAATAGTCTTAAACCATTTTATCCAAGATATTTATTAATTACAAAGAAAAAATAATAGTAACTTTTCAATGGTTAAAAACCAGCAAGCAACCAATAGTTTAACCAAGTGACAAAGGCCAACATCACTAGAAATGTGACCCTATAACATCTTTTTTTTTTTTTGACTCTTTAACATCTTGATGGGCTGAGGACACATGAATTCCATGGTATCCCCTCTGAAAATGTATAACCTTAAAATAATGAGAAAAACATAAGACAAATTTAAATCAAGGGACATTCCATAAAATTTCTGATAGTCTTCAAAAGAATCAAGGTCATGAAAGAAAGGCAAGGAAGGATAAGGAATTGTTATACTCTATAGGAGACCAGGAAATACGACAAACTTAATACAATAGTGGATCCTGGCTTTAATCCTAGACTAGAAAAGAATATTAGTGGAAAAATTGATGAAGTCTATAGTTCAGTTAGTAGTATAATACCAATGTTCACGTTTCAGTTTTGATAAATAGACCTTAGTTATGCTAGATGTCAACATTAGGAGAAACTTGGTGAAACATATATGGAAAATTCTCTGTGCTATAATTGCAAATTTTCTATAATTTCTCTTAACTAACCACATCTAGCTAACATGAGACTGGATTATATAACATATTAGACAAAATGTTAGAGACAAAAAATGGTAGTTAGATGCAGAGAAATATGATCTTGGTAAAGAAGCATCTACTATTATTATTTACTCTCTATATTGCAGAAAGCATTTTAGCATCCCATACCTCCCAGGCACTCAACTGGACATTTTTGTGTCCAAATATAACCATAGGTAACCAAATCACAGACAGAAAAGATTTTTTTATTCCAGCTCCCTGAGCACCCACTTCTCCCGTTGATTGACATTAGGAATGATAGTGAGTCTTCAGAGGAGATAAATGTACCTTCCAAATGTGGCCTTACAGGTTCTAAAAGCGTGCCTGGTCCAAACATTACATAAAACACTGCACAACTAAAGACTACTCTCACGTGAATAGATTTTCTATTACAATGGTATTAGTTTTAGATCCCCCCTACGGTCTACAATGCCTTGAAATTTACCAAAAACTAGTAAATGACTTCTAAAATTCTAGATTACCTGTAAAAATACAGTCATACTTAGAAAGTAAATACATGGAATCTGCTCAAAGGGTAGTGCCCATTAGTTGTTTCCTAAATAAACATTTTTCTCAATAGAATTTTTGGAATTAAGAAAAAAAATCATTCTTAGAAAAAGAATTCCAACCCATCTCGATGAGTTCAATATATTTTATTTGTAAATACATTGCATATTTCCATTTTCTCTAAGCCTCCTAAGCTACAGATTAAGTTAATGAATCTCCAAGTAAATTCTGTTTTCCTGGAGACAGGATTTTGTATGTTAACTAACTGGAAGTTAAATGAAAATTTGAAAAAGAAAATAAATAATATATAAATAAATTTCAGACAATTTGTAAGATGCAAATTTCAAACGCATGTTTCAATGTTGTGTACCTAGCACCTATCTATCTACTTACATGTATTTACCTATTTAAGATGATGTATAGCAATCCAACTAAGCTTCCTTGGAATCTCACAGATAAGAATACTGGGCACTAATTAGGAGTTGGTCCTCAGAGGCTGAGACATTCTGGATGTTGCCGACAAGATAAGAATCGTCAAGATTTCTTCCAATGGAAAATGGTTAAGCCTTCCTTGTCAATTTACAAAGTGAAGCAACGTGTGAAAAATTAACACTGAAGAATTTATAAAAGAATATTTCAAACTAGCTCCTCTTTCCAAGATCGAGCCTTATGATCTTTCAAAAGAACACAGATACACATATTTTTAAAAGATCTGCCAAACAAGAATGACAAGAGATATTTACTTCAAAATTTTGACATTGTATTTTATTCAATTATTAGTAAAATGAATATGTTGGGGATAAATAAATCACTAGGAAATATAAATGAGAAAGGGGCATATGGATAAAGTGATAGGAAGAGGAAATGCTACCTGATAGAGAAGCACTGAGATGGATTTCTCTCATTCACTTGCTGGCCTACTTTGAACAAACCATTTTAGTCTCATCATGAGTTTTCAGTATAGCAAACTGAGACTTGATGTATGTTGGTATAATTTAACCAGTTATCATCCAGTCATTTGGACCATAGTAATTTTCAAAGTGCAATTCAACTACACCTGGAATAGATTATAGCTTATTGGTGTGGAGTTAATAGTGTGGTATTTTGAATAATTTGTTTCCTTATTTATAGCATAACATTATTTCTGCATTTCCTAGTTTATTTTTTTATTTTATGATAAAAAAAGAGAAAACACAGAAGAGTGTTCCCAGAGAGTCACAATGTATGTATGTTATTCTAATGATTCAAACAGTTCTAAAGAGTTCAAGTGCAAAAAAAACCCAGCTCATTTTTATATATTTAAGCTCATCATAACACTGACTATAGAATTCATAATTCTTCAAACAAATATCATAAGGCTTGATATATTCTGAAATCTACCACTAAATTACCTGTCAGATCTCAATTAAAGGACTCTTCCTTCCATATGCAATGCAGGCAATTTAATTCCTTTTATGCAATTCCAAAGAAATTATTTTACATGGATATTTATGTTAAAATCTGGTACAATTACTGTCTGAGATTCAAAACGTGTAAAACATTCCTTTGCTGCTATACCCAGGAAAACGCAGGGTTACCAGTAACACCTATCCCCTATCAGCAGCACTAACAATCCACTAAATGTGTATAAATTAAATCCATATGGTCAGAACACATACTGAAATTAAATAAACAAAATGTAATTCTTCTTGTCTTCTGAATGTGAATTTGGAGAGGCAAACATCTGGATTAGAAAGGCACTTAGCATTATAGAAGGTTTTTCCACATAAAATTCCATTCATGAACCAGAAATGAGACTCTGCTCAAGAGGCAGCATATGACACATGAGCTTAACTTAGCACTGAGGATGTAGAGAGAGCCGTGCTCATGGATAAACACAAACATAATAAAATTAGGGCCTCGATGAGTGAAGCTTTCTAAGGTAAAACTCCAGGGTGTTTGGAGGAACCTTTCAGAAAAGATATATACCATGTCTATTGCAGCCTCAACACAAACAGCTCACAAAGAAAAATCTATAGTAATTAGAAACATTTTCAAAGTAAAAGATGAGATAGAATGCTTTTGCCAAAGGTACTTAAGGACGGGATTGCACAGGCCTGCAAAATTAAAAAGAAAAAATGAAGGATAAACATATGTGGCAAATTATTCTATTTTACCAAGTAGGGTCATAAAACACACAAACACCCTCCCATACACACATTCAAAACAAACCAACGAAAAGGAGTGAGGAGAAAAACTTTAACACACACAAAAAGAACTTACCAGCCAGTTCACTATCAATTAAAAAAAAGTAGAGTATTTTAATATAAAAATAATTAGGAAGGACCAAAAATGGCAAAGGACAAACTTTCCCAAGAGAGAATGGCTGGTATTGTGATTGGTTTCACCTCACCCTTACCCTCTCAGCACCACCTCATTGTTTGGCAGTTTCTTGGGATGATTTTTGTTGTCACAATTGGGAAGAACACGCTACTGAGTAGAAGTCAGAGATGCTGCTAAATATTCTACAGTGCACAGATAGCTCCCCACAACAAGGACTGTCTGATCCAAAATGTCAATAATATAACAGGTCTAATATTTTGACCAAGGGTCAGCAGACACTGGCTCAAACTGATCCTCATGTGTTATCCAGGTTAAGGAGCTAGTGATATTGCCAGGGTAGGCAGTTAGTTAGACATGAGCGGGGGGCAAAGATGGTGATAAGTAGGTGACACATTAGAAGCCTGAGGGCAGGACATTCTAACATTGGGTCTTTTACCATCCTGGTATTATGGCTTCTAACATCCTACGTCTGACAGACCAAGCACCACAGGTGCAGAACTTGCATTCTCCAACTTCTGCTCCAGGGTAACCTGTAGCTTCATTATAATATATTTACATTGTGGTTTTGATGTCATCACCATCACCCTCACCCTCATCCCCATGGGGAAAGGTGACCATGACAATTCCAACAAGAACATTGTAGGATCCAAAACTCTTCTTTCCAATGGCAGGAGGAGTCCCTTCGATGTTTGGAAATAACCTCACTCAGAGATGATGCTAGCTATGACCCATAACTTACACAAACAGAGAAGACACCCCTAATCCCTATGTAGTTGCCATCTCTGGACCTGCTTGCTCTCTCATCTTGAGTGTACTGCCCTTAAGAAACTGCTTTGTGCTAACTATCTTCTTTCTGGCTGTTTTAATTGAAGCACAGATCCTCAGGTAAATCTTTCATGGGGAATCCAAGAACCAAGACCATTCATACAATGCAGACTCTTCCACCAGTAACAGTATCTGGTGTGTTAGTCTGTCATTTGAACTATATTTTGCCTTCAATCATTCTTAATAATAATTTAGCAACAGACCTGCAGTGGTGAAGTTCTACACTATCAATTTTGACCACACTGAAAACTAATCACTAACCATAGTTCTAATACTTTGACACAGATTCCATGTGCTTATTGGCAGGGGAATGAATTTATAACCATGATTTTCTCTAGATAAACTATAGGTAGTTCTTTTTTTCCTAAAATTTATTTGGACCATGTGGGTATATAAAATTTTGCATAAACTGTATATGGTATGATGGACTTCTTTTGTCTCTGGGCTTTCACACATAGTACTTGTGTATTGATAGAATATTGTTTATACACCAAAGATTTGAAAGTGAAATTTCAATGGTTATCCTCGAATACTATGTATATATGTGATTATATCTACAAATTATATATATTTCAAAAATGGATCATATCACATACACTATTCTGTTGTTTCTTATTTTTCAAACTCTAAATGTAAAGTACTTAGATATCTGTAAAATAGAGCTTCATCACAATTTTAAATCTTTTATTTCATTGTATAGATCCAGTTTCATCTACTTACAAGTTTTCAATGATTATCAGGTATTTTCCATTTATGTAGACAAATGGATAGATGATAGATAGATAGATAGATAGATAGATAGATAGATAGATATTTGTGTTCATATATATGCATATATTTGTGTGTATTGAGTAAGAACTGATGGATACTTTTCTGTATCTTTGAAAATGTGTCTGGAGGAAAAATTCTAGAAGACAAAGAGGAAGAATTTTAACAAAATAAATGCATAATTTTCAATATCCCTTCAGTTTACCCAAATTAATATCCCCCAAAACTGTGTATAAGTGTACATTTTCCAAAAAACGTCTCATATTTTTGCAAATATGTTAAAAGATAGTATTTCAACACCTTTCATTTGCAATTCTGAGGTATCTGATGACAAGGAGCAACTATGTACCTGTTCATTTTAAATATGCATGTTGGGGTGGCTTAATGGTTGAGCACGTGCCTTTGGCCCAGGTCATGATCCTGGGGTCCTGGGATGGAGTCCAGCATCAGGCTCCCCACAGTGAGCCTGCCTCTCCTTCTGTGTCTCTCTCTGTGTCTCTCATGAATAAATAAAAACAAAATCTTTAAAAAAATAAGTAAATAAATAGCTTTTTTATGGCTACCCATTTCAGGTCCTATGCCCATTTTTCTGTTGGTGGGAGGTAGGATGGAGGAAGTGGATTCATTTTCTTTCTTAGTGATTGGTGAAAATCTGTTTATATATAAACACTTTCTTATATAAATTGTGATTATTAGCTCTCCAAATTGATGTCTTCTAACAATTTTTCAGACTTGATTTTGTGCTTTGTTTGTTTTGGTTTATTTTTTCATGTTCTCAGGAGTATAGTTCGCTTGCTTTTTCCTTTGTTTTTCTGCCTTTGGTATCATAGAGAGTGCTTTATTATCATAAGGTCACAAAAATAAATATTTACTCTTTTTATCTAGTACAGATTGTGTTGTTCATGTTCTTCAGTTCATTGCACATTATCACTCCTGATAAGTAGAGGGCTTTCCCTATCTCAACATAATCTCCCTTCCCTCCTTCTTTCATCCCTCCTTCCTTTTTTCCTTCTTCCCCTCTTCATTTCCCATTCTTCGTGCCTATTTCTCTATTCCTTCCCTGTAAATTAAAACACATTTTTTAAATGTATTCTGGTTCACCTTGACTTAAAGGGCTTATACTAAACTCAGTGCACAATATATGAGTCCCTTATGATTAGATATTATTGCATTTTATAAATACTAAAATAAAGCTGACCATGTGTTAGGCCTTTATTATGTTTCTATCACTGTACAGATCCTTTACATAATTCTTTCCAATTACAATACTTCAAGCTATGAATTAACTAAACTGATATGTAAGGAATAACAATATCAGAGAAATAAATAAATTAGTAAAAGTCATCTAGTCTCTAACAAAAGGAGCCAGGATTTACCCCAGCAATGATGACTTTAAATCCAGGGCCCTTTTGTTTACCTCTTAGTATCTCTTATAAAAATAGAAGCAAGGGCACCTGGGTGGCTTAGTGGTTGAGTGTTTGCCTTTGGCTCAGGTCGTGATCCCAGGATCCTGGGATCGAGTCCCTGCTTCCCCCTCTGCCTATATCTCTTCCCTCTCTCCATGTCTCTTGTGAATAAATAAGTAAAATCTTAAAAAAAAAAAAATAGAAGCAAATAGAACTAAAGGAGTTCTGCATATTTTCGGAAACTGTAACCTGGAAATGGAATCTCCATCACTCCATTTTATATAATTTTATTTTTTATTTTTTAAAATTTATTTATTTATTCATGAGAGAAAAAGACTGAGAGAGAGAGAGACAGAGACATAGGCAGAGGGAGAAGCAGGCTCCTCGTAGGGAGCCTGATGTGAGACTCGATCCCAGATCTTGGGACCAAAACCTGAGCCGAAGGCAGGTACCCAACAGTGGAGCCACCCAGGCATCTCAATTTTATAAAATTTTAAAATATTTAAAAAAAATATTTTGAGGTAGATTCAATGCCCAGCATGGGGCTTGAATTAAAAAATTCAAAACCCCCTGAGATGAAGAGTTACAAGCTCTACCAACTGAGCCAGCCAGGTACCCCCTCATTTTATATAATCTTAAGAAATTTTAGTAACAGTAGTTCTTAACTTTGTCATTTCCTAATATAGTTTACAATCGCAAGCAAATGGATATGGATAACAGCTATAATAACAGCCCTGGTTCTACTTCCATTTAGCTCAATTTTAAAATGAATTTTCTTGCCATTTGGAATGAGATTTTAAGGTCAGATTTTTGTATCAGTCTTCATCCCCCATAAATACAGCACTTTTGCCAGGAGTATGCTCTGATTTTCTTCAAGCAGTCCTATAGAAAGCCTGGTCTGTAGGAAGGGTGGCTATGTTGTGCAGTGGAAGAGCAGGAGTACAAGCAGGTAGGTCAGGGGGCAGGAACATTTCAGGTCTGTTACTTCACACTATGTGATATTGGGTTCTTACATAGCCATTGTGTTTCTCTCTATATATTTTTGAAGTGGGGATAGATAGTAATATGTACCTCAAAGAGTATTTGCAGAACAATTTAAAAATTTAAAGTGCCTGCTATATATTAAGCATTGGGTAAATAATTCTTATGTTATTACTGCTACTACTATTATTATTATTATCCTTAGAGTAGGCAACTGTGATATGCCAGAATATATCCAGATACACTATGGATAAAAGACATAACTTTTGAAAATAAATTTTGAATTTTTTAAAACTAGAAGTGTATTTTCTTGTCATTCTGACTCCTCCATGGAAGACTATGATAATTCCAACTTCCCCAAAAGTATGCTTTGGATGCCAACTCTATGATCATGGTGATCCAAGTAACATTTGCCTAATTTCAGGTATATAATTCCTTCTTGATTTAATAGGCTATAGAAAATGACATGCTTATTCAAAGACACATATTTACACCAGAGGAATAGATATGCAATTTTAGTACAACAGGACATTGGAAGAGTTTAAAAATTGATATTCTCAAACTCAATTTTAGTAATATGTAAAATTTTAAAGTTCCATCAGGAAACTATAATCAGTGCTATTCACAGGGTTTTTTTTTTTTTTTTTAAGATTTTATTTATTCACTCATGAGAGACACAGATAGAGAGGCAGAGACACAGGCAGAGGGAGAAGCAGGTTCCTCACGGGGACTCCAGGATCATGCCCTGAGCCAAAGGTGCTGAGCCACCCAGGCATCCCGCTATTTACAGTTTGAAAAAGAACTATTATAAAGATAAATTTGTCTTATTGTGAATTCAAGAGGACTCTTCTTTCTTTTAAAGTTCTACCTTTCAAGTAAATTGAAACCATAAAGTGATTCGTTGCTAACTAGGTTCTTTATTACCTATCTAGGTATCCCTTTGCACCCTGGATTTTGCTTGAAAAGGGATTTGAACATTTCATCTCTAGTTGAGCCTAAGAGGGAGGAGGGAGACAAAAATCTATCACTTTTAATTTCCAGGATGGGCTTATGGTAGCTAGAGAGTAGAGGGAATAAAAATCTTCTAAATTATTGCTTTGGAAGTACATAATTTACACTTTATATAAAATCCCCTGGACTGATGAGGAAAATTTTGAATGCCTCCCCTTATCTACACAGCCTGAACAGACAGTTGCTGTATATTCTCAAGTTAGAGACTTCTAGAATTTATTCAAATTTCCTACTTGTACAATGCACTTGCTTTTATTAGTGTGAAATGTATTTTATTAGCCAGGTTGTGATGTCTCCACATTTCTATTCTGTGGACCACATATTCCTTGCATATATGACCCAGGATCATGAATTATACAAGCAAGTGTTTTGTGGACATTTCATGGATACAGATGACTCTTAGTTCCCGGGCAATAGTATGGCATTGATTTTTTGTAATATTATCCTTTGTGTGCCTATCTTAACATTCAACACAGCCAGTGTCTCCTTATACCTGATATTGCTCCTGTTGTAATCTTCTACCCAAGAAAACAACATAGAGTTTCTTTTATTTTCAGTTACAGCTTAAAAATGGATCAGTGCGGGAACCTGACTCAGAGGCCACCGTCCACAAATTAAGCCATGAAAAAAAATCCTACGCAAAAGGCTTTACACATACAAGGAAGTTTATTTGGCTCAGCCAATCACATTGGTTCTCCACAGATTGTTTTGGAGAATTTGAAGACTAATCAGGAAAGTGAATGTTGCCAACCTGAGGAGCTAACAGAAAGGTTATAAATGTGAATCTATTCACAAATGATGATAATGACAATGATGACAATGATGATGATGATGATGATGATGGCAATGATAGCAGTATTGGTGGCAATAAGCACCATGGTCACTAAAGTTTTATCACTTAACTGTGTGCTATTTCTTACAAATATTAACTCATAAACTTCACAATAATTCTATGGTGTGAGTAGTTCCATTTCCAAAAGAATAAGCAAACTGAGACATAGGGGTTAAGTAACTTACCTAATGTCAATAGCTGTGTCAGAATCAAAATTCAAACTTGGGAGTCTGATTCCAAAAACTGTGCTCTCTTTCTTTCAATTATCTTAAGATCAGAAAGAGGGAGACATGTCCAGGTGTGACGTCTTTTTTTCAAGATTTTGTTTTGAAGTAAACTCTACCCAGTGTGGAGCTCCAAATTATAACCCCAAGATTAAAAGTTGCATACTCTACTGACTGAGCTAGCCAGGAGCCCCCAGGTATGACTTTTTAGAGTACTTTTTTCTTTAAGTCCATTCGTGTTGTTGCAATTGGCAAGGTTTTATTCTTTTTTATGGTTGAATAATATTCCATTGTATATACATACGTATCTTCTTTATTCATTCATCTGTAGATGGACACTTGAGTTGTTTCCATATTTTGGCTATTACAAATAATGCTGCAATAAATGTAGGGGTGCATATAATGCTAAGTGAATTAAGTCAGTCAGACAAAGACATATACCATATCATTTTATTCATTCATGAATGTTTAAGAAACAAATGAACAGACAAAATAAGAGAGACAAACAAAAAAACAGACCTTAAATACAGAGGACTTACTGATGGTTGCCAGAGGGGAGTTAGGTGGGGCAAGGTGAAATGGATAAACAGAATTAAGAGTACACTTATTTTGATGAGCTCTGAGAAATGTATAGAATTGCTGAATCATTATTTTGTACATCTGAAACTAACAAAACACTGTATGTTATATGTTAAATACATTTGCTGTATGTATGTTAATTATATTTGAATAAACATTAAAAATAAATAAAAAATAATAAATATTAAAAAGCCTTATTTCTTACAAGTACATGAGTTTTATAGAGCTGATGACTCCACTCTGAGGGAAATTTTTATGGTCTATATTCCTTCATATTTACATGGGATTTTAACCAAGCCTTAGATATAGGTAGTGTCATAGCCTATGCAACTCATTATAAGAAATACATGTTCACATTTCTAAAAATTAAACATATTAATTATCACTCACTGATTAAAAATATGCATATATAGAAACCCAGATTTAGACTGCGTTACTTTTAGTACTCAAGGTAATTTTTAGAATATCAAAGGATTTTTTAAAACAATATTTTATCTTGAGCTCCTTTTTTTTACTATCCTAAATATTACTTGATACACATTGTCCTTAGTAGGAAAAGAAGCAAGCATGTATTTCATATTTCACTCTAGGCTAATAATTCAAAATTATTTAGTTTATATATGTTATGTTTTCAACATTAAAAGAAATAGAAAATTTTCAATGAGAATAATTCAGAGAATGGAAAAAAATAGGGCAGCACTTGGAAGCCAGATGACCATTATAAGCACCTCAACTGGACAAGGCAAAGAATTGTTTAAACACTTTAGCCTCAGAAAATTTTTCCAAATGACTATCCTCTTCTTTATTAAACTATGGCAATTCTTTACAAAAGCATTATTTTTTTTAAAAAAAATTATAATTATCTCACTTATTTTGTAAGCAAATTATGTATTGGTTAGATAGAAATGTTATATCCAAAACAACCCCTCCCCCAAAGTTTCTACACATTTTCCTTTTCTCAAAGCACATCATAAGGTCAACATCATTCATTTATTTATTCATTCAGTAAATATTTATGGCCTATTTACTATGTGCCTGATACTGTTTTAAGTATGGGGAATACATCAAAAGGGAAAAAAGATTAAAATAGTTGCCTTCATTGAATTCACTATCTAGTAGATGACTTAACAGACAAATAAATATATAGTATGTCACAGTGAAAGGAGGTACTATGGAAAAAAAATAAAAAGTGAGGTCAGGAGGTTTATAGGTTGGTTGGGAATCATATTATAGTTTTTGTGTTTTTTTGTTTGTTTTTCTTTTAAGGTTTTATTTACTTATTTGATAGAGAGAGAGCACAAGGGAGAGAGCACTCGTGGTGGGTTCAGAGGGAGAGGGAGAAGCAGACTCCCACAGAGCAGAAAGCCAGACAGGGAGCTCAATCCTCTGACCCTGAGATCATGACCTGAGTTGAAGGCCCACGCTTAATCCATTGAGCCACCCAGGTGCCCCGGTATAGTTTTAAGCAGGGGAATTACTGGTGGCTTTGCAAAAAAGTTGATGTTTGAAAGAGTAAGTGTGTCAGAAAAGAGGAGATTTGCTGGGGATTAGGTCTGAAAGTAGAAGGAAACAAGACCTAAAGCTAAAATATCAATTTATTTTGATCAAAAATACCAATTTCTTTTGAGGAAAAAAAATTGTCACCATGTAACATGTAAAAGTTCAATGTAAATTTAGAAGGTCATAAAATGATAATATAAAGCTATGTATGTGAGGTGACTTCCATTCTAGTTTATAAATTTCAAAGCTGCCTACTTGACATTTTCTTTGGTTGTCTAATAGACTTTTTAGACCAGACATATCTAAAATTAACTTCTGTTCTTCCATCTCCAAGCTGCTCACTTCAGTCCCCCCCCCCATATTGACATAAATGGCAAGTCCACATTCCCAGTTCACAAGTCAAAAGTCTTGTGGTGTCCTTGACTCCTTTCTCTCTCTCATACTCATATCTAAGTCTTCAGCAAATTCAGTTATCATTACCATATATAATCTATGCTTAATCAATAGCTCTCAACTTCTCCATTTCTAAAACCTTTGATTCCAGCCTCCATTTCTCACCTGGGTAAACAGCAATGACTTCCTAAATTCCCACTTCCTCCTATAGCATTTCTCAGACTATTTTCTGCACAGCATTCAGAATGACCCCTTTAAAGTATAAGTATCTATGTCACTCTCTGGCTCAAAGCCCTCTGATAGCTTCCCATCCTACTCAAAATAACAGCCAAAAAGCTTACAGTGGTTTATGTTCCCTACAAGATCAGCTCTCCTTTTCAGCTTGAGACCTCCTCTCGCCTCACTAACATTTGCCTCCAAGGCTTTTCTACTTGCTATTTCCTCTGCTGTGAATTCATCAACGAGAAGAAAATACTCTATTTAAAGCTTGGAGGAAGGCTCATTTCACTAACGAGCAAGTGAATTGCATATAAATATCACAATGTGTCACTTAAATTCGTGCTCCAGTGGCCTTATAAATAACTTCATACATGAGTTTTTGGGTTATCCAATAATGTTAAAAAATAGTATATATACATTTATAAGTGCCAAGGTTCTATTCTATAATTAAACAAAAGAGTAAAGAGATTTATCCTTAAATTACAGACATTGAAATTACTGTAAAAAGATATAACACTGGAGATGCTTTTTTTCCCCTTTAAGCTCTATGCATCATGTGGGTCTTGAACTCAGGATCCTGAGATCAAGACTGCATGATCTACCAATTGAGTCATCCAGGCATCCAATACTGCATATGCTTTCTCCTCTCACTCTAAAATATATTACCTCAGTAGTAAAAAGAACAATATATTGGAGGAAAACTGTAATAAAATAGTTATATTTTAAATATTTTAAACAGAATTTGTATTTGAGATTAATTATGTCTAAGGAAAAACAAAAGAATAGAATGAGAACAAAGAGTCAAATATACCTAAGTTTAATTACTAGGCCATTAATTTTACCTCAGAATTTCCCAGAAACCAAGGCAGGGTTAAAATGTATATATTTCAATGATTCCATTGTCTAATAAATGAAAGTATGTTAGCTATTTGGTAACAATCTTTTTGGATTGAGATCTCAAGACATATTTATTAAAAGAACTCTAGTACAAGAATTTTGGGATAAAATAATATGCAATGTTTTAAACTTTAGTTTTCTGGGACATCTGGGTGGCTTAGTGGTTGAGAGTCAGCCTTTGGCTCAGGGCATGATCCCGGGGTCCTGGAATCAAGTCCTGCATTGGCTCCCTGCAGGGAGTCTGCTTCTCCCTCTGCCTAAGTCTCTGTGTCTCTCATGAATAAATAAATAAAATTTCTTTTTTAAAGTTTTGAATTTATATACTTTATAGAGCCAGGAATAAGGGGGTATTGCAAAGGATTTTGGCAAAAAAAAAGTGGAGCTAATAATATTTATACTAGCAGGGACTAGGTAATAGAGAGCCACTGAATATTTCAGAGTACCGATCTAGCAATTTATAGTAAGATTTACCTGACACAAGTAGGTACAACTGTTGGAAGGAAGAAAGAGCAAGAAAGAAATTAATGTAATCCTCTAGGCTCAATATCTTGAGGAACTCTAGTATACTTCTGAGGCAAAATGTCTTACAAAAGGAAGATTCTCTTCATTGTCTCTCACATACCTGTACCAGGCAATGTGGGACTTTCTGAAAATATAACACCAAATGAGATAAAAATCACATTCCCTGCACTAATGAGGTTTAATGAATGGAAAAGAAACATCATTATGCAAGAAATTATGCATGCACAATGAATGTCATGATATGGGAATCTCCACGCGTTACATTCAGATCCAGGCCTGAATGTCGGAAGGAAACTACTCTTAGATTTGTATTAGTGAAGTCAATGGCAACCTGGAATCCTAATGATGAGCAGGTCTTCATTGGTGAAGAGGAAGTTGATGAGTTGAGGGATGTGAGGGAAGGTCTTCCCTCAGAGGGCCTGGTGCTTGCTTATGGGAAGGAAGACATGCATACAATGGAAAGGGATTGGAGAGAAAATGTGAAACATGAGGCAGAAGAAAGAAGCAGGAAGCAGAATCTGGTTGTTTTACACAGGGCATTAAAGAACACCATTTTGTGCTAAGGATAAGGGGAGACAGTGAGACCTTGAAGAAGGTGTATGCATGGTGATAGATGACAGATTTACACTTTCAAAATATCATCTCAAGTTCAAGTGAGAGAATGGAGGTTTAATAAAGGCAGGAGATAATTTGGGAGCCTGCTTAAGGAAATCTAGTTGAGAGATGATAGAACCGGACCTCAGATAGGTCACGCAGATAGTGACCACAATCATCAGATAGTGACCAAGATGGTCTTGACGTTCTCCTCAGCTTGACTAAGTCTTAGACAGTCTACCTTCTGACTCTAGGCCCCATCTCTCTTTTCTTACAGTCTATACTTTACAGATCTTGTAACTATAAATTCTCTCTTTGCCCTTTTAAGATGTAAATATTCCTAAATGCTTCTCAACAGCTTTATGAACAAGGACTTTCTTGAGAACTAGAGAGCTGTCCCTTTGAAACGCAATCATCAGAGAAGATAGAACCCCTACCTCCTAGGCTCTGTGGGAGGACAGTAACCTAACTTTAGACGGCACCTTGTTCCACATTGTAAAAGTGCCTTCTGTCATGAGGAGAGAGAATGTCCCTTTTCCTTTGGGCAAAGCCAATTAAAAAAACAGTTGGCCTGAAGTCTCCCTCACTCCATCTCTCAAAAATTTACAGCCCCTTGTTCCAGGACAGTCAAATGCAAACAAAGTTCTGGTCTCTCTCCTACTGGAATAGCCTTAAATAGAGCCTTCCTTTCCTGTTTAACTTTGTCCAATGCAAATTTTCTTTGAAAGTACTGATGATGAAGGTGGTGAAAAAATAGACAAGTTCAGAAAATATTAGTAAAGATAGTAAAGTTGGAACCTGTTGTATGACTAGCTGTGGAGGGGAGTAAAAAAAATGGCTCCCAGGTTCAGATGTGTTCAACCAAATGTACAGAAGTGTCATAAGGAATATTAGAGTAGATTTGTAGGGTAAGGCAATGCATTCAGGCTTGGAAACAGTAAGTGCCACAAGAGGAGAGAAAAAAACAGCAAGTGCCACAGGAGGAGAGAAAATTACAGGCCTGCCAATGTAAGTAGCCAGAGTTTACAAGACAGGATGTGGCTACATTCAGTTATCTATGTAGACATTAGAAATTTTGGGACTGTATGAGAGTGTTCAGGAAAATTGGGAAGAATTGGAGTACTATAGAGCTTAAATCAGAACTCCAGTGAACCCTAATGATTGAGAAGTAGATAAAGGAAGAGGAAACCATGAAGCATTGAGAATGATCACCCAGAAAGACAGGAAAGCAGATTTATTGCCAGGTACACAGTAGAAATTAAAGAGAACCAATGAAGAGAAAATACATTGCTTAGTGTAGCACTGCTTGAATAATGCAATTTCATCCAGGCTTATGTAAACTGCGTTTCCCATAACAACTTAAACCAAATTATATCAAGAGAAAAGTAATGAGGTCATGTCTTACCATATTTTGTATGTTAATTCAGTATAAATTTGAGTTATTGAGAGTGTATTCTAATAATAAATAGGGCCTATTAAAATGTTTCCAATTTTTAAAATAAACCACCCATTCATGGCATTTTCCTATTGTCACTGGAGGGTGTTTAGCTGATTCAGCATGTAAAAAGTCACAAAGAGGACATTCTCCCAATCACCAACATGGTGTTTTTTTTTCCTTTTTTAACCCAAGAAACATCTCCTGTATTTTAAGATTTGACATGCTCCAATTCATTTGCTGCTGTTGACATTTTGAGGTTGTGTCCAGTAACCTAGGCAACTGTTCTTACTTCTGTCCCAATTACTTCTATGTATAGAACTTATATAGATTCAATGGACTTAAAGATATTCTTTAAGACAGAGCAAACTATATACTCTAAAGGGAATATAACATTAAAGATATGACAAATCATAATCATCAAAGACTACATGTTACAATTTCTTTAATTTTGGATCATCAGGAAATACAAAGAACAATATATCTTTTAAAAGGTGGTATAATTTCATCATGATGAAATATGATCTGACTACAATTGAAATCATACATTTTAAGTGTTTTTCTTAATGTTATGTTCACTAAACTGAATTTCAGCATTTTGAGACCACAGCTTCAAATACTTTCAAATAAAAGTCTGGCTTTTGTCAGTAATGTTAAATGTCTCATCTACAAGACACTATCATCAAAGTTTAAATTGTATGAGACAGAACAAAATCTTTTGTTTACTTTTTAGACCTACTGGCGTTCAAGTAGTTTACACAGAAGTCAGAATTACTAGGACATATGTTCTTCTTGGATAAGAGTAGAGAAATAAAAGGAAATTTTATTTTTTTATTTTAATTCCAGTGTAGTTAATTTACAGTGTTATATTACTTTCTAGTGTACAATATAGTGCTTCAACAATTCTATACATTACTCAGTGCTCATCATGATGAGTGTACTCTTAATCATTTTCACCTATTTCACCCATCTACCCACCGACTTCCCCTGTGGTAACCATCAGTTTATTCTCTGTAGTTAAGAGTCTGTTTTTTTTTTTTTTGGGGGGGGGTGCCTCTTTTTAAAATTTTTTTTCATTTATTTTGTTTCTTAAATTTCACATATGACTGAAATCATATAGTATTGGTATTTCTCTGACTAACTTAATTCACTTAGCATTATACTCTTTAGATCCATCCATGTTGTTGCAAATGAAAAGATTTCATTCCATAAAGGATGATCAATCCCATGACCCTGGTATAATGACCTAAGCACAGGCCAATGCTTAACTTATTGAGACACCCAGGTACCCTACAAAGCTTTGAACTACTCAAAAGGAAGTCAAAGTATAACACTAACACACAAGTCTACACTTACCACAAAACTCATTTTTAAATAAAAATAAAATTTATTGAGCACTTCCTAAATACCAGGAACTGAACTGAAATTTTTCATGTATCTAGCTTAATCTTCAAGAATGAATATAGATACTGTTATTATTATTATCACAATTTTACAGATGAGAAAACTGTTTGAAATGTAAACTAACTTTTCCAGGATCAAATGGATAGTAATAGGTTGAACCCAGATTTGAACTACAGCTTATACGATTCCCATGTGCATACACCTCTACATTATAAGGCGATCATAGTAAAGACAAGTCACTAGCTCACCCTCCCCACTCACAAAACTCTCTTTCAATCTATTTTATTGTGTCTTTTTCTTTCTCATGACCCGAGATCAAGATCTGAACTGAGATCAAGAGTCAGACACTTAATGGGCTAACCCACCCAGGTGCCTCATGTTTTCTTGTCTTTCTAAAACTACTGCAGTCCCCCAGGTAAGCATAAGAAACATACTTTTAGCCACCACCCTGCTGACACTTTACTTATTTCCTGAGAGTCTCTTAAATGAGGGGAGAAATCTAGAAATCTAGAAATTAGAATGCTTGCTCTATGGAGATATCACAGAGGTCAATGTGATAAGAGACTGAGGAATAAACTGCCTCTCTTCTCTAGATTCTGTGTTTGGATATCTAGAATTGTTGTCCTACAAGGTCTGCCACTGTCTGACTCTATCTGATTAATATTCTACTTCATCTAAGTGAAGTTATCCACCAGAAGACACTGCTGAGGACTGGCCACTATATAGTTTCTGAATGGTAATCAACAAAGCAATCTTGTTATTTATGGAAGATTGTAACCCTGAGACATTTTGAAACTTGTGAGGCTTAAGAAGATCTGATACTTATGGTTTATGCTCTTTAGTTTCATGAGTCATTTTTCTAGTAGAGGAATTGTAATATCGACTCCATAATGCTGGCTGTAACAGGAGGGCAACGAGATCTTGAGGGATGGTAAGATTCTACTTAAGTTTACAAGTGTGCTATATTGGATAGAGCATGGTTGGTGCCAGAAGACCTGGGATTTAGCTCCCGTCTACATGATTTGCATAAACTACTGAAATTCTTTGAGCTAAATTCCCTAATTAGTAAAATCAAGGGAAAAAATTAACTCCAGGGCTTTTCTTAACTAAGACAGCAATTTGGATTTTTTTTGTAAACTATAAAGTGTTAAATGATAGCTGGCACTGTTCTGTTTAAATGGAAAATATGAGTTAGCATGCATTTAGTATAATCTTTAGAAAGCTTTAGGACTTACCAAAAAGTCTTATTATCAGTAGGTTTAGAAATTTGATGTTCTTCACAGGAGTCTATTTTCATGTCTCTTTCAAATTTCAGTTTTTAAGATAAAAGATTTCTATTTTATCCTTGCTAAGAGCATGAACAGAATAAACAATGAGATCTTTAAAGAATGTTCTATAAATCAATAGCAAAATCACACTCCTATATCACTGTGGAAAGCCTGATTACTGTATATAACCACACTATTGGTCCAGTGAGTATTCATGTTTAATAATTAAAATAATCACTAATTTCTACTGCTGTTCCTTTGCTATTTCATAAGGTATGCACTACTGGTCTTTAAGTATTTCACTCTCATTGACCGTGGACTCTAAATCATTATTTGTTGGTTATAGACCTTTACAATGCCCAGTGGCATTTGCCACTGATGACAGCAATAACAGATGATGTTGAGCCAAAGCTACTGGGAGTGAAATGCAGAAAGTAAAATGATAATAAATAATTGTCACTCCATTACTAAACAGTGCCTGAAATTGGTTCTACTACATGTTCGATATAGCAGAGTCTGCATAATCCAAGAACCAAAAAGACATTTAACAGCAAACAAAAAGGAACTCAAGCACATGTCTTGTTCAGTGACCAGAGCATGGCATGAGTATTCAATCCATTTCAAAATCTTACGATATCTTCTCAAACTGATGGTATTTGGGAAATATGTCAAAAGATATACTCAGTCCAGTGGATGCAAACTTCAGGAATGTTAGATAGTCTCAATGCATATGAGACGGAACACAGAATATATTCCAAGCATAGAATTACAAAAATAGAGAATATGAGGTCTGTTAGGGGTGCAAGATACATGAAAGAAATCATAAAACTTATCTAAACATGATCATTTTGCTCAGGTGTTTCAGTGGGGGACATTTTGAGCTGGCCTGCTATGGGTACAGAATCTGTAGGAATAAACTCACAAGTCAGATATTCAATGAGAGATTTTTATTTGAGTTAATTACCCATACTATACAGTAATTGCCCTTTAACATTTAAAAGAAAATTTGTATTCTTCCTCCATCTCTCAGACCACTACAGCACTTCTTTCCACTGATGGTGAATAAATTCATTGTGGTGGTGGTGATGGTTTATTTGCTTGTTAGTAAAAGACTCATTTCACTAACTGTATTTTAAGTGAGTTGACATGTAGTAATCACCAAAGTTCTTTATCTGAAAACATAATCCACTTACTAGACAAGTTATATAAAACTGTGCCTCAGTGATCTTATTAGTAATAATATAATAAAGGATAATATATAAATGTATCAGGATAATATATAAATATATCAAAGTTAATGTGATAATTAAGTAGTTCATATGCTGTGACTATCTTCTCTTATTTTTCGTCAAAAGCAGAACCTAAAAATGGAAGGTAACTTATTTTGGGATGAAATCTTGGGGAACAGAACTGGGAGTCTGGGAAGAATGGATCAGGGAAAAAAAAAAAAGTAGGGAAAATCCAAAGATATATTATCAAGGTGTTCGCCATGGTAGAGGTATGGCTTGATCCCACTGGGAACCCTCTGAAGACCTATGGAAAATGCAAAATGGTCTATCCAAGGAATATAAGAGTGTTCATCAAGGTTGCTCTGTGGAGTGTTAATGCTTCACATAAGATTGTGTATGTATTAGAATATCTGAACAGCTTCCAGAGGGATTCCACACAGCAATTTCAGAGAAGCCTCAAGGCAGGAAATGAATAAAATCTAAGCTACTCAGAATTTATGCAGGGAGATTTACTAGAGCAGCAACTGACCAGGTTGTATATAATGTTACTCCCAGTAGATTTGATGGTTAGGGTGCTAACTTGCCACTAGACTTTAGCGAGGGTGTTGCCAGGGGCATTCCAAACAAACTGGCCTGTCAGGGAACTTTGCACAGTAGAACACAAATCCAGAATACAGAGCAGTTCCAGGGTGATTTCTACATGGTTAGAAACAGTAGCTTCCATGAAAGATTCTTAAGATCCAGGACCATGGAGATCATCAACTTCTTACCTTACAATAGTCAGGGGGTATCTAGCTGGCCTGTAACCCCAGCCAAGAGCAAAATTACAAATCAAAATAGTAGTATAAGAAGTTTAAAATATATGCTAAGAAAATAAGCATAAATTTTTATAAATGTTATAAAAGGCTTTCATTTGCATTATCCTCTTTGAAGTTATTAATAATGTTGTGAGGAGGCATGTTATTATTCTTTCCATTTTTAGATGAAGAAATTTGAAGTTTCTAAGTCTCAAAGTCTTAAGCAAAACTTCATTGTCTATATGTGATGATCCAGAATAAGAAGTATAGTATGTTGATCCTAATCCCAGAATCCTAACAGGTACCTGTATTGTAACAAAAGTTCCTCCATCAATTATTTTGTAAGTCCTGACAGCTACTCTCCCCCTCTAGTGGCTACCTCCATAGCCTAAGTGAATCACTCATTTACTTACCTGAAAGCATGAGCAAACTATACTGTTAGCAAAATTTATTTCCAAATCCATTGCCATTTGTGAAAATTGATCTCTTACCAAAGATGCCTACTAGATTTGAAAGAAACTTATTTCAGATGCTGGGTGTCCCCAGAGAGTTTCCAACATGAACTGGCTTCTGGAGGGTTGAGAATTAACCCAAATAATCGTCAAGGAATGGAAGCTCAAGAAAATCACCATTTCTAATAGAACATAAGTGACTAATATATGTCAATTCTAAGTAATCTGAACATTTGAGCATATGGAACTGTCTTAAATTTTTCTTTTTCTATCCATCTCCTAAGGTAATGTCACTGAATTTAACCAATTAAAATGCTACTACTACTACTACTACTACTAATAATAATAATAATATAATAGTGATAATAATTATACTATCCATACTACAACTACAAATAACAACTAATGATTATTGAGAACTTATTATGAGCTAAGCAGTGTGTGAAGTACGCTACTAGTTAACTAAATTATTTTCACAATAATCCACATATCGAGAGTACCAGTAGTATTCTTATTTTACAGATCAGAGAACCATGTTAGAGAAAGGCTGACTAAGTTTCCCAGATAACACAGCAAGGAATGACTAATTCAGATGTGTTCCAGTCTTAGCTGCTATGCTACTACGCTATACTACCTGGCTTTCAGACCCAAATTCTGTAGTCTGGTCTGCAGCAGAGAGCTATCACTGATTAGGAAACCAAATTTTCACTGGTTCTAAGTAAAGTGAAATACAACATCTCAGAGTAATTCAGAAGTTGATCAGCATCTTTGGAGAGGTGTGTATATGTGTGTGTTGAGGGTAAGAGGAGAAGGCAACATTGCAGAAAGGAAGAAAAGTAAAAGGGTAAGTTTCACAGAAGTGTTTTTTTCTCCTAGAATTTCAGAGCATATTTATAACTTCTTGGTTTCTCTTTTCTACCCTAAACAAATGTGTACACATTTCAATTTCATGTTCCCCTGACTACTATAAAGATCAAAAGTGGTATGAAGCGATTTACTACCTGACCAAAAATGGTCTCACTGTGATCTTTCAAGGTCAAGGAAGTAATTCCCCTCATGCTGCAGCCCCTAGATTCTGAGGCTCTTCCTCCTGTGCTTTACAAAACCATCTCCAGATCCAGGAGTCCCACCTGTGAGAGGCTGCCTGATTGACAAGAAGAGGGCACAGCATAAAACTCTCCTCCCAGGGAGGTAACTTACCCGGTCAGTTTTCCCTTCGGTCTGAATGCTGGTGTGACTGCGTACCTCTTGTTCCTCCTCCAAGTCAGAAACATCCTCCAGTTCCTCTGGGGTCTATAAAAAGAAAGCAAAGCATTGCTGGTGAGAATGCAAATGGAAAAAAAAGTCTGGCAGTATCTCAAAAAGAAAGCACAGAGTTATCAATATGACCCAGAAATTCTACTCCTAGATATATACCCAAGATAAATCAAGATATGTGTCCACACAAAAACTTGTAAAAAAAAAATGTTCAAGGCTCCCCCAATTGTAATAGCCAAATAGTAGAAACAACTCAAACAAACACCTACTGAGGAATAAACAGAATTCTATAAAATAGAATATTATTTGGCTTTGAAAAGAAATGGAGTACTAATACATGCTGCAACATAGGTGAAGATGTTATGGTAAGTGAAATAAGTCAATCACAAAAGATCATATGTTGTATTATTCCACTTGTATGAAATGTCTAGAACAGGCAAGTCTATAGAGACAGAAATGTGATTAGTGGCTCCTAAACCAGGCGGAGGGAGTGAACAATGACTGCTTATAGGTGTGCAGTCTCTCCTTGGGATGCTCACAACATCCTGGAATTTGATAGTGGTAATGATTGCATGACTGTGTGTATATACTAAAAAAAATCGGCTTTACACTTTGAAATGGTGAATTTTGTGGTATGTGAATTATATCCCAATAAATGTTGAAAGAAAAAGAAAGCAAAATAATCAAGAGGAAGCTTTTTGCTGGATGAATAGTAATTTGGCTAAGCACTATGTCATCATCATAAAGTAGGTGTTCACATGTGATAAATAGATGGGACAATTACAATTAAAACTATATGCCATGGAATTTTTTTATGCCACAAAAATTATTACGAATTTAAATTTTCTAGGAAATTAAATAATAAATTTTTCAACTTCAGTGTCTAAATAGCTAACCTACTTCCATTTCCTTTTATCAATTTCAGCTCAAACGTCTTATATCAGGGTGGTGTCCTGCTCAGGAAGGCAAGGGTTCGTTGGGTTTCTCTGCCAAGCCTCTCCAGATCCCTCTACTTCTACTGTCATAATGCTCACCATACATGATTGTTTGTTGAATCAGGCAGCCAGTTGTTTATGAGGTAAGGACTGGGTCTGCCCTACTTGCTGTCCTATCACTACAAGAAGCACATCCATGTTTTTGAATGGTTGAAGTAAAATTATCAGTGATAGCTGATTGGATATGAGAATAAGAAAATTTATCAATGGCAATAGCAAACACTCATCCTAACTGTACCTTTACTGTGCTTCCATCTTCCACATTTCAAACTAATTTTTTTATCCATCTTATATTATTTTTCCTAATCTCACTTAATCTCTTCTCCTTAATCTCATCGGGCCAATAATTTAAAGGTATCTGTCATTATTGCAAATCCAAGTAAAAGCACTTAAGAATTAATTTAATATTTATTTTCATTTAAATTATGTATGATTCATTTAATAAAAAGCCTTGGTAAGAAATGCAGAAATCAGTTTTCATGAAAAGCAACCAAATGTAAAGTGGAAGATCTCTTCTGTACATATGGCTGTTAAAGACTGGGAAGGGGCAGGGCTTGCCTCCCCATTCCAGCCCTGGTTTCCCTTCAACCTTGCTTTGCACACAGGCCTTTGTTTATTTTCAAGGCTATGGAGACTTTACCTTCCCTTGGACCACTCCAGAGATGGGAACTTGCAATAATTAAAACTACCTATTTCCTACTGCTAATGGCCTCGATTTGTTAAAGCTCTACGAGATGCACTGAGCATCACCCAATCCTCTGCAGTTATTTCAACGAATTCCAGTTGGATATTAATGATCCTCTTCTTGGCAAGGCCTCTAATATCCTTGAGTAACTGTTATGTATGTATGTTTCTACATGCAGCCCCTTTTTGCTGTGACACTGTGCAACTATGGTCACAGGGCAATTTATTATATTTTCTTAGGTATTAATAACATGAGTTCACTGCTGTGGAACTTCTACACAATCACACATGTTTTACTATCAGCCATTTTTGTGTATTCTTCCCATAGTATTCTTGAGAAAGAATCTTTGCTATTTCCTTCCTTGATATATCACCAGCCTCTGAAACATCTGAATAAATTCAATTGATCAAATTCCTTTTCTTGGGTCCTGTTGTTTTGCAACTGAGGCTGTCTGGTGCCCCTACTGTGATCTGTTCCTTATAAATGTCTGCTGTTAATAACTTGGATTATACTCTACCGTGAGGTGACATATAACTTCATCATTGATTCCATTATTTTATTCAACTCAAAATAAAGTGACTTAACAGAAACTAAGAACAACCGCTGCTGTCAGAAGTCATAAGTACCATTTTTGTTGCTGATACTGCAGGAAGAGATAAGCCTACCATTTACGCCCACATACTTCTGTTTTTTTTTTGGGGGGGGGGATGGTAGTGGGGGAGGGGTGGGAGTTGTCTTTAACATAGGACTAATCAGTTTTCTTGCAAAGCCACCACAACTGACCTCTTCTTTTCAGAAACAAAATCAGTGGGGGGTGTGTTCAAAACATTTGCTGGCAGCATTTTGCATTCTGTAAGGCAAGCAGTTGGCTGGTATTGCAAAAATACCAAGTTAAATATACAATGTTATAGTTAAATTAAGTGGAACTAAGAGAGAAATAGGAGTACTCTAATCACTTTTGAGGTGATACATTAACTACTTCAGTGCTGAAGACAAATAATAATAAAGCAAGCATTGTAAAAGGGAAGAGGAATGCAGGTACCCTGTATTTTATACTCTTAAAAAAAGCTTCCTCCTACTCATCCAGTAACTTTGGAAGATGCAAACATCTGAGAGGTGTGTGTGTGTGTGTGTGTGTGTGTGTGTGTGTTTCTAATTAATTTTCATTCTAGGGGAAGGGAGACCAACTATCTTAGAGCAGGGTCATGTATTAGAAAGATCCAAAAATGTTGAGTAATAGAGACCTAAATTTGAATTCTGGCCCTCTGATCAGTGATTGTGGGACTTCAGGCATTTGTGTACCATTTTTTTTTAATTTTTTATTTATTTATGATAGTCACAGAGAGAGAGAGAGGCAGAGACACAGGCAGAGAGAGAAGCAGGCTCCATGCACCGGGAGCCTGATGTGGGATTCGATCCCGGGTCTCAGGGATCGTGCCCTGGGCCAAAGGCAGGCGCCAAACCGCTGTGCCACCCAGGGATCCTGTGTACCATTTTAAACTTTGGTTTCCTCAGAACAAAGTTTTACATAATAATACCTAACCCTGAAGTTTATTGTGAGGCTCAATTGTAGTAAGAAGCTTTAAGTAAGTATTACTTCGCCAACAAACAGCTGGAGTGTAGGAAAAGTTTGTTTCTTTGTTTCTATTACTTTTTCTCCTCTTCTTCTACTATTCTAACCCTCCTCCCATCACACTTTATATTTTTGGATAAAACATTTGTGGCAATTTGAATATCTCCATTTTACTCCAAATTTGTTATTCTGGGTTGATCTGATACTTACTAGCTGCTTCTAATTACATTCAACCCATTTTGAGTATATAATGTCCTGTGTTAAACAAGGTTTAATATAATTCCACACATATTGTTCTTTCTTCAATTCCCAGTAAAGATTTGTTTTAATCTGATTTAAATTATCCCTTAAGCTGGGCCCAGCAAAGATTCTCTCTCACATAGATTCTCAGTGATGATGCAAATAACTTCCCCTCTCTGAGCTGGGATCTTAATCAAACCAAGAGAAAGATATCTTTCTTCTTCTTCTTTTTTTTTTTTTTCCTGGAAAGAGTGTTAATAAACTCAGTTATTATTCATCTATTTCTTATATGAGAATTTAGGAAAACTATTTCATGTGTTTCTTTTTTTTTTTTTATTTCATGTGTTTCTATTTTAACTCTTGTTTGTTGTGAAGCATTTCTTAGATAGCTCAAAGTGATTTTAAATTAGCTTAGTTTCCTCACCTGGTAAAATGGCAAAACTATTACCTAATTCTTGGGGTTATTGTGAGAATAAAATGAGATGATGAACTGGAACATTACTCAGAGACTAGAAAGTATTGAAGTTGAATATTTTTTGTGATTATTATAAATTATTATTATAAATTTTATTATAAGGCCCCACTTTATGCAAGAGGCCAGAAACAAGTATATAACTTGGAAATATTCAGGCGGAGGTTTTCATAGAGAAACTGGAGCTTCAATGACTATAGTGGCACATTAAACTTCAGAGTCATAATAAACTTATATATAAATGTATATAGACTTACTGAGATAGAAATGACTGCATTTATATAACTTTTTTTCCCAAGGCACTTAATGCTCTCTACAGACTTTATCTCATTAATTCTTTCAGCATTCCTAGTGAATGCTATGCAGGATTATTATACATAAAAATTCACTGGCACAGACTTTATGAATGCTTAAATTTAAAATATTTAAAAAAAGAAACTTGTGGTCACCAAAGAGATAAGAAAAGAGGAAAGAAAAGAAGAGAAAGAAGGAAAAAAAGAGAAAAAAAAACAAGAAAAATATAGTCTAGTTTTAAGAGTCATGCTTGACATTTTCCTCTCAAATTAAAGTTGAATTCTAAATCCTGCAGATGATTTGGTCATAAATCATATTTCTGTGACTATCCATCACTGTCTTACTAAAATCAAGTAACTGCCCCAGCAGTGTCAGGAGCAGTCTGATACTCAGGGAGGCTGTTAGGAAGGGTGCTATGGGGATCTTCCGAAGCAGACAGTGGGAATAGCATGCTTGGTCAGGGCCTCCTAGATGAGCTGATAGCACAGGATGATTTTGGAATGTCAAAGTGGAGAGTCTCAAATTAAAATACATTTGTATAAGAGGGGTAGGTATATTAATACATAATTTCAAATTATAGAAAACTAAGAAATGCCTTTTTGCTGAAAACATACAAACAGGCTCCTTTTCTACTCCTCAAACATGGCCCACTCCTCTGCTCCTTCCATGCCAGGTTCTTTGGCTCCGTGTATTCACTGCTCTTTTGCCTGGAATGATCCTAGAGCTCTCACATGGCTGGATCCTCCTCACCATGGGAATTCCGATGCCTATCTTCAGCCTTATCCAGTCTTCTCTGGTCGGTCTGTCTAAAAGTAATCCCTCCCCTACTTCATTTATTTATTCATTACCTTGTATTTCTTTCTTTAACTCTCCTGTCCTGGTCAAAACCTGAAATTATATTTTTCTTCCTTTTTTTTTTTGAGAGGGGATATGTTTTGGTCTTATCTCATTAGAGCATAACTTCCATGAGAATAAGGATATTATCTGTCTTGTTTACCTCACTCTGAGCACCTTGAGACAAAATATAATATGTATTTAATAGAAATACACTAACTGACAAAAGAAAGAAATTATTTAATGACTAATAAGCATGGTATCAATGTCAGAAGAATTTCATGGAACATTTTTTAAGATATAGAGTAATGTTTAGTCATATCCCTTTTGCCTTCAGTGTTGATTTAATGATTCCTTGCTTAAGGGAAAGTTTGAGGCAAAGATTCCCAAATTTCATTTTTTAAAAATAAAGACTATAGAAATTAGAAATAATAGATTTTGTGCAGAGAGATCTTCCAGAAGCTCAAGATTCTCAGATTTGGAAGAGTAGGAAGATGTCTACATGTCCCATTAAAAGTTCAGTGTGTATGTAAAAAGGCTTTAGAGAAAACATCATCTAAACTCAGACCAGAGTTTCACATTTTCCCCTAAAGTACCGTGGAAACAGCAAGTAGTACACCTGAAGGAGCAGCATGGGCTAGGTCAATGGGTATCTCACTGGTAACCACAGTGGGAAAATGACAAGTAATTGGTGGGTCATTCTGATGTCTTGATACATCTAAGCCTCTAGAAAAATAGTCTCTCAAACTTGGCACTACGGACATCTTGCTCTGAATAATTCTGGTTGCAAGAGACTTGTATATTGTGGGGGTGTTTAGCACTACCCTAGCTTCTACACACTACATGAAGTAGGACCCTCTCAAGTTGTAACAATCAAAAGTAGCTCCAGACATTTCCATATGTCCCCACATGACAGGGCAGGGGGAAGGGGTGAGGAGGGAATCACCCCTGTTTGAGAACTACTGATCTAGAATTTTGGTTCACCCAGCCCAATACAAGTGATAAAGGTAAAGGGAAGTTCCAAAGACTATGTTTAAATTCCCCATGAGAAAATGTAAAAACAGGCTGTGTTAGAAAATACAAAAATAAGAAGTCCTTTTTTTTTCTTCTACACCTGAGATGATAACTCATACCCCACATAACACCAGTATGGTTATCAGACAGAAGAGGGCACATAACACCAGTATGGTATTTATTCATTTTAGTCCTAACCAAACATATGCAAGACTATCTCACAAGATTTTTGAAGAAAACATTACAAATTTGGTCACAGTTGTATGCCAGGATTTAATGAGCTGCTTTCATTCTGTGGTACTTTTTTCAATTTTGTTTAATAATGAAGAAATGATTACCTAAAGATATGCAGTGATAGTCCAAGTTTGTTTGATCAGTAATAAAGAGTTAAAAAAAATCAAATTCAGTTATCTCAACTAACATATTTGAGTGTCTATTTCTTTCATGCATACAAACACACTATTATTCTAGATTCTGGAGATCTTGAGACAAATAAAACATAATTCTTGCCCTCAAGAGAGATAAAGGGTAAGGATATTAAATGGAAATAAAAGATATTCCCTAGAGTTACATGGTTTGAGACTGAGATTGAATGGTAATATACAGAGAAATTTCCTTAGAAATGACAGGCAGAAGAGGGAAAGGAGTGTAAAATACCTCAGGTTAACCTGGGAAGGCATTTCTTGTATTATCAGAAAGCTGGTGGGTTTGTGATATTGTGGTAGTTTAATGAACTTGAAGTTAGAATACCTGGGTTTCCATTCTAACTTTGTCACCAATTAGTTGTATGTTGTTAGGCAAATCTCATAATTTTTCTATGCTTCAATTTTCTCATCTATAAAATAGGGATGGGAAGTAAGTAATACTTGATATATTCTGGAAGTCCCTCAAGTTTTAAGATTTTATGAGTTCATGTAAATCGAAGAAATAGCGTTAATGTGGATGAAATGTTTCTTCAGTACTGGGACTCCTCAACACTAGAAGAGATCTGGTAAATCCACTGATTTCAGTTGAAACAAATTCATTCTAATTCATCATACCAATTAGAAATATGGTTCCTCTCCTGAATAGATATATCTTCTCACTCTCACAAGGAATGAGAAGGCATATATTATTCTGTTTTATAACTCTAATGCCTAACACAATGCTGGCAAAAAGTAAGTGCTCAAAAATATGGTTTTTAGTGCATTAATACAAGAAAGAGAGTAAAAAGAGGAAAAAATAAAGAATGATGTGCATAAAGACATGTATCACTATTTGCCACAATAGATCATTGGTGAGTTTTCTTCTTATAATTTTTCAAAAAACAATTCAAAACTGCCTCTAGATACCATTATCATCTCTCTATATTTCACAAGCCATTTCTTCTTTTCCAACATGCTAAGAATATAACACCATATAAGTTATCATATGGTGAAACTAAGAAGCCTGGGTGAGTAGTATATCCCTTAAAGGCTACAACAATGGAAATACAGTTTGACAAAGCTATGTTGCAGAATATATTAAAAAAAAACAGTAAAGTAAGAGGAAAGACTACATCTACAATGTATAAGAGGATGTAATTAAACATGTAATCAAATAGGACAACTTGGGCAAAGCAATCCTGAACACATATAATACTGCTGACAGAGGAGACACAGCCTTAGTTGTTCATGTATTTTCTATGAAATAAGTCTCTACTAGTTTTCTACTTAAAAACCTATCCAGGCCCGCAACCATCAAATAGTTAATCATACAAAATGCCTTATGTTTGAACCTGGATTATGATGATTATCATAAGGGGTGATCATTACAATCATTTAACTTTACATAAAGTCTTTCTAAGGACTCAAGTAATGATAGAATCACACAGGGTAAAGTATATTGTAACCTTAAGCCTTCTTTCTCTCAGGAAGCTTGTGACAGTCATGCCTCTTTCTGAAGACACCAATGAGGCTAATAACTGTGGAAAAGCACACAGCAAATCAGCAAGAGGGTCATAAATGAAAGTGGCATCATCAATATCATGGTACTTATTCAACCACCAAATGAGCTGGTGATCCAGCTCTAATTCCCAGGACTGCATGTCTAATTCATGGAAACTGTCATAAGAAGTATTCCAGCTTGACATTTAAATAAAGATATGAAAGACTAATGAAGCCATAAAGAATAGGGTTTGAATGAAAGCATGTTTTTGGAAAGTTCAACTATGAGAAACATCTAGATTCAGATCAGGATCCTTTAAAAAAAAGATTTTATGTATTTATTTGAGAGAAAGTGAAAGCAAGTGAACACATGTGGGGAGAGGGGCAGAGGAAGAGAGAGAAGCAGACCCCCTCCCACTGAGCAGGGAGCTCTCTGTGGGGCTTGATCCAGGGACTCTGGGATCATAACCTGAGCCCAAGGCAGAGTCTAACCAACTGAGCCACCCAGATGCCTCCAGATTGGGACCCTTGACATTCTTCTTTTTGAAAACAGAAAGGTGAGGAAATCATTTTTAATCATTTAATTATTCATTAACAACACTCCGCTGGGTTATTCCACATTCCTTTCCTTTTTCAATCTTAACAATAAACCTGAGGAGGCAATTGTTACAATTTCAATACCGTAGTTGAGGAAACTGAGACCTAGAGTTATCAAAACCTGTCCAGGATTGCACACTTAATAAAATACTTCTTCAAAGTAAGTCCTGTGTTAATTTTATGGACCAGCTTGGTAGTCACAAATGCAAGGTAAAGGTGGTAACTGAATACTTAAAATTTCCAAGTCTAGAAAATAAGCTTCAAGCAGCATGAGTATATTGCTTATAGAGCAAGGTGGGCCAGGTATCTAGGGGTTGTGATCAGCAGCACACCAGTAGATTGGTCCTAAAGCTACTCCTCCCCCTGCTGGATATAATTTCTAGACCTGTAAACTTGGCATCTGGAGCAAATAGATGATGATTCAGCCTTTCTTCATTGCTCCACTGCCACTACCTTGAACCATATATATAGTCTTTAGAAACTCAACTAAAAGAAATCCTGATCATTTATCAGGATGTTGTCTCGGCTTCAAGTTATACCAAACTTGAGATGATTTTGGTCCCTAGCATGAGCAAAAGTGTGTCAATAAATTTGAAAAAAAAAATGCTCCTGAGTCATTCTTTGTTCTTCTTTCTAGTTCTATGAATTAATCTATACAGATTGGCAAAAATATTAAATATGTTTGGACAGAGTTGTGAGTTTATATTCTATTTCCAAATTATGAGCAGAAAACATGAGCTAAGTATTTTGCCAAAGTTCTTACACTGAGGCAAGAACTGTGGCAAAGCATAATATGAAGAGTGAGAATCTGGTTCCAGGTCAAATGCTTCCTTTAAGAGCTTGTGACTTCAAACAAATACATGGCTTGATGACAACTCAATTTCTTTAGAAGTAAATGAAAAAGTTGGAACTAAATGATTTAAAAAAATCTCACACAATTCTATTGTTCACTCTACAAGTCTATGGCAAGTTTGTTTATAATGAACATTGAAACCGGGAGCCTGACATGGGATTCGATCCCGGGTCTCCAGGATCGCGCCCTGGGCCAAAGGCAGGCGCTAAACCACTGTGCCACCCAGGGATCCCTGAAACAACTTTTTAAACTTGTTTTATCCAGGACTACATAGGACGATGGTTCTTCATAGGCAATAAGTGATGATGCCTTAGAGAATTATGGCAGTACAATTACGCTCACTGCTTTATAGATAGGTGATGTTCAGTTGTTAGAAACAATAGAATAACAATAGCAAGAGGAGTAGTAGAGATTGTGGTAATGATGGTGGTAGTGGTGGCAGCCACAATAGATGACTAATAACCACCCTGACCTTCAACTTTTTGGGTATGAATATTGCTATAATGAAGACCCGACAAATCCTACTATATTTGAAGTGAGGAAAATCTCACCTTTCCATCAAACTCCTTGCCAAACAGACTCATATCTGAATTTGTGTTCATATCTTAGAATAGACAGCTGAAGAGAGGTTATCTAACTGAGCAACTATTAATTTTTCTGTTTCAAAATAGCTATTCTATAAATATTAAAATAAGAGTTTCAGAGGAGCACCTGAGTGGCTCAGTCAGTTGTGTCTGACTCTTGATTTTGGCTCATTTCATGATCTCATTGTCCTGAGATTGAACCCCACTATGGGCTCCATGCCCAGCATGGAGTCTGCCTAAGATTCTCTTTCAATCTCTGCCCCTCTCCTCTCCCACATACCCACTCTCACTCACACACGCACTCTCTCTCTCTTTCAAAAAATTTTCAGAGAAATTTAATAGTAAAGAAAACTCACTTAATGCACTTTTAACTGAATGTATACATATATGTATATTCTAATTATATAAAACGTTGTGCGTATATGAGACAGAGAGCTATTATATGTGGTTTTTCTTCTTTATAATTGTTTTATTTTAAAATTTGTACAACAATAAATTATGCTTTTATCATTGGGGGAAGAACAAGCAACGAGTGTTACGAGAAAATCTGCTTCAGGTTGAATGTGCCATTTCAAGGACATGTCAGCAACAAAAAAAAAAGCAAGATTGCAAAACTCACTGCAGGGGGAGCTGGCCTTGTCACTTTGCAATTGGTCTATCAACTTGGCACGATATTCGAAGCTGATATGGACACAGACAAAAGCATTTAATAAGTGAGAGGAAAATGGAAGCATATGTCTTCATTATCAGAGCAAATACTACAGAAGACTGTGATAGCAGATACAGAGGAATATCCCATACCTGGCCCCCACACTGTGTCCCCATATTACATGGTGCTCTTTTGAGCTCTGTGGATGTGTAGAAGCATTTGTCTCATTATTTCACATACAATATTTTCAGCGTCCTGGAAACTGGCTTTACAAAGTGTTCCTTAACAAAGATTTTGAGGAAAGGAAAGTTGTGGTTTGATTTCCCAGGGGGGATATATATTTTTTAACGTACAGGAAATCTTTTGCTTCCAGAAATTGTTAAGGCAGCCAGGTATAATATCAACAGTCCTAACCAAATTCATCTATCTAGATTTGCAAAGTAATCCCAGGCACAGTAATAAAGCAGAAAACTGCCTGCTGTGTTCCAGCCATGGAGATTATGTAAGGCTAAGGTGTCCAAACCTGACACTCCTATTTCACTGAACTAAAAAATGGAAAAATATCAAAGAAATTCAACATTACTGAGAAGATGTTGCTCAGTAAGACAGTAATTCAGATCTATATTAGAGCTTTGTACATATTATTCAGGGTTATTGGATTGAAGTTTGCTTTATGGGACATAAGAATTCCCTACACTAGTAGAAAAAAGTACCTTAAGTTGGCAGCTTATATATAAAATAGAACACTAGAATGCAACAAAACAAATATTTGGACAACCCCTAAGGAAGAATTATACTCTCTATATAAAGAGATGTTTAAGTCTCCAAACTAAAAGGCCTATTTGTAGAAGCAAGTGAATACATCATTGTTGAAGATGTTGTCAGATACAAGTTGCTGTGAAACTAGCTCATGGCAAATGCATGGTACTGTTTCTATACAGACCTGTCCTGATCAATGGAATTATGACAAGTGGTAAAAGCAAACCCAGTAAAGAAATTAGATTTTAAAAATGTTCATGTGTTCCTTAACACATTAAGCACATACATACCATAGAATACAGTTACTCAACTCCCAGCTATTTACCCTCCAAAAATAAAAACATATATTCACACAAAGGCTAGCACACAAATAATTATAGCAGCTAGTTCTGAAATAGCCAACTAATGAATACAGCTCAGATATTCATCAGAAGGATGCTATAACCAAACATATGTCCATTCAGTATGAAGTTATTCAATTATGAAAAGAAATGAATTACTGATACAAGTAACAATACTTATGGATCTCAAAATAATTAGGGCAGCCCGGGTGGCTCAGTGGTTTAGTGCCACCTTCAGCCCAGGGCGTGATCCTGGAGGTCCAAGATCGAGTCCCACATCGGGCTCCCTGCTTGGAGCCTGCTTCTCCTGCTGCCAGTGTCTCTGCCTCTGTCTCTCTCTCTCTCTCTGTCTCTCATTAATAAATAAATAAGATCTTAAAAAAATAATTATGCTTAGTGAAAGAAGCCAAATAAGAATACTTAAGGTGTAGTATTTACACAACCTTATAGAAATTACAAATCAATCTACAGGAACAGAAATCAGATTGCTGGTCGTTTGAGTCTGGGGAAAGGAGTGATTAGATTACAGAGGGCCATGAGTAATTTTAGATTTGATATATATGTTTCTTATGTTTGTGGTGATTGTTTCCAGGCTATATAGTTTGTCTATATAACTTCAAACTGTATGCTTTAAAACACACAGCTTATTAAATTCAACTTTACAACCATAATGCTGTCAGAAATTTGCATTTATTTTTTCAATTGCCTGTCTAGACACATATTACATGAAGTAGCACTTGTTTGCTTAGCCCAAGACTATAATCATCAATGCAAAGTTATGTCAGATGAGTACATAAAAGGAGGAATACTGTAAGTTCACATTTAATCAATTAATGTAACATAAACTTTTTTTGCTAATTAATAAAATGGATTTCAATTCATAGTAAGAGACCATATATTTAATCTAAACTAATAAAAATGTTCAATTTATGTTATCATTGTTAATTTTAACTGTTAAGTTGTTATAAAAAATGAGCTTCAGTAAGGCATCTAATCCATGGGTCATAATAGCAGAGGTGCTTAGAGGTAAGAAATAGTGTATCTTTAATAGGAATAATGCCAACTGCAGGCTTTTCTATGTTGACATGAATATGAAAAGACCACTGATAAGAATAACAACATATTCTAGCAAGAATGTGATTTTTTTCTGTCACTTAACTGTGTTTATAAAATATCAAACCTAATTTTAAACTGTTTTTTTTTTTTTTTTTACTTTATTCAGAAACGGGTTTTCAAAAATCTTGGTAGGAGAACCCCTTTCTCAAATTAAAGTAAGAATGCTCATATTTAACAGTAATAGAACAAGATAATATGAAATTATTCTGACTAAAGCATCAAGTCATAAAGCACATGTGCATGTGCATATCTGTGTGTGTACATGGTTTGAAGCCTGAAGAGTCAGGTCTCTCCCCTGCACATCTTTAATTCCCACCAGGAAACAATTCTACTCATGCTGACCATCTAAAGATCACAGCTTAGGCACCACTATGCTTTCACTCTGGAGAGTTTAATCCTCTACATGTAAGCAGAAGTTGGTCCACGCTATTTCAGAAAGGTATCATCAAACTTCTGGTTAAATGCACAGAATTAAAGATTATTATATACCTAGACATCCTCTTGTATATGACTAATGTGACTATATGTTTAGTTCATCTTAAAATATAACAGTAAAATAGCAATTACAATTGTTCATTGCAATAAATACAGAAGGCATCTACTGTATTTTGTATGTTTTAATGATGTGTTGCTTTGTCTTTTTTTCCAGGTAACCTCCATTCCATTACTGCTTCCTTCTGGATTTACCCATAAGTAGTCTTAGATGTCACCAGACCCAAACAATGCATGTTGTTTTCAAAAAACCACTCAGGCTATCTTTAGATGAACAATATTAATTTGTTATCTATTTCTAATATGAAGTTATATAATAAAACTAACAATAACATATAATATATATATATATAAACAAATAATTCTTTTTCTTATAGTCTAACCAAAAATATCCTAAGCACTCTGCAGCTAAACTATTGGTTTCTTACTTTTCAACTCTCAACTTTTATTCTTATCTTCTACCTATTCAAAATTGTTCAGTATGCCAATCATTTCCCTTTCTAACATTGTTCAGTCTTAAAAATCCCTTTCCCTTCAAATCTTATCCCCTGTCCACAAACCAGAAATAATATATGATCTCTGGAAAGGGAACATTGTTCTAAAATTAGTTTTACAATGAGAGAGACAATATACTTTGGAAATCAGATCCCTGCTATCAATGTGGCAAGATGAAACAGTATACCATATTTTATCTAAGAGAATTGGCCAGGTTTGATTTAATTAACCTCAATGACTGTGGGGTATGTATGTATGTATGTATGTGTATGTGTGACACTATTCTTTTAAAATTTGAAGATATCAAACATTACTTTTTATTAATGTTCAAAAAGAGAAAATTTTTAAATAGGCACAGTTTACATTTAGAAGATATTCATGGATTACTAACTGGGTATGAAATGTAACATGTTTGGGTACTATGGGACTGTCATCAATCACAGGAGGGCATTATCTTTATGGATCTAAAGGAACATAGTCTAAGTTCTGTGTACTGAGTTTTAGTCAAAATTTCATGAATATTGAAATATATTATTCACATTCTCCTATCAACATGCATCTTTATTCGCACAGTGGAAAACTTTTTGATTTATACAAGATGTCCCGTTTGATTTGTTTTCCTAGACTCTACAAGCCATCCTTTATTACTTTATTAATAATATTCACAAATTGCTTTAGCTACATTCTAAAGTGAACAGTACAGCCAGTGCACCTCAAGATTTCCCAGGATCTTGTAGACATTCTTTTTTTTTTTTTAATTCTCATGCTGATTAAGTACCTTTTGATCCTACTAAGGGATTAAACTGTCAAAATACAGCTTTTAGGAGCACCTAGATGGCTCAGTGGTTGAGTGTCTGCCTTTAGCTCAGGTCATGATCCTGGGGTTCTGGGGTCCTTGGATCGAGTTCTGCATCAGGTTCCCCGCATCTTTCTCTGTGTCTCTCATGAATAATTAAATAAAATCATTTAAAAAATACAGCTTTTATTTCAGACCTCAACTCTAGACTCTTTGTAAAATGGGGGGGGAAAACACTCTCATATTATATGTGGAACTTAATAAGATAGCAAGTTCAGTGTTTGGGGTCCAGAAGTCAGAATAGTTTCTCATTCTTGCATTTTATTCATTCATTCTCTGTTTATTTAATAAGTTTTCATAAATGACAGATAGTGTAATAGTTGCTAATCATAGAATGACCAATAAAATCAAACTGGTTTCCCCATGCAATGGGATAATGTCACTTATTTATTTTGTGCCTACAGAAAAGTTATCTAGTATCTGGCTTTGTGCCCCATAAAATAAAGATAGTGATCCTTGCCTTCTTCATGTTTTACATTTTACCTCTTCTTCATTCATATGTCATTATGGTCAACTCAGTTGATAAATGTGGATTTAACTCTGTATATACATAATGTATGGCACACTTTTCATTTTTATGGGAAGCTAGCTTTATAAAGTCTCTTTCTCAGTTCAGGGCACATAGTAAGTTCTCACTAAAATTCTCTCTTTTCTTCTCTTTCCTAAGATTGCAGTATAGGAGATAAATTAAGACTGTGCATAACAGGATGAAAAACAAAATGAATTCCAACTCTGATACACCACAGTTTAGTTGAATTGCATTGGAGAAGTATGTAAAACCTTAATTTTGATATACTTATATAATAAGGTTGTTAGAGAGAGAGAGAGAGAGTAAGCACTCACATAAATATCAGCTATCATGGCATTCTACCTAATGACAAGAAGTATTGCCCACTAATCTAATTCATAATGTTCTTAGACTACTAAATAAAGAATATTAGACCAGAAGTTAGAAAATTTCTCCTGGTTTGATCACTTATTGACTAAGTAATGTTGATTATGTTACTTCAAACTTCTGAAGTCTAGATTCCTCATTTTGTAAAATGGGATTCATTTCATTTTATCTGAAAGGCTATAAAGTCTCAATGAGTAAGATATATAAAATTATTAAAATATGTTATGAATATCAACTGGTGGAGAGCTATGAATATAATTAAGAAATCAGTAAGTAGCATCATCTTTTACTTTCACTTTGTTTTGTTAGATAATTGAAGACATTCAGAAGAATTAACTCTTAAAGAAACTAAGACTCAGAGAAAGTATCAAATAATTTGTAAAACTTGAAGCTTCTTCACTTTAAAAGCCATACTAAAGGTAAAAATGAAAATCAGAAGAGAGAGCAAGAGGGCAGCAAAGACCTGAAACAACATGAAAAATGGTTCAAATGGGAGGAATTGCAAATGTTTGTAGTTACCTTAATCAAATGGAACTATATAATAGAAACTGTGAAAATAACCCAGGTGAGAAGGCCAGTGGCTTTCATGTTTTGTGTTTCTCTTTATGGAGTACATTTTACACATAAAAATGCACTCAGATATCCTATATACAAAATGTGACTGGGAGTAAAATTCAACTGAAGCTAGAAAAAAAGATGCTCTATCCACTAAATGCCCCTCTGATCCACACAGAGGCCTTTAATTTATTTTTTTGGACGATTCAGTAAAACATAACAGCTCAAGAAATAGAGATCAACAGTTAAAATAATATCAGGTTTCTCAATTAAAAATCTTTATTAGTCTTTGATCTAATTTTGCTAATTCATGGTTAAACAGTGGAAATTATAAATCAATAAATTTTATTGCTTATAAATCTCTACACCCAATTTAAAACGGTGCTAGTTGTAGCAGATAGAGGGCCTTCTTTCATTCAACCCTTCGGACTTAAAAACAAAAAAATAAAAAACCTCTCCAGAGTTCTTGTTGTTTTTGTGTGTATGCATGTTTTTAAGATTTTATTTATCCATTTGAGAGAGAGAGAGAGAGAGAGAAAGTTAGGGGGAAGGACAGAGGCAGAGGGAGGAGCAGACTCCCTGCTGAGGGAGCCACATGTGGGGCTAGATCCCAGAACCCTGGGATCACAACCTGAACTGAAGGCAGATGCTTAACCAACTGAGCCACTCAAGTGCCCCTCCAAAGTTCTTTGATTGCACATCTTCCTCAGTATTTCCATGATTATGTCCTCATGCAATACACACAAACATATACATGCACACATACTATATTATATACACCAGTTTAATATGACTATTACTTGACATTTCAGAAGAGATAAACACTTTTGGAATGATCATACAGAAGAAAAAATTGTTCAAATTTGCTAACTCTGAAATATTTGCTCAAAACAACCAGTGAAACTCTGTGATTCAAAAAATTTTCATGGACACTCCCTATTTCACTACGAATTAGAATCTATTTTTTATTATGGTCTTGTTTTTTATAAAATTAACCACATACATGACATTATCAACTTTAATCTTTTTGTTGGAAAAAATGCCAATGATGATGCAGTGAATTAATTTTAATGTTGGTACTACTTCTGTTTCTGTGCCAATAACCTGAATCCAATTCTATAACAGTCAAATTTCTGCTCCATATAGCATTATCTCCATGAGTTTTGATTCCTCTAAAATGGGGTATGGTACTTAAAAACCAAGAACAGGAATTACGTGTGTTCACTGTAGCTAAGATGTCACTGCTCCAAGCCCTTTTAATGAACAAAACTAGAAAATATGTTATTTTCAAAGAATATGACTCCATATTGATAAATACAACAGTACATTAAAAATACAACACAGCAAAGTGGGGTTTACTCCAGAAATACAAGAATGCTCCAGTATTAGTAATTCCAATTAAATAATTCACTATACTACTAGATATAAAAGTAAAAATCATGATTTCTCCATGGGCACTGAAAAACCTGACAAAATTCAATACCTTTCCCTATTTAAAACATTCAATAAAACAAAATTATGGCTACTTTCTTAACATATTACACATGCCTCAGATCTGAATTTGCCACACTAGTTAAAAATACTATAGGCATTTCCACTAAAATTAGGACCAAAGTGAAATTCCAATTGTCTCCATCATTTCATATTGAGAAAATTATAATTGTTTTGGGAGATTAGAAATAAACTATCTTTATGTACAAGTAATATAATTATATACACGAAAGCCCAGGAAATTCAAATAAAACCTAAAATATAAAATAAGTAACTCATGAGACTACTGGTTTCAGCTCTAGCATGTAAAAAACTTAGAAGTTGTCCTCACTATAACAACAACAACAACAACAACAACAACAACAACAAAGAACAAACCCACCAAAATTTTGAGGTCACAGGACAAACTTCTCCAAAATCTGGAAAGAAAGGTAAATAATGTGGAAAGAAAAACAAGTAGGATAAGCTTACCTGAACAGAAGCTACTGAAGCCATAAACTGCCTGTAACACTTAACTTGTACATCTTCATGAATTGTTGAAGGCTAAGTATGGACTAGCATAAAAGCAACAAATTTCTGGGGATCACAGCCTTAGGGAGGTTTCTACACACTGGTGGGTTTTATCACTTCCCAGATCTTACAGGGAACATTTGAGGGAAAAAAATCCCCTCCCGTTCTGGGAGAGGATGGGAAAGAAAAAATATATATATTTTGAAATATTCCTAGGGCACTTTCTATTACATATGCCTCCTCTCCAGGGGAAAAGACTTTACCAGATCTTTATCCAACTTGGAGAAAGGGCAATTATTAAACCAGCCCCTGCTAGCCTCCCTGTCTCACCTATGGGGGAGTGGAAATAAAACAAAACAAACAAACAAACAAACAAAAAAACCATCCATCATGTTAAAGCTACATCCCAGACAAAAGCCCACTAAAAGACTTAGATTTATTTACAGGAGTATATAATGCTTCCATTCCTTTACATTTTACTATCACATTAAAACATGTTTTCAGTACAATAGTAGTGGATTACAGCTATAATGAGCTGCAAACAGTCTCAGTTTAAGAAGGAGTTCTTAGGGAAACTCAAACAAGAGGAGACAAAAACAAAGACAACAGAGGAAATTGGAGCCCCTGGCATTGGCTTCATCAAACAATAAAATAGCCTAGCTCCTAGGAAGATTTACATAAAATCTTAGACTAAAGGCCTATTTACCTCAATGCTTATGGATAATTCCATATATCATGACCAGCTTTCAACAAAAAATTCACAAGTATACTCAAAAGGCAAACCAAAACATAGCCTGAAAAGACAAACCAAGCAGCCCAACTAGATTCATATATGACACAGATTATAGAATTATCAAAGAGAATGTTAAATGATTAACCTAGAAAATAGATGAATATAAAACTGATGAGTAATATAAGCATAGAGATAAAATCTAAGATTGAATCAAAAGGAAATGCGAGAGTTCAAGAAAAAGAACTATAGTAAAAATGAAAAGTACCTTTGGTGGGCTCATCAGTAGACTAGACAGAGCTGAAGAAAGAATCCAGAAAGCTTGAAATAAATCAGTGGAAACTTCCCAAATTGAAATGCAAAGAGAAAAAAGAATAGAAAACACAGAACATCTAATAACTGGGGGATAATAAAAAGGTATAAAAAAAACAAGTAATTGCTGAAAAACAAGAAAGAAAATGGAGCAGAAGAAACATCTTAAGTGATAATAACTGAGAATTTTCAATAATTAATTATAGGCAGCAAACCACAAATCTCAGAGAACATCAAGTAGGTTAAATACCAAATAACTACAAATAAGAATATCATATTTAAACTGTAAAGCATGTAAGGCAAAGAAAAAATATTGAAGAAGCCAAAGGGATAAAATACTTTACGAATAGTGGAAAAAAGGATTTGAATATAGAAGACTTCTCATAAGAAACCATGTAAGTCAGAAGATGATGGAATAAGACACTTTGTTTTTAATTAATTTTGTTCTTAATTTATCTAATACACAACAGTTTGTTCAAATGATATAGTTACAGTATATTGGATGATAATAGCACATAGGTAAGTTAAATAAATGATAACACTATTATCAAGGATTAAAGGGGGCAATACTATGTTAAAAGATAACTCCACTAGCTGTCAAGCACTATTGTTATGTCAAAGTGGACTTATAATCATTGTAAGCATATACTGAAAACTCTAGGGCAACCACTAAAAATTTCGAAAAGAAATATAATTTATTTCAAAAGAGTAAAGAAATAGTAATAACTTAAAAGACAGAGATGTTCATAAATATAAAGAAATGAACAATCAAGCCATGAAAGGTCATACATAAATAAATGCTTATAACTGAGTGAAAGAATCCAATTTGTAAAGGCTACAAACTGCATGATTCCAATCACATATATTCTGGAAAAAACAAATCTGTAACAATAAAAATATTAGTGATTCCCAGGAATTCAGGAAGAAGGGGAGGTTGAATAGGTGAAGCACATGGTGTTTTTAGGGTGGTGAATCTATTCTGTATAATACATGACATTACATATTTGTCAAAAGCCATAGAAATTTACAGCACAGAGTAAACATTAATTATGTAAATTTAAAAAATACCTTTTAGTAGGTTGGGGGATCTTAGGAAGGTATGCAGATTGCAACAACAGTATCTAACTGTATGAAATGAGCTCACTGGAGAGTGGGGTGGAGAGAAGGAAGCTGTTGACCTAAAAAATTTTGGAGATGAATTTAATCTTTAAGACTAAAGCCAAAAGGAATTTAAAAAATATATACTCTAGTTGATAAAACTGGTTCCGGGAAGACATGTTAACAATTCTGATACTGCTACACATGTCTACTGCTAATTGAACAATTAGGTACATGGATGGTGATGATGGGAACCAGGTTTCTCTGAGAGAGTTTCTCTGAGAATTTAGAGAGGAGCTAGTGGGGGTAAGCTAGAATGACGACATGGTAGTAGGTTATAATGAAAAACATCACTTGAATTCATTTTTAGCTAAATATAGATACAGATGAATACATATATAAATATTTATACATATGTATTTACACACATAGTTTAGTGTACACACATATATTTCCTTGCTGTGATAGCTGAGAAATCCTAAAGGAAACAAAGGTCTGGTAGCAACAAGCACATCTAGCACCCAGCATGGTTTATAAGACTATGTCTCCAATAAAGGTATCGGGGTTCCTTGGAGAAATTGCCGATTTTAGGAACGGGCAAGAAATATACAAGAAGAACTTGAAGCACCTTCTACTGTCAAAAAGTAAAGAAGTGCTAAGAAATGTTGACAATTCCTATGTCAAAGGAACACAGAAGCCAAATGAAAGAGCTCTCAATGACCAAAGCTGCAACAATTTGAGAAGCAAAATAAATAAAGCAGTATTGGATTACCGCCCACAATATAGATTAAGTATTCAACAGTCCATACTGATAGAAGTAAACAGTTGAGTACATTAATAAATTGGAGAGAACAATCAAATATCCTTGGAAGAAGAATTCCAAATAAATTACTTAGATAGTCTGTCCTCAAGGAGGGAGATATAATTCCCACTCCTTAAATAGCCACACAGTAACTTCCTTCCAGAGTGGAGTATAAGAAAGGGGAAAAACTAACTCTACAATGGAGAAACCACAACCTCAGCCAGATGATCAATGTCAACATCAATAGTGACATATAATGTTGATAGTTGGACACTTGAAATGATGTGATGACAATGGCACTCTATCACTGTACTCTTTCACCTAAAATCACAAAGCCCCAGACTAACCATGAGAAAAAACTGTCTTGATGACCACAGCTTTGTAATACAGGTTGAAGTCAGGCATTGTGATGCCCCAGCTTGTGTTTCTTTTTTTATTCTTTTCCTTTTAAATAATATTTATTTATTTATTTATTTATTTATTTATTTATTTATTTGTTTGTTTGCTTATTTATTTATTTAGTTAGTTAGTTAGTTAGTTAGTTAGTTTCCTTTTTCAACATTCCTCTGGCTAAATAAGGTCTTGTCTGGTTCCATACAAATCTTAGGATTATTTGTTCCAACACTGTGAAGAAAGTCCCTGGTATATCGATAAGCATTGTATTGAATGAGTAAATTACTCTGGGTAGCATACACATTTTCACAATATTTATTCTTCCAATCCATACACATGGAGTGTTTTCCCATCTCTTTGTGTCTTCCTCAATTTCTTTCATAACTGTTCTGTAGTCTTTAGAGTATAGATCTTTTATCAAATTTGTATTTTTAAAGATATGTCATAACTTTAGTTCTAGATCCAGGATAATTATTTTAGTTAATGTTTATTGAGCAAGAACTGTGGATCAGGAACCTGACAATTCACTTTACCAGTATTATCTCACTTAATGCCCCAAACCACACCATGACATAACAATTATTATTTTACTGGAAAGATCATCAATTTTAAATAAGGAATACCTTTGATAAATAATATAATGATTGCTATAATCTCTAATGGCTGAAGAAAAACTATTCCCATGTGGTTAAATCTTTGTATTTTGTTAAGGCAGAGAAAACAATACTACATTTATCTATGATAATTCTTTATGTAATCTATCCATTTGATGATTAAAAGCCTTTTTTACAGGACTGACAATGACTAGATACCTGATCTTTACACATTACTCTCTCTAAATGAAAGCAATTTAATCTTTATTTTTTCACAATTTCAAATTTCTGCACTAAGTGACCAGCGAAGCCAAAGATCTCCCATGCTTTCTGGTCAGATTGTCTGCCTCTGCCCTGTGTGATTTTCTCCAACCGACTGGATGAACGAAATTCTAAAATCTGACAGATCAGCAATGAAATCTTTTACACCATTTCTTGAGATTCATCTCAGATTTATGACTGCACACTTAATGATACCATGATGCAGAAATGTTGGGAAGAAATAAAACTGTATTTTCCCCTTTCTGACTTTAGTAGAGTACAATTTCCATTTATTCACAATGTATTTCCTCACACAATATGTTTTTCACACCAAAGGCTATAAATCTGAAAATATTTATAGGCGAGACTACCCCTGATGCCATTTATACCTTGCTGGCATTTTGTTCCAGCTCCTGAGAGTCACTCATATCTCATATGAATGGCTTGCAATATGTACAGACCTAGATTTTCCTCTGTGAAATGAAAGGTCCTTCTTTGATTACAGTACTCTTAGTTTGATTTATTATTGATAGCATAAACCTGCTAATGAGTTTAAGGAAAATCTTGATATGAGTGTTCAGAGTTTCCCAACTCTAGGTTTATAGGCTTTATAAGACAACTTTAAACTTGGGGAGTGAGTCGTTCCCCCCTTTTCCTATCTACTTCTATAAAATATTCAATACTTGTAAATTATATTTTTTATATTACAAAAGAGAAACATAATTGTTCTTCTCAGCGTGGTCACATGTTTTCAAGTAAAGGGCATGGACAGTGCAAACATTCCACAGCTCTAGGTAGAACTCAGAGGCAGCAGGGACCAGTCCTGAATCCTCCCTGAGAATGTCTGGATCAGACTAGGATGGAATATCCTGGATTGAACTCCAGGAAAGGGGCTTTTTCCATTAACTTAATGAAGGAGCAGGAGAGTCACTGGGACATGTTGCACAAGGGTTTTGTGGTTCTGAAAATGGCCTTACTAGTGAAATAAAAGGATCTTGTAATTGCGTGCCTGATAACAATGCTTAAAGCAGCTGTAGATCTTCAGGAGAAGGTGAGGTTTTGAGTAGTGACTCCTTTTGTGTGCAGGATACAAAGGAGTATTCCGGCTAACTCATTGCCAGGCAACACAAAGAGACACTACAAGTTCTAAAGAGAGAGATCCTGTTTGTTACTTCTAATCCTTCAAAATTTCACACCAAAAGCAGAGAGCTAGTAAAAGTGTGATTTTTATTTAAATTCCTTTCTCCTTCCAATCATTTTCAGAGACGTATAGTAATAACCAATGAACTCTAAGAAAGAAATTTAATTTTTTAGAGACACTTCAAGGGTGTGAATAATCCAAAAGCAAACCAGAGAAATGAAGATAAAAATCTAGTCTCCAGACATTCTATAATGCTCATAATGCACCCTAGGAACACAGATATATGCCACAATTTCTATAAAATATTATTTTAAATCAGTTAGGTCTATCTAATCTATAATACCATTTGACATTGTGATTCTATTTTTTTCTTCATGTATTTGTCCCTTTCTGGCAATAAAATGGCCCATTGTTTATTTGTCACTGTTGAACAACAATCCTGAATAGCCATTTAAGAACAAACTATCTTACCCTGCAAATCCTGCACTGCATGGTTTAAACAGAAATGTGACCTAATACATTTTTGAACTCTTATGTAAATGACAGAAAATTAATATTTTTAACAATTAATTATAATTTTGACTACTTAATATATTGAAATGTTAATGGACCGTATCTTCTCTCCTAAGATTATGCTTCTTCATATTTTTTATTTTAAGGGAATTTGTTATTGTTGCTGCTAGCAGTTGAAAAGAAGCAGAGGTTGGGGAAATGATAATCTAAGAGCATTTACACAGAAAATTTTAAGAGAAGGCTTTTTTATTTGCAGTATAGTTTTCTTAAAGATAATTAGTTTAAATTCTAAAATTTTAGGAATTCACAAGATTATAAATTCACACTAAGGAATGCTAATATTGATACAAAAAATAGAAAAGAGGGCAGCCTGGGTGGCTCAGTGGTTTAGCGCTGCCTTCAGCCCAGGGCCTAATCCTGGAGACCTGGGATTGAGTCCCACGTCGGGCTCCCTGCATGGAGCCTGCTTCTCCCTCTGCCTGTGTCTCTGCCCCTCTCTCTCTCTCTCTTTCTCTCTCTCTCTCTGTCTCTCATGAATAAATAAATAAAATTCTTAAAAAAAGAATAGAAAAGAGATGACTTCCTAGAATTTAAGAAATTTTTTTAAAAGGTGCCCTCAGACAGTTAAAGTACAGTTGAAATCTGAAATCAACACAAACTTGCTAGAATCAGAGACGTAGGGAATCATCATCAATTATGAATCTTAAGCCTACAAAAAATTTAGCTTAGTTTGACTCAAACATACATAAACTAAGATTATAAGGGATGAATTATAGTTAAATATCAATTAAAGTTTTATGACTTTTTTTTTTAGCACTCCAATGAATTGATTTTGCAATCCTTACAAAACTATTTATTTATTTCATCATGATATAACTTCTAAAGAACATAATGTCAGACATAGGAGGAGTCGTTCTAAAACTGAATTTATGGGACGCCTGGGTGGCTCAGTGGTTGTGTGTCTGCCTTTGGCTCAGGGCGTGACCCTGGAGTCTGGGGATCAAGTCCCACATCAGGCTCCCTGTGTGGAGCCTGCTTTTCCCTCTGCCTTTGTCTCTGCCTCTCTGTGTATCTTTCATGAATAAATAAATAAAATCTTAAAAAAAATAAAACTGAATTTAGGAAGACACACACACACACACACACACACACACACACACAGAGTCATCTATCATCATCCATTCCCACTCAAGTACTGCTTAGAAGCTGACAGCATTTTGTGTTTTAAGGCAGATGTTTTCTTAAAGAAAGAAAACATCCTTCTCTTTCTTTAAGAGATGGATGCCCTAGTTATTAAAGCTGATATAATCAATAAAATCCACATATAATCAACTGTTGTTCTTAATGTGATTCTATTTTCATCAAACAGCCCTCTGATAATTTGGCTTCCTGTGTAATTTTCCTATGGTTGGAAAAGATACAGGTGAAATGTGTGATTTGTTAAGTCTCCTTAAGCATTAAATTTCTTATCATAAATTAAAATACAGAATCATGGTTTTTATCCTTTATTTTCTAAGAAACTTATTTCTTTAAAGATTTTTATTTATTCATGAGAGACACAGAGAGAAAAAGAGAGAGACGTAGGCAGAGAGAAGCAGGCTCTACAAAGGGAGCCTGTTGTTTGACTGGATCCCGGTCTCCAGGATCACGGATCATGCCCTGAGCCGAAGGCAGGTGCTCAACCGCTGAGCCAGCCAGGCATCCCTTTTCTAAGAAATTTAATTATCATGACTTAGCATTCATTAGCTAAAGCAATGTCTAACAGTGGATGAATATAAATAAAGTGGATTTATTTTTCTGAATGTACAAAATTCTGCCTCTTGAAACAGTTTCAACCACACAACCTCCCTTTTGACAATGTTGTGAAACTGTCCTGTGATTTCTTTCAGATTATATTTAGACCACACCATAGGAGATAAGTTATTTTTTAATAATACAGTATAACAAACATCTTGTTCATGCAACTGTCTAGGCACTCAGCTCTCCTTACCAAAGCCTATCAGTGCTTATTAGAATTGTGCCCAGTTTAACAAATATCATATATACAATCTAACAACCCTAGTTATCAGTTTATTAAACTATTGAGAAGTGTGAGGAAAAATATATGTTGCTTATTTTTGATGTACCAGTCATTGGCAACATTATCTCCATATTACAGAATCCCAAGAACTGAATATCAGAGAATTCATCTCATCTTATTTTGCTAAGAACTGTTAGATACAATTTTGAGCCAGGATTTATATAAGATCTATCTGACTCCAACATGGAACTCTTTTTAGGACACTGAAATAGTAGCTCAACATCCATAAAATGATACCTTTTGAAGACATTTTAAGGATTAAGGGTCTGACAACAATGTGTAACACTTGTTTTTTTGGTACCATTTTCCCATTCAATTCTAATTCTATCGATGCTGCTGGCAGAAATTGTTTAGAAAAAAAGTGAATGATATAAAAATAATAAGTGAAACAAGTATATGGAAAGAAAAAGTGGATTGAAAAGGAGGGAAAGTTAAAATTGTTTTTTTTTTGTTTTTTTTAAGATGGTGAAGCCATCTGGCAATCTTAACATAGAAAGCCAAGTTAAGCAGAAACTATCTTAATTTCTGATCATGTAACAACTGTATTTTGTGTCCTTTTAATTTAGAGAATATTTTAATAGATAAGTGTTCATTCTTTTCTCTACTAGAATACAGCATCATCATTGTTGCAGAAATCAGTGGTAAATTATATGAGAGTCATTTAATAGAAAAATGCTACCCCCAAAACTGGAATAGATATGCATTACTGATTGAAATATGCCTATAATATCAAAAACTATGGAGTCATTTCAATATTTTTAAAACTTGACATTAAGATATAAAGCAATAACTGCTGAAATACAAGGGAAGCTGTAAATTTTTCATTAAAACCACTTTTTAAATTTTGTTCAGAGAACTGGTCTATATATATATATGTCTACATATATGTCTATAGATAAATCAATATCAATATATTTGTTGTGTTATTAAGTAGGCTCTATGTACAATGTGGGGCTCAAACTCACAACCTAGAGATCAAGAGTCACATGCTCTACCAACTGTGCCATCCAGGTGCTCCTCACAGGTCCATATTTTTGTTTATTTGTTTCTGAAAAGTTGAAATAGCCTCCAGGAAAATAACTTACAGCATTGGTAAAACTGTCACTTTTTGATTTGGTAGTTAAATATATCATTCCTGTCTATTAAGCACAGTAGTTCTGTCACAAATCTTGTTTCTACTTACAATTAATTAAGCAAAACTAAAATGTTTAAAGCTACTACAAATCAAATTTAATTTAAATGGCTACAATAACTTAAACAACGATAAATGGAATCGCTTTCGTATGCTTCATTACTTCCCTTAATTCCTTTTAAAACACTTCCATAGAAAAAGTTCTGAGGATAGGAAAGGAAAGGTTGACCAATGGGATCCCAGTTAAACTACAAAACTAATCACTTAAATGCCCAGGTGGTTCCAGGAGCCGGTCTTTTCACCTAACTCCATTTCCTTTGTCACCTCAACATTTTGATATGAATTTTTAAAATACATATGGTACAATTGTTACAGTCTGATTTATCTTGAACTTTAAACCATATGTCAATTCTAACATAGAAATGTAATCTTGACTTAGGTGTCTAATGTAAAAGATGGTTAAATTGTAAATTAATTACTTAAAGTTTAAAATATGTCTTACAGTATGTTCCTAGATTGCACTGGTTTTCCCCCATGAAACATTTGAATGCATATAAAATAATTCTATACCCTGATAAAAATCCTCTTTTCAAGACAGTTTATTATTGTTATTTCATGACTTCACTGCATTTTATTGCATTACTGTGACTTTTTAAAATATAACATCCCTAAAAATTCTTCTTACAATATGCACATAGAAATGAGGCAAAATAGAATTTATTGCAAGGCCACACCATTTTTAAAAAATTAAGATCATATCACACCAATGTTTATGGCTTATTTCCATGGTTATGCAAGAAAATAAATTTTTAGTCAATTATACAACTTTATACAGGATTTACTTATGGCTTATTTTATTTCATAGTTTTGGGTTTTTTTATCCAACTAAACAAAATAGAATATATTCCTGAATTCTGAAAATGTTGGAAATTTGTTCTTTTAGCCTAGAATATCATATGAAAAGAAAAATGTGCTGTTGGCTGGTTGGCTTTTAATTCAATTATTTAAAAGATAACAATCCAATGATTTAGCAGCTGAAAATATGTTGAACAGAGAAGTCTCACTACCACTATTGACACACTGTCAGTCTCCCTCATATACATACTTCTGGTGATATCTATTTGTTAGTTTATTTTTCTAGTATTTCTTTTAGGAAATGCAAGAAAATATATATATGATGGGAAGGTAGCTTTTTCTTCCTGGCTTTTTTCACTTACTAATATATCCTTGTGAACAAGGATCATATCAGTCCTTATATCATTCATTAGGTATTGTCTTCATTTATAAAGGAGAGCCTATCTACTACTCAGTACTTACTGGTCATTAACAGGAATAAAATAATGTTAGCTTTTTAGCATCTCTCTACAGTGTATCCATATGCTGTTCAAAATCTAACATCTGTAACTGACTTATTTCACTTAGCATTATCCTCTAGATCAATCCATGCTGTTGCAAAAGGAAAGATTCCATTCTTTTTTATGGGTGTAGTAATATTGCAATATATATATATATATATATATATATATATATATATATATATATCACATGTTCTTTATCCACTCATCTATGGATGGAAAGTTGGGTTGCTTCCATATCTTGGCTATTATAAATAATGTTTCAATAAGACAAATACTATATAATTCCACTCATATGTGGAATTCAAGAAATAAAATGAACAAAGGAAAAAATCAACAGACTCAGAACAAACTGGTGGTTGCCACAGATGAGGTGGATGGGGGATGGACATCTGCAAGTTCTGCTGTATAGCTCTAGCACTTGAGTTCCCATGGCCATTTTTTCACACAAAGACAAGGAAGAATGTAGATTATTACCACACTGTGTAAAGCTAAACTAGGGTGGAATTAAGAAAACCTCCCTATAGGGAAGCAGCAGAGAGGACGATTCTGAAGGTGTCATTATGCCACAGGAAGATCTGCTTTGGCCAGGTGGGCCTTGTTCACACCATTGTACACACCAATGAAAGGGCTCCAGAAAAGAAACCCTGATCCTGAAAAGTCTCTATATATTATTTGCAGAAAAAATGGGGCAGGAGTTCTCAAGTCACTATATGAAAATAGGTACTTCTTGGTGGAGGAAATGGTCTTGTAGAAAGACGTCTGGGTTTCAAAAGCTTTTTTTCACTGGGCTAGCTCAGATCACCTGAGCCAGTTTATTGCTACACTATTATTAGGGGGATGAATGAGCCTTCATGGTCATCTGAGTTTATCTCTCTTCATGAGGTGTTTATATTTTTTAATAAGCTTTGCTGCTTATTCATAGATAATGTAAAGAAATACAGAATCAAAATGACAGACAGATGTTGCATTATAAGCTAGGTTCACTCACTAAGTAGCTCTTTCTTGTATCTCAGCCTTAAGAGATTCAAATATGAGTCTGAGTAAAATTTAAAATACTGGCCCTTCTAGGTCATTTGTAAATCCTTAAAACCAGTTAAACCAGGAGCAGCAGCAGTCTCTATTGAATAAAATAAAGCAGTACAAATCCAAAAAAATAAAAGGAAATAGGCCCACTTAAGAAGAATATCATCTTATTTACATTAAATAATGGGCACTCTAGTTGATAAGCGCACCAACGATTCATGTAGGTGTTTATTAAGCCTCTCCTGCTCTCTTGACACCACTTAGGAACTAACAGAATATTAGATAGGATACAGTCATGGAGAAGATTATAGACACTAAGAAAAGACAAAGAGCATATAGTTAGTAAATCGCATTAAAATTATTTTTAACCTGTACACAGAAAAATATGAGTGCTTAGGAAATTGATGGAGGCGGAAGTATTAAAGTGCAGTATTATGGAAGTAATATCGTATATTTTCTTCTAGAATTCACAGATTTTGACAGAATGGAAACTCAAAAAGGAGTGCTCTTGTCTAAGAATACAAAACACTCCTCTAAAGAGAGTTATAAGTTAGAATGTTTTTGCTGTTGCTGTGTTGCTATGTGTTTTATTTATAATTCAATTTACAACTCCCTTGTTAATATTTGTTAGGGAAAAATGGCCATTACCAGAAATTAGTTTATAGCATTAACCTTAAAAATAGAAAGGAAGGGATCCCTGGGTGGCTCAGTGGTTTAGTGCCTGCCTTCAGCCCAGAGCATGATCCTGGAGACCTAGGATCGAGTCCCACATCAGGCTCTCTGCATGGAGCCTGCTTCTCCCTCTGCCTGTGTCTCTGCCTCTCTCTCTCTATGTCTATCATACATAAATAAATAAATAAATAAATAAATAAATAAATAAATAAATAAATCTATCTTAAAAAAAAAAAAGAAAAGGAAGGAATAGATGGATGGCACATCCCTGGATGGCACAGTTGGTTAAGGATCTGACTCTTGATTTTGGCTCAGATCATGATGTCCAAGTCATGATGACCCCTGACACAGGGGTCAGTCTCCACGCAGCATGAAGTCTGCTTTATCCCTCCCCCGATCTTTCTTCCTAAAATAAATAAATAAATATTTAAAAGATAGAAAAGAATAATTCTCACCTAAATAATTAAGAAATTATATCTATAGTGTTGTACTATGAATATTATGATTTACAGATGATCATTTTATAAAATATAATTAAACACTCAAGGGGATCCCTGGGTGGCCCTGTGGTTTAGGGCCTGTCTTCAGACCAGGGCGTGATCCTGGAGTCCCCGGATCAAGATCCACCTTGGGCTCCCTGCATGGGGCCTGTTTCTCTCTCTGCCTGTGTCTCCGCCTCTCTCTCTCTCTCTTTCTCTCTCTCTCATAAGTAAATAAAATCTGAAAAAATAAATACTCAATATTATTCATTAAAAATTTCCATTATTAGATTTTTAAAGTAGGACTGTAATTCATGTTTGATGTAACAAGTGAAATTCTACAAACTTAAAGAAAAAGTTCGTATTTTTACCACTTGTCTTCTTTTCCCAGCTGAAGTAACCACCATGTAACATAGCTTTCGCATTTTATTCAGGTGTTTTATGTACCTGTAATATCATGCCCTTCTCTGTAGAAAACAGATTTAGCTCCCATTCTTTCTAAAATTTACACTATACTCCGTACAATTACTGTACCATGTTATTTCGGACTCAGCTTCCAGAGGGATATTCAGGTTGTTTTCAGTTTCATTTTGTTGTTACTTTGCTAATTATTTAACACTATAAAATATATCTTTTAATGTTACTTTTATTTCTATAAATTATGTTCAAAAACGGAATTATGACCAAATCCAACAATACATTAAAAAGTCACTCAACATTACCAATTGGGGTTTATTCCCATGATGCAGGTGGCTCAATATCTGCAAATTAATCAATATGATATGTAATAACATCAGTAAGAGAAAGGATAAAAACCATATGATCATGTCAACAGATGTGGAAAAAGCGTCTGACAAAGTACAATATCCGTTCATGATAAAAACCCTCAACAAAATAGTCTTGGAGGGAATATATATCAATATAATTAAGGCCGTATATGAAAAACCCACAGCTAACATCATCCTTAATGGGGATAACCTGAGAGCTTTTCTCCTAAGGTCAGGAACAAGACAAGGATGTCCACTCTCACAACTCAGCATAGTACTACAAATTCTAGGCACAACAATTAGACAAGAAAACAGAGTTAAAAGGCATTCAAATTGGTAAGGAAGAAAACTTTGACTATTTGAAGATGATATGTTACTATACAGAGAAATCAAATAAAAATTAAAAAAATTTAAAAGTGGAATTCTGAGTTAAATTTTAATTTAAATAGAAACTGCTGGTTTATTTTCTATAAAATTTTCTTTCTACATATACTCAATAACAGGATAATATCACTTTTCCCCATTTTTGTTCATCTAATGCCACCCATTGTTTTATTTCACATAACCTGATCAAAAATAAAGTTTCAAGTCATATCTTTATTGTCCTAAAGTTTTTCCTTTTCTATAATGAATTATTTTTCTATTGGGTTCTCTTATTCTTACTTAAGAGCTCTTCACATATTAAGGGTATTAACACAGTCAAGATTTTGTCCTCTATTTATGGTATATTGTGGCCTATGTTTTTTATTTATATTTTTGTGTAAACAAATACATTTAATTTTTCATCTATGTCCTTTATTTTCCTGCTTGGATAAGAGAAGCTCATCACAACAGTGTTACACAAATAGTACCTCCTAGTTTTACATATAGGTTAAAAGTTAATACAATAAGTTAAAAATTAATGCCCTTGAACAATGCGGGGGTTAGGGGTGCTGATATCCCTATGATGTTAAACATCCACATATAATTTCTGACTCCACAAAAACTTAACTACTAATAGCCTATTTTTGACCAGAAGATTTATTAATAGCATAAATAATTAACACATGTTTTGTATGTGTATTACATACCATATTCTTATAATAAAGTAAACTAGAGAATAAATGTTATTAAGAAAATCATAAGGAAGAAAAACATTTACAAAACTGTAATGTATTTATTGAACAAAAAAATCCATGTATAAGTGGACCTGCACAGTTTAAATTCATGTTGTCCAAGGGCCAACTATACATGTAAATGTACATTTTTATTTTTAATCCATTTAAAAATTATGTTTTAATATGATAAAAATAGAGTTTATTTTTATTTTCCTCATAAGTATCAAATTAGGCTAGCCATAGTTTTACACTAATTGCTTTAATCCACTGAATTGAATCAAATTATTTTTTTAATCTGTTATGTAATCATGTGTTTTCCTCCTTTAATTTATTTTTATAAAGTGTACTATTAATTTTTCCTAATATATAACCATCCTCACAGTTTTGAAATAAGGTATACTAGATAACAAATAATATTATTTCAGTGTTAAATATAATGTATTTTTACTTTATTTACAATGTTGGTACCTTTAGTCATAAGGGAAAAAGATATAGTTTTCATTTTTATACATTTCCACAGATAATTAGTATTAAGGTTATTTATAAAAAATAAAATGAATGATTGTCTTCTATTTTCATAGTCCTGCACCTCATAACCTACTTTACCGAATGTTACTAAGAAATATATAAAAATATCATGGCCTTGTATTTATAATGATAAATCTTTAATATGTTTCCCAAATTTTAAGAGTTCTTCTTCTTCTTTTTTTTTTATATTTTTTGAGTTAATACCAAAATAACATTTCTCATAAACTTTTTAACCCATAATGTAGTTTATTTTGGCTTTCTTCTGTTTGTCTTAATGATGTTTGCAAAATTATATATGTATACTAAACCTTTAAAAATAATTTCAATCCATCATCTTTTTTATCTGTCTTCCTACTTCCTTTATCATGATTATATATTTTTGTTTATATTTCATCTAATTTCTTATGATATAAGCTTATTTTTGACATTTTAATGAGAAGAGGAGAGTTAATTGTAATTTAGAATGGAAAATAGTTGAATTAATATTTAAATAAAGTACCGAGAACAATGCAGGGAGCAATTACTTCTAATTGGGGAAAAGCGTGGTAGGAGGGTTCACATGTATGAAAGTTTCACAGAGAAGGTCACACATGAGTTTCATAACAAATAAAAAATAAATAAATAAATAAATAAATCAAATGTGTTCACATAGCAAGGAAGAATTTGTTGATTTGCCAATTCTTGGATTTCTGGAATATACTAAAAATAGAGGCATCTCCTATAAATATCTAACAAAGTGAAATATACCTTCTTCTGTTCTCCAGCCACCAATAACTCAGGAAGCACAGGCTCATCTCTAAGGCACCTCCCTGTTAACTTTAAATATCTCGACATATGAAAGTTTGAAATGAGCTATCCCAGAATTAAAAGTATTACTCAATTCCTCAGTCACATATATTTTTTTATTTTTATTTTATTTTTATTTTTTTAGTCACATATATTTTGATTTCTGTCTAACATCAGATCAAATCATAAACCCTATTTAATTATGTATTTAACATCAAATGATAATCATCTGGTACACACTAGCATTGGAACATATGGACTGAATGTTCCATAAGTACAATTTATGTGACTACATTTCCATCACAGAATATAAGAAGTTCCGTAAATCACTATTCTTGATCATTCTAATAACCCAGAAAAGGAAGTCATATTGTATCTATGGTTTTGCCCGTTTATATAACCATGACGAATTATTTTTACATAATCGGCACAGAATCATTTCTGCAATAAGAAGGAAAAAGAAATACCATTCAAAGACATTCTGCCACTTGGAAAAATACTAGAAAATATTTGTGGGTTTTTAAAAATATTTTATTTATTTATTCATGAGAGATAGAGAGAGAGAGAGAGAGAGAGAAGAGAGAGAGAGAGAGAGAGAGAGGGAGAGAGGCAGAGACAAGGCAGAGGGAGAAGCAGGCTCCATGCAGGGAGCCCGACGTGGGACTCAATCCCCAGACTCCAGGATCACACCCTGGGCGGAAGGCAGGCGCTAAATCACTGAGCTACCCAGGGACCTCCTGTATTTTTATACTAGCTTTGGATCTTATTGGCAAACAATTTTCTTTCTTTCTTTCTTTCTTTCTTTCTTTCTTTCTTTCTTTCTTTCTTTCTTTCTTTCTTCTTTCTTTCTTTCTTTTTCTTCTTTCTTTCTTCCTTTCTTTTCTTTCTTTCTTTCTTTCTTTCTTTCTTTCTTTCTTTCTTTTTCTTTCTCTTCTTTCTCTCTTTCTTTCTTTCTTTCTTTCTTTCTCTTTATTCTTTTGAAATTGCCATATTTTATTTAATGGTGAAATACAAGAACGATTTCTTTGGTGATACACTAAGGAAAGATGTATTGGAGAGGATATATTCTTTTTTAAAAAAAGATTTTTTCTTATTTCTTTTGAGTTTCACACTATTTTTTTTTATTGGAGTTCAATTTGCCAACATATCACCCAGTACTGATCCTGTCAAGTGCCCCCCTCATTGCCCATCACTCAGTCACCTCAACCCCCCGCCCACCTCCCTTTCCACTACCCCTTGTTTGTTTCCCAGAGTTAGGAGTCTCTCATTGGCAAACAATTTTCAATGGCAACATTTTGCCATTTATTGGAAGCTACTTCCAGGGACAGTGGCTCCCACTAACAATTTCCATCAATGGAGGTGATAGCAGATCTCATTGTTAGAAACTCCTTCTAGTAGCTCTGGTCAATAATTTGCCTCTCTCAATAGCTTTTGAAAATTTTCTAGAATACTTTTTCTCTGAACGGTTTATATAGATTTAGATGTTGTGAAAACTCAATATTAATTTCTCAAAATTGCATCTAGAAAACAATATAGCAAGATAGCCTGTTTAATTTCTTAGGACAACTATGATGTTAAGCAGTTTTTTTCTGAGAATATATGCAGATTCTCTAGAGCAGGGATTGACAAATATATTAGACAACGAGCCAGACAGTAAATACTTTAGGCTTTGTGGATCATATAATTCTTTCATAATTACTCAATTCTGCTACTGTAGTGCAAAAGTAGTCAATAAACTTTATTTACAAAAACAGATGGCTAACAAGTTTTGGCCTATAGGCTATAGACTGTCAATCTTTTAATACTAAACAAATACAAGTTATATCTTAATTTCTCCAGTATAGTGTTACTACTCCTTAAAACAAGACCAAAGTCTACAAACATACCTCAAGAAGAACTCTCATATATTTTTAACAGTGACTTCCTATGTATTGACTTAAGAATCCATTCTTTTGTCTAAGTGATTACATTAATGAAACAACTAGAACACATGGAAAAATGCATATTACTAATTATCCATTGTATTACCTTATTGGACAATAAGATGTCTAATTTGTTTATTAAGTAAACCAAATTTCATATTATGTTTTTAAAGTGGCATCACACTATAGAAGTTATATTTTCATTAGAAAATAAAGACAAACTAAGAAAAGACAAACTAATCAGTAGAATAAAGTCCATAAATAAACTCACACATATTCTTGATCTATGCTTCCCCACCAAAATGATACTGTGTTCCTGTAGGGATAGGGTGATCATTTTAATAAACTGGATGGAGTCAACTGGATATCCTTTGGAGAAAAAAATTTTAGTATGGTATGAAATATAACCAAAAGTCAGTTTAATAGAAAATGGTTACCTAATGTGAAATATAGGAGAATATTTTTATGACTTTGGAGCAAATAAAAAGTTGATACATTGAACTTTATAAAAATTTAAAACATAATCTAATCTATTGAGGGTTTTTATCATGTACAGATGTTGTACTTTGTGAAATGTTTTTTTCTACATCTATTTAAATGACCATATGGTTCTTATCCCTTCTTTTATTAATGTAGTATATCACATTTATTGATTTATGAATATTGATGGTACTCTGAGACGTCTTTAGCTGAAGGCAGACACTCAACTGCTGAGCCAACCAAGGCACCCCAGCATTACCTTTTTCATAATATTCTCTTATAATTGTTTGTATTTCTGGGGCATTGGTTGGTATTTCTCCTCTCTTGTTTGTGATTTTACTTATTTGAGTCCTTTATCTTTTCTTTTTGATGTCTGGCTAAGGCTTTATCAATTTTATTAATTTTTTCAAAGAACAAATTCCTGATTTCACTGACCTGTTATTATTATTTTTTTTAGTTTCTATTTAACATTGTACTGTAGTCCTAGCCACAGTAATCAGACAACAAAAAGATGTGATATATCTATATAACGGAATACTACTCAGTCATCAAAAAAAAAGAAATCTTGCCATTTGCAATGATGTGGATGGAACTAGAGTTTATTATGCCAAGTGAAATAAGTCAATCAGAGAAAGACAATTATCAATTATCATATAATGTCACTCATTTGTGGAATTTAAGAAACAAAACAGAGGATCATAGGGGAGGTAGGGAAAAATAAAACAAGACAAAATCAGAGAGGGAGATAAACCGTAAGTGACTCTTAATCACAGGAAACAAACTGAGGGTTGTAAGAAGGAAGGGGGTAGGGGGATGGGGCATTAAGGAGGCATGTGATATAATAAGCACTGGGTGTTATAAATGCTGGTGAATCACTGAACTCTACCTCTGAAACCAATAATACACTATATGTTAATTATTTGAATTTAAGTTTTAAAAAAATAAATTTTTAAAAAACTAAGTTAAATTCCAATAAAAAACAGAATTGTAGTAAAAGCCTCTATTTCTTATTTATTTTTTTAAGATTTTATTTACTTATTCATGAGAGACACAGAGAGAGAGAGGCAGAGACATAGGCAGAGGGAGAAGCTGGCTCCATGCAGAAAGCCCGACGTGGGATTAGATCCTGGGACTCTGGCATCACGCCCTAAGCCAAAGGCAGATGCTCAACTGCTGAGCCACCCAGGCATCCCCAAATCCTCTATTTCTGTAAAATATATATCTATATAAATAACAAAGCAGAATTTGGGTAGAGTCCTGCACTTGTATTTTTTTTAAAAAGCATATTATATGAATATATTTTTTAAAAGAACATATGTTTATGAAATGTGTTTATAGAAACATACAACTTTTCTGCTTAAAAAATAGAGTTTGGGAGAGTAAAAAAAAAAAAGAAATAAAGAGAGGAAGGAAGGGCATCCAAATCAGCAATGAAGAAGCAAAACTTTCACTATTTGAAGATTGCATGATACTCTATGTAGAAAATGCAAAGATGCCACCAAAAAGATGCTAGAAGTGATAAATAATTTCAGTAAAGTCACAAGATACAAAATCAACATGCAGAAATCTGTTGCATTTCTGTACACTAGTAATGAAGAAGGAGAAAGAGAAATCAAGGAATCAATTCCAATTACATCTACACCAAAAATAAGGTACCTAGCAATGAACCTAACCAAAGAGGTGAAAGATCTGTATTCTCAAAACTATAAAACACTGATGAAAGAAATTGAAGCTGACACAAAGAAATGGAAAAACCTCCCTGCTTATGGATTGCAAGAATATTGTTAAAATGTCTATACTACCCAAAGCAATCAAAACATTTAATGTAACCCCTTTCAGAAAACTATTATATTCAATAGTGCTTCTTACACAGCTAGAAAATAAAAATCCTAAAATTTGTTTTAGAAACACAACCCCTCCCCCCCAAAAAAAATCTCAAACCAACCTTAAAAAAGAAAAGCAAAGCTTGAGGCATCACAATTCCAGACTTCAAAGTGTATCACAAAACTGTAGTAATCAAAATAGAGTGGCACTGTACAAAAATAGACACATAGATCAATAAAACACAATTTTTTAAAAAATGGAAATTGACCCACAACTGTATGGTCAACTAATCTTCAATAAAGCAAGAAAGAATATCCAATGGGAAAAAGACAGTGTATTCAACAAATGGTGTTGGGAAAACTGTACAGCAATATGTAGAAGAATGAAACTGCCCACTTTCTTATACCATACACAAAAATATATTCAAAATGGACTAAAGACCTATATGTGAGATTTGAAACAATAGAAATCCTAGAGAAGAACACAGATAGTAGAAGAATGAAACTGCCCACTTTCTTATACCATACACAAAAATATATTCAAAATGGACTAAAGACCTATATGTGAGATTTGAAACAATAAAAATCCTAGAGAAGAACACAGATAGTAACTTCTTTAACATTGCAATAGCAATTTCTCACTAGATATGTATCCTGAGCAAGGGAAATAAAAGTAAACCTCTTATACTATTGGTGGGAATGCAAACTAGTGTAGTCACTCTGGAAAACAGAATGGAAGTTCTTCAGAAAGTAAAAAATAGAATTACCTTATGAGCCAGCAATTGCACTACTAAGTATTTACCCAAAGAATACAAAGATACTAATCCAAAGAGACATATGCACTCTGATGTTTACTAAATTACACTATATGTTAACTAATTAGAATTTAAAATAAAAACTGAAACAACAAAAATAAATTTTAAAAACCTGAAAGTCTACCATGAGATATCACCTCACATCTGTCAGAATGGCTGAAATCAACAACACAAGAAACAACAAGTATTGGAAAGGGTATGGAGAAAGGGGAACCCTCCTGTATTATTGGTGGGGATGCAAACTGATGTAGCCACTGTGGAAAGGAGTATGGAGTTTCCTCAAAAAGTTAAAAATAGAACTACCCCAGACACCTGGCTGGCTCAGTTGGTAAAGCATGTGACTCTTTATCTCAGGGTTGTGAGTTCAAGTCCCACATTGGGAGTGAAGACTGCTTATAAATAAAATAGAACTACCCTATGATCCAGCAATTTCAGGACTAGGTATTTACCCAAAAAATATAAAAAGCACTAATTCAAGGGATACATGAACCCCAGCATTTATAGCAGCATTATCTACAACAGTCAAAATATGGAAAGCCCAGGTGTCCATCAACTGATGAATGGATAAAGAAGATGTAGTTTATATATACAATGGAATATTACACAGCCATAAAAAGGAATGAAATCTTGCCATTTGCAAAGACATGGATGAAGCAAAAGGGTATTATGCTAAGGAAATAAGTCAATTAGAGAAAGATAAATAATATGATTACACTCATATGTATTTAAGAAAAAAAACAGATGAACAAAGGGAAAAGAAAAAAGAGAGGAAGGCAAACCATAAGAGATGCTTAACTATAGAGGACAAACTGATGGTGACCATCGGGGGGGATGGGAGGTAAGTAGGGGCATGGGTGAAATTGGTGATGGGGATAAGGAGAGCACTTGCTGTAATCAGCTCCAGGTATTGGATGGAAATGTTGGATCACTGTGTTTTAAACCTGAAACTAATATAATACTAAATGTTAACTAACTGGAATTTAAGTAAAACTTTAAACAAAGGAAAGAAGATAAAATTCAAATGGTGGGGCAGCTTGCTAGCTCTGTGGATTAAACATCTGACTCAGTTTCAGTGCAGGTCATGATCTCAGGGTCATGAGATCAAGTCATGCATAGGGCTCTGTGCTGAGCATGGAGCCTGCTTGAGCTTTTCTCTCTCCCTTTTCCCCCTCCTCCCCCTCCTTAGAGGAGGGGGAGGAGGGGGAGAAGGAGGAGAAGGAGAAGAAAAGAAAGAAAGAAGAAAGAAAGAAAGAAAGAAAGAAAGAAAGAAAGAAAGAAAGAAAGAAAGAAAGAAAGGAAGGAAGGAAGGAAAGAAGGAAGGAAGGAAGAAAGAAAGAAAGAAAGAAAGAAAGAAAGAAAGAAAGAAAGAAAGAAAGAAAGAAAGAGAAAGAGAAAAGAAAGAAGAAAGAAAATTCGGGATGTCTGGTGGCTCAGTGGTTGAGCATCTGCCTCTGGCTCAGGACCTGATTGGAGTCCCAGATTCGAGTCCCACATCGGGCTCCCTGCAGGGAGCCTTCTTCTCTCTCTGCCTCTCTATGTCTCTCATGAATAAATTTTTAAAAAATTTACAGATGAAAGCAAATGAGCCACAGAGAAGAAGCTAGTGATGAAAATTCCCTAAATTGACAGAAATAATAAAATGTAGAGCTGGACTTTGAAGCAGACAGTACTTTGATCCAAACCTCTATAGTATCTTTTATCATGGATAGCACTGGCATATGCCCACATTGTTTAGAAATTATATCAAGGGACAAATAAAAATAATGCACCATTTAAGTAGTGGTCAGGGAGAAAGCATACTTGATTTTGAAATATTTAGCCAGTTTTATTTACTTTATACTTAGAATGTGAAATTTTATAAATAAAAAAAGAAAAAGCTATTCAAAATATTCTAAAAAAAATGGTCTGCCGTATGTATCTGTCACTCTAGGGACAGACAGAAGTCATCTTTGGAAATTAGATTAACCCACTTAGGGAATGAGTGGAGCATAAAAGCAAAAGTTTCATGAACTTTTTATTAGAGACAGGGTCAAAATTTGGTCCAAAATATTGACTTGTAAAAAGTTTTGTTTATTATTTATTCTGAAAATATTTATTGAGGTACATCTGCTTCCAGGAAATGAGGAAGAAATGATATCTCCTCCAAGTACAACTGAAAATTTTGGGCATTATATATGCAACAAATATTAAAATACTGAAGGTAGAGAGGAGGAGGCCAGCTGGCCAATCTTCTTGAGACCCAAGAAACAACATGGTGGTGAGTTACCTGGCTTTTTTTCTGTCTCATTCTCCAGACCTGAAGCTGAAGAAGTTGACAACGGGCCCAAATAGCCAGGCAACTGCCTAAAATCGGCAACTGCAGGCATCATTGTGATGGAAATGTTCCATATTTTGACTGCATTATTTTACAAAATGTTACCATTGGGGGAAACTGTTAAATTATTCATGGGATCTCCATGTATTAGTTCTTACAATTGCATATGAATCCACAATTATCTCAAAATTAAAAGGCTACTTTAAAAAATTTACTCAATGCCTTGTATATGCTAAGTATAATTATAGGTGCTAGGAAAAAACAATAAATAGCAACAAGAAAATAGCCTCTCTTCAAGAAATTTTCAGTCCAGTTAAAGAAACAGACAAAAACAAAGAAACATGATTATGTAATATGTCACATAGTGAAAATAAAATGAAGAAAAAACCAGTAATGAGCGTAAAGAAAGATGGAGGATGTGCTATTTATATATGGCATTTAGGAAGGCTATCTTCCACACAGTGGTATTTAAACAAAGAAATAAAGTTACACAGGTTTCTTCAGAAAGAGCTGACCAGGGACAAAGGACAACTAGTCAATAGGACAACTAGTCCAAAGGCCTTGAGTTGGGAGTGGTCCTGGCATGTTCAATGAACAGTAAGGAAATGGGTTACTGTGTCTGGAGTGTGGTTAGTGAGGAAAAGTAGTATTATTTTGAGTTAGTGGGATGCCAGGTCATATAGACCAGTAGGTCATGATAAAGACTTTCAATTTTCCTTTAATTGTGCGTTGGAGGAGAGGGATAATATGTGATTTAGAAAAGAGGACTAATGTGTTCAGGTATACTTACTAAGAGGTTATTATAGCTGTTATGTTGAGAACAGACTGATGGTAAGGGAAGCAAGTGGAAAGTAGGAAGACTACCATTTGCCAATTATTTTTTTAATATAATAGCTTGTAGTGTACATATCCTACTTTCTATCCTTTATTTGTACTTTTGGGGAGCTGCTTTCTCTATATTATGCTGATGAAAGTACAAATCAAGGTTGCCAAAGTATCCTATTGTCCTAGCAAAAAATTACTGATTCCTGAATAGGATAGCATCCAAGAAAACCCAATTAGAGTTTATTCTTGGAAGTGGACACAGGTCGCTGGTTTTCCAAAGGTCTCTCTCTCGGATCCATGCCTGTAAGGACCAAATGAGTAACAATTTGGATAAAGCCTACCTGAGAATCAAGTAAAATATATATACATTGAGCTAAGAAAAATAAATTATTTTTTAAAAGATTTTATTTATTTATGAGAGAGAGAGAGGCAGAGACATGGGCAGAGGGAGGAGCAGGCTTCATGCAGGAAGCCCGATGTGGGACTCGATTCCAGGACTCCAGGATCACACCCGGAGTCAAAGGCAGACGCTCAACCACTGAGCCACCCAGGCATCCCAAGAAATTCTTTATAAATATTCTTTAACTATGGAACAAATGATAAAATGAATTAAAAAATTTGGTTGTGTTCTATTTAAGATTCAAGTCTTTATTCTAGAGTAGTGATTTTAAACCCAAATAAAATTCTTGGTATAATAGATCAATGAATCCAATTTGTCACACATAAACAAAACTCTGCATCTCTGCATTCACCTTCCCACCCTGCTCCTATTTCTACGAAATTATATTATTTTGGAGAGAGACAAATGTGATTTCCCATCTTTGTGTAAGTATTATGTGGAACACAATCAATTCATGCATAGTTTCTAATTTATTATTCAAAAAAGAACAGAAAAGAGAAAAAATTCTGTTACTATATTAGTCAAAGATCAGATACAGAATCTAATATTGCAAACGAAAAATATGTACTGAATACTTAAATGGTACTGGGTCATGAAAATGTTTAAGAACCCAAAGAGCCATGATCCCAGTCTTTCCAAAAGACTTACGAATAGGATAGAAGAAAAGTAGTGAAATATATCTTACTTATTTAAAAAGGTAAGGCATTATAGAAAATGTGTTTATATGAACTGTCTCATTTGAACCTCAAACAAATCTTAAAGGCAGTAATTTTATTATTTTATGAGAAAATGGAAGTTCAGAGAGATTAAGGTCAAATAACTGGTGGATAATAGAGGTAGAATTCAGTCCCAGTTCAGATGTTTCTCATCTCCATGTTGTACACAAAACATCTGAAAAGCATGCATATCCACAATGAGAGAGGTATCACCAAAACACAAAATAAGTCATGAACTACTGAAGTCATCACGTAATATATCATCATATTGATAATTATAATATATAATATAGTAATATATTCATTAGATTAATAACTACACTAACATATTAGTATGTTCATTATATTACTAATTCTATTATTATACTAATATTATTTAATAATATATAATATAGTTTATAAAGGCAAATGAAGTTAACAGATGATTAAAGTACAAGGGTAAATAAAGGTAAGCAAGACCAGGGTCAGTTTCATGGATGAAAAAGAATATGAATTGTGTCCTAAAGGATACATGAAAATGTGGATATATATATGTGGATAAGTTAATATAATAGTAGGACATTCTGGGAGGCTTGAGTTTCATTCCTGTGTTTGGATCCTAGGAAAAAAGAGATTTGCTAGGATTTTCAGGGACACAAAAGGGGGGCAGCAATATATTTTTCAAGAAACTTTGAAAGTCAGGCAGAGGAGTTTAGATCTGATGGAATGTCATTTGCTTATAAAAACATTAAGTATTGAAGCATGCAATATCCCCTGTCACAAACAAGATGGCCACACATATCTTCTAGGGAAAAAAAAAAAGACGCAATTAATCAAGAGAAGGGTACATAAGATTGTGTCATATGCAAAAGAGACTATAGATTAAGTTTGTTAAAGTATTGATATCTACTTAAAGGCAAAAGTTTTACCTTCCTGTCAAAAATAATTGCAAAGAAGTTAGTAAGAAAAAAAAAAACTATTCTATATGTTGGATTACTAGGAATTCAACAATTACAGTTGTAATATTTGAATTATAAGAATTTGTATAACAGAAATTCTATAAGAATTGGAAATGAGAAATAGAATAGTTTGCAAATGTGATAGCAATTTTTTAATTTAAATTCAATTTGCCAACATATAGTACATCATTAGTTTCAGATGTAGTTTTCAATAATTCATCAGCTGCGTATAATATCCAGTATTCGCCACATCATGTGCCTTCCTTAATGCCCATCACCCATTATCTCATTTCCCCACACACCTGTCCTCCGGCAACCCTCAATTTGTTTCTTGTAGTTAAGAATCTCTCATGGTTTGTCTCCCTCTCTGATTTATTCCCATTCACTCTCCCTTCCTTCCCTTATGGTCCTCTGCACTATTTCTTATATTCTGCATATGAGCGAAACCATATGATAATTGTCTTTCTCTTATTGAATTATGTCACTCAGCATAAAACCCTCCAGTTCCCTCCACAGCAAAATTTTAAGCTCCTCATGAGATTGTATCTTTACACCTGCCATAGAGATCATTAAGTTTAGAACCATTAAGTACAAAGGGATAGTTTTAAAAGATTTGTTGGATGGGACTTTAATTGACTATGCTAAATCAAAATCATTGGAAATAAGAATGTTTGCAATATTATTTTGGTATAATTGTTGGCAAGACAGGAAAATTGAGATGTCAAAAGCAAATTGATCTGCTTTATCACTTTTGTCAGCCTGGTCCTCTGAAAAGCAGACACTTAAATGGGATTAAATGCTAGGACTTAGGAGAAATGTCTGAGCGAAAATCAGAAGAAAGCTGGGAATGGCTGAGAGAGTAGTCATACCAAGGTACAAGCATGACTCTGAGTGAGGGAGAAAAGGAAGGAAGGTGAAACTCCTAGACTGATGTGCAGTTTAAGAAAAATGAAGTAAAGTCATTGGGGAATTCTTAAGCCAAGGACAGACATCAGGGACACTGTCTCCAGGAATGGGCATGCGTTAGCATCGTGGATGCACATGGGCACTGGTGAGTCACCGCTCATGAGACTCATAGATAGTGTCAGTATAGATGCAAGAATACATTCACAGCGCAGCAGCTGGAACCCTTGGTTAATCTTCCTCCCTGTAGTTGAAGGTCTAAAAGGAGTATCCCCATGAATGACATGGTCACTTTCCTTAAGGCTGGTCATGGGTCTCATGTGAAATATAAAGGAATTTCTGGGGATTTTCTTTTCTTATAGACAGTATGTAATGTGCAAGCTATTGGAATCTAGTAATTTGATCACTTTGTGGTTTTCTTTCTACTTTTTCACACATGGAGGCTCCCTGCACCACACTGTCAAATCACATTTTGAAAAACAATAAGAGGCACAGCTTAAGGTAGGGAACCACTGCTTCTGGTTAGGCCACCGCATTATCCACCAATTCATTTATTTAATCTACCCATGTATTTTAAAAGAAACAAAACATACATAGTCCAGCCCCTGACTAACTTCCCACCTTCATTTTCTACACTATGCCCATTGCATATTACACTTTATTGTTCAGTAAGCTTTTTCTATTCATTGAACAAACCAAATATTTTCCAACCTCTGATTAGCCCCTATAGTCTCCCTTGCCTGGAATGTACTTCCCTTCAATTTCCACATGACAGCTTCATTCAAATGATTCAGACTTCAGTGCAAGTACCAGGTCAGTAAGGCCTTTGTTGATCATTTCATGTAAATTAGTACCTTGTCACCCACCAATAACTCTCCTATTACCAGTTTTATTTATATTACTTACCAGCAACTGCAATAATCTTGTTTTGTTGTTCTCCAGCGTTTGTACCTTTGTCCCCATAAAATCATATGACTAATGCCCTCCACTACATCATCAATATCTGGAATGGTGCTTGATCCCTAAAACTCAATAAATATTTGTTGAATGAACAATTGACAAAGGAAGTCTTGTATATATAAGATGCTATAGGCCTGAGGACTTAAAGGTATGATTACCTCTCTCACTGAAACTATAGTTTAATAAATCAGAAATTACTCCTCTTCTTCCTAACACTCATCCCTTTTTCCTACATCTGCTCTATACACTCATTCTCACAGATAAGTTCATTAACTTCCTTTTGTGGTGGAATAGCTCTGAACAACATAGACTCTGGAACAGAAGTAACTTGACATTTAAGAAGGTCCCTCCTTTAGAACTTTATTTCTACAAGTTTGTGAATAATAAAGCATTAGACTTCTTGCCAAGCATGTGCCAAGCACTATTTTGAAGCAAGGGAGATAAAATGAAGATTCTAACAGATATGGCCTTCAGAGAGCTTAGAGTTTAAGAGGATAGGGAGACATATGCATTAGGCAAAGAAATAAATATCATACATTGTAACAGGATCTGTTTTTTTTTAAGATTTATTTATTTAGAGATTTATTTTAAAGATTTAAATTATTTATTTATTTATTTATTTACTCATGAGAGAGAGAGAGAGAGAGGCAGAGACACAGGAGGAGGGTGAAGCAGGCTCCATGCCAGGAGCTGGACACAGGACTCGATCCTGGGACCCCAGGATCGCGCCCTGGGCCAAAGGCAGGCACTAAACTACTGAGCCACCCAGGGATCCTCTGTAACAAGATCTTGAAGAAAAAAAAGAGAGAAGACTGAATATTAAAGATTTTGTCTAGTTATGCAAATCAGAAAAGATGTCCCAGAAGAAGTGATGTTTGCCCTGTGATTTGGAAAATAAAGAGGTGTTAACCAGGTAAAATTGAAGGGTACTTAATTAGGAAGAAGTGGGGGCAAGAGCCTCCTAGCAGACCAAACAGCAAGTGTGAAAAACCTGAAAGAAATGTAAAGGAAAATGAGGCCAAGTGAATCAACAGGAACCATACTAAGCAGGTCCCTCTAGGCCATGCTCAGCTTTATTTAAAAATGAACAAAGAAACAAAAAGCTTTAACAAAAATGACATAAATTAAATGTGCACTTTCTAAGGGCCTTCAGCATGCCCTCTTAATGCTACCAATTAGAAATGTTTCTGGGAAAATTGCCCTTTGGTTAGGCTTATGCAGGCTTGAGTTGGCCTCATTTAGAAGAAAACTAGTAGTACAGTCTCTAATGATTGAATTAGCTGAAAGTTGGAGCCATGATTTTGCAGGTGGTGTGATGGAGAATCGCAGGCCCTGGATATAATGAAAATTTAATTACATACTTAATACAATTAAACCATGAAATCATGAGGGAACATAAAAATTAAAAATATATAATCTATGCTGCTGGGTAGCTGAAAACAGTTTTACATTAGAGACCTAACTTCTATTATCAGTGTCAATATCTATATCATGCTCTAATATTTCATATGGATTCCACTAATGGAATTAGGAACACAATCAGGTGGCAAAGAGTATGAAAGCTCCCTAACTAATAAAATACACTGGCAGTGTTTGCTCTCTTCTCCATTGCAGAGGAGGATTTGTTTGTCCTTCATTGGCCTGAATTACATGCATCCCTTCTGAGATGGAAAGGTAATTTATATGATTAATGTTATATGCTTCCTGAAAGTTTAAAGATACGACCAAACAGGGGATAGCAGCGAAGCACACAATTTCCCTTTGCCTTAATTGTGAAAGAAATGATTAAAAATACAGTTGGAGTCCCTATATTTGGTACAGAAAAAAAAATGTAATAATCACTTCATTAGTTTAGCAAAGTCTGCCTTTCTGCCATAAATGTATAATTCCAAAACCTAATTCAATATTTGGGTCAGTTAACTCTCTTGCTGTCAATAATGGCACTTTTGAGCTTGAGTTGTTGAACATGTTTTACATTATCCCATATAATTATTTTTCCTAATTTTTTGCATTGACACTCTTATTTTATTTTATATTTCATTATAAAATATACAAAGTATATTAATAAGTGTTTATGTTTACAAGTATAAATATAAAACAAACATGTTTATGTTTATATATAACATATGCATATGTACATACAAATACACACATATACATGCACACACACACATATATATACATACATATATATATATATATATATACACATGTATGCTTTTTTCCTTAATATTTGCCATTTTGTGATATTTTGTTATGATTCTATAATATTGATGGCCAGTATTTGAGAGAAAAATCTCAAGTATTTTAAATTCATCATATACATACTAAAACAGTGATATTTCATTGGGGAAAAAGACCGGTTTAATCAAACTATTAACTTCAGGGATATTCAAAATCAAGAGGAAGGAAAGGACAATCTACCTCATAAGTTGGACCAACCCTGGAGCTTTTGAACTGCAGTATGATTTGTCCTCACATCCATATCTAAACCATGAGGTAATAAAATATTTTCATTGGATGACTGGTTCAAAATAAGTACATAAACAAGCAAACAGCAACAACAATTTGGTACCTAATTTAGAGAAGACATTATAACAGTTATCTTAAGGAAGGTAAAGATAAAAAAGTCAGACCTAAGATAGTCCACAATTTAAAGAAGATTTAAAGCATACACATGACCAGTTTGGTCTGTGATAAAGATCCTAAGGGAGAATACACAACAAACGATGGAAATTCAGAGATGGTGGTGTGGCAGTCATTTCTAGTTGAAGAGAAATAATGGGAATTTTATGAAAAAGTATAATATTTTTTCACATGTACCCTAATAAATTAGAAGGGTTAATAGTATTAATAATACTATTCATTTAAACATTTACCGTGGTACCTGAATTGTAGAACTTCGAGGAAACATCTATATATGCATTCAGAAAAAATAAGGGGTAAAAGCGAAATAGTGGGGATTTGGGACAAACCAAGATAGCATAGGTACAAAAGCCAATTGCCAAAATTCAGTGGAAAAGAAAACGTATGGCAATGTCACATATTCAAGATATCAACAACAATATGGTAACACATTCAATGCTGTAACAAATGGTAAGATATGGTAACCAATGGTAAGATATGATAACAAATGATAACAAATTCAAATGCGGTAACAAAGAATATTGAGTGACCTTTAAGAATGTTTCATGTACATATAGGGAGGAAGCTATAATCAGATGGCTTAGACATTTGGAGATATTAGGTATATATTAATTTTTTAAAGTTTTTATTTATTCATGAGAGACAGAGAGAGAGAGAGAGAGGCAGAGATACAGGCAGAGGGAGAAGCAAGCTCCATGCATGCAGGGAGCCCAGTGTGGGACTCGATCCCAGGACTCCAGGATCATGCCCTGAGTCAAAAGCAGATGCCTAACCACGGAACCACCCACATGTCCCTATATTAATATCTAAATAACATAATCATAGCTACCACTAATTCATACATTCAATATTTATTGAGCAGCTACTATGTTCCAAGCACTCTTATAAGAGGTGATGATACAACAAGGAACTGACACTGAAGCACAAAATAACCATACATAACTTGCTCAGCTGGTAAAGATGCCAGGATTGGAAGCCAGGAAGTCTGATTGCAGAATCTAACTCCTAGCCACAACAAAATACTGCCTTGCTTCCTCTAAGTGCTTTATATACATTATTCAATTCAATACTCACCACAGCCTTGTGACATATTGTTATGACACCAATGTTTAGATAAGTAAATTGAGGTTTAGCAGGTTATATAGCTTTCCAAAGGCTACACAGCTTGAGAAAGGTGGTGCCAGAATTTTAGTCCAAAGAAGTATGAATCCAGAGCCTGAGCTTTAATTCATCATACTCGATTGCACAGATCTAGTATCTAGAGACATTTTGGAGAAATGTTGGAAAGAGTAAAACTATCATAGTGGAAGTACTACTACTTTCTACAGAGAAAACTACTATCAGTATTTCAGCATATTTCTTTACAATATTATTGTGCATTTTTACCTAATTGAAAAATTTAATATATATACAATTTTAGAACATATCTTTTTGCCACTAAAACATTAATTTACCTACATCTCTTTGAAAACCCTTGGTAAACATAATTATTGGACAAAAGCTTATCTCACGGTTATATAAAACCTTATTTAGTCTCTCTCAACATATTAGACATGTAATTTGTAACTTTTGATATTTATAAACAATTTGAAAAATTATATAACTTATTGGAAATTTTTAAAGTCTTTTCTGTGTATTGGTCATTTGTTCTACAGAGGGTTTAAGGCAATCATAATCAAAAGCAAGGTGTAAGATTTCTCATTTCACTGTATCTTTATTCAGCACTGTATTATTATTTTTAATCCTTCTTAATTTTATAGGAAATAAATGATATTTCACTTAGAATGAAAATTTTATGAAAAGACTTTTTCCCAGTAATTGTACTGACACATTTATTGAGGATACTTGATAAATATTTGCTGATTCAATTAAATCTATTTTTTTAATATGGATATAACTTTTGAAATCCTTGATAACTAAAAAGACACAGTCATTGGGGTCACTTGTAGCCAAGGAACACACACAACCTGAGGAGCAACATCCACCAGGATGAGCTCACAGATGAAGATTTGCAGTATGTAGGCCCATTGTTACACCCTGCATTCTCAGCCCTTAGTGAGATCTAGATTTGCTGAAAAGGACTCTGACTCTAACTATGATGCTTTTAAGTAGCATGATAAGAGGAGCATCAGGGCAGAGTACAATAGCATTAAGCCCTGATAGAAACAAGCCCTATCATGGAGGCTCAGCATTTGTGGTTAGTATAGGCTACCAATTCTCTATGGATCCAGACATTTCTGCACATCTTACCAGTTAGGCACCAATTGCCCCTTCCTCAAGATTATCTTTTCAAGGATGTCAGTGTATCAAACTACCTTGAGAGATAGAGATAGTGTGTCCTCCAGAGTAAAGGGCATTTTCTAACAGCCTTATAAAATAGAGCAACGTCTCCTTATGAAACAAAGGATAGGCTTATTTACTGTTCAGTGTCTTAAAAATAATATTCCCAGGACGCCTGGGTGGCTCAGCAGTTGAGCAGCTGCTTTTGGGTCAGGGTGTGATCCTGGAGACCTGGGATCGAGTCCCATGTTGGGCTCCCTGCATGGAGCCTGCTTCTCCCTCTGCCTGTGTCTCTGCCTCTCTCTCTGTGTCTCTCATGAATAAATAAATAAAATCTTAAAAAAAAATAACATTCCCCTCCAGAGCAAAGAATATGCATGCTTACATTTTATAAAAGAGTCAGTTTTCCTAAGTTTGAGCTTCCTCTCCTGTATCACAAAGTACTATATGTGCAGGAACTATCTGGCCCTTTATATGTTCTCCTATGGGAAATGATGCTTGGGTAGCTGGTACGTGCTGATACTTTGGCTGCTGCTATTGCTATAACTAACAAAATAACCTTTATTTCTGAGTAGGCCTATGCCATTTTCCAGCATCCATGAAATTGTGGTAACTACACTGCTAGCTTCCAAATAAGGTTTCATCTCCGAACTTTCAAGAGTTCCTGACAGCTGGGAGTTTCACCAGTTTCTCCCTTGGCTAGGGACAAAGCCTATCAGTAGCTCCATATCATGGCTAACTAGCAGCAATATTCATCTCATCGCATTCATGGTCGAGGAAGCATGAGTTTTTATCCTGCCATGATAGAAGAGAGGCCAAGTCTAAGACTTGGGGTTAACCAGAAGTGGTGGGCTTATCAATGGGCCGTAGCCACTGGAGTTTTGTAGGAAGTGAGGCTGCAGAGGATCTGTTTTAGACAAGTTAAAACCTCAATGCCAGAAATAATGGAAGATTTTATTTACAAATAAGTAAGGCTTACAATAAGTAAGGTTTTAGTAAATGAATGAGCAGGAGTCAGTGAGAAGCCAATGATTACAGATACAAATAAGTTTATAAATAAGTAAGGTTTACAAATAAGTAAGGTTTTAGAAAATAAATGAGCAGGAGTCAGTGACAAGCCAATGATTACAGATGCTAGAAAAAGTGGGGGAATTGGATTAAACAGTCCTATAGTAGGGAACAGTGATTTGTATGGGGAAATATATGAGATAAAGTTAGTGCAAATACAACAAGAAACACTTTTTCTTCAGAATTGTTATGGAAAGGAGAGAGTTGGTGACGAAACACAGAATGTTTGATGTGAATAAAGGAATGTTGTTAAGGCTCACATTGGGATTGCTTTGAATATAAAAGTAGAAATAAAGTAGAGGTAGAAGGTGGGATTGGGGACTTCATGTAATTAAATAACTGAATCCTCTTATTGAGAGTATAGCAATCAATCATATTGATAGAGATCAATATGAAATGAATAAGAGGATTGTATGGAGTAAAAGAGAACATGACTGATATGAATATAATGTGGATCTAGGTACTTTCTTTACAGATCTCTGTATAGGGTATTATTGAAATTATAAAGCAGTTTCAGATTGGACTCTGAACTCTTTAAGGACAAGAGCATTGTTTGAGGTATTTTTTGGTGTCTTAGTATTATTACAGTTTCAGGAACACAGATGCTTACTACACTGACTGAACTGATATTGGACTTTCTATAGCAAAGTTGAGCAAATATGAGAAAGTAGTCAAGATATTGCAAAATTTAACGTATAAAGGAGTCTAAGTGCAGGAAAAGTACACATTTGGAAACCATTTCTCTAAAAGAGGGAATAAAGTTCTAGAAGGCACAACAATAAAGCAGAGGCTTACTCAGAAATAATGGACAAGGAGAAGTGGAAGGAAGGAAAAAAGCTCAGATAAGGAACTATTGTACAATCCAGCAATCCTACTTATGGCATATAGCCAAAGGAAATGAAATGTGGTTGTCAAAGAGATATCTGCAACCCCATGTACACTGCAGCATTGTGTACAATAGCCAAGATGTAGAAACAATCAAATGTCTGTCAACATATAAATGTATAAAAGAAAATGGGTAAATAATCAAAGAAGGTGACAGAACATGAGAGACTCCTAACTCTGGGAAACGAACAAGGGCTAGTGGAAGGGGAGGTGGGTGGGGGGATGGGGTGACTAGGTGATGGGCACTGAGGGTGGCACTTGACAGGGTGAGCACTGGGTGTTATGCTATATGTTGGCAAACCGAACTCCAATAAAAAATATATAAAAAAAAAGAAAATGGGTAAATGGTAAATAAATATTAAAATTATCCAGTCTTAAAAAAAAAAAAAAAGAAATCCTACCATCTGTGATAACATGGATGATCAGAGAGGACATTGTGCTAAGTGAAATAAACCAGTTAAAGAAGGACAAATATTGCATGATTCCACTAATATAAGGTATCTAAAATAGAATATTTATAGAAGCAGAGAATAGAATGGTGGTTGCCAAGGACTAGGGGAGGGGAAAAAAGGAGAATGGCTTGTGTGTATGTGTGTGGGCAACCAGAAATGTTTATTTATAGACATGGGGAAGCAATTTCCATTAATCTTTTTTTTTTTTTTTTTTAACTTCTGTTATAGGGACTCTTGGGTGGCTCAGTGGTTGAGTGTCTGCCTTCTGCTCAGGTCGTGATCCAGGAGTCTTGAGATGGAGTCCTGCATCAGGCTCCCTGTGGGGAGCCTGCTTCTCTCTTTGCCTATGTCTCTACCTCTCTCTGGGTGTCTCTCATGAATAAAAGAAATAAAATCTTAAAGAAACACGTGTTACAAATCGTTATTAGTACATTAATCCTTTGCACATACAATATATTCTTTTATTTTACTCTCAGTCTAAATTATTTCCTAATAATAAAAACCTAAGCTACAATAGACAGTCAAATGTTTTGACAATTTGACAAGCTTTTTTTTTTTCAAAAGGGAAAATCTTAATTTTAAAAGAGCTGATATATAAAAGAAATTGTATATTAAAAATGTTTCTTTGTGGCTTCCTAGAAGATGGAATGGGTATTCTATTCTAGCATGATTTGTAGCTACCCTTTAAAACATTTCAGAGGACTTTAGAAATTCTCAATGTGATGACAATTCATTTTCTACAAGACTGAAGCAGCTTTCATGACATTGATTATAATACCTGATACCTTATAGAAATACCTATAGTTGAGACAGTATTGTGTATTTTCAAGTATATTAAAAGAATAGTTCTCATGTTAAGTGTTTTCACCACACACACACACACACACACACATAAACACACACACAAGACAATTTTTGAAAGTGAAGGTAAGTTTTTTTTTTTTTAAGATTTTATTTATTTATTCGTGAGAGACACACAGAGAGAGGTAGAGACTTAGGCAGAGGAAGAAAAAGGCTCCCTGAAGGGAGCCCAATGTGTGACTTGATCCAGGATCCCAGGATCACGACCTGAACCATAGGCAGATGCTCAACCACTGAGACACCCAGGTGCCCCTGAAGGTAAGTTTAGTATCTTGATTGTGGTGATGATACTTCTTATGGGTGAATGTATATGTCCAAATTCATCAAAATATGTGTAACTAAATATATACAATTTCTGTATATCAATTATTACCTCAATAAAACAAAAAAGGTTTCAGAGGTCAAGATTTTGAAGGATGGAATTCACATCACACTGATTACTTTTAATGCAATCAATCATGGATCCTGCTGAATCAGCAGTAGAGATAAGGTTTACTAGAATCCCCTAACTCCCTCTGACTAAAACCAAGGTAAAAGTTGTCAATAAGAATATGTCTATAACAAAAGAAACAGCTTGGTAAAGAGAATTTGAGTCACATTTTAAGTCATGAAGGAAGTTGAAAGATGCCTAGAGGCTGGAAGATGCGAAAAGGTGTTGGAAGTACATAGGTAAAAATGGGGACACGGGTCATAAGAAAGAATAAAGAGTTTGAAGACAGACAAGTCTCAGTTGAATCAGCTCTGAACTGTTGTCTAATCATTGAGTTTCAATTTCTCCATCCCTAAAGCAAAGATCATAGCCTTGTTGCATCATAGATAGTTCTCCCCAAATGACTCTCCATTTAGGCTCTTCCTGATACTCACACCCTGAGGTAATCTCCTCCCCTTGATTATGTTCTGACAATGTGAGCTGCTTTTGACTCACAGACTACAGTGGTATGATTCTGAAGCTAGATTATAAGAAAACTGTGGCTCTCCATGTGTCCCTTGGAACTCTGCTCTGGAAGATGCCGGTCATTAGGTAAGACTTGTGACTGCTTGTATACAGTTCTATCCAGAAGCCCAATCTTGTCATATGGTGGCAGACATGGGAGAAGAAAAGCCATCTTAGACATCCAGCCCAATTGAGGCTTCAGATGGACTGTGTGGGTTGAATTGTATTCCCCAAAAAAGATAGGTATTCGGCTCCTAAGCATCAGCACCTGTGAATGTGACCTTATTTGGAAACAGGGTCTTTGCATATATAATCAAATTAAGATGAAGCCATATTAGATTAGGGTGAGTCCCAAATTCAGTGAGATCCTCATGTCCTTACAAGAAGATGAAAATTTGAACATACAGACAAGGAAAGTGAAAGTCAGGTTGGAGTGAGGTCAGAGGCAGGTTTGGAGTGGTACAAAAGACAAGGAACACCAAGGATTCCTGGCAGCCATATGAAGCTGAAAGAGGCAAAAGATCCTTCCCTAGAGCCTTTGGAGGAAGCATGGTAGTGTTGACACCTTGATTTCAAACTTAAGCATCTGGAATTGTGAGAACATTTTGAGCTTGTAGTACTTTGTTACAATAACCTTGCATAAACTAATACATAATAGCTTCAGCAGATACAGGTATCAACTGATTGAAAGCACAGGAGAAAATGGATACAAATATCTCTCAGCTAAGCCCAATCAATTCCTAGAACTATGTAGCATAGTATTAAATTGTTATTTTAAGTCACTAAGTTTCATGATGATTACGTAATGACTGAAAAATGAACAAGCTTCTATAGAGATTTAAGTTCATATACACAAAATGCCAGCATTGCATCTAGCACACAATGGCATTCAGTAGAAGTTCAGAGGAATTATATTATACTTTTATAATTGTAATTATATGTACACATTTATATGTTGCTTTGAATGTTTAAAAGTGCATCCATAGCGTAGCCCAGGTGGCTCAGTGGTTTAGCGCCGCCTTCGGCCCAGGGTGTAATCCTGGAGACCCAGGATCGAATCCCGTGTTGGGCTCCCTGTGGGTAGCATGTTTCTCCCTCTGCCTGTGTCTCTGCCTCTCTCTGTGTGTCTCTCATGAAGAAATAAATAAAATCTTTTTTTTAATTTAATAAATAAATAAATAAATATGCATCCATATACATTATTTCTTTTTTTTATATACATTATTTCCTTTGCTCTTTAATTCAGTACTAACAGAAAGCATAAACTTTGTTACATTCTCATTTAACACGTGAAAAATTCAAGCTGTGAATTTAAGTGATTTACTTAATGCTACACAAATAAACACCAGCAGTGATTGGTCTAGAACACAAAGTTAAATAAAATATATTTAGGTGTTAATCAAAGTACCATTGCCTCAAAGACTGAAAAATAAAGGATTACATTTTTATTGAGAGCTTATTGTGTATCAGTTTCTGCTCCCTGTGCTAGATGCTATCTTATTTCACTCCCACAATGACTCTTGTGAGAGCTATTATCCCAGCTCCCCAGAATCAACAAACACACACACACTCCTCAGCTGAGGCTCTGAGAGGTTAAGTGACCGAAACATACCCATGAATCTTTTAGAACATCATGAATGGAGTGTGTTTTCTTCATTTCCTCTACAACTAAGACAGTGGAATAAGCAGAATAACATGAGAAAGATGTAGAATATGAGATTGAGCAATTTCCATTGAGAGAAAAGATAGTGTCAAGAAAAATAAGGCCAAGTTAAGGCAAATGAATGCAGTAGGGATATTCTTTTAGAAAACAGGTTATCACCATTGAATAAGTAGACATGTGTGGACAGTAGTGTGGGTACCTTCAAAGAGAAAAGAGTTGCTTCTGGAGCAATGAGCACAGATAACAAAGAGGAGCTCAGGAGATCTGCTGGAGACATCTGCTGTCAACAGAAGGAGGGTGTTTTGAATGAACAGAATTTTTATATCAGAATTCTTCTGAACTGACCAGTCACACTAAAGGCAATGTGGCATTTGTTGGCTAATCTTTCTCCAACTTATCTCTCAGGCGTTGTTATTTAGCTGATGGTAACACCCAAGATTCATTAGCAATGATTGTTTAAAGAAGTAAAAACATTCCATTATTCAGAAATTGCTTATGAAAGTGCCTAATATTAAGAGAATCATTATGGCTTAAACCTATGATGATACTGACCCCAAGGGAGATAGACTTTCAAAATTATCTATGCTGATAATTCTGCAATCACCTAAAAAAGTGATGTGTTCAAGAATTGTTTGGAATTCTATTTGGCTTTTCTATTTAGATTATTTCTTTATCATAATTAACTGGAGATTAATCACAAAATGTGAGCAGTTTTATTTTCTGAACTTTAGGAAACTTAATTGGTAATAATCATTATAATTGTGAAGAAATCTGCAGAGATGTTACATTGTAGCTATAAAATTGTCTTTCATACAAGTTCAGTAGCTGTGTGTGTTTGCATGTGTGTGTGAACGGGTATATTTATATAATTGGACAAAGAAGAAAATAGATCCTTAAAGGAATGTGAGAGATCATGATCTTAAAGACAAGAAGACTGCTTTTGGAAATAATCATTCAGATACAAAAATGGAGGCTTATATAAACCATGTTCTGACCTATGTATATGAAATATTTTTAAATCACTGAAGTCTTCAGAAACTGCAAATAGTTTCTTAGGGAAAAAAAGACGTGTTCTTACTTAAAAAGAACTCTTGAACTTAGAGAACTGAGCATAGGAGAGATCAGACAGTAACTTATAATTCTCTAAAAGTCTTAAATCCATATAAAACTCACAATGCAGAATAAATATGCACCCACGCACAACCTAAATCTAACCAGTAACTGCTTAAAATCTGAATGTCTTTGGGAAGTGTACCAGAAAACTAAAGGTTTATAACTTTCCCCAACCTTTTCTTGTCATTGAAATACAAATATATTAAAAACAATCTGTTTAAATAAACTGATATAAAATAAATTGATGTAGAATTTTCCAAATCTCCTGAACTATTTTAAGATTAGGAACAAAACAAGCAAACAAACAAAAAGCAAAAATAGTATTTTTAAAAATTAAGACAGAACAAATTTGACTCCTTAGGTTCAGTAAATAAGAAGAAGCATTTATCTTATATCCACCAATAAAACAGAACTTAAAAAAATTGGTTCCTTACTTTAAGAATAACACTACATTTTTAGAGGGATTTATTTTCCAAGGAGGGAAATATCAAATTTGGGAAGAAAAGAGAAATGATTACAATTTCTCTTCTTAAATTCTAGCCAAATAATAAAGGAAATGATTCTTTTTATTTTTTAAAATGGGTTTTACAATATATTGCTACTGCCAAATTGCAGAATGTTATCCTGGTTACAAACTGTAGCAATTATTTTATGCTAAAAACCTTAACATATAAAAAAAAACCTAAGCAAATATATTATATTAATATGAATTATTTCTACTGACTACCTATACACATATTTTAAGTATCCCATGATTTACCAAAGATCTAGTTGGAAGTAGGTCATTTCAATAAAAAAGAATCTTTGAAATACAGGTGGATAATTCAAAATGTATGCATAACCTAAACACCTCAACTACTTCTAAAATAAATAGAGAAGTAGTTTCCATTACTAATTTCTGTTGAAAACGTATTAAATTCACTTGCTGATAAAATATTTATTTAAGACAGGCATACTTCAATGAAGAAATGTTTGTGCCTAGTCAACACTCATATGTTTAAGTATATAATACTAGAAATATTGACACAAAGATCCTACAATTTTATTTTATAAATTTCTTTGCATTTGCACTTAAGTTTGAATCTTTGTTTTCAACTTATCTTTTCTAGTTATGCATGTAAATATAATACTAGGAAAACTACAAATTAGCATCTCTTTTTTTACAATGAAAAATAATTTTCAAGACTTCGCTTCTGAGAAGGTGGGACAGGCACACTTTTCTCTTTTCCTCTTCTTAAGTATATTATACAATTAAAAGCCTTGGAATTAATGTATATACATATTGTATATTCTGAAAGAGAGAAAAAGAAAAATGTTTACAATATTTGCAAGCTTGCATAAATAACAAAGGGCTGGTATGTAGAATGTATAAAGAACTCTCAAAAATCTAAAATTGAGAACAAACTATCCAGTTAGGAAATGGATAAAAGACATGAGCTTTCACTAGAGAATAAGCAGGCAATAAATAAACACAAAAATATGTTTATCATCTTCAGCCACATTGAAATTGCAAAGTAAACCCACAATAAATTGTCCCTACATACCTATAAGAATGGCTAAAATAAATAATAGTAACAATATCAAATGCTGATGATGATGCAGAGAAACTGGATCATTCATACAGTGTTAATAGGAATGTAAAATAGTACAGCCACCCGGAAAGACAGATGCTTTCTTTAAAAAAACTAAGCATGCAACTGCTACATGATCCAGTAGTTGCATTTCTTGGAATTTATCACAGAGAAATAGAAAGTTATGTTCACACAAAAGCCTATATGTGAATATTTATAGCAGCTTAATTCATAACAGCCCCAAACTGGAAACACCCAGATGTATGTTAATGGGTGAATTGTTCAACAAACTGTGCTACACCCATGCCATGGAATCCCACCACTTAGCAATAAAAAGAACTGAACTACTGATGGATGCAAGAATCTAGACAAGTCTCCAGAGCAACTATGCTGAGCATAAAAAGCCAATCACCAAAAGGTTACATACCGCATGATTTCATTTATGTAACAATCTTAAAATGGCAAAATTAAACAAATAGAGAACAGATTAGCACTTGCCACTAGTGAAGGAGAGGAGTGGGAGGCAAGTAAGTGTGGTTATTAAAGGGTGCTAGGAGGGATCTTCGTAATGATGGAAATGTTCTGCATTTTTACTATATCAATATCAACCTCCTGGTAGTTTTATGTCACCACTGGATGAAACTGGTAAAGGGTATATGGGATTGCATCATATTATTCTTTAACAAAATGACATGTGAATCTACAGTAATTTTATATACACTGTTCAATCTAAACTTAATAACCAGAAAGATATTCACAAAGTCACAAAAGGGATTTCTAGATTGGGAAAATTTAAAATTTTTCATTTGTATTTTTGTTTGTGAACTTACTGCTTTGGTAATAAGAGGAAATACAATGCTCTTGTAATCTAAACTATTACATACATGTAAACACATCCTTATATTCACATCATTATAATGTTCTTTTTTTTTTTAAGATTTTATTTATTTATCCATGAGAGACACAGTGAGAGAAAGGCGAGACACAGGCAGAGGGAGGAGCAGGCTCCATGCAGGGAGCCCGACGTGGGAGTCGACCCTGGGTTTCCAGGATCAGGCCCTGGGCCGAAGGCGGCGCCAAACCACCGAGCCACCCGGGCTGCCCTATTATAATGTTCTAAGTGTGATAGTAAACTTTTAAATCTACCCTCTATTATTAAAAAGGCAACCTGTTTTCAGGGTATTTTATGGCAAAAGTACAAGCTTCTAATTTGAGTAAAAGGACAGATGAGTTGAATTGTAAAAGTGCTGGCTTTACATTTTCTTTCTATCCTAGGTACTCTTAGATTCACTAACATTTACCAAAAATTAAATTTTCTTTCAGAGCTTAAAAGTCTTAGTTCTAAATCTCAGAGATTTAGATGTAATGACTTTATAGTATGGCTTCATATGGTCAGCCAGATAAAGCAGCATCAGGAATCATACTGCTTTTGCTTAGCTGAGTGTTTGTGCCCACGCACATACATGAGCTTCTAATTTCTGTATAGGATCCCTATAAGTTTTCATAAAACTGTTGTCCTATTTTCTTTTTGTTTTAGATTTTATTTATTCATTCATAAGAGACACACACGAAGAGAGAGAGAGAGAGAGAGAGAGAGGCAGAGACACAGGTAGAGGGAGAAGCAGGCTCCATGCAGGGAGCCTGATGTGGGACTCTATCCCGGGACTCCAGGATCATGTCCTGGGCTGAAGGCAGACGCAAACCGCTGAGCCACCCAGGGATCCCCCTGTTGTCCTATTTTCAAAAGCTGAAAGTGAAGTGAAGCCCAGTGCTCAGTATCAAAAATCAAGAGGCTATTTAAATGATGATGATGAGAGCTTTCAATGAACACAAAAGGTGAAACAGAAAGAAGCTGGATAAAGATAATTATATTCTAGAATCCAAAAGGCAAGAGAAAATCAAGAACTTAGAAGTCAGTATCATTGAGGAGGGAATGACTTTTAGTTCTAATTGATTCTGTAGTCTCCTAGAAGGTTTGATTTTTCTTTTGAAATATAAAGGTATAGAATATAAGCAGAAATTACATACCAGACACAGACCAAAAGTTATCCCCAAATCATCTATATATGTAGGATAATTAAATTCTGGAGCCCTCAAACAAAATTCTTCAATGTTATCTCCTTGCAGTACTCTAAACAAACAAGCAAACAAATAAACAAAAACCAAAAATCTTTGCCATAGGCCCTGGGAAACTCATGTTTTCATCTACAATATGGCAATGCTTATTTGTTTTAACTTGAAAGATTATTATAAGAAGGAATGTGTGTTAACTATTAAAATCTTACAATGTAAAAATATTAGATCAACTTAATTATTATGGCCCTCTAAAACTATGGAGAGGGCTCAGGGTGAGAAGCTAAACTAAGCTTGAAATACAGTGAAGGAACAAGGGGTTAGTGGAAGGGGAGGGGGTAGGGGGATGGAGTGACAGGGCGATGCGCACTGAGGGGGGCACTTGATGGGATGAACACTGGGTGTTATACTATATGTTGGCAAGCCGAACTCCAATTACAAAAATAAATAAAATAAAAAATAAGAAGTACAACGTTCCTCTGCTGCGTGATTGGATATACTCGGGAAATTTACTTTGTGCCTAAATTCTGTTTAGTGATAGGTCTGCCATCTAGTGGCCACTTGAATAAATACAAGTTGTCATCATAAAATTCCCATGAAAATATTAGGTCATCAAAACGGACCATTTCCGATCCAAATGTAAACAGACAAATTTGATTTGTGGGAGGCAAATTTTTATTCAGGGATTTAATTAAAGATAATTATGCTAACTTAAAATACTCTATTTGTAAAATCAAACTGAGAACAACTCTTTTACCTTTATACTGACTTCAAAATAAGTTATTTTCATAAACTTCTATTGAGTTTAAAAGAAATTCTTGTACTAAATTAATTATTTTTCATCTAATTATCTTTTATTTTAAAAGCATGTTTATCTTTTCTATTTCTTAATTTAAATGATGAAATGGAATTTTCCTCAGTACAGATTTGTGCTGCCAATTTACCAAAGAATCAAGTTATCAAATAAAACATAAACATGGTTTCAGATTTTGAATTCTAAAGCATAAATATATTTTTAACCTACAAGTGATACAAGAACTATTTGGACTCTTACAAAATTGGTATTGTTTTGATTTACTTGTTAATATAAGTGACAGCTAATGCTAGGTCCTCTATGCTCATTCTCCCAGCATAATTTTGCCCAGTGCTACACACTCCCACTCTCATTTCCTTCCAGAGTACTAATCTGATGGCTTATATTGCTAAAATCCCCAATATCTTTTTTTTTAAGATTTTATTTATTTATTCATGAAAGCCACAGAAAGGCAGAGACATAGGCAGGGGGAGAAGCAGACTCCATGCAGAGAGCCTAATGTGGGACTCCATCCCAGGACTCCACGATCATGCCCTGAGCTGAAGGCAGGTGCTTAACCGCTGAGCCACCCAGGTGTCCCAAAATTTCCCCATATTTTAAAAAAGTTTTTTCATATCACTGAAAATCGCATCTGCATAGTGCCTAAGAAGTATACTGAACACACCCTGAGAAGTTGTTCCAAGCTAAATTCATGTGACAAATGTACAATATTCACATTTCAATGCTATAATTGTTATCCTAATTTGTTTGTTTTCTTGGCTGATATGCCTACTCAAATTATAGTCCTTTGACATTCCAATCAGTTACAGTAAAGCTATTCAAATAAATAATACTTAAAAATCCAATAACCATTAGCCATGTTTTTAATTATTTTTGCATTCAGTTAATTTCCTTTTAGGCTTATTATTGCCTGAGATAACAAGTTAGCATCACTTCATTCAAATTGAAAATAAAGATAACTTTAAAATTGCTAATATTGTGTAAAAATGTCTAATGATAATCCACAAACCCATATCCCATGTTGTTGACATCCTAACTAATATCTGCAAAATTCAGACAATATAATGAAATAATATCTTCAAACTGCTTGACCCTTAATTTTATAAGATCCATATTTATTTTGTTTTTTTTAATTTTTTCCCATCTTTATTTTGAATTCATAACTTTAACCTTTTGTACTCAAGTATGGCAGCCTGAAAGTAATGCCTAAGCTCCAATTTAAGGTATGAATATTCATCCAGTCTTCATAAATATACTTATTGTTAACTAGGATTATTTCATGTGATAGCTGAGACTAATTCTGCCAAGATTTAATCTACTTTAGAATGCAGCACCCCAAAATGTGGACTTTTCTTTTTCTACTGAATCTATGTACTTTCTAGCAGCATAGCCAAACTCTCAGGATCTCATGACAAAAAGGAGGAAGAGGAAGAAGAGAAGGAGGACGAGAGGAAGAAGATGATGGAGGAGGAGGAGGAGGAGGCTAAGGAGGACAAAAATGAAAGATGATTTTACAAAGGGAATAATTTCAGACTTCTAAGTGAAAGCAAAATATCCATACTCATAGTATAGCAAAGTCATTCACAAGATTAAAATTACAGTCTCTAAATATCAAAAACCCACTACTTTATTGTGTGTCAGAGACATATCCTGGGCCAGTTCATGAAAAGGAGTATAACATTAGATGTACATTAAAAACAAAACAAAACAAAACACTACAATATGGAAAAATGAGCCCTTACTAGGAATTCTGGCTCCTAAAGCCTCCCCAGAAGAGTTCTCAGGACCACTTCGGGCTTTTGCGGCAATTTCCTTAAGGGAAAATCCATTACAAAAGGGTATTTATTTTTCAGAAGATAAGATGGGATACCATGTATCAGAGAGAACAAAAGATTTAGAGGTGGGGAATAAAAATCAATTCATACAAATCTTTAGATACTCCATCCCCGAGTCAAGGGTTTGAACATTACAATCAGCCAGCCCTCCACCTGTTTTTGTGAATATTTACCTACCATGCCCATTTATTTACATATCATGTAAACAATTACAATTTATAATGAAAAGGCTCATTACATGAAGAAAATTACATCTATAAACATCTGTGCTTGTGGGACACTGAGAAATGGCCCACCCAAAGACATCTATGTCCTATTCTATAGAATCTATGAATATTGCTTATATAGCAAAAGAAGTATATCTCCAGATGTGAATAATTTATGAATCTTAAGAAGATTATCCTGGATGATACTTCGTACTATGTGGATTGATACTGAACCAGCCTTACATTCCGGGGACAAATCTCATTTGGTAAAAGTTTACAGTTTTAATGTTGCTAAACTTGTTTTACTAATATTTTGTCAAAGATTTTGTTGTGTATATTTATAAGAGATATTCTCTATTTTTTTTCTTGGATGCCTTTTGCTGTTTTGGCCTGATATAACTAAATGGAAATGTCTCCCTTCCCCCTTTTATTTTTTTAAAGTAGTTTGTGAAGAATTGATGTTAATTATTCTTCAAATATTTGGTAGAATTTACTCACAAATGCCTCTAATCTTTACAGTCTCTAAATATCAAAAATCCATTACTTATTACTTTATTGTGTGTCAGAGACACACAAAATGGCTCTAATCAGAGGCATTTCTTTGTGAGAAGATTTCTGATTACTAACTCAGGTTTTCTATTTTTTTGGGGGGGGAGTCAAGAAAAATAAGAAATAAAATTATCTCTATTTGCAAATGTCATAATCTTGCATGTAGAAAATCCTAAAGAATACAGAAACTATTAGAGCTAATAAACAAGTACAGCAAAGTTGCAGGGTATAAGATCAATATATACTACCAATTTTACTTCTACACATTAACAATAAACAATATGAAATGAAATTAGAAAGAAATTCCATTCAAATAGCACTCAAAAGAATAAATCTTTATGAATAAACTTAACAAAATAATTATGACTTTTACATTAAAAGCTACAAAATGTTGAAAGAAATTAAAGACATAAATAAATGGAAAAACTTCCTACAGTCATGGATTGGAAGATTTAACATTGTTAGATGTCACTACTTCCCAAATTGTTATACAGATTCAATAAAATTTTTATCAATGTTGTAGTTGCAACATTGTCAAGTTTATTTTAAAATTCATCCAGGGGCATCTGGCTGGCTCAGCTGCTAGAGCACATGACTCTTAATCTCAGGGTAGTGAATTAAATCACCACGTTGGGTGTGGAGCCTACTTTAAAAAAAAAAAATCATATAGAAATGCAGAAGACCCAGAACTACCAAAACAATCTTGAAAATAAACAAAGTTGGAGGACTTAGAATTAATGATTTCAAAGTTTACTATACAACTATGGTTATTGAAACAGTATGGTATGGGCATAAAACATAAACATGTGTGTGCATTTCTCTCAGTGGAAGTGAACTGAGAGTTCAGAAATAAGCCTTTACATTTATAGTCACTTGGGTTTGAATATATGTGCCAAGACAATTCAGTAAGGAAAGAACAAACTTTCTGGAAAACATTACTTGGACAAGTATATATCTACATGCAATTATAGTTCCATCCCTTCCTCACATCATATACAAAAATTAATTTAAAATGCATTAAAGACCTAAATATAATAGTTAAAACAATAACTTTAGAAGGAAAAAAATGTAAATACCACTAACTTGAACTTGGCGATGGTTTCTTAGATGTAACATCAAAAGGAAAAGCAACAAAAGAATACATATACTGGATTTCATCAAGTTAAAAATGTTTGTGCTTCAAATGCTAATATCAATAAAATGAAATGCAAAGCTACAGTATGGTAGAAAATATCTATGAAATACAGGTCTGATGTTATGTACCTAGAATATATAAAGAACTTATAAAGAACTATTACAAGTCAATAATAAAAATACAAATAATTTGAGAAATCGGCATAGGATTTAAATAGACATTTCTCCAAAGAAGATACTAGAAGGGCCAATAAACCTATTTAAAAACTGATCAACATCATTAGCTATTAGGGAAATGCATAACAAAATCACAATGAGATATCACTTTACAACTACTAAGATGTTTATAATTAAGACAACAAACAATAACAAATGTTGGTGAGTGCTGAGAATTTTGAGAAATTAGAACCTCATATCTTGCTTGTGGTAATGTAAAATAGTGTAGCACTATGGAAAACAGTTTGGCAGATCCTCAAAAAAAATTGAACATAGACTAGCAAGTTTTATTCCAAGTATGTACTGAAGGGAATTGAAACAAGTCTGATACATGTTTTCATAGCAGCATTATTCATAAGCTAAAAAGTTGAAACATCCCAAATATCCATCTCTTGATGAATGGATACTAAAGGTAGTATACTGATACAATGGAATATTATTAAACTATAAAAAGGAATGGAGTACTGACACATGCTATAATGTGGATGGACTTTGAAAACATTCTGCTAGGTGAAATAAGTCTACTGCAAAAGGCCACTTATTTTATGAGTCCAATTATGTGAAATGTACAGAATAGAAATGGAGACAGAAAGTAGATAAAGGGCTGCCAGGAATGAGGGAAGAGGGGAAAATTGGGAATAACTGATAATGTATATGGAGTTTCTTTTTGAACTCTATGAAAGTATCCTAGAATTAGATAGTGATGATAGACAAGCAACTTTGCAAATACAATAAAAACAGTTTAATTATACTCTTTAAAAGTGTGAATTTTATAGTATCACTATATTAATTTTTTAAAGTTAAAAAATAATTTGGTGTGATCATTAAAAAGTATTGATCATAGATATCTTTAAACATTTTGAATATAAAAGCAAATATAAAAAATTACCATAGGGGTTCCCTGGGTGGCGCAGTGGTTTGGCGCCTGCCTTTGGCCCAGGGCGCGATCCTGGAGACCCAGGATCGAATCCCACATTGGGCTCCCGGTGCATGGAGCCTGCTTCTCCCTCTGCCTGTGTCTCTGCCTCTCTCTTTCTCTCTCTGTGACTATCATAAATAAATAAAAAAAAAATTAAAAAAAAGTATCATAAAAACAGTGAGAAGACAAATCCATACGTAAACATTTGTAAATTTTTCTTTGGAAGTTTTATGTAAATTCAGTAATTTACATATCTTTTAATGACTTATATTTTGTTTTTACTTATTGTGATTACTTAATTTAAAACAAAGATTGGCAAGGCAAAGCCTTTGGACCAAATCTTACCTGTGACGTGCTTTTGTAAGCAGTTTATTGGAACATAGCAATGACCATATTAGCTAACACTGTTTTTTTTTTTTTTTAAATACAATAAACATTGAGTAGTTGCAACAGAGATACTATGCCTCAAAAAGTTGAAACTCTTTGCTCCCTACTTCTTTACAAAAAAATGATGCCCCATTATCAACAAGCTCCTCTGGAGCCAGATCTTGGTTTAAAATAACATTCTCCAGTAAAAGGAATCAGGGCTTGAAAAAAAGGGGTGCTTCTAAGAATGTGGCAGAAACATATAAAATGTTCCTGGAGAATCTTCTACTGAGAAAATGTAAGGTTGTACTCCATAAATAAATAGTTGGATAGATACATGGATGAAAGATAGATGATAGATGATAGATACATAGATAGATAGATAGATAGATAGATAGATAGATAGATAGATGATAGATAGATAACACAGAAACATGTAAAATAATGAGGATACATTAGATGGACACAGGAGCAAACTTAAAGAGCCCCATCTGGTCAAACTGGAAAAAAAATAAACAATAAAATAAAATAGCATTGGATTGTAATCCAAAGTATACATATTTATAAAATGTATGAATCTATGCTAATATAAATTAATAGGTGAGGAAAAAACAATCTTCCATACAGAAATATTACAAATAATTTATGTTGTTACTCAGTCCTCAAGGAGGTGAAACATAACTCCCCGCTTAATTGTAGGTTGAACATAGTAACTTCATTCCAAAGAAAACAGTGGGGAGAGGCAGGGGAGTAATTTTATAGTGGAGGATCCTGATAAACATCATTCTAGCCAGATGATCAGGGTTCACATCAAAAGTGGTAAGTCATGTTAACAATATGTATTCTTGATATGATGTAATGAAAAGGGCATTTTACCTCTGTGGCCTTCCTCCCCAAAACAGGTAACCTCCATCTAATCATGAGAAAACATTAGTCAAATTCCAATTCAAGGGCATTCTATAAAATGCTTGACAAGTATCTCAAGACTGTTGGGTAAATCAAAAACAAAGAAAAAAAGTCTAAGAAACTGTCACAGCCAAGAAGAGCTTAAAGAGACATGACCGCTAAATGTAATGTGATATCCTAGATGGGATCCTGAGACAGAAAAATGACATTAATTAATAAAGAAAATCTAAATGAAGAATGGACTTTGATTAATAATTGTGTTGCAATTATGATTTTTAACTGTCACAAATGTACCATTCTAATGTAAGATACTAATAACAGGGGAAACTAGAGGTTGGAGGTATATGAGAACTCTTTGTACAATCTATCCAAATTTATGCAAATAATTCTCTATAAATCTAAATTGATGATGTCTCTCATGAATAAATAAAATCTTTATAAAAATAATTGTCAAAACCTGGTATAAACAGGCAATCTCATTGTTTTTCATATCTTTTTAGACATATTTTTGTTTTCACTTCCTCACTCCTAATAATAATCTTTTCCTTTCCTTTATATTCTTTGTTTTTATTTTGTTCTTATTTTGTTTTGTTTCATTTTGTTTTTAAGGAGAGAGAGGGTGAGAATCAGAGGGGGCGTGGGGTAGGGCAGAGGACAGGAAGCAAGAGAATCTCAAGCAGGCCCCATTCCCAGCACAGAGCTCAATGTGTGGTTCCATCCTGAAGACCCTGACCTGAGATCATGACCTGAGCTGAAATTGAGTCAGATGCCCAACCAACTGAACCATCCAGACACCTCATTATTGAATGTATAAAACATACTGACTTTCTGTCCTTTGTTTGATGATTCCAGTATTTGAAGTCTTTATCAATCTAATCGCCTGTTTTATTCAGTTGCTCATGTTACTTAATTTCTTTGTGTGTTTTGCACTTATCTACATAAATTCTTTTTAAGAGGTGCATTGAAGATTGGTTCTTTCAGATGAGATCTGCATTCTCTTCTATCAGGAAACACCATCAACATGGAACTGTCTCCCAAGTACTAACAATTTAAGCTGCAAAACAAAGAATCAAGCAAATAATCCACTCATGCCATGGTGTGTTCAGATATTTAGGGGACAGATTTTGTCTGGCTTTTCAACCAGTTCTAAGGCTCCCAATAGGCAATTTCCTTTGGTGATGCCAATGGAGGAAAAAAGTAGGCCCAAGTGGGATTTATTTTCAGTTCACCCATACTTAAAGTGTGTGGTGCTTTGGCATAGGTTTATGTGTGTGACCAACTATGAGACTGGTCAACTCCGGCAAGCCCAAGGCTTAGTCTTCTATCCCTGAACTAAAAATTGGTGTTCATTAGGTTTGACAGATATAGTAATAGCCCAGTGCACCTTTTTGAGTTTGCCCTACCATTTAATTTTAGGACTGAGGAAATTACTTACATTCTGAAATGTTAGCAGATTTATTCTAAAAGTTTGTTTCTATTTCAGCTCATTTTATGATTTGTTCTAATAGTCGATCTCAGTGTCTAGTCTGTCACAGTATCTGATACAAAAGTCCATCAATAGTTTTGAACTAAGTTAATTGCTGAATTGATGATTCTCAAAAAGCAAGGTATATGCATTATAACCATCTCCAAATATATTAGAAACCCTGTGATCTGATAACAGCAGTTTTATAGGTAATTAAAATGTTTGGTTAAAATGAGTACATAAAGTTTCAAATGTAAGTACATTCATTTGGAAAACCTTAGACTTAGAAATCAAAATGCTTATTTTAGTAGAGAATTATTAATAGAGCCCCTGCTCTTCACTCTTATATATGCAACACCAATACTAGCATATAGTCCAATACTTCTATTTCTGTTTCTTTAAAGAAAAGATAGATTTCTGTTAATCTGTGAAAAATAAATGAAGGTGCAAGTTTATAAGCTTTTGATTCTTTTTCCCTGATATTTTGTTATTGTCTCACTTCATCAAATATGATGCAATCATCTATGGATTTTTCTTTATATAGAGTATTTTCAGATAATTCAACTAGTCTAAAACAATCATTATTAGTTTTCCATTATTATTTCACTGCTGAACAAAACATATTTCTAAATTATAATAACTAGACTCAATAGGCAAAGGTAGCTTTAGGAACACTGTTAATTCGTAGTAGACACATAACTCCACCTGTAGAAACTGATATTATGTGTCTTATGGAAGAGCGGTCTTGGAGGCCTGGGAGTATACTAATAGTAGCTACAGCATGGAGGTTTTACAGACTGAGTGGCCCACATCATTAATCTGTTTATAATGGTCAGTTGGGATAGGTTTTGTTGTACTATATATAATCTCATGTCACAGAGCCTTTGGTACAGATCTTGTTCTGCAGGATTTTTCCCTTTAGCCATTCACATCATAAACACCTAGTTTAGCCAATGCCCTCTGGACTGGCTTGTAAGGATTCTTTGATCAGTCATTTTCCTGATTATGCACACATTGTACATGAACTAAGTTTTCTTTCTCCACCAGCAAAACCTGAGTTCTAATCCATTTATTTCTTTCCTTATCTCAAATGTTTGTTTTGTTTCTAGGGTTCTACTTCTCATTTCCTTTCTACATCTTCTAATCCTGTAATCTCTTTCATAAGATTTAGAAGGACTTTGAGCAAGATAAGACACTCACATAACAGACCAGCATCATCTCTTTCCGAACAAGGAGAACTGAGTGAATGAATCAAGCTAAACCTTCCCAAAGATCCTGTCTGCCAGCTGGTAGATCATTCTTCAAAGACAAGGGTCTTTCACTAACAGAGTCTGGGTGTAAACAGCAATGACTCCATAGCAGAAGACCTTTGGAAAGTCTACCCCATAAAATCTCTGGCAATTATATTCCTGAGGCAATTGTATTTCTGAGGGATTTCTGGTAATTGTATCCCTGTATTCCTGCACAATTTATTCCTGAGGCAATTGTGTTCCTGTATTCTGTGTTCACTGAAACATTTTCAATATCCACATTTATTCATTTTATATTGAAAGTATATGAGATTTCCAGATCAAATCTAGAATTATACCTTTTGTGATAATGTGATGAAAGCCAGGACAGGCCTTCACATGCAAAAGGGGATTCCATCACTAATGTGTCACCATTCCTGAGAGAGGGAGAAAAACCTTTGTTCCAATATAAAATATTCTTAGAGAAGTTCTTGATTGGTGGGTCTTTAGACTTGGGAATGGAAATAAATGTCTCCAGAGAAAAGATGGGACATGAATCTCTAGGTTTATGACCTTTGAAAAGTCTCCCTGGTCCTAAACTTCATTCCTCTTGGAAATGTAAAGCACATAAATGTAAATACATACCTTGGACGTCTTTCACTACCTTATTGTTCTTTAACTTGGAAGGTCTATCCATTAGTCCAATTAGCAGATTTCTTCATTCAGAAAACTGAAACCATGCAGAAACAGAAAAATCTATACTCTATAGTCCCACAGTTATACTTTCTCCGTCACCAGAAATCCTTGTTGTGCAATGCTACTGAAGTGATTGCCCTGCCCTGAGATATATTAGTATCTCAATGAAAGTTGCATGGCTTTTTTCCCCACTCCTATGCTACTCATGCATTTCTCTACTCCTGCATTAGTCTAGATGCCTAGATTCTGAGCTATTAGTGCATGCATTCCTAATCTCGTATCTGTGCCCCATTTTCCACTATTGATGGATTATTCATCTGAGCACTAAATATCTCAGAATGGTCACTTTCTGAGATGACTTGTCCTTGCAGCCAGCTCCCATGGATGGATAAGCTTCATTTGGACGCAATCAGAGGCACATTTTCTTTCTCCAGGCTCATTTTAGAATATAAAAGTATCTATTTTTGAGGTCTTAAGCACTTCACAGTTCTACCAGGAATCCCTTTTAACCCCACTCAACAATCAAGAAAGTTTATCTCTTCATTCTGAAATCTTTCCAAGACTCATATAATTAAGCCCCTTAGTAAATTAAAGATATCTTCTTTTAGCTTCTTGTTTAATTAATATTATATTCTTCTAAACTCTGCCAACTAAATACTTCCAACTATATCATGATTTTTAAGAAAGGATCTTCCATATTTTAGTGATATCTCCATCCTTCCCAAAAGAAACATACCCTATACATACATGCATACACATATACTCTCAGTAATTAAATATTGCCTGATAGATTGGCTTTAGAGATAAAACAGTTTACAGTGATGAAAGGAATTTCACACCACATTTACACATTCAGCAAATATTTTGGTGCTACAGAGTAGAAAGAATCTTGGGGAAGATCATCCCAAAGTTTTAGACTATGTTTAGATATCCCAATCACTTTGATAACAAACCTTGAGGTAAGCTGATACATAAACTCCACAAATTCATCATACTTTCAGCAGTTTTAAAGAATCAGCAATCCTAAATATAATGACTTGCAAATAAATTAAAAATTCTTTTTCTCCCCAGTTTTAAAATAAATACTCAAATGCTTAACAGAAGCAACAAACGCCCCGAGGGATCAAACATTTGCCTTCATTACTAGCTTCACCTCCCTTGTACCTTAAACTCTAGCCAAGCTAGCCTGTCTCTATTTCCTCAAAGATAATACTTTCTCCCAGCTTAGAGTGTTTGCAATTTTTCCGTCCCTTGTCTGAAACATTTTTTACATCTTCCAGCTTGTATAAGTAAGTTTCTTTGCATATAAGTTAACTTACAGTTGTGTTCCATTCACTTCAAATGATTAACTCTGATTGAAATTATACCATTCGTGTGATTATTTGATTGATTTTATTTCCTCCACAAGACAGTCATTTCCTGAGAGGAGGGACCATCTGTTTTTTTTTGTGCCCTGTCGCATCTCCACTGTATTGTATGGATTATAAAGGCTAAGTCCTCAATAAATTTTTGTGAATAAAGTTAGTGAATAAATTAGAGAAGAATTTCCTTAGTAAAAATAAAGGTGTATGTCTCTATTTATTGAATGGTAATGAAAGCCATAACCATTTGCCAGATCTACTGGAAGAAAATAGAGTGAGAAGAGGGTCTAAGAATAAAACCTTGAGGATCTCAGTATATAATGTCTGGGCAGAGCAGGATGCTACTGCAAAGGAGTCTGAAAAGAACTATACAGAGTGGTTGAATAAAAACTGTAAGACTGTGGTGTCCAGAAACAAGAGAAGAATCTATTTCAAGAGGAGTAGAGTGGCTATAGAAAGATCAGATAAAGGAAATACAAATATTATATATATATTTCATATATATAATCTCCATTGGATTTGGCAAGAAGGTCACTAATGGTCATAATGAAAGTTGATATGATGGCTTGATGAGAATGGAAGTCATATGACATCAATAGGCCAATTCTGAACTACATAATCTGAAGGAATTATCATCTCAGGAATTGTCCCTAAAAGTAATGCTGTATTGTCCAAAACCAAATGAGAATCTAGTAGAGGCTTCTCAATTACATATTAGTAATTAATTCAATTATCCTTATTTCTTAGTGTTCTGCTTCATTTATCTCAATATGAGAGCACAATTTACAGCAGTTTTCTTCCCCCAAAGCATAGCAACATATAGTGGGCTATCCTTTATTTATTAATAACCCATCTCATAGCTCCTGTGGGTGCATAATATTCACTGAAGTCAATAAGAATTATGGGCACAGAAGTACCTCAAGGCTGACTCTGTAGTACTCAAGGATATATTGCCCATATATAGCTAAATGGCACTGGGATAGTCAGTGACTATAATTGTAATAAAACCCATTATGCCTTTTCTTTCAGAGAGAGAAAGGAAAAAATGATGAAAATTTAAATATGGCATATTCTGGAAATAGTACACTATGAAACAGCCACAGGGATTTTCAAAACTTGATAATCTAAACATAGACAACTGTTTCAGTGTAGAAGCAATTTATTAAGGAGCCATAGTCCTGGAATACAGGTATAACCTGGGAGATATTTTTTTAAATAGTAAAGTTAACATTTTTCTTAGTAAAATATTACAATAAGGTAATTATGACTACATTTCTCACTAATCATTTGATGTGCCAAAATGGATAGATTTAAAACATAAACTAATTTACTATAAAATTAAATTCACATTTGTTGAGAATTTGAAACAGACATGTGATAAAGGATAATACCGACTCTATTTCTTTTCTCAGCTTTACTACTATGCACATCCTACTCTCGTCTTCTACAATGGTCCATGTGACATGGCTTTGCAGAGCACCTCATTATTCACCAACAGACACCTATCTATGCTAGACCAACACTGCAAGGATCAGGTTAAGTAAATTTATGTTGAAAATCAGGCTCTAGTCTGCCTTTTCCCCACTACTGAAATTAAAAAAAAAAAAATATCCTGAATATATTTTATATGTTATTCAAATGACTCAAAGGAATGCACTTTGTTCTAGGAGAAAAATTAATTTAATTTGCTGTATGAAGTACAACCAAAGACCTTTCTCTTAATAGTGTGACTGCACATGCACTTTAAAAATGACATTAAACCATTTAGGTAGACTCCTATGTATAAAGATTTATTTTAGATCTCTAACGAAACTAGAAGGATTTTTATCATATTGGCCACTGATGAACGGAGCCTACAGATTTCACAGCAACTAGATATCACTGAGAATTAAAGAACAGATCAAGAGCTTTCCAATATCATTTTTTTTGATGACCCTTTATTTCCTCTATAGATAACACTGTGGAAAACAGGTTCATTAAGACTTCTCCATCAGTCAGAAATATCTAAAATGCAATCTTTGAGCTGCTATGTCATATACTACCAGTGACCAAAAGAGAAAAAAAAAAAAAAAGGAAGATAAAACAAACAAAAATCTTACATTTAGCTAAAATTGTGAGTCCTTTCTGACATCACTGATGATGTAAATAACATTATTAAGAAAATTATTGCAGGTGAATTTATTTGTAATGTCATGATCAAATCATTTTGGAAGGTATGTGTAAAATTTTGTCTCTCTTATCAATAGAGTACATTTATTCAATGCCAGTAATATACCAGGTGCTGCAGCAGAAGCAAACCAGATGGTCCAAGAATTTCCACATGGGAGAGCAAACTTGGGCAAGTCTTTGAATGCACTTTTTTAAATCTTTCCTACTTTGCTACAGAAAACTGTCAACTGGAGTAAGTCACTATGCTAAGGCAGAGTGAAATTAATGGAACATTATCAATATATCCTCTAATTTTTATTGCTTGTGCTGCCTTAGGCAAAAGATCTATTTTTATAGTGAGATGAACATATATACAGAATGTTAACAGATTCTGAAAAAAGCAAAATCCTGCTGGGTGAACACATGTTAGCTATGGCCACAGTAATGAACTATAAATTAAGGTTTTTAAAGCATTGCCATCAGTGTGTAAAAATATCTATCTATAACTATTGCCAATCTCCACACACACACACACACACACACACACAGCCACAGAGAATCTTTAGCAAAGATATTTGTGAAAGTGAAAGCATTCTAAATCCTTCAAAGGAGGAAATTATTAAAGAAAATCATATAATATTTATACAAGAGTTCTATGTAGTTTTAAGATTTCATTTATTTTTTCATGAGAGACACAGAGAGAAAGAGAGGCAGAGACACAGGCAGAAGGAGAAGCAGGCTCCATGCAGGGAGCCTGATGTGGAACTCGATCCCGGGTCTCCAGAATCATGCCCTGGGCTGAAGGCAGTGCTAAACCGCTAAGCCACCGGGGCTGCCCGAGTTCTATATATTTTTTAAAAGAATGGGGTTTATATTCAAGTGCCAAATTGGAAAGATATATATAATATATTGTTTGATGGCCAAAAAAAAATGAAAGTTTAAGAAAATATAGCAGGAGTTAAAACTTTTAAAGCCTATACAGGCCAACCAGATAACATCAGTGAGTGAAGTAAGTGTCCAAGTCCAGATTCCCAAGAAAACACATTCCCAAGGATGTGAAGCAAAGCTTACATATTGAGACTGCAATCCCAAACCAGGAAGCTCAGAGGGGAAGAAGAGCTTAAAATTAAAAGATATGCCAGGCAAAGTCAAGGTGGTATTTTACCAAACTGGCTATGGCTTCACGAAAAGATTCAGTTGGTTGCTTCTCCAAAGACAACATTTCCAGACAGCCATACAGAACCTCCATGTCTCTATACCTTAGAGAAAGGAAAGAAAGATATATTTGCTAACTCCTTGAGATCTATGCTTCATTGATTCACATTTGCATTAATGACAGGAATTAGTTTCCTTCCTTCCAGGTGGCATCATCTGGCTCCTTGGATGATTTTGGACGAAAACCACATTCCATGCCCTGTCAACAGGACACTTTACATAAGCATAGAAGTAGTAGAAAGAGCCAGAGACTCTTTATCTGTTTAGTTTAAGCAGGACACTCCAAAGCAATTGTGACTCCTACCAGATAGGCAGAAACAACAGAGGCCACTGTAGCTCATTGCAGAGGTAGCTAAGCCCCAAAGAAGAGTTAGAAGCTGAGGCAGATTCAGTTGCAATGGTGGCACCAGCACTGGAATCCTCCATGAGCTAGTGACCAAGGGCACAGTGGACAAATGAAGTTGAGTGAATCAGAGCAGGCTCATGAATTGGATCTGCTATATTAGGCAGAGCAAGTTATAACTGACACTCATCTCCAGTGATGGAAATATAGAAAGGAATGGTAGAAACTGGGGAGAACTCAAGACAGCATGCTGCTACCCAACTCTAAGAAAACTGCTACTATGCAAGGATGTTGGTCCGTATACAAAAGCTGCATTAATTTGTAATTTAAATCAAAACTTACACAAGACATAAGATTTCTATTCTTCCTCATGTCTAGAAGCCCAGTGATAGCCAAGAGGTATGGTTGAAGGAGAAATTCTTGAAATCTTTCACAAAGAATTTTTAGTGACATTTTAATATCTAAGAATTATGGAGCAAATAAAAGCCTAGTAATGACCGGCAGTTTTCTGGGGTGTTTTTTATCTGAATACAAATACCAACTTCTTATAAACCTTGTGACTTGAGGTTAAAAAAAAAAAAAAACTATGTTCATCATCAACTTGAGAGGATAAAAGTTCAGTTCAGAGATGCCTAGAGAAAAACATATGAGGGAACTATACAGGAGGAAAAGCTCTATGGAGGTAAATGGGAATAATAAAAATATCATTAAGAGATTGATTTTGTTTTGTTTTTGTTTTTTATTTTTGATAGGAAGTTAAAAATAGGCTTGAGAAAAAGACTCCATCTTTCAAATCCCTTAGAGCCACACTAATTCTATGTCTAATTCCTAAACCTTTCTAAGATTGGGGAAACAAATTTTACTAGCTTCTTGTTTGTTCTCCTCTTTAAGGATAATTCTTTTTTTTTTAAGACTTTATTTATTTATTCAGGAGAGACACAAGAGAGAGGCAGAGACACAGACAAAGGGAGAAAGCAGCAGGCTCCTTTCAGGGAACCCAAAGGGGGACTTGATCCCCAGACCTGGCATCACGCCCTGAGCCAAAGGCAGATGCTCAACCACTAAGCCATCCAGGAGTCCCCTCTTTAAGGATAATTCAATTTTAGTTATATTGTCTCTACTTGGTCAGGGACTGCTCAATCATTTTTCAATATTCTAAAATTTTATTATCGTTTCTCATCTGAGACTACTTATTTTCATGAATTCAGTTCTTTTGTGATTATTTATATTATATATATAATATTATGTATTTTATGAGAATGCTAACACATATATATTTTATATATGTGTTAGCATATGTGATTATATATATATATGTTAGCATTCTCAGTGAGATCTGAAGAAAAAGCAGAATATAATCTATGTATAACCTACCACCTCTAATTAGAAGCAGGACAATTCCTATTTCAGGAAAATTCTCTCATGGAAGATTATAAGAGGGATGACTTCCTGACTTATTTGGTGAGTCAGTATAACTTGGGTAGCAAAACCGGACAAGAAGAGAACAAGGAAATAAATCACAGATGAATATTATACACAGCAAAACTATTAAATAAAACACTATAGCAAATTGAATTTGCCAGAGTGTAAATTATAATACTCATAGGAATGTGGGATTGTTTGACATCAGATAATCTATCAAAAATTATCATATTCACATATTAAAGGAAAAAATCTATCTTCTCAGTAATAGTCAATAAAATTCAATACTAATAATAAAATGCCTTAGTAAATGTGAAATAAAAGGAAACCTTCTTAAACTAAGGAAAATTACCAACTTAGAAACCTATAGCATATATACATACATAGAAAATATATACATTCTGGGATCTCTGGGTGGCTCAGCGGTTTGGCACGTGCCTTCGGGCCGGGGTGTGATCCTGGAGTTCTGGGATCGAGTCCCATATCGGGCGCTCTGTGTGTAGCTTGCTTCTCCCTCTGCCTGTGTCTCCACCTCTGTGTGTGTGTGTGTGTGTCTCTCATGATAAGTAAATAAAATCTTAATATATATATATATATATATATATATATATATATATGTTCTAAACATTGTATAAAGTCTTTAATCCCTTGCCTATTGTCTTCAGTATTTTAGTGAGAACAAATATTGCTAGGTCTTTTTCTTCCTTTTGAGGATTTTGAAGAAATGTGTTTTCATTCCATTGGGCTTCTAAATAATTAATATGATACTATTTTTTCAACTCCTCTATGAGTGTTAGTAGCCTACACTGGAAGATCAAATCTTCTTTTTATCCTGCCCAACACAAAATTTTCTTTTTTAACTAAGGGGCTATTTACATCATGTGAATAATGTTCCTTGCTGCTAACTTGACTCTCTACTCTCTTTTCTGGCCTGATTTTCAAAGTTGGCACGATATCCTTGGCTTCTCTCCTCTGAGAAATCTGAGTTGAAAGGTGATGCTAGCTACTCTTATCAAATCATTTAGCAGAAAGCTAGTGGAAGAAGCACCAGTTTTATATAAAAAACTTCAAAGACTATATTAAAAACATCAAAATGTAACATATTAAATTGTTTTTAACCGAATAACCATGAAATGCCAACTACCCAAATGAATATATCTCTCTTCTGGTAGCTGACTCTATTGTTTGTTTTTTTTAACCACATAAAGAGAATTCTATTTTATAAAATGATGTCCATACTTAAACTTTTTAATTAGTCAAAAATATTTGGCGCAATATACTGTTTCCTGCTTACATTTCAAGATGAAATATCATCACACATTATCTCACAACAGTTTACTTCATTCATTCATTCATTCATTCATTCATTTGAGACAGTGTGTGAGAGTGGAGGAGGGGCAGAAGGAGAGGAAGATAATTTCAAGCAGACTCCCTACTGAGCACAGAGCCCCGTGACGGGCTTAATTTCTCATGATCCTGAGATCATGACCAGAGCTGAAACCTAGGGTCAGAAGATTAATCCACTGAGCCACCCAGGCAACCCTAATTGGTTTACTTTTTAACTAAATACTCATGGACTCAACACAAACAAGAAGTGGGACTCAGAAAAAAATAATCAACTTTCTTTAAACTCCTTTCTACCATATAATTCAGCCATCCCACTTCTGAGTACATATCAAAAAGAATTGAAATTGGAAAAAAAAAAGAATTGAAATTGGGTTATCAAAGGAGTATCTCCACTCCCATGTTCATTGCAACACTATTCACAAGAGCCAAGATATGAAAACAATCTAAATGTTTATCGATGGATGAATGGATAAAGAAAATGTGGTATACAACATATCATGTAATATCATCTGCCTTAAAAAAAAAAAAAGGAAACCTTGCTATATGTGACAACATGGATGAACCTGGAGGACAGTCACAGAAAAACAAATACTACATTATTTGACTATATGACATATCTAAAATAGACAAACTCCTAGAAGCAGAAAGTAGAATGGTGGTTGCCAAGGGCCGAGGTGAGGGAGAAAATGTGGAGTTGTTACTTAATGGATCATTCACACTATCTACACTCATCATCACTTAAGAATATATATGATTAATTTTTCCTACTTTAAGTTATTTAGAATGGATAATTTTTGGAGATCTGCTATAAAACACAGTGCTTATAGTTAGCTATCCTCTACTGTAGATTTAAAACTGTTACAAAGGTAGATCACATGTTAGGTGTTCTTATCAAAATAATTTTTAAAAATTTCTTTCCACAAAATTTTGATGATGAAGATCCACTCAGAAACACATGTATATACCCCTACACACACACACACACACACACACACACACACACACACATACGTGCGTGCTCATCTTGTTTCAGAGAGTCAGACCAGAACTGACTATCCAAATAGAGCGAGGGTGATTTCAAGGGAGAAGAAAAGATGTTATAGAGGCAGGCTTCAGGATCGGTGGGACAATGTTTTACATCAAACCAGTAGAGATAGCAGAAAGGCAAGAGTACAGTCCGAAGCAAAGGGATCTGTAACCAAGGTCAATGGAATGAAGTGAACAGCTTCTGAAGCATGAACAAAAGTAAAATAACCTGGAGTGATTACCTGACCACCAGTTCTTACAAGGGTTATATGAGGTTTCAGATAGGAATGGAGTTATTAAATGCACTGAAGCGGTTTGAATAAATACTAGCTAGTTTTGAAATGATGATTTAAGCTCTATGATGAAGTTCAGTATAAAATATGGATGAGAATATCACAATCACTGGACTTCTCTTCAGAATTGCATTGCAAATGTGTCCAATAAAATTTTCTTCATGTAATTTCTAATTTATGACCATGGGCAGTCCTTTTATATTTCTGTTCAATCCTCCTATTTCTGAAATATGCATACAAATCACATCCCTGTGCTTATAGTATTTTCCTGAAATCTTGTTGTATTAAACATTACTCAGCATATAAAATCTAACTTAATAGCCGAGGTTTAGGCAGTATTTTGCTGTAAGGCAAAATTGCTTTAGGTTGCAGTTTGTAGAAAACATTCTACCTATAATGATTAAAAACTCCAAATCACCCTATCTTCCTCATGACTCCAGCATTTAGATTAGAATTTTTCTTATTATCCATTGTTACTGACACCTTTGAAACCAGTGTTGCTAACTCGTATGACACCTTGACACTCAGTTCCTTGAGCTCATTTACTATAATGACTGACTTCTAACATAGAACTTATCGCCTGGTATTTCTCTATCTTCAAAAGTTAGAACCTTTTTAGGTGATATCAATCCCATTCTCACTAAACTATTAAACTTCCATGTCATCCACATCAAACTCTCTACATCACCATTTCTTTTGTCATTTGCTTCTCTAGCTTACTCCTGACTACACTTTACTCACTACCCAGACTAAGTGTCAGCATCCCTCTATCACTACTGTCTTCCCTCACAGCCTGTCTTCGGAAGGTTCTTTCCCTCTTCTGCCACCATCACCTATCCAGTTTTCCCAAGGCTGCTGATCTTTGATCCCACTTCCATTCTTGCTTCCTAATAAAACTACCAAGCATTAGTAAAAAGCAAAAATCATCATCATGTCCTGAAAGGTAAGAAGTCTTTCATAAAGAATAGGATCTTGTAAAATAATTATTTTAAATAAAGGAATGGAAATGAACCACTCACATTGTTCTATCTCTCCACTTCTTGGCTACTTTAAATCACAGTCAAGTTTTCCTTGGTTGAAAATACTATGTCGTAGCTGATCATAGGTAATCAATATATCTAAATTTCTCATTCAGACTTTCTCTTTTCTCCTTCCTCTTTGTTAGACTAAATAATGATCCAATTGCACTTATAAATCACAAGATTTTAGAACAAGCAGGGATAAAAAATATCTACTCTATCTCCTTTATTTTAAAGGTCAAAGGATTAAAGCTCTCATAAATATGAGTTCTTTTAAAAAAAAGATTTTATTTATTTATTCATGAGAGATATAGAGAAAGAGAGGGAGAAACATAGACAGAGGAGGAGAAGTTCCATGCAAGGAGCCCGATGTGTACTCGATCCCGGTACTCCTGGGTCACACCCTGATGCGAAGGCAGACAACCACTGAGCCACCCAGGTGCCCCATAACTATGAGTTCTTTCCTGTTCAAATCCTTTTGCTAGTTTTGTGTTGCCTATAAAGTAAACTTTCCAAATTCTTGGTATGGTGTAAATATGCTCCAAGATTCTTCCCCAGCATTCTCCTCCAGATGTATATCTCATTACAGTACTGAATAATGTCTCCTGGAACCTATTACAAGTATCCAGGACTTTCAGTGGCCCATAGGTGACCACTTCCTCCATTGTACTCCCATCTGTTCATGTATGTATTATCAGTTTAAATACCTGTCTTCTCCTGTTAGTCTGAATTATGTGAATGTAGGGGCCATAGCTTATTCCTGCTGGAATTAATGCCTATTCAAGTGCTAGGGCACAGGGGAGAAGCCAACAAAGCAATTGACATGAGGAATCATATACATAATTAATGGCATAAAAATATCAAATTTTAAGTACTGTGTGTGTGGTTTTTACTTTTTTTTTTTTTTTATCAACCCATAGGATTGAACTAAGGATCTATCAAAATTAATGTAAAGGTGGCAAATATTTTGAGATGACATTTATCATAAAAATGATATCAGCAATCTCTCAATCTAACAGACATGCTGAGAAGCCTGCTCTAAAACATAAACAAAATTTTCTATTTTCCACTCTCCTGTCCACTAATTAAATTTTATTTTCTTCCAGGCACAGTTTGAACATGTGGAATATTTCTTACTTCATTGTGTTTAGTTGCTATACCACTGTATTCTGCAAATTTTCATCACACACACACATACATCACCCAGCATTTTGATAATAATGTGGATGAAGCTGATTTTGAAATCTAAACACTTTCAAACACAATGCTTCTATAAATGTATTCTCTAAGTTCTCAATTCCTAATTTAGAAGTGAATTTCTAGAATGTAACTTGTGTGAAAACAAAGGGTTACTTTTGTATGCAAGGTGTAAAAAGCAAAAAAGAAAAATTTATACTCAACATGTAAATCAGGGGCAGCCCACGTGGCCCAACAGTTTACCGCTGCCTTCAGCCCAGGGCGTGATCCTGGAGACCCAGGATCGAGTCCCACATCAGGCTCCCTGCACGGAGCCTGCCTCTCCTCTGCCTGTATCTCTGCCTCTCTCTCACTCTCTCTCTGCATCTGTCATGAGTAAATAAATAAAATCTAAAAAAAACCACGTAAATCAGAAATTACTATATGGTCAGATAGTAATTAGGCTTATTGTGGTGACTATTTCATAATGTACATAAATATCAAATCACTTTGGTGCATACCTGAATCTAACACAATACTGTATGTCAACTATTCTGCCATATAAATAAATAAATATAAAGTCAGAAAGCTATTGAAAGGCAAAACAACAACAACAACAACAAAACATAGTTACAGATACAATTCTCTCTTATAAACACATTTTATTTATTTTTTAAAAGGTTTATTTATTTACTTATGAGAGACATAGAGAGACAGAGAGAGAGAGAGAGAAGCAAAGACACAGGCAGAGGCAGAAGCAGACTCCCTGCAGGAACCTGATGCGGGACTGGATCCTGGATCCCAGGATCACACCTTGAACCGAAGGCAGACACTCAACCCCTGAGCCACCCAGACGTCCCTAACAACATATTTTAAACAAAATTTTCAAATGACAAATATATGATTGTTAATGCATAATGGCATCATCATTTTTAATTTTTCATTTCATTTAGATTCCGGTAGTAATTAGATACAAAATGATAAAGTTATCTACATGACCTGTCATTATGTGTGGATGCATTATTTATGCATCTATTAACAGACCTTTTATTAATTAACATTGAAGAAAAATACAGTATAAACATTGGAGATTCTTTATAAAAAGATAAGACGTCATCCTTTATTTGCCATATGTCAAGTACTATGAGCAAATTACTAAGTTAAGCAAGCATATTGTTAATTTAAACCTCATTACTCTCCAGAAAGATCAGTAATATTATTATCCTCCAATTTGATTTTTAAAAAATGGAGATATAAATTCAATGGATATACTCAACTATAAAAAGGGACTCTGGGGGACACCTCGGTGACTTAGGTAAACGTTGGACTCTTGATTTGGCTCAGGTCATGATCTCAGGGTCATGATTTCAATCCCTGCATCAGTCTCCAAAATCAGCAAAGAGTCAGCTTAAGATTCTTTCTCTCCCTCTCCCTTGGCCCCTCCCCCGTTCCCACTTTCTCTCATAAATAAATAAATAAATAAATAAATAAATAAATAAATAAATAAATCTTTAAATAACAAGAAACTTTGGTTATTTAAATATTACTCAGAAAAAAAGGTAATCACCTTATATTTGATTTCTTACAAATTTAGTCAATTCACCAGTTGTACTCTCAATTGTTTTATTTTGGTCAACATGCTTAGGAAATATTCAATCAATTCTAGCTTTGACCATTATATCATTTTTTAAAGCAAAGAAATATAACAAGTTAGTAACTATCCCTGAGATGCCATCTCATAATTATTAACTATTAGATATAATTGTAAACAACATTTTGAAAAACACTATCAAAGTAAACAATTACCTTTTGGAGATCATGTATATATGCCTAGAAAATAAATGAGTGAACGCAAATGACCTAATTCTCTGGGATATCTGTGAAATAAATTTTCAAGTGGTAACATTATCCATATATTCATAAATTTGAGTATTTCAAAAAATTTTTAGTATTTCAGAGTTATGCTTTCTGGAAAATTGTCTTAGATGACTCAAAGTCTCAAAAAAGATGAAGCTGCTGAGGTCTCAAGATGTAAAGAAATGTGTTTGATAAAATCAGAGCAAAGGCCAAGTAATAGCTCTCAATTAAGATGTTTCATGTAATTTTTATCATAAACATATAGATTTAAAGTATGTATTAATTTCCAATATTTGATTATTTCATCTATACTCTGAAAGATTTTATAGTTAAATTGGCCAATTAAAAATTATCTCCTTTGTAAAATAAAAGATTGGTTTATATTGTGGGGTATTTCTATTCACGGGCATATACCACAACATCACCTCTGTCATACAAGTAATAAAGGATAGAATCAGACTAAGGTACGCCCATATGCACAGCTTGGGTTTTAACCAAAATGTATTTTACATTTTAAATGTATTTATACATTTTAAAATGTATATCTACTTACTACATCTATTTTTTGAATAAATATAATCCACAAAATAAAATTATACATTGATAATCTTTAATACTTTTTTAAAATTTAAGTATAATTAATATACAGCATTATATTAGTTTCATGTATGCCATAATGATTTAACAATTCTATACATTCCTCAGTGCTCATCATAAGTGAGTGTACTCTTAATCTCCTCTGTCTGTTTCATTCATCTCTAAACCACCTCTCCTCTGGCAGCCACCAGTTTATTGTCAGTACTTAAGTCTCTCTTTTTTTCTTGATTTGTTCATTTCTTTTCTTAAATTCCACATATGAGTGAAATCATATGATACTTATCTTTGTATTATTTTGCTTAGCATTATACCCTCTAGGTCCTACCTTTTTGTTGCAAATGGGAAGATTTCATTTTTTATGGCTGAATAATATTCCATTTTATATATATATTCCATTATATATACATAGTCAATTATATTACTTGATATAGAATTGTAAGAAAATTTATATATGTACGTATATATTTTATATATATATATATATATATATATATCACATCCTGTTTATTCATCTATAAATGAACAGTTGGGTTGCTTACATACTGTGACTATTATAAATAATGCTGCAGTGAACTTAGGGGTGCATATGTCTTTTTAAATTAGTATTTTCATTTTCTATGGGTAAATACCCAGCAGTGGAATTACTGAATTATATAGTAATTTAATTTTTCATTTTTGAGGGACCTCCATACTATTTTCCATAGTGACTGCACCAATTTACATTCCCAGCAATGGTGCACGAGGGTTCCCTTTACTCCACATATTGGCCAAAACTCATTACTTTTTCATCTTTTTTGATTTTAGTCATTCTGACAGTTATATAGTGATATTTCATTGTAGTTTTAATTTACATTTCCCTTTCGGTTAGTGATGTTAAGGATCTTTCTCATGTGTCTTTTGGCCATTCGTTTATCCTCTTTAGAAAAGTGTCTATTCAGGTCCTCTGCCCATTTTTTTTTAATTCAGGTTATCTAGGTTTATTTTGGTCTTGAAGTCTTTAATACTTTTTTTCAAGGCAGCCTCTTGGCAGAGGAAAGGATGTGTATGTATATTCAGTTGTCATGTACTTTCTCAGAACTCAGTATATTTTGGTGAGTGAAAATAAATAATATCTAAACACAAGTCATCTTAAAGGAAAAGGAGTATCAGACTAGACAAGGAAGAAAATAAGCTTCTCTAATATATAATTTGTAATGCTATTATTAATATATATTGTTCTAAAAAGTATATATTTTGATCCTTAAAGGTCATGCTGTGATTTTACAACATTTATGAAACTTATTCATTACATTTCATGGGGAAAAAAAAAAGTGCCTAGGCATTCTGAGGAGATGTTTTTCTGTATGCAGTTGGTACACTTCTTTTGTATCAAATGTAACCAAAGAGAGCAGTGTTTCTTTTTCCCAAAGAAGAACATTATTGAAAACAATGAATGATCTCCCCATGTTTGACACATCTGGATAGCCATGTAATAAGCTAGAGAATCTTTTTCAAAATGCTATGCGTACCTCAGCCACATATCTTGCTCTCATGTTATTCTTACCTTCAAAATGATCCCATTTTTTAGACACACCATCAATTTATCTATTTTGTCAAAAAGCAATTTTTAAAAGTATTGCCTTTTACATCATGAAACTAACCATGGCAAGAGGTAAAAAATGGAGTAGGCAAAATGTTTACTAAATATACTAATTTATTTAGCTCTAGGTATCTTTATTGCTTTTTAAATACTTGAGTTTAAACTAAAAAAATAAATAAGTAAGGGTTGGTGATGATCATCTAGCTCTTATCAAACTAGTGTGCTCATTTCGATTGAAATGGTGTTACAATGCCCAAATCACTATTTTTAAAGTAGTTTTCTACCTGATGTATTTGTTCACATTAATAAAATATTATTTTGCTATAGTCATTCGTAGCTGCTGAAACAGCAAAACACAAGCTAGTCCAAGATGATCTAATTTGTACTTGCCACCACAATACTTCTTCCAGGCACAATCAGCTACTCTGTCAGCATCAGTGAACCTCCTCTCTGTATGTTTAATGAGAAAATGTAGAGAAAGAATATCAAAAATTATTTTTATCAGGGCTCAATTTTCCATCCTACTTATACTTTCAAGATTCCCAGGCAATAGTGAGGCTCAGGCAAAGGTGAAAAGCAGCTAATGATTTTGGTTTCTCATTTCTGGAGTAAGAACTAGGTAGATAGATGGAGAGGGAAATTGTATAGGATTTAGTAATTCTGTAGCTATTCAAACACAGGAAAGAAAAATGAAAAGAATTTTAAACTTGTCAATGCCTTTCCCTTTACATATTCACAGGAAATAGATTATAAAGACAAAATACAACCACAAATGATATTGAACTTTATGAGCATTCCTAGACTGATAATAAATATCCTAGAACAATATAGTAAAGCTTAACTAAATCAAAATATAATTTCCACTAAATAATAATCATTAAAATAAATAGCATTTGTAGAATACTGTGCAGTTTCTAAATTGCTTGGATATATAATCATTCTGCTTTTATATCATCCTTAGCAAATACACAAAAACCAAACCTCCCCAGAATGGCTTAAGAAAACAAAAGGTGTTTAATCAAATCAATCGGGAAAATTGTACTTAAAGGAATTTAAAATGGAGAGATGTATATAAAAACACTATAAATCACTAAAAAGTAGAGCCAGTTTACCTTGAAAAGCAACTTCTTTATGGCTTTATATTTTTCAAGTGTACGGTTTTGTTTAACTACATGATGAAATACCACTCCTTCTCTCACGTGGACTTCACATACTCCACATTCCCACATAAGCACCATTATTTTTAATAACATGAGGATTCTCCTCTCCTAGGCAGCAGAGGTATCAATGCCCAAGGAATACAAGACGAGGTGGCTTTAGTCCCCTGCATTTCAATATCCACCAGGGACCTCACCAAGGCCACCCTGAGAATATTCAGTGTAAAGCTGGTATGCTTTTTATGCAAATGTATATTTTTGAAAGTTCTCCAACCCCATCTTCATGTCCTTAAGAGGTGGCAGTATTCAAACTGCAGTTTAGAATCTCTGTACATGTGTCAACAAAAAAAGATACTGTTGCAGTTAAAGTAATAACATAATTTCTGCTATGCCATACATATTTATTCATTCAATAAATAAGACCTTACTTTATCCCAGGCACTGTTCTAAGATTTGGGCATATGTAAGTGGGAGAGGAAAAAAAAAACCTTCTAGTGAGGGGAAAGACAAAAAATGTCATGAAGGAGTAAATGCATGGTATTCTATAAGGCAATAAATTCTATAAATTATAACAGAGTAAAAAGGAGCAGTGCACAAAACAGGTGGCAGTTACAGTTTTAAGTAGGGAGATTAAGGTACATCTCACTGATAAGGTACACTTGGAAAAGAGGTGAGGGAGATGGGGGGCGGAGATGCATGCATATGTCTGGGGTAAAAAGATTCCATGCAAAGAGAACAGGCATTTCCAAAGCCCTGAGGTAAGATCATACTTGGCATGTTTGAGAAACGACAAAAAAAGGTCAGTGTTGATAAGTGGATGGATAGGAGGTAGAAGATGCAGAGATTGTTGGTCTCTTAGAAGGCAATGTGTTAAAAAAAAAAAAAAAAAAAGAAGGCAATGTGTTTTAAAAGGCATGAGGAAATACAAGAGTCAGAGATAAGCCCATATTCAATATCTCCATATTTTGTAGTAATATGTTATGTTCTGCTTCCAAATTGGAGCTATAGGATAGTAAACCATGTGGACTCAGGAAAATTTTAGCATGTGTTTCTTATGCGTGGTTGAAATATGTACATGTAGTGGCAAATATCTATGACATTTTCTATATAATTTAACAAACATTTCAGTAGGTTCTCTAAGCAACTTTTATATGAGACTAAGAGAGACAAAAGAGAGATGAAGAGAAAGAGAAAGAAGTAAAACGTAAATATGTAGTAGCTAAAATGCTTTTCTTTAACTTAGCGCTCTTTTCTGGATCTCATTTCTTGAAAACACAGTCAAATATATTACTTGATATAGATTTGTAAGAAAATTCATCTAGCATGTCACACCTAAGGTGTGTTAAATTAAATTTTAATTGGCCGTTTAAAGTAATGGCATTGTACAAACCAGCTGGAGTAAAATAAGAATAAATATGGGAAAAAATCTTTAGGCACTGAAAAAAAAAACTGTGCCATATATGGGTAGAAAATGGTTAGGTATGCTAGGAAGTATGATTTCAATATACAGCTGTTATAGGAGAAAAATTGCGGCAAAGTTTCTTGCATTAAAAATAAAGGAGAAGAGGGGTGCCAGGATGGCTCAGCCAGTAAAGTGTCTGCCTTTGGCTCAGGTCATGATCCAAGGGTCTTGGATGGACCCCTGCATCAGGCTCCCTGCTCAGCCAGGAGTCTGCTTCTCCCTCTCCCTCTGCTGCACCCCATGCTCATGCTCTCTCCCTCACTCTCTCTCTTTCTCTCTCTCTCTCAAATAAATAAATGAAACCTTTTTAAAAAAATAAATATTAAGGAGTACATTTTTTTATCCTGATAAGAACAAACCCTCCAGTTATTACATGATCTATTAGGCTTAGGAATAAAAAAGAGTTTCTTTAGAGGATGGGCTACTTCACAATTCCAGAGAAAACCTACTGAGTGGATATGAATTATTTCTTTTAATCGATGGTTACAATGATTTTAAGGTTACATTCAGGGAGCCAGTACTTATACCTTTATCTTAAATAAATGTATATATTTAGGTGCACTTATTTTCACAGAGATTTACATTTACATGATGTATCATTTAAAACTGCACTAACTAAAAAAAAATAAAAATAAAAAATAAATAAAACTGCACTAACTACAACAACATAAAAGAGGTTTTTATAATGCAGGTAAGATATCAATGTATCCTGCATATATATAAAACTATGCTAAGCAGATGGGGTAAACAGCAACAACAACAACAACAACAACAACAACAAAGAAAAACCCCAACATAACTATGTAAGGTTCACAAAACAATTCACATACAGTTGATTTGTAAAATATGTTGAAAACATGATCTCACAGAAAATGATAGAATTATAACATCTCTCTAGGACCAAGCCACCTTATATAATTCAGGATGCCACGTTCTTCGCTGGGTTACCCACACTGAAATGTTCTCAGATTTTACATTGTAGAAAGAACATTTCCCCTAAACAGAGAGCCCTCTGGAGGCATCTACAGGGCTAAGTGGTAATTCACAGGTTTGGGAACTTTTGGTCATTCTGTATCATTAATGAATTGCCTGATTTATAACCAATGTAAATTTGGAGCTGGCTTCCTTCCCAGAATGCTTCCAAGCAGCAGCACAGCAGCAACAGTAATGCCATCGACACAGAAAAAGACAGCAGTTTGAGGAATTAAAAAATTGAAGTCTTGGCCAAGGCATAAGGATATAACGGATGCTAAGTTCCAAAGGGGGAACTAGACCGCACAGAGAAAATAAAAAGCAAAATAGTAAAAATGAATAATGTAACACTTCAACCTTCACCACACCAAAGCTCTACAGGGCTCCAGGTATGGGGACAGCAGTGTCTGCCAAGAGATTATTGAGGGGGAGAGAGAGTTGTGCTGTGAGGACCTTGTCTACACCAAAAGGGAAGGATGGGAAAGTGAAACCCAAGTAATTGAGGGCTACAGCTTTCAATCCTGCACTGTTGTGAAGATTTCCCATTTAGCATTTGTATGATGTATTTATTAAAGTTTAGCTTTCTCTCAGGAAAACAGCACCAAAACAAAAATGACAAGAGATGTCCTTTTTGCCTATGTTGTACAAATTGCTCCATTACAACCTATGAATATATCATTTATCACAATCCCTTTGCAAATTTTTCATTAAAATAGCTTTCCTTTAAGAATATTTTTCTTTTTACAGAGTTTTTATTTATAACATCACAGAATGTTAGGTTACCTTTAAATAGATAAAAAGATATTTATTGTAATGTTCGGTATCCTCATATTTGCAGATGAATATAGAAAAGAAATCCTCATAAATTCAAATGCCTGGTATAGTATTCTAAATGTCTTTACTTTGGTATATCTGATACAGCACTGCAGATTTAAAAATTTAAAAAGCAAATTGTAATTTATTCATATATCATACTAGCTAAGATAAATTAAGAAACTGTATCACATGCATGTCAGGGAAATTGTATAATATTGTACTAGCACTTAAAATAGATATAAGATGATTTCCAGCATAATTTAATTATTATCTTATAATTGGGTATGAACTAAGCTGATGAGAAGAAAAATTGAAACCATCTTGCAAACATCAGTAGCATTAACCCACCTTGGCCTCTTAAATCAGTTCTGGACTCACCCATCACAGACCAGGAACTAATTGAAGACTCCCAAACTTTTAAATTCAGAGCATTTCCAAATGCCTATGGCTGTAAGACATGTTTAAGGAAGAAAGAAGTGACTAAATGCCTAATTCACAATAATGGGTTTAATATGTAAGAAATGACAGCCTACTGCTTTGCAAAGCACATTTTCTGCTTTGGCCCTTAGCCATATTTACCCAAATTTCTTAGGAGGATTTTTTTTCTCCCTTAGAACTCCTTCATGAAAGTGGAATTCAAGAAATTATTTTAAGAGTGATTTAAAATGGGGAGTCAGCAGAAACTGGGGTTTTGGTTGATAGCAGCCAAAAACATTGTAAGGAGCATTGGAGGCTGTGTAATTTTGAAAGGATTGTGTTTCTATGCCTTGTATTCAGTAGTCTACATGAGCAAAAATGATAAGAAAAAAAGATTTAGCAGACTCTATTGCCAGGGATGCTGGCAGCCTGCCAAACACACAGAGGTAGCCACTATTCCACTTCTTTCACTGTCTTCAGAGGAACATTACCCTTCCCTGCTAAAGAAAAGAAAAGGTGCCCATTGACATCTGCAGCATGAAGTCAGACCTGCCTAAGTTGTGCTTGCTTCTTCCTCATATAAAATATTTGTGTATACGCTAGCAGGAGGTTAAATCCTTACCTAGCATATAAATTGTAGAAAATAGCATGTTAATTTCTGACATTACAATAAAGACATAAAATCTTAGTTAAGTGTACTTCATTATATTGTTTGTGTCTGACTAGGAAATTGGGATAGTTGCATAAAATTTATTTTTGCTGCATTTCTATATACATGTATATACACATCCGAAGAGACAGAGAGAAAGAGGCGTAGTGGGGCAGTGGGGGCATGCAGCCTGGAGAGTTCTAGACAATGTACTCTTTGTTGTACCAAGAAGTAAGGGTTGCTTCCTTTCTCTTAGTGTCTCTTATAATACAACTGGTTAGGATAGTTTCTAATTTTCTATTGCATTACTTACCATTTAGGTGTTTCAGGAAAGAGAGAAAAAGAATACATATTGTCCAATTAGTGGATGTTCTGAACATAAAATGAGGAGAAAAGAGAAAGAAAATAGTGCTTCCTTCTGATTTTGTAATGGAACTTATTAACCTTGTCTCTTTGGAACAAGAAGTCTATTTGTTTCAGGAACTAAACAACCTCCTAGAAAGGAACTCATTCTATGTGAAATAGAAATGATGTGCGCAATCTGTCCAAAAATGCAGGTTGATTGCCTGAGAGTAGAGGAGATCCTCAGTATTGTGTGATGATTTCCCTTTATTAAAGTAGCCCCCACTCTGATTCCCTATAGACTTGTGACTCATGAGTGAATCTTCAAAAAAAACGGCACTTTTCTGTTATTGTGGAGTATAACTCAACACTTGAAAAGAACAAAATGGAAGATGGATCTCTTTCTAATTTGGCTTCAGGATCCAGTGGAGTCTCATGTGCACAGAGTAATGGGCAAGAAATGATGGGGTGAAAGGAACTACGGGAGGTGAGAGTACCCAGAAAATGTAGCACAGCTTCAGACACTGGAGGGCTGCCATCATGAGCCAGTGCAAAAAACAGAATGTTTATAAACAGATCTGAAGGGAAACAGTAGCAGAAGAAATTATAGGTGCTGGCATACTGAGTTACTGTTTATTCAAAGTTTAAGCCAACATAGGCGATCTGCTCTGCCCTTACAAACTTTATCTCAGTTGATCACCATAGTAAGTCTTTAAATTAGATATTATAATTCCCATTTTGCAAATGAGGCAAGTGATTATTTAAGGGCAGATGTCTTAAGGGAAGTACCCACCTCTAGGTATCATCCTCCTTTTACACTTGAAAACATGTAATGACTCCATCTCTAGGGGCTGTGGAAATAGGGTTGTAAATCAATATTCGAAGAGCAAAAGTGGAAATAATGACATTAATAAGAATTTATAAGTAGAACAATATATGGTAACTGTGTATACACACCCCTAAAATGGTGGGAGAGGAAGATTGTTCACTATATTTCAAAGAAGACAGGTCGAGGTCTAGCTACAGTGGAGCTCCATATGCCCAGAGGCTCCTGCTGCTGCTCCTGACTCCCTGCTGTTCACTCTTGAAGAGAAACAGTAGGGATAGGAAACTGCACCACAACCACAGCTTTTAAAGATAAGTGAAGGACACCCATGGAACCAGAAGTGGCGATTCACCAAATTAGAATTACCCTCATCTGCAGCAAGGTCAAATCTTTACAGAAGTGTGCCCTGACTTGATTAGAGGACAAAGGGAAAGAATCTCAAAGTGCAAGGTCCATCCAGATGCCCACCAAGACTCTGAGAATCACTACAAGAAAAAGTCCTCCCAGTGGAGGTTCTAAGATTCGGGATCATTTTCAGGTGAGGATCCACAAGCGACTCATCGATGTATGTGCACAGTCCTTCTGAGATTGGTAAGCAGCTTACTTTCATCAGTATTGAGCCAGGAGTGGAGGCTGAAGTCACCACTGCTGATGCTTAAGTCAACCTTCTTAATAACTTGATTAGTTGTTGTTTTTAAGAAAAAGAAATTTGAGGGACATCTGGGTGGCTCAGCAGTTGAGCATCTGCCTTCCACTCAGGGTGTGATCACAGGATCTGGGATCGAGTTCTGCATCAGGCTCCTTGCACGGAGCGGGCTTCTCCCTCTGCCTGTGTCTCTGCCTCTCTTTGTCTTTCATGAATAAATGAATAAAATCTTTAAAAAAGATAAAGAGAAAAATTTTTGAAATGAAAATGTAATGGGGATCCTTGGGTGGCTCAGCAGTTTAGCATCTGGCTTGGGCTCAGGGCGTGATCCCAGCGGGATCAAGTCCCACTTTGGGCTCCTGCATGGAGCCTGCTTCTCCCTCTGCCTATGTCTCTGCCTCTCTCTCTCTCTCTGTGTGTGTGTGTGTGTGTGTCTCATGAATAAATAAATAAAACCTTTAAAAAAATGTAATTTAAGGTCTGAGATAAAACACAATGAAATTACTAATATTACTAAATAAAACCATTGAAATAAGAATAATATAAGAGCTGAGACCAATGGTTAAGTATCAAAGGCTTTTGTCATGGATACACCCAAGAAGGAAAATCAACTTTCAAGAATGACGCTCCCTGATTATGGAGGGCCCTTGTGATGAGTCCTGAGCGGTGTATATAAATGGTGAATCACTAAATGCTACTCCTGAAACCAATATTACACTGTTAACTAACTAGAACTTAAATAAAATTTGAAAGAAACAAACAAAAAGAATGTCACCCCCTGGTAAGAATAGCACAAGTTATAAATTACCCATTGACAATTAAATTCTGGAAAGACTTTACTCTCCCCTTCCGCCCCTCCTCCACTATCTCTTCCCCCCTTTTTTGTACAGATTTCAAAAGTAGGAAGCAGGAAAAGGTAAAATCTTAAACCTCATGTGCTTTCACTTTCAGGCGATTTGTTTTTAGTCTTCAGGTAAAATTTTAGTCACCACAAATTATCCAAACAAATTAACTGGGATTTTCTAAACTAATAAAAGAAATGGTTAAGCAATTTATCCACAGTTAATAGGCAACAGAGCTGGTATTTGAACACTAATTTGAAGAGCCATGCATTATTTTTTAACCTTTTATTTTGAAATAATTATATATTTAAAGGAAGTTGCAAGATAGTACAGAGCAGTGCCATGCACCCTTTACCGTTTACCCCTCAATGGTTACATTACACATAATTACACTATAATATCAATACCAGGGAACTGCCATTGGTACAAAGTGTGTATGTACTTTCATGTCATTTTATTCCATGTGTAGATTCATGTAACCACCACCAAAACCAAGGTATTTCGTACCACAAAGATTTCCTTCAGACTACTCTTTTAGAGTTACACCCATTGTCTCCTTAACTAATTCTAAATCTTGGCAACCATTAACCTGCTCTCCATTCTATATTTTTCTTTCAAGAATTCTGTTTAAGTGGAATCATACAGTATGTAAGTTCTTAAGACTGACTTTTTTTTCACTCAGAAAAATGTCCTGAGGTTCATTCAAGTTGTTTCATGTTGGTTCATTCAAGTTGGTTCAAATAAGCAGTATTTTACTCATTTTCAGTGGTCAGTAGTATTCCATTGTATGGGTAAATCACAGTTTGCTTAACCAATCACATGAACATTTTAATCCTTTCCATTTTTTAAAAAGCTTCTATGACCAGTTACGTACATATTTTTGCGTGGACTTAAGTTTTCATTTCTCTGAAATAAATGCCCAGAATGTAATTGTTGGATTGTAAGGTAAGTGTATATTTAGCCTTTTTTTTTTTTTTTAAGATTTTATTTATTTATTCATGAGACACAGAGAGAGAGAGAGGCAGAGACACAGGCAGAGGGAGAAGCAGGCTCCATGCAGGGAGCCCGACATGGGACTGGATCCCAGGTCTCCAGGATTAGGCCCTGGGCTGAAGGCGGTGCTAAACCGCTGAGCCACTGGGGATGCCCAGCTTTTTTTTTTTTTTTTAAGAAATTGCCTTTTTCTTTTTTTCCACAGAAGAGTGAGCCATGTTTTATCACTCTATTTTAGTGCATCCGAAATTTGATCAAGCCACATCCAGAGTAGCTGTGGTAGCCAGATTCTAATGTAGTCCCCAGGGAACTGTGCCTTCTCCTGGAATCCACAACATGTATAATCTCTCTCCATGTGTTACTAATATTGAAATGTATGACCGAGAGATTATGACAGAAGGAATGATATATACTTCCAAGAATAGGTTTTTATTTTATCTTATCTCTCACTCTCTCATTTTTTTATCATTTGTTCTAGAAGAAGCCACATTGTGATAAGCCCTATGAGAGTAGTCCAGTGGTGAAGAACTGAAGCCTCCTGCCAAAACTACATAGAAGAGCTTAGAAGTGAATTCTTCATCCCCATTTAGGTCTTCAAAAACTATAATCCTGCCCAATATCTTGACTGCAACCTTATGAGACAGTCTAAGCCAAACTCAACCATCCTAGATTCCTTACACACACATATACAAATACACATATACACACAGTGAAACGATATTTTTTAAAAAGCTAAGTTTTGTGTGCTTCATTATGCAACCATAAATAGCAAATAAATATTTTGATGTAAGAGGTATAACATTACAATGATAAGAACTTAAATATGTGAGTGGCTTTGAAAGTAATTAATGAATGGAGCTGAATAAACTGCAGGGACTTTAAGAAAAAATGCTAGTGAGGGCTTAATGAGCCTTAAACACACTGTTTATGGAACTGACTTATATAAGGGTTTCTGTGTGGCTCAGTTAATTAAATATCTGTCTCTTGATTTCAGCTCAAGTCATGATCTCAGGGTCATGAAATCAAGCCCCATGTCAGGCTCTGTACCGGGCATGGGTCCTGCTTGAGATTCTCTCCCTCCCTCTCCCTCTCCCCCTCTTCCCATTCTCTCTTCCAAAAAAAAAAAAAAAAAAAAAGAAAGAAAGAAAAAGAAAAAAAATTGACTTGTGTAAAAGCTTGAAGGACTTTAAAGAAAGTATGGAAAATATTACTAAAAACTGGCAGAAAAAGAATCCTTGTTAAGTAGTGACAGAAAGTTTATCCACTTACCTGCAAAAAATGTGGAAGGTACAAGCATATATATACCATACTAATAAATTGGTTGAGCTAGCTATGGAGATTTCCAACTAAAGTGTCAGAAAAACCTACTTTACCCTTGCCCTTTAGACTAAAGTGCAATAAAGAAAAGATACACTAAAAAGGGTGTGAGGGGGATGTTAAATAAAATCATATAATCTAAACAAGGGGTATGAATCATTGGAGATCATAGGTAATCAGCCCACAAGATGGCCTCCAATGATCCTCAAATTATGGTATTCACACCCTCTCAATGTTACCTCTGATATTGTATCAGGATTGGTCTATTTGACTAATCAGATATGGCCAAAAGTAACACTATGCTAATCTTGAGATTAGGTTATACAGAACTGTAGCTTCTCTTTTTTGTTTCTCTCTTTGCTCTCCTCTCTTTCTCTCTCTCTCTCTCTCCCTCTCTCCCTCTTATCACTTGCTGTGGGAAAAGATATGTTGTGAGTACCCCATACGGTAAAGGACTTCATTTTACTGTCAACAGCAACATAAGCAATCTTAGAACCATATTCCTGAATCCCAGTCAAGTCTTCATATACTCACACTCTAGCCAACACACTGACTGAAACCTAAAGAGACAACTTAAACCAAAACTATCCAGCTATATCACTACAGGATTCCTGACACACAGAATCTGTAAAAAAAATAAATGTACTTTCAAGCCATTAAGATCTGGGGTGGCAACTACAATATATAGTTGCTAATAAGACTTAAGAATAAAGACATCCACAAATAGGGAAACATGGATAAGAATTACCAGATATAGAAATAATTTGGGAAAATTTCTGTAAAATTGTCCCCATTTTAAACACAGCTAGGATGTCTATGATATTGTCTTAAAAGGCATATTTAGATTGTGGTTAAAATTTGGAAAATACATCTTTAACACACTGCAAGGTACCCTCTTTGAGTAAAACAAAAGGAGTCATTAGTGTGTTTCTTGGCACCATTCAGGAGAGCAAATATCTTGGTAGTATGAATTCACTTGGCCAATATTTCTCCCTATTGAGGGTAACACAAAATTGATAATGCTAGATCATCCAACCAACTCTCGCTCTGATTGCACATTCACCAAGCCACCTTCTAATTATAACCTGGATTAATGCACAAATTTTCCGAGAGGAATATCAGTTCACTAGCTAGGTGATATTATTTCTAAGCTACTTTGCCTCTATGGCCAAAATCCTAAAACAATAAACATTCAATTTAAGTGTTTGTGGTCATGTTAACAAAAGTCAGCTACCATAATTCTGTACAATTTCTGGATGCCCTGAAAAAAATGAGTTTGTTATTCTTGAAGTCCAAAGAACATGATAACTGTACTCATCTAAACAACTAATGAGCTTGCCTCTGGTCTCCATAAATTCATCTTTAACTTATCTCACTCTAAATTCAGTGCTGCTATTATTAAATCTGTGTTACTCATCTAACCAGATTTCTTTTCTTTAGAAAGAACCCTTGCTCATTCAAAATGTCTATTCATTTCCTGTATTGTTAGTTATATATCTGGATCTTAGTTTTAATATATTTTAATTCAAACATTGTCATTTGACCATGAGTCCAAAATAATCCTCTTATTTTTTTGGTCTTTTTTCATTCATTTGGTGTTTGTTCATTTATTTAAAAATTACTGACTGCTTACTGTATTAAAGAAGTTGGATTTAAAGGAAGAAAGGGAGGAAGGGAGAAAGAGAAAGAGAGAAATAAAGAAAGGAAGGAAGGGAGGGAGGGAGGAAGGAAGGAAAAAAGGAAGGGATCCTACTCTCCAAGGTCCTACAGTCTAGCAGAAGGGCATGAAAACAAATGAGAGTACACTAAAATGCTATAGTGTTCATATGATAGCAAATATTCTGAAATAAAATTCATTCTTTTCTAAATGGATATTCTTTTCTAGACCAAGTTCATCTGGTCAAATGTCCTTGTTTTTTAAAGTTACTTGGTAATAATTGTCCTTACTTTATTTTATTTACTTGAGTTGCTGTATTTGAGATGTACATAATTAGATATTTGGGTTATCATTCCTACTTTCAGCTCTGAGATCCTCCCCCCCCAAAAAAAAATCCTTCATAAAATATCTGCAATTCCCTTAAGCTGACCTTTAGAATATCCCTGAAATGTATCTCTACCTCACAGTTTTTTTGTTTGTAATGTTTCTGGAGATTAGGAAAAATCAATATGGGCCAGGTAAAACAAGTAAGGAGTAAATATCTAAACATCTGAGGAATAATACCACATAGCAGAAAGGAAGTTAGCATTTTTTTGTATACTAGATACTGTGTTATTTATGAAAAGTAAGTTTAAATCCATATCATTTTATAGAAACTCTTTGGCAGAAAATATATAATAGAATTTATATTCTTTTGGATTTAGAAAACTAATGCATTTCTTTCTCTTTCCATTACATTAATAGTTCACACACCAAAGTTATGATAATTCATACTAGATAAGGTTAAATAAAGACTCTCACTAACCTTGTAACACTTCACACAAGTTTTACCAGTAAATAATTTACAAGAATAGGTTCTGTTTTTCAGAGGGTTTTTTGGATTTTAGGATTGCTATAAAGCAATTGCAAATCTTCATGTAATCTAGTTTACGGGTGAAGAAACTGAGGTTCATAAATATAAATTACCCAGTCTGTCCATTTTTAGTCAGATATAAATGCCCAAGATTATCACATTAGTATTTAATAGGAAGGATTCAGTTCAACAAAGATTTATCCAGTGGAGCTTTAAACTTAGGCCTGCCATGATTCATAGTCCATGCTTTTCCCACTATTCCAGGTAGTGCTAATTAGTACAAAATACTTTCTCTACAAGGCTTGGTATTTGGAAATGTCATATAACATTTTTCTGCTTGCCATGATAATAATGTGTATTGCAACAATTTTATTCTCAAATATTTGCTTTTAAGTTAGGAATTTCTTTTCAATTTTTCTTCCCACAAGGTGGATATAGAGGAGAATCAGACACCGATGGCAATTCTCACCTGCTCAGTTATGCTTTAATATAATTAAGAAAATGATATAATAAAGAACTTTATCTAAAGATAACTAATATGTTTTTATTAAAGCCCTAACATTTCTAACATCAAAAGAGAACTTTTAACATTTAACATTGCTTTCCTAAGCTATAAGCTAACCTTATTTGGTAGCAATTAAATGGTACCATACACTGAAGTTTATAGTCCTAATGATTTTTCAAAAGCAGTGTACATGTAATTCTTAATGGTGATTTTATTTTCTGAACCTAACTTCATTTCAAAAAGTTTTTCCATATAGAATAATTTCATAATGGACAAGACTCACAAGATTGGATCATCAAGTACTTTTCTTCATTTCTATGAACTCATTTGAAATGTCCTAATAGGAGGTAGTCATCCCTCTGAAATATTTTAGGGGGTGAGGTGATCCTCCCAAAGCAGGAACATTTAAGAATGTAATCTGACACAAGAGCTTGACTTCTTGGCCCCTGAGTTTATTGCTTTTTCCCTCATTATACACTAAGATATATTCATACAATATAATTAATGGTTTTAGTCACCACTCATTTCAGTGTAAAGGCAAACAAAATGAAATGTCTGGAATGGGTATATATTTTAAATTAATAAAGTTACTTTATTTTGTCCTCTCTTCTACTAGAGAAGCTCACTGCAAAACCACAGTATATAAACTAGCACTTATTATCCAATTATACACAAATATATGTATGATTTAGCTCTATTTGTAAGAATTCCAACAATGAGAAAGTTAAGAGTTTCACAATTATCTGACAAAGCCCCCATTCTCTCTCTACTCCTCCTTACTCTCAGATTTCAAAAGACCGAATTAGCACTACTGAATAAATTATCTTAATGCTACACTGCTGCTTCTAGGGAAGAAACTCTTTTTACTGTACAAACAGAAAATATGGTTTCACAGTCTAAACAGAAGAGAGGGACCCAGGGAGATCAAAGAAATACAGCCTGCAATGTATGCTAATCACTGCATAGTTTGAAGTTTTCAGCGTTAAATCCTAATGAGAGTGATGGCTTCCCCAAGGTTCAGATGAGATATCAGTCCTAGCCAACACCTTGATTTCAGCCTGGTGAGAGAATCTAGCTAATTTGCACCCAGACTACCGACCCATGGAAATGGCAAGATAATAAATTCGTTTTGTTTTAAACTGTTAAACTTGTGATAATTTGTTAATGCAGCAATAGACAATGAATACAATTTATTATGTTTTTTCATTAGAAGAATCAGTATTCTAAAGATGTTGATTCTCAAGTTAGTCCAGAAACAAAGTGGCATATATATAATCACTTGATTTATGACAAAGTTGACCGTGAATGGAAAAAGATGGTTGATTTAATAATTGTTAATTAACAGATCTATAGGATAGCCGCATAGGGAAAGATGTATCTTGACCTCTATCCCACAAAATAGTTAAAAGCCAATTCCAGGTAAATTGTACAATTTGAATATAGAAGGAAAACAATAAATTCTATGCAATATTATGACCTCAAGTTTTGGCAATTATTTCTTAAATGAGACAAATGTCACTGATCATAAAGGACAAGTCCAGTTGAGTCATTTTTATTAAAATAAAAAATTATTTCTCTCAATTAAGCCACCAAGGAAAAAAAACAAGTGCCTGTATGGAAAAAGATACATAATACATTTATCTCACCAATGAAAAGCATCTAGAATATATAATAATCTTACATCAATTTAAGAAATCAGACATTCAAAATAATTTAAAAAATAAAAAAAGAAACAAAAAGAAATCAGACATTCCTTTAAAAAATAGGTAAGAGTTTTATAAGTATTTCACAAAATAGGTAATTCAAATGGTCAATAAATATTTGAAAAGCTTTTCAAAATCCACATCCATCAAGGAAATGTCTATTAAAATGTAGTACCACTAACATTGACTAGAATGAATAAAATGGAAATGACTAATTACTATCAAGTGTTGGCTAAAATCTGAAGCAACTTAAAAAGCAACTCTTGTGCAATTCTAGTGGATATAAAATTGGTATGAAATTTTAGAACCTGGCAATACCTTCTAAAACTGAATCCATTATAACTAATGATCTAGGACACTCCTAGGTATAGAAATCCATTGGAAATGTACTCCTATGTGTGCTAAAAGGTATGTATAAAGAATATTCATAGCAGCACTAATAGTAATTGCCAAAACCTGAAAACAGAATACGTTTTTCCAAGTGTTAAAATGAATGAACCAAGCTAAACAAAATGTCATAGTTGAATCTGACAAACCACGCTGAGTAAAACAAGCTTATTGTAAAAGTGTACATATTTGATTGCATTCATATAAATCTTAAAAAGTGACAGACAAAACTACTCTATGGTGGTTGTCATGGACTGAATGTTTGTGCCCCTCCCCCCATTTTATATATTGAAACCCTACCCTGCAAAGTGATGGGTGGGGCCTTCAGGAGGTAATCCCATTAGGCCAGTTAAATAGGGCTGCCTTCATGAATGGGATCAGAGTCTATGGAAATCATGAGAGAACTTGCTGCTCTCTTCTCCCCACAATATAAGGACACAACAAGAATTCAGCAGTCTGCAACCCTAAAGAGGGTTCTCATCAGAAATCGACCATGCTGGCACTCTGATTTCAGATTTCCAGCCTCTAGAACTGTGAGAAAAAAAAAAAAAAATTCTGTCATTTATAAACCCTCTAGTCTACAGCAGCCAGAAGAGACTAAATAGTGGTAGAAAATAATGGTTACTTTCTAAAAATTTAATGACTGGGTGGGCACCCAGGCATGCCTCTGGCATACTGATGGTATCCATTTCTTGATTTCATGGTGCTTTCACTTTGTAAAAAGTCATGAATTTGTACATCTGATTTTGCACTTTCTTTGTATGTTACACTTCAACAAAAGATTATTCAATAACCCAAAGAAATATATATTTGTTATAAATCAGGAATAAATCCACAAGAATACATCTCCCCTTATTCAATAGGATTTCTTCCTCCAGTGCTGCCTACAGAGTTAAAAAAACACACACATAAATACACACACATACATATATAAACATACTGACCAAATATTGTTACACTGGAGATATACTTGTGAAGGATGACTGATGAATATTAATCTTTAAAGAACTTTTACTGTTGCTATGTACACATATATTTATATATATGTATATATCATATACATGTACAAATATATGTATCATATATGTATATATATTTATATATGTGTATGTATATGACCTATAGTTTCTCTTTATGATATAAAAAGTAAGAATTGTATAATATTGGGTTAGGAGTGTTTGAGACTGACCTAAGTGAAATGGTAAACCTCTATATAGTGACCTATATCTTTGAGGCTGGTAAAAAAATACAGTGAGGGCAATTCATTATTTTTTGTGGTAATCAGCTTCTAAAATGGCATCCAAAGATTCCTGCTTCCTAGTATTTACAATTAAGTGTATTCCCCTTCTCTTTAGTGTAGTCTGAATCCTGTCACTTGCTTCTCATGAACAGAGAATACAGCAAAATACATGTACAGCAAAAGTGACATGTCACTTCCAAACTATGTTATAAAAGAATGTGATTTGTTTTCCTCATATGTGCTATCTTCTCAGTTCATTCTGATGAGGCATTTGCCATGTTGTATGAGCTGCTCTTTGAAGTAGCACACATGATAAGGAACTGAAGGTAGACTTGGTCCAACAGAACCTAACAACCTGAGAGGAACTGCATCCTGAAAAATGTGACTACTTAAATATTTGATAATATTTACTCTTTATGATATTTTATTGGGTTGAGTGAGGGTGCATAACTTCTTCATTCTTAGAGAAAATGTTAAATGGCAGTCTTTGTAAATTATATAGAGTTTTGCAAATCTAAATTCAGAACTATTCATAACTTTCAATAAAAATGTAAAATCAGCAACAGGTTTTAGTTTTTTCTGAAGTAGCTCCCCAATCCTCACCCGTGCTATGACAATCCAGGTTTTGGAGAAAAACAGCAGATACAAAAAAAGTATTCTCTAGGTGTATCTTTCTAATATACTTGTGCTCATTTAGAATTTGCTCAGCTGTTGATTTTAAAAGTTCATTTCCTCATGCATAATGGTAACATGTAGTTGACAAAAGCCTCAAAAACCGAATTTATTTCCATAATTATAAAAACAGGAAAAAAGTTTTATATTCAACCAATGTATATATGTATGTGTGTGGGGGGTAAGGGAGTCTTCTTCTGTTTTACCAATAGAAAAGTAACTTACAATACTAGTAAAGGCTTATGTCTATCCAATTTTCATACAAAATTCTTGCTACTTGCAAAATTCTTGCTTGCTACTTGAATTTTTAAGGAAATTGTTGCATTTTGTAAGAATAAAAACACAATTGTTAGGATCAAGCAATGACTTCCGTGACATAATTGACATATATTATTAACCTATCTTCTCTGGATGGGATATTAACTATTGATTACAAATTATACCCTTTTTGGAATTTGAGGGCATTATTAGCCTCAGTCAACATTTGCTTCATAATTTTCTCAAAATACCATTTTCTTGAGATAAATAATAGATTTTTGTGATATAAAAAAAGGCATGAATATGTAGTATTCCAATTGCAACAATGACCTACACAATTTGTGATCCAGCAGTTGCCTGATAGGGCTATCTAAGATTCTTCCTCCTTTTAAAAAATGTCTTTATTTTTTATTTTTCTAGTGGTGAAAGAGTTCATATTTAGTATCATTGAGGGGACACAAAATGCTAACAGGATGGTTTCATCACTCAAACTCTAGCTCCAGAGTCTCTACAACAAAAGGGGCCTATGAAGGTGATTGGCTAATCTCTACAAATAGCCAAAGAAGGATTGCCTTCATATGTGTGAAATATAAAGCTAAAATAGTATGAGTTGGCTAGTTTAGAAAACAGCAATAAATGAGGCTTTGGGTGGAAAAGCCTAAACAGGAGGGAAAAACAAAACAAAACAAAACAAAACAAACAAAAAAACAGAGACTGGAGAGAAATCAGATCCCTTTTTGGAATACTAAATGATTTAAAAACATATATTTGCATATATCTAAAGGCAAAATGAAAGAATATATAATAGTTATCTCTGGATAGTAAGACAATTAAGACTTTTGTTCTATTTTTCTTTCTGTTCTTTCTAATGTTCCTATCATAAATATGCATTTTAGTTGCATAATTTTTTTTAAAAGATTGTTTAAGAGACATAAAATCAGCATTCATTTTTTTCCACTGTATAAAATACTTTGGTAGAAATCAGTATTACATTGGTGAGTAAGATAAATATTGTTTCTATTCAGGAGGAGCTTATAGTTTAATAGAAATAATGCAGGATCAACAAAGAAAACCTAATAATGCATAAGTTAGATACAGAATTTTATGAGAGCATTACCAAAGTAAAGTAACAGAGCCCAAGAGCTAACCCATAGCAAAGGAAAATAAATAATTATATTATAAGAAATTATTAAAATGACGTTTCATTAATTAATTGCACTTCATCTCAAATTCTAAAATACAAAGTATCCTTATATTTGTTGGGCCGGTGGGATCAAGGGGGATCAGGAGGCACCAACAAAATGGCAGCGGACCCTCCATCTTATTACCCTCCCCTCGGGACATTCCCACCACCAGCAGACCGCCCAAGGACACCTCATCATGGGGAGACAGGACCTATGCAGGAAACCTGAACCGCACCTAACCCAAATCCCATATAAGGGCATAAGCAGTTATCACTCCATACAGACACAACCCCTTACCTCTCACACCTTAAAAAGCTCACATGTACTCCCTTTGGGCAGGACTTCCCCGCTTTCTCCCTCCCCTGTGGGCCAGAACCTTGCCCAAAAGCACATCCCATTAAAAGCTTGCCTCCACCAACTTTGGCCTGGCCTATTTCATTTCACTACCAATCAGATTAAGCCTGACAATATTCTGTTTCAATTTTTTATTCCCTTAACCCTGGGCATGAAATAGTTAATGTACTATCTTCCCATCCCCAGCCTCCCCACCCTGGTGTATTTTACTATTAAAATCAGCAGGTTGACTGTTCATGTTTGAAAAGGCCTTACTCTACAATTGCTTTTTCATAGTCTCTTTTGCTTTTTCATAGTCTCTTTTGGTTCAAAAATCATGTTGATAAAACCTAATAGATTTAGGAACCCTCAATAACAACATCATCATCAAAAACAAAAGTACTTGATTATCATTTAGAAAATGAGGCAATTCACATCACTCGTAGCATTCTACAGTTCACTTAGAAATATCCTTTGAAGAGAACATGTTTCATACTTACTTTTCATCAAACATTTTAAGTATTTCCTTTATGAGCTTTAAGTGGCACTGCACTGGTTTGTTTATTGTTTTTGTTCATATTCTCTTCAACTATGGGACAAGACATGATGTTGTAGTACATGTTATTAAAGCATTTGTTTCACTGTTAAACTGGGCAGGGTTTTTTTTTTTAACACAAAATACTATGTATTATCTTTGTACAATATGTTCAGTTTAAATTCCCCTGCCTGCTATTCCAAGAAAAAAGGCTATAAATATTAAGCCAGGAACAGTGATAATAAAGTATGGCCATTTTAGCGCATATATATGTATTTAGGGATATACGTATCCCTAAATTTTAACAAATGTGTTATCTGTAACGATAAAGTGTTTAAAAACAAACTAAAATAATTAATATTTGAAGATCTTATGATTTTTGAGTAAACATCAATTTGAATTGTGCAGTACCGTACTGCAAATGGCTGGGAGTCCTCCACTGACCAGGCTAGAGGAAAGGCTTTTATAAAACAGACATAGAAACAAAAATGGAAATTAGTTGACTGGCTATAGTTTAAGCAGCCATTTGGGAAAGCCAATTTGCTATTTGTGATTGGTTGTTCTTGATTTCTTAACCTTGAGGCATTTACTGGAATTGACTCTGGCTTTGGTTTCAGTTCCGTGCCAAGGGATTAGAACCACCGAGGTCTAATGGCCTCCTCGTTTAATTACTTTAACATATGTGACCTGTATTTCTGTATTTTTACTATAATGGTAACTCATACATTGGCATATTTTTACATTCAAGGCTGCTTAGTAGGAAAGTCTGGGTTGTAATTTCCCCTTTCTGCCTTTCTGTTCTCTTAGGAAATTCCAAGATTCTAAAAGTCATTGCCTGTGGAAATGAATCATTAACATTTCAAATGAAGTACCAAAATCAGTAAATGCAAATCATCATTCTGATATCAACATGAACTTATGCAAGTGGCCCATTTGCAATTATCACACTTGACTTTTCTGTTTATAAAACACAGATATCTTAACCTTAATCATTGCATCATCCATATGTGATTTCCTCTTTGGGCTTTTGAATATACATCAGCCAGCAAGAAAAATAATACTCTTTATAATACCTAGAGATCCCTGTAAGAACCAAATAGATAGCCTACTGGGATACCAGATGCACTGTAGTACTACAGTTTAAAGGAACAGATGCTCTTTGTTAACCTTATTTTCTAACAAAAAATAAACAAAGTTTTAAAAATAGAGATTGGGAAGGAAGCTTAGAAATTTCACATCTCCAAATATTGGGAAGTTTCAAAGAGGGATAATTCAAAGTGTTGGTTAAAATCATATAAAGATAAAGGGAATAGCCTTTGATAACAAAGAGAACAGACATCAGGAACCAAATGATGACTTTGGAGCAAATAAACATAATGCATGGTGATAAATATGGCATATGTGACAAAGAACAGGGAAAAGTTATGTAGGCAATCCCAAAATTTATTTTTTAATAAAGAACAAAGCTTGCTATTATATAATCTTTATCAAACAGATTTAAGAAAAGATTTAAAAAAATTATCCTCAAATCAGAGTAATTTTGAGGAAACCTAATTTTGAGGAAATAGCAATCTAATGATTTCAAATACAAAGAGACAAAAAAAATAATGCTTTACCCGTAGTCATCCATGCATTGCCTTGTTAGTAAGAATGAGAAGCTATTACGGAGATAAAGAAAACTAAAGAACTCTAATGGCTGAATAATATTCCATTGTATACATAGACCACATCTTCTTTATCTATTGATCTTTCTTTTTTTTTTTTTTTCCATTGATCTTTCGATGGACACCGAGGTTACTTCAACAGTTTCACTATTGTGGATGCTGCTATAAACATTGGGGTGCAGGTGTCCTGCTATTACACTGCATCTGTATCTTTAGGATAAATCCCCACTAGTGCAGTTTCTGGGTCATAGGGTATTACTCAGCATTAGAAACAATGAATACTCACAATTTGCTTCAACGTGGATAGAACTGGAGGGTATATGCTGAGTGAGGTAAATCAATCGGAGAAGGACAAACATTATATAGTCTCCTTCATTCGGGGAATATAAAAATAGTGAAAGGGATTAAAGGGGAAAGGAGAGAGAATGAGTGGGAAATATCAGAGAGGGTGACAGAACATGAGAGACTCCTAACTCTGGAAAAAGAACAAGGGGTAGTGGAAGGGGAGGTGAGTGGGGGGTTGGGGTGACTGGGTGATGGGCACTAAGGGGGCACTTGATGGGATGAACTCTGGGTGTTGGCAAATCGAACTCCAATTAAAAAATATACAAAAAAATTGTTTTAAATAAAAAATAAGGAGCTCTTTGAAACTCATATTGCACCAGATGAATCACAAGCAAAAAACCCGAAACCTTGAATGGTCTTCGTCTTCTTAAAAGGTTAAAAAATAAAAGACACCCACACTCACACAAAGGACTGCATGAAAACTTGGTCAATGGAGTGTTCTACTCTTAATTTCCTGGTTGTGGTAGTGTACCACAGTTATACAAATTCACAGCTGAAGGGTACATAAGTTCTCCCTGCATAATTTCTTACAATTGCAGGTGAACCTACAAGAATCTCAAACTAAAAGTTAAAAAAGTAAAATAAAGGCAAATAAAGAATGACCTGTATAATCTAATTAGAGTTAATGTGAAAAATAATTAATCTTAGAAAACCTTATAAAGAAATGAAAGAAAATTAATCTTATAAATTTACTTAAAATGGTCTTACAACCTATATTTGGGGATGTCATTAAGACCCTGGAATTAAAAAATCCAAAGGAATCAGTTCTAATAAATTTACTTTATGATGAATTTTATATAATATGAATTATATTTAAATAACTATAATCACCATATACATATCCAACAAAAGACTACTGTCAGGAATATATGAAGAATTCCTACAAATCAACGATAAAGGAACAGACTCAGTGATTGAGCATCTGCCTTTGGCTCAGGTCATGATCCCAGAGTCCTAGGATAGAACTCTGCAATGGGGTTCCCCACGGGGAGCCTGCTTTTCCCTCTGCCATGTCTCTGCCTCTCTCTCTATGTCTCTTGTGAATAAATGAATAAAATATTTTAAAAAATAAAATAAATCAACAATAAAAACATGAAAAAGTTGATCAAAAATGGGCAAAGAATGTGAACAGATACCTAAAACAGAAGATATACACATAGTCAATAAGCAAAGAAAAGTTGCTAACATCCTGATCACTAGGAGAATTTATATTAAAACCATTAGGCGATACCATTTTGTATTCACTAGAGTAAGTAAAATGAAAGGAATTGAGAATAGTAAATGTTAAGTAAAGCAATTAGAACTCTCACGCATTACTTGTGGGAATATAAAGTGGTATAAATATTTTGAAAAGGAGTTTGGGAGTTTCTTAGAAAGTTAAACATATGCCCTTGCAATTACCCAGCACCCTTGCAATTCCACTATTAAGAATGGAATTTATAAAAAAGAAAATAAAAGAATGGAATTTATGAAGAAGAAATAAGAATTCCACAAATTAATGCAATAAGAATGTCCATGGTTTCCTCATTCATATAATAACCCATAAAATGAGAAAAAACTAAATGACTTCAATAGGAAAATAGATAAACAAACTGTGGCTCATTAATACAATGGAGTACTATTCATCAATAAAAAGGAGTGTACTATCATTATGAACAGCAATATAGATGAGATGAAAAATATTATGTTAAGCAAAAAATAAATAATTCATATTTTATAAAATTCATCAAAAAGTAAATTTATTAGAACTGATTCCTTTGGATTTTTGCTCAGCTTGTTCATGAGAATATAATGAACAATTACCCTCAGATTTTCAATTGCCCTCAGGATTCCCTATTGTCAATATCCATACCAATTTCAAACTTATTTTATTGATTTTTTTTATCTTGGTTTATTTTCAAAAAGCAGTCAAGTGATCACTGAAATGAATTTTCTTTAATCCAGTTTGATGCTGTTGACATTGCATAATTTTCTGTTTACACGGCATACAAAAATATTAATATTTCAGCAGACAGTTCAACACTACAACTCTTTTACCTAAAAGAATGAATATAATACTTAAAATTACTAGTTGAATCGTGAAATTTCTCTGTTTACCTCTAGAAACTTTTCGCACTATATTCTCACTATACATAACAATGCCGTGGTAAAGAATCTTCTTAGTGCAAAAGTATAGAATGCCAGAACAAAACAAGTTTATAAGGTTGGAATCAAAATATCTTCAAGGACAAAACAGTGACATAATGGTGGATTAAAATTGACAGGTGCAAAGTTTCCAGCACATTCAGATAAACAGATAACTTTGCAGCTCTAATAAACTTGCTGTCTTAACAATTAATTTTACCAGCAGGTGGTAAAATTGCTCCCTAATCCAATATTCTACAGTGACTCAACTACTCCTGTCTACTGTTTCTTCTTCTCTTGCCATTATAAACTCTACATTCTTTCAAAATTTATTTCTGTTTACTCAGAGCTTTTTCTAATAAGGTCATCCCACTACTATCTTTTATCTTTGTGTTTTCTGTTTTTTTGTGACTTCTGTGACTTTAATATAATTCACAAAAGGGGATCTGACTGAATTGGCCAATTGTCACATATGGCAGAGAATATCAGTTTTGGATAGTATAGAACTTTCGTGCTGGTATCCTCATAGATTACTGATCATTCTACATGGCTGACTTTGGATGAGAAGTGATCCCTGCTCCAATAATCCATGGCTAGATTTGCAGAGGCATATAGAACTAAACACAGTCATGCATGCATTAGGAATCCCTTTGAAGGGAACTGTGAAAATGTCAGGCACACAGAGGCTTCTCTGGAAAGAGTTGTGTAGCCAGAGGTCACCTTGCATGGTCTGCCTCAACACATTCATTTATTAGAGCCTCTTTCAGGGACATCTCTTTTATTCCACGGATCTGTCTTCATATTGGTGAAGCAGTACCATATGATTAATACCATACCTTTGAAATTCTTTAAATATCTGATGTTGAAAATGCTCCTTCATATTCTTCATTTTCTAAATCTTAACATTTTTGGTGCATTTGTTAGGGACAAATTTTAGAATAATTTTGTCAGTTCCAGAAAAAATAAAAAACCTCTTGAAAATTAGTTTGGAGCTGCATTTTCATAGGTTATTTAAGGGTAATTGGCATCTAAAATATTCAATCTTGGGGATCCCTGGGTGGCGCAGCGGTTTAGCGCCTGCCTTTGGCCTAAGGCATGATCCTGGAGTCCCGGGATCAAGTCCCACATCGGGCACCCTGCATGGAGCCTGCTTCTCCCTCTGCCTGTTGTTTCTGCCTCTCTCTCTCTCTCTCTCTCTCTCTTTCTCTGTGTGTGTGTGTGTCTCTCATGAATAAATAAATAAAATCTTAAAAAAATAAAAATTAAAAAATAAAATTTTCAATCTTTCCACCAAGTCACTGTAGTAGACTAAAATCCATTGAACTAAATTCTTATAATCCATAAATTCCAATAGTTCCATACTGGCAAAATGAAATTAAACAAGAGAATGCCAATTGTAGGATGGTTCAGCAGCTACATAAGAAATGCTTCATGATATTTCAGTACCCCAAAATGATTTGAGAATATAAGAATCATAATAATTACTCTAATATGATAGTTCAAAAATTGAAGAATATAAACATTGTTTGAAAAATAATAAAATAAGAACTATTTGTAAGCAGTTACTATGTCTCAGAGTTCCAAGTACTTAACATGAATGGAACGTTTAATCCTCAGTGGGGGATTTATCAATCTCATTTATCAAATGAGGAAACATTTGTGAAATGTTAAGCAACTTGCCTAATGTAACACAGCTATTAAGTGGTGGAAAGAATGAACTCCAAGTAGTTTGATCTAAAGACTATATGTTTAAATATTATGCTAGATCTGTCTGTGAAATATGAAAGGCATTAATTTGGGATGTGTGGCTGGCTCAGTTGGTAAAATATGCAATTCTTGATCTCAGGGATGGTGAGTTTGAGCCCCACTATGTGTAGAGTTTCCGTTAAAAAAAAAAAAAAAAACACCAGTTTAATCTAGCAAAAGGTATTTATTTGTGACATGTTAACTTTTACATATGTTAAAAAACTTTAAAAAGAATAAGTTTTGTAAAAATAAAAATCAGTATGTATTATCATTACATTCTCTAGATTTCCCAAATCTTCATAGGATTATCAAATATGTATCAAACCAACCTATTAATTTGAGAACATATTTTGAAGTTTATTTGCCTTAGGCATCAAAATATTCTTTAACTTAATCAGTTCTTAATAAAAATCATTACTCTTATTATTCTCATTTTAATATTCCTCTCTAATTTTTAATTTCTGAAAAAGTCATCCACTCACTTATTCCTTCAAAAACGAGCTACTCATGATCTGCTATGTGCTAAGCATCATGATGCCATAGTAATGAAAAGAGACTTGGAACCATAGTCTTGGTTTTCCCTAGAGCTTAGATTCTAACAAGAAAACATGATAAATAGTTGTAATCATTGCTATTATTGGTAGGTATTAGGTGCTACGTGAATGTATTAGAATACCTAATCATAAGTTGGGTTGAGAAAATCCTTCCAGAAGGAAATGACATCCAAACAGATATACAAGCATAAATAAAAATTAATATAGAGAAAGGGTAGAGGGGACAGACAGAATGACAAAATGATTAAATATTCAGAGGTGATAGGACTTGGTAAATAATTTGATAACAGAGGACGATGGCCAAGTTCCTGGCTCCAGAGATCAGGTAAATATTAATATTTCCTTCAGTTTTCATTTTAAACTGTTTTCATACCCATGATCTCCATTTAATCTGAGAAAAGCCTTTTGGGAGATTCAAAGATATTTTCTAGCTTAAAATTTAAAAGGGTTACATTGTTTGACTAATGTCTCAGCTGTAGGGAAGGTGGTTAGTGGAAAGCACATAAAATTAATTTCTTTTTACCATTATTTCTACTCAATTTTATAACACATGTCTAATTCTACTGTCTAAAGTACACGATGTCTTCTTTTAATCTAGATTGCTATCCGAATTCAGGGCTATGTCATATTATCCCTTTTGCTACCTAATGTAGGAATTCTTCACTAGCTATCCTGACAGGAGCAATCCATTATCAGTACATCACAGCTGGCAGAAAGTTTTGATCAACCATGTGAACACCCTTACCACTACCAAGTGCAAAATGCACATAAATATTTTGTATAACGGCCAAGCAGACGCAGAAGGACAATGCATCTCTACACAAGGCTTCTGCAGGCCTCTTTCTTGTTCTGTTATCCTCCCTCTAGTTTTTTAATCTGTTCTGATATTTAGCAGGTTTTTGCTCTATGTTCTGATTGGGAAATACAGGTTCATTGGACCACACTACAAGGGTGTGTGTGTATTGTCAGAAGAATCCCTTTCTGACAGTTCTAGTTCCATGTCCCTCCACTGTCTACTTATGAACTTAGAAATGAAATAGTCAACAAGGACCCAGAAGCCATAAAGCATCTTCTTGGGGGGTACCATATTGAAAGGGCGGCAGAGTTCACCAGTGCTCTAGCTCAGCATGCAGCAGGCACTTCAAATCGGTTAAACTGTGCACTAGGCTTTTCCTTCAAAATAATTTTGCATCCAAAGCCCCGCTCTCTCTGTCTCTCTCCCTTTTGGTTTTATGAGTAGAGGATGGTTTTAAGTATCCTCCAGAGTCTCTATAAAGGAAGTTGACCATATAGTAGTTCCAATAGGAAGAAGCAAAGTCTAGAGATACCGAAGAGTCACTTTTCTATAATCCAGGCAATATGTCGGTGGCTATCTCTGAACAGCAACAGGAAGAAAGTTTTCAGTATAGGTGACAAATTATCACTCAATGGTGATTTGGCACTCTGCAGGTATTAGCTCCTTGTCATGGAGCACTAAAGTACTCATCGGGGAGGAGCAGGAGAGCTTCACATGCCCACTCATTTTTCCCATATGGTCTAGACAAGTCTGGTGTCTCAGACTTCCTTTGTTACTCTGACCCCTCAAAGCAGATAAAACTACTAAAATACACAGCGGGGGGGGGGGGTGCTTTTCCAGCTTTTCCTCTAGACTCTCTTAAATCTATTTGTTATTGATAAATTTTATATCTCTTCTTTAAAATTGGGCTTTTCAAAAATCTTTTTTTCTTACCGCTCAAAAAGCTCTGCTCTTGCAGATGAATAGCTTTAGCTTTGAAACAATTGTTTCTTAAAGAAGGATATGAATTCAAATTTGCAAATGGGAGAACCAGATGAGGACTGACTGCAAAGCAAGTCCATATTCGCATAAAATATTAACAGGATTCTGAGAAAATAAAATTTCTATGTTAGAGTCTAGCCCTGTCCCATTTTTGACTCCAAGACTCTGTTAGGGCCAACTTGCAAAATCAATGCAAATGTAAGAATTGAAGTGCGGGTAGAAGTTTTAGTTAAGGGAGCAGCTTTCAGCCTTGATTTGTTTACTTGGCTATGCATTCCTATCTCTATCTACTCAAATTTCTTCAAGCTCTGAACGAGCAGAGTTATTCAGTAGGGAACAGCAGCATAGGTAAATGACAGGAAGCTTATACTTAGAAAACCTTTGAAAAACAATGTGCAATACCTAGCAACCTCTCCCTCTTAATCTTACCTTCTTTATAACTGAATTTAATTAAGCTTTCTACATTTTTAAGGATAGTTCAGAAATAATAAAATCAGTCTCCCACACCTCTATACCCAGAAACTCTAGATACAATACTAAGATCACTTTTAGCTTAGTGGGTAATAAAGGCTGTATGGGTCGCACAATAATGCAGGATTTGGAACCAGATAAAAATGCTTAATTGTGAACCCTGTTGGACACTGTCTAGCAGATTGACTTTGGGAGAGTAATTGTAAATGATTTGTTCCCTTTCTTGCCAATAAGATGGCTATTTGAATCCCTTCCTCAAGGGTTTCTTTAAGGGTGAAATGAGAGAATGTATGTACAGTTCCTGCCAGGTAACCATCTCTCAACAAAACTTTCTCCCCTCCGGCTAGATTTCTGTATCAGCAGCTCAAGGATATAACTTTTACCTCTACTTGATCTTCTCAGTTTCTGTTGGGAATTTTATTTTAAACTGAAGGGCATTTTCCCTTAGTTCACTTCTTAAACAAATTCAATACATTTAAATTATTTCCCTTGATCTTCCTACTTCATCTTCTCTTCCAGAGAAGCTAATTTGACCTTCTCCCCAAGCTACTTGTCACTTGTTCTTTTCTTCAGTCCTTATATTAGTATGTTCCTGTTCTTAGCCAATGACTTCAAATTCGATTCTCTACGTGATTTTTAAAAAGATATATGTATTTAATTAATACAAAATGTTCTACAAAATACATTGTATTACAAGTGCATTTGGTCAATACAATGTGTTTGTTTCTCTTTTTGTTGATTTGCATCTGTGGTTGTCGTAACATCAAAAATGCACTGCATGTGGAGTCAGGAGATCTGTGACTTTGACACTAAGCTGTATGCACTTAGGCAATATATCACTTCACCTCTACAGAACTCAAAGTCTTCTAAAATTTGAGCTATGTGATTTTTTACTCAACCTCTACAGAACTCAAAGTCTTCTAAAATTTGAGCTATGTGATTTTTTACTCAACTCAGCTCTATCATTTTGGAATTTAACTTTGGCAGTAATGCAACGTTCCACTAATGACATTATGTTGGCTTCCCTATTTTTCTACCCATGACCTCAAATGACTGCTTCCACTTTTCCTTGTGTTTTGTCTCTGTCTGCCTTTCTCCCTTTCTTCTCTTTCATACTTTTCCCACTACAGGAAAACTTATAAGAAAGAGATATACCACCAGGAATTTTATGGGTTCATGCTAACTTTTATTTGAGGCTGAAACTAAGAGAACCTAATGTGTAACATTATGGAATTATAAAAATCAAATCAAGCTTCCGGTAGTTATAGAATGGTCTTATTTCTGCTAAGAAAAACAAATAAACAAAAGATAATACATAGACAATCAAGTATATGTGTTAGAATTCATGTAGAAAATGATCTGAAAGGATACAAACAAAAGAGCTAAAAGCAATTAGCACTGGAAGAAAACAGTTTGCAACAGGGGAGTAGGAATAGTCAGGGTTTGAATGTTTACCATAAACTAGTCTGTGTTGTTTAATTTGTTATCAAAGCATGCATTACTCTTATAATAAAAAAGCTATTGTTGACTAATATTTGTTTTTATTCAAATTTTTATTTTACAAAGTGGCTTTGTAGTTTACTATAAATTCGGTATAAAGTTATTAACAAGATAGTGATTCAAGATGGAGGAATGTTTATTATTATCACACAACAAATAGATTGCCAGTGGATGAATCTGTTTTCAACTTGGCCCAAGCAGGAAGTGGTGCTTTCTTCCGAAAAGTGATTTGAGACTGCTCTTCTCATTGCATCTATGGTAAGAAAACTAATTAGGGTAATTAAAATATAATTGGAAGAGGAAAGACAGGTAGAACTAAATCTTTACATTACAGAAAGTACTGAGAGCTAGGCAAAAGCCAACCCTGGATTTAACAGAATAGAATGTGGATTCGGCAGGATTTTGCAGAACATATTGGAGCAAAGCTAATCTCTCCATAGAAATTGATAGGTAAAGATTACCTTTATAGAAACTTCTCTCAGAAGTACACAGACTAATGACTTTGCAGATAACCATAAGGACAAGGATTCAATAGTAAACAATGTTAGAAAAAAAAGACAAAAAAAAAAAAAAAACTGGGCTAGAATCAAGACACACAGTTTTTATCAACTCAAGTTTTTATCAAAACCCTATATATAATATTTACAATTCTATGACTTTATGCCTACATAAAGAGTTTACTTTCAGAGTGTGGGTTTAGTCATTGTCAGGGTGTCAGGTTTATTTTGTTGATGTTCTCCCATTATGGTGTGAGGACACCACAGAATGTCCTAAGGACTCCAAAGGGAAAGGGAGAACTGTTTAATTTCTCTCTCAGAGCACTACTCATTTCAAAAATTCTGATTTCTCTTTTCCTGTCCCAAATTCTCTACTTCTATCTAAGCTCTACGGAGGTGTTCTGGTCCCAACAGGCCGGCATTTTCTCAACTTATAATTGCAGTATTTAGCTCCTTTTGCCTGATGTAGCATTAGTCATCAGTTTCAAGAAACCCTGACACCAATACCGTGAATATCTAAACCTATTTGATCATCTATGTCCCCAAATACAGTGAACCTATCTTCTTAACTTACCGGTTCTCTATGTGACATTCTACACAGGTGAAAACCTCTTGCCTTGGCTTCTGACTCAGCACTCTTTTTTTTTTTTTTTAAGATTTTATTTATTTTTCATAGGATACATAGAGAGAAGGCAGAGGCATAAGCAGAGGGAGAAGCAGGCTCCATGTAGGGAGCCTGACGTGGGACTCGATCCCGGATCCCGGATCCTGGGATCACCCCCTGAGCCCAAGGCAAAAGCTCAACGGCTGAGCCACCCAGGTGTCCCTGACTCAGCACTCTTGATTTTCTTCTCATTTTTTCTCTTACTTCTTGTCAGTTTCCTTTGCTATCTACTCCTCCTCAGCTTGAATTTTAAATGTGTTTGTTCCCATATACATATATTTTTTTTCTTTTCTAATATACTCTCTCCAAAGGTGAGTTATGTTTTATGCTAAGGGAAAACATATTTCTATAATAGATCAAATTTATTCTAAGTTCCCAAATCAAATATCCAGTGACCTATATATCTATAAAATAAGCAAATTTAATATCTAATGAGCCCACTAAAATGTAATTAAACTTCTACCCCAAATTGGTTTCTTTTCCACTAGCTCATTAAGTCACCCATCCACATAATGACCCAAAACAAGACATCCAAGAGGCAAATTGCTTTCTACAATTTCCTTTAATTTCACATTTATTTCCAGCAAATTTGGTATATTTTATCTCTAAAATAAGTTTCAAATATGTCCACCTCTTTTACCAACTCTCTAATCCAACTGTCCAATATAAATATAATGCAAGCAGCATATGCAATTTTAAGTTCCCTAGCAGTCACATTCATAAAATAAATAAAAATTAAAACATGTTAAGTTGGGATGCTTGAGTGGCTCAGCGGTTGAGCATTTGCCTTAGGCTCAGGGCGTGATTCCAGGATCCAGGATCCGAAATCAAGTCCCACACTGGGCTCCCTGTGAGGAGCCTACTTCTCCCTCTGCCTATGTCTCTGCCTCTCTCTCTCTGTCTCTCATGAATAAATTAAAAAATCTTTAAAAAATGTTAAGTTTGTATTTTGGATATACTTGGTTAAAATATATTACTAGTGTCAATTTGCCACATATAAAAAATAGATGATATATTCTATTCTTTTTTTATTGCTAAGTGTTCAAAAGTTGTTGTGGGTTTTACACTCATGTAGCACATCTCAATTCACACTAGCCAAATTTCTAGTGTTCAATAGCCACATGCAACTATTGCACTGAACAGTGTAGAGCTAATCTACATCAACAGAATCTCTTACCTTAGAAGACTACCACAGACTCCTATGTGATATTCTCACTTCTTCTCTTGCCAGTCCCATCCTCAACAACATATTTTCCATGGACTAGTGAGAAAACAACAGAATTCTCTGCTCTTGTGCTAAACAATAATGGGACTGGAAGACTTTTTTATTCCTGTGTCCATAATACTAAGATCAAGCAAAAATAACCGAACTGCTTTTTCTAGGAAATACCTGCTCCTGGAAGAGAAACTGAGCCAGCTAACCTGTTAAATCATCAAGACTAACAAGTTCATCTATATTCATTTCAAGATCTTCAATTCACCATGTTCTCCCATCCAAATATATATACTGTATCACCAAATCCCAACCAGTTTTTCCTCTGGGAAGTGCACTTTAAAATCACTCAGCATGGGATGCCTGGATGGCTCAGCAATTGAGCATCTGCCTTTGTTTGGCTCAGGGTGTGATCCTGGAGTCCTGGGATCAAGTTCCACATCGGGCTTCCTGCATGGAGCCTGTTTCTCCCTCTGCCTATGTCTCTGCCTCTCTTTCTGTGTCTTTTATGAATGAATGAATGAATGAATGAATGAATGAATAAAATAAAATAAAATCACTCAGCACAGGCCTTAAAATGATATAAAAAGCCTCACCTAATTTCCCCATTTTAAGATACTAATAAGACCATTTACTACTCTAAGTCTAATAAACTTAGTTTTGCTTGATAAACACATTTTAGAGGTCTTTTGGAAAGTCACCAGTCAACAAAAGCAAGAGAGAACTTCTTAAAATACAAATAGGAGGGTAGCCCTGGTGGCGCAGCAGTTTAGCACAACTTGCAGCCTCGGGTGTGATCCTGGAGACCTGGGATCGAGTCCCATGTCAGGCTTCCTGTAGGGGGCCTGCTTTTCTCTCTGCCTGTGTCTCTGCCTCTCTCTGTGTCTCTATGAATAAATAATCAAAATCTTAAAAAAAAAATACAAATAGGATCATGCCATTCACATGTTAGAAATATTTTAATAGTCCCCAATACTTTGGAATAAAATCCAAACTATTTATGTATCTGAAATAGCCAAAATAATCTATTCTCTAACTCTCTAAAATAATATTATATCACTACTCTTCCTCCCTTCACTAAGTTTAAACACAGTGCCTCATTCTTGTTCTTCAGGTGTTACCAGCGTTTCCCCTATCTTGTCATCTTTGCATTTATTCAAGTCTGCCTGCAACACTCTTCCATGTTAAAATTGCTGAATCATCCTGATTCATATTAAGTCAAATTTGATCTCCTCAGAGAGGTTTTCCCTGACTACTGTATTTAAAATGTTGCTATCTCTTATGACAGTTTTCTCTCCATCACATCATCCTGCTTACTTCTTTCATATCATCCATCATAACTGCCTTGCCAATATCTTTCTTTAATTGTTTACTTCTGTCTCTCTTCACTAGAATATAAACTCCAAGTGAGTAAAGATCTTCTGTATCTTATCTATCTGTATATGCTTAAATACCAGATAAATGTATTGGTAGATAGTGGGTATTCAATAAAAACATATCAAAATAAATGAACCAAAATAATTCTATGAATAGCTCAAAGAATGAGAGAGAAGGAAAGGAGGAAGGAAGGACCCCCTAAAAAGTGTGATTATAAGCAAGACAGGTGTGATGATCTCCTCTTATGCATTAGGACACTGAATAACAATATGTTTAAGGTAGGAAATCAGGACTCCTCAGCTACTATATAATGTAGCTGAGACCAAGATCAAGGTCTTCCAATTTCTAATCCAGTGCTCATCACAGCATAACACACTGTCTTTCAACCTCTGATTGATGTGGTTCTTTTGAAGCTAACGTGTAAAGCTTCAGATTTAATAACGAAACAAGGCATCTGAAGGAGAAAATGATTCTCTGTGCATTAATTGGTGAGTTCATATCTTTTTGCATTTACATCTCCCACTTGCATTTTGATTAGCAATTTCTTCCGTCAATTTAACACCAAAATCCTCAGTAATCAGTGGCATGTTATATTCCGGAACAGACTCAATGAGTCCCTGAAGCTGGCAAGATAGCACTTCAATCCCTTCACCTTGGCTGCTCCAGTGGTGAGCATGCCTGACTGTCAGTCTGATTTCCTAAATCTCCTACAAGGGAGTTAGGCAGTTAGAAATACTGTTGGCATATGCTTGGCTTTAGCTCATTTCAAATACAAAACTGCTGGCTGGTTCCAAAGACAACACTTATTTTCTATTATTATTATTATTATTATTATTATTATTATTATCATCATCATTATCATCATTATTGCCATTATCTTTATTATTCTTCCAAAATCCCCTTTGAAGAGGTTTCATATCCTAAGGAAGAGCAATCCCTGAAAATCACACTTGATCAATTTATTTAGTGAGACATAAATAGTAAATTAGCATGTGATTAAAATTCCTTCTCTCTTATAATAGTCAATATAATGTAAAGGATTGTTTGTTGTCTAACCAATCACTAATTTCTACTTTCTCTATTGCTAAAAAAAACTCAATTTTCAAACATTAGGAGCTTGCAGTGGATGGCTGTGGCAGGGGAGGAGGAAGATACTCCCCCATCCAACCCCATGGAATGAATCCTGAATATTCTGTGCCAAGCCTAGTGATTCTGTTCCTCTTGACATTTGTCAAAGTTATGTATCTTTGACATGGCATAAAATATATTAATAAGCTGGATTCTTTTTATTACCCAGGCTTTCCCCACCTATACACTGGAGTCCAGGCACTCTGGCCTAATTATAATTCTCTAAACATGACTTTACTTCTATTTCCTTGCAAATATCAAACCACAATTCCAACCATACAACTCCTATCCATACAACAAAGCCAACTCAAATGTCACCAAATTATTACATCTTTGCATAATCTTCTCCATGACAGAATTAAAAACTCTTAATTGCCGATGATGATTCTATATGCTTTTATCATAGCACTTACTACTATAAATCCGTATCATTTGCTCACATTTCTCCTTATTTCATGAGAATACTAGTTAATTAGGAATAGGGATCATGCTTCACTCATGTGTGTATTCTTAAAACTTAGCACAGTGCTTAGGAGACAGAAGGTACTCAATTATCTTTCCAGAGGTTGACTGAGGAGACTATATAACAGGTAGAAAATTATTCCTTAATGTGATGCTTTCTTCATTCTTTGTCACCTAAGTTCATGACAATTTTATATTCTACAGACACTTTTCAAGACTTTTTAAAATTGAAATCGATTTATTGGGCAGCCCGGTGGCCCAGTGGTTTAGCACCACCTTTGGCCCGGGGTGTGATCCTGGAGACCCAGGATCGAGTCCCATGTTGGGCTCCCTGCAGGGAGCCTGCTTCCCCCTCTGCCTGTGTCTCTGCTTCTCTCTCTCTCTCTCTTTCTCATGAATAAGTAAAATATTTTTTTTAAATAAAATAAAATAAAATAAAATAAATAAAATAAAATTAAAATAAAATAAAATAAAATAAAACATTAAAAAAAAGAAATTTGACTTATTCTATCTGTACTTTCTAGTTATTATTATTTTGAGGGAACTTTTTAGAGAGAGGTATCAGAAAGACTTTATATAGCTTAACATCTTAAATAGGCAATGAATACAGTTATAGAAGACATTAAAATGTGGTAATTTAAATATTATTATTCTATTATAAAATATTATATTCTATTAACTAGAATAGTTTATGAATGAGAAATCTCCAAAAGTTATTACTAAACAAATGATTATCTGCAACATTTTAGCAATTTTTCCTCTGATTTATTTTCCTACTTAAAAGCAGTAAGCTGTTAAAGCTAACTTATGGTAACAAAGTTAATCAGTAAAAAATTAGTAGTAATAATGACAGTGACAATGATGAGTATTATAATAAGTGGAGCAATGTTATGTTTTCCAAAGATGGGCTCAATATTATTTCCCATCCTGTATGTTCCTTTTGACCTTTATACTTCTTCCACTGAAAGGTGAAGTTCTTGTTACCTCCTCTTGAGTTGGAGAAGCTTTTGACTTGTTTATAAGCAATAACTTATGACAGAAATGACAGTGCATGATTTTGGGGATCAGGTAGAAAAGGAAATATTGTACACGCTTTGTTAGCCACAACATTTATCCTTGGATTTCTGATATGCCATGCAAAAATATATTAAAAAAAAAAAAAACAAGAAACAAACAACTATCTGGAAGCTGTCATGCTCTGAGAAAGCCAAGCCACGAATGCTAAATGTAGTTTTCCTTAGTCTTTCTGTATTGAGTTCAGATATCAGATATGTGAGTTAACAAGCCTATGCCCTTTCTGAATTCTTGACCCATAGAATCTGTGAACATAATATAGTGGTGGTTGTTTAATGCCAATGAGTTTAAGATAATTTGTTGCACAGCAGTGATAACTGGAACAAAGGGTGTGACAAGGAATGATTAGGTGTTCACTAATCACATTTATTCTCCTTAGACATAAAGGAAGAACACATTTACCTGCTCCTTTGTTGTTTACTTGGGTCTCATTTGACTGAGTATTGACCAATGGGAAGTATAAAGAATTATGCCACATTGAGGTATGGTTATATGAAACTTCTTAATCAATCATCCACTGTCTCTTCCCTTTCTCCAGTGACAGTGGAGGCCACATTATAAAGATGACAGTGTAAAAAGATTGGAAAATCCTGAATCACTGAGTCATTACCTAGTAGAGACTTATTCAGGAAAACTGGCTAACATCAGAAAAATGTATAAATGATAAATAAATGATCAATGAAATAATCTGGGATGCATGTGGTTGTGTTAGAGAAGATAGAATTTGTTATTTTGACTAATACACATAACAAATTCTTTGTATTACTACACTGTAATACTAAAGCAAATTCAGTGAGCATTTACAACATCCTAGAAAACTTAGTTTAGTGTTGTGCATATGTTATCCCGCTCAAACTCAGATCAACAATATTGCTAGGCCAGTATGTTTGTTTTCCTTATTTTACAAATGCAAATCCAAACTTGAGAAATGATCTGATTTACTCAGGGTCACAATGATATTCAAAAGAAGGGGAATTTCCTTGAAGATGGAGGACTGTGAGGCAAACCTAAAATTGGGTTGTCTTCCCGGAGTTAAATTTGCAAAATCTGTTGGAAGAGCTAAGCTTGTATAAATGTATTGTTGATATAAAATTTGTTAAGCAGGTAGTCTAAATTAATTCCTAGATCACTCATTTTGGTTTTAATAGAAGATATGCAAAAATCCCTGGTTTTATTTTCATATTTTTTTAGTAAATAGACCACTGTGGACTCATTACAATGTATTTTATAGCCATTTTTAAGGGTTAGAAATAATTTTTGTTATAGTCTATTGCTATATTTTATGACTTTAATTAAATTTCTGATTTCTTTTCCAAACAGTGCAATATAAGACAATATAAAACATATTTTAAATTACTAAATTTGTGGATAATTTTGTGACTTTTCAGAACCTCTAATACCAAGGGTCTGATAATGGAGGATTATGTGTGTAAAATACACTTCAGCAAGTTCCACAAACTCCACTCTCTTTCTTCCACAACCCAACAGCTAGTGCATACAATCAAGAAGTCTCATGGAGCTACTCTACAATTGTCATCATCTTTAAGAAGGAATCTTGTCACCTGAACAAGGTAACATGAAGGACTTTTAAAACAACTATAGGGCAGCCCTGGTGGCACAGCGGTTTAGCGCCGCCTGCAGCCCAGGGTGTGATCCTGGAGACCTGGGATCGAGTCCTGCATCAGGCTCCCTGCATGGAGCCTGCTTCTCTCTCTGCCTGTGTCTCTGCCTCTCTCTCTCTCTCTGTATCTCCCATGAATAAATAAATTTAAAAAATCTTAAAAAAATAAAAATAAAAAAAATAAAACAACTATATATTCATTTTATAGAAGTTTGTAGTGAGAGGAACACAGACATGTCTATCCATTTATGGCCACAAAGTACAATCCATAGTAGAATCTTTGGTACTTTTAAAACTATCTTAAACCAAAGATCAAGAGAATTTTAATTCTTTGTGAAAGTATTTATCAAGGTAGTTTCTTAGTGTCTGTCACTTTTTGTAATATAAAATAGAACAAAGTAATTTTTTTCTTGCCATTAATTCCTTGAGGTCCAGTGACTATGTTTCAAACAAGTGACAAATTTGACAACTAAATCAATCACTTTATTTAATTGTAAAAAAAGCCTAAAATCTGATTTCATTTTAAAGGTCTAAAAAGCAACTTTTCATAAAGCCTACATTTTTTTTTTTTTTGAGGAGAGACACAATAAATAGACAAGAGACATATAATATGTCATTTGTCATTATAAACACTATGTAAACATAAACTTGGGAGAGAAGACAGAGTGGCTGAAGTGAGAGATGCTCTTTCCTTCTCTGGATCCGTACAGGATAATATAAAAGTAATTATGGATCAGACCTGACTGAACAAGTCTGCTGTGCAAGTTCTTGGAGAAAGCATCTGGTTAGAAAAGACAGGAAGTATAAAGAGGCCAGAAAGTGTGGCACATCTGGCAATACAAGGAACAGAAGAAGGGCAATATGTCTGAATTTGAGGTAGCAGAGAGGAGCATTATAGGTTAGGTATTCTTCAACAAACTGCCCAAAAAGTAATTTGGGGAATTTATGTGTTTATAACTGGCCCATCAACAAAGGGAAGTCAGTGGCATAGAAGGGCTCCTGTTGTGTAAAAACACGGGGCTGTTTCCTTCTCCTGAGATAAAAGGGAAATGTTCTGAACCAGGTGCCCTAAGACCCCAGATTTTAACTTGTTACTTACCCTTATCAGCGTGTGACCTCAAATGCCTTATTTCATTTACAGACATTTTGCTATCAGTCTCTGGAATATTTTCTCTCTTTGAAACTACATCATTTACTGAAAATAAACTGGATACTGGAAATATAAAATTCTCAATATCCCTTTTTTCTATTAGGTATGCCAACATATATTTTCTAAGTCATCATTTTATAAATGGTATTTTTCAGATTCTTTTCTCTAGAAGGTTTACTGAGCAGAAGTTACTTTTGAAATGTAGTAAATAGCCAAACATCTTATTTGAGGCTAAACAATCAGTACCCTGTAAGTTTTTAGGCTAAAAACAAAATATAAAGTAATAAAAATATATTATTGGATTTAATAGCTAATATAAATTTACTAACTTAATTACTAATTCAAATTTATTTAAAATTAATAAAATGTCATTTAGTAATAAACGTCTCAAAAATAAACAAAAAAATTCCTTATGATTTGACAACTAAACCTCTTTGCTAGGCCATTCCTCTATTCACAAGGCTAGCCATTGCCCTTGAAAGTGTTTTCAAAGAGGGATTCTTGACTCCTTATGTTCAGGCATCTTGAGTCAAAGGCTCTGAGCAGCACTTGCATAGAGTTCTCTGAATGCAGGATTAGTCTGCCTCAGAGCCCTTCTCAACCATGGGCTCTCTTGCCAGTCCAGTGGCTTTGATCTTCTGGCAAATGAAGACGTTCCAGAATGACTTCAAGCTGAACATCTTTCTCTCAGAATGAGCAACAGAGATCACTAGCTAGAGCTGCTTCATAGCTTAACCAGCATGTTTCTCAATGAACACTCTTTCCTGCTCTAGTCACTTACGTTGCCTTACTCAAAAGTCTCCTCAAATGGTATATACACGAGAAGGCCATTAAGCATGCTGAGCTCATAAAATTTCATCTCTTGCTGACCAGTGCTAGCAGGGAGTTCTGTTTTACCTTACCTTAAACTCTTTATTTTCAAAGGAAATAGCAAAAGCCTCACTACAGAATTCTTCCCACTAATGCTTGATTTAAATTTGCGTATAAAGTTAAATTTACTTTGCTACAGATCTTTTATTAAATTCTTTCAGAAAGCCCCCTGGTAGCTGGCTTCTTTACAAACTGGTTCTGTTATTATAAAGTAGTCATATCACTTCCCAAAAAGGACAGAATGTTTTAACTGGGATTCCCTGGCAAGACTCCTGTGAGAGCGAAGAGTGGATGACTAAGATGAATTCAGGAAATTTGCTTAACACTGAAAAAATGAAAAGGTAGTAGTCTCTGTACATTAAATAAATTTGAAATGGTGCCTGCTTAGATTCTCCACAGTCAACAAAGGATTCACAGAGCATGAAGAGAGGAAACTAACATTTGATAGCAGTTAGGCCTATGGAGACAAAATGCTCCCTAGGGTTGGAAAAATGGGCTTGATAACGAAATGTGATCATTAGTACCTCAACACTGTGGGCATCACCCAGTGGGTGGAGGTGATTCACCACAGGGCCTCAAGCAGTATAATCAGGGCCTAGTAACTAGATGAACATGACACTTTATCATTCAAATTGGACATGTGTGAGAGTAAAAGGGAGTATAATACAAATGTGTCCTAAGGAAAATAAAGCATATACTCACCCTAAATTCCTGGATGTTAAAGTCACTTACCAAGTACTTATTTTATGAAAATTCATTTTTAATCCAATAATCCTTAGAAAAATTGTTACTACTATAACATAAGAAAAGATAAAATAAGGGCAGCTGAATAAGGGTGGCTCAGTCAGTTAAGCATCCAATTCTCGGTTTTGGCTCAGGTAATTATCTCTTGGGTCATGGTGATGGAGCCCCAAGTCAGGCTCCATGATCAGCAAGGAGTCTGCTTGAAGACTCTCTCCCTTCTTCCCTTCCCTCAACTCATGCTTGTACTCTCTCTCAAATAAATCTTAAAAAAGAGAAAAAGTGAAGTGGTTGAATGAAGTTGATGAATTACAACACCCCACAAATCTCAAAAATCAAATTTCTAAATGTATAATAATCACAGGTCAGGTTTAATTTTACCTGCTGAAAAAATGATGCAAAATACTAAGAGGAATGCAAAAAAATCCTTACAGTCTTTGGAGAATCCTAGAAACTAAAGCACTCTTTGCAAAGTCACAGGGCATTAGTACAAAGTTTGCAAAGAAAAAAGCACAGATAGTTTGACCTGCAAAAGAAAATGTAAAAAACTGAGAGCACCCAGAAGAATAAAAATGATGACAGTGGAAAAGAGGGTGGAGAAAAGTGCCCGGGACCCTACTATGGGAAAAATAAAAAGGATTAGCAGAAGTTGCATTGGGTGGTCACATGACTCAAGGAATTTTAAAGGAAAGACAGTTCTAATATTCAAATATTTTGGATGATTGGATTTATGCAGGAAAACTAGTAAAGGGGCAACTGGATCATTGGAAAACCCAGTCAAGACTTTAGTAAAGACCGGCACTTGGTGGCTCAGTGGTTGAGTGTTGCCTTTGACTTAAGGCATGATCCCTGTATCAGGCTCCCTACAGAGAGCCTGCCTCTCCCTCTGCCTATGTCTGCTCCTCTCTGTGTGTCTCTTATGAGTAAATAAGTAAGATTTAAAAAAAAAAAAAAGTGTTAGTAAAAAGCCAAAATAGATTATCTGAGACAAGGGTCAATAAAATTTTTTTTTGTAATGCACCAAGCAGTAAATGTTTTAGGTTTTGTGAGCCATAGTTTCTTTAGCCATTACTCAACCTTGCCATTATAGTGCAAAGAGGTATCTATTGGTGTGGTTCCTAAAATTAGAATTTCACATAACTTTCGCATGTCAGAATATATTATTCTTCTCTTGAATTTTTCAACTACTTAAAATATTAAAATCATTCTTAGCCCATAGGTCATACAAAATAAGAGGGTCAACTAAATGCAGCCAAAGGCCATAAGTTTGCTACCCCCTGATCTGAGATAATACATAATTTATTTTTTTAATATTTATTTATTCATGAGAGGCACACAGAGAGAGGCAGAGGCACAAGCAGAGGGAGAAGCAGGCTCCTTGTGGGGAGCCCAATGTGGGACTCCATCCCAGGACCCTGGGATCATGACCTGAGCCAAAGCAGATGCTCAACCATGCTCAAACACCAAGCACCTATGTCTCTGCCTCTCTCTGTGTGTCTCTCATAAATAAATAAATTCTTCCCAAAAAATCAACAAAAGAGGACCCATACATTAGAAATATTTGACAAATAATCACTTATAAATTAGAAAGGTATTCATTTTATTATAATATTCTAAATGTTAGCATTTTCAGTGGTTTAGGCAGGCCTTTTAAATTAGTCCTAATTAATACATTTGATAAGACTTTATCTAAATAAAATTACCTGATTTCTCAGGTGTTGACTATTGGGTAAAACATTCTTTATTTTTTAAATCAACTTTTTCCATGTAGTTTACCTGCCATTTTAAGTGTATAGTTTGATAAATTTTGACAAATGAGTATACATTCAAGTAACTACCTTAGATTACAGATTTTCATAATAGAGTCTAGTGGGAATTTGTTTAGGACAGCATTAAATTTGTGAATGAAAGTGAAGATTCTTGAGACACCTGGGTGGCTCAGCAGTTGAGCGTCTGTCTTTGGCTCAGAGTGTGATCTGGGGGTCCGGGATTGAGTCCCGCATCAGGTTCCTTGTGGGGAGCCTGCTTCTCCCTCTGCCTATGTCTCTGCCTCTCTCTTTGTGTCTCTATGAATAAATAAATAAAATCCTTAAAAAATAAAAAGAATTTGAATATTCTTGACACCTTAATAATATTGAGTCTTCCACTCTAAAAATATGATAAATCTCTCCAAATTTCTGTTTTCTTAATAATATTTCATAATTTCAAAAGTATAAATATTGTAGGTATGTTAAAAATATCAATAAGTTTATTTTGTTATTTTCAATGCTAATATATTTTAGTTTTAAAATATGTTTTCTAATTTTCAGTTGTGATTAAATAGAAATACATATATTGAGTTTCATTGTATTTCTCTATTATATTTTTATTATTTCATTAATTTTGCCCTTATCCTTTTATTTCTTTACCTTTTCCTAAGTTCACTTACCAGTTCTACTAGGGTGGGATTTTTCTGTTGTAACTTTATTAAAGGATTTTCAATGTAGTTGATCATATAATTTGCAAATAGAGACAGTTTTACTTTTTCCTTATAATATGAATACTTTTTATGTTGTTTCTTGATATACTGTACTGGTTAGGACATCTACAATATTCATTGCACTGGAGCATGGACATTCTCACTTTGTTTCCAGTCTTAGGGAACAATGTTTACTCCTTCATTTTTAAGTGCAATGATGGTTGAAAGTAGTAATTAAATAGTATGCTTTCATTTCCCTCTAGAGTAAAGAAACTAATATCATGTAAAGTAACAAACTAAATGATAACACATGAAACTGATATTTGAACACATGTCTTGGTTTTGCACAAAATTCTTCTCATGATTTCATTTGTGAACTTAATTCAACAGAATTATAGTTGTATAAGATAACATTCTATATTAGTTAGTGAATGACGCCATCAGATTCTTTTCCTTCTATAGTTTGAGTGTGAGACTTCAAAGAAACAAACAGCAGCTTGGTCTAGAAGACATATAATGCAAAATAATTTTTTGAGGTTAGTTGAAAAGAAGTTATGGAGAACAATAAAATATTCCAAGAAATTATGACAGTGGAAGTAATCTAAATTAAGAAAATTTTAAATAATTCCAGTGAAAGCCATTTATCAACTCCTGTAAGTACAGTAGAATCAGAAAAAGAGGTTTTTTGAGACACCTGGGTGGCTCAGTCAGTTAAGCCTTGGCCTCTTGATTTTGGCTCAGGTCATGATCTCAGGGTCATGAGATAGAGTCCCGCATTGGACTCCACATTGGAGTGTGGAGCCTCCTTAAGATTCTCTCTCCCTCTGCCCCTCGGTGCTCCCCCTATTCTTGCTATTGCACTCTTTCTCTAAAAAATCAATTATTTTTGTAAAAGAGAAAAATGGTTTTTCTGGCTATATAAGCTTAAGTTATATACTGAACTGTTCCATTTATAGGGGTCATGTAAATGATTCATATAGAAATGGTTCATGGAAACTGGGCCATGTAAATAGTTTTTTATTTATTTTATTTTCCTTTGTTTCTTCAAAAATTAACTTTCAGCAAGTAACATATCCAAAATATATTCTTGTTCTCTGCAATATAAAGTTAGACAACTAACAAAGAAGATCTGTTAGTGGTAGTCCTGAAAATCTTCACATTTGGTTTAGAAAATGTACTTTTGATAAGTCACATATGAAAATTCACACAAAAATATATGAAGCCCACATTCTGAATACCTTTTGAAAGGCTGAATTTTTGCTGAATCTTTTCCTCTTTTTGAGAACATTTCATTGCTGGCCACCCATTTTTCTCACAATTCAATTATGTTGCCCTTTTTAACATCTATTTCTGGTTAAGCACATTTCCCAAAAAGATGAACCAAGTCCTTGCACATTTCAAGACATTAATAAAAACAATATATAGAATTATATGCTAGCTTAAAGTAATATAGGCTCAAAGACACAATTTGAATTAAATAATCTATAATTCAGTGACTCCTGCTGGCCCAGTGGTTGAGCATCTGTGTCCAGCTCAGGGCATGATCCCCAGGTCCTGGGATTGAGTTCTGCCTCAGGGTCCCAGCAGGGAGCCTGCTTCTCCTTCTGCTTATGTCTCTGCCTCTCTCTATGTGTTTCTCATGAATAAATAAAATCTATAAATAAATAAATAAGTAAATAAATAAATAAATAATCTATAATTAAGATAATCAATAAACATATTAAATATCCTTTATCAAACAAAACTTTAGAAAAAATATATCTCTTTATTTAGAACTTCACCTTTTAAGGTATTTTTTGGGCTTTAGTTTCATGTTGACCTGCAGGCACAATTCTACAACTTCTATAGGTAATATTCTTCAAAATATAAAAAAGTAATAAGCAGCTTCAGTAGTTCTAGCATTATTCATAATGGTAATAGCAATCATAGCTATTTTCTTATAAAAGACTACTATTTACTGAGTACTTCATTTCTATCAGCTCATTTTGTCAGCATAATAATTTTTTGATGTAGGTTTAATACAAAGTTTGTTTTACAAAGGAAGAAACTGAGGGTTAGTGAGATTTGTGACTTGCTTTAATCTTAACTATTTTGTGGACTTTTAAGAATTGTAAATTTTATACATCGATATTAAACACCAAAAAAATAATAAACACTTAACACTCCCTTCTCTCTAGGGTTGTTAGGAGTGAGGTTCAATAAACTTATTTGCCCACAAGCTGAATCCAGTGGAGAGAGTAATATTAAATTTCACAGAATTTTCACGTAGGAATTTTAAAAACAATCTGAACAGTTACTAACATAATTATTCTCCAAAATAAATATTAAGGTAGATACCGTTGTATTTTTATAAAACTATTTGTAAAATTTCAGGCACTGATTTCAGGTTAGTATTTTATTGTTTCAGAGCACTGAGAGCATTCTTGAAAATTCAGGCATAGCAAAGGATTCCACAATATTCACAGACACTCTCAAGAGCATAGCCTAGCCCTCCTTGAACTTGCATAATTATAAACATATTGCCTCAGTCTTGACACTCTTTAGGTACTTTGAAAAAGCATCAAATGTTTCATAGTTCTAAGACTGGAATATTGGTCAGCATTAAATTTGACCTTATAAAGAGAAGATTACACCAGATCAATTTTATTATCTTCTATGATGAAGAGATAGACTTCAAGGGGAAAAAAAGATTTTCATTAATTGCACCTGATTTAGACTTCTATTTTCAACATATAATCCAATCAGCAGTTAAGTACACAGATTTATGGATCATCCTCCAAGGAATCCTTGTAGAAGTTCCATAAAAGCTTCCCTAGAGGCTGCCTAAGGAACTGGGTGTGCAGGCACATGAGTCCCTGGATTCACCTGCATGGTTTCAAGTGCAGCAGCTCTTTCTAATACATTTTACTTATTTACTTTAGGTCATAAAGTGTGTTTGAAAGAAGAATAGCTCTACCTCAAAATTCAGAGGACATTCTTACTAAACCATACACTTACCAGTATGTTCTCCATTGGATGGAATGTCAGCTTCTAAGATCCCCTGACACTAAGATCCTTAAGGGGAGCTGTCTAGCAGAGATTACAGTCAGAGGAAGGGTTAATATAAGGCAACATTTTGATTAGTAATCTAGATTATAATCTAGAGATTATAATCTCTTGTTTCTAATTGATGCTAATTTAGGTACAATCACAACCAAATTTAAAAAAAACCTGATAAATTATATGAAAAATCATTTCAAAATATTAAAAACTTTATAGGATAAGGATTTATGACCAAAAGCAAACATATCAAGTCAAAATGGAGAAGAATATACAGGTAACAACAGGATAAAACAAATAAATAAAAGGAAATCACTGTCTATCCAATAACCGTGGTGTTTAAGAGGGAGAAAAATAAGTTCACAGCAGTTGACTGTATTATCGGCAATAACATAAGAACAAGTCTTCCACTTTATTTGACTTTGGACAGGCTATAATTAGAGTTTACTTTTTGATAGTCGCATTTGAGAATTTTGTTGAAAAGTTAAATAAGGACTAGTAAAGAAAACAAAATACTAAATTATTCCTATGAGGAAAGGTTTAAAATAAATTGAAGTATGTACCTTGAGAAAGAGATGAGTATGGGGGAAATTACTGCCCTCTAGGCTGTTAAATAATTACAATAAGTTGTTATCTTGCCCTACAGAAGACTGCTGGATATGAAAGATATATGGAAATAATGGAAAGATAATTTGATTTGCAATCAGTAAGCTATTTTGATAATAAGGAAATTTTTAGATACTAAAACATACAAATGGGAGAAATTACAAGACTTTTTCATCCCTAGATAGGTTTTTCAGGGAAAAAAAATCATTTCCTACCCTGGTTCACCTAAGCTATTTCACTGGTTTCATCTTCTCACATATTCACCTTGGAATATTGGAAATGCAAGTGTTTTACTTGGAAAGACTATTTCCTGAAATTCATATGTCTTCACTCAATGTTTCTCTCCCAGTTCTACCTATTTTCCCAGTTTTGGATTATTACTAATCCACTAGTCCACATGGATAAGGTTTAAAATCCTTTGTTAGAAGAAAATATTTGAAAAGGTACTTTGTAGCTCAGACATAGTACTGGTAAGTGCCACAGTATTCAATTACATATGAACAAATACTTCCTGGATGTTCATGAATAGATATGCGAGTTTCTCTCTTATATGTATTATTGGTTTGCTCTTGGGTTTTCCCATGCTCTGAAGTGATAGATCCTACATCTTGACACCTTTAGATTTTCTCTTAGAATTTCTTTCATAAGCATTCATCTGCCCTGTCAGTGTCTTCAACTTTTGTTGGCCCTTTTCCTTACAAGATCCCCAAATGACTCCATTTTTATGAATCTCCCCATGTAACCTAACTGTAACATTCAAGCCAGTCAGATACTATTGGTGCTCTGCCCATATATCCTCAGCATTTCCAGTTCCACCTTTATAGTTTCACTAATGCTTAAATCTGAAGGCTTTCAAATTAAACTCTATTCATACTTAACAAATTACACTCACCATTCCTACTGAATCTTCTTACTGCAAGCACCTGCCACTCTGCCTGAGGGTTGTTTTTTTTGGCCACAAGACTGAAGTAACCTCTGAGGAGGAATAGCCTTTAATCAAGGATGAATAGGTGGATAAACTGGGTTTTGCTCACCTCAGGTAAGGTAATTCTGAGGAGCATTCTATAGGATTGTCCAAAGTTCCCCAGCAGGATTGTGCCCTAGTTTCCAGTAGTGATGCATAATTACATTTTGCTGGTTTACTTCCCCTCCCTACCTCATTTTTTCAGTCTTACTTTCTCTTAAATAGACTAATGGTAACACAAATCTTTGGCTCAGGGTCTGCCTGATAAAAAATACCCCCATATATTTACATTAAGTGCATTTTTCAGAAAACCTCCACTGTTTTTTCAATCAATTTTTTTAAAGCACTCCACATTAACATTTAAGTAAAAACAAACAATCCTGATCTCTGTGTATGCAGTATATATGCCCACAATAAATGGCTCACTTTCACCCTTAAGAAGATGGCATATATTCTCCCAAATAGACAACTCCTAAACTGGGACAGTTCAAGTGTTTGTTGTTCCTGTCAGCTCCAAGTGAAATTTCTTACAGAATAGTCTGAATCTATAATTTGGTATGAGAGGGTTTGGCCCTAGAAACATCCTATTTTAGACATATTTTCCTACCAATTTCAATACAGTGATGAGAAAGATCCCTTCCTTTCCATTCAAGAAAAGAAAGCAAAATACTTTATGTATTTTTCTTTGGCTCCTGATCATGCTATGTGACACCTCAGTGAATTCTGAACACAAGGAATGCTATCATTTCTGCACACACAGCAGTTAAATGTGCTCATTTGCATCAGTTATAACCAAATACATAAGTGAAAGTGTTGTTTGTGACAGTAGATTTGACTTCAGGGATACATATGAATTTCTAAAGTTCTAATGGATTTCAGCATTGACATTATGAAATAGAAATAAAATATTTCTTGCAATCATTCCAAGCATTCCAGATGGCAAAGAGCATTGCAATAATTTAATAGAAAGCAAAGCAAACTTACTCGAATCATCATGACTGAACATCTGATATCATGAATTGTATCGTAGATCTTCTTTGAGATGTCCACAAATTGATCATCATCAAATATATCCAAAGAGTTTTTACTTAAGGCTTCCAAGGCAATATTCACTTGTGTTACAAACTCAGGAATTGCTGTTAAAATTAATATGATAGAGAAGATTATCCTATTTGCATTTTCAGATTTCTGGAGTTTCATAAAAAAATATGAGACACATTTTTAAATAAATATTTGGTTAATAGAATTTTAATTATTGTTTGATGTAAAGAAACAAAACATTTTGGCAAGATAATTTTGGATCTCTGAAAAGTAAAAAGAATCAAAGACAATAAAATACATTTTTATAGAAATGTTTAAAAGATTATCTTTCTGGGGGATCCCTGGGTGGCTCAGTGGTTTGGCGCCTGCCTTTGGCTCAGGGAGCGATCCTGGAGTGCCGGGATCGAGTCCCGCGTCGGGCTCCTGGTGTAGGGCCTGCTTCTCCGCCCTCCTGTGTCTCATGCCTCTCTCTTTCTCTCTCTACATCTATCATGAGTAAATAAATAAATCTTAAAAAAAAAGATTATCTTTCTCCTGTATGTCATTTTTGTTTCTACCAAGGCTAGAACCATATAATCATTTCTTATCCTATCCAATATAAGCCCCAAGAAATTACCAAAAGGAATTGATGTGTTAAAAACTGAAATTATAAACATAAACATATTTAAACAGAAAAAGCATTTGAGTTGCTAAATATAAGAAATTTAATCAAAGGTAGTAACTCTATCTTATAGAAATAATAAAAACACCATAAACTTTCTTTCACTAAAATGTTTCCCCTATCATCAAAGAGATTAGTGGGGGGTGGGGGACAGATGTTCCAAGTTGGTGGTATAGGAAGACCCTGAATTCATTTCCTTTCATGGACACGCCAAATTTATAGCTATATGTGGACTAATTCACAATGAAAAAGAACTAAAAACTAGCTAAACAGCTCTCTCCACAACAAGGAATAAAAGGACCACATCAAGACAGGTAGGAGAGGCAGAGATGCAGTCTCCCCAAAATCCTACCTGCACAATAGGAAGGAAATTTCATGGGTCCAGAGTTTCTCCCTAAGGAGTGAGGAGTTGAGCTCCATATCAGGCATCCTAACCTTTAGGATCTGCACCAGAGAGATGAGGCTCCCTAAACATCTAGCCTTAGAAACCAATGGGGCTTACACTCAGAGGACCCAAGGAACTGTAGAATCTCAGATACCACTTTCAAGGGGATAGTCCTGGACTCACTCATCCCAGGACCAGTGCAAAGGAAGCAGTTTGAGAGGTGCTGAAAGACAAGTGAAGGAGATTTATTTGCTAATCTTAAAATATCTACCAGAGGCAGAGGAACAAGTTGGGATGTTCTTTGAGGATGGAGGCACTGATAACCATATTTTTACCCTCTCTCTAACTTGCTAGCACAGGTGGGTATGGGAGGACACAGACTCATTAAAGCCAAGGATGTGCCCACCCAAGCATGCTTTTCTAGCATTTTTAAAGCTGCAGATGTACCCTGTCCCCAGCCCTTTACTCTTTACTGCCCTCACTAAAGCCATGGGCTTTGCACCCTTCTTTGGATTCACCAAAGCTAACAGATATCTCCAGAAAGGCGCTCATAGACTCATCTGAACTTCAATTTTTGCAACTGTCAACCAGGGGACACCTCCAGATCTTCTAGCCCGGGAGATAGATGGGTATACAATTGTGGTCCCAGAGGACTATATATGTTTATATACAATAAAAACTGATGCCTAAGAATTTTTCTTTCAGTCAGTTGAAACTAGGTGCTGACTGAGTTCATTCTCTTTGGTATACTGACAGGTCTTGGCACACCCTCAATAATTGGAACATATCAAGAATGAATAAGCCAAAACAACAACAAAATCAGGGTACTGAGACAATCAAAAAGGTTCAGGAGAACCAAGCTCAGGGCAACGTTGAGATGCTCACAAGCTACTTCTTCAAAACTGAAAGAAATCATTGTTTCATATAATACAAAGAAACAAACATAAAGGGTAAAGCAAAATGGGGAAAAGAGGAATATGCTCCAAACAAAAGAACAAAACAAAACCTCAGAGAAAGACCTTAATGAAACAGAGATAAGTAATCTATCTGTTAAAAAATTTAAAGTAATGGTCATAAAGATGCTCACCAAATTCATAAAGAAGAATGAATGAGCACGGTGAAAACTTCAACAAAGACATAGAAAATATAGGTGCCAAACAGGTCATGGCACTGAAGAATACAGTAACTGCACTGAAAGAATATATAAGAAGAACTCAGCAGTAGACCAGAGGAAGGATAAGAATGGATCAGTAATCTGTAAGATGGGACAGTGGAGGAACTCACTTCAGGAGTGTAGCAAAAAAAATAATAAATAAGTGAAGGTCGCTTAAGAGACCTATGGACATCAAGCAGAATAATATTTTCATTACGGGAGTTCCAGAAGGAAAAGAGAGACAGAAATAAATTTGAAGAAATAATCTTTCAAAACTTACCTATCTTGGGGAAGGAGAGAGATGTCCAGGTCCTGGAAGCACAAAGAGTTCCAAAGAAGATAAATCCAAAGGTATCAACACCAAGACACATTATAAGTAAAATGTCAGAAGTTAAAGATTAAGAAAAATATCTTAAAAGAAGTAAGAGAAAAACAGCTTGTTATATACAAGAGAATCCTCATATGACTATTAGATGATTTTTCAGCAGATATATTGCAGACCAGAAGAAAATAGTATGATATATTCAAAGTACTGAAAGGGAAATACTTCCAACCAAAAATATTCTACTCAGTAAGACTATCATTCAGAATTGATGGATAGATGAAGTTTTCTAGGCAGGAAAAAGCTAAAGGATCTTGTAAACATTAAACCAGCATTATAAAAAATGTTAAAGGGACTTCTTAAAGCTAGTATGAAAGTTAAAAGACAAAAGTAGTAAAATTAACTAAAATTACAGTAATTAGTTAAGGGATGTACAAATTTTTAAAAAATGTAAAATATGACATCAAAACCATAAAATGTGTTGATGGGAAAATAAAAATGGAGGGATTTAAAATACCTTCAACTTTAAGTTTCTGTCGATTTAAAACATGTGAACCTTATGGTAACCTTGGAGCTAAAACCTATATTAGATACATTAAAGATAAAGGAATGTAAACAAAACACAAAAGAAAGTCACCAAACCACAATGGAAGAAAGCAAGAGAAGAAAGGAATGGAGAGGAACTAAAAAAACATCCAGAAAATAACTAAACATGTGGCAATAAGTCATACCTATCAATAACTAAATGTTAGTGAAAAAAATTCTCTAATCAAAGAGTGGATAATGGATGAAAAAAACGATACATTTGTACGTTACCTCGAAGACACTAAATACAAATCTTTTTTTTTTTTTAATATTTTATTTATTTATTCATGAGAGAGAGAGAGAGAGAGAGAGGCAGAGACACAGGCAGAGGGAGAAGCAGGCTCCATGCACCGGGAGCCCGACGTGGGATTCGATCCCGGGTCTCCAGGATCGCGCCCTGGGCCAAAGGCAGGTGCCAAACCGCTGCGCCACCCAGGGATCCCACTAAATACAAATCTAAGGATAAACAGAGTAAAAGCAAAGGGATGGAAAAAAAAAGTATTCCATGAAAATTTTCATTCCAGGAAAGTGAAAACAGAAAGAAAGCTGGTGTAGCTATACTTGTATCTGACAAAACAGACTTCAAAACAAAGACCATAATAAAGGAAAAAAAAAAAAAAAAAAAAGAAGGATGTTACATAAAGACAAATAAGTCAATCCAACAAGAGGATAGAACATTTATAAATATTTATGCACCAACATAGGAATACCTAATATATAAAGCAAATATTAACAAATTTAAAGGAAGACTTTGACAGCAACACATGAACAGTAAGGACTTTAATGACCCCATTTACATCAGTGGATAAATCATCCAGACAAAAAAAAAAAAAATCAATAAAAAGAAAAAAAAGCTTTAAACAGGACATTAGACTAGATAGACCTAATAGGTGTATACAGAACATTCTATCCAATAGCAGGGATATACATTGTTCTTGCATGCACATGGCACATTCTTTAGGATAAATCACATGTTAGGCCACAAAACAAGTTTCAGTAAATTTAAGAAGAATGAAATCATATCAATCATCTTTTTTGCTACCATGATACGAAACTAGAAATCAATTTCAAGAGGAAAACAGGAAAAATCACAAATATGTGGATATTAAACAACACACTACAGAACGACCAATGAATCAATGAAGAAATCAAAGGGTAAATTAAAGAAAAATACATTGAGATTATGAAATCTAAATATAAAAATCCAAAATCTATGGGACACATGATATTAATAAAAATCATGATCATCTCCAGATACACAAAAAGCATTTGATAAAATTTAACATTTATTTATCATAAAACCCTCCTAAAGTGGGTATAGACAGAACATACATCCCTATAATAAAAGTCATACTGAAAAACTCACAGCAAACATCACTAGACCACTCTCTTACACCATACACAAAGTTTACTCAAAGTGGATTAAAGACTTGAATGTAAGACCTGAAACCATAAAACTCCTAAAGAAAACATAGGCAGAACAGAAGTGATTAGAATTTCCTAAGATGGAGGAGGAGTAGGAGGAGTCTAGGCTCATCTCTCATGAACACAGCTAGATAACTCACACCATCCTAAATAACCCAGAAATTGACCTGAAGACTGACAGAACAAATTTCACAACTAAAGGGAGAGTAGAGGCCAGATGGGAAAAGGAAGGAAGTACGGAGATGTAGTTTAGGGGAGAAACAGATTGTTGCAGCTGCTGCAGAGGAAAGGGAGTCCTGAACATGAAGAAAGGTGAAGGAGAGAGGAAAGCATGGGGAATACACAATGGCTTTTCCATTGGCTTGGAATATGAGAGGGGCTGAATTTCTTGAGTTCTTACAACCAGCAGGGCTTAGGCCTGGAGTTAGTGGGCTTGGCTGAGATTGAGCCCCAAGTGCTGCCTGCTCCTGGAAAGAAGGCAAGCAAACAACCCTGGTGGCAGACAGAGTGGAAACTGGTCTGAAGAACACCTGAAGCACACAGTGGGGAGGTTTTGCACTCAGTTTCCAGGGGAGGCGGCATTCACAGAGATGCCTCTTTGGGAACAGTACTATTTCCCTCCCTACCCCTCAGCATAAACACAGAACCACCAGCAGGAGGCAACACCCCACCAGCACTGACTACCTAAACTACTTAGACCAAGACTCACCCCCCTGTGCTCTGGTGGGACTGCCCTTTTCAGTCAAGCTTGCCTCAGTCCCAGTGTGGTGGGATCCTCTCTCAGAAGACCAGCAAAACTCCCTGCCCACACCATGTCTCCTAACCAGAGAATTCTGCAGAGTCTCAGTTCTCATGGAGTTGGTGTCAGTTCTCATTTCACAAGCAGACCAGAGCATACCTCATTAAAACTCACCACATTTAGGCCACAGACCAAACACTGCCCACAGTAGACAATGAGAGCCTCTGCAGACTGGCCCAAAGGATACAGCAACCAAAATAAAACAGCAGAGCTCACACAGCACACAGAGAGACACACTCCCTGAAAGTCCAGGCCTAAGCACTACATGATTTCTTCTTCGTAAGGCTGTTACATTTAGGAGCAGGAGACATAACTGGCTTTTCTAACATGTAAAAAAAAGGCAGAGACTTAGACAAAATGCCAAGATGGAGCTAATTATCCCAAATGAGAGAACAAGATAAGGCCAGAAATCTAAGTGAAACAGATATAAGTAACATCCCTGATGGAGAATTGAAAGCAACAATCATAAGGATACTAACTGGGCTTGAGAAAAGAATAGAAGACGTTAATGACTCTTACGACAGAGAGTAAAAAAAAAAAAAAAAAAGAATAAATCCCAGAGAAGAAGAATGCAATAAACAAGAAATGGGCTTGATGCAATGAACAGCAGGCTGGAGAAAGCAGAGAAATGAATTAGTGACATAGAAAACAAAATAATAAAAAAATAAAAAATAAAAAAAAATAAAAAAAGAAAACAAAATAATGGAAAATAATGAATCTGAACAAAAAAGGGAAAGAAGAATTATGCAATACAAGAACAGACTTAGGAAACTCAGTGACTCCAGCAAGTGTAATAACATTCATATGGCAGGAGTCCCACAAGAAGAGAAAGTAAAGGAGACAGGTTTATTTGACAAAATTTTAGCTGAAATCTTCCCTAATCTGAGAAAGGAAACAGACATCCAAATCCAGTATGTACACAGAACTCCCATCAAAATCAACAAAAGCAGACTAACACCAAGACATATTGTGATTAATTTTGCAAAATACAATGATAAAGAAAAAAATCTTAAAAGCAGCAAGACAAAAGAAGTCCTTAAGTTACAGGGAAAGACCCATAAAGCTAGCTGGAGATTTCTCAACAGAAGCTTGGCAAGCTGGAGGGGAGTAACGTGATATATTCATAGGGCTAAATGGGGAAAATCTGCAGCCAAGAATATTCTATCCAGCAAGGCAATCATTCGAATGGAAGGAGAGATCAAGAGTTTCCCAGACAAACAAAAACTGAAGAAGTTCATGACCATTAAACCAGCCCTGCAAGAAATATTAAAGAGGTCCCTTGAGTGCAAAGAGATCAGAAGTGACAGCGACAAGAAAGGGATAGAGAAAATTTCCAGAAATAATGACAAAACAGGAGTAAAATGAGATAAATACACATCTATCAATAATTACTTTCTATGGAAATAAATAAAATTCTCCAATTAAAAGACATAAGGTGTCAGAATGGATAAAATAAATAAATAAATAATGGGCAGCCTGGGTGGCTCAGCGGTTTAGTGCCATCTTCAGCCCAGGGCGTGATCCTGGAGACCCGGAATGGAGTCCCACGTTGGGCTCCCTGCATGGAGTCTGCTTCTCCCTCTGCCTCTCTCTCTCTCTCTCTGTGTGTGTGTGTGTGTGTCTGTCTCTCATGAATAAATAAATAAAATCTTAAAAAAAAAAAAGAGTCAGCAAATAGCCTTTCCTTTGCTGTCCTGCCTGTCACTCCCTTGTGATGTATTCAATAAACTTCTATCTCCTTAAACAAAAACAAAACAAGAATCATCTATATACTACCTATAAAACCGAAAGACACTTGCAGATTGAAAGTGAGGGGGTAGAGACACATTTATCATGCAAATTGATGCATGATTGCATGATAATGTCAATTGATGTCAAAGAGTAGCAATACTTATATCGGACAAACTTTACTTTTTTGTTCTTGTATTGTTTTTATACTGCTTGGTATCATGGGAAGCACTGGCTTCATGGAATAATGTCGCATATGTTCCCTCTAATATACTATTTGTAAGATTTTGATAAAGATGGTCATTAACCACTTTTTTTTTTAATATTTGTAGAATTCACCAATGAAATCATGTGGTCTTGGCTTCTTTGTACTGGGAGTTTTTTGATTCCTAATTCAACTTTTATCCTTCCTACTGGTCTAAGAAGTTTTCCTATTTCTTGGATTCAGGATTCAATAATGTGCATTTTTAGAAATTGTCTGGTTTTTTTTTTCTAAGTTATCTGATTTGTTAGTATGTAATTGTTTCTAGTCATCTGTTATCACACTCAGTATTTCTATGGTTATCTGTTGTATCATTTTCTCTTCCATTTCTTATCTTGGTTTTAGAGTCCTCACTCTCTTTTTTTAGTTAATGTAGTTAAAGTATTGCTAATTTTATTTTTTAGAAAAACTGGCCATTACTCTTAATGTTGTATTATTCTTTATTCTGGTCTCTATTTTATTTGTTTCTGACTTTTCTTTATTATTTCCTTCCTCTACTAAATTTCGGCTAAGTTTCTTCTTTTTCTAGTCCTTGTGGTATAATGTTGTTTATTTGAACTTTTTTTCTTAAGCTTTTTAGCATAAATTTCACTCTAATACCCACTTTTGCAGCATCCCATAGGCTTTGGAATATTGTGTTTTCTTTTTATTTTGTTCTAAGAAATATTTTCATTTGACATTTGATTTCCCACTTGGCCCAGTGCTTGTGCAGTAGTATGTTCTCTAATATTTATATATTAAATATTTACCACAAAAAAAGAAAACATAGGCAGTTAGCTCCTTGATAGTGATTTTGGCATTGGATTTTTGCATCTGACTCCAAAAGCAAAGCCAACAAAAGAAATAATAAACAAGTAGGACTGCATAAAACTACAAAGCACAGCAAAGGAAATTAACAAAATGAAAAGGCAATCTACTAAATTAGAGAACATACTTGCAAATAATATATCTGATAAGGAGTTAGTATCCAAAACATACAAAAAACTCATGCAATTCAACACCAAAGAAACAATCTTATTATAAGTGGACAGAGAGTATTTGCTCAAAGAAAATGAGAACACTAATTTGTAAAGACATATGCAGCCCTCTGTTCATTGCAGTATTATTTACAATAGCCAAGATATGAGAGCGACTTAATTGTCCACTGATAGATGATAGATAAAGAAAATGTGATGTATATATACAATGGAATATTACACAGACATAAAAAAGAATGAAACTTTGTCATTTCCAACAACAGAAATGGGCCTGGAGAGTATTATGCTAAGTGAAATAAATCAGAGAAAGACAAATACTTTATGATTTCACTTACATATGGAATCTATAAAAACATAACACATGAACAAACACAGCACAACAAAACTCATATACAGAGAACAGATTATTGGTTATCAGAGGGGAAGGGGTTTGATGGGTGGGTGAAAAGGGTGAAGGTCAATTGTGGGATGATGAATGTTAACTAGACTTTTAAGTATATACAAATATTAAATTATTATTTTGTACACCTGAAACTAACATATACCAATTTTACCTCAGTAATTAAAAAACAATACAAAACAGTACACTGGCATAGACCAATGGAATGGAACAGAGAACCAGAAATAAACCTATGCATCTCCAGGAAGCTGATCTTTGACAAAGCTGCCAAGGACACACAATGAGGCATGAATATTCTCTTTAATAAATGGTGTTAGGATAACTGAAAGCCCAAAAGCAAAAAGATGGAATTAGACCCTTATTTCACACCATATACAAACAATCAACATGAATTAAAGACATATAAGACTTGAAACTATAAAATTACTAGAAGAAAACAAGGAAACAACTCCTTGACATTGGTCTTAGCAATGGTTTTTTGGATATGACACTAAAACACAGGTAATAAAAGTGAAAACAGACAAATGATATTGCATTAAACTAAAAAACTACACAGAAAGGAAATGATAAATAAGGTGAAAAAAACCTGTGGAATGGGAGACAATATTTACAAACTATAATCTGATAAAGGGTTAATATCCAAAATATATAAAAAATGTATACAACTCCATTGTAAGTAAACAAAACCAATAAAAAAAATAAACAGAAAAAAATGAACAGAAGAGCTGAATAACATTTTCCAGGAAAAACAGATAGCCAATAGGTATATGAAAAGGTGTTCAAGATCATTAAATATCAAGAAAATGTAAATCATATGCCTCATACTTATTAGTATGGTTAATATCAAAAAGAGAGACGATAACAAGTGTTGGTGAGTATAAAGAGAAAAGGAAACTCTTTTGCATTGCTAGAGAAAAGCCAATTGATATATCCATTATGGAAAATAGTATGGATATAAATACAGCATGATCACACTCATACGTACAATTTAAATTGAACTCATAGGAGTAAAGAATATTATGGTGGTTGCCAATGGCTGAGATGTAGAGGAAATGAGGAGATGTTGCCCAAAGGGTACAAGTTTATGCAGGATGAGTAAATTCTGAAGTTCCAGTGTACAGTATAATAACTATAGCTAATACTACTACATTGTATAGTAGTCGAAATTTGCTGAGAGTAGATCTTATCTGTTCTCACTATCATAAAGAAAAGGAAAAGGTAACCATGTGAAGTTATGAACACTTTATTCATCTTGATTATGGTAATCTTTTCACTATGTATATATATCAAAACATCATGTCATACATCTTAAATACATTTTTTTGTAAATGATCTCTCTAACCTGGAAAAAATGTGAAAAGCACAAAAATATTTAAAAATAGACTATCTTACATGCAAAATGTTTCTAAAATAACAACATTGTATGAGTCTAAGGATGCATCTATCAATCAGGTCAACTCATAGATTGCCTTTTTTTTTTAAGATTTCAAAATACTCTCAAATATTTCTCTAAGTTTACTTTTAAATTAATGATAGTAACACTTATTAACTCTTCAGTAGATTTAAGGCACTTTTAAAAATGTCAATTGTGATTTAAATCATAAAACAACTCTCTTACTAACCTGAAGTTAAATCTTAGTCAAATGGTGATAACAATGGGACACCTGGGTGGCTCAGCAGTTGAGCATCTGCCTTCAGCTCATGGTGTGATCCTGGAGTCCCAGGATCGAGTCCCGCATCGGGCTCCCTGCAAGGAGCCTACTTCTCACTCTGCCTGTGTCTCTGCCTCTCTTTCTCTCTCTCTCTGTGTGTCTCTCATGAATGAATAAATAAATCTATTTTTTTTAAATGGTGATAACAAAGAAAAGTCAGAAATTCTGCCCTGGATAAATCTACTAGTATATAGCAAGGCAGAGATTTGAATTCATACTTCCAGTAGGTAGCATCTACACTCTTAACTACCACGCTATATTATATTGAGGAAGCCTCTGCCCCATGTGACTACTGTTCCGAGAGTGAAGATGTAGAATATTTCTATCATCATGGAAACTTCTTTTGGATAATAATATTCTTTTTTATTTTAAAGATTTACTTTTTTAGAGAGAGAGAGAGCAAGGGGAGAGTGGCAGAGAGAGTGGGACAGAAACTTAAGAAGACTCCACATGGGCTTGATCTCATGACCCTGAGATACTCCCTGAATTGAAACCAAGAATGGGTAACTTAACCAACTGCACCACCCAGGTGCCCCTGGATAATAATATTCTATAGTGAGATTCCATCATACCACTGTCTCATTTGCAGTGAATGGGATATTAAAGGCAATGAGAAAGCTAACTCACACCACTTTGCCTAGGAAAGAAGTCCCAAACCATAGTTTCCATTTATATGGATGTGAATCCTAAAATACGTCTTGAACCTAGATCTTCTTCCTGAATTCTAGAACTCTGTATCCAACTGCCTATTGAAAAATTATATCTGAATCTTTCATAACACCTCAAATTCATCCTGTCTAAACACCTACTAAAGAGAGTTTTTCACATCTACCAAACAAATATGCCACAATAATACTTTAATACTCCTATCAAAACCTTCAATCTGTTACTACTATTTCTACAATAGTGAAACTACTACCATGGCCTTCCTGTGTAGACCTTTGCTAAAAAAGACAAATGTAAATCATGTAAAGGTCTAGTTTTCACTGCCATATGAGATAATGCGAGAAAGATTTAGGGTATTTCAAGAAAAATACAACATAGCCTTTTCATTACTGCTACATGATTACATTTTAACGCCTCTAGAGGCCTTTTGCTAATAAACTAATATTAGCTCCAATTAAAATAAAATCTTTCAGAAGCAAATGTTGAATTTCTGAAGTACAGATGGAAACTACTACTTTTTCACTCTAACAGCATAAATGAACTATTCAAAGCTGATATGTAATACATTTCTCATTTCATTAGCTTAAACATCAGCTGTGGATGTGCTTTACTCATACTATGGACATATGGTTGCTTGGATCAGACTAGAAATGAATTTTTTTAATGCTTTCAAGAAAATACAAAGTGAGTATAATTAAGTAGCCAGTTAATGGTAATTTAGAAGGAACAACAAATTGACAAACCTGCCTTGAATCCATAATCTACTTAAGTTTCAAGAAAATTAGCTTTACACATAATATACCATGACGATGTACAATCATTGATCAAAAAAGGAGGGCAGTACCTTAAATAAATTCACTCTAATCAACTGAAATGCCAGGTGGTATAAACTGTTCTGAACTTTGGAGCATAGATTTATTAAACAAAGGTGGCCTTTGGGTCAATACATTCTAAGCTTCAACCTTAACATATCTTGTCTGTTTTATACTGCCAAATTCTAAACCAGAGCTCTTTAGAGATCTGTACTTTCCTTATTGACTTTATTCACAATATGCAGAATAATAGATAACATTTATTGAGTGCTTACTTATCTTAGCACTGTGCTAAGCATTTTATATGCATTGTCTCATGTAATATTCACAGCAGTCCTGTAAGGCAGGAACTATTGCTATCCTGATTTTACTGAAGAGGAAACTGAGATCATACAGCTAATAAGTCGGAGCTGACAATTGAAACTGCAGAGCTTGCCCTCTGAACCCTAGTGCTGCACTGACTCCTTTTGATAAGTAAAGTTCCTAGGACTTCTACATTTCAGTGCTCCTGAGAGAATTAATGTTAATTTTCTGACAATAAGGCTAACAAATCTGAAGAGCCAGCTTTGCCTGGGCCTTGAGTCCCTCTCTAATAGTAACTCAAGACTAGTTTACTCAAAAAAAAAAAAATAGTTTACTCCTTCTTAAACCTTGCTAAAATTATTATGTGCATTTGAAAGCAGGTGAGGGTACATAATTATAGGAATAAATAGGTCAGAAAAGAATTCAGACTCATTACAGGAAATGATCTAAAATTATGTCACCAAATTATGTTTTCTATCATGTGTAAAATCAGATTTAAAATATTTCTAATTATATCATTATCTTTGCAAGTTACCAATGATAGAGGAATTTGGCTTTGAAAGTTGATGCAACACTAAGTCATCATTTCGTTATGTTATGCTAAGTAACTGGGAGGGAATTAATAATAGAAAGTGCAATAAAACATGTATAACTTCTACAAATGCCTTATACCCTTCATTTCATTTATTTGTTGAAAATTATTTTTGTGGTTCATATTTTCTTAATATTTAGGAATCCAATATTATGAATCAAAAATGTGCTTGATTCTACATAAATTATATAGCATAAAATTCAATGACTGGTGAGAATTTTGCCATTTTTCACAATGAGAAAATCAAGGGTCAGAGTTGAGTGAATGCTTTATGACACAACACATAGTTAAAAAGACCTCACTATTCTACTCTACATATACCTTTCAAGCATCTGGACTATCTCCAAATATATATACATATATTTATATTTATATAGTAAGCTTGCATATGTGTGTATACACACACACACACACACACACACACACACACACATATATATATAGAGAGAGAGAGAGAGGAAGAGAGAGAGTGCCTTTGTTATGGTTTCATGATACTGACAAGTGTTTCTCTTTCTACCAGAGATCTTTTTCTACATACAGAACTCTGGATCACTTAATTAGACAGTGGATTCAGCTTTCAATACCTTCAGTGACTTAGAAACTGAACTCCCTTCCCCAGAGCTAGAATTTTAAGAAATTTGGTGTATCTAAATAATACATTCATATTAAGAAATAATATAACTTGATTTAAATACTTTAGAGATTAGTCAATGACTACTTAATATAAAAACTCAGCTTTTTCATACTTCATATCATTTTCAAATTTGTTTATCTCACAAGAATTGGTTAAATAAATATAATTATTTAAATATTTAAAATTGGTCCTGATTCTAATAATATTCTATGATGATCTTTGCTTTCTTATGTACCACTTTATTTTAATAGAGTTAAAAAAACTGCCTCTTTAAAAGTTGGGGGGCAGTAATTGTCTTTGTTCTTTTCGGTAGACATTTTCAAATATTTATCAATGTAATTTCCTACTTCTCAAAATCCATTAATCTAAATTTTTACCACTGTGAGAGCCAACTCTCAACATGGCCCCCAATGATCCCAATCTCCTAGAATTCACATATTTCTGTATCTTTTTGCTACACTGTACCACATCTGTATGTCCCATAGAATACCATTAAGTGATGGTATGTTACTTCTTAGATTATGTTTTAAAAATGCATTAAGGATTCCATCCTAGTCACTTTCTTTCTCACACATTGTTTGCTCTGGGAACTTTAGCTATTATGTTGTAAACAGCCCTATAAAGAGGCCCACAAAGCAGTGAACTGACACTGCTAGCCAAGCTAGCAAGCTTATGAGGCCTCAGGTCAACAGCCATATGAGTGAGTTTAGAAGTGGATCCTCTAGAAGATTTACAGCAATATAGCCTACTTCATAACAATATAGCCTACCTTAAAACAATCTAATCTCATAAGTTATTTTTTGAATAAAGGACAAATAAAACAGTTAGTAGAAGGAAGGAAATAATAAAGATCAGTGAATAAATGAAATAGAGACTAAATTTTCAAAAATAAAAAAGGTCAATAAAATTAAGAGCTAGTTCTTTGAAAAATAAACAAAATTGATAAACTTTTAGTCAGATTCCTTAAGAAAAAGAAAGGACCCACATAAAATCAGAAATAAGAGAGGAAAAGTAACTACTTATATCACAGAAATGCAAAGAACTATGAGATTACTATAAACAATTATATGCCAAGAAATTACCCAATCTAGAAGTGGATAAATTCCTAGAAATATACAATCTTCTAAGACTGAATCAAGAATAAATAGGAAATCTGAATGGACAGATTATTAGAAATGATATAAATCAGTAATCAGAAAACTCCCTAAAAATGACAGTTCAGGACCAGATGGCTTCAGAGGTGAAATCTATGAAACATTTAAAGAACAGTTAACACCTATTCTTAAACTCTTTCGACAATATGAGGAGAAAGGAATGCTTCTGAAGTCAATCTACAAGGCCAGGATTACCCGATATCAATCTCAGACAAAATAACACACAAAAAAGAACATTAGAGGCCAATATCTATGCTTCACATGGATGTAAAAATCCTCAAAAAAAATTTTTAGCAAACCGAACTCAACAATATATTAAAAGGATCATACCATGATCAAGAGGGATTTATTCCAAGGATGTAAGCATGATTCAACATCCACAAATGAATCAATGTGGCACATTGTATTAACAAAATGAAAGATAAAAATCATATAATCATCTCGATACCAAAAAAGTCCTTCACAAAATTTAAAATCCGTTTGTGGTTAAGAACTCTCAACAAAATGGATATGGAGGGAAATACCTCAATAATAGAAGTCATACATGACAAACTTTCAGCTCATCATCATACTCAATGGTGAAAAGCTGAAAGCTTTTCCTCTAAGATCAGGAACAAGACAAGGATGCCCACTCTCACCATTTTTATTTAACATAGTGTTAGACATAATAGCCATAACAATTAGACAAGAATGAGATATAAAAGACATCCAAATTGTCAAGGAAGAAGGAAAACTGCCTCTTTCTTTGTAGATGACATGATATCTAGAAAACCCTAAAGTGTCCACCAAAAAAAATTGTTATAAGTTATTAGCTTTCATCAAAGCTATGGGATACAAATCAATACACAAAACCTTTTTCCATTTCTATACATTAATAATGAACTATCAGAAAGAAAAGTTCAGAAAACAATCCTATATATAATTGCACCAAAAAATCACAAAATACCTACGGATGAATGTAACCAATGAGGTGAAAGACTTATACACTGAAAACTATAAGATATTGATGAAAGAAATTTTAGATGACACAAATAAATGGAAAGATATTCCATGCTTATGAATTGCAAGAATTAATATTGTTAAAATGTCCATACTACCCAAAGCAATCTACAGATTTAATGCAATCCCTAACAAAATTTCAGTGGCATTTTTCACAGAACTAGAACAAAGAAATTTAAAATTTTTATGGAACCATAAAAACCTCCAAATATCCAAAGCAATCTAAGAAAGAAAAACAAAGTTGGAGGTATATCGCTCCCCAATTTCAAACTATACTACAAAACTATAGTAAAATAGTATACTACTGGCACACAAAAGACAGACACATGGATGAATGAAACAAAATAGATAACCCAGAAGTAAATCTGTGCTTGTATAGTCCATAAGTCTATAAGAAAAAAGGCAAGATTATGCATTGAGGAAAGACAGTCTCTTCGATAAACGGTCTTGAAAAAAATGCACAGCTACATGAAAAGATTGGAACTAGACCATTTTCTTACACCATACACACACACACACAAAATACACAAAATAGATGAAAGATCTAAATGTAAAAAATGAAACCATAAAATTCCTAAAAGAAAATAGGCAATAAACTCTTAGATATCTGTCTTAGCAATAATCTTTTTTTGGATCTTTCTGCTCGGGCAAGAGTAACAAAACAAAAAATAAATGGGATTATGTCAAACTAAAAAGCTTTTGTATAGGGAAGAAAACCAGCATTAAGATAAAAAGTCAACCTATTGAATGGAAAATCTTTACAGATAATATATCCAATTAGGTGTTAGTATCCAAAATTATAAAGAACACATACAATTTAACTCTAAACAAACAATCTGATTTAAAAATAGGAAGAAGACCTAAATAGACATTTTTCCAAAGAAGACATACAGATGACCAGCAGATACATAAAAAGATGCTCAGCATCACTGATCATCAGGGAAATGCAAATCAAAACCACAATGAGATAGTACCTCACAGCTGTCAGAATGGCTAACATCAAAATAACAACAACAACAACAAAACAATTAATGTTAATGAGAACATGGAGAAAAAGGAACCCTTGTACACTGTAAGTAGAAATGTAAATTGATGCAACCCTATAAAAAATAATATGGAAGTTCCTCAAAAAAATTAAAAATAGGTCTACTGTATGATCCATCAATTCTACTTCTGGGTTTATATCCCCCCCAAAAATGAAAACACTAATTCAAAAAGATATATTCACTCCTATGTTCACTGCAATATTACTTACAATAGTCAAGATGTGGAAGCAATGTAATTGCCGAGCAATAGATGAATGGACAAAGATGTGGTACATATATACAAAAAAATGTTACCCAGACATAACAAAGAATGAAATCTTGCAATATCCAAAACATGTATGGACCTAAAGAGTATAATGCTAAGTAAAATAAGTCAAAAGTGGGCATCCCAGGTGGCTCAGCAGTTTAGCGCCATCTTCAGCCTGGGGTGTGATCCTGGGGACCCAGGATGGAGTCCCGCATTGTGCTCCCTGCATGGAGCGTGCTTCTCCCTCTGCCTGTGTCTCTGCCTCTCTCTCTCTCTCTCTCTCTCTCTGTCTCTCATGAATAAATAAATAAAATCTTAAAAAAATAAGTCAAAAGAGAAAGACAAATACCATATGACTTCATTTATATGTGAAATCTAAAAACAAAACAGACTCACAAATCCAAAGAACAAATCAGTAGTTGCCAGAGGGCAGCAGGGGACAGGAATTGATAAAATAGGTGAAGGGGATTAAAAGGTACAAACATCCACTTATAAAACAAATAAGTTACAAGGATGCAAAGTACAGAATAGGGGATATAGTCAGAAATACTGTAATAACTTCATATAGTGACATGGTAACTAGACATCATGTGATCATTTCATAATATTGTAAGCGTCAAATTGCTATGTTGTACACATGAAACTAGTATTGTATGTCAGCTATACTTCAATTAAATTTAAAAAAATGTATCTCCTAGTTTCAGTCAAGACTTCAGATAACTGTAGCCTCAGATGACATCATACTGTAATGTCATGAGAGATTTTGTAGCAGAATACCCAGCTAAGTTACTTCTAGATTCCTAACTCTCAGAAAATGTGTAAGATAATTAACACTCACTATTCTAATCTTTTAAATTTTGGAGTAATTTGTTTCACAATGGATACTACTCAATAACAAAGTTCTAAGAGAATACATCTGTCTTGCCTGTTTTGGGTTAATTTAAATGGAATTATATTGTATATATTCTTGTGTTAAATTTTACTCAATATTAAACTTACACAATTTACCCCACAAGATTATATATAATTTTACATTATTTCTTATTATTATTATATAAGATCTCATTATATGAATATACCATGATTTATTTACCCATTCTGTGGTTAATGGACTTTTGGATACTCCATTTGGGGACTATCATATATAGTGATATCATGAACACCTTAGTACATGTCTTTTGGTACTAGGAATATATGTACATATTTTCATGGAATATGTCTATCAGTGTAATTTCTGGGTCATAATATATACATATATGCCAGGTTGGTTGGAACAAATTTTATTTCTATCAACAATGCCTGAAAGTTCTAGTTGATCTGTGTCCTCACTAACACTTGGCATATTCCATCTTTTACATTTTAGCCTTTCTTCTTCCTTTTTCATATCTCTGTCAGGTATATAGATACCCTGGTTAACCATCCAGATTACTTTCATTTTTTATATACTCTTCTGCTGTTCTTGAGTTTGAACTGTTAAAAATTCTTTCAGAATCACCCACGATCCCAACCTATCTGTTACTCAAGATCATTTTTAACCTCTCCAGGTTCTACCAGCAAGAAAAACACACCAGGGAAAGAGTGAAAGAAAAAAAAAAAGAGGTAAGAGAGCTCTGAGGTCTACAGCTCTAGTAAAACAAAGTTCAATGTGGCCTAAAGGCTATAGGAACCAAATATCCATTGACCTGTGGTGTTGAGGTGGTCCATCATACATTGCTGGAAATTTGCTGGGTGAAAACAAAAAGAGTTCACCCTAGCGCTCTAAACTCTTTCCTCCTAACTATGATTATATGCTTAAGTAGATCCCTTCTCCTGACTCTGTTTACTTGCTAAGTTTGTATTTATTCTTCAGATTCAATTTAGAGATCAGTTCTTTGAGAAACTTTCCATGATTACCATCTCAACCCATGACACCAGTTGTATTAGGTTATCTTGTCTCCTAGACATGCTAACACATCAGACATACATTTGTGAACAAGCCTATGTCTCTAAATATATGTGTTTTCCTTTACTCAGCCACTTTCAAAAACTTGCCAGAGAACTCTTGAAAACAACTCAGGGCTCCTTGGTGGCTCAGTCAGTTAAGCCTCCAGCTCTTGGTTTCAGGTCAGGTCATGATCTCATGGGTCCTGGGATCAAGCCCTGCCTAGGCTTCGTGCTCAGTGGGGACTCTACTGAGATTCTTTCTCTCTCTCTCTCTCTCTGCACCTCCCTCTGCTCACACACACTCTCTCTCTCTTTCTCTCTCTCTCTCCTATAAATAAATCTTTAAAAAAAATACAAAACAGAAACTCTGCAAGTCACTTTTTTTTCCTTAGGAAAGCCTAGGGACCATAGAATTCAAACTCAGGTACTCAGAGCCTATACCCAACTACCACTATGTTCTACTGCTTGGATGAAAGGATAACCATTCTAAGACATACCCTCAAACAATACAAAATACTGAGGATTAAGAGAAGAACTATGTCTTCAAGAGAGAAAGCATCATCATTAAAATATTAAAATCAGATTAGTAATAGATTTTCTTGAGCAACACTGGATACAGAAAGGAACAAAAAGATGAAGCAATATATTCAAATTCTAGAGAGACATTATGTAAACATGAAATTCAATATTAAGGAAGTTACTGCTAAGGGAATGGCATAAGACAATGGAGAATTCTATGGGATGGGATTTCATGGGAGATGTCAGCATGAACTTAATAGTTCAAATAAAGCAATGTATCAATATATTACCTTTTGTTTAAGAATGAGGGAAAATAAGAAAGTATATCTTAATCTGCTTATTTTCACACACTATGAGAAAGGCTCTAATGAAGAATTACTAAAAAAAAATAAGGAAACTATTTACAAGAGATGGTAAGAATAAGGTGGAAGGGAGAGAAGAGAGAAGAATTTCTGAAAATACATTCAGCATATTTTTAACTTATGTAAGCATGTTAAGAGTTTACAATTAAAAACATTAAAATTGACAACAAGGATATGGGCAGAGGAAGGAAAACCAACATTTGCGAATAACAAATGAACAAATGAATTTTTTTCTGAATTCTCAAGGTGTGTACCATTGAGTTGCTTACATTGACTACTTTCTAAATCTGTGCTATCCAATACAGTAGCTACCAGAAATAAACTGCTATTTAACTTCATATTACATGAAAACAAATTACATATAGTTAAAAATTCACTTCCTCAATCACTCTAGCTGCCTACCACATATACTACATTTTAGATTGCATAGATATAGCCCATCACTGAAAAATGTCTTGTTGAAGAGCACTGTTCCAAATATTTGCAAATCATTTATTTGTTGCACCTGTCCTCTGTGGGACACTGGTTTAGATGCTGGAAAAGTGAAATAAGTATCATCTCTGTGGTTTTCTGTGTACATTTCATCAATATAAGTTGCCAACTTTTGAAAAACCCTCTGTGATACCTAGATATGTCCTGGCTATAGCAAAATTATATATCTATATACTGATACCATTCTCAGCCTTGCTGAGATTCTAAATACTGATACCATTCTCAGCTTTGCTGATGAACAGATATCTATCTTGGTATAAATATAGGTAATGACATAGCAATAAAGTATTTTTACTTGTGCTTTTAGAAACTATAGATGATATTTTTGCTGTATTAATTGTGCTAATCTTATGAAGGTCATGGAATTTCACATCTTCTGAAATTATACTAATTGTAATATATGTTAAGAATGCCTGGAATTTCAGTTCCAACTTCATACTTTGACTCTAACAATTTTATTTTTACTGAGTTGCAATGTTACAAAAAAGAGTATAGATTAAATCTCATTGATAGTAGTGATTTTAGTTTCCCGATAATACCTGAATATCACGATTCATAAAATCTTCCTTTGTACAGGTGTACATGATTGAGATTTTTTAATTTATTAATTACTATTTTTTGAGAGAGAGAAAGAGAGAGTGGGGAAAGGCACAGAGGGAGAGGGAGAAGCAAAGAGCTGGATGATGCAGGGCTCCATCCCAGGACCCTGTGATCATGATCTGAGCCAAAAGCAGATGCTTAAACAACTGAGTCCCCAAGTGCCCCCAAGATCAAAATTTTTAAAGAACAAATTCATTTCTTTGTATCTAACATTCACTTATCTTAAATCTTCCTACTATAATAATCAATATCTGAAAAACTTCATGGTGTCCCAACTTAATATGATTTAAACATGTCAGTATATTTAATTCATGCAATAGATATTTATCTAGAATAAAAATTGATTATGAACATTTTAGTGAGAGAGACTGTCGTTCTTGAATTAGCCCTTTTACTACTATTTGGTGAAATAATAAAGGAAACACACTTTATTTTTTTTTAAGATTTTATTTATTTAATCATGACAGACAGAGAGAGAGAGAGAGAGAGAGAGAGAGAAAGAGACAGGCAGAGGGAAAAGCAGGCTCCATGCAGGGAGCCCAATGTGGGTTCGATCCCAGGTCTCCAGGATCACACCCCAGGCTAAAGGTGGCGCCGAACCGCTGGGCCATCAGGGCTGCCTGAAACTCACACTTTAAGTGCAGTAGGAAAGCTCAGTATTTAAGGCAAATGAAGTGACTTCTTTCATAAGTTTTATCCCCTATTTTCATTTTTTTAGAGTCCTATTTATGTACAGAAGTTTACAAACACTATTTGAAACAAATATATATCAGGATTTATATCTATGCTTAAAATTAATAAATAGTTACAGAATTCCAGAAAATCTCTATATCAGTGTAAGTCAGAATTGGGAAAAGTCAGATAAAATAATATTTTTTTTAAAGCAAATACACTTCTTTTGTAAAATGAAGAAATTGGTTTAGTTGTAGCATAGACACTCTGGATCCCTGGACCTACTAACAATCATAACATGCACTGTATTCACTTTCTCTGGCTATATTTGGCTATAAGCAGAAAGACATTGAAAAAAATTAATGAGTGGATAGGAGGATGAATACATGGATGGATGCGGGAATGGGTAAATGAAAAAGAGTTGGAAGAAAAGATGGATTGTTAGATGCATGGATGTCAGGATGTGTGATTGGATGGAGGAGAGATTTATTTTTATAGCTCTCCTACGTTTAAAAAAATCAAAGAAATTTTAAAAAGAGGCAAGGATACAGTAAGCTTTTAAAACTTCAAACAAGAGATGCTGGAGTGGCTCAGTGGTTTAGTGCCTGCCTTCGGCTCAGGGAGTGATCCTGGAAACCTGGGATCAAGTCCCACATTGGGCTCCCTGCATAAGGCCTGCTTCTCCCTCTGCCTGTATCTCTGCCTCTCTCTCTCTCCCCATGTGTCTCATGAATAAATAAATAAAATCTTTAAAAAAAATAAAACTTCAAACAAGGCCAATATAGTAGGAACATAATAAAGTTGGGGAATAGACGCATAATCATCTAAAACTCTAGAGTTAAGGGACAGCAATGAAGCATAAAACTGATCTCCTGCATTCTAAACAAAAATGAAACATGAGTTATATTAAATGAATTTAATAGATACATGAGTATCTATTAAAATGAAACTAAGTACTTGGAAATTTTATTGGGAGCAACCTAAAAAGATTTTTCCTCCTCAATATTGTATGCTAAGAGGAATGATTGTATCACTTAGGCATTTGTATTTTTCATTATTAAACATAATGAACAATGGTCTTCACAAAGAGTGTTACAAAAGATGCAAAAGCATCCCTCATAAAACTGCTTATGACATATAATATCAGCTCATCTTCGGAAAGTTAAAATGCTAGAACTTAGGTTTGTACTTTTTTTGTTTTTCTGATATAAATACAGAAATTGGACTTAGGGAACTTTGATTCTAGAGAGAAATTTAATGGATAAATGAATGATCTCAGCATGACTTTTGACAGCAGTGAATTATAAAATATTTGAAACTGATAACAACAGTGAGTTAGCTCTTATAGAATGGACATTCAGGGTTATCAGGCAAAAGAATTTCCACTTGCTTTAGATACTAAGTGTTGACTGGATAAATTGATATTTTCTTGAGAAAGTGAAAGGGACTGGTATTCTTGCTGTAGAAAGCCTCAGATATCTGGATTCCAAGATATGATGATCTATCTGAAAGTGACCACCACAATATCTGATACATAATATAATTGTTCCGGGAAAAAGAGCAAACAAATATTTATCGATTATTTACTAAGTACCAAAAACTTTGCTAGTGCTTCACACAGGGTGAAGGAAGTAATGAGTGGCAGTGATAAGACTAGATTTGTAGTCAAACTACCTACCTAGAGGTCACTTTCTTCTTTACACTTTATATACACTGGCTCCCTAGAGTCGTGCAAAAGCTGTAGCTCCGAGAAAATAGTATATTCTTTCCTCGGTAAACTTTACTATAACAGAGTGGTTTTTTAACTTTACCTTAGATCAGAATCACCTGAAGGGCCTATTAAAACACAGATGGCTGGTTGCCACCTACAGAGTTCCTGGTTCAATAAGTCTGATGTAGAGCAGAAGAATTTGAATTTTAACAAGTTCCCAAATGATGTTAATGCTACTGATCCAAGAATCACACTTCGAGAATCACATGTGGTAGATACAATTGGTTGGCTCTCTGACACTGATTACCAACATCTTTGCTAAAAGAACCATAAATTGGGGTACTTGGCTGGTTCAGTCTGTACAGTATGCTACACTTGAGCTTGGGGTTATAAGTTGGAGCCCAAATTGGGGGTAGACATTATTCAAAAATAATATCTTTATCCTTTTCCCTTTATTCCCTTTCACTATTTTTTATATTCCCCAAATGAATGAGACCATATAATGAGTGGGAAATATCAGAAAGGGAGACAGAACATGAAAGACCCCTAACTCTGGGAAACGAAGTAGGGGTGGTGGAAGGGGAGGTGGGCAGGGGGTGGGGGTGACTGGGGGACAGGCACTGAGGTGGGCACTTGACGGGATGAGCACTGGGTGTTATTCTATATGTTGGCAAATTGAACACCAATAAAAAATAAATTTATAAAAAATAATATCTTTAAAACAAACAAACAAACATGAATTTACTTAGGTATCTAAACAGCAAGAAAGTGATTTAGTTCTCAGCTCAGAAGTAAATCCTAATATTTATTTATGTATTTACTTATTTATTTATTTATTTATTTATTTATTTATTTTCTAAATTTTTTATTTATTTATGATAGTCACAGAGAGAGAGAGAGAGAGAGAGAGAGAGAGACAGGAGAAGCAGGCTCCATGCACCGGGAGCCCGACGTGGGATTTGATCCCGGGTCTCCAGGATCGCGCCCTGGGCCAAAGGCCTGTGCCAAACTGCTGCGCCACCCAGGGATCCCCCCCTAATTATTATTTAATCATGTCCCTTGTCATTTATTGGTTTAGATAACCCCTGACACCCTGTTCTGGCCAATGAAAATTAGGGAAGTATACTGGGGGTAGATCTCCATACAGCTTATTTTTATTTGTTTTATTTTTCTGGGTATTTTGCTTGTTTGTTTTAGATCCCACATATAAAAGAGATCATATGGTATTTGTCTTTCTCTGCCTTATTTCACCTAGCATAGTGAGTCCATATTTTTTGTTGTAAACGGCAAGACTTCATTCTTTTTTCGTGAATGAGCAGCATATATGCATACATATATGCATATATATATATATTTGGTTGCTTCCATATCTTGGCTATTGTAAATAATACTGCCATGAAAATAGGGTATACATAATTTTTTGAATTAGTGTTTTCATTTTCTTTGGTTAAATACCTAGAAGCGGAATAGCCGGACCATATAATAGTTGCATTCTTAATTTTTTGAGAAACCTCCATACTGTTTCCATAGTGGCTGCACAAATTTACATGACCATTAGAAGTGTATGAAGTTTCCCTTTATATCCTCTCCAATACTAGTAATTTCTTATCTTTTTTGATAGTAGCTAAAGATGGGAGGAGTTATTTCATTCTAGTTTTGGTTTGTATTTCCCCAAAGATGAGTGATGTTGAGCTTTTCATGTGTCTGTTGACCATCTGTATGTCTTCTTTAGAAAAATATCTATTCATATCTCTGCCCATTTTTTAAATCATATTTTTTTACAGTTAAGTTGCGTCGGCCTTTTATACATAGTTCACACTTCGACAACATGGGGTACTAATCCACATAGACAAAAATTTGCATATAACTTTTAATTCCCCCAAATCTTAACTACTAATAGCCTATCATTGACTGGAAGCCTTACTAACAATCTGAATAACTGATTAACATACATTTTGTATATTTATATATATAATATATATACTTTACAATAAAGTAAGTTAAAGAGAACAAATTAAGAAAATAATAAATAAAATACATTTATAGTGTTGTACCATATTTATTGAAAAAATATGGATACAAGTGAACCTGCACATTTCAAACCCATGTTGTTCACAGGTCAACTGTATTTTGGATATAAGCCTCTTATCTGATACATGATTTGCAAATACTTCCCTCAATCAGTAAGATGCTTTTTCATTTCTTAATGGTTTCCTTTGCTATGCAGAAACTTTTTGTTTGATGTAGTTTCATTTGTTAATTTCTTGCTTTTAATGCTTTCTTTGCTTTTGGTGTGAGATTCAAAAAATCATGACCAAAACCTATGTCAAGGAGCTTACTACCTATGATTTAAGGTCTTATGTTCAAGTCTTTAATCTATTTTTAGTAAGTTTTCGTGTATGGTACACAGATAGGAGTTGAATTTCATTCTTTTGCTTATGGCTATCTAGTTTTCCCAACACCGGTTATTGAATTTTCCCATTGTATATTCTTCACTCTTTTGCCATAAATTAATTAGTCATATATGCATGGGTTTATTTCTGGGCTCACTATTCTTTTCCATTCATCTATGTGTCTTTTTTTTATGCTAATACCATACTGTCTTAACTACCAAAGCTCTGTAACGCATCCTAAAATCAGCTAGTGTGATGACTCCAGCTTTGTTCTTTCTCAAGATTGTTTTGGCTGTTCAGGATCTTTTGTGGTTGCATATACATTTTAGGATTATTTGTTCTAGGTCTGTGAAAAATGCCACTGGAATTTGATAGGGATTGTATTGAATTTATGAATTGCTTTGAGTAGTATAGACATTTTAACAGTATTGATTCTTTCAACCAATAAGCATGAAATATCTTTCCATTTATTTGTTTCATCTTTGATTTCTTTCATTAATATCTTCTAGCTTTCAATATGCAAGTATTTTTACTTCATTGCTTAAATTTGTTCCTAGGTATCTTATTCTTTTTGATACAGTTGTAAGTAAAATTGCTTTCTTAATTTCTCTTTATGGTAGTTTGTTATTATCATATTAGAAATGCAACAGGCTTTGTGTATTGATTTTGTATCCTGCTACTTTAACTTGTTTATTAAACAATTTGTGACAGAGTCTTTAGAGTTTTCTTATATAGCATCATGCCCTCTGCAAATGTTAACAGTTTTACTTCTTACTTTCAATTTGGGTGCCTTTTATTTCTTGTTCTTGTCTGGCTAGGACTTCTAATACTACATTTAATAAAAATGGCAAGAGTGGGTATCCTTTTTTGTTCCTGAATTTAAAGGAAAATCTTTCAGCTCTTCACCATTCACTATGTTACCTGAGGTTATGTCACATGTGGCCTTATTATGTTGAAGTATGTTACCTATATACCTGCTTTGTTAGAACTTTTTAACATAAACAAATGTTAAGTGTTATCACATCCTTTTTCTGCATTGATTAAAATGAACATATATTTTTATCTTTACTTTGTTAATGTGGTGCATTATACTAATTGATTTGCAGATGTTGAATCATGTTTTCATCCCTGGAATAAATCCCACTTGATGGGGCACCTGGGTGGCTCAGTGGTTGAATATCTGCCTTGAGTTCAGGTCATGATCTCAGGGTCCTTCCTCACATAGGGAGCTGCTTCTTCCTCTGCCTATGTCTCTGCCTTTCTCTGTGTGTCTCTCATGAATAAATAAAATAATAAATAAATAAATAAATAAATCCCTCTTGATAATGGTGTATAAATCTTTTAAAGTATTGTTGAATTTGGTTTGCTTTGGTTTTGATTTTTTTTCAAATTTGGCATCTATGCTCATCAGGTATGTTGGTCTATAAATTTCTTCTCTTGTCTCTTGTCTGCTTTTGGTATTCAGGGTAACTCCAGACTCACAAATATGTTTGCAAGAGTTCTCCCCTCTTCTATTTTGGAAGAATTTGATAAAAACTTGCCTAAATTCTTCCTTGAGTGGTAGAATTAATCATTGTAGCTATTTGGTTGTGGACTTTTGTTTGTTTAGAGGATTTGGATTAGTGGTTCATTTTCCTTACTAGTAATCAATATGTTCATACTTCATCATGATTCTGTCTTGAGAGGTTGTATTTTTCTAGGAATTTATCCATTTCTTCTAGGTTGTCCAATTTGTTGGCATATAATTGTTCATAATAAAAAAATAATAATAGATTGTTCATAGTCTCTTACAATCCTTTGTATTGCTGTGGTATCAGTTATAATGCATCTTTCACTTCTGATTTTATTTATTTGAATCCATATTTCTTTCTGTTGAGTCTAGCTAAAGACTTTTCAATTTTAGTTATCTTTTCAAAGAATTATTGGTTTCATTGATATTCTCTATGTTTTTTTTTAATTTTCATTTATTTATTCTTTAATTTTTGTTATTTCCTTTCTTCTGCTAATTTTAGGCTCCATTTATTCTTTTTTCTAGTTTCTTGATGTGTAAGGAACCCCAAAGTTTCTTCCAACTGTAGCTTGTTTATTTGAGGCTTTTTTTGTTTCTTAAGGTAGGGATTTATTGTTATGAATTCCCCTCTTAAGACTATTTTTGTTGCTTTTAACTAATTTTAATGTTATATCACCATATTCCTTGTCTCAATATATTTTTAATTTCTCTTTTGATGTCTTCTTTGTCCCATTGGTTATTTAGTAGCATGTTTAGTCTTCACATCTTTGTGAATTTTCCATTTTTTTTCTACCCACATCTCAGACTAGGTAAGTATTCTGCTTCCGTGCTTCATATACTATTAGTTGTTACCCCATTTTATATTCTAAAGAGATAAGGTATTTAGAAAATATATGACCATAAATTGTGAGTATATGTGTGTGTCCTAAGCATCTGTTATCATCAGTTCTTTAACAAAATTTACTTCTCTCTCTTCCCATGTACCTCCACCCTCCATATCCAGTCAACCACTTAGCCTGCAGATTTAGCCTTCCAAATGCTTCTCACATAGTAGTCGCTCAGTACTTGTGCACTGAGTGAATGTAATTTTCTAGCTCAAGTTCTTTTAATTCAAAAATCTTACCTCCAAGCATTCTTAGACTAGGAAGTTACTTCATAACTGCTTAAATTTAAAACTATAACTCACAGTGAATTTGTTTTGAGATAATGTACTTTCTAACTTTACCATTAGTTAAAGTGACTACTAAATCAGTTGCAGAATATTTAATTTGGGTCTCTCCCTATGGAAAAACTTACTCTTCAAATCTGTACTATTCCTATTCATTAAAGCTCTGCTACTACAATGCTTGGCTTTGCTTCTATAGCACACACACACATAGTACACTTAGTATATTACTGATGGACAAAACTCTGAAGTTAAGAGGCTTAATTAGGATAAAACCAGAAATACCCAAAGCCAGCAAGAATTCTGTGGGCCAGCAAAAAATGTTCTGAAAATCTTTCATTTGATGCAAGAAAATCCTTTTACATATCATTTCACTATTTCTACCTCTGAAGTTCTCCAAGAGTCATCAGAAGTATGCCAGAAAAAGTAAAGACAGAAAGTATATAGAAGCATTTTTGTTGTTTTTATTCTTAATAGGTCTTAGATTTATCTGAGACTTATCCTTTTCTCTTCAGAGGATTTCATCACTGTGCCTATGTGTCCATTATCCTCAAGATTCCCAGAAAGGTCCAGTAAACTCTTATATTCAGGATATCTTCCCCTGTATTTATGTGCATTGCTTTTTTCTCTATCATGGGGAAAAATCATTTCAATAGATAGCTATTTAACTAATTAGCTGTATTTGAAGAGGACAGATATTTCAGCGAGATTAAATACTTATGCCTAAAATTGCATAACTAGTAAAAGATGGTCCCCAAAATAATTCTAAGGACTAAGCTTTATCCTTTACCCCTTTAATACCAATCTTTTTTTTTTTAATTCTTATTTATTTATGATAGTCACAAAGAGAGAGAGAGAGAGGCAGAGACATAGGCAGAGGGAGAAGCAGGCTCCATGCACTGGGAGCCTGACGTGGGACTTGATCGCGGGTCTCCAGGATCATGCCCTGGGCCAAAGGCAGGTGCTAAACCGCTGCACCACCCAGGGATCCCTAACACCAATCTTTAAAAACAGTTAATCTGGGGGCAGCCCGGGGGGCTCAGCGGTTTAGCGCCACCCTCAGCCCAGGGCCTGATCCTCGAGACCCGGGATCGAGTCCCATCGGGCTCGCTGCGTGGAGCCTGCTTCTCTCTCTGCCTGTCTCTCTCTCTCTCTCTCTCTTTCTCTCACTAATAAAATATTTTTTTTAAAAAGTTAACAATCTGGAGATGTAGCAAGTACATGGTCAAACTACATGGTCAACATGAATGTTTTTGTCTGTATTATAATGCAATCTCAGTAAATTGTCTGTTACATATTTATCTGTGCTTCCCATTACATACAGAAAACAAGGCATAAAAAGGCAACTGCCATATGAGAAGCATACAAAACTCAAGAGAATGGTTAAAAGTAGTGAAATTATATCCAACTGAATTTTAGAAAATCCTCAAAAAAAAAAAAAAAAAGAAAAGAAAATCCTCATAGAAAAGGTGACACAGAAAACATTGGGCCTTATGGAACAGCTAAAAAATAAACAGAAAATCATAGGGAGGCAAGTTGGGGAAGAAGCATATTACACAAGCAGTAAGCATGCAAAACTACATAAAAACTTATGAGTGTAATTAAGAAATTAGAAATGGTAGAATTTACATTGTAATAACTAACAAAGTAGTAAAATCATAAAAGAGCTAACAGTGTGAGAATATATCAGGTTGTGATTTAAATTTCAAGCCCAAGAATTTGTTCTTACTTGAGTAAATACTTAAAAACCCTTGGATATTTTGAGTAAAAATTGGTGAGAAAGAAAATCATTTCATACTTTATCTGGGACAAAATTTCTTGTATAATGTATTTTATTACTTTTTCTGAGACGAATCAACATTTCTGATAAAATAACCAGTGTAATTTTCTGACAGACTTTCATGAGATTAAAATCTCTTCGAGGAAGTTAAACTTGCTTCAACTAATCATCATGCTGAGAACTTGATGAATTTTTGGTATGGTTATATGTCATCGAATAATTTTTATCATTTCCCCTCATGAACCATCTCTACTAAGATGATATATTTGAATTTGCTTTTTCTAAAGCTTCTTCCCTTGCTGCATGCTATGAATACATTTTTATCATCTGGTCATAATTAATTGGAGAATATATTTTAACATGGTTTTCAACTATGTTCCCATGAGAGTATTGCTCAAAGCACTGTGACTGGGCAGAGAGGTAAGGTAAAGAGAAACCTAAGTAGGACTAGGTGTGAGTGCCCACACCCAATCCCTCCTTCAAAGGAAGCAACTCTCTTTTTATATATTTATTTTGAATAAATATACTTCATTTGAATAAAACTTTGTAATACTAAAAAGGTAGTTGGGAAATAATTTTCTTACACAATTAATATAGAATTGGGAATGTGAACGGGCTTAATGACCCCATCAAAAGGCGCAGGGTTTCAGACTGGATAAAAAAGCAGGACCCATCTATTTGCTGTCTACAAGAGACTCATTTTAGACAGAAGGACACCTACAGCCTGAAAATAAAAGGTTGGAGAACCATTTACCATTCGAATGGTCCTCAAAAGAAAGCAGGGGTAGCCATCCTTATATCAGATAAACTAAAATTTACCCCAAGACTGTAGTGAGAGATGAAGAGGGACACTATATCATACTTAAAGGATCTATTCAACAAGAGGACTTAACAATCCTCAATATATATGCCCCGAATGGGGGAGCTGCCAAATATATAAATCAATTATTAACCAAAGTGAAGAAATACTTAGATAATAATACACTTATACTTGGTGACTTCAATCTAGCTCTTTCTATACTTGATAGGTCTTCTAAGCACAACATCTCCAAAGAAACGAGAGCTTTAAATGATATACTGGACCAGATGGATTTCACAGATATCTACAGAACTTTACATCCAAACTCAACTGAATACACATTCTTCTCAACTGCACACGGAACTTTCTCCAGAATAGACCACATATTGGGTCACAAATCGGGTCTGAACCGATACCAAAAGATTGGGATCGTCCCCTGCATATTCTCAGACCATAATGCCTTGAAATTAGAACTAAATCACAACAAGAAGTTTGGAAGGACCTCAAACACGTGGAGGTTAAGGACCATCCTACTAAAAGATGAAAGGGTCAACCAGGAAATTAAGGAAGAATTAAAAAGATTCATGGAAACTAATGAGAATGAAGATACAACCGTTCAAAATCTTTGGGATGCAGCAAAAGCAGTCCTAAGGGGGAAATACATCGCAATACAAGCATCCATTCAAAAACTGGAAAGAACTCAAATACAAAAGCTAACCTTACACATAAAGGAGCTAGAGAAAAAACAGCAAATAGATCCTACACCCAAGAGAAGAAGGGAGTTAATAAAGATTCGAGCAGAACTCAACGAAATCGAGACCAGAAGAACTGTGGAACAGATCAACAGAACCAGGAGTTGGTTCTTTGAAAGAATTAATAAGATAGATAAACCATTAGCCAACCTTATTAAAAAGAAGAGAGAGAAGACTCAAATTAATAAAATCATGAATGAGAAAGGAGAGATCACTACCAACACCAAGGAAATACAAACGATTTTAAAAACATATTATGAACAGCTATATGCCAATAAATTAGGCAATCTAGAAGAAATGGACGCATTCCTGGAATGCCACAAACTACCAAAACTGGAACAGGAAGAAATAGAAAACCTGAACAGGCCAATAACCAAGGATGAAATTGAAGCAGTCATCAAAAACCTCCCAAGACACAAGAGTCCAGGGCCAGATGGCTTCCCAGGGGAATTTTATCAAATGTTTAAAGAAGAAACCATACCTATTCTCCTAAAGCTGTTTGGAAAGATAGAAAGAGATGGAGTACTTCCAAATTCATTCTATGAGGCCAGCATCACCTTAATTCCAAAACCAGACAAAGACCCCACCAAAAAGGAGAATTACAGAACAATATCCCTGATGAACATGGATGCAAAAATTCTCAACAAGATACTGGCCAATAGGATCCAACAGTACATTAAGAAAATTATTCACCATGACCAAGTAGGATTTATCCCTGGGACACAAGGCTGGTTCAACACCCGTAAAACAATCGATGTGATTCATCATATCAGCAAGAGAAAAACCAAGAACCATATGATCCTCTCATTGGATGCAGAGAAAGCATTTGACAAAATACAGCATCCATTTCTGATCAAAACTCTTCAGAGTGTAGGGATAGAGGGAACATTCCTCGACATCTTAAAAGCCATCTATGAAAAGCCCACAGCAAATATCATTCTCAATGGGGAAGCACTGGGAGCCTTTCCCCTAAGATCAGGAACAAGACAGGGATGTCCACTCTTACCACTGCTATTCAACATAGTACTGGAAGTCCTAGCCTCAACAATCAGACAATAAAAAGACATTAAAGGCATTCAAATTGGCAAAGAAGAAGTCAAACTCTCCCTCTTTGCAGATCACCTGATACTCTACTTAGAAAACCCAAAAGTCTCCACCCCAAGATTGCTAGAACTCATACAGCAATTCGGTACCATGGCAGGATACAAAATCAATGCCCAGAAATCAGTGGCATTTCTATACACTAACAATGAGACTGAAGAAAGAGAAATTAAGGAGTCAATCCCATTTACAATTGCACCCAAAAGCATAAGATACCTAGGAATAAACCTAACCAAAGATGTAAAGGATCTATACCCTCAAAACTATAGAACACTTCTGAAAGAAATTGAGGAAGACACAAAGGGATGGAAAAATATTCCATGCTCATGGATTGGCAGAATTAATATTGTGAAAATGTCAATGTTACCCAGGGCAATATACACGTTTAATGCAATCCCTATCAAAATACCATGGACTTTATTCAGAGAGTTAGAACAAATTATTTTAAGATTTGTGTGGAATCAGAAAAGACCCCAAATAGCCAGGGGAATTTTAAAAAAGAAAACCATATCTGGGGGCATCACAAGGCCAGATTTCAGGTTGTACTACAAAGCTGTGGTCATCAAGACAGTGTGGTACTGGCACAAAAACAGACACATAGATCAGTGGAACAGACTAGAGAACCCAGAAGTGGACCCTGAACTTTATGGTCAACTAATATTCCATAAAGGAGGAAAGACTATCCATTGGAAGAAAGGCAGTCTCTTCAATAAATGGTGCTGGGAAAATTGGACATCCACATGCAGAAGAATGAAACTAGACCACTCTCTTTCACCATACACAAAGATAAACTCAAAATGGATGAAAGATCTAAATGTGAGACAAGATTCCATCAAAATCCTAGAGAAGAACACAGGCAACACCATTTTTGAACTCGGCCACAGTAACTCCTTGCAAGATACATCCATGAAGGCAAAAGAAACAAAAGCAAAAATGAACTATTGGGACTTCATCAAGATAAGAAGCTTTTGCACAGCAAAGGATACAGTCAACAAAACTAAAAGACAACCCACAGAATGGGAGAAGATATTTGCAAATGACATATCAGATAAAGGGCTAGTTTCCAAGATCTATAAAGAACTTATTAAACTCAACACCAAAGAAACAAACAATCCAATCATGAAATGGGCAAAAGACATGAACAGAAATCTCACAGAGGAAGACATAGACATGGCCAACATGCATATGAGAAAATGCTCTGCATCCCTTGCCATCAGGGAAATACAAATCAAAACCACAATGAGATACCACCTCAAGCCAGTGAGAATGGGGCAAATTAACAAGGCAGGAAACAACAAATGTTGGAGGGGATGCGGAGAAAAGGGAACCCTCTTACACTGTTGGTGGGAATGTGAACTGGTGCAGCCACTCTGGAAAACTGTGTGGAGGTTCCTCAAACAGTTAAAAATAGACCTGCCCTACGACCCAGCAATTGCACTGTTGGGGATTTACCCCAAAGATACAGATGCAGTGAAACGCCGGGACACCTGCACCCCGATGTTTATAGCAGCAATGGCCATGATAGCCAAACTGTGGAAGGAGCCTTGGTGTCCAACGAAAGATGAATGGATAAAGAAGATGTGGTTTATGTATACAATGGAATATTATTCAGCTATTAGAGATGACAAATACCCACCATTTGCTTTGACGTGGATGGAACTGGAGGGTATTATGCTGAGTGAAGTAAGTCAGTCGGAGAAGGACAAACATTATATGGTCTCATTCATTTGGGGAATATAAATAATAGTGAAAGGGAATATAAGGGAAGGGAGAAGAAATGTGTGGGAAATATCAGAAAGGGAGACAGAACGTAAAGACTGCTAACTCTGGGAAACGAACTAGGGGTGGTAGAAGGGGAGGAGGGCGGGGGGTGGGAGTGAATGGGTGACGGGCACTGGGGGTTATTCTGTATGTTAGTAAATTGAACACCAATAAAAAATAAATTAAAAAAATATAGAATTGGGGTATAAAATTGTGTTGTTAGTAGAAAGACAAGTTAGGACACTGTTAGAGCAAGCTAGAAGAAAAGTGCATAAATATTTGAATGAGGACATTGGTGATGGCAATCCAAAGGTTGAGATATTTGGTACTCAGATAGAAATGTCAAGATTTTACTACTGATTAGATGCAGGTGGTAATAAAACTGGGAGGAATCCAAGATGACTAAGGTATCGATCCTGGATATCTAAAAGAAATAGAGGAACTATAAACAGTAATGAAGTAGGCAGGAAGAAAGGAGGTCTCAGAAAGAAGAGAATAAGTCTGTTCATGTTGAATTTGAGGTGATCTTCAAGTCCAGCTATCTATCAGACATTCAGAATGAGACCGAGATAACAGAGACAGGGAGGAAGGGAAGAGGGATAGGAGAAGTTGAAGGAGAGAGAGAAAGAGGGAAAGATAGAGATCTAACAAGCATTTGCATAGAGATGATATTTGGAACTATTGCAGTAAACCAAATCACAGAACTTTGAAGTCGTATATTTTGGAGAAAATATTTAGAAGTGGAGTTAGCTAGGTGCACCTGGGTGGCTCAGTCAGGTAAGCATCTGACTTTTGATTTCAGCTCAGGTCAGGATCTCAAGGTTCTGTGATGGAGCCCTACCTTGGGCTCACCTCCATGCACAGCATGGAGTCTGCTTGAGTTTCTCTCCCTCTGCCCCTCCCCCATGCTCTGTCTCTAAAATAAATAATAATAATACAATTTTTAAAAATAAGTGGAGTTAGCCAAAGTGACAGAGAACAAGCAGAAGGAGAAACAGGAGAACATACAATTTTAAAATGCACATTAAGATATACATGCTTTGGTGTTATCCTTTCTCATAGTTTCAAAGAGGAACCTGGTAGTCAGTCATTAAATGTATATCTGCTGATAGCATTTCACAGACTCTTGAAATAGAAGCTTCATTCTTTTGGTGATTACTTGTTCATACTGCAGTAATATCTACTGCATGTGAAAAACTATGGAAATCAAAATGATTGTCCAAATGTAAGATAGAAGTATTTTTGACATAGTTGTTATTACTATTAAATTATTATAAGAGGTTTATCAATGCAACACTTTTTTTTCCCTTTCCTTTCAGCATTCATTAATGAATCTGTATTTATCTACTGTATTGTAGGAGCAAGGTTCTACTCACACAGTCTAATAGGTTAAAAATGCATAATCTTTGACTCAGTAATTTCTTTTTTGGGCAATGGTAGTAAAACACACTCTCCAGCAAGGAGAACTGAGTAAAAGGGATTCTGACTGCATTTGGAATGGGGCTTACTACATTTCACTGATAAGAGGATAGGGAAATGGCACCAGAATTAAAAGGTTGTGATTGCAGAATATGGGAGGTGATTGCATGTATAGGTACTGGGAGAGAGGGAATGCATGCAGAGACCATTCATAACAAGGCAGTGTCAACAATAGTCACCAAGACAAGACAGAAGCTAGAATACCAGATCAGCCAGAATGAATCAAAACAAACTCAGCTGACCCAAAGGGTACAAGGCCACAAATGTCAAGCTCTTCTCTCAGTGACTGCTGCTGTCAGCTACAAAATGGCTCTCTTCTGGCAAGGACAGCAGGTCACATATCTCAGTTATTGCTCAGGAAATAACCTGTCATCACATCATCTCTGAACACAAAGGACAAGATAATTGTCCCAAGTTCTGTCAGGCAAAAATTCCAGTCATCTGAAGAAGGGGTAATATGGAACATGGTACACTCTTATTAATATTATCTCTCACTGTCCCTTGCTTTAGTAAGAAACATTTTAGAGATAGCAATAGCATTTTGTAGTATCAGGTTGTTTCTTCAAAATCTTCCTGAATGTAGGGGATTTATTTCTAACTTTTCTAGTTATTAAGTAAGCAAGGAATACCTATTCTGAATTATTAGCCATAATCAACACTGATTTTTTTAATTCATTTTCTGTTTTGTATTTCAACAAAAATGAAATAAATGCAAATCCATTAGGAGTATATTTGTTTTATGTGGTAAGGAAATTAGTCCATTATTAACACAGATTTTAAAAGATTTATAAGAAGAGGCAAGTAGATGGAATTGCCCTGTCAGGATATTTCATGACTTTTATGGGCAAAGGTAAAACTGTATGATTTCTATTATAATTTCTCAGCTGTTACTCAAATTGATTATAACCATAAAGGAATTTCATATTCTGATTCATCACCATGTTAAATGACGATGAAGTCTTCTTCTAAACAAAAGCATGAAATTCTGTTTCTTCTTCCTGGTGCTAGATTCACACAGCAAGGTCTCTTCAAGGATGATCACCACATTGTCTATTTCTCCCAAAATGTACTTTTAAAATAGCTAAAGTTGGAATAAAGATTTAAAAAATAAATCATGCTTGTTGATTGATTTTGTAAACTAAAGGGAATTGTATAATAATAATGCCTATAATCTGAAGGAAGATTATCTGCAGGGATTTCAAGAAGATCCTACCTCCCTAAGTGTTGTGACATTTTAGAAAATGTTGGTTAAGTGTCATGCTTTTCCTCCAGTTTCAAAATTCACAATCCAAGAGGTTTTGAAAGCTTGATTAGCAAACAAAAATAACAAACAGAAAAGTAGAACTGCTTGTGGAGCAAAATAAAAAAGGTGGATGTGTTAAATTGAAAGCAGAGAAAGAATCAAGCATGTAGTTCTTGCTCCAGTGAAAATCCATGACCGAAATACTAATGACTATCTTTTCTTTTTCTTGTCTATTTTCTTTTGGAAAGTGACACTCCCAATTTTGTTTGTTCTGAACAATACACGGAGTGTTATATCATTTCAGTGAACTGAAAACATTAATGAAATATAATGTGCAGGCAGATAGATTCTGTGAATTTATGTGTGAACTTATATAAGAAAGGACAGTATAGCAGGAGATTGATGAAGGGAATCTGGTTCTGTATACAAAATAGAGAGGAAAATAGGATTACTCCTTTTAATTTCCTCCTTTAAATAGAAAACAAAATAATAATTGAAAAGAATTTCGGGGATATGATGATGACATAAACTTACATAGAAACACCTTGAAAAGCAGGTTCAGAATACATTTAAGAAGGAATTTTATATAACAGAAGGAAATTTTATATCTCTATCAAAATTACTCTATCTCTCATCGTCTCCACTTAGAGAAGCATTCCATTTTCCTACAATATCTCCTCCTAATGCTCTTTATTCCATACTTATAAAGGGTCTCAAATATGATCAGCCTTACAGTTAGAATGTGTTAAGCTGCTAGAAAACATTATCCAGATGACAGTGGCTTTAGAAAGAAGTGTTTCTTATTGTTCTAAATACTCATTACAGAGTTGGACAATCAGTGAAGATCCAGCAGCTCAACAATATTAACAAGGACCTAAGCCCTTCTTCTGTGCTCATTCTACACTACTCAGTGTATTGGCTTTTGTCCCCAGGCTTATTACTGCATGGCTGCAAAATGGCTACTGTAGCTTGGCTTCATGTCTGCCTAGAACTAAATACAGGACGACAGTAGAGTTCGCTTTCTTTAAGGGAGGGAAAAATCCCCAAGAACTTCTCTCTATGTCTTACTATCAAGAAATGGGTAGTATAACCACTACTAAAAACAAGGAAAGGAGGAATACTGAATATCTGGTATTTTCTAGTTAATGAAAATAGTTGGGCATAGAGTTGAATTAAAGGTCCAGAATAGTGCTCCTTTGAACTCCCTATGAAGGTGACATATTTAAAATACTTTAAAGTATTTATTGGGATGCCTGGGTGGCTCAGTGGTTGAGTATCTGCCTTCGGCTCAGTCATGATCTTGTGGTCCTGAGATCAAGTCCTGCTTCTCCCTCTGCCTATGTCTCTGCTTCTCTCTCTGTGTCTCTCATGAATAAATAAATAAAATCTTTAAAAAAAATTATATTTATCAGAAAATAGGAAATACAAGAGCAAGATAATATTTGGATAACATAAGACCAAGCAATAATGCAGCCATCTGATATGGCAGTTAAAAGCAGGAATTTAGACAATAAAATGGCATTTATTTTCATGTGTTTACTATCTTTAAGATGATATTTAACATGAGAGAAAAAACTTAAAGCTCTATAATTTCATGAACTACAATGAATGAAACGTATGAAGAAAACTATATGAGTTTTTATTTTTCAGACATATTTGCTAAGACCTTTTAGAAATTCAAAAGGATCTTATGAAGCATAAGATGGGTAAGACATGCAATTCAACAGCATTATTTAGAACTAGTGTTATTTAGTTCCTCTACTAATTATTTCACCAAATGAATAATGATTCTCCTAAAGTAACACTATTTCAATGTCAACTGCTAGGGTAGGGATCTCCATCATTATAGCTGCATAGGGAGAGAAAGTTCAGAGGTTACAGCCAATACTCAGCAAGGGCATTGCTTTAACATCTGACTTTACTCTCACAAAATCCCCCAGAATCAACATGCCTTCTTCCTTTGAAACTTTTTTACCATATCCTGATGATAGTTTTTAGGAAAAGGGGAAACAAAGGATGAGTTTCAAAAGAACTACTTGGTGCAATAAGACTCCCAGATTTATGTGGTAAAGGCACCATGGTTTCACCCAACCTCCTGTCATGTTTACTGGAGGATCAGAGTAATTTCCAGCGTCAAAAACACTGAGTAATTAAGAATAGAAAAATAAAAATAATATACCCACAGAAATAGAAATGAGGAAAATAAAATTATCACCATTAGAATATCACATGAATAATTGCTACTGATGAATGCTAAAATCAGTGGCAAAAATTTAAGAGAAATAGGATATTTCATGGCCTCAAATATACCCTCCAAAATATTTATTATACAGCCTTATGTAAATCCTTTGATACTCCTGCCTCCAGGAAGTGAAGCTTTATTCTGCTTCCCTTGAGTATGAGCTGAACTTGATAACTCACTTCTAATGAAAAAGCATGGAGAGGGAAAAGTAGTAATTTCATAGTTGAGAAACATGATGGATACTACTTTAACCAAGTGATTGAGGTCAACATCACCAGTTATAATTCACATTGATATTATAAGCCTCTAAATTAGGTGATAATGAGAGAACTTTATTTCTGTGGCATTCTTCCCAAAATCTATTAGCCCAGCCTAATCATTAAAACTTGAGGCAAACCCAATTGAGAGTCATTTGACAAAACACCTGGCCAGTGAGTGCTCTTTAAAAGTAACAAACATAGGGTGCCTGGGTGGCTCAGTCAGTTAAGCATCTGCCTTTGGCTCAGGTCATGATCCCAGATTCCTGGGATAGAGTCCCACATTGGGCCCCCTGCTCCTTGGAGGGCCTGCTTCTTCCTCTCCCTCTGCCTGCCACTCCTCCTGCTTGTGGTCTCACTAGTGCTCTCTCTCTTTCCCAGTCAAATAAATAAATAAAATCTTCTAAAAAAATAAAATAAAAGTAACAAAGGTATATATTAGGGGAAAGAAGACCTAAACTCAATAATCTAAGCTTCCACCTTAGGAAACTATAAAAAGAACAAATTAAATTCAAAGTAGAAGAACAGAACTATTAAAAAATAGAAGTCAATGAAATTGAAAATGCAAAATTATTAAAGAAAGTCAATGAAATCAAAAGCTGCTTCTTTAAAAAGATCGATAAAACCAATTAATTTGCAGCCAGGTTAACTAAGAGTGAGAGTCAGAAGACACAAATTAGTAATATCAGAAGTGAAATAGGGGACATCATAATGGATGTCATGAACATTAAAATAAAGGAGTATTATTAATAACCTATGGTCACAAATTTAACAACCTAGTTAAAATGGACCAATTCCTTAAAAGACACAACATTTTGCACAAGCAAAAATACATAATCTTAATAGGCCTGTATCAAAGAAATTGGACCAATAATTAACCTTTCAAAAGACAAAGAACCAGGCCCAGATGGACTCACAGGTGAATTCAACCAAATATTTAAGAAGGAAATTATACCAATTCTCTACATTGTCTTCCAGAAGATAGAAGTGGAGGGACTATTCTCTAATCCATCCTATAAGACCAGCACTATCCTATTACCCAAACCAGACACTGCAAGAAAGGAAAACTATCGATAAATACTTCTTACAAAATAGATGCAAAAACCTCAATAAAATTTTAGCAAAACAAATCCAGTAGTATATAAAAAGAATCATACACCACAACCATGTGAGATTAATTCCTGGTATGAAAAGTAGTTTCAACATTACAAAATCACTTAATGTAATCATCCATCACATCAATAGGCTGAAATCTGAAATGAGAAATAATATGATCATGTCAATAGATGCAGACAAAAAAAAAAGAAAAAAGAAAAGAAAAGAAAAGAAAAGAAAGAAAAGGAAAAGAAAAGAAAAGAAAAGAAAAGAAAAGAAAAGAAAAGAAAAGAAAAGAAAAGAAAACTAGGTGTTTCCATGACCAAGTGGGATATATCCCCAGGATGCAAGATTGGTTCAACACTCATAAAATAATCAACATTATAGATCACATCAAGAGAAAAAACAAGAACCATATGATCCTCTCAACAGATGCAGAGAAAGCATTTGACAAAATACAGCATCCATTCTTGATCAAAACTCTTCAGAGTGTAGGGATAGAGGGAATATTCCTCAACATCTTAAAAGCCATCTACAAAAAGCCCACAGCAAATATCATTCTCAATTGGGAAAAACTGAGAGCTTTTACCCTAAGATCAGGAACACAATAGGGATGTCCACTCTCACCACTGCTATTCAACATAGTACTAGAAGTCCTAGCTTCAGCAATCAGACAACAAAAAAATAAATAAAAGGCATTCAAATTGGCAAAGAAGAAGTCAAACTCCCCCTCTTTGCAGATCACATGATACTGTACCTAGAAAACCCAAAGACTCTTCCCCTAGATTGCTAGAACTCATACAGCAATTTGGCAGTGTGGCAGGATACAAAACCAATGCCCAGAAATCAGTGGCATTTCTATACACTAACAATGAAGAAAGAGAAATTAAGGAGTCAATCCCATTTACAATTGCACCCAAAAGCATAAGATACCTAGGAATAAACCTAACCAAAGAGGTAAAGGATCTATACCCTAAAAACTACAGAACACTTCTGAAAGAAATTGAGGAAGACACAGATGGAAAAATATTCCATGCTCATGGATTGCAAGAATTAATATTGTGAAAATGTATGGTACCCAGGGCAATGTACACATTCAATGCAATCCCTATCAAAGTACTATGAACTTTCTTCAGAGAGTTGGAACAAGTTATCTTAAGATTTGTGTGGAATCAGAAAAGACTCCGAATAGCTAAGGGAATATTGAAAAAGATAAACAGAGCTGGGGGCATCACAATGCCGGATTTCAGTTGTACAACAAAGCTGTGATCATCAAGATAGTGTGGTATTGGCACAAAATCAGACACATAGATCAATGGAACAGAATAGAGAACCCAGAAATGGGCCCTCAACTGTATGATCAACTAATATTCAACAAAGCAGGAAAGACTATCCACTGGAAAAAGGACAGTCTCTTCAATAAATGGTGCTGGGAAAATTGGACATCCACATGCAGAAGAATGAAACTAGACCATTCTCTTACACCATACACAAAGATCAACTCAAAATGGATGAAAGATCTAAATGTGAGACAACAGTCCATCAAAATCCTAGAGAAGAACACAGGCAAATCCTTTTTGAACTTGGCCACAGCAACTTCTTGCAAGATACATCTATGAAGGCAAGGTAAACAAAACCAAAAATGAATTATTGGCACTTAATCAAGATAAAAGAAATAGTCAACAAAAGAAGCAGTAAACAAAACTAAAAGACAACCTATAGAATGGGAGAAGATATTTGCAAATGACAATATCAGGTAAAGGGCTAGTATCCAAGATCTATAAAGAAATTATTAAACTCAACAGCGAAGAAACAAACAATCGAATCATAAAATGGGCAAAGACATGTACAGAAATTTCACCAAAGACACACATGGTCAACAAGCACATGAGAAAATGCTCCACAACGCTTGTCATCAGGGAAATACAAATCAAAACCACAATGAGATACCACCTCACACCAGGGAGAATGGGGAAAATTACCAAGGCAGGAAACAACAAATGTTGGAGAGGATGTGGAGAAAGGAGAAGCCTCTTGCACTGTTGGTGGGAATGTGAACTGTTGCAGCCACTCTGGAAAACTGTGTGGAGGTTCCTCAAAGAGTTAAAAATAGATCTGCCCTATGACCCAGCAATTGCTCTGCTGCGGATTTATCCCAAGGATACAGATGCAGTGAAACGCCGGGACACCTGCACCCCGATGTTTACAGCAGCAATGTCCACAATAGCCAAACTGTGGAAGGAGCCTCGGTGTCCATCGAAAGATGAATGGATAAAGATGTGGTATATGTAGACAATGGAATATTACTCAGCCATTAGAAATGACAAATACCCACCATTTGTGTCAATGTAGATGGAACTGAAGGGTATTATGCTGAGTGAAGTAAGTCAGTCAGAGAAGGACAAACATTATATGGTCTCATTCATTTGGGGAATATAAAAAATAGTGAAAAAGATTATAGGGGAAAGGAGAGGAAATGAGTGGGAAAAATCAGAGAACATGAGAGACTCCTAACTTGGGAAATGAACAAGGGGTAGTAGAAGGGGAGGTGGGCTGGGGTTTGGGGTGACTGGGCGATGGGCACTGAGGGGGGCACTTGGCAGAATGAGTATTGGGTGTTATGCTATATGTTGGCAAACTGAACTCAAAAAAATATACAAAAAATATATAATAGAAAGAGATAAAGAAAGAGACCAAGAAAAGAAAGAAATGTCCCAATAATCTATATGTTCCTGAGCAATAGAATAAATGCATTTTTATATATTTATGTAATGGATTAATGAAGGCATTCATGTTTGAAAAAAATGTGAAAAAAGTTGCAGAAGATATATGAAATAAATTTTGATCCAAAAATAAAATAACACCGAAGCATATCTTCACATATTCACCACAAACATACCTAAGTATTATATTATTATATTATTTTAAGTGTGTACAATTATAAGAACAAGTAAGGAAATAATCAATACAAAATTCAGGACAGTGATTAATCGAGGAGAGAATAGAAGGTCATACAGTAAGGGTTAAGTACAGATATTCACTGGATTTACTATTAGTATTATTTTGAATAATATATATATATTTAGTGTGTGTTACATATTTTTCAATAATAAGTAACAATGAAAAAATCAGTTGTTTGACCTTTCTACACTTCTTACTTCTCCCCCTTCTGCCTCGCCCTGATCCCTGCCCGTTTTGGCAGCCTGATTCTCACCTCCTGCCTGGTATCTGAGCCCTGGCTTAAGATAACCAATTAGTTTCTCTTGCTTGCACACAATTATCCTGACTGAAACACAACATAAAAATATTTCCAACTTAGAATAACGAATATTATTTCCCTAGGTATTTAGGTATCTTTGTATTAATTTTCATATATACATGATACCAATTTCCAAGTACTTTTGCAGATTTCTATAAAAGAACGTTGTCAAAATAGCACTGATAATACTGGATTCAATAGGGGTGTCTGGGTGGCTCAGCTGGTTAAGCGTCTGCCTTCAGCACAGGTCATGATCTCAGGGTCCTGGGATAGAACCCTACATGGGGCTCTCTGCTCCGTGGGGGGCCTGCTTCTTCCTCTCCATCTGCCCCTCTCATGCACTTTATTCTCTCTCTCTCTCTCAAATAAATACAATCTATAAAAATAATGGATTCAACATATGAAGAAATGGAAGAAATGAAGACAAAAGGAAAACAAGGTGAAACAAACTGCCAACCTTGTTTACTCAGACAGCACATTTAGCTAATTAAATCCTATGTTGCATTTCTTCTGATATGCTATACAAAATCAGAGAATGTAAGTTAAAATCCCCTTGGACAAAACATAAATGTCACAAAGAATCAATTGAAAAAAAAATCATGTACGACTTTAAATTCTGAGGGAGCCTTATATTTCTCTACAGTTTCCCTGGCTGAAGTCTTCCAGTTTATGAAGTAGTGAGTTTAAGATTGCCTGTTTTACAAATAAGGACCCCAAGGTCCAAGTAGGTTAAATGATTCATCTGAGGTTGTAAAGTAGTCAGTGACAACTCTGACACTGATGCCCAAATTCAGAGAGAATCATCTTCTTCTTTAAAAGGGACAAGTTATATAAAACACTTGGCACAGTGATAAACACATAGTACTTAATAATAAAGGTGAATTCTCTCTCCTATCCCCTCCATTTTGCCTCATTTATCAGTTCCACACAGCTGACTGTTTTAAGCTATAAAACTCAAGTCTCAGCAAGAATGTTAAATTGACAGAATCCAAAGTTACACCATGGTTCTTCCCATCCTGACCCAACTAAATGTACTTTTGCCATTATGTCACTTGTCAATTATTTCTACACTTTAGATTCTCACATGATTCCAAATTCCAAATAAAAAAATAAAACTATCTAGAGGATTGGGAAAAAAGAAAAAAACCTCCAGATTTGAAGCAATACATCTACAGTGTCCAGATAATTAACTGATTTTTTTCCCCCAGCTTCCATCTGGTATCGCGCATAGTGGACAGACCACAAAACTGGCCATCAGCCACCTGGATTTAGTTTTCTGCGGTTTGACCTTCAGCAAAATCAAGTAACTTCCCTGAATCTCAGCCTCCTCATCTGAGAACAGAAATAGTTTAACTAGATATTCAATAAGGCCCCTTCCTGCTCTCTAAGTCCTCTTTTTTTTAACTGCTATGAATTTACAGTATCTTCTGGACACTGCCAATATAGAAAGCCAAATGACAGCTTTCTGCACTGATGTTTCTCAATAATGCACTTCAGGCTACAGCACAGAAGGGCTGAGTGAATCAGTGGTGATGCCAGAATTAGAATTTACAGTGGAGCATAATCTATTGTTTTTCTACCGAGCCATGCTACCTCATAGAGACTTCGTTTAATAATAAAACAAGATTTAAAGGACAAAACTCCATGATTTCATACGGGCATATGCAAGGGTAAAAGTGAAAGAGGCTTCTAGAAAATCATCTTACCATAACGACTGTCGAGTTTTTCACTGCTGAGAAAAAAAAAAAAAAAAAAAAGGTGTATTCGTCTGCTCTTGCCTGACAGCAATATTTGGTCCAAAGATTATAGTGGAGTTAAAAAATTAGAGACTGGTTACCCATATGCCTGTAAACTCTGCATGCATACATACAAAGGTACATTTGAACAGCCCTTAACTAAGAAAAAGGACAACTGAACTTCTAAAGGTTCAGAGCAGCTTTGTTCTCAAGGAACTTTGTACCAAAGGGACTTAAATAATGAGCTTAAAACTGAAGTCTGAAAAGAACCGCTAATTGAAATACAACTTACCTATTCCTGCACCCCAAATTACTAAACACATATTTCTAGCTAAGATTTACTGAGCATGTATGTGCTAGGCACTGTAATAGGTATTTTCACATATTGATTCACTTAATCCTCACGACCCTTTCAAGTAAATACTAGTATTATTCCCAGTTTATAAATGAAGAAACAGAGGTCTGAGGTTGCATAAAGAAAACAGGAACCAGAAGCAAGGACAGTTTCTATTGAAGAGTTTTTTTTTTTTTTTTTTTTTTAATTTATTTATGATAGAGAGAGAGAGAGAGAAGCAGAGACACAGGCAGAGGGAGAAGCAGGCTCCATCCCGGGAGCCTGACGTGGGATTCGATCCCGGGTCTCCAGGATCGCGCCCTGGGCCAAAGGCAGGCGCTAAACCGCTGCACCACCCAGGGATCCCGAAGAGTTTTTGTTCAACAGGGAATGAGGCCTTCTTCCTGTATGTAAAATAGTCATGAGCATGATTTTTATATGCTCATAAGGAAGCACACCTTGGAGTACACATTCTTTTTTTTTTTTTTTTTTATGGAAAGATTTTAAACCTGTAATTAGTTTTCTTTATCATTATCATCCCCAAAATTTTGCATATCATTTACTTATGTGAAATAGTACATGGAAGTATACTGAAGCTTAAAATATTAGTCTCCAAATAAAAACAAGTAAACTTTTAGTCCATGGCTTTACAAATGCTTTTATGGTTGATATTGTAACGACATCTTAAAATATATAAGCAGCTCCAGTCATCACTAAAACTTATTTATTCAAAGAGATAACACTGGATATCTTAAATCCTGATGTTACTTTCCCATTAGCGGTTTTCTTAAGCTGACAAAAGCATATTTTAATTTGATTTAGAATAAAAATAAATGAAGTCTATTGTTGATTCCCATTTGCAAACTGTGACACTTGTTATGAAGTTCATAAAAATCACAGGCACTGTAATTTATTAGTCGGAAGATCTGAGTTTCATTTTTAGTTTATTTCCTGATAATTTATTTTGTGACATCGCCTGAAGCATATCCTTTGCAAACATACAAATAGATAACATTAGTTTCCTAAATAAGGTTTACTAGCTGAGACTGAACTTCCCTGTCAAACGTGGAAAGAAATGCAGCTGCTGCTCACCTCCATAAAGCAGCCACTCTCTGGTGGGTTAAATATTCACTGTGATGGTCACTGTGCTGAAGACACACCTGGGGCAGGGGGTGACAGGGTCACTGAACTGTCTCCCTAATTTGTGGGACTGAAGTCTCATCTGAGCAAGCTTTCAGATGAAACACATGCTTAAATCATACCTTTGTTTATACTGTAGGCGGCAAGAGTTTTATGCTTTACATCTTGCTATAACCCTGTACTTTCCTGCAAATGAAAAATTAAGGTGCTTCATCCATCAGATCATGTTTTACGAAAATGTTCACATGGTTCCAGAGAGGATGGTCGGGTCCTGAAGGTGGGTACTTTCTGTTTTTTTATTGTTTATAAACTAAAATACATTGTTTAATCTGATAATATTTATATATGTTTTAATTTTTCTCCTTACTCCACAATCTTTTCTGAATTTTAAAAATTATTCAATACATGAAAAGAACAATTATTGAAATTCTTAAAAACAGAATTTACTCGTTTAAAATTTGAAAGTGGTTATATCTGTACCAAACCAGTTATTCCAAATGACTTTATTTCAAAGCCTATTGGTTTAGGTATCATTCTTCCTGAAATACCACATAACTTTAGTATTAATAATTGAAAAAAAAAGTAATTTAAAGGCACAAAACAAAAATTTACCAAATCTTTTTAAGCTGAAACTGTGAATCTTAAAAATCCTTATTTAGACCTCCAATAGTATAAAATACTGCCATTCAAATATATATTTATTTATGTATATTTAAAATCATCAATATTTTTAATTCTGTATTAACACATTTTTATCATTTGTATTTTTAAAAGCAAATTATGTCAGTGAAAAAAATTCTTTTGGCTAGCCTTTGTAAAGACTACTTTGCTTATATTTTAAATGTCCACAAAAAATTTGTTTTATTATATATTTTAAAGCTCTAAAAATTAATCAAGGTGGCTTGAAGTTCACCCAATGTTTTCAGCTTCATCTTAATTTGAAGTCAATACTTACTCTTCCCTAACAACTGTTTCCTACTCTACTATGAAAAAATAGCAGATTCCCTAAAAGTTTCCTCAAATGTCCTAATCTTCTATTTTATCCCCTTATTATTTCTTCTTGGTACACAGTCTCAACTAACCTAAGGGAATCTTTGTACAAATCTCTACGTTTGCCATCACTAAGATGGCTATCACTCACATTTGCTTGAGAAGAATCACAAAATATCTACTTACAAATACACACATGCAAGCATTTTAAAGGGAAATTTTAGCTTTTCTTTAGGTCTGAGCTTGTGAATATTTCTGAGTAAAAAAGAGAGAGAGAGATTGATTTAGGACTATGTTCTGTTCTCATTTGAAATTCTTTATGACTTTCCACCAAAAGTTTGCCCCAGTGTTTTAAATACTTAAGTGTGTCAGCATGACAGTAACACACACACACACACACACACACACACACACATACACACATAAATAGATCATGCTAATAAGACTTCATTTCCAGAGCTCCAAGATTCTGTCATTAAGGCTAGATTCCAACCTTAAATAGGTGGGAAAATTTAGAACAAACAAATCTTCTAATATACTCTCAATTAACTGCTGACTTTCTTAGAATAATATTTTTATTTTTTCTCCTGTGCACATTAGGTCTTAAGCCTTTGATGGTATCTTTTATTTGTTCACACTTTCTTTTTTTTTTTTTTTTATGTGCCGTCTTCTTTTCTAAGCTTTTTTTTTTTTTTTTATTTTATTGGTGTTCAATTTACTAACATACAGAATAACACCCAGTGCCCGTCACCCATTCACTCCCACCCCCCGCCCTCCTCCCCTTCTACCACCCCTAGTTCGTTTCCCAGAGTTAGCAGTCTTTACGTTCTGTCTCCCTTTCTGATATTTCCCACACATTTCTTCTCCCTTCCCTTATTTTCCCTTTCACTATTATTTATATTCCCCAAATGAATGAGAACATATAATGTTTGTCCTTCTCCGACTGACTTACTTCACTCAGCATAATACCCTCCAGTTCCATCCACGTTGAAGCAAATGGTGGGTATTTGTCATTTCTAATAGCTGAGTAATATTCCATTGTATACATAAACCACATCTTCTTTATCCATTCATCTTTCGTTGGACACCGAGGCTCCTTCCACAGTTTGGCTATCGTGGCCATTGCTGCTAGAAACATCGGGGTGCAGGTGTCCCGGTGTTTCATTGCATTTGTATCTTTGGGGTAAATCCCCAACAGTGCAATTGCTGGGTCGTAGGGCAGGTATATTTTTAACTGTTTGAGGAACCTCCACACAGTTTTCCAGAGTGGCTGCACCAGTTCACATTCCCACCAACAGTGTAAGAGGGTTCCCTTTTCTCCGCATCCTCTCCAACATTTGTGGTTTCCTGCCTTGTTAATTTTCCCCATTCTCACTGGTGTGAGGTGGTATCTCATTGTAGTTTTGATTTGTATTTCCCTGATGGCAAGTGATGCAGAGCATTTTCTCATGTGCATGTTGGCCATGTCTATGTCTTCCTCTGTGAGATTTCTGTTCATGTCTTTTGCCCATTTCATGATTGGATTGTTTCTTTCTTTGGTGTTGAGTTTAATAAGTTCTTTATAGATCTTGGAAACTAGTCCTTTATCTGATATGTCATTTGCAAATATCTTCTCCCATTCTGTAGGTTGTCTTTGAGTTTTGTTGACTGTATCCTTTGCTGTGCAAAAGCTTCTTATCTTGATGAAGTCCCAATAGTTCATTTTTGCTTTTGTTTCTTTTGCCTTCGTGGATGTATCTTGCAAGAAGTTACTATGGCCGAGTTCAAAAAGGGTGTTGCCTGTGTTCTTCTCTAGGATTTTGATGGAATCTTGTCTCACATTTAGATCTTTCATCCATTTTGAGTTTATCTTTGTGTATGGTGAAAGAGAGTGGTCTAGTTTCATTCTTCTGCATGTGGGTGTCCAATTTTCCCAGCACCATTTATTGAAGAGACTGTCTTTCTTCCAATGGATAGTCTTTCCTCCTTTATCAAATATTAGTTGCCCATAAAGTTCAGGGTCCACTTCTGGATTCTCTATTCTGTTCCACTGATCTATGTGTCTGTTTTTGTGCCAGTACCACACTGTCTTGATGACCACAGCTTTGTAGTACAACCTGAAATCTGGCATTGTGATGCCCCCAGATATGGTTTTCTTTTTTAAAATTCCCCTGGCTATTCGGGGTCTTTTCTGATTCCACACAAATCTTAAAATAATTTGTTCTAACTCTCTGAAGAAAGTCCATGGTATTTTGATAGGGATTGCATTAAACGTGTATATTGCCCTGGGTAACATTGACATTTTTACAATATTAATTCTGCCAATCCATGAGCATGGAATATTTTTCCATCTCTTTGTGTCTTCCTCAATTTCTTTCAGAAGTGTTCTATAGTTTTGAGGGTATAGATCCTTTACATCTTTGGTGAGGTTTATTCCTAGGTATCTTATGCTTTTGGGTGCAATTGTAAATGGGATTGACTCCTTAATTTCTCTTTCTTCAGTCTCATTGTTAGAGTATAGAAATGCCACTGACTTCTGGGCATTGATTTTGTATCCTGCCACGCTACCGAATTGCTGTATGAGTTCTAGCAATCTTGGGGTGGAGACTTTTGGGTTTTCTATGTAGAGTATCATGTCATCGGCGAAGAGGGAGAGTTTGACTTCTTCTTTGCCAATTTGAATGCCTTTAATGTCTTTTTTATTGTCTGATTGCTGAGGCTAGGACTTCCAGTACTATGTTGAATAGCAGTGGTGAGAGTGGACATCCCTGTCTTGTTCCTGATCTTAGGGGAAAGGCTCCCAGGGCTTCCCCATTGAGAATGATATTTGCTGTGGGCTTTTCATAGATAGCTTTTAAGATGTCGAGGAATGTTCCCTCTATCCCTACACTCTGAAGAGTTTTGATCAGGAATGGATGCTGTATTTTGTCAAATGCTTTCTCTGCATCCAATGAGAGGATCATATGGTTCTTGGTTTTTCTCTTGCTGATATGATGAATCACATTGATTGTTTTACGGGTGTTGAACCAGCCTTGTGTCCCAGGGATAAATCCTACTTGGTCATGGTGAATAATTAATAAGATAGATAAACCATTAGCCAGCCTTATTAAAAAGAAGAGAGAGAAGACTCAAATTAATAAAATCATGAATGAGAAAGGAGAGATCACTACCAACACCAAGGAAATACAAACGATTTTAAAAACATATTATGAACAGCTATACGCCAATAAATTAGGCAATCTAGAAGAAATGGACGCATTCCTGGAAAGCCACAAACTACCAAAACTGGAACAGGAAGAAATAGAAAACCTGAACAGGCCAATAACCAGGGAGGAAATTGAAGCAGTCATCAAAAACCTCCCAAGACACAAGAGTCCAGGGCCAGATGGCTTCCCAGGAGAATTTTATCAAACGTTTAAAGAAGAAATCATACCTATTCTCCTAAAGCTGTTTGGAAAGATAGAAAGAGATGGAGTACTTCCAAATTCGTTCTATGAAGCCAGCATCACCTTAATTCCAAAGCCAGACAAAGACCCCGCCAAAAAGGAGAATTACAGACCAATATCCCTGATGAACATGGATGCAAAAATTCTCAACAAGATACTGGCCTATAGGATCCAACTGTTCACACTTTCTAGTTTACAAAATACTTACTAGTCAGTTCACAGTAATTCTATGATTTAGGCATAGTGGTAACATTCTCATTTAGTGGAGCAAAAGAAATCTGAGGCCTAAGGAGGCTGATTTACTAACATGCAGACTGAAATCAGGACTTTATTCATTTATTTATTTTTTTAAGACTGAGCAAGCATGAGTGGCAGGGGCAGAGGGAGAGGGAAAAAGAATCTCAAGCAGACTCTGGACAGAACACAGAGTCTGACCCATGCTTCATCATAAGACCCTGAGATCTTTAATCTGAGCCAAAACCAAAAGTCAGACATCCAACTGACTGTGCCACCCAGTTGCCCATGAAATCAGGTGTTAATAACTTTAAATTTGGTTTAGTATCCCATCACCATCCATCACTGTATCCTAAATGATTTTTATAGATTGCTTTTCTTTAGGCAATAATGAATGATAATTTCTCTGGAGAACTGGGTACATTCTATCATGTGTGTCTTTAGAATTTGGCATGTTTTCCTTTGAGATCTGTGCCGTGGTAAATTCAGTTTCTAAATTGTTCCATTATGTGTTCATCATGTCTTTGCTCTCCATGGCCTGAAGAAGGCAACACAAAAAAACAAACATTTATACCCAACTATTCCAGGCCACATTCCAGTTGGACCATAATATTGGTTTATGTTGTGGAAGTAGCATTAATTCACTTTTTTTGTATATTATCATCCCCAATACAATGGTGTTCTACATTATATTGTAACATAGGTACAGTGTATCTCAGAATCAGCATCAAGTAACTACATGTCCACCTTATGCAGAGTATTTTATATACAGTACACAAAGAATGTTGATGCCCTATAGATTTTGTATAGCCGATGACCAGTTAGGGACTGGTAACTCAAATGAAGAATAGCTAAATTTAAAGTTTTCTTGGTTAAAAGAAGGGAAACATTAAAGAGTTTGTTGCTTTTTTTTGTAATTTGAGCTTTTAAGCATTTTTCCTCTGTGACAAGTTACACTATCTCAAAGCAGCATGGGTAGAATCATGCCCAGGTGTAAGGCAAACCTGAACAGCTGAGCTTCCAAAGTCTTTGTGGCTAAATCCCTCCACGTTGGTATATAGCAGTCAGTCCAGGAATCAGAGGACGAAACCATCTGTAGCTATCAGGTGCTTTGGCTAAATCACACATACAGAGCATGTGGCAGTGATACAGAGCATGTGGCAGTGACCACAAGAATAAGAATATTTAACATCCGAATAGTGCTTTATTTCACTTAATACAGTGACAGTGCCTTGACCTGAATGCTGTGGCAAACTATGCTCTGTGTTTGATCTGTATTCAATCTGCAACTGTGACATACAGCTGTGGATTAGGCATACAGTAACGCCAGGAGTATCAGTATTAGACTCAGAAAGACAACCATAAATGGAAATTTCAACACGGGTTGCGATATGCATGGAATTCCTGGAGTTGGAGAATTGATATGGAAACATTATCCTTTTCCCTTGTTTCCCAATAGGTAACCCCATAAGGAATTTGAGAACCCTGTGCTTTAATGTCTCCCAACCATTTGGCCATATTTAAATGTACAGGAAGAGTTCTAAAAGCCATGTTCTATGTACTAAATTTTATTTTTTGGTAGATGTCTTGCTACTTTAGCAACAGAAGTTGAAGCATAGAGGAACAGAATTTAATGTTGTAATTATGCAAAACTTAAAACTAAACAAAGCTGCCACACATCACTATTAAGGGCATGGCTAAAGCTTTGGTATATATTATAATTAGCTATATATAGGTCATTTTAACAATGGTCATAATTATAATTATTTTCATCTAATTAATTCAAATGGAGTTTTTGCTGTTCTTAATTCTCTAGTATCTATGAAGTGTCTGCTTAATATCCATGACACACTCTCCTGATTCATTTGCTTGCATGATTACTCTCCTTTCACACCCCTTGGTCCCATTCAGTAAAACGCAAGGATTCCTAATCCTAAAATTTCCTACATGTTGCCATGTAGTTAGGCCTGGGGTAATATATGCCTACCCTGCCTATAACAAACTTTCTCAGATTTTTTTTTTTAAGATTTACCCAATCTCTTTAGAGAGAGGGGGAAAGACAGAAAGAGAGAGTGCTAGCTGGGGAAGGGGTAGAGAGGGAATCCCCAAGCTGACAACCCACCAAGGATGGAAACCCACACAGGGCCCAATTTCAGGACCCTAAGATCATAACTTGAGCTAAAACCAAGAGTCTGATGTTTAACCAACTGAGCCACAACCTTTCTCAGAATTTTTGAGCTGTCTTTTTAGATGTTTCATGATTCCCATCCCAATCTAGAAGTTTGTGTGTATTTGTGTGCATGCATGTGCATGCATGTATGCCTAAATATGTTAGTGGTGATGACTATGAAGGCTGTTGTAAGAATTGAAGGGTTAAAACCTTAGAAACTCTGAGGCTGTGGATTGTAGATTCTTTAAACGGCCAACAAGTGCTTGACACATGAAGGAAGGAACAAGAACCAATGTTACAGGTGGGAAGAGGTGAAGAGGGAGCTCAGATACATTATCTCCTGATGTTCCTAGAGATAGGCCTTTATCACAAAAGACTTTAAAACAAAATCATACAAATTTCATCATTATCAAATGAAAGAAGGGAAAGAAAGTGTCGGTTGAGGAAAGAGGGAATGCACCTTCCACCTGCCCTATTTGGAATAATAAAATGTGACACTTATAAAGCTCTTACAATGGTTTGGGCAGTGTCATAAAATTACATGGAATATTCCATTTAATCCTGATAAAGAAACTGTGAGGGGATCCCTGGGTGGCGCAGGGGTTTAGCGCCTGCCTTTGGCCCAGGGCGCAATCCTGGAGACCCGGGATCGAGTCCCACATCGGGCTCCCGGTGCATGGAGCATGCTTCTCCCTCTGCCTATGTCTCTGCCTCTCTCTCTCTCTCTGTGACTATCATAAATAAATAAAAATTTAAAAAATTAAAAAAAAAAGAAACTGTGATATGGGTATCATTATCTCTGAGGCTTAGAGGAGATAAAAACCAGTTTCAAGATTAGACAACTAGTATAGGTCTGCCTGATTTTTGAGTCAAGACTTTCTCCTGATTTATGGGGTTGTGTGATGGATTAAATGAGAGTTCTCAATGAACCTAGAATAAAGCCCAATCTTCTCATGGTGGCCTGCCCATCCCACTAACATCATCTTCCTTTTATTCAAGTATGCTGTAATAATGTTGATCTTACTTTCTAAAACTGGAAGAGAAAGCCCTTCAGCCTCAAGCTCTTGGCTCTTGGTCTCTCAGCTAGAATGCTCTCTTCCTGGCTACTCCAGTGTCTGGCTCCTTCTCTTTAGTCTCAACTCAAATGTCATCAGCTCTGAGAGGCCCTCTCTGACCAGCTTATGTAAAGCTCCTATAACACTTCATATGAGTAATCCTTTATTCACTTGGTTACTTGTCTCTTTTACAAGTCTTGGCCCATGAAGGTAGGTACATTTATATCTCCAGGACCTCCCACAATATTGACATAAAGGCATTCAATATATAGTTGAATGAATAAAACAAAAAAGCCTGATCTAAAGTTTGAATTACCTCTCAGTCATTACATATTAATCCCCTCCATTACTAATCACTACAAGAAAGCAAATAGAGGTCAGCAAAATAATGAATCATCAAATATTTCCCCAATCTACAGTGTGTGATTTGTCAAAATGAGAGGCCCTGTAAACCCTTTCATCCTCCCTACCCCAGACTGCAGATCTAAAGGAAAAGTGAAGGAAAAATAAATTCATACATACACAAATAGGGTCGCCAGTCTCTGCAGGCAACTCAGGCTCTTTCAGTCACAGGAAACATCCCTTTGGGTGCCTCTGCTTAATCATAGCTTATGTGTTGTAATTCTTCCTGGAGATATACAGATAACATGAGCAAGTGAAGCTGGACCAGGGAGAGCATTAAGCACAGGACCATATACCTTTCACATATAAGGGACAGCTCTGCCCCAGCTACAGCTAATCGCTGGATGATGATACATGGTTGAATGGGGCTCGGTGTTGACAAATATTGGAGTTTTTTTATTTGTTTTCAAGAGAGGCCCAAAATTAGATTTTATGCAAAATCTTTCTCTTTTTCTTTTCTATTTATTTGAAGGAGAGAAAGAAGAAGAGAGTACGAGTGGGAGGAGGGGCACAGGGAGAGAGAGAAAGCAGACTGCTGAGCGGGGAGCCCCATGGGTAGGGGGCTCAATCCTTTGACCCTAAGATCATGACCTGAGCTGAAAGCAGATGCTTAACTGACTGTAACCAACTGAGCCACCCAGGTGCTACTGCAAAATCTTTCTAATTCTAGTTAGTAAAAATTAATTTTAAAAATTAAAAATATGTATGAAAAAAATCTGTGGAGCTATGTTCTTACTAACCGCCAGTTTTGCTAATCATAATTATCTGATATAATTTTCTCCTCTTTCCCTACCCTCAAGGAGAAGACCTTGAACTACAGAGGAGAAAACTAAATTCAAATACCCTTAGGACAAGAACTTGATTTCCTCCAGTTAAAATACAGAGATTTTAATAAGTTTCTCAATTTCCATGAGCTTCAATTTCTTATAAAGATTCAATATTATGGATTTAATAGATTATCTATTTCTTCTAAAGAATAAAAATCTCAATAATAGTTTATTATATAGAAAAAGAGCAATTCAAATTTTATTTTTCAAGAATGAAAACAATATTTATACATAAATTCCAAACCAATTTTGGTTGTTTTTAATCCAAGGATAAATACAAGAATAGAAAACTGTGACAGTCCAACTAAAAAAATAAATAAATAAATAACCAAGCATGTCCAACTTAAAAAAAAATAATCAAGCATCTGTTCTTGCTATCTATTATATATGTCTATGCAAAATTGAGTCCCCATGGGGGGGGGGGGAAGAGAAGACAAGTAACAGTTCTTAAGGAGAAACTTAGAGTTAGTAGTGTATTACTTTTTTACTTCTTCCTCCACTGTACTATTATCTCAAGAAGATATGTAAAGAATTGAGGAAGGGAAAGGTTAAAATTTTCAAAGGTAATCACCAGCATGCTATGATGATTTATAAACTGATCAATTTTACTGACAATAACATGTTGCTCCATTTTTTTTTTCATTTGAAAGAAGTAATTCCCCTCTTCACTACTAATACTTTTTAAGTAAAGCTGAATGTATAAAAGTTTCAGGAATCCTAATTCTAATATCACAACTTCTGATGACTATTTTCTAGTATATCCTCTATGCTGTTCCCATTTCATTATTGGTAACAGCTACCTGATATGTTAGGTGCAAAAATATGGGTCAGAGCTGCACAAGGAGTTTTGTATACCTTACCTCTAATTTCTACAACAACCATGCAAGGTAGGTCTTACTCTCTTTTAATGGACAGAGAAAATTTCAAGAGTGACAAATATTAAAAGCATCTGTATTTGAACCAAGCTAGAGCTCAGTGGCTCCAAATGTCTTATTTCCCTCCAGTGTGTGTGTATATGTGTGTGGACACATGTGCACATGTGTATGTGTATTTAAGTGTTTTGATTTGAAAACTGATAATAGATTCATGTTTATGTACAACTTGTAAATTATTTCTGGTATTTCATATATATATCAGAAAGCTTATTACCTACCTGATTAATCCTCAGGCCCGATGTTATAGAAAAGGGTGAGGCTGATAAAAGACATCTTATAAAGAATTTCTTGTTAACTTACATTATGACCTACAGAGAAAATTATTCTGTAATGATTTGCCCTCAAAACAAAGGTTACAATTTAATTCTTCTAAGTACTGGGAAAGCAAAAGCCCATATTCCCAACATGATAAAAATCTAAAACATAAAAGAAAATAAATGATATCCTTAAGCCAGTCTTTGGAAAGATTTGAAAGTCAGTTACCCCTTTGTTACCATCATCTTAACATCACAACCTATTTAAACTTAAAATACTCAATTCAGATTCTAATTATCCAGTCAGCAGGTAAGTATTTAAAAAGATTGTATACAAATCCACCTTATTGTATGGATTGCCAAAATCTATGTTTTCTCGTGAACTGGTGACTATAGAATAAACCTAATTACATATAACTTTTACTTTAAAAAGATTAAATAGTAGAATGAAGTGATCTTAAAAATAATGATGAAGTAAGTATAAAATGCACATATTATCAAAAGCAGAGTAGTTTGCTTTTGCATTACTCTGAAAATAGGATTTTATTTCTCTCAGACTTCTGCACTTATATCAAGTAACAGAAAAATTTTACCAACATAGCCCAGTTATCAGCTGGACAACAAAATAAAATTCACACACCAAATTTCTGGTATGGAAAGACTATGTAACTACTTAGGAATAAAGAGAAAATGATGCTTTTAATGAGTATTTAGGAGTTTAATATCTGATGTCCAATGCATGCCTTTAAATAATGTAATATTTTTCTCAAAATAAATCTATGGTTAGTCAAGTTTTGCCATTTCTACTTAATAACACAGTTTATTTGAAGTTGCTCATCATAAAATGTGTGTAGAAATACTTGTGAGCATTGTTAAATTTCCTTTTTAATTTATCAAATTAGTTTTGTTTAATGTCAATGACATGAATAGTCTAGGAATGTATTGTGATTTATTTCTAATGTGACTTGTAGGAAAGGAGATTTGAATTTTCCATTTGCCAAGGATAGAAAATGATCTCCAAAAGCTCTCACAATGCTCATCAAATAATGTAATAAAGAGTAGTATTTAAGTATTTAACCGCACTCACTAATGGAGTCTTTTATTTCAGAAAAGTTGAGCGCAGCCTGGGTGGCTCAGTGGTTTAGTGCCGCCTTCAGCCCAGGGTGTGATCCTGGAGACCTGGGATTGAGTCCTACATCGGGCTCCCTGCATGGAGCCTGTTTCTCTCTCTGCCTGTGTCTCTGTCTCTCTCTCTCTGTGTCTCTCATGAATAAATAAATAAAATCTTTAAAAAAAAAGGAAAATTTATATTCATTAAATAAGTACATTTCAGCAACTATACAGACCATACACTAAGAAAAACATAACAGAGTTCAAGACTTTGTGGAATATAATTGGAAATACTTCTTGGAAAATTTTAATCTCACTTTGGACCCTTCTCTGCATGGGGGTCCTAATTTCTTTTCCCCGTGAAACATCTTTTGCAGCTGGCCCAGTGGGATATTAGGGCTTTACCTTGCCATTTGTTCCTGGAACCAAGTCACCTATGAATAGGTACTGGAATCAGCTGACTAAAGTCATTTGCAGATATAGTTGCTGAGTGAAGGGAAAAAAAAAAAAAATATATATATATATAATTTTACTTTTTAAAGTATATATATATATATACTTTACTTATATATATATTATATATATATAATATATATATATATATATATGGTGTGTGTGTATACATACACTAATTTGGAGAAGTGATATTTGCTTCCAAAAATAACTCATCTTCTATATTCTTAGAGGTCTCTGATCTCTATATCTATGTGTGGTGTGTGTGTGTGTCTTTAAGTCCAGTGCTCCTGGACTTACTCTGGTCTCCTCTCATTTCAATTTGATTGCTCCCAGCTCTCTTGTGCCCTCTGATCTTCTTATATAATCTCCATATGCCACATACTTTTTCTCATTGTCATTCTCTATTCTCTAAAACTAGCTTAAATACATCTTCCTCCAAAGATGTTTCCATGCTTAAATGGAAGTAATGCCATCCTCTAGAGAGGTTCCAAGGCTTAGCATACATATGTGAATACTGTTTGGAGCTTCTTATAATGCAGTTGCCAGCCTCCATGCTCAGGTATTTGGTGAAATGATTCTGATGTATGCAATCGAATAACACATTTTGAAAACAAATAAAACAGCTCTGAGCTCCAATGGTATTTCAACTTCATATCACCACACCTTGAAGAAGAACTATTTTTCCTAATTCAATATCCTCTCCCCATTAGCTTGTGATCCCCAGTCTTTAAGTTACTCCTAATAAAAAGAAAAGAGGTAACAACTGCTTAAGAAATTGGATTCTTCTTTGTTTGCTCATTGTTTTGTTTCTTAAATTCCATATAAGACTGAAGTCATAAGGTGTTTGTCTTTATCTTATTTCACTTAGCATTATACTCTCTAGGTCCATCCATATCATTTTAAATGGGAAGATTTCATTCGTTTTTATGGCTGAGTAATATTCTATTGCATATATAGACCACATCTTCTTTACCCATTGTGTTGGGATACTTGTGTTGCTTCCATTCCTTGCTATTGTAAATTCTGCTGATATAAACATAGGAGAACATAGATCTTTTCCAATTAGTGTTTTTGTTTTCTTTGGGTAAATATCTAGTAATAGAATTACTGGATCATAGGATAGCTCTATTTTTATTTTTTTGAGGAACCTCCACACTATTTTCCATAGTGGTTGCACCAATTTGCAATCCCACCAACAATGCATGAGGGTTTCTTTATCTGTACATCCTCACCAACAGTTGTTGTTTTTTCTTTTCCTTTCTTTTCTTTTTTCTTTTTCTTTTTCTTTTTCTTTCTTTCTTCTTCTTTTCTTCTTCTTCTTCTTCTTCTTCTTCTTCTTCTTCTTCTTCTTCTTCTTCTTCTTCGTTTCTTCTTCTTTCTTCTTCTTCTTCTTCTTGCCATTTTGACAGGTGAAAAGCGATTTTAATTTGCATTCCCTTGACAACTAGTGATGTTGAGTACATTTCATATGTTTATTGATTATCTGTATGTCTTCTCTGGAAAAATGCCAAAGTACAAAAGTATCACTGTATTCTTATATTGATATTCTAATGCCAACAACCATTTGCCTCCATTTTTTTTTTTTTTTTTTTTTTGTCATGAAAGAAAAATAAACCACTACATTGTTTAAGTCACTTTGGGGAATGCTAGTTACTAGCACCCAAATGCAATTTCTAACTGATACAATTTTCTTCCATTCCTTACTCCTACTCCTCATGAAAGAAAGTATCTATTTGTAAGACTGAGAAAATGACAAACACACACATTACCTAATTTTTCTTCTCTCTTTGGTGGGAGTAGATAGATGTTCAGTCTGTGACTGCAGCTGGGTGGGTGAATTTTAGTTTGAGAGAAACCTATTAAGAAGACCATTAGGAGTCAAGTTGATTCATAGGATTCGTTGCATTTTCCAACCCAGCTACCAGTAATAAAGCTGGCATTCTGACCAATCATCAAACCTACATTTTACCTAGATCGTGGGATTGTTGTGAGCTTTGATGCAACATTGAATATGTTGCCTTGTCTAGCACAATGCCTTGTCTAGCACCCCAATGCATACATATTAGCTATCATAATTATGATCATCCTTATCATCCTTATCATCATTGTCATTATGAAGATCTTTTTTTTACTGGTTAGTCACAGCTGTCTTGGCTTTGGGCTGTCACTTTAATTCTTCTAATTCTCTCTCTAGATGTGATTTTTGACTTTGCTTCACACTATACCATTATGCACTACTTTTTCTTGACTGCTTGATTCTAATTCTTCCTGCTTCTTGCCTGTTGGCACATGATATATTTCTTGCCTTTAAATAATGTTGAACTAACATATGTTAAAGTGATGAGGTACCACCTATAACAACATAGGCATTCAACCAATGTAAATTGAATATGAATCTTATAAATCCTTGCCTTTGTCAGTTCCTTGTCCCTTGGGCTATCTGCATAGACAGTGATCACTAGTTGCCCATGGCAGAGGAGATAGTCACAGGTTGGTTTTCTGCATATCACTAAGACTTCAGTGTAGGTCTTGATCCCCTCTTCCTTCCATTAACCTGAAACTTTCTGTTGCTGACATTAAAAGAAAATACATTTTTCCTTTATATATAATATTTCATGTCTTATACCTGTAAAAATACTTTTGAACTTATGATTTAACAGATACTTCTAACACCATAGAAATGGGAAAATATCATTAATGTGGACAAAGGAGGAACAAACAGGAAGAAGGGACAATAATATAAAATGAAGCTTCTCATATATACTGGTATGTTTAAAGTGACTAGAAAAAAAAAAAAAACTCTTCTGTGGAAGAAGTGAGCTACTATAACCATCTTCCAGACTTTTGGCCTCTTAAGATCATATGTATGTTATGGTTATGGCATCAAGAATGTAAATACCTCCATCTCCAAATTCAATGGTTTTGCCTTCCAGACCAAGACCATCACAAACAGCTGGCTAGACTCTTGCCTTCACAACTGCAGGGGTCCTGCTCACATATACAAAAATGCAAATAGCGTACCTTGGACTTCTTTCACGTGATGGCCAAACTCCAAACTGAATCAATGACTTTTAATTATTTTCATCATCTTTTTTGAAGATATAAGAAAAAAGATTAAGATTTTGAAAAAAAAATAGTAATCACATGTTAGAAGACTTTTCTGCAGAAGATAATTTGGGAAAAACCATGCTTCTTTGGGGGTCAAGATTTTGTCCATTCTACTAAATAACTAGAAAATATAATAATTAGAGATAGATGTATGTCTTAGTAGACTGCTGCTGTCTAAAGGTTGGTGGTGGAAGAGGAGTGGATTTGCTAATAATCTAAAAAGTAACTTTTTACCGTACAAAGTAAAATACTGGTAAAATCAGAAAGTGAAAACTGATATAAAATTCAGCCTGTGCTAGAGTCATACAATTTATTATCAATAATTCTATCATTTAGTCTTAATGTTTTCATGTACTATAAATAGTTACTTGCATATAGTGTTTTTTACAACTTGTAGTGAATATTCTTTTATAAGAACTACTTAAATGTCATAATTTAAATTTCAAAATACTATTTTTCCATGATCAAAAATATAACACATTTTTTACATTCTCAAAGTATTTTTAGTTTATTAAATTACTTTTTTTTTTTTTAAGGATTTTATTTATTTATTTATTCATAGAGACACAGAGAGAGAGAGGCAGAGACACAGGCAGAGGGAGAAGCAGGCTCCATGCAGAGAGCCTGACGTGGGACTCGATCCAGGGTCCCCAGGATCACGCCCGGGGCTGCAGGCGGCGCTAAACCGCTGCGCCACCGGGGCTGCCCTTAAAGTACTTTATATGCACAATAAACTTTTAAAATTTTATATTTTAACATTTGCCCATAGCTACCAAAAAGCCCCAAATAATACCCTGTGATTATGCTGAACCAATGGAAATGTGCATAGCTATAAGAGTTCCCCAGTGCCCAAGCTGTGATATATGACTTTGAGCTCTTGTACAAAATTGAATAATTTGAGAGTAGACACCTGATCCTTGGATTATCCCTCTCCAGGACTTACATTTGAAAGAGAGAAGCAAACAAAATGTCCAGATGAAGTGGATACTATTGATTGAATTGCACCAGAAAGAAGGTTCACAAATCCCTAGTTATTCAACTGTTTAAAAATTCTGAGTAACTCTGACCATAAAGATAATATCTTTTATCTTTATTATACTAGACTGTGAAAAAGATCTGACTTTTGCTAAGGAGAGATAGAACATCCTTCTAGTCTAGTCTGATCACTAAACAAATATCCTTGAAATGATAGCCCAGGATCAAAGTTCAGTGTGAGGAAGTGAGGTAGCTGGAATTTCTGAAACATTATATCAGAGAACTATAGATATTTTTGCTGAGTACTAATCTTTAAATTAAGAGAAGAAACACCACAAGACCTTGCAAAGAAAAATTCTTGGGGAAAGGACAGATCCTGGAAAAAGAACATCTTGGAGTTATGCAAAATCATCTTGGGACCTCTGTTCTGAACCCTCCAGAAAGGACATTGGAGAGAACCCTCTGGTCTTTGAATGTTGTTAACAGTATATTGCCACCTCCACTTTAGCATCAACCTGAGGAAAACAGATTTTTGCCAAAACACGAAGACCTGCATTAAGGAAAAATTAGACTGGACACTTGTCAAAAATGGCCAGACAGATTTTATTTGAGCTACTGCAGTAAAGGACAGAGGTTCAGTATAGAACTGAACACAACTTCTTCACTGAAACAATAGGTAGGAAAGTTTTGAAGTGCTGGGCTGAGAGGGTGGAGAAGCACCAGAGGATATTAGTCAGCATGATGAAGCCATCTGTGTTTGCTAATTAGTGCCAATTAAAGAGACCCCTACCTTCTCTAAGAAGAAGTTAAGGGTGCTAGCTTTTTTTGAAGACTACATTTCAAAGGGATGGTTCCTAGGTCTTTGAAAAAGGCATTCCTAGGTTGCAAAACTGGCTGGAGGCTGGGAGAAAATTTACATCTCAAAGGACAAAGAAACAATTTACAATGGCAAGTTTTCTAAAATAAATGTTCAAAAAAAGGGAAGTCGAGGACAGGAAGAAACTTGTCATAAGTTTAGTCAAGCTGATGGTGATGCTAAGGTTGTCTGAGTAGCTTGTACAGAATGGTTCATTGCTCTAGCAGCACCACTCCCAAGGGTAGCGTGAGAACAGGAAGCTGTTTTGCAAAACTCAAGTCTCTCCCAGCCTCAGGACCAATCTGGCATGAACACTCAAAAGCCTCTCTTCTATTGGATCACTTGTATCTCTTAAAATCCAAACACTCACATTGTCCTTCCAGAACAACCCATCATAATCCCCATAACTGAGCCTAGACATGAACAAACAAGTCAGAAGTTAATTGGCTTACAGGTACCTGGTCACTTCTGATTTCAAATCTGCAGCACAGAAGCCTCTGAGGTAAGATACCACATGATTAATTGCATTTTAATTTTTTGAAATATATTTTTAATGACAGAGGAGGTAAAAAAATAATTCCAACAGCAACAAGCACAAAATATAAACTAACGTCTCAGTAAATTAAGTTGCCACATTTACTATCTATTCTCTATGTTCAAATCACTTGTATTTAATCATCAAGTGTTCCATAGGAGATCTTTTCAATTTTTTTTTTTACCTGCATGTCTATTGTATGAACAAAATGATAGGAGAAGCCATCATTTAACCTGATGCATGCTGTTGGTCATCAGTTTGCTCCAGTTAGTATATCACAATTCTTAAACCAAATTTGAATATTTAAAAAGAACTAAGGTAGAATTCAGCAAAATCCCTGTCTGACCTAATTACATACTGGAGGTACAGGAATAATTATATTTTAGAAAATATTTTCTAAGAAATACAGAGCTAGGGATCCCTGGGTGGCGCAGCGGTTTGGCGCCTGCCTTTGGCCCAGGGTGCGATCCTGGAGACCCGGGATCGAATCCCACGTCGGGCTCCCGGTGCATGGAGCCTGCTTCTCCCTCTGCCTGTGTCTCTGCCTCATTCTCTCTCTCTCTCTGTGACTATCACAAATAAATAAAAATTAAAAAAAATTAAAAAAAAAAAAAGAAATACAGAGCTATTCTAAATCTGCAAACCAAACATTGTAGGCAGTTTCTGGAGCTAGTCACAGGGAAGAGAAACCCAGACATAGAAGTCTTATTCAGCTATTGAAGGAGGTGAAATCTGGAAGAAGTGTGGTAGCTGGATTTGCAGGAGATGGTATCAAAAGGGAGGAAACTATACAGAGAAATAGTTCCAGAAATCTCCAGAGAAGTCCCTTTGAGTTTTTGGGGACCAAAAACCGAACAAACCAAAAAAATAGAAGTAGGCATAAAAAGTCAAGAGTAGAATTACACTTAACAATCATCAGAAATGACCCTAAGTCCCTCCGCTACATGTATCCTGGCTGGTTTTGTTTGTTTTGTGTGTGTTTGTTTTTAGTATTAACAGTTTGCTTTCTGTATTTTATGGATCAAAGAAACATTAAAAATGCACTGAGCATCTTCCATTTGCAAAACTTGAATGACAGAAATGATTTTGTCATTTTAAAAAATACAAATGAATAAAGGTGAGTTGCTAATGCTTTTCAGGAAAAATAATGGGTTTTTTGGGGGGTTTTGTTTTTATGAGCTGCCTTTAATGAAGACAATAAAGAATTGTTCTGAGAAAGATTCTTACCGGCTCAGCATCTCCTGCAAGGAAATCCAATTCACTAAGGCAGTTCAGATTAAGTCATAAGGAAAGACTTCTGGACTGTGAGATGTTTAGCCACAAGAACTACCAAAGGGGGTCCAAAAGGAGTCCTGCTACTAGAGGTCATTGAACCTAGGACTGAAGGCCATCTGTTTGAGATACTTATTTTTTTTAATGAGAAAACTGAATAGTTGAAGTGCTGAGAGCAAAAGGAGGGCAGGACAGTGTCTATTATTGAAGATTTTCAGATTACTGAATTAAAGTGCTTGTTTCAGTGGAGCAGTGGGATTTAACAGCCAAAATCACACTCAACTATGCATGAAATGAGCCACCCTTTAAAAAATGGCTGAAAACGCCAATGACTCAATTTTAAATGCCTGCGTTGTTTAAAGTAATTGATTCAAACTTTGGAAAACTAACTCAGATTTTCGTAAAATGAACAACCTCAATCCAAATCACCCAAATATGGAGTGGCCTTTATATTTTAAAAAGTAATACTGGGATGTGAATGACTATATTGCAATTCACAATGCTTTACCACTGCAATATATAATGATTTAAAAGATCCTCTGACTTTTAGAGGAGAATGTTTCTAATAGCAGAAATGAGTAAAATGAAAGAAATTGATACTTGATCTACCTTCACTATATTCTTACATTGTGCCCAGCATTTCTTATGCACATTCTTCATCTGGATAACCAACAGAAGTTTCTCATAAGGCAAATGTGCTAGCTTGACATTTGGCACAGGTGGTACTTATAAATGCCTTACAGCTTGGCATCTATCTATGGGATTGGCGTAAAGGGCAAATTCATATCTAAAGAATGTACTAAGTAATGTATTAAGTGTTCTTTTCAGAGTTAGATTCACGGAAAATACAGAGATACAAAGAATGAGTCATACAAGTTATAGAGTTAATGTAAGTAACTCAAATGCTGCTTCAGTTATAGGAATGCAGTACATTGAAGGAGAGAAACTATAAATTATCACTATAAATAAAGATTATAACAGTCAATTGCTATATATCTTAAATTAATACAGAATTATAAATTCATATTTATATAAGTTCTCTAAATTTTTATGTGGGAGGGATGCTAGCCCCTTGGAACAAATGTTTTCAAATTTATTCATAGTGCCTCTTTTCTCTTTATTAAAAAATGAAAAAACAATCTTCTCTTTAAATGTTGATTCATTCAACGAATAAGTTTATAAAATAGATTTCAATGTATGTTTTTACTTTGATTTATAGGAGAAAACAATGTATGCATAGAGCTCTTTAGATTTTAATTCCATCATAATTACTTATACATGCAAATACATAAAAAAGTTTAGTCACACAGTTAGGCAGCTAATTGTGTTGAAAATACAATTGCATGCTCACAGTGATAATCGTGCCCCTAGGGTGTACACTTCTGTTTCAGAGCTATTTTTAGGCCCCCAGGAACTTCAGCCACCTCTTGACTCTTGGAAAACAATGTCAAAATCCAACTAACTAAATGTGACCTAGCATTTATTTCAAAGCCACAAAACTAAAATTCATTGCAAAGTAATGATAAAAAAGTAAAAGCTTAAAAGCTGGCAACTATGAATGTGACAAATAGGAATTCCCCTGCCATCAATTTTCTATATATACAGTGAATAATTATATTACATATGGAGTTGATGCTCTTCACAGTAGGAAAATAGACATTTATTGCAAACCCTTGAGAGGAACATTTACTTTCTATTTTCATTATTTGTCAAAAAAAAATTGGCACAAAAGGACCCTGAGATTGCAGTTGTTTATCTAATACCCATACTAAAATAGATACAATAAAGTGTTAAGAACCTAACAGGTTTTCAGGGAGAAAAAAAAATCCTGAAATTTCTCTACACATGTGGCGTATTACTTCTTCACCATTCTAGTTTACATTTTGCATTATAGAATATTATTTTACCCATTTTCCCTTAAAAATGTCCACTCTAGGGCAGCCGGGGTGGCCCAGTGGTTTAGTGCCGCTTTCCGCCCAGGGTGTGACCTGGAGACCTGGGATCGAGTCCCGTATCTGGCTCCCTGCATGGAGCCTGCTTCTCCCTCTGCCTGTGTCTCTGTCTCTCTCTCTCTGTGTCTCTCATGAATAAATAAATGAAATTTTAAAAAACATGTCCACTCTAATCTTATGCAAGACTTAAATTTTAAAAACTAATCTTAATCTTAAAAATTCTCAAGTGTACCTCTTAGAACTCTACATTATTTTTTTAATTTCCTTTGCACATATTGATGTTTAGAAAGAAAACAAAGAGATTTAAGATTAGCTTTTAAACCTAAGTTAACTCAAAACTTTTTATAAATGCAATAATTTTCTTTCATTTTATTTTGCTATCTTGCACTATAAGATTTTCTGTCTGGAAGCAAGTCTGAGCATATCAATGTTTCATAATTTTGATCTGTTATCCTTTTGTTTGTTATGATCAATCATTTTATGAAAAGCTGTCATAGTTATTTGCTCGGGAAAGAAGATTTGAAAATATGGAAAATAAGATTATTTCCAATAAGAGAATTTAAATGATAGGAATTTAAGACCTCCTTTTCAGGCAGCCGTTCTCCAATATTGGTATTGCACCATATCAATAACATTTCAAGTGAAATCTCTGTCAGAAAATAGCTATCTGGGCGATGAGGATCAATAATGGTATTTATTATTTATTTGTGGGCCTACTAGGGGTTAGGTAGTGTGCTGCTTTCCACACATTATATTTACTCCTTATAAGAAAGTTGTAAGATAAGCTTTATTACTCTCACCTTATAAATGACAAGCAAAGGCTTAGATAATTTTCCCAAATTATAAAACTAATAAGGATCCACTGTCTTTAATTATCTCTAGGTAAAGTGGTGTTAAGTGACAGCTGGGGGAAGAGACCTGAGCATGGTGAAGGGTACATAGTTGTAGTATCCTGGTATTTTCCTACAATTTTCAAGCATTCTGAATCCATGTCAATCCAAACTTTCTATTCACTAAAAACAAAAAAACAAAAACAACAACAACAACAACAAAAAACCAAACCAAACCAAACCAAACAAAAAAACAAAAACAGGGATCCCTGGGTGGCGCAGCGGTTTGGCGCCTGCCTTTGGCTCAGGGCGCGATCCTGGAGACCCGGGATCGAGTCCCACGTCAGGCTCCTGGTGCATGGAGCCTGCTTCTCCCTCTGCCTGTGTCTCTGCCTCTCTCTCTCTCTCTCTGTGACTATCATAAAAAAATTAAAAAAAAAACAAAAACAAAACACCTCATTTTTCCTTTATAATCATTGCAGTTCAGATTCATTCTTTATAGAGAAGTCTTTTTTAATGATCACAGGATTCCTTTTCTGGAAGGTCATGGTCCATTTTGTTAAGTATCCAATAGAATATAATATGGGATGTGGGGATGGGGCACCTAAGTGGCTTGATCGGTTGATTGGCCAACTCTTGATTTTGGCTCAGGTCATGATCTTGGGATGATGAAATGGAGCCCTGCATTGAGCCCCCTGTTGGACTCCATGCCCAGCAGGAAGTCTACTTCTCTCCCTCTCCCTCTGTCCCTCCTCCCCCCACTAGTGCTCTCTTGCACATGCTCGCTCTCTATCTCTCTCTCTAAAATAAATAACTAAATCTTAAAAAAAAAAAAAAAAGAAATAATATGGGATAGTGCTCTGTGTATGCCACTAGTCTTTACTTATCTCTGTGGAGAAACTAAAGATTACTCATATTTCAGGAAATTATATAAAAAACCTAGAAGAGCACTATCATATGTCAGTATGTAAATGAAAGAATGATTGAGAAAATGAATGAAGGGGTGAATATGCCACATACTCAACTGGATGAGAAAATTTTAATTTTTTTCTGAAAGAAGAGAGTTATATCAAATACCCTTGGGAAATTTTCTAGTGTTTTCAAATTTAAAACTTAATTTTTAAGAAATTTTATTCATATTATATAACATCCTATGTCATTAAACCCAAATAATTTGACTGTACATTAAATTGCTGGATTACTTGGACTCATGATATATAAGCTATTTCTCATGCCAGTTTTCATCATAAATTCTCATACAATCTTTTGGAATTTAGCAGTTATCATCAAATAGGTATTGCATGGCTGGTTAGCACACACACAAAAAAATAAAATGTAGAACAACCACTTCATTGATTGCTTGCAAAAAAAAAAAAAGAAGAAGAAGAAGAAGAAGAAGAAGAAGAAGAAGAAGAAGAAGAAGAAGATAAAGGAATACATATCTTCTTTCTTCTTATCCAATTTTTGACTCTCCAAAATTTAGCCACTCTTTATTTATCTAGCCATTTGAAAATAGTCTTGGAAATCTTACTTATGTAAAAAGAACTGCAAGAAGTTAAAAATCTATGGAACAGTTTCTATCTTCCAGGAATTGTCATACAACTTAAGACAATTTTCATCAACATCCCACAGTCATGTGTCAGTTGCCCAAAATAGTCTTCCTTCACACAATATTTTTTGGGATATTGTCTATTCATACAATTCCCTGCTTGCAAAAATTTCACGTTTCCTTTCCAATAATAGATTTTCTTCAAAAGTAAGTGCCAAATCATTCATGTGGCACATAGTACTGAGTATAAACAGGGTCTAGTCAATTGAGTTGGGAAACCCCATTATATCCCTTACAGCAATGCTTCTCAAAGTCCAAAGCTTCAGGGACAGATGTGGTCCCTGAGAATCCATCAAGGCATCTGCAAAGTCAAACTATTTTCATCATAATACTAGGCTTTATTTGCCGTTTTTAATCTTATTCTTTTCATGAGTTTCCTTGGATTTTTTTCCAGAGGCTACATGAAGTGGTAACATAACAGATTCAATGCAGAAGTAGATATCCAGCTGTCTTCTCTTAAGCACAGCATTAAATAGATTCACAAAATGTAAAGCAATGCCTTTCTTTTCGCTGTATTACTTATCCTGAAAATATATTTATCTTCTGTAAAATGTTATTTATTGAACTTATAATGAGTTTAACTAGTTATTTCAAAGATAAATATTTTTAAAGTTTCTGTTTTAATTTCTAATACAATAAATCAATAAATCTAATGCATATAACAAAAGTTCTTTGGAGTCTTCAATAATTCTTAAGAACAAAAGAGCCCCAAGACTAAAAAGTTTGAGAATTGCTGCTTTCAAGCATCTTTAAAAGGATAAATACTGAATTCATTATTATTAATGAAAATGACAACTATCATTTATTGAGTTTGTCCAATCAGCTAGCCATTTTATATATATTACATAATTTAATCCTCCAAATAACTGTAAGCTAGGTATTGCTTTTCTTCTTTTATGGGAAAGAAATCTGTAGCTCAGGATGTTCAGAGTGTTCACCTACAAGTGATTAATAAAGCACTGGGCTTTGAAGCATGCCAGACTAAATCTGAACTTCACGTTTTAATTGTTATACTACTCAACTTCAAGAAAGACTCAAAAACTTGATACATGAAAAGATCAACATCATAAGTCACAATGAAAATGCAAATTAAAATCCCAGGGGATGCCATATCATATCCACTATAATGGCCATAATAAATAAGCCACGAAATAACAAATATTGATAAGTGTGTGAAGAAATAAGGAACCCTTACATATTGTTTGTGGGAATATAAAATACTTTGTAAAACAGTCTACTCAAGCAGTTGTTTATAGGTGTTACCATATGATCCATTTATTCCATTCCTAGAATATATATATACATATCCAAGACAAGTGAAGCATATGTCCATGCAAAAACTTGTAAACAGATGTTGATAATAGCATTATTTATAATAGCCCCAATGCAGATACAATCCCAAATGTTCATCAACTGATAAATGGTTAATAAAATGTGGTACATCCACACAATCAAATACTATTTGTCCATAAATAGGAATGAAGTTCTGATAGATGCTACAACACGGATAAAAACCTCAAAAAAATTATGCTAAATGTGGCGTCTAGGTGGCTAAGTTGGTTAAGTAGCTGACTCTTCTTTTGGCTCAGTCATGATCTCACGGTCATAAGATCAAGTCCCATGCCTGGCTCTGCACTGAACTGAGTGGGAAGCTTGCTTAGGATTCTCTCTCTCCTCTCCCTCTGCCTCTCTGACTCTTTTTCTCTCAAAAAGTAAATTAATTAATTAAATTAAATTAAATTAAAAAAAAACATTATGTTCAATGAAAAGAAGTCAGTCACAAAGGACCATGTACAATGATTTCAATATCAAATGTCCTGAAAGACAAATTTAAAGAGACTGAAAAAAGAAAAAAAGATAAGTGATTGGCTGGGTGTACAGTCAATAAATATGAAGAATTTTACTGTAGTCATGAACAAACCCAAAGACTGATTCGGGGGACAGTTGCACTATTCAGGAAATACACTAAACATCATTGGATTGTATACTTGGAATGGTGAATTTTATTATATATATAATATGCCTCAATAAAATAGCTTTTAAAAATGTGCGGGTTTATTGACATCTTTTTGGAATGGTCTCCTACTACAAATTGCTGAAAAAATTTATAGTAGTTAAAGAAATATCAATCTATGCATTCAGTGATAATAAAGAAAAAGAAGCAAATTTAGTGATTTAAAGCCTCATAGGTATTAGGGAGAAAACAATGTTGATGATGATGTTGATCTTTTCATGTATCAAAAATACATATTTTCATGACAAAAATATGGTCAGAACAAGGATGGGAATGAAAACTTAAATAGAAAATAGTGTAAGAATGATGAGGCAAAGACCAGAGAGTCAAGTTGCTACTGTTACTTCAAGATTCTAGGGGCCCCTCGGTGGCTCAGAAAGGTAAGTGGCTGCTTTCCCCTCAGGTCATGATCCCTGGGTCCTGGAAGGAGCCCCTCATTGGGCACCCTGCTCGATGGGCAGCCTGCTTCTCCCTACCACTTGTGCTCTCTCTCTCTAATAAATAAAATCTTAAAAAAAAAAAAAACTGAAGGTGAGTCACTTAGCTGGCATGGTTGGTTGAGTACTGGACTCTTGGTTCAGCTCAGATCATGATTTCAGGGTCCTGGGATCAAGCCCTGTGTCAGGCTCCCTGCTCAGTAGAGTCTGCTTGAAATTCTCTCTCATTCCTCTGCCCCTCCCTACCCTCCATGTGCATCTTTCTTTCTCTCTCTCTCAAATAAGTAAATCTTAAAAAAAAAAAAAAATCTGAAGGCAAATTGGTATTGAGTAGATTAGAACAACCATTGTGCAAAGCAATGTGAAAAAAGACATCAGAACTCCAAAATTTTCATTTCCTTTGACCCAGGGATTTTTGCTATAGGAATTTATCCTAAAAAAAATTATCTTATTAGATATAGGAAAAAATTTTTAAAGGTTTTGTATAAAATATTAAAATGTAAATCTTTATCATTATTCTCCATGTGGAAAAATTAAAAATTACTTACATTTTTTAAGAACAAGTAAATCGGTATATCCACATATGAACTGTTATGCAATAATTAAATTGATGTTACCAATGCAATTGTGATAAAGGAAAATATTTATGCCAGAATGTTTAATATCAAAAGCAAAATACAGATTTATACACAGGATGGCCTTAAGTAGAGCAACATAGAAAAAGGACTGAAAATTAATATGCCAAAATATATATTTTAACCTTTCAGAATACACAAATAAAAATGCTCATTTTTTCTGAGTTCTGGAAGGGTAGGTGTTTCACTATTTTTTTCTTTTTAAACATTTTTGAGGACACTACTAGAATTTCTAAAGTTAGCATGCATTAAATTTATTATTAAAATTGCTTAGTTTTAAAGATATACTGTTAATTCATATCTCCATTGAATTGAGCCTTAATGAAACACCCATCTTCATTTAGGGTTCTGCTTTTAATGTAGGTCTGGAAAAATAAGAATTCAAGAAAAAATATTTTTAAAAAAGAAGGAGAAGGAAAAGAAATACTACACACTTAAGAGACTTATTTGTAGAGACCTAAGGAATAGGGTCATTTAGTTTAGACAGATATGTACAAGGCAATATTTCATTGCCTGCAAGCATATATAGATGGAAATCCAATGCAAAACAATGCCAAAACTCAATTATTGTATGAAAACAATATATAAAAAAATTTAAAAAAAACAATTTATATATAGAGAGGTAGTGACATTTTAGATAAAACTAAATTACTTCATAGTACAGTTGATTACCATTTAGAAGAGACAGCTAAAGGAATTAAATAAATCATTATTCGTAAGGTTCCTTGACTGTTTCAGTTAACCAATAACTTACTTTCGTTTTAAGTTAGAGAGAGAGGGCCTTTACATAGAGGGGTCAGTGAGACATAGCATTTTAAGTAATGAGCCTTTGGAATCAAACGACCTGGCTGTGCATCCTGAGGGTTTACCTTTATTAATGTATCTTACCTTTATTAATGTTCAGTTTCATCATCTGATACTATTAGGATCTACCTTTCCAAAAAATTATAATTTTTGTTGAAATAATTACATGAGCTAACACATGAAACACATGCATTCCTAAACACAAGGAGTCATGCATGGTAAGTGGTTCTTTAAAATTAACCTCTGTTATTAGTTGAAATAGTTGAGAGTGAGTGACTCACAGGAGAATCCTTGAGAAATAAGAAGTAAAACAGAAAATTTAGTTAAGTATTTAAAACAATATTTTAAAAAATCACATTTATTTCAAAGCAAACAATAGAAAAAATGGCACTGGTATGATTAATATTTGAATCAACCTTTAATTTCTATATCATAAACATAAAAATTGCTATCATAAACATAAAAATTAGAAATATTTTATAGAGTCAGCAGGGATCTTGGATTCACCAATTTTGATTCTTCCTTTGACAAGATAAAAAAAAAATATTGGGAAAGAGAAAGAAGGAAAGCTGAAATTAAAAGATAGCTGAAAAAGATAACTAAACTCAGCCAGGATATACTATCATGTCCTGCATGGTTTCTAAACTCCCAAATTCCTTTTATCTCCACAAATGGTATCATAGACACCTCCCTGCATATGGGAAATCCAGCTCTGGCTTTGGGCTAATTCTAGTAATTAGAATTCTGGTTTACCCATGAGAATAATGCATCACTTTCTCTTTTATTTCAGTAACTTGGATTCTTCATCACTAGACTACTTTGGTGGATTCCCTCATTACACTGGTCTCTTACTGGATGCCTCTTAGAATTCCATCCTTACCCTTAAAATACAACCCAGGGGCTAGAGCCCTGCAGACTTCCCTCCTGCTATTGCCCATTTGACCTCATACTTAAAACCACATGTACTAATAATGCCAATGATTGTGCACACCTGTTACATATGCATAGTATAGTATAGAGTTATAATTTTGGATCTTGGTTGACACTAATTCTTGCATAAATTACCACCAATTATTATCATCACATACATGTTCAAGAAACTCAACTTCTGGGATCCCTGGGTGGCGCAGTGGTTTAGCGCCTGCCTTTGGCCCAGGGCGCGATCCTGGAGACCCGGGATCGAATCCCACGTCGGACTCCCGGTGCATGGAGCCTGCTTCTCCCTCTGCCTGTGTCTCTGCCTCTCTCTCTCTCTCTCTCTCTGTGACTATCATAAATAAATAAAAATTTAAAAAAAAAAAAAAAAAAAGAAACTCAACTTCTCTTGCCTGATTATCTTTCTTGACTTATAATATTGGTTGTTAAACTGTTTCTCCAGACACAAATAATTAGAGCATCTATAAGGTTATGTCCAGTACATAAAGTCTAACTCCACTAGGGGATTTTTCCATTTTGGATAGCAATTCCATATTTGTTCAGTTCCAGAGAAAAATCTGAGATTGAGAGAGCCCAAGGGGACACAAGTCCTTCAGGTGATTATACCCTAGCATTTTAAAAAACCTATACTCTAATTTTCCCAACAAATTATGCTATTTTTTCTATAGTGTATTTTAAATAGAATATTGGAGTAATGATAACTGGAATCATCTTAGGAAATATACCTTTGTCAAAAAAAACGGAATCCTGATGTTTATATAAAGGGCAAGGTGATAAACGTTAAATGCTATTGAGTATGAGTTCTGAGTCCTCCTAGAGTACCACCTATTTTCATGGTTACTGTCAAAGATGTTTTTTCTGAGACAAACATGCTCATTGATGAGTTAAAAGTAGATGAAAAAACGATGGTAAAACCAGTTTCCTTTTAGGAAACTACAAACACCTCACCAACCTTCTAATTCTTTATGCCCTCATTCCAGTAAATTATGAGTTATCAAAACTGCACATGTTCTGAAAGTTTACTAAACGCAAATAAAGTCGTCTAGTTGCCATGCTGTAACTTGAGATAATAAGGGACTTAAAAAATAAACTCAGTGGAAGCAAAACCTGCTATCTTTGGATGTCAGAGGCTATTTTGACTAAGCTCATTCCAAATTATAACATCAGCAAAATTAAGCTATTAAAACTACAAATAAAAGAGTATTGTTAGTTCTAAGAAGAAGTAGGACTAATTGGATACTCATATGCCTCCTAGGCTGTGTATCTTAAATGTGTGACTCATCAGTACTTACTACTAAAGCTGGCAGAAATAATGGACACAGCAAATTGCATTTCTAGACTTCTCTTTATGCAGTGTTTGAGGTCATCTTCCTATTTGAGTCACAGAATAAAGTCTAAGAAAACAGGTGTAAACACCCAAACATTAAAATGCATCATTACATTTGCTGTTACCTTTTCAAACTTGTTTTTTGCAATAATGCATGGGTAAATGAGTCTCATAAATTAAAATTCCAATAGAAAATAAACATTTTCTATAGCCTATTTAAGCATATGGAATTTGATGACCTTGTTGAAAAAAAAATACCAATAATATACAGACTCTTAAAGACCTGTTAAGAGAAATTGAGGATGGCTGCTGAGTCTGAGTGCTGTTCAGGAGGTTGTTTCCCATCACTAGTATTATACCCAGAGGGGAAAATATATGTGGAAATTGAATGATAAGTCTTAGAAATCATAGCAGGATGATTAATACTTCCATTACCTTCATAAAGTAGACATCATTATGTATATGTGTATGTATGTATATGTCATATTATCAAAATAATGATCTTGAGGTATGAAATTCCTCACCCAAGATCACATGGACTTCAAGAGCAGAACCAAGATTCTAATTCATCTATCCGATTCTTAGGTATAGTAGTTCTCATCTAGGTCCTAGATTACACTACATTCTTGCAAAGAACATTAATAATTTAAACTGTGTTTATAGTGAATAGTGTTCAGCAAAGTTTCTAGACTAAATCAATGAAATGCACTGTCTTTGAAGGTTGGGTTCCTGTCTTCACCATTGTTTCCCCAGAGCTCAGAAAAATGGGTAGCACAGATTGATTAATCACTTAATAGAGAACAGTAAATGAGTAACTAACTGAGCAAATGAAAAATGAACTCATTTAGAAAATTGTGCATATTTTAAAAATACTAGCATTCCAAATCAAACATTTTTTAACTTCTGAAATTTTGAGATGGTTCAAATCCATAATTAATGTAGAAATGAGGTATTATATGGGAAAATTTTCTATGTAAAAAAATATTATCTTCCACAGATTCAACAGAACTTTAGAGAACAATGTTATACAAAATGTATGAAATATCAGTTGCTTACAATGATTTTCAATAAATAAGATTCTCCTAATTAACAGTTTAAAACAACAATATGAAATAAAATAAATGAAATTCATATTATAAATGTTGGTCATATAATTCATTAATTCTTTGCTTTATTCACCAAGAGAAATGGACTATTTGAGATATTGTTATGATACAAACTACATCACAGGATCTTTCTTCTTTAATATCCTAAGTCTTCAATATTCAATAATACTTAAAAGATATTTTATTTGCTGAATTGTTTAGTGATGATCTGAATTCCAAGGAATTATGTAGAATATTTGTTGATTGAAATCTGTGTGTAAAGTGCACCAAAAAGCTTTCCACTGTATTGCTTTACTTAATTTTCCCAACAAATCTCCCATGAGGTCACCACTTTGCACAAATGAATATTAAATTTCAGAAAAATTTAAGCACTTTGCCTAAGACACAAAACCAGTCAGTGACAGAGTTCGAAGTTAAGACAAACTCTTGTAATTTTCAAATGCTGTAATTTTCACTCTGCCATAATATTTCCATAAAATTTATTTTTGTGTATATTGATATGTTTCAAATTTAAAAAATAAAATACCAAAAATCCTTTTATTATTCAATTACTTAAAAAAAAACTAAGTTCAGACATCCCTAGACTAAGTCCTTAAAGTCGTTTCCCTATGTTTCCAAAACCAAACAGTCTTTTTTTTAAAAAGTGTATAATTTGGGGAATCACTGGGTGGCTCAGTGGTTTAGCATCTGCCTTGGGCCTAGGGTGTGATCCTGGAGTCCTGGGATGGAGTCCTGCATCAGGCTCCCTTCATGGAGACTGCTTCTCCCTCTGCCTGTGTCTCTGCCTCTCTCTCTCTCATGAATAAATATTTAAAAAAAATAAAAATAAATAAAAGTGTATAATTTCTGTAGAAGGAAATATCCTTCAGACAAATTGACCAATGATGCTGGCAATGGACAGAAGGCATCAGGTTTCAAAGCCAGTTGGTATGACCACAGGCTTCTCATATTCCACCAGGTCTAGAATGCCAGCATTATCCAAATATAAACATGAATGCCTTCTTGTCCACAAATATAGAGCAAACTATGTTTCTATCATGGAAACTTGAAAGAGTGAAGAAATTCTAAACTTACTATACTATACTTAATTTAATAAGAAATGTTTTAGGGGGATCCCTGGGTGGCTCAGCGGTTTCGCGCCTGCCTTTGGCCCAGGGCACCATCCTGGAGTCCCAGGACCGAGTCCCGCGTCGGGCTCCCGGCATGGAGCCTGCTTCTCCCTCTGCCTGTGTCTCTGCCTCTCTCTCTCTCTATGTCTATCATAAATAATAATAAAATAAAATCTTTAATAAAAAAATAAGAAATGTTTTAGGAAGTATACTAATGGTAAGCCACAGGTAAATTGCAAAATAGAGGAGAATGATGGGGCTTAGGATTTTTAGTAACTTTAAGAACATATATATTGCATAGTTTTCATATTTTCAGGTATAGAATTTTTGGTGGAAATCTCAACCACAAGTGCATCTGTTGAGATAATACTGTCACTAAATAACAGTATGTGATGGAAACAAAAGCAAAATGTCAGAAGACACAATAAAGGCTAGACTGTTGTTTAGAGGCAATTTGCCACTGCAGCAGAATTTGTTAATGGCTTCTACAATTTATACTATCAAAAACTCCAAAGCCATGTTTCCTCTGAAAAACATTAACCAAAAGTATCAAAGATAAAAATGCTTACTCATATGTCGACTGATGACAGAGGTCAAATCAGGCAGTATGAATAGCTGATAGACTCTACTTCTCTAGGTCATTATTTCATTCTGAGAGGACATATATACTTGGCAGTTTGAAGCAATTTCCAAGCTGCTGGGAGGAAGTTTTTTTCCCTTTAAATAAATATGCGAAATACCTACTTTTAAGAAGAAATGTACTCAGAAAAGCCAGAAGCTTGGGAGTTCGGTATGGCCTTAAAGAACAAAGGTGTGATTTCACTTTGGTTAAGTATCATCTGGTTGAATTTTTCATGAAACACTTAAGACTAATTTTTTGAAGCCCTCTATTTAATGACAAGCTATGTTCAAAGAAAAAAGAGGTAAAATAGAAGGAAGCTCCTGAATCATGTTAAAACATCCAATATCTAAACTAAAATGCTAAGTGATATTACTTTTGAAACTATAACCTCCTCTCATTTAGAAAGTATATACAAAACATCCTCCAATTTGTTGCAATGCAGCAAATTCAATGGCATAGGAAGTATATTTGTAAAAACTCTTGCTAGGTAGCTTTTCTCTTGATAGAAGTTTTGTATGACTGCTAATGACTGAATGAGAGACTTTTGCTTGCAGCTTTATGTTAGACAATTTGAATTACTAGATTACTACATACCAACTTACATAAAACTATTTTTATCACAGTTCTCAGATCTAAATAAGAGAGAAAACTTATCGAACGAAAAAAAAAAAGGAAGCGTTTCAGCTAACCGTGAAAGGCAAAATTGCCTTTGTGCCCACATGCCCACATGTCCATATTAGCAATGCCAAAACTTGGAAGTAACCAATATGTCCTGTGGTAGGTGAATTGATTAATGAACTATGATACACCCAGGCAATGGAATATTATCTACATATGTAACATTCTGGAAAGGGCCAAACTCCAGTAAAATATTAGTGGCTGCTCAGGGTTAGAGGAAAAAGAGGAACAAACAGGCAGAGCACAGAAGATTTTTAGGGCAGTGAAACTACTAGGTACACTATAGTGGTGGTTTCATGTCATTATACATTTATTTAAATCCATAAAATGTACAAAACCAAAAGTGAATCTCAATGCAAACTATAATTTTTGGTTGATAGGGACGGCCGATGTCAATTTATCAGTTGCAATAAATGTGCTTTTCTGGTGAGGAATATTGATAATGGAGGAAGATATGCATGTGTCAGGGCAGAGAGTAATGAGAAATTTCTGTATCATTGTTGCAGATTTGCTGTAAAACTAGAACTGGTCTTTAAAATGACAACATTCAACAAAAATCAGAGAACTGAAAAATGATATGAAGAAATGGCATATTATAGTACAGAAAATAACATGAAATGATATGGAATGGTTTATCTGATTTATAGTACAGAAAATAATATGAAATAATATGGAAGCTAGAGGTTAAGAATATGGGGGATAACATGAGAACAACCTCATGTATACTATCAAACTCTCAGGAGGAAAGAATAGAGAGAACAGAAAAAAATTAAATGTTTGAATAGAGTACAACTAGAAATTTTCTGAAACTTGTTAAGGACATGATTTCACAAATAGGCAAAATGGTTACCAAGTAGTATAAATAAAAATAAAAACATAATTAAGAATATCGTGATAAAACTGCAGGATTCCAAAGACCAAAAAAAAAAAAAAATCTTAAAAGCAGCAAGAGCATCTAAAAATGAAAAAGAACTAGTCTGAGAGTGAATTCAGAAAGGAATACAGACTATTAAGTCTTTGCCTCCTATACCTACTCTTTCCTCAATGCCTTATTGCTAAAATGAAGATATAACATCTCCACCTTAGGTAATATGTACTGGTAGAATTAATCAACCAACCAATCAATCTATATTTTTTTCTTTAATCAGCCCTAAAATAATACTTAAGAGAACAGGCTTTGAACAACAGACTTGTATTTCAACATCAATCCTACTTCTTAATTAACCCGTTGTTAGCATAAATTTAGGCAAGTCACATAATCCCGATGAACTTCAGTTTCTTCAAATATACAAGGTATATTATTCTATATAGTATTTTTGTGAGGATTTTCCTGGGATGTAGAGAACAAAATACATGGGAAGTATCAGGCTGACCAATACTAAATTATTTTATGGGTCAAAATATTGAATATCAGTTATTTTACTTAGGCCAACTTAATATTAAAATGGTAAATCTGGTTTTGTTTCTAGAATCAAGTTTACTTTTAAGTTGATATACAATAAAGAGAAAGAGATGAATTATTTTTTCTTTATTTTTTAGTAAGTTCTATGCCCACTGTGGAGCTTGAACCCAAGATCAAGAGCCACATGCTCTATTGACTGAGCTAGCCAGGTGCTATTAAAGTCTATAGAGAGTTACTCTATGCATTACACATGTCCACTTATTAATGATGGTGATAAAACTGACTAGAATCAGACTGTATTACAATGTACCCTAAGTCTACTCATATAACAACTTTTAAGATTAGGTCATGTATAGATTGCTCAAACAACAAAAAACACGGGGCTACTACTCTACAGATTTCATAAGGTTTAGGCATGCATTTCATTGAAATTTATCATGCATTTCTTTGGTATGTCAGACAGACTGTTAAGGTAGTCACCTTGATATTCTTATCTTGAGTTTGAGCAGGAATTGTGACCTGTTTGTATCCAATAAACATAGCAAAGCTCATGGAATGGATTTGATTATGTGTACATGATAATGCAATTATATTACATAAGGTTATAGCATTGCTGAGTCTCTCTTCCTTGCTGGCTTTGAGAAAACAAGTAGCTATCTTGGAGAATTCCATATAGCAAAACCTGTTGACAGTCTCTAGGAGTTGAGAGCAGCCTTGTTAGATGGTCCAGAAGAAGAAACTGAAGCCCTCAGTCTTACAACCATGAGGAACTGAATTCTGGCAACAGGATGAATGAGCTTGAAAGAGGATCTCTCCTAGTTGAATCTCAAATAAGGCCACAACCTGTCTGACAGTATGATTTCTGCTTTCCAAGATTCCAAGGAGAAGATCCAGCTAAGCTTTGCTTGGATTTCTGATCCACAAAAGCTGTAGAATATTAAACGTATATTGTTTTAAACGAATAACTGTCGTCATACTGTTACTCAGCAATAGATAGCTAATACATCTAGAAAGAGAGAGAGAAAAGAAATAAAATAGTGGCTTGTGATAGAAAAGGCAGGTTATTCTTGCAAGAACCATTCAAAAATTCCATGAATGTTGTGCAATAGTTGCAATCTTAAGAAAATGGCATTGTCAAAATGATCTTTAAAAGTTATTTTTTTCCATAGAAATCATTTCTACACTGACAATGGTCAAATGAGGAGGCCCTGAGTGGACAATTACTTATATTCTTCAACTCCCCAGGATGCCACACTTTCCTCTACCACAACAATGTAGAACATTGGTGGTTTAGAATTGTAAGAACTAGTGTATAGAATTATTTTATGGTTTTAGTGTAAATTGCCCTAGCTAGCAGACATAAATGGGATATTTTGTCAAGAATGTTGTCTGGGTAACTGCAATATCCTGTGTGTGTGAGAGAGAGAGAGAGACAGAGACAGAGAGAGAAAGAGAGAGAGAGTTCAAAGTGACTTAATTGGCTCTGCTCTGAGTAGTCTTAGCTGCTACTCTGAAAGATCCATAGGGCTGCACATGGAGGCAAGAACCATGGAGGCAAGATTCTGGACAGGGAGACAAAAAGAAACTCACTGTCTTTCTGCTGTCATTGCTCAAATAAACAACAGAAGCATTCAATTTGCTCTGAAAAAGGAGAAACTTTGATTATATTTTTTAGCTTTTGTCTACAAACAAAATAGGAAGCTTAAATATGTGCTCCCTTCCCCATCAAGGAATTGAATGTTGAACAAATTTACCTGAGGGTGGACAAGAAAGATATTTCCTGCTCTTTGTCAATGAATAGAGGATAACTCAAAAAAGCAACTCCAAGAAAAAAAATATATATAAGGGAAGGGAGGGAGGGAGAAGGGAAGGAGGGAAAGAAGGAAGGACAGAGGGAGGGAAGAAGGGAAGGTAGGAAAGAAGGAAGGGATTCTCAGTCTTATTGAAAAAAAAAAAGGGATAGGAAATGGAAAGAAACTACTGACCAAAAAAATGCCTGGTAGAGAAATTGTTGAGAAATCAATTGGAAAATGTTTATTTTCCCCTCATTTCAGGGCAACAAATGAAAGAACTGATGCTATCTCAAGAGGTTTCAGTAACTGGATGGCTTATTTACATATTAAACATAAGTTGGAGGACTGTGTTTGGTCTTTGAGTATCCTAAATTTAACAGTTTTTACGTATTTCCTTTTTTGAGATTTTACTTAGTGTACTCTAGGAGAAAACAAAGCCCATCTCTCCACAGAAGGACTACTCAAGATCCTGTGGGAAAGATTCAGTAATTTCATTAAAAACAAAACTGTCTTTAGAAAACAACCCTTTGATAACTCAATAGTAAACAGCCATTCTTTAGTGATTACTCAAGTACATATGAATTAATATACTGTGCCAGGTTCTTTGTAAAAATCCTTATTTTCTATGAAAATAAAATAACAAAAGAATTGTTTATGATTTTGTACAAAGTCCCAACAATCTCATTTCCTATTTACAGCAGTATTAAATGGACTTACTTCTATAAGTCAGGGCATATATCTGGAAATTAATCACCTTGAGGATGTGTTAGCATGACCACTCTAACATCAATTCTTATTTATGGAGAATTTACTATGGTCCATGTGCCCTGCTATTCCACTTAATATGTACAAGTTATAACAATCCATGAAGTTGGTATTCTTATTTTCCCTAATTATTCAGATGAGGAAAGTGAGTCTGGGGGGAATTAAGTAGTTTATTCAAGGTGGTGGAACAGCATGAAGTAAAGTTGAGATTTGAATCAGGCAATCTGATTTCTGAGTCCTTACTGTTACATAACAACTATTTTTTTTTCAGGAAATATCTAGGAGTCAAAGTTGAAAACCCAGAAATCTTATCTTAAATTCATCCAAGAAGATTTAAGAAGAGGGTTGCTTAATAAGATTCATATCTTCTCTGCAATCAAAAGCTATAAATCACAAAATTCTAAGATTTATGGGATACCACAAGTAGGTGGTTAACAATATGAATACATTGTAGATAATTACCAAAAACAAACAAATAAAATTTGTATACTGCCATATTTAGTAACATGGTAGCTCCAGTGGGAGGATGCCAAGACAATTTTGCAGCCAAGTGAAATGTATAAGGTGATATTTCCTAAGGATGTATGTGAAATCCTTTTACTTTCATCATCTTTTATTTCCTTTTAGGAAAGTTATGATGTATGTTCTTAATGTCTTAAATCTCTGTCACACAGTTTTGTACAAAAAAAGATCTGAAAAGCTAAATCATTTTATTGCACAAATAATACAAATTTAATTCAATTTAGCAAACATTTAGTGGTTTCCTATTGTATGCCAGTCAATGTATAAGTTTGAGGTAGAATTCAATGTTAATTTTACTATCGAGGTGAAATAGATATCATTGTCATCATCATATAAGTATCATGAAGGAAGTACTGAACATCATAATAGAAAACAAGAGTTCTAAAGATACGTAGGATTTCATGCTGACTTAGTTTTCTAAGATGAGATACCACTTAATTGAGTTTTTAAACACGAGTATAATTTAAATATGCAAGAAAGGAAGTGTCAAATGTGAGGTATATCCTATTATACTTACTAGATAACAAGATTCTAGTTGTACCAGAATGAAGATTCAGAAATACACAGCTTGAGATCTTAGGGTGTATCCTCTAACCGCACCTAATTTCATAGACAGATTTATAACATGGAGCTCCTTAATGGAGAGGGAACATATACAATGAGCAATTGTGGTCAAAGCACAGGAAAAATATTTACAACAAATTGGTAAAGATTTGACTGAACCAAATCTGGAAGGTAGAGGTACTCCGGCAGGAAAACTCATAAGAAAGGAAGAAGATTAGGAAGTGAACATAGCAAGGAGGGTATAAAAGACAGAGGAAAACAGTAGTTCTCAGCACTACATTGAATGGGGACTTCAATTCACCCAAACCCATTTGCCTGCTAATAGTGTATACTTTGGAATGAAATAGGCTGTATAACAAAATGTATCATTCAATGTGGCAAAGCAGTCTGTCCTGAAATTCCCCTAATTGAGATATAAGAGAATCTCACTCTTAAGTTTCCCTTGAGTTGTTACAACTGTAACATCCCCAAGATGGGGATGAATTTATGAATTGAAAGTCAGTCACATAATGGTATTTATAGTATGATACTCTTATGTAAATTTCAAAAATATATTAGTTAAACAATACATTGTTATGGACTATGTTCATATATGGCAAAACCCTTTAAAGCAAAGAAATAACAAATAAATTAATAAATAAAATTCAGTGGTTTCTTGGGGGTGGGATGGTGAAGTAGGAAGAGGATGTGGTACAGAAGCACAGGAGCTTCATGGAAAAAGTTCTATCTCATAAGCTGAGCTATAGGTAAATGGGTGCTTCTTTTATTATCATTATTATATTTAATATTTTTGTATATTTTATTATGAATAAATATGGATTTTAAAAGAAGTCAGTTATAGCCTTAAAATTATTGTATATGCTTCTCTATTTTTGTATCTTGATTTATGTCCCTCAATAATATTCTCTAGGGGCATCTGAATGACTACATTTCTTGAACATCCAACTCTTGGTTTCAGCTCAGGTCATGATCTCATGCTCATGAAATCAAGCCCTTTGTGGGGCTCCTACTCAATGTGGAGTCTGTTTCAGATTCTTTCTCTCCCTCTCCCTCTGCCCCTCCCCCAGCATGTATATATGTACAGGTGTTCACTCTCTGTCTAAAATAAATAAATAAAATCTTTAAAAAATAATATACTCTGAAGATTTATCAGTATCATTAAAAATACTTTGAAAACATATTTTTAATGGTTGGAAAAAGTTCTATTTTATTTATTTATTTTTTTTAATTTATTTTTTATTGGTGTTCAATTTACTAACATACAGAATAACACCCAGTGCCCGTCACCCATTCACTCCCACCCCCCGCCCTCCTCCCCTTCTACCACCCCTAGTTCGTTTCCCAGAGTTAGCAGTCTTTACGTTCTGTCTCCCTTTCTGATATTTCCCACACATTTCTTCCCCCTTCCCTTATATTCCCTTTCACTATTATTTATATTCCCCAAATGAATGGGAACATATAATGTTTGTCCTTCTCCGACTGACTTACTTCACTCAGCATAATACCCTCCAGTTCCATCCACGCTGAAGCAAATGGTGGGTATTTGTCATTTCTAATAGCTGAGTAATATTCCATTGTATACATAAACCACATCTTCTTTATCCATTCATCTTTCGTTGGACACCGAGGCTCCTTCCACAGTTTGGCTATCGTGGCCATTGCTGCTATAAACATCGGGGTGCAGGTGTCCCGGCGTTTCATTGCATTTGTATCTTTGGGGTAAATCCCCAACAGTGCAATTGCTGGGTCGTAGGGCAGGTATATTTTTAACTGTTTGAGGAACCTCCACACAGTTTTCCAGAGTGGCTGCACCAGTTCACATTCCCACCAACAGTGTAAGAGGGTTCCCTTTTCTCCGCATCCTCTCCAACATTTGTTCTTTCCTGCCTTGTTAATTTTCCCCATTCTCACTAGTGTGAGGTGGTATCTCATTGTAGTTTTGATTTGTATTTCCCTGATGGCAAGTGATGCAGAACATTTTCTCATATGCATGTTGGCCATGTCTATGTCTTTCTCTGTGAGATTTCTGTTCATGTCTTTTGCCCATTTGCTAGAACTCATACAGCAATTCGGTAGCGTGGCAGGATACAAAATCAATGCCCAGAAGTCAGTGGCATTTCTATACACTAACAATGAGACTGAAGAAAGAGAAATTAAGGAGTCAATCCCATTTACAATTGCACCCAAAAGCATAAGATACCTAGGAATAAACCTAACCAAAGAGGTAAAGGATCTATACCCTCAAAACTATAGAACACTTCTGAAAGAAATTGAGGAAGACACAAAGAGATGGAAAAATATTCCATGCTCATGGATTGGCAGAATTAATATTGTGAAAATGTCAATGTTACCCAGGGCAATATACACGTTTCATGCAATCCCTATCAAAATACCATGGACTTTCTTCAGAGAGTTAGAACAAATTATTTTAAGATTTGTGTGGCATCAGAAAAGACCCCGAATAGCCAGGGGAATTTTAAAAAAGAAAACCATATCTGGGGGCATCACAATGCCAGATTTCAGGTTGTACTACAAAGCTGTGGTCATCAAGACAGTGTGGTACTGGCACAAAAACAGACACATAGATCAGTGGAACAGAATAGAGAATCCAGAAGTGGACCCTGAACTTTATGGGCAACTAATATTCGATAAAGGAGGAAAGACTATCCATTGGAAGAAAGACAGTCTCTTCAATAAATGGTGCTGGGAAAATTGGACAGCCACATGCAGAAGAATGAAACTAGACCACTCTCTTTCACCATACACAAAGATAAACTCAAAATGGATGAAAGATCTAAATGTGAGACAAGATTCCATCAAAATCCTAGAGAAGAACACAGGCAACACCGTTTTTGAACTCGGCCATAGTAACTTCTTGCAAGATACATCCACGAAGGCAAAAGAAACAAAAGCAAAAATGAACTATTGGGACTTCATCAAGATAAGAAGCTTTTGCACAGCAAAGGATACAGTCAACAAAACTCAAAGACAACCTACAGAATGGGAGAAGATATTTGCAAATGACATATCAGATAAAGGGCTAGTTTCCAAGATCTATAAAGAACTTACTAAACTCAACACCAAAGAAACAAACAATCCAATCATGAAATGGGAAAAAGTTCTATTTTAAGGTCCAGGACAGATATTGTTCAGTAATTTCCTAATTGTCATTGCTATGATATCAGACTAATTTTTATTTAAAACCAGTGACTTAAAAAATTAATTAAAAAAAAACAGTGACTTTCTTAGGGCTCAGAAAAATGGGTAAAATTGCAATTTTATAAGTTCAAATACATATTTTAAAAATACTATATTCATAAGTTTTCTTTATGAATATAGTATTGGTTGCACAACACTGGTTGGTTGCACAATCCACTGTGCTGAAGCAGACATCTGTTGATATGTGCAAAAATAAAATATTTTTGTCTTGTTTTTGTTTTTTCATAACCAGGGAATCAAGTTGTAGCTTTTGCCTGAGGGACAACTGCAGAAAAAACGAGCTAGTGTGATGTGTTTTTCTACCAAGAAGAAATGAACGTGGAAGTAAAGTTACCCACAGAAATTAGGACAGACAGCTGGTCAGTTTGCCCACTCATCCTGTTAGGGAAGCAACCAAGCAAAAGTAAAATATCCTATTTGTTGCCCTTTGTTTCCCTCTGGATTTTAGAAATTGATACAGGAGAAAAAGTGGGGAGGGGAATCAGGGAGGAGGAACTGGAGGTGAATCAACCCAGAGTTAGTTTCTGTAACAAGGGAAAAGGATCACTGCAGATAAATCTCAGGAGATGAAAATTGGTTTTAAAGGAAAATTTCAGGAAGCTTTTGTTTTATTTTGCTACGCAACTGAGAAAAGAGAATAAAAAGAATAAAAAGGAATAAAAAGAAAAGTAAAAGGACTAAAAGATTAATAGTGAGGAAAAATAATCAACCATTTACCTATATGAGAGTGTCTATGACCAGAAAAATATTGTGAACATTGAAAAAAAAGTCCTTGATAGTCAGTATCCAAAAAGAAACTGTGATGCTGGCTTTGGACACAACACTAAGAAGTTATCAAGCCCTGCTTCCTTCTGTTGTATAAAGCACAATGTTCTAAATTACCTTGAAATACCAAAATTTGTCCAAAGGTATTTGAAAATCTGAATTACATTAATTCTTTGACCTTGAGTTTGAGAATAGGTCAGCTGAGTTTTAAATATATGCAACAATATACTTAGAGGTAATTGGGTTGGGAGTCTATATTTCAGAGTAAGTGGATCATTGAAAATTCCTTCCTCTGTTTCCATCCTCTTCAGTCTGGTAACTTTCTCAGCCTCTTTGGATTTAGCTTTCTACTTCATATGCTCTGGGAAGACATTCTCCACCTTATTTTCGTAAGATGTAGATACCCATCAGTACCTATAGTCATTGCAGGTTGATCATCTCTCCTCTCCAAATTAACTGTGTGATCTTTAAGGACATTGACTTTTTCATATCTCAGCACCCCGCACAGTGCTAGAAGCACAAGAGGTATTCAGTAAATGTTTATTGAATGAAGAAGCGTGGCAACAGAAAACATGTTCCCAGAACTGTTAAGTCCTAGTGTGGTGTAATTCAAAGCATAATTGGCAGTAATCATTCCCAATGTGGAGTTACCAAAAAGTCAGTCTCAGACATTTACTGCTAATATCCTTTTTAACGAATTATCAAATATTCAGCCACACCAAGGCATGAGCAGACACTAGACAGGTTTAAATTCTGATGTGGAGTATATCCTCAAACAGACCTGAAGGCCATGATAAAGCAAATTCAGTTGAGTAGCATTCAGTCGTTTAAAAAAATGAACGTAACAACAATTTTAAGTTCATTATGGAAGACTCAGTATGTAAGAAACTCATTTAGGATACTCTTTGGCCACTGTGTTTTTTTGCCAGTTTTGGTACCACGCCCGTTTTATGGTGGAAAGCCACTACTATTTCATGGATCTACCATTTAACTGGGTCACACTGGGAAAATTACTAAATTCCAGTCTTAGATTTTTGGTCTTTAAAATGAAAATAATATGCTCATAGGTCTGGTACCGGAGTTAAATATGATGGCAAATGTAAATCATCTAGAACTACCTTTGATATGCTGTAAACCCTGTGAATGCTATTTCTCTCTTACCCTCCAGAGTGAAATACAGCTGCGATGTGTGTATGCACACACATACACACACACACACACACACACACACACATACACATACAAACAGTAGAACAGAATATCTTTTTATTTTTGGATTTGGGGACTTCTTTATATATTTTAGATGTAACTTTTTTTGGCAGGTTACACAATATGCAAATTTTTTTTCTCAGTCTATGCTTTGTGATTTCATTCTCTAGATTGGCTTTCATAGAGACAATATTTTTTACTTCTGATGAAATCCAAATTATCGATTTTTTTTTGTCTGTCATGTTTTGATGTTGTATAAAGGACCTATTGCTAACCAACCCCACAAAAATTCGCTCCTATGTTTTAAGAGTTTTATTGTGTTATATTTTTTGTATTTTACTTTGAGTCTATCATCCAATTTGAGTTAATTTTTGTAAATGATATAAGGCATAGATCACTTGTTCCATCACCACTATTGCAGCACCATCATTTGAATTCCTTCAGTGAATTGTCTTTACACTTCTGTCAAGAATTGCTTGATTTCTAGATTCTCCAATCTGTCTCATTGACCTCTATGCTTTTATGCTTTTACAGATAATTCTTTTAATCACTATAGTATTATAGTAAGTCTTGAAATCAAGTAAGATCGATCCTCCAACTTTGTTCTTTTTCAAATAATTTTGGCTCATCTGATTTCTTTGCTCATATACATTTTATAATCAGCTTGTCTATAGCTTGAAAAAAAGTCTGCTGGGTTTTTGACTAGCATTGCAATAAATGTATAAATCAATTTGAGAAGAATTGTTGTCTTAACTGTACTGAGTCTGCTAATAATTGAACATGATATGTTGCTCCATTTTTTCAGGTCCTCTGATTTCTTTGATCAGCATTTTGTACTTTGCAGCATATAAATGCAGCACATATTTCTTTGGATTTATTCCTAAGTACTTAATTTTTAGAATTGTAATAATTGGCATCCTTTTATAATTTTGGTTTCCAGTTGTTCTTTGCTACTGTATAAAAATACCATTGATCTTTATACATTAATGGGCCTTGTAGTCACTTATCATTAGTGAACTTTAGTTCTAGGACCTTTGTGTGTGTGTGTGTGTGTGTGTGTGTGTGTGTGCTAATGTCTTAAAGTTCATAATCACATTACCTGTAAATCGGAACAGTTTTACTTTTTTCTTTTCCAATCTACAAACCCTTTCTTTTTTTCCCCTGCCTTATTGCACTGTTTAGGACTTTCAACACAATGTTTAAGAAAACTAGTAAAGGAAATGTCCTTGTCTTGTTTCTGATGTTAGGAAGAAAGCATTAATTCTTCTATTGTTCAGTATATTAGCTGTAGGTTGTTTGCAGGTGCCCTTTAGCAAGTTAGGGGAGTTCCCCCTCCCCCTATTTTATTATAGAGAATTTTTATCAGGAATGAGATTTGAACTTTGTTGAATACCTTTACTTTATCTTTGATATGATCATATGATTCCCCCCCCTTTTTTTAATCTGTTGGTATTATAGATTACAATGTTTGATTTTCAAATGTTGAACTAGCCTTGCATCCCTGAAAATAAACTGTACTTGGTCATGCAGTTATTATTCTTTTTATATATTGGTGAATTAGATTTCTTAATATGTTGTTGTGGATTTTTGTATCTATGTTCAGGAGAGATATTGACCTGTAATTTTGTTTTGTGATTTCCTTATTTAATTTCACTGTTGGGGTATTGTTGGTCTAATAAAATGAGTTGGGAAGTGTTCCATCTTTTTTTTATTTTCTAGAAATGTAATTAATGTCATTTCTTAATTAAATGTTGGGTAGACTTCATGAGGCCTGGAGCTTTATTTGTTGGAGGTTTTAAACTACAAATTCAATTTCTTTAATGGATACAGAGTACTCAGAATATCACTTTCTTCTTCAATGACTTTTTTCAACAGCTTTATTAAGATATAATCCTCATATCATATAATTGACTCATGTAAAGGGTACAATTGAATGGTTTGAGGTAATTTCACAGAGTTGTGCATATATCACCACGGTTCATTTTAAAACATATTTATTATCCCAAAGAGAAATCTTGCACCTCTTACCCATCACTCTCAAATCCTTCCATTCTCCTTACATAACCACTAATCTACCTTTTGTAGTTATATATTTGTCTATTGTCTCATATGAAATAATGCTGAATACTAATGGAATCATACAACCTGTAGTGTTTGACTGGCTTCTTTGACTTACCATTTCAAGGCTTATCCATGTTGTAGCATGTAATAATACTTCATTTTCTTTAATGCTGAATTATATTACATCGCATGCACATATCATGTTTTATTTATCATTTTATCAATTGGAGAACATTTGAGTTGTTTCCACTTTTGAGCTATAATGATTAATGTTGATACAAGTATTTACTTGTAAGTTTTTGTGCAAATATCTGTTTTCATTTCTCTTGGGTATGTACTTAGGAATGGAATTGCTGGATCTTATGGTAAATAACGTGTTTCACTATTTTTATACCATCTGACTGTTTTCCAAAGTTGCTTCACCATTTTACATTCCCATAGTATATGAGGATTCCAATTTCTTCACATCCTTCAGTACTTGTTATGATCTGCTCAATGACATTTAAATGTTTGCATCCTTCAAGGACACAAGGTTCATTTCATCTAGTTCATCAAATATATGTGCACATAGTTGTTTGTAGCATTTTATTATTACCTTTTTTATTTTTTTAAGATTTATTTATTTATTATTTATTTTTTTATTTATGATACACATAGAGAGAGATAGAGAGGCAGAGACACAGGAGGAGGGAGAAGCAGACTCCATGCCAGGAGCCTGACATGGGACTCGATCCCTGGACTCCAGGATCACGCCCTGGGCCAAAGGCAGGTGCTAAACCGCTGAGCCACCCAGGGATTCCCCCTTTTAATGCCTGTGGTTTGTATTCCTTTCCATTCAGATATTAGTAATTTGTGTTTTGTCTTTTCTTGTGTTCAATTTCCAGAGGCACTGCCACCATCACTTGAGGAGTGAACTTGCCTCACATAGGACCGCAAGAATGAACAGATTTGCATCCCTTCCCTCACTCCCACATATCTATCTTCTGGCCTGAGAAAAGGGACTTTTCTTGGAACTCATCTGTGCCTGGGGCACTCTTCCCAGATTCAGACTGTCCAAGAGTCTAAGCCAGGAAATATGGAAGAAAAAAAAGAGAACTCAGAGAGCTTACCATTGTATGAGGTTACACTTTAAATTCCGATTTCCTCTCATGTCTGCTATTATTTTTGAGAGTTCACCCAAAAATTGTTTTACATATTATGCACAAAGTTGTAGTTGTTATCAGTGTGAGAGATAGGAAAGATGTACTTACTCCATTTTAACTGGGACTGGTGTCACCAGCTATCCAGTCTTACCTATAACTTATTGTCAGCATAAAATCCCTGTGTTATAATGGAAATGTACTCAATTTTCTACTCACTTTTCCCTAAAGGCACATACTCTAAGGATGATTTTGAAGCATTACAAGAAGCTGAAGTATCTTCTCAATCAAAAGATAATTAAATTATGTTCAGTATAATTCTGTCTCTAATTACATTGTAATGTAATACAATTATTTTGACATTCTTTCCAGCAAGAGTGTACTTACCCCTTTAATTTAAGTAATGTCGACTCTCATATTTTTGTCCCTATTTCCTCCATGTGGTCTTCTCTCACATACAAGACTTATACTACTTTCATTATTCTTTAACCTATTTTTTAACATATGCATTTGGGCCTATGTATTATAAATTTGTTTCATAAAATAATCCTATTTAATTCAACCATAGTTAAATACCTGAAGGTTTGGATCATGTTCTACTTTTCAACAGTTAGCTTAATGCTAAAGTCCTAGTACATAAATGCCAAATAAGTTTTGAGTGAAAAATACAAGTACAAGAAGTTTAATACTTTATTATATTCTGACCCCAAAATGGCAGAGAAGATAATATTATATCTATATATTTGCTGAAAACTTGGATACAGGTTTACAGGCTCTTTACAAATAAATGCTGATAAATCAGAGGTAGCAAAATAAGAACACAAGAGAGGAAAAGTTGCATTTACTTTCACGGACTGAAGTCTAATGTTTTGTATTATTAAAATAATATGGAATTATTATTATCCATGGTTGAATATGGAATGAGTGGAAGGGTTTTGGTTAAAGATGAAAATTTTGAATGGATTAAACTTTCTTTCCATAGTGATGCATTTAAAGAAAAAGCTGGTGATATCCAAATTCAGCCTCTTTTGGGATGAGGGATTAATGGTCTCCCGTAACTATGTGATAGAGCACATAAATTAGTTGGTGCTTAAATATTTTGCTCCAGAATAGTTTCTTCAATTTTCTAGAATTTGACTATACATTACTGTATAATATGGATACAGTATCAAGAGCAAGATATTGTACATCTCTGCTTCATTTTGCATTACACTTTCCTCTTCATTATCCCCCAACACATTTATAGTTCCAGAAGAGAGGAGGAATTTTGTCTTATTTATTTTTTCTCCATTTGGCACTTGATAGGTATGGTGTTTTGTACATCACTGTGGCACAAAGAGATGTTAAGGAGATTTCCTAATTGTAATCTAACTATATGCCATTGTGCTCTCATTTTAATGTATGTCAGTATTATCATCTTATTTTATGTGCAGCATTTTTAAAGACTTAAAACACTACTGATATGTGAAAAACCTTAATTTTTTTTTTAATTATTGGTCACTTTCTCATTCCTTGTATCATATGGTTTTATATTCACCACTATCTATACATTGGTAACAGGGATTTTCTTCTCCTGCCTGTGTAAAGGGGAAATTCCAAGAAGAAGTTTCTTTCTTTTCTCCTCTTGAGTCTTTGTTACAGGAAAGACAGCACTTTGAAGTGCGGTCTTCCCCATTTTCCTGTGGGAGACTGATGTTGTTGATAACTGAACAAACATCCAGATGAGCATTTGAATATGACAACCAAATAACAAAATTATCAAAAAATTCGATTTTAAAATATGAGATTATCCAAAATCAAATTATATTGAATTTTTTAAACTGCTACATACTTTCCTAGAAGGACAAAAAACCTTCTAACCCGCATTTTAAACTAATCATTCTTCTTAACATGAGGATACTTTTTTATATCATTTACGTCTATAATTTTCTTCTATTCTTCTGCCTTTCCTTTAATAAAGTTCTAACTGGCATCTTATCATTGCATCAGGCACAAACTTTTGAGTAAGAGTTTGTTAGCCCTTGATGGATCAGAAGATCACATGCAGCTTTCACAAAATGTTAGAAACCACTGGTTTGTTGAAATCAGCACTTGCCAGAAAGCATCTCAGAGATACATGAAGTTATTGAAAACCAATGTGATAATTTGTAAGCTTTAGAGTCCCTTCAAATATCTTTGCTCTGACAGTTGTGTGAAATATTTATTTAAAAAAATACTGTATAAGTTTGACATACAGAGATGTTCTCAAACTTGCTTTTCACATTTAAAAATATTAAACTGTCATTAAAATGACTCAGCATATTAATTAGGTGTTCTTGATCCCTCTTTGATTCTCTAAAAGAGTTACTGCTTCTAAAAAGAAAAAAAGAATTCTTTAAATAAATGCCTTCACTACAATCTCAGATGGATCAGATGATTTAGACTATCCACGGCTTTTCTTTTGGTATAAACTGTATTATTTGTCTCGTATTATTGTATTCCTTAAGCATATGTAATAGCAGTATGTTTCAAAAATAGAATTAGGCTGAGCTGCTAATGATCAGGCAAAAAATATCCCTTGCTCTTTCTTGTGCTACTTATAATTTGAATATTTAAAATGTTTTTTCTCTTCAAAATGATCTTACTTTGAAGAAAAGACTCACTGATAAACTTGTATCATAAAAATAATATTTCTAGAAGTGAAAGCAGTTTTGAAAATATAACTATCAGAATTGGAATTTATGTAGGATTTTGAGAATTTGAAATCTGCTAGTTAGTAAATCTACCAGGGCATATCAAGTTTAAAATGTAGATAAATGACTCAAATTTAAAAATAATGAGTTAAATGATGTGCATTAACACTGTAGATCTTCTAGTCTATCCCTCTTTTAGCAATTGGAGAGATGGGGTCCAAACAATTTAAGAAACTTGTTTTACAATTACATTTTGGGAAAGCTAAGTCAAGAACTTTAAATTTACAAAATAAAAAAAAAGAACTTTAAATTTTCAGATTCTCTATGCAATACTTTCTTTATCTGACCATGGGACATAAAGTAACATTTAGAGTAATATTTGTGAATTTGTCTTTAATGTCTCTAAGACTATAAAATCATCTAGCATGAATTAGTCATGGAGAGGATTTCTTTTTCCATATTTTTCTGCTCTGTCAATCAATTGAATTTATTATGGGTCCTCAGTGAGCTGTATATTCATTCTTTATTCACCCATTTAACATATATATATTGAATGTCTACTGTATGCCAGGTTCTTTGCTATGTCTCCAAAATTAGATGTTAAAGCAGAAACTTGAGGGCAGTTGAGAGATACAGACACTCAAAAACATACAGTCTGTGTAGGTACATGGAAAAAAAGTGAGCATATCCAGAACATGGAAAAAAAGTGAGCATATCCAGAACATTTGGAGCATATCCAAAATTTAGAAGTTATGTAAGCAATCTGTAAAATGGCCCAATAATCTTGTACCCTGATATTTAAGTCCTCTTCAAGTAAATTAGTAAACCATTGAACTTAGTAACTCCCTTCGAACAAACTGAATATAGCAAAATTGATGGTATGCTATATCAGAAATTAGGTTTACAAAAAGGTTGGCTTCCATCCTAGGCTCTCTCTCCCTCTCTAACTCTCTCCCTTATTTGGATTGCTTGCTCTGAAGGAAGCCAGGTACCATATTGTGAGAACACTCAGGCAGTATATGAAGAGGGTCACATAGCAGGAAATTGAAGTCTCCTGCCAACAGCCATGTGAATGAGCTTGGAAGTAGATCCTTCAGCCCTGGTTGAGACTTGGATGAGAGCAACCCTGGCCAACAGCTTATCTGAAACCTCATGAGAGCTCCTGAGCCAGAACCACCCAGGAAGCTGCTTCCAGATTCCTGACTCAGAAATGGTGAGACGGTAAATGTTTGTTGTCTTAATTTGCTAAATTTTAGGGTAACTTTTTATGCAGCAATAGATAACTAATATAGAAGTGATACATTTTGCTAGCCTTCAGTTTTTAGGGAGGCAGGATAATGAAATGGTAATTTGGTGGACAGATCACAGTACTGGAGGGAACAAGCCATAAAAGGCTGAGTCAGTACTGATGAGAAAGGTTTGTCCATTCACTACTGAGTTATATTGTGTAAGTTAGTTATTCTAAATAAAATAAAGGTTTAGCTACTAAGGTTTCAGACCTTGAAAAGACCTCAGAAAAAAATAAAATAAAAAAAAGATGATCCATCAGTTCCAGGTACATAATGTCCAATTAAAGCTTTACTAAGGACTTTCAAAAAAGAAAAAAAAAGTGAGTGGGCCATCTGGGTGGCTCAGTCAGTTAAGCGTCTGCCTTTGGCTTAGGTTATGATCCCAAGGTCCTGGGATTGAGTCCCACATTGGGCTCCCTGCTCAGTGTGGAGCCTGCTTCTCCCTCTCCCTGTCTGCTGCCCCCACTGCTTGTGCTCTCTCTTACTTTCTCTCGCTCTGTCAAATAAATAAAATCTTAAAAAAAAAAGGAAGGAAAAAAGCAATTAACAAAATATAATTGCCTTATTCTGTATGACTAAAGTAGGTGTGTGAGAGTATGTGTGTGTGTACTTGTGTGTCTTTTTCTTGGTATCTTCAAATACATTTTGTGGGGTAAATGAGTTATGATGCAACAATAACAAAAGGTTGTATAAATAAAACAGTTTACAAAAATTCTGTAGAGGATACTTACATAAAACTTATGTAAACTTACTTCTTCAAGAATACAGCAAAGCAGGAGGTAGAATGTGCCAGCCAGTATCAAGACCTGGAGATTTGCGGGCACATCTACACAGAATCCTTTCTTAGTCCCACAGAATGCATTTCATTTCTGGGTTATGAACCATTAAGATATATGCAAGAAAATATGGCTTTGGGAGAGTTCAGGCAAAGGATTCCAGTAGAGTCTTTTATGTCCTGGTCATTCAGCCAAGCTGAGCAATGTCACTAGCTAAACAAGTGTAAGCCATCAATCATGTAAGCCTTCAATGACAACACATTCGAAATTACTAGCTAGTCCATTGTCTTTATCATAGCCAATAGTCAGCACCAGACTTCCAGACATTCCTGGAGATGCCCCAGTCATGCTGTAAAACAACTATTTTACACTCTGACTAGTCTAGACAAAATGACTATTTTATATATAATATAGCATGGGTACTTGCATATATATAGTTATAACAATATTAAATATGATAAAATAGCATATCTATGTATAATATATTATAAACGGATATAAACATATGTATATACATATATGTGTGCATATGCCATTTATGTAAACACATAGAGAGATATAAATTCATAATAGGTATAAAAGATAATATATATTATGTAAGAAATCTGATTTCTTGACAATAACAAAAGACATGACAAATAAAAACAATGAACAAATATAAATAGTTAAGTATAAGCTGATTATAATCAGAAAAAGTTTTAAAATTCTGCAGTTAGGTTCATGATATTCTAAGCCTGCTGGGTGGGATTTCTATACTAATATCTTTTAAAGAGGATAGTGAATTACTTTCTTTATCATGTGGCTGAGTGATTTTGTTTGTCTGAATGTACTCCAGGCTCTTTCCAGAATTTTTTTTCTTGCAGTCTGCTGACTTTCTGTTCTATTTTGGATCAGTCATTTTCTAGACCTACCAGGGATCTACCATCTTGTTATTTTATCCATTACATTCCTGAGTTAGATTCACAATTTCAGTGTTCCATCTCTTACTATTTCTGTTTTTAACTCTTGTTTGAGTGTCTTTTCAAGTCATTTCTCAAAAAGAATTGTGCAACTTAGATATTCTGGGTTCTTATGCACACAAGCACTTTTTATTTATCACACATTTTGGATGACTGTAGTATTATAAGTTCAAGTTAATTTGCTCACTGAATGTGAAGCCATTGCTTCATTGCTTTCCAGAATCCAGTATTGCTGGTCAGTCAGCATCAGACAAGATGGAACCTTAATCTCCTTGATGGCCTCTGCTTCTGCATTCTGGATTGAGGGGTTTGCTGCTCTCTTTTCTTCTCTCTTCATGTGTCTAGATACTTTCTATCTTATGGGTTCCAGATTTTTCCTGATGAGCCCACATACCATGCATGCATTTGTTACTATAGACTTTAGAATATCTGGAATCTTAAAGAAATACTGCCAGCAGTGTTTATAATAAATGATACCTTTAAAAATCCTTACATCAGCAGAGAAATTTTATAATATAAATTGTTCACTTAACTTTAACTGCTACAGATTTTGGCAGACAGTAAAAGTAAACGGTGGATGATCACCAGAATATATTACATTTTCTAAGATACCACGGGGTTACTAATACATTTCAGAAGAAACTTGTTCCAAGGTCTTTAGCCTGCTGTGTGGGATTGTTAAGCAGGAGTACTTTCTTTTGTAATTGATGAAAGAGGAAGTTGCAAATTACCATTAGTTTGAAAATTTAACTTGGGAAACAAAAACATATGTCAGCAGAAATCAGCTTGGGTACACAGTGCAATAGAATTTCCAGTCGCCTAACATTTCTTTGTTTTTTTCTCAAACTATCTCTATCCTCACGAGTTGGTTAATAGACAACTGACCAATGTTTATTCCACTTGATCTACACCCAGTCTTATTCTCCCAACTGTGGCTGCCATTGAAATTATCCTTTCTTCCTTCAAATCATCTCCTCTTCCTCCATTGAAAATCTTGAGATATACATACAATATGTCTATAGTTTTTCCCAAGTTTATAGTTTTCACCAAGAGATGAGATAATCTTTAACTCATCCAATCATGATAAACAACTTGTTAACTTCACTAAAGAAAATATTCACATCTATTAACAATGTTTGTAGATAGCACTTTCATTTGAAAATGTAGGCCTGCTATTTTTTTTCTTTTTACAATGATAGTATTTTTCAGCATTTGCTTCCATAACCACAAAGCTTTATTTTTTTTTAAGATTTTATTTATTTATCCATGAGATATGCACACACATACACACACACAGAGAGAGAGAGAGAGAGAGAGAGAGGGGCAGAGACAGAGGCAGAGAGAGAGAGAGAGAGGCAGAGACAGAGGCAGAGACAGAGAGAGAGGCAGACAGAGGGAGAAGCAGGCTCCATGCAGAGAGCCTGACGTGGGACTGGATCCCGGGTCTCCAGGATCAGGCTCCAGGCTGAAGGTGGCGCTAAACCACTGAGCCACCCAGGCTGCCCATAACCACAAAGCTTAATAGTATAAATGCATTACTGTCTTATTCTGCCAACAGCTATAGGTGCTATCTACCTTAGAAATGCTTAAATCTTCACTCATTACACAGGCTCTCATCTTGGATATGTGGCAATATCATCATGTCCACGGTCACCATGCCGACACAAGTATGACTACATTTAAAGAATTTCAGGAAAAGAATGATATAAAATATAGTTGAGAAACAGAGACTGAAGATGAAATGGCTAAAATCATTGCCAATGAAGCTCAGCTATCTGCACCAATTACTTAACTCCCAAAGACATGCAATCTGATTTATACATTCACATGGTTAATGCTCACTTCAAAGCCAGAGGAAAATCTGAAAGACATACCACATCAGTTTATTTTCTAGACTCAGTGACCTTGAGTCTCATATTTACTTTACAGATGAGAATATAAAAGTTTTACCAGTCCATATCAATAAGTATATAATCAGACTCTTCAGGCTATATATAAAGATCTCTAAAAAAGCAAAATTTATTGTCTTTACATGAGGGCTATTAATACATGAACTAGATACTTGTAACACCTAAAGGGAGCTATTTCCTTAGTTTCAGAAATCTAACTTTCAAGATGGAGCAGAAGGAAGAAGACTCCTGTCAGATATTTGTCTACATTTTAAAAAACATATACGTTACAGTTCGCAAAACATTTTACAATAATTGTACTATAAAGAGACTTAATTGTCTGATTACCCAATAGATGGTAGCCTAGCACAGAGCTCCCTGTGTGGACATGGGTGTGTTTTAGTGGGGTACTGATGTATTAATGTATTGATCCCTGTAGTTCTCAGGATTGCTGGGAAGGACCTAACAATGCTTAAGACTCCAGAGCCTCTGATCCCCACTGGCCTTAAATAGCCATTACTCTTTCCCAGTGGCTATGCACACACTGTGATTTTAGAAGACACTAGTTTATGCTGTTACAAAAAATGTTTAGTCCTTAGAAAATCTTAAAGTAAATGAGGTCAGATGCCCCATCCCTTTGGATTTAAAACAAAATCATATCTTTTGATATATTTCACTGTACATTTGAACAATAATAGGATACAACCCTATTTGGGTTTATTTGTCATTGTTAAAGAATAAAGGAAGACATCATCAAAAGATAATTTTTTTCACTTTTTCACAAGACTTCACAGATCCCCTTCCCCTATATGTCTACCTTTGCCATTGTCTTGGTAACAGAATCACATTGACATCAGATATTCTGCTAAGGCATATACACCCTGGAACATACTTAGATTTTAAGTGCTATCATAACACCTCATTTAATACATCTATCAGGAATCAAGCATACTTTTATACTTGTTTTTAAATTTTATAAACCATCAAAAAAATGAGTTTGGCAACAAGATGCTGAAAGGCAGTGCTCCTACCTGGGTGATTATGGAAGCATTTTTCTTATCTGACATCGAAGATCAACCCAAGATGGTAAAGTCAGTCCTCAATTTCCCTTCTTTGGGTCCTTTTACTCCCTTGGTGGTGGTCTACCTCTGCTGCTTTTTAACACTTCTACATCCCTAGACTCCAAAACCTGTTCTTGTGCTAGGGAACCTGCCTGAATGAGGGTCTCAGTGTGAGGCCAAGCACTGTCTCCACAGAAACTCAAAGCCAGTACTTGCCAACTGCTCCCACCCCACATCAATAGTCAAGGTGTGGGCACATGATTCAAACTCTACTAATATGATGCCTCGGCTCAGGAGGTTGAATTCAAGTGAATTCAAGTGAGACAAAAGCAGGAATTTCTTTAGGTTTTTATTCCATTAGTAGAAGTATTTGGAATGTGGTATTAAATTAATGTACCATCTCTGGGGTCCAGTATTATAATGTTAAGATGCCAGTAATGGCATTAAATGTTCAGAGAGGGCTGGAATGGCACCTCAAGTGATTGCTCTTTGGAGTGACTAACTGGATTCCAATATATAGCATCCTTTGCAGTCTATCTTCCTGTGTTTGTGTGTTTGTCTGTTTTCTACTTGATTTAGCCATAGTTAGACTCCATTGTTTGGAATCCATAGCTGAAACTGGAACTTCATGCCTAATCCTTTAGGCATGCCTAAATCCTCATGCCTAATACGTTATTGTTGTGATTACCCCAATCCTCATCCCTAATACGTTATTTTTGTATTTACCCCTTCACATAAAGGCCCATAGTATAAATCTGAATTAATCTTTTTACTGAAAGTATGTGAAAATAAGACGAGAAAGAAAGGTAGGACTTATTTTCCTTTCCAGATAATGCCTTCCTTGGCTGGAGAACATGCATTGAAGCCTGGTCATAGGAGTTTTAGACTAGACTTAAAGAAGATACAACACCTCTAGAACACTGTTGCACTAGTAAATATCCACACAACAGGTCCACATCTTCCACCTCTTTTTTCCAATGTTTCCTTCCATTTAGGCCTTCCTTTTCATATGTCACTCAGCATCAGCCTCAAAGTTACATATTTTACATATTCCGGACGTAGGAATATTTAAGGCCCTCTCTATGGTTTCCTGAAATCCACTTTTTTTAATTGGAGTTCAATTTGCCAACTTAGAGCATAACACCCAGTGCTCATCCCATCAAGTGCCCCCATCAGTGTCCGTTTCCCAGTCATCCCCACCCCCCGCCCACCTCCCTTTCCACCACCCCTTGTTCGTTTCCCAGAGTTAGGAGTCTCTCATGTTCTGTCTCCCTCTCTGATATTTCCCACTCATTTTCTCCCCTTTCCCCCCTTTATTCCCTTTCACTATTTTTTATATTCCCCAAATGAATGAGACCATATAATGTTTGTCCTTCTCTGACTGACTCATTTCACTCAGCATAATACCCTCCAGTTCCATCCACGTCAAAGCAAATGGTGGGTATTTGTCGATTCTAATGGCTGAGTAGTATTCCATTGTATACATAGACCACATCTTTATCCATTCATTTTTCGATGGACACCGAGGCTCCTTCCACAGTTTGGCTACTGTGGACATTGCTGCTATAAACATCGGGGTGCAGGTGTCCCGGCTTTTCACTGCATCTGTATCTTTGGGGTAATTGTGCAATTGCTGGGTCGTAGGGCAGATCTATTTTTAACTCTTTGAAGAACCTCCACACAGTTTTACAGAGTGGCTGCACCAGTTTACATTCCCACCAACAGTGCAGGAGGGTTCCCCTTTCTCCACATCCTCTCCAACATTTGTTGTTTCCTGCCTTGTTAATTTTTCCCATTCTCACTGGTGTGAGGTGGTATCTCATTGTGGTTTTGATTTGTATTTCCCTGATGGCCACTGATGCAGAGCATTTTCTCAGGTTTTTGTTGGCCATGTCTATGTCTTTCTCAGTGAGATTTCTGTTCATGTCTTTTGCCCATTTCATGACTGGATTGTTTGTTTCTTTGTTGTTGAGTTTAATTAGTTCTTTATAGATCTTGGATACTAGGCCTTTATCTGATAGGTCATTAGCAAATATCTTCTCCCATTCTGTAGGTTGTCTTTTAGTTTTGTTGACTGTTTCTTTTCCTGTGCAAAAGCTTCTTATCTTGATGAAGTCCCAATAATTCATTTTTGCTTTTGTTTCTCTTGTCTTCATGGATGTATCTTGCAAGAAATTGCTGTGGCCAAGTTCAAAAAGGGTGTTGCTTGTGTTCTCCTCTAGGATTTTGATGGGATCTTGTCTCACATTTAGATCTTTCATCCATTTTGAGTTGATTTTTGTGTATGGTGTAAGAGAATGGTCCCGTTTCATTCTTCTGCATGTGGATGTCCAATTTTCCCAGCCCATTTATTGAAGAGACTTGTCTTTTTTCCAGTGGATAGTCTTTCCTCCTTTGTCAAATTAGTCGACCATAAACTTGAGGGTCCACTTCTGGATTCTCTATTCTGTTCCATTGATCTATGTGTCTGTTTTTGTGCCAGTGCCATACTCTCTTGATGACCACAGCTTTGTAGTACAACCTGAAATCTGGCATTGTGATGCCCTCAGCTATGGTTTTCTTTTTTAATATTCCCCTGGCTATTCGGGGTCTTTTCTGATTCCACACAAATCTTAAGATGATTTGTTCCAACTCTCTGAAGAAAATCCATGGTATTTTGATAGGGATTGCATTAAACGTGTACATTGCCCTGGGTAGCATTGACATTTTCACAATATTAATTCTGCCAATCCATGAGCATAGAAAATTTTTCCATCTCTTTGTGTCTTCCTCTATTTCTTTCAGAAGTGTTCTGTAGTTTTTAGGGTATAGATCCTTTACATTTTTGGTTAGGTTTATTCCTAGGTATCTTATGCTTTTGGGTGCAATTGTAAATGGGATTGACTCCTTAATTTCTCTTTCTTCAGTCTCATTGTTAGTGTATAGAAATGCCACTGACTTCTGGGCATTGATTTTGTATCCTGCCACACTGCTAAATTGACGTATGAGTTCTAGCAATCTTGGGGTGGAGTCTTTGGGGTTTTCTATGTACGGTATCATGTGATCTGTGAAGAGGGAGAGTTTGACTTCTTCTTTGACAATTTGAATGCCTTTTATTTCTTTTTGTTGCCTGATTGTTGAGGCTAGGACTTCTAACAATATGTTGAATAGCAGTGGTGAGAGTGGACATCCCTGTCTTATTCCTGATCTTAGGGAAAAAGCTCTCAGTGTTTCCCCATTGAGAATGATATTTGCTATGGGCTTTTCGTAGATGGCTTTTAAGATGCTGAGGATTGTTCCCTCTATCCCTACACTCTGAAGAGTTTTGATCAGGAGTGGATGCTGTATTTTGTCAATATGGTATTCCAGAAATGCATCCATTTCTTCTAGATTGCCTAATTTATTGGCGTATAGCTGCTCATAATAAGTTTTTAAGATCGTTTATATTTCCTTGGTATTGGTGGTGATCTCTCCGTTCTCATTCATGATTTTATTAATTTGAGTCTTTTCTCTCTTCTTCTTAATAATGCTGGCTAATGGTTGATCTATCTTATTAATTCTTTCAAAAAACCAACTCCTGGTTTTGTAATCTGTTCCACAGCTCTTCTGGTCTCTAGTTCATTGAGTTCTGCTCGAATCTTTATTAACTCTCTTCTTCCCTGGGTGTAGGATCTATTTGCTGTTTATTTCTCTAGTTTCTTTAGGTGTAAGGTTAGCTTTTTGTATTTGAGTTCTTTCCAGTTTTTGGATGGATGCTTGTATTGCGATGTATTTGCCCCTGAGGACTGCTTTTGCTGTATCCCAAAGATTTTGAAAGGTTGTATCTTCATTCTCATTAGTTTTCATGAATCTTTTTAATTCTTCCCTAATTTCCTGGTTGACCCTTTCATCTTTTAGCAGGATGGTCCTTAACCTCCACGTATTTGAAATCCTTCCAAACTTCTTCTTGTGATTTAGTTCTAATTTCAAAGCATTACGGTCTGAAAATAGGGAGGGGATGATCCCAATCTTTGGTATTGGTTAAGACCTGATTTGTGACCCAGTATGTGGTCTATTTTGGAGAAAGTTCCATGTGCACTTGAGAAGAATTTGTATTCAGTTGTGTTTGGATGCAAAGTTCTGTAAATATCAGTGAAATCCATCTGGTCCAGTGTATCATTTAAAGCTCTTATTTCTTTGGAGATGTTGTGCTTAAAAAAACCTGTCAATTGTAGAAAGCGCTACATTCAAGTCACCAAGTATAAGTGTATTATTATCTAAGTATGTCTTAACTTTGGTTATTAATTGATTGGTATACCTAGAAGCTCCCACATTCAGGGCATAAATATTGATGATTGTTAGGTCGTCTTGTTGGATAGATCCTTTAAGAATGATACAGTGTCCCTCTTCATCTCTTACTACAGTCTTCAGGATAAACTTTAGTTTATCTGATATAAGGATGGCTACCCCTTCTTTCTTTTGAGGACCATTTGAATGGTACATGGTTCTCCAACCTTTTATTTTCAGGCTGTAAGTGTCCTTATGTCTAAAATGAGTCTCTTGTAGACAGCAAATAGATGGGTCTTGCTTTTTTCTCCATTCTGAAACCCTGCGCCTTTTGGTGGGATCATTAAGCCCATTCACGTTCAGAATTACTATTGAAAGATATAAATTTAGTGTCATCATGATACCTATTCAGTCCCTGTTTTTGTGGATTGTTCCCTTGGACCTCCTCTTTCTATTACAGAGTCCCCCTTAGTATTTCTTGCAGAGCTGGCTTGGTAGTCACATATTCTTTCAGTTTCTGCCTATCTTGGAAGCTGTTTATCTCTCCTATTCTGAATGAGAGCCTTGCTGGATAAAGTATTCTTGGCTGCTGGTTCTTCTCATTTAGGACCCTGAAAATATCCTGCCAGCCTTTTCTGGCCTGCCAGGTCTCTGTGGAGAGGTCTGCTGTTAATCTAATATTTCTCCCCATAAAAGTTAGAGATTTTTTTGTCTCTTGCTGCTTTAAGGATCTTCTCTTTATCTTTGGAATTTGCAAGTTTCACTATTAAATGTCAGGTGTTGAGTGGTTTTTATTGATTTTAGGGGGGTGGTCTCTCTATCTCCTGGGTCTGATTGCCTGTTTACCTTCCCAGGTTAGGAAAGTTCTCAGCTATGATTCGTTCAAATACATATTCTGGACCTCTGTCCCTTTTGGCGCCTTTGGCAACTCCAATTAAACGTAGATTTTTCCTTCTGAGGCTGTCATTTATTTCCCATAACCTATCGTCATGATCTTTTGTCTTTCCATTCAAATGGTCCTCAAAAGAAAGAACTGGGGGTTGTTTCCTGTGAGGCCCCAGGAAGAACAACAGTGGCGGCGGCCAGCTCTCCAGCCCTAGAGTCAGCTCCTACAGTAACTACCACAGCTCGCAGTCCACAGAGGCCTGGATGCTCCGGGGGCGGGGCCTGCTGATCTGCACAGCTCGAGGCGCCCAGTGGCAGGAGCGTCTTTGCTGTCCTGTGCCCTCCCAGCCTCTGTCTGTCCCGGGGGGAGCCCTCGATCCTGGGCTGTGTCCCCCAGTGCCCCGCCCCTCCTGGGATCCTGCTGCAACTCCCTGCGAGAACCTTTCCCTCTGGGAAGATTGGTGAAGCTCCTGCTTCTCCAGGACGGAGCTTTCCTGTCCTGGGGACACTCGCCCCGCAGCCTTAGCTAGGCTCCTTGCTGGGGTCCCTCCCCCTTGGATGCTTTTTATTTCTTTATTTTTTTTCCATCCTCCTACCTTGATAGAAGCACGAAATCTTCTCACTGTAGCATTCCAGGCTGTTCTCTCTTTAAATCTCAGACTGAATTCGTAGGTTTTCAGGATGATTTGAAAGTTATCTAGGTAATTTGATGGAGACAGGTGACTTGGGGACCCTACTCTTGCCCCCTCTTCCTCCCTGAAATCCACTTTTAAGCACCTACATTATTTCCTCTTTTGATAATAAAATTTTTACCCTGTAAGAATGTATTCTTTTTATTAATAAATTTATCATCAACCGTGTTTTGTTTTGTTTTTTTAGATTATTCCATGTACTTGTCTCAGGATCTAAAAAGTCAAAAACCCTTCGCATCCCTAGTATATTTTTTTCAGTTTTTACAGTACTTTTTTCCCTGACAAGTGTATATTTCCAATTAATTAATATCGCAAGATAAAAACGTATCCTCAGCCCACCAACTAGATATGGATCTTATTCAAATCCAGTTCTCTGTAGGCAGAAAACAGGGTTCCCATTAGGAGTTCTAGCTGCTACTTTCTTTAACTCACAATGCTGGCCCAGGATCCCTAAATCCTACAGCAAGAGAAATACATCCAAAGCCACACGAGATTCCTCTTCTTTAAAGAGGCTGGGTTGTCATTTCATTTCTGATGTTGGCATCACCAACAGGAAGACACTTGTTTATCCAGTTAGCCAAATGATCTGCAGATAGAAACTTCCTGTTAATGCTCTCTGTGTCAAAGGGTGTCAGATTAGAGCTGAAGCTAAAAGTAAAAACTAGGTAACTAAGTGGGAGTCCTGTCTCAAACTGCTACCACAAAAAAGAAGTTCACTAGAAATAGCAACAGGTATGGTTGCTACTCCTTACAGTGATTTGCTAGAACCATTAGTGAAATTAGGTGCAATGGGATCTTTCACCAGACACTGTAAGGATGGTTCTTATAAGAAATAGAATACATAAAAGTGATGGGATCTCTTGTTCAAAAGCCTGTTAAAGACCTTTTAAACATCTGATCCCAAGTTTTCTGGAAGTAGCTAATATCTCACTCTGGATAGAAATGAATCAGTTCCCTGACCTTCTCTCTCCCCCAGCCTTTGACATAGTCTACTATGTTTTTGAGTTTTGCTTTTTGTCTTTTCCTGAACTGGGATGATAACTTGTTCACTTGCTTAACTGTATTAGAATGTATCATAGTATACTATTGTAGTGAATTTTAAATTTTAAGTTGGTTAAAGGACTTGAGCACCTCTACCATGCGTAAAATGCAACTGGGAAATATAAAAATAATAAAGTATGATGTTTGCCTTTAAAAATGTTACAATCTACTTGAAGAAACTTGTATGTAAATGACTGATTATGATACAAGGCAAAGTGAAATAATCACTAACTAGAGGACAAGCTCATCCATGGTAACACAGATAATGAGAGCAATTATTTCTACTGAAGGGGAATCAGAAGCTCCTATGCAAAAGTGGCAGCATTTGAGAAAGGGTCAGACAATAATTAAAATGTTAGAGGGGAAGTAGAGAAGAAGAGACTTTTCACTTTTGGAATGGAATTAGTACAGGCATATAGACACAATTCAAGAGTTGTTTTGCTGTTTTGTTTTATTTTAATCTAACACATGCAAGACACTGTGGTAGGTCTGGAAGAGATGCAGAGAAATGAAGAAATCCAAAGCACACAAGTTTCCTTTTCAGGACTCCTGGGTGGCTCAGTGGTTGACTGTCTGCCTTTGGCTCAGGTTGTGATCCCGGGATCCTGGGATCAAGTTCCACATCGGGCTCCCCGCAGGGAGCCTGCTTCTCCTTCTGCCTATCTCTCTGCCTCTCTCTCTGTCTCTCGTGAATAAATAAATATTTGTTTAAAGTTTCCTTTTCTTCTATAGCTTACATTCTATTTTGAAGGAAGAATAATTTCTATGTAAGTATACCTGAAGAGTTCATCAACAGCATATAGTTGCCAGGAATGATGCTAGTGAATGGCAAGTCCTTTAAAATCTATAGTACATGAAGTCATAAAGAATTCACAATTCCCAGATGGAGAAAAGAAAAGTTTCTAGAGGACAAGAATATGAACTATTTCTTGAAAGAAGAATAAAATGTGAAAATAAAATATGAAACTATCAACTTAGATGAGTAGAAAGTACCTTTGGCCCACAATAGGAAAACACACACACACACACACACACACACACACGCATGTTTAGGTGAACTCAAATGCCTACCGAGTTCAGACAGATAAATTAAGTGAGTGAAGCAGTATATAATGAAAGGGAGTGTAGGAGACTATGGCCCAGGCTCAAAGAAAAGGAAGACACCACTAAGCTCCAGCCAAACTCTGCTCTAGTGTTGCCAGACTTTCCCATTTATCAGAATAAGCCATTAATCTAGGATATATGTATTTCCTAAATACAAAACAAAGTTATGATGGTCAGAACTCTACTGGACATGTAAAAAGTCTTTTGAGTCATATTGGGTCATATCTAGTATACGGATCACTAATTTTCAACCTCTGCTGGATTGTGGAGGGAAAAACTGTAAAACTAAAATCTTTGTATTTTATCCTGTAATTATTTAAGGCTATAGATCAGAGATGCTGTTGTTTAAACTGACTGCAAAAAAAATTTACAAGAAATTTTTGGAAATATTTGTTGTCTCAAAATTTTTTTCAACTATCTCATGTATCTTTAAGAAGAAAAATTGCAACCATATAGCTCTTCTCCATTGTATTAGGGAGAAGATTCTAAGTTCACATTTTCCAATTTGGGCCTGATGGAGTACTTGATGATGACCTTTTACTTGCCTTCACTGCAAGTTGCCAGCAGTGGATGCCACCAGGGTGTCTCGGTCAGGTTCATTTATGTGCCTATTCTGCTTTGGTCCATGAGGCTGGCTGACATTGAAACCAGGAGGAGTTTGGTGGTTTGCAACAGATGTTTGGGGGCCTTCTAATTTCTGAGTTTGAAAAGAGTCCATAAATCACACACAAAAAGTACTGTTATCAGTTTCCTCTTTGTTTAGGTTTCTCCCTAATCTAGTGTGAAAGAACTAAAGATGGTGTTAACAATATAACTTCTAAGCCTTCACACTAAAATTGAGTTTATTTACAGAAAATGACTAATATTTTTTCTCTCCCCTATCAGGAATTTCTGACAGATGAAGATGCTTCGTAACAGGGGAAAATTGGGCAGAACAAAGAATATCATATGGAGATGATAAAATCATGCCTCCATTGAATGAAATGCAGCATTCCAGATGTTGCCTACATTTCACTTAAAACCAACTGGTACAGTTTATGAACAATGTAAATTCCCAAAATATAACAGGGCAGCTCTGCTTCCTAATGCTGAGAAAATACTTAGAAGATCATCAAATCTTGAAAATGTGCTAATGAGCCACAAAGTCTGATTAAAATCAAAGGTGCAATGTTCCAAAAACACTCTGTGATTTAGATAAGTATGGCTTAGGTTTCATCATTGATTACAGTACTTTAAGGCAAATTTTGCAGTGTTAAGGAAGTCTCAGTAATAAAAACAATTCACAATAGCTCCTTATTAAGTTATTTTCAGGAAGCAGGGTCAAGACCTGAGAACTGTATAGGAGAAAAGAAAAACAGGCCACACAGACCATTCACTTGCTAAAATGTGAATGATTAAGGTTTCATGACACAAAACATAGCATTTCCAATTACTTAATTTGAGGATTATTTATAAATAATAAGTCCAGGTTATGAGCAGATATGAACAGAGATGAACATCTTCTGTTCTTTAATTATGAAGGATAGAATAGTTGGAAGTATTTTTCTCAGATAATATCTCTATGGGAGGGAAAATGCTCACATATTTCAACTTTAGTTAAGATCAAATTGATCTAATTAGCATTTTCATCTAATTTATTGCCCAGAATTCCCTTTAGTGAGGTATGTTTTTGATAAATTTCAAGAAAAACTGGAGAAAATTTTGGAATTAGACATATAAAAGAAAAATGAGACTCCCTCCCCAAAGATAAATGAAAATATTATCTGAAACACTAAAATGACAAAATTGGAAAGTCATAAATTACAGTTACATTAATAATGGAACTTACAGAACAACCCAGAATTATTCTATATTTATTATATTTGAGGCACAGAACATAATTTACTTAGAGAATTTTAATTAAAGTTACACACAACTAATTAGAGGAAAAAGGAGTTCTCTATCTTCTGAATGAATGAATTTGTAGCCATACTGGTTAGTTATTGTGTAAGATCATTATAAGTCATAGAGATATTAACAACCTTATAAATTAAATGTGTAAATAACTTTGCTTTATTTTTATTTTCTTATTCTGGATTATAAGAATTGATTGTGAACAGGGTTCCTATAACACACTTTCCATCCTGGACAGTTTAGAACTTCATTTCCACTTCTTTGCTTATAGCAGATATAAAAATCCAGTGTGTTCATAAGACATTACTAATACGATTACAAAACTGAGACAGAGGCAACATACATGTAAAATCCTGGTAGATTAGACCTTCAATTCCTTGCAGGAAATTTTCAGCTGGCTAAAAGGAGAACCCCTGCTGCATTCTTCTTTCACTTACAAATCCATTCTCAGAAAGTAGAAAAGAAATCAGATACCTCTGTCCTTGATTTGACCAACAAGGAAAGACCCGTAAAATTTAGTGTGGAAGAGATGCAGAACACAATCATCTCCATAAGCAAGTAAATATATATTACGATACTTCATTATGTGGTATGTGGTACGTGCCATCTGACAACTACCATGTGCCCTATTTGTAACATCAGTGACTTTGAGTTGTTATAGAAATATAATATCAAGAGCTGCAGATGTACCTCCTTCACCTTTCCTTAGTCTGTCTTCAACATTTCACTATTTTAGCAATATTTTAAAAGAGATCATGAGAAAATTATGTGCCAAGATTCATCAATGATTTTCTATACCAAAATATTAGGAAAACAGCAACATTAATCATCAGTTCTCTACAAACCTTGCTAAGCTTATCTTGTGGTATACCTCTTCAGACCTAGTTCCTAGTGAAGATTTGTTTATTCAACTATTGCTGTGTTACTCTTAGTCATTTAATTTTAAGAGGAGGTCCTCTCCTGCCCCCCATAAAATCACCCATCCACATTCCTTCCACCACTTTCCCTAAACAATTTATATATTGTCCAAATTTGATTTGCCCTATGCATAACCTAAAGAAAAATTCTCTATATAGAATTGATGGCTTAAGTATGGAATATCAAATATTTTAGTGATCATGGGTGCACCATCACCCTAATGTTAAGAAGTTATTAGTAAGAAAAATTCAACCTGAGGAATTCACAGAGCACAAAGGGTTTTCACGGGAAAAAGTTCTGCCATGATGACTTCTAATAATAGCTGATTGCCCTCATTCAATTATATCCATTTTTTCTAAATCCTAAGAATTCAAATGATTCTATAAGTTTCTATAAGGAGAAATGTTAATAGTGTTAAAGATGATGACATTTTCACTGAGTGATTCAAAGTAAGCATTTACTGGCTAATTTAGAAAATATTAATAATATTAATAATAATAATAATAATAATAATAATAATATTGGTTGGATGCTGCAACCAAGACAAAATCCTGATGCCATATATCCTAAGTAATCAAAGAAGATTATGTAAAAGAACAAAATTACTGTTTTGTGAAAGACTGAAAGACAACACAGAACCTTTCTCTAGAAATATAGGATAAGTTTTCTGTTTAAGTAATGTCAACAAAAACCTGGGGTTATCAATGATACAGCTAAAAGAGGATTTGGAAACTATTACATACTTATCACATCTGGCCCAATTATATATCTAACCATTCTGGCATTAATAAACATTCCTATGTGGCTAAGTCTTATAGGTAATTTATATGACACATAAATTTATAAAAGACTTATTTTTCCCAATGAAAATATTCAGTTCTAGAAATAAACTTTGAATCATATAACCACAAGATGCAAGGATCTATCAGATGAGCGAACAATCTATTTCAAATCAAGTGACACAGGCAGAGATTCTTGCCATGTGTATGAATATTTGGTAGCTACACAGATTCAAAAATCAGGAACAATGCAGCTGTTATTGGGGACTGAGACTTACCAGTACTTGTAAGGAAGTTAACATTTCTCATCACACCTTCAGTGTAAGCTCCTGGCTCATAACTGTCCATTTCGCCTGTGACAATGTGAGCAACTCTTGCCGCTCGTCCTCTGATAGCACCTGCAGCACGGTCTAAATTATCAGCATCCTGGTCTCTCAATGCTATGATACATTTGTTGACATCTTCTAGGATATGGCTCTCTGTAAGTAAACAGATCAAATTAGTGTAGCATATTATAATTCATGTTAACTTCTGACTTCAGATGCAATACTCATTGGGAATAAAGGACACATTGACAAGAAAGAAAAAAAAGAAATGATTTTTCTTATATCTCTTTAACAACAAAACTTGTGAAATATAGAACCATATTTTTATCTGTGTTTTTATAGATTACATATTATTTTAGATTTTAGTTCCAACTGACTTGATTTTAGATTTGGGTGATATATAGGTGCAAATTGAGGAAAATCTCTAGATCAAAATAAAAATAAAGTATACAATGGTGGAATCCTTAATTCTGATTAAAAACAACACTCTGCAGATTATAAAACATTTAAAAAATATCAGCTATTCTAAATACGTAGAAAAATAAAGCTATAGAGTTCCACTCAACTAATGTTCATTGGTGTATAATAGAATTTAAGTTATAGTGGAGGCATTCCCATACCAATAGGCAATTCTCTGGACACCAAATGAATGTTCTACAATTCAATTCCGACACTATCTACCCAAAGCTTGCATCAGATCCCACAGGTTAAGGGTTCAGTCCTTATAAGACTGCCTCCCACCCCCACTTCAGAGCCAGTTGCAGGCCTAGGTTATTACTTGTCCTTCTGATCCCACTGGCTATAAATCAACTCCCACGACCTCCTCCTTGTGTTTGATTAATTTGCTAGAGCAGCTCTCAGAACTCAGAAAAACATTTTACTTACTAGATTTAACTTTTATAACTCAGAACAGCCAGATGAAAGTATGCATAAAGCAAAATATGTGGGAAGGGTGAGGAGCTTAAAGGCCTTCTCCAGATGTGCTATTGTCCACACATCTTCAAATATTCCTAACCTGGCAGCTCTCCAAAACTCTTTTAGGGAGGCTTCATGACATAGGCATGATTTATTAAACCACTGGCCTTTGGCAATTGATTCACCCTCCAATTCTTCCTCTCCAGAGGCCAGGGGATGGGACTCAAAGTTCCAATCTTCTAATCATGTGGTCCATTACTCTGGCAACCAGCCCCTACGGGGAGGTGGGTAGGTTACAAAGGTTACCTCATTAACAAAACAAAAAACAATTTTTATCACTCTCATCATTTGGGAAATTCCAAAAGTTATGAGTTCTGTACCATAAATGAGACAAACATCAAATATGTATTTCTTACTATAGATCACAGTATTAGACCTGCCAATCTCCTTTGGTCTGCTTGGTTAACTCCTACTATTGTTTTACAACACCAAGTCAAATATTCCTTCCTCAGGAAATTCATGCTGACCTACTACAAGATAAATTTGGTCCCATATAGTTTTGGATTCCCATTAAATGGCTTATATGTTTTCATTACAGCTTCTTCCCATATTTTAATGATGTACTAATCGAACTGCCTGTCTAGTAGACTGTGAAATATATTTGTGTAAGAATTTTATTTTATTGTTTGAGGTGTCATATCTAGTCCCTGGCACAATACATGGCACCTGTTAGACCTACAGAAATGTTTGTTAAATGAATGAAATCCTCTTGTAACATACCTGAGACCAGTAAATTGTTTTGTCTGAATCCTAAATCGTGGGTTATAAATGCAATAGACACAATCTGTGCACTTAGTCAGTTTAGCCCATCTCAAGGACCATCAGGTCATTTGCATGAAAAGGATTAAACACTGAAAGCCTTCATTATAAATTCACTAAAGTTTTAACCTAATTTGTAGCATTCAGTTATGAATGTGCCAAAAGGTCTACAATAAATCCAAGCATGGTCCCATCTCAATAGAAAGTGCATGTATTTCATCATCATCAAATTTCCCTAGAACAGAAAGTACAAGTTTAAATGTGGAAAGTATGTAATCATAAAGTCCATAAATGTGAATTTTAATGACATAGTAAGAGGCTATTACTTTTCAAGTATATTGTAAGTTTTTTAAAAAAAACTAATACTACTTATTTACACACACATACATATATAATAAGTGATTAATCTGTATAGGTGGTTAATTTTAGATTGCAGAGCTGTTTTGTTCAGTCCTATAGAAGTGAAAAAATGTTTAGAGAAAAGCAGTGTTTATTCTTGGAAGATTAATTATCTAATAGACTGCAATTTCTGTTTAATTAAAGACAAAATCATAGCTGCCACAAACTATTTTTTTCCTAGTAAATTTTGCACAAGAAAAAAATATGTACAAAGAATATTCACTAAAAATGATTTGAATGTTCATCTCTTCTGTTGGACGATGATATAGACAGTCCCCAATTCATTTTATTATTTAAAGTATGGATTAAAAATATAGCAAGGGTTTTTCTGGTTCTTTTTTGCTGGCCTTACTAAAGTTTGTGTGGTTATTGATTTAGATTGAGCCCCATAATCAGAAGCCAGGGTTTTAATGTCATTGAAGAATTATAGAGAGGAGGTCAGATATGGAAATAAAAGTCCTACATGAATATATACAAAATGTAAAAAATAAGTGAAATAAGTGGCTAGAAACATGTAACCAAACTTTATCTAAAGTGGTTTTATTGAAAATATTAGAGATGATGACTAAATTATATTTTGAATTACTAAGATTAAATATAGCACAAAAGCATTAGGAAAGGTTTGCAAAATTTCCATTATTGTGACACTTTCCCATTACCCTGAATGTCTCACAAAATGCCAGAAATTATTTGCATGAAATTCTAAACATAGAGTGCCAGAAAAAGAAAATAAGAATGCTGGGCACCTCCCACAGATGCACAATAACTAAATATTAAACTGATTTCATAAAAACAATTATTTCTTTGCTATTCCTATTTCAGGTGAATTTAATAGTGAGAAAGGTCTTCAGGATAGCTAAAGTTTTTATGGCTAGCTATATAAGGTTAAACCCCTCAGAAAGAAATTAAACACCAAATACTTTGTGTAAAACTTCCTCCTGATGTATCTCTGAAGTTTTTGGTAATGAAATAGGTTTATTTGTCAGACCTAACAGAGCTCAGTAGGAACTCTACCTCCATTTTATTTTATTTTATTTTATTTTATTTTATTTTATTTTATTTATTTTATTTTATTTTATTTTATTTTATTTTATTTTATTTAACTATAGATGCACTTGGACTCAAAGATTGCATCATTTTTAAAATGAGGTTTAAGAGAAAGAAAATGTTATTGTAGAAAAAGTACATTCAGAATACTGCATTTTTGTTGAATTTATTATTTCTGTTCATTTCAGAATGCCAGTTTAACATTTGATTTGGGGTGAGGAGTGGAATGTCCTGATGTTGTGGGAAATGCTGAAGTGCATTATTTTTAGAGCAGAGAATTGTTGAAGTAGTAGCAATTTCTATCAATCATTTTATAGCTATCCTGAGATGCAAAGGGTTTCTATTATGTTGGGAAACCGTAAGAAACAAAACAATACAGGACCATATCTTAGACGAAAAGATAATTCATCTGTTGCAAACTTCTCTGAATAACTCCATCTTTAGTCACTGCAGCAAGCAACACATAATAAAATTTTGAAATGCATTTAAATTTTTTCTATGATTTTTTTCTTAATTCTTCAGTTTGCCACACGTTCTCTAGACTTTGCCTTAGACAAAGTAGAAAACAAACAAAACCTTCAGAGAGAACTTCATTTATTGGCTTTTGACTTCCAAAGCAGAATTTAAAAATCTATAGCCCAAAGAAAATACTGGAAGTGAAAGCACATTTTATTTGCCAAAAACAGACTTTGTTGAGAGGTAAAAATCTGTTTTCATTTCATCCCCAAAGCTGGGCTTTGAATATATCAATGACAAAGCCTGAAGAAGTAGAAGGTTTATGTTATAATCTCTTGAGTGAGGAATAAGTTTCCTCCTCTGATATTTGCAGACCTAAAACAAAATTCTAAGGAAAAGAGTAAAAGAGAGAAAAGGATCTCTTTTTTCTAAAGAATTTTTTTCTAAAGAGATTGAGTTATAAGCCCAAAGAGGTTAAGTTTCTTAAATTGGCAAGGGTAAGATTAGCTATCCACGGTTTATGAGCTCAGAGAGTTAAACTAAGCTTAATTATAAGAAAATAAATTTCCACTTTTGCACACCTGAACCTATAACTGTACATTTAAAACTCATTTTATAGGCAACTACACAGACGCTCAACAAACACAAACACAGCAATTTTTCTCTATTAACAAAAAAAAACCTGAAACTAAAAGCAAATGTAACGCAGTAACGCACCAGTAAGTTACATTTTATGTGTCTACCTTAAGATGGTTAAAATTTCTGTTTGATCACGAGGATTGGTCTCCAAATTACCTGACACCCTGCATAAAGAGGGAGGCAGGTAATATTTTGAGAATAAAGAGCATATATGGAGCCAAACATAAAACATTAAAAAATTCCTCATCCCTTTTTTTTTTAATTTAAATTCAATTAGCCAACATATAGTATATCACTAATTTCAGATGTAGAATTCAATAATTCTCCTCATCTCTTTTCTACAGAAGACTTAAAACCTTCCATTGGTCTCTCCTCCCTAAGGTAAGTAGAACTAGTTAGAAAATGAGATGATATAAAAGATAAATAAGGTACAATCCCTGTTCACAAAAGCTATACAAGTTAGTAACCAGAAATAATTATTTTCTTTTATCGTCCTTTACTCTTCCCAAAATACGCACGACCACAAGTATTTTCATTTTATAATTTTAATGAAGTTTTTTGTTAAACTTTTCGACAAAACTCTGTAGTACTTATGCAGATGAACTTGTATAGAAATCAAAATCACAAAAATAAAGTCACTGAAGCTTTCATATTTCTTTTAGTATGTCTTAAGTAGGCTCTTAGAACTTATTAAAAATTTTGTCAAAAGCTTGGAAATAGGCAAAAGTATCATTGCATGCCATTTCAGTGTCTTACTGGGCAGAAATTGTGAACCAGGCCTACAATCTAATCTCCACAATGTAAATATTTGCTTCACTTGTAATTTACTATTGGTTAGAATACTGATGCCATATAAGTGATTCTTGTAGCATAGTAATGTGACTTAATTTTTATCTGGTAGAGTTAGAAATAATTTTTGTAATAATGATAACCCTAAAGTTATATTCTTATTGTTTTGTAGTACACTAAGTTGTGTTAGAATTTTTTTATTTCTAAATTAGAAATTTTATCTAATTCTTTCTAAATTAAAAATTAGAAATTTTAGGGGCAGCCCGGGTGGCTCAGCAGTTTAGCAATGCCTTTAGTCCAGGGCCTGATCCTGGAGACCCGGGATCGAGTCCTGCATCAGGCTCCTTGCTTGGAGCCTGCTTCTCCCTCTGCCTGTGTCTCTGCCTCTCTCTCTCTCTCTCTCTCTCATGAATAAATAAATAAAATCTTTAAAAAAAATAGAAATTTTATTTAATCATTCTTTTATTTAGAATTAGATGTTTTATTTAGAAAAGTTTTACATTGGTTAGAAATTTTATTTAATCATTCTTTCTCCATCAATTCTCCTTAAACAAGATTTATCATCATGATAACAAGTGAATTTTTGACAGAAACTCACTTTAAATATGTAAAAATCTTGCTTTCAATTTTGAAAATAACTCTTTGTGTGCTCTGACTTGGAAGGTACTAATTTCATTTCAAGCATTTTTTTTTCTGCTCGGGGGACAAATATGTAAAGCAAAAGTTACATGTTGAATCAGAGACCTGTATTTTAAATGCAAAACTCAAAAGTTCCTAGGAGAAAATCTAGGTTACCTTGGATTTGGCAATGACTTTTTAAATACAACACTGAAAATATAAATGATGAAAGGAAAAATTGATGAGTTAGAATTCATAAAAATTAAAAATGCTCTGCAAGAGTCACTCTTAAGAGGATGAAAAGACAAGTCACAAATGGGGAAAATATTTGCAAAACACATATCTAATAAAGGTGTAGTATCAAATTTTATAAGGAATTCTTAAAATCCAACAATAAAATAAAAAATCTAAATTAAAATGAGCAAAATATTTGGGCAAACCTCTCAAATAAGAAGATACAAATGACAGATACAGATGACAAACAAGCCTATGAAAAGATACTCAGCATCAAACATCATCAGGAAATTGAAAATTAAAGCCAGCAAGATGCCACAATACCCCTATTAAAACGATCAATTCCAGAACTCCGACAATATCATGTGATGACTGTGGGGCAACAGAAATTCTCATTTATTATAGTGGGACTGCAGAATGGTATATTAACTTTGGAAGACAGTTTGGCAGCTTCTTATAAAACTAAATATACTCTTACCCTACTATCTAGCAATTGTGCTCCTTAATATTTACCCAAAGGAGTTAAAACTTACATTCCCACAAAACCTTCACATGCATGTTTATAGCAGTTTCAATTATCATTACCAAAATTTGGAAACAACCAAAATGTCCTTCAGTAGACGAATGGAAAAACAAAGTAATTCATCCAGACAGTGGAATATTATTTAGCAAAAAAAGAAAAAAAAGAAAAAAAAAAAAAGAAATGAGCTCTCAAGCTGGAGTAGGAAAGCTGAATGGACTCCATTTTAGAAAGTTCTTCTATGCTCTTTATCTGGTAGGCTGCATTTACACATGTTCCATAGTTTGCCTCTAAATAAGCCAAAAAAAGCTATGTTAACAGTTCAAAAGGGAAGCAAGAAAGTTATCATTACAAGTTTTGTCACCTCAAACACCTGATAACATCTAAGAAGAGCCAGAACCCAACATGTTGCAGGGCATTAGCTTCAAACCTCAGCTAATGCTGGCATCAGTATCCCTACCTTCAGTAATTTCTGCAATAACACCTATTGTTCCCCTGACACTTGACTTTGATTGGGGCCTACTCTGGATTCCTGGAGGAACATGTGCCCTAGACCCTTTTCTAATACAAGCCCCTAGCCCCAAGCAATGATGAGACTCCTTATTTCCTTTCCAAGTCTCCTTGACACTCTATCTGCTATTCTCTCTCTGTCACTTACACTATTTAATACATTATATTTCTATTTCTCTGGCTCACATTTGATTTCTATACTGTGTAAAGCCAAGGACTCTCTTGGCTGGTCCTGTGGGACTCCCTCCTGGGCCCTCAGATCTACCTGCCTGCATCAAAGGCACACACACACACACACACACTAAGAGCAAACTTAAATGCACATTGCTAACGAAAGAAGCCAGTGTGAAAAGACTACACATTGTATAATACCAATTATATGACATTCTAGAAAAGGCAAACCTTTGGACATAGTAAAAATAAAAAGATCATGGTTGCTAGAGATTCTGAAGTAAGGAGGGAGGGATGAATGGATGAAACGCTGGAGATGTTCAGTGTAATGAAACTATTTCTTATGATACTTTCATGGTGCAGAAATGTCCTTACACATTTATCAAAACTCAAGAATTTACAACAAATGATGAACCCTAATGTAAACTATGGAATTTAGCTAATAAATCAATATCGCTTCCTCAATTGTACCAACAATGGAGACTAAACATCTGGTATTCAGTATCAATGTCCACTTTAGACTTAATAAGCATTGTTTAGCTTCCAAATTGTAAGACAATAATGTTTAATCCCACATATTCAATAACATTTATTATCTACAGATATCTACAAATAATGAGGCAATAATTTCGAACATGCATCATTTTTTTCCCAGAATATAACTAAGAAAAAGTTTGGCTTTTTCCTCAACTCTCATAACTTTCATATAGTAGCATCTCTGTCAATTTGTTTGAGTTAAAAAAAAAAAAACTGGGGAATGACTATTGTTCTTCAAGAATTGTCCTAAGTAACATATGTGTATTATTTCATTAAATTCTTTTTTTTTTCATTAAATTCTTATAACAGTCCTAAAAGACATGTATGTTGCATTTCAGCATTAAAGATGAAGAAATGGAGACTTTGACCAAATAAATATCATTCCAAAATTCATAGTTACAGTAATTAAGCCATAACTCAAAATCAAGTTTGTCCCACCTGCTAAGGTCCTATAAATGTTAAGGTCTCACCTGACTTTAAGATATAGTGATGGAGGGCGGGGCACCTGGGTGGGTAAATGGTTGAGCATCTGCCTTTGGCTCAGGTTGCGATCCCAGGGGCTCTGGGATTGAGTCCTGCATCAGTCTTCCTGTGGGGAGCCTGCTTCTCTCTCTGCCTATGTCTCTGCCTCTCTCTGTGTGTCTCTCATGAAAAAATAAACAAAATCTTAAAAAAAAAATAAAAGATTTTGTAACTATTCGGCTATCCCAAATGTATAATGGGAAGGGGAGATTACAGGTTTAAAATATTTTCAAAATTTATAAAAAATGATGCCAATTGTTTATAATATTATATAGCTGAATGCATTGTAAATTTTCACAATAATTTTCATTGAGCATGAGATATCATCTATGTGTATTTTAGATAAATAGTTTTAATTCTGCAAATACCACATAGATAGTGCTCTAGTAATGTTAATATTCTGGATCTGTATAGAACCATTGTAGCTAGAGGGAACCTAAAGTATTCCAGAGATCACCAGAGAAAATGGCCATAGAAGAAGCAATTAACAAATGAAGTTCAATTCCACAGCTACTGAGCTATTCTGATGTAGGAGCAAAAGTTTAGGTTATTGCATTTTATGCTGCCCTTATCTTGACAAAGTAAACTAACAGAAAAAATAAACCAAACCTTAGGCGTTCTTATTCAAACTATACTTTCTTATATGACTCCTCTTAGATGGAGCTTTTTCATGTTAATTGTCCCATTCTTCCTCTCCCAGAGACCAAGAACCTATTAACATCTAATATCAAAGCATTGGGCTTAAAAAGAAAAAAAAAGAAAAAAAAAAAAAAAAAAAGCTTTGAGAATATTACCAGATTGAACATCAGGATTGTCAGCAGGAACAGACAGTAGTGAGCAATTCTCCCATATTATGCAATAAAACCATTCAATTTCTGCACACCGGATGCCAATGTTAGATGCCTCTGTTGCTGAATACTCTTATAAAAAACAATCAGTATTCATTTGTGTGCTATTCCTTGTTTATAGTTCAAAATACAGAACAACTTGGGTGTTCAATTACGAAATTTGTATTTGGGGGCACAGTGATAAGAAAATCCTGGCACTATTTTAAATGACTTCTTTGAGTGTATCATGCATATAGTAGAGCAGAAACTCCAAAAAATAAAGGCCACAAAATGACAAATATAAAGATAAAACTAGGAACAAATGAATTGTTTATAAGTTAGCAAATTTCCTTCCTTCCTTTCTTCCTTTTTTCTTTTTCTTTTTCTCTTTCTTTCTTTCTTTCTTTCTTTCTTTCTTCTTTCTTTCTTTTCTTTCTTTCTTTCTTTCTTTCTTTCTTTCTTTCTTTCTTTCTTTCTTTCTTCTCTTTTCTTCTTTCTTTTTCTTTTCCTTTCCCTTTCCTTTCTTTTCTTTCCTTCCTTCTTTCAAACATTAAGTATAAACTTCAATTGTTTCAATTACCTTCTATAAATTACAATATTTCTCCACATTGAAAAGGCTAACAATTTAAAAGGATAAGATTATTATTGCATATATGCCATAGGGAAGTTTACTTCCATAGCCAATGAATTTTTTTTCACAGTTTATCACTTATGCCCCCATGTTTTTATTTTTATTTATTTTTATTTTTTTTAATTTATTTAAACTTAGTCACAATGTCTTTCTGATGAAATGTATATTTCTCTTTTATGTTGCTCTTAGATGCAACAGAAATTTGCACTGTCTCTCCATGAGATAAATTCTCTTTCTTACTCTCATTAGTAATTGTTTTGAAGAACCTATTACAATCTGGAATTTGCCACATGTGACAAAGGAGCTCATGGGTGAGAATCAAATCCAGAGTGTGGTTTCGATTCCCCATATCAGTGTCATTCACAAAACAGTCGGAATCATCATGATTGGTTTTTAACAGTATGTAAGATGCTACAAACTACATGTCATTGGACAGCAAATTATAAGAACTAATAAAAGGTGAAGGGTAAAAGATACTGCTTAAAATATATTGCTACTATCCTTCAGGGAACTCAGTATACTTCATCTTAACTTGGATTTCTCTAATTTGTGTGTCTATCATTTATTTACCTTCCCATGGGGTTTTTCCATGGAGTTCCTACAAAGCTCTCTAGATGATTTTCATATGGATCTGACTCATAGCTATCCTACAACCTCTGAAAATATCCCAATTTCACCAGCATCAGTCATTTTTTTTCTCTTCAAGAGCTCTCTTTCTCAATGCTCTAGTATTTCTAGACTGATATTTGATTTTCTAATTTAACTCTGAAAACATACATTGGATCCAAAATCTTACTGAATAAATATGGATTTATTCAGATATTAAAAATCTCTTTTGTTAAACATTTTTCTTCTAAGTAGGATGAAATCAGGCAGAGATAATTAATGATGCAGTTTATTACACTCTATTTAAAAAGCATTGAAATTGCTAAGTGAAATTGTCATGAATTAAAATTTTAAGAGAATGATTATAAAGGTTTTCACCTTTAGTTATAAGTTGGGTATTCACATGAGAGTGAAATCTAAAGTCAATGACATGTATTAACAACTTGTAAATAAACCCAGTTATGGGAATGCTGTGGTAGAGCTAACTAATTAAAAGGTAAAACAGCCACCTTTTCTTTTTCTGTGACAGGTATAGAAATATTTATGAGCAATTCAGCAATGGCAACCAACACTAAAATAGTTATTAAGCGTTCTAGAGAAATAAATTCAGTCTTCTATTTATGCAGTGTATTGGTGGAGTTAGGTCAGGAAATGAGAGTCACAAAATTATCACTCTCAAATTGTTTTTCTAGTAAAAAAAGATGCTCTCCACAAATGTAGAATTACAAATTTATGTCATAGTGAAATTTAAACGCAGCTGATTAATAACTACCAAAGAGTCTATTTTATAACGCAAACTAACCACTGGTGAACATAAAAAATAACGTTATTTAATGGAATGTTATTTTTTTTTTTTAATTTTATTTATTTATGATAGTCACAGAGAGAGAGAGAGGCAGAGACACAGGCAGAGGGAGAAGCAGGCTCCATGCACCGGGAGCCTGACGTGGGACTCGATCCCGGGTCTCCAGGATCGCGCCCTGGGCCAAAGGCAGGCGCCAAACCGCTGCGCCACCCAGGGATCCCTAATGGAATGTTATAAAACAATTTTAAAAGCTTATAAAATATTTAAGTTGCATAAAAGGATGGTTATGGGATAATTTTAAGGGAAAACATCAGGATATACATCTATTAAAATAAAATCTTTGTTTAAAAATCATATATATATTTATGTATAAATATATACACTAATATATATTTGTTTACTTACAATATACTATATAATTCCTCTCCAGAAAGTCTGGAAAAATATTTTTCAAAAACTTCTAATGGTAATTTTAATAGACAGTGGCAATTATGGATAAGTTTAATTTTTTTTCTGAAGCATTCAGTTATTTTCTATAAAATAATACGACATGTCATAATACAAAAGTATTACCATGTTAAAGATTAATATTTACAATAATAGTCTATTCTTAATTAACAAGGTCATTAAAGAATGAACCTTTATGGATAAAACTGGGAAAGCTAGGCATACCACCATTGGTTAACAGCTCTATGTTGCTGCAGTAAATAAATCTGATACCCTCAGATAAATCTTAGCACTCTTAATTATTCTAGGATTATTTTTCTTCTTTGTCTTTCTACTTGCAAACTAGTAGTAATTGTAAAATATTTTTAAAAATTCATTTTTTGATGAGTTTAGAATTCCTACCACCATTTTGTCAAGGTATAGGAGATGACACGATAAATAAGTCACTTTGCTTTAAAAGAACTCAGAGTCTAATGGCAGAAATAAGCAAATAAACAGCTGCAAGGAATATATGACAAATGCCACAATGTACATGGGTAAGAGTGACTAGACTATTTCCCTTTTCCTACAATGTACTTTTTATGTTTGTCCATCTTTGCATTATATACCTTGGATTGCTCCATTATGATCAGATTGATCACAGTGAGTAGGTCTCAGTCTTTGTGGAATATTTTTTTCAAAGTTCACAGTGTATTTACAAGTGCCTTGATTATCATGAAATTAGGAGTAGGATAATTTTCCTATCAAAATGAGTACTGTACACTCAACAGTCCCTAATGTTTCCAATTATGAGAGTTTGTAGACAAGTAGCTGACATACTGTGGGAGATTTCTGCATTAAAAAATGAAGAATTTCTCAAAATTTCTCATGTCACATAAACAATTTATATGGGTTTTTTATTAGATGGTTTATTTATTGTTTACATTTTTGTTTTTCATTGCACATTTTGTTTTTTAGTTGCTTCTTTCACGACTTGCAAAATACAATTCATGTTCTTTTTGTAAGGGCATCTCAATTCAGCCTAAATTCAATTCAGGAAAAGAGAGGAAGAGAAGCATGAAAATTTTAAAACTTCATGCTTAAAGTTGTTTTTTTACAAAATTAGTTCTTTTATTTTCCTAATTCTGTGCTCAAGAACAAGTTTTCATCTAATTTAGAAACTTCCGAGGTGAAAATTGGCACAAATAGCAATCATATGTTCAGCAATTACGATGATTGCATGAGACCAATGCAATCTATCTACAAGGTATTGTAGTTAAAAGAAATGTTTGCCAAGATTCAAACATGATGAAAGATAGTAGCATATAGAGCAAACATCCATACAATAAGAAGCACAGCAGGGGAAGCTAGTGGTAGTACTATAATGAGGCCTTCCTGATAATAAAATCAGGAAGAAAGGTAATATGACAGCAAAAACTGCTGATAGTGGTAGGTAAGCTGTTAAAAAGATTGACAAAAATGTGAAACAAAACATGTTGTGCTTTTCTGATGCCAAAGCTAAATAAAAAGCAGGGAAATAAAATATTTGTTCAAGATTTTAAATAAAGGTGTAAGTTATATACATTTTTTAAATGCAAAGAGCCTGGTTGGCCTACACAGCTTATGCTCCTTTTAGTTCTAAACCTCCATTGTCAGACCATCTAATCAAACCATCTTGAACAAATTCAGTGTTATTATCTCAGTAACCTTGCCTGGAAGGCCATTTCTTGCATTTAAGCATCTCTGCATGAAAAACAGATTCACAACATCTGGTCCGATTTCGTTTCCTTTAATTTTCATTTTGTTGCCTTTTCCATTTTATTTCCTTTTCCAATCATGTTTGTTGAGCTGCAAATAGTAAATTTCACTCATATTGTGGTCTTTATTTCATTGTCTATTTTTAGGGTTAGTGGTTTACCTTGTTGCTTTGGGTTACCCGTAAAATAATAATTTGAGGGACTATAATTAACTTTGCTCTCTTTGTACAATTTTGGAAAATTGGCATAAGCTTTTTTTTTCTTATGGCATTATCCACACCAATAAACCACCTGACTAAAAATTGGCCGTGAATATTTTCTCAATGCTATGTATCCATGGGTTCTGACTTAGTTTTCTTTCCTGCATCTGGTTGACTTTTGTATCTTCTGCTTTAGTGAGTTTTCAACATTTTTAAAAAGAAAGTGATCACTTAGAATGATATTATTTCAATACAAAAAACCATAGGAGATATAAAATATTGCAACTCAGATGATAAACACAAAGCTTGACTTTGACAGGAAAGAGCAAGTATAATAAGTACTCAGAATATAATAAGCACTCAGCAGTTTCATTTCCATTCTTTTTTTTTTTTAATTTTTATTTATTTTTGATAGTCACAGAGAGAGAGAGAGGCAGAGACATAGGCAGTGGGAGAAGCAGGCTCCATGCACCGGGAGCCCGATGTGGGATTTGATCCCGGGTCTCCAGGATCGCGCCCTGGGCCAAAGGCAGGCGCCAAACCGCTGCGCCACCCAGGGATCCCTCATTTCCATTCTTGAAGCTGCATGCCATTGAGTCTATAGGAATCTGGGCACAAAATCCAAAATCTTTGGAAGTTTTATCCTCCTTCTTTTCCCAGGTTTAATGAAGACTATTGTCTTTTCTTTTTCTTTCTTTCTTTCTTTCTTTCTTTCTTTCTTTCTTTCTTTCTTTCTTTCTTTCTCTCTCTCTCTCTCTCTCTCTCTTTCTTTCTTTCTTTCTTTCTTTCTTTCTTTCTTTCTTTCTTTCTTTCTTTCTTTCTTTCTTCTTTTTTTAGATTACACATGTAAGAGATACCATGCACTACTTGTCTTTGTCTTTCTGGGTTATTTCACTTACCATTATGTCCTCCAGATTCATCCATGTTGTCACCAATGGCAAGATTTCCTTCTTTCTCATGGCTGAATAATATATATAATATATAACATATAATATATATATTATATATATGCATATCACTTTTTTTAATCCATTCATCTATTGACAAGCACTTGTGCTATTTCAATATCTAGGCTATAGTGAATAATACTGCAATGAACATGGGAGTACAGCTATCTCTTCAAAATTCTGATTTCATCTCCTTTGAATATATATTTAGAAGTGGGATTGCTGGATCTATGGTAGTTCTATGTTCAATTTTTTGAGGAATCTTCATACTGTTCTCCATAATGGTTGTGTCAATTTATATTCTTTGCCCATTTTAAAATCTGGTTATTAGTTTTCTTGCTATTGAGTTGTTTATATTCCTTATATACTTTAAATATTAACCCCTTCTTTATCAAATGTATAGATTTCAAATATTTTTTTACTATTCTATAGGTCGTCTCTCGATTGTTTGCTGTGAATACTTTTATTTTTATTTTTTAAAAGATCTTATTTACTTATTTGAGAGAGAGAGCATACACATGGGCAGAAGAAAGGGGCAGAAAAGGAGAGAAAAAAGCAGACTTCCCATTGAACAGGGAGCCTGAAGCTCCCAGGACCCTGGCATCATTACCTAGGCCTAAGGCAGACACTTAACTGACTGAGACATCCAGGTGCCCCTCCTGTGAAGAAGATTTTTAGGTTAATGAAATCCCATGTCTATGGTTTCTTTTGTTATGTTATTTTGAGGTCATATCCAAAAAATTATTGCCTAAACCAATATCCAAAAGCTTTTTCCTTATCATAATCTACTCATTTATTGATTCAAGTAGTGAGAGCAATACACTCAAAAAGGGAAAATTCTCCATATACATACTGTTAGTTTATTTTCTTGAAAGTACATTTAAAGAAGAAATTATAGGGATCCCTGGGTGGTGCAGCGGTTTAGCGCCTGCCTTTGGCCCAGGGCGCGATCCTGGAGACCCGGGATCGAATCCCACGTCGGGCTCCCTGCGCATGGAGCCTGCTTCTCCCTCTGCCTGTGTCTCTGCCTCTCTCTCTCTCTCTCTCTCTGACTATCATAAATAAATAAAAATTTAAAAAAAAAGAAATTGGGATCCCTGGGTGGCGCAGCAGTTTGGCGCCTGCCTTTGGCCCAGGGCGCGATCCTGGAGACCCAGGATCGAATCCCATGTCAGGCTCCCGGTGCATGGAGCCTGCTTCTCCCTCTGCCTATGTCTCTGCCTCTCTCTCTCTCTCTCTCTCTCTGTATGACTATCATAAATAAAATAAAAAAAAAATAAAAAATAAAAAAAAAGAAATTATAAAACAAAACACTTCTAAATAAAAGGATAATTTTCATCTCATAGGAGTGTGAAATATCTCAGATAAAATTCATGTGATAAACAGCTGTTTTTATTGTTTTATACTACACATTTAATGTTACTGATAATTCAGGGAACATAAAAAGATAATCTCCAACTCAACAAGTATATAATATTAAAGAGACCTTACTGAATTTAGTTTTTCTTGCATTTTGGATTATCAAACTATTGATTACATGCATAGAGTTTATTAATATTCTGACTGTTCACATCTTTTTTTAAATTTATTTTTATTGGTGTTCAATTTACTAACATACAGAATAACCCCCAGTGCCCGTCACCCATTCACTCTCACCCCCCGCCCTCCTCCCCTTCTACCACCCCTAGTTCGTTTCCCAGAGTTAGCAGTCTTTACGTTCTGTCTCCCTTTCTGATATTTCCCACACATTTCTTCTCCCTTCCCTTATATTCCCTTTCACTATTCTTTATATTCCCCAAATGAATGAGAACATATAATGTTTGTCCTTCTCACATCTTTTTTTTTTACCTGTTAATTTCCTTATAGGCTATGAGCTCCTTGCGGGAAAACAGTTTCTCATTTATTGAATTTTCAGAACCAAGGATAGGGTTAAGAATATAATCAGTACTCAGTAAAAGTTGTTAAATTGAACAAACACTGTACATGGCATTTTTATTACCTTTTTATTCTTACGTATTTCCACTGAAAGACTTTCTCCCTGTCCACTATTTATATCTATCTATCTATCATCTATCATCTATCATCTATCGACTGATCCCACATTAATGAAATCAAGGATAAAAAACATATAATCATCTCAAAAGAGGCAGAAAAAGATTCGACAAAATTCAGCATCCATTTATGATAAAAAGTCTCAACAATGAGGGTTTAGAGGGGATGAACCATAACATAATAAAGGCTATACATGACAAGTCCATAGCTAACATTATATTCAATGGTGAAAAGCCAAAATCTTTTCCTCTAAGATCAGGAACAAGACAAGAATATCCATTCTTGCCACTTTTATTCAAAATAGTATTGGCAATCCTGATTGGAGCAACTAGGCAAGAAAAAAAATTAAAAAGACATCTAAATAGGAAATGAGGTAGTAAAATTGTCACTACTTGTGAACAATGTGATTTTACATATACAAATCCTTAAAAATTCCACCAAAGATCTCTTAGAACTAACAAATGAATTCAGTAAAGTTGCAGGATACAAAATCAATATTCAATAAAATACTTAGGAATAACTTTAACCAAGGTGGTGAAAGACCTGTACATTGAAAACTATGAGCTATGATGAAAGAAAATGAAGATTACACAAATAAATAGAAGATACCCTATGCTCATATGTTAGAAAAAGTAACATTGTTAAGACGCCCATACTACCCGAAGCAACCTCCAAATTTAATGCAATCCCTATCAAAATACCAAACAGTTTTCACAGAAGTAGAACAAATAATCCTAAAATTTGTATGAAACCTCAGAGATCCCAAATAGCCAAAACAATCTGCAAAATAAGAACAAAGCTGGAGGCATCATTCCCCCTGGTTTCAAACTATATTACAAAGCTATAGTAATCAAAGCAGTATAGAATTGGCATAAAAACAGATATGGACAGGCAGTACAACAGAATAGAAAGCCCAGAAATAAACTCATGCATATGTAGTCAATTAATTTATGACAAAGGAGCCAAAAATAAACAATGAAGAATGAACAGTCTCTTCAATAAATAGTAGTGAGAAAACTGGACAGCCACATGCAAAAGAATGATATGGGACCGCTATTTCACCATACACAAAATTAACTCAAAATGGATTAAGGATTTGAATATAGTACCAGAAATAATAAAAATCTGAGGACAAAAGATAGATAGTTAACTCCTTGATATCATTATTGGTAACATTCTTTTGGACCTGATCCCAAAGACAATGGCAACAAAAGCAAAGATAAACAAATGAGACTATATAAAACTAAAAAGCTTCTGTACAGTGAAGAAAATCATTTGCAAATAAAAAGACATCATACTGAATGATAGAATATATTTGTATATCATATATCCAATAAGAGGTTAATATCCAAAATATGTAAAGAACTCATACAATTTAATAACAAACAATCCCATTAACAAAATAGGAACAGTATCTAAATGGACATTTCTCCAAAGAAAGCATACAGATGGGCAATAGGCATATGAAAAGGTGCTCAACATCACTAATTATCTGGGAAGTACAAATCAAAATCACAATGAGATAATTATCTTACACCTGTCAGAGTGGCTATTATCAAAAAGACAAGAAATAATAAGTGTTGGATGATATGTGAAGGAAAGGGAACCCTCATGCACTGTTGGTGGGGATATAAATTGGTGCAGGTACTATGAAAAACACTATGGAGGCCTGCCAAAAAAAACTAAACATATAACTCCATATGATCCAGCAATTCCACTTCTGGATGTTATTTCAAAGAAAATGAAAACATTAATTTGAAAATTTTATGCACCCGACCAACTCTGTGTTCATGCAGCATTACTCATCATAGGCAAGACATGGAAATAACTTAAGTGTTCAGCAGACGAATGGATAAAGATGTGAAATATATTTATACACACATACACTAAAATACTACTTAGTCAAAAAGAAAAAGGGAAAAGAAAGAATAATGTCTTGCCATTTGTGACATCATGGATGGACCTTGAGGATTTTAAAGTTAAATGAAGTAGTCAGAAAGACAAATACCATGTGTTTTCACTTATATGTCACATCTAAAAAGGAAAACAATAAAGAAACAAAACAAAACAGAGTTCATAGATGCAGAAAACAGATTGGTGGTTGCCAAAGTGAGGGAGGGTGTACAATGGTCAAAACGTGTGAAAGGGGTCAAGAGGTGCAAACTTCCAGTTATAAAGTAAGTCTTGTGATGTAACATACAGCATGTTGACTTTAGTCAATAATACTATATTGTATATTATGTGACTTCATTTTGTGATGGGGAAACTAGATTTATTGTGGTGATTTTTTGTAGTGTATACAAATATCAAATTATTGTGTTGTACACCTGAAACTGATCTAATGTTATATTTCAATTATACCTCAATTGAAAAAAAAAAGAGCTTTTGCTCTAAACCACTTCATGCTGCTACTCTAGTAAAATTATGTCAAAATGAATAATGATATACATAAGTTTTCTATGATTATTCAGATTATTCAGTATGATCTACTTTTGCTTCTCATAGCAAAAGTAGATCGCGTTTATACATTTTGCTTTCTTAAGGTTTAAAAGCTTTCTGAACAAAATTTTCTTTCAGAAGATTACATTTATTTAGAACTCATTGAATTACTTTGTTTTGTTAAACAACTATGAATTTATTCTTTGGAGGGCTCCTGTGATAGCAATAAATGCCTATCAGCTGACTTTCCAAGAATATCAAACACCAGTGAAAAGATTTATGTGGAAAATACCCAACTACTTTCTGCAGAATGCTTTCTTAAAAGTGCATGTATTCTAATCATATAGAGAATTTAAATAACTCTGCTTAAAAGAAAGAAAACAGGAAAGGAAGGTTGGAGTTATTCATTTTTATTATGTACTATCAACTCTACCCAAACCACACCTAAAAAATGTATTTCAGTGGCATTTACTAATACCTCACCACTGCACTTTTAAAGCAGCCTATGCACATATCAGATGGATGGACCTACTCATGTACAATATTGTGTACTATACCCAGAATACTTAGCATTAATAATAAAAGTAATTAAAGATTTTTTGAATAATGCTTTTTAGATAACTCCTAATATTTGAATATTCCTTTTCTCTTTTAATTTTTTTTAAATTAGCTGTGGCTTTGATAGTAGGTCTATATTTATTTGAAACTAAAAGACCATTCTAACTTCTTGTAAACATAATTTGTATTTTCTTGTAAATATTCTAAAGTGTTTTCATTCATTTTTTGCAGTTCCATTCCAGCACTTTCAACTTACTTTTTAAATCACCATTTTGTATGTATTTCTCATTTTATGAATGATGGCCTTTTTTTCTCCCTCAAATATAAAATTATAGTTCATTCAAACACTTCCTTCTTTCCCTTGAGAAAATATATGTCATCTTTCAGTCATAAAATAGAAGCTCCCCAGTGCACAGCAGAGGAGGGACCCAGATCATTCTCATTGACACAAAGGATCAGAGAAAAGCTATAAAGGGGACAATGATTCTCTTCAGTGCCCCTCTTTTTTTTTAATCTCATTTTATAACACCTCTTTTTCCAAACCCCAAATTTTAATTGTTCTTAAGCTAGCAAAAGTATACCACCCATGTCTGCCATAAAGATCTTCTTGATTTATAAATATTCCTTCCACTCCTCATTTATTCTTTCAATAATGCACTTACTCTTTAGTAAAAATAGCCTTGGCAATCAACGTTTAGATTAAAGAAATTCAAGCTAAAATGTCAATGAGTGTAATTCAATATCTAATGAGTACATTAAACATTTTTAAAGAACAGTGTAGTGACCTATTGAAAATGAATGTATAATTCACCGACAGGCATAGGGAGATATTTTTCAGAGTTCTCCTTGCTACTTCTTATCTATATGAGCAGACCACAAGTACATGCATCTCACTCATACTCTTGACACATGAGAACAAATACTGCCAATGGACTCTTGACCCAAAGAGGAAATAGAATATACAAAATAACCTCGAAATGCACTGGCATTTCTCTTTTGCAAGTGGGAACACTATTCCAAAACAAAATTATGAAATTCTGAGGTTATCATGTCAACCTAATTAATAACTGTACAAATCTACTTCTATTGACATTTTTCTTGGTATTCTAGATACCCTTTACATATACTGAAGAGTTAACTTATTTCTAGAAGCATGGTTAATGAAGATGGCTTCATTTGCAAAATCTCTACGGAAGATCAAAGGAGAAAAGATCAAAGGGTAATTTCCTGGATTTGAGAATTCATTTTGCTCAGATTTTGCTTTGTGCTATTGGCTCATCTAATATGCTTCCTGAACTCTCACCTCACCTCACTTTATCTTCTTCAATCTGAATTCTGCACAGAATTTCCTACCTACCACAAGGTATTTACAAAAAGGCCAAGAGTGAACTTGGGGTTGTTCTAGGTTCTGTAGTTCCTGTGAGGAACCAGAAGAAATACTGGTATATATACCAGTATATATAAATATTATAGCTAAACACACTGGTGCAATGTGATAGACATAAAATATATTATCAAGTTTGATCTTGTGGAATTTGACTTGAGACCACTTTGGGAAATCCAGAACTCAAAGAATAACTTTGATAGCACTGAGACCATAACCCTACAATAGATTACAGTATTCTAAGTATTCTAAGTATTCTTATTCATTAAAGAGACTTTTGGTTATGTATAAAACAGCAAAACAAGAATGAATATTGATAGTTTTTATAAAATTAAAATTAACATTATAATAAGTCACATTTCAAAACTTTAAAATGCAACATTTAAAATGAAGAGTGCCTCTGACACTGTCAGTTCTACTATTGGAAACCTCCATACTCATGAAGCACCAAGTGTCTCAGATCTTTCCCACTTTTCCCTCCTTACCACCTATGTTTTCTACTCCTTTAGTGGCCTGAATTGCTCTCTGCTATTATGATTAAGTAATCTGTAAAAAAAAAAAAAAAAAAGCAATGAGCATACAGACAAATTCATTTGTATTTTTTAAGACGACTTTATACTGGGGAATGCCCTACAACGCTGCAGTAAGACTATTAAAAGAAGGTTTATAAGCAATTAACTGCATTTAATATGACTCTGCCTAACGAATCAAATTAAAAAGATTAAAGTTTAGTATATATAAGATATATAAGCCTTAACCTTGGGAAAAACCTTGATGAAAATAATGGTAGAGTCAAGATTCCACATCTGCCTCTTCTTCACAGAATATTTTTATATTCTGCAGATAGGACCACTCTCCTCTATTAAGCGTTTAATATACTTTAGGGAACTACCCACATCTAGCTCTAGAAAACCTAAGAAGCCTTGGTTAACTTTGCAGCCGAGCACCAAGTCAAGAGTTTGCTGGTTCCTCTGATGCCAGGCCTAAGTACTAGCAAGTAAGACTTCTGCATCCTGGTCCCAGGCCTTCATCTTTTATATTTACTCCACCAGAATGGGATTCTACCTCTGATCCTCAGTCCTTGTGGGGAGATCATTCCACATATTACTAGTTTTCTTAGTGGCCTCTCTCTACTTCCTATATTACCTGCACCTTAGTTCTCTGTCATTAGGTTGCCCTGCTTTCTAGAATAATCACTTATAGTCACTGTCAGGACATTTTTGTCATCGATCATCTGCCCAAGTTTACATTTTGTGACTATTTCTACCATCAGCAGATTCTAGGCTGCATCTGCCAGAGTGGCCCTACTTGAATCTGGAAAATGCACTGTTTCCAAGACTCCTTCTCATCCTGCTGCTGCCCCTAAAATGCCTGTGTTTCCCAACACTTACTCTGCCTGTAAACACTGAAGACTGGCTGGACTCCTAAAAGACAATTGAGCCTTCTTATTCTTACATAAATAAGAGTATAGAAGTCGACGGATAAGGTGAATAACCCGAGACAGCATGGTTTGTAACTGGCAGAGCTGAGACTAGAGTCCCAGTTTCACGACTCCTAGAATTTGGGCTCCTTTCACAAAACAATTTTGGTTGATTAAAGACAGCCAGGTGCTATGCCACCTTCAACTGAGATCATGCAAGGGGGTAAAAAGAAAACATGTTGCCTTAACTGACTTCAGAATGAAAAAAAGAGTATTAATTTGGATTTCCTAATTTACAAGATACATGACCCTAAGCAAATACTTAGCTTCCCTCAACTTCTAATTTATTTGCAAATAATAATGTCATATTTGCAAATAATATATGAAAATCTAAAAAGATGTGCTTATATGCCTAAAATTTTTGTCTGGCATGAAGTAGACCTTTCAGTCAATAAAAAGTATCCATAAAGCCTTCCCCACATCTTGAATAAAATCATTGGCTCTTAAAATATAGAATGAAATATTAGGTAAATTAATATAAAACAAGTTTTCTGTGGGGTGCCTGGGTGGCTCAGTCAGTTAAGTATCTGTTTTGGGCTCTGGTCATAACCTCAGCAGAGGAGCCTGCTTCTCCCTCTCTCTTCTGCTCATGCACTCTCTCTCTCTCTCTGTCTCTCTTAAATAAACAAAAAAATAAATAAAATCTTTAAAAAAAACAATTTTTCTAAATGTTTATTGGGATAAAGCTATTGAATTTAGTTCTCAAGCTCACTTTGATTTTTTTCTGTTTGTTTTCCTTTTGTTATGTTTTTCCTTTTGGTATATCAAAACTCTAATCTTTACTAGGAAATTAAATTTGTATCATTACATATATAAATATTTTTAAAAACCATTTCCTATACAGTGATTGTGAACATGATAATTATTCTCCAATGATTTTTACACAAATACAGACTTCACAATTTCATTTAACAAAAATTTACAGGACTTATCATTAGTTAAGCATAATTCTAGTATTTGAGTCACAGGGCTGAACAGGAAAAAAAAAGTCTAACCCAGGAAAGCCTACAACAACAAAACCGCAGGAAATGGATAAGTACAATAATTTCAGATAATGATAAATACTGCAAAGAAAATAAAAGAAGATAAATAAATACAGCCAGATATGGCAATGGTGTAATATTAGCATATCTTAGACTGATTCTTGGCAGCAGAACCTTACATGAAGAACTGCATGTAGACTTGTTGAGGAATTTTCCCAGAAGACACACCTAGAAGAAAATGAGGAAGGCAAGACTCTGTAAAAGGAAGCTGACTCACTAAAATACTCTGAGAAGCTCTGGATCCTATAAGAATTCTCCCAAGTTGAGAGGAGAAGCTAAAGTCTTCTCTTATTGTTCATGGACATTATTTGGTAAAACTTGAGAAAAAGAATCCCATTACTAAGCAGTTTAAGAAATGCTGAGGTTAAAGAAAATTTAAGTAGGTATAAAACTCTAGGGAGTGTTAAACATATTAATATTAATTTTAAATATACAAAAGAGAGACAGTATATAGAGTTTGCCAAACATATAATTACCTTTTTCAGTCATTATTATGGGACTAGCATTACAAAGAACATACCAAATACATCAAGGAAATATTTATTAACACTTCAGAGCAGTAAGTCATACAAGTCTTAAGAATGTGATAAAATTTAGGGATTCCCTCTCTTGAAAATGAGCATGTGCACACACACAGTGATCAATTTCATATAGTTACACAAAACTTGGGGCGCATCCATGGAGGCTAGCTTACAAACATCCAACCTCCATACTTCCTACTGACATCTGGTACATTGCACAAGCACCACAAATATCACTTGAGTACATTAGATATGTCAAATGTCAGGCCTCATCTCAGACTTACTGAATCAGAATCTGGATTTTAAAAGACTCCCTGGTGATACGTATTGCATTTAAGTTTGAAAAGTTTACTCTAGAAGAAGGTCATATAGTTAATTTCAACACTCAATAAAAATAAAACTGTCATATTTCTAGATAATTCCAATCCTTTGGAATTTCTCCTAAATTTTTACACTGATTCCAATCCACTTTAATCATAGCTGGGAATTAGGTCTTTTAATGTTTTGTCAATTTTAGAAAACAAATAACATAAAATGGTGTTAACCATTAATTATTTGGCGGGTACAAAACTATAGAGCTTGAAAAGGCATCCTCTTGTATCTGAATGCCACTAATGCATGATTTACAGAGGCATAGACATGTAATCTCAGGAGTCTTTATATTTCCTTAAAAGATTAAACAGCCATGTAAATCCATTATCTAGAAGGTTAGACAGAAATGTCAGTGCCTGGGTGTCCCATAATGGAGAGTGCTGACTCATAATAACAGAACGCAAGGTCTTTCCTTGAGAGATTTATTTCTGATTGCAATTTTCCAAGTCCAGATACCCACAATCAGCAATAGCTGCCACTTTTTCCACAGAAGTAGAATTTTAAAATATGAAAGGGAAGATATAAAAGAAAGATATAAAAAAGATGTTCCTTCTGCATTAAATCTTCACAGCTAAGTCCTACTGCTTGATATAATCAGTCTATCCCATCTTTTCCTTCAAGCTATACTTCTTAGGAGAAAAACTAGTAATTTTTTTATTTTCCTAAATTTGTTCCACTTTTTTGTTGTTGTTGTCATTGTTCATTGGTGAAATAGGACAATTATTAAAGAATTTAACTATACCAGTACTTTCAAAACAAGCAGTGCTCTGGTCAGACAACTTAGTTCAAAAATAGATTTTAAAATTCATAAGAGCTTCATGATAAATATGATGTGGATATGAGAAAAAATGAGTTCAGAAATGCAAAGCTGAAATGAACCCTGCTGATTCCAATTCTTTGTAGAAGTAAAGTGGGGCATGGTTGTATTTGTTGAAAAAGGAATTTCTAGAGATGGCCATTTCTGGGGCCCTGACTTCTTACGCTCTATAAATGAACTATTTAGTGTTGATACTTCTTTACTGATCTTTAGAAGTGACCATTATACACATTAATTCTTTATTTTATAGTCACTGCTTTAGTTATAGTCAATGACTTTTTGCAGTTTTTTTTTTTCTTTTAATGTTGGGTACAAATTGCTCGAAGTGAAAATGATAGGAATGTTTGAAAATATTTATTAGTATTCTCCCATTTACCCTTGATATTTTTTAAAAGGCCTAATTTCTTACAGCTAACTCATTGCATTTACTTTCAATCATTTAATATTTTTTCCCAATACCACTTCAATTTCTCTGTATCTTTTACAATAGAGGAGCATATATGATTCTCAAATCACAGCCTGAAATATTCCTAAAGAAGAATATTAATATTCTTTCATGTAGGCTTGTTTCATAAACAATGTTGATAATCATTAAACTCTTTTTTCAAAAACAGGAAGCTGGTCCTCTGTTTTTGATAGGCTATTTTACAGTGAATTGTGTCTACTACTTTCTTCTGATATGTATCTGTAGGGTGGATTGGTTCTAGAGAAATGCTGTTTATTATCTCACCATTGTACTTATTAATCTTTGTTGTTTTCCAAGTCACTTAATCTAGCCACAGAACTGCTGTTATAGCCTCAGAAAGATGAATACCTTCACGAAAGAAAGAAGGAAGGAAGGAAGGAAGGAAAGAAAGAAAGAAAGAAAGAAAGAAAGAAAGAAAGAAAGAAAGAAAGAAAGAGACAAAGAACAGAAAGAACAGAAATTCCTATCGTAACAGTGGCTTGCAGAGTTTTAATCCCTTTATCAGTCTCATCAACCACATCTACCCCTAACAGTGTTTTTACAGCCCTCTGTCCAACCTCTTCTTAAATGGAAATTCTAGAGCTACCAGTCTTTTAATGAATATATCCATATTTAAGAATAATAATCTACTCAGTCATAATGTTTTTTAAAATGTGTGCCATTCTAGAGTTGCTTTAATTTATGCATATATGTTTATAGTGAAATTGGCCTATATTTTTCTCTATTCCTGACTGTGCTGGATCTTAAAATGACACTAATATATGTAATAATCTGGCTTTACATCTTTATTTGTTCTTGAAATAATTTGTAAAATATGAGAATACAGTTGAGCCTTGAACGATGTGGGGCTTAGGTGTGCTGACCCCCTACATGCTTGAAAATCCACATATAACTTTTGATTCCCCCAAAATTTAACTACTAATATAGTCTGTTGTTAACTGGAAGCCTTATCGATAAATATCCAACACATTTTGTATGTTTATGTATTATATACTATATTATTATAAAACAGTAAGCGAGAGAAAAGAAAATGTCCAAAAAAATCATATGGAAGAAAAATACATTTAGAGTATTGTACTGTATTTAAGGGAACAATTCTGCTTATATGTGGACCCACACAGTTCAAACTCATCTGTTCAAGGGTCATCTGTAATCTCTTCCTTGAATGTTTGGTAGAATTTGCTTGGAGGAAGAAAAAAAAAAACAGAAATATATGTATATCAGTTATCCTTTCCCAGGGGCAAAGTGGAGGAGTTAATTTACTTGCCACCTTACTCAGGTTTCCTATTGTACTTAGTTCTATCTTAGTTTTATAATCACTAAATCTTTATCCCTGAAAATTGCTCATTTCATCTAAATTTCCTAATATACTGGTCTCATTCCTTAAATGAAAAATTCTTTAACATTTTTCATATTATTGTTAAACAATTTTATGCTCTATAGTTAGATTTTCTTTCACAATTAAATATTGTTTGTGCTCTTCAAGAAACAAAATCTTATTCTGTCTTTCATGTAAGAGTCCTCTATCATTTATTAAACTTTTAAAGAATGAGCTTTAAAATCTCCATATCTTTGTATTCCTATTAATTTATTGTCTACTCTATATTTTTTCTCTCTTCTGCTTTTTCCAAATTAACTCTATTGTTCTTTATCTAGCTTCTAGAGGAAGATGCTCACATAACTTTTCCCATATTTAAGAATATTTTAAATAAAAAATACTTAACATGATAGCTTTCATATTTATTATAGATTTAGATACTTCCCATATGTTATGAGGTAGATTGTCTTTCAGGTCTATGTATTTCTTACTTTCTATTATGAATTCTCCTTTAACCCATTATTTAGAAATATATTTCTTTGCTTGCAAACATGTTTTTCTGCATTTTCACTGCTATCTAATTTATGGTGTTGAGATAATGTAGTTTCTAGTGGACTGATTTCTTGAAATTAGGGAGACTTCTTTGTTATAAGCATATAGTCAATTTTCATAATATTCCATGTGTATTTGAAAAGAAAATATATTCTGTTTAATAAAGAGATATTAATGAAGGGTTTGAGATGACTTGTTCAAATCACATACACCCATTTTTAATTTTTGGTCTGTTTGACATTTCAATTCTGATAGCAGTATATTAAAATATCCCATCATGATTCTAAACTTGTCTATTTTTCCTTATGATTTGGTTAGCTTTATCTATTCTGGAATTTGTCTACAAATTATTGAGTATTAATATTTTATAGATTGTTCCGTTGTCATAATGTATTTTTCTTTTTATTTAAGATTTTTTATTTATTTATTCATAGAGACGGAGAGAGGGAGAGGCAGAGACACAGGCAGAGGAAGAAGCAGGCACCATACAAAGAGCCTGACATGGGACTCGATCCTGGGTCTTCAGGATCACGCCCTGGGCTGCAGGCGGCGCTAAACCGCTGCGCCACCGGGGCTGCCCGTATTGTTCTTTTTAAAAAATACCTATTCATGTTTTCCTCTTAAATTCTTTTGTCTAACATTAATATTACAGACACAAGCCTTTTAGTATTTCCCTAGCAGATGTATAGCACCCCTATATTTAATTTTTCTTTTTTTAAGATATTTTCCTTATAAAAGTATTAGTTACAATTTTAATCAAATATAATAATTTTAGCCTTTTATTAGGAAACAAATCAAGTTATATTTTTATATTTATATGATTTTTGAAAATGTTTGGATTGATTTTTACTCTGTTTTTCTGCTTAGTATGCTTTTTTTAAAGATTTGATTTATTTATTTGAGAGAGAGTGAGAGCGAGAGCGAGAGAGCCCAAGCAAGGTGAGGAGAGGAGATTCCTTGCTGAGGCAGATTCCTTGCTGAGCAGAGAGTCCAAGGCTGGGTGATTCCAGGACTGGATATCGTGACCTGAGCCAAAAGCAAATGCCTAACTGACCGAGCCACTCAAGTGCCTCCATTTAGTATGCTTTTCATGTTTTTGTTGTTGTTGTTTGTATTGTGTGTGTTTTTGTCTCATTTGCTGTTTTCTTAGACTGATGTGTTCTTTTCTGCTTTTTTCCTAATCTACTAATTGTGTAGGTCTCAAATGGATTTCTATTCTTTTAATGTTTATATTTACATTTTTAACATAGAACAAACTATCAAGACATGCCCACACACCCATACATAATTTCTATCAGACATTAAAGTTAAATAATTTCCTTCTTACCATATAAGACAGGAATATTAACATATTTGAATTATGCATTGAACCTCATCCTATTTTCTAAGCTCTTTTTTCTAAAATTTCAGTTCTTCATGTTTTTTTCTAGAATTTTAATTTTTATTAAAGTATAATATGTATAAAGTACACATCTCATGGCTGTACAGCTGTATGATTTTCACAAACCAAATGCACAGATGACCAGCACCTACATTAAGAATCAGAATATTACCAGCTCCCAGAAGACCCTCTTATGCCCACCTCCAAACTCATTACTACTTTTCCAAAGGTGACCTATCCTGACTTCTAGTAGCACAGAATATTTTTGTTTAAGAATTTTAAAATAATGAAATCATCCATTAGGCATTTTTTTTTTGCTTACCATTATGTATCTGATAATAATCCATATTGTATGAGTGAGTTTCATTCATCCTCAATGGTTTATAGGATAACCCATCATATAAATGTATCACAGTCTATTTTTAAATTCTACTATTGATGGATATTTCCTACTCAAATATGATGATCATTTCCATATTTGTTCCATTTCCAACTTTCATCTGCTTTGTCTTCTGGTGATCACATATATACATTTCTATTGGGTATATCACTAGGAATAGAACTGCTGGGTCATAGGGCACTCATATATTCAGCTGTAATTAATACTGTTTAAGTTTTTTTCCACTGTAGTGTGTTTAAAAAAATATATATATATATACATACATATATGTAGGTATATTTAAAGTTAGCAATTAATTATATTTATAATACATTAAAAATTGTTATTACTCTATTTTCTTCTTTTACTTTTGTTACTGAAGACATAGTTAATAAACATCTATTGATTATAAATTTTCTCAGTGCTTAAATATTTGAATGTGTTTCCATTTGTTTTCACTCTTTAGGGCTGGTTTAGCTACATATAAAATTCTAGGCACATCGTTAATTTCACATAAAATGTTTAAGACATTACTCCTTTTAGTCTATTGTCTACTGTCAATCTTTTTCTTTTCCCCACTAAACGATCTGTTTTTCTTTCCAAGTGGCTTTTAGAATCGTCTACCATTAACTTCTTTGGTTTTTCCATGATGTGACTAGCTAAGGAACATGTTTATTTATTCTGTTTGGCCTTTAGCATGCACTTTTTAAAAATTAATTAATTAATTTATTTGAGAGACAAAGGGAGTGCAACTATGTGAGCAGGGGTGGCGGGGATGGCAAGGGAAGGGATGGGGAGATCATTTCAAGCAGACTCCCCATTGAGCATGGAGCCCAACACAGGGCTCAATCCCATGACCCCAAACACAACCCAAGCAGAAACCAAGAGTTGGACACTCAACTGACTAAGCTACCCATATGTCCCTAACATGCACTTTCAAATTGCAAGATCATTCCACTTTTCAATTTTACAAAATTCCATTATCATGTCTTGTTTTATATATATGTTTTATTTTGGAGACTCATTTGAGACGTTCTAGAATTTCTCAGTCTCTTCTCCACATCTTTTATTATTTCCTACATATTTTACAAATATCTAGTCTCTTTGTGTTGCATTTCTTTTGTGAATTTTCAGTTCTATCAAGTCACAAATACTCTCTATGATAGTATCTGATTTAAATTCACTTCATATAGATTTTTTTAGTTCTATTCTCTCAGAATCCCCTTGCCCACCTAGCTTCCTCACCCCTCTTTTTTCCTATTCAGACCAGTGGGATTTTTTTTTAAAGGTTTATTTATTTATTTATTCATGAGAGACACACAGAGAGAGAGAGAGAGAGGCAGAGACACAGGCAGAGGGAGAAGCAGGCTTTCCACAGAGAGCCCATGTGGGACTCAATCCCAGATTCCGGGATCATGCCCTGAGCCGAAGGCAGACACACAGACACTGAGCCACCCAGGCATCCCAAGACCAGTGGGATTTAAAAGCTGTAGCTCTGGCCCTTAGATTCATACAGTGTACTTTGCTCCAATTTCCCTCCATAACTGGGAAAACATTGAGTGTGAAAAGAAATAAATGAAATGAAAATAAGTGAAAACTGCAGTTAAAAATCAATCAATCCTACAGTTAATCCCTTCCTTTGGCTTTAGTTCTCTCTCACCAATGTATAAATGTTTAATGTACAAAGATATTGATATTTATTTTTATTTTTATATCCTTGCTATATATCTTTTTCCTTTAATCATTTATTGCATTTTCAATATGAACTTGCAGTGTTATCTTGGTTCATGCTCCTTTCATTGTGTTTGTGTTTTCCACTGGCGTTCTCTTGAGCTCCTTTGGGGCTGATGCTGCATTATTAATCTTCATATTGCCAGTATCTAAGTACTGCAGACTTATATAGCAATTAATAATAGTTTGTTGATTGAATCATTGAATTTTTAGCAATATATATAATCGTCTAACTAGAGGAAACATACCCACTTTTCTATTGGTGATATGGGAGTCTGAAGAGAATTGCATATTTTTACTACCATAAATAAAGGTAAAGTAATAATAAACTGTTCAGTAAATAATTTAATATCTTCATTGTGATATGCAATGTGTTTTTTGATTACTTTGAATTTGTTTTTATTAGGTAAGTCTGCTTTGACTAATTATATCTGGCAACACACTAGAATTTAATTGAAAAAAATGTGTGGTGATGTGTTGATGGAAACTTAACCTTAAATAATTCTAATGTATGAGAGCCCTCATGCTGTAAATCTTAACATAAATTAACCTATAGTGATATTGCAAGGTTAAGAAAAGGAAGTCCTAAACTTTCCAAAGGAGTTTCACAGAAAGAAAATCCTCTAAATCCTCTTTGGCTGATTAAATTTATCTTCTAACATATTCTTAGGTAAATAGTGAATGACATGAATAATTGTATTTTATTTAAATGTAAATTGTTATTTCAAAAAAGAAGACTTTTTTCCCCTTGAGATTAAAAATTCATTATACCTCTAAGATCACATTTCTGGAATTAGGAAATAACATGTGACCAATTCAAAGATCACATAATCACTCTCACATATATATTTTATTTTCTTATTACTGCCATCAATTCTCATCTATATGATTTAGGAAAACACAATAGATATTGGTTTCCATAGAATATTTCCTAATAATTTCATTTAATACATAGTATCATATTAGATAAATAGTATTTGTGTAAAATAATACAATTATTGTATGCATTGTTAATGTCAATAGTGTGCCACATTCTAAATGTAGTTTCTTGGAATATAGACAGATGTTTTTCATGGGTTCTTTGAGCTTCATTCTGCCTTCATGGCCATGAGTATTGTATATTGCTTGATAACTTCACAAGCATTTTTTTTTTTACAGAGAGATTGAAAGTGAATGCACAAGTGGGAGGTGGGGAGAAGGGGCAGAGGGAGAAGAGAGAGAATCTTAAGCAGGTTCCACACTCAGCACTGAGCCCTATGCAGGGTTCAATCTCATGACCCAAGACCATGACCTGAGCTGAAATTAAGAGTCTATTGCTTAACTGACTGAGCCACCCGGGTGCCCCTTCACAGACATCTTTATAAAGAAACCAAAGCATTGCTTATGTTAATAATAATATAATTTAATGACAGGCTAATTTAAAGAGAAAATAATAATAATAATAATAATAATAATAATAATAATAATAATATTTATATAAGCCATATCATGTGCCAGAAATTTTTTTTAAGATTTTATTTATTTATTCATGAGAGACACAGAGAGAAGAAGAGATACAGGCAGAGGGAGAAGCAGGCTCCCCGCAGAAAGCCTGATGTGGGCCTCGATCTCACATCCTGAGTCAAAGGCAGACACTCAACCTGAGCCACCCAGGCATCATGTGCCCAGAAATGGTCTAAGCACTTAATCTGTTTAATCCTACCAAGAGCCCAAAGTATAGATACTATTACCATTCTCATTTTTTATTATTTTTTTATTTTTTTTTCCATTCTCATTTTTTAAATGAGGAAACTGAAACACAGGAAGGTTAAACAGACAACAAGTGGTGAAGACACGTAGTCTAAGATCAGAGACACAGGTGGTTATACACCAGAACCTTCTGGACTGCTGTTAACCTTCAATGACTTTGTTCCATGAGGACCAATTCAAATACAACAACTGGAAAATGACAAGTTAGGATACAGTATTTCAATTATTTATCAACTCAAAGACACACATGAAATATATAACTTCTCACAGTCTAAATAAAGATGGAAATTCTTGCATTTGGATAACAAAGTCCTGCATAATATAATTAGTGGGAAGCTTACAATCAGTCCAAACTGACGGTTACAACTTGGTGAAATATGATAAATCCCTTCACATCTCTGAGTCTGAATTCTCTCATGAGAACCTAGGAATAATGTTCCTAATGTAATTTGTTATTTTGAAATTACATGAGATAATATATCAGAAAAGTTCTTTATAAATTAAAAAAATATATTTATTTTGTTAGAATACACAAACCTTTCTAAACCCTCATGCAATAGCAGATATTCCTAATAATGAACTTGAAACAAATGGACCAAACTGTGTTAAGGGATTTAAGATATAATTTGGTGAGGGAGGATCCCTGGGTGGCGCAGCGGTTTGGCGCCTGCCTTTGGCCCAGGGCGCGATCCTGGAGACCCGGGATCGAATCCCACGTCGGGCTCCCGGTGCATGGAGCCTGCTTCTCCCTCTGCCTGTTGTGTCTCTGCCTCTCTCTCTCTCTGTATGACTATCATAAATAAATAAAAAAAAATGTTTAAAAAAAAATTTGGTGAGGGAAATAGTGTCTAATACATACTATTCCTGTGAACGCTCTAAACCTTATTGTAATGTCTCTTTATTTCTCAGCCTCTCCTACTCCATGAGGTCCCGATGATATAAACTGAATATTACAAAAGTATTACAGAGTATTAAATATGACTCCTATCCTCAAGTCAATAGGCCAAGCGCAACACAGTTTGAAGTAGCGGATCTGGACTTAGATCCATAATTTTTCTAATTTCCAAACCACACTCATTTAATCATGCCTCACTTTTCATCTGGAATTAAAAAACAAAAACAAAAAATAGGTGAGAATAGCCATAGAAGATCTGAAGAAAAAAAATTTTTTTAATTAAAAAAGACATATATACCTAATCACTATAGCTAAGATTTATTTTCCAAAAATGGTTTTAGAAAAATTGTCAATTAAAAAGAAAAAACACTTAATTTACCTGTACCTCATTAGATATAAACACACCAGCAAAATGAGTTAAATATTTTTTTTAAATTAAGGAAAATTAGAAAATATTTCAAATTTCTAAATAGGATTTTCAAAGTATAAATTTGCAGAAAGAGCTGAAATGTTAAAAACACTTAAAATCTCTACACGTTGGGGGCATGTGAGTTGCTTAATGGTTGGACATCTGCCTTTGACGCAGGTTGCGATCCTGGGGTCCTGAGATCGAGTCCTGCCATCAGGCTCCTAGCAGGAAGCCTGTTTCTCCCTCTGTGTACTATGTCTCTGCCTCTCTCTCAGTCTCTCTCATGAATAAATAAATAAAATCTTTAAAAAAAGTCCCTACATGTTAAAACAAGTGAAATCAAAAGAGAATAGCTGAAAATAGGAAATATTTGTAGGAAATATAAAAGATAAATTTTAAAAAAAATTTTAAAATATCTTGTAGATAAATAAGCAAATATAAAATCAAAATGTCTCAAAAGAGATAATACAAACATTAAATCAGAATTAGGAAAATGTCAATCTCACTAACTATTTAAAAATTCTAATTAAATATACAATTAAAGATTACTTTTTTAATCCATGAAAATTTTTAAAAGAATACTCAAAGTGGTAATATCCAGTTAGGGCAAGGATGTGGAATATCAGTGCAATCTTAGATTATTGAAACTTTATCAAAGTCAGGAAAAGTTCATATTTTTTGATCTAGTAAATTCATTTCTTTAAATCCATGATACATTTTAAATACAAAAAATAGTGAAGTATTATGTAAAATAATTTCAAGTAACTCAAATTTTGAAAATAGGAAAATGGTAAAAAAAAATATTTTTTTCCTGTTAAGAGTGTAGTATAAAACCTTTAAAATGTGTTTGTAAAACTATACTACAACATAAAAAATGCTATTAGAATACAAGTGCTATGTCAGTAAAAGAACTGTATGCATTTTTTAATATAAATGATGTACCCTAATTATAATTTTATGAAATATATTCAGTTAGAATCCAGTAAGAAATACATCAAAGTAGTACTGTTTGTATTTGGATAGTGAGATTATGGATGAAAATTTTTTGATCTTTATATTAAAAATTATATTATTTTTATTCTTAAAGTAATGATTTAATAAGAACAACAACAAAAATGAAAGATTACAATAAAAAATAATGGATTTGCTTAGCTATTTCTAAAGTGTGTGATAGAATATAATATAGTATAGTCTAGTATAGTGGCTAGCATAAGCATATTTCTATAGATTTTGGTTTTCAGATTCCATAACTTAGAATCTTAAAAATTCCTTATAATGAAGAAAATAATCAAATTAAAAATGCAGAAAATAAAAATAATAATGTAACTTTTGTACAGTAAATCTGTTGAACATTAGATCTACCATAATGGGCTATAATAAAAGATGATCTGGTTAATAAACCAAAGTACTCAGGGTATGAATGCTCTAAATTACATCACTGGAGGAAAACATAAAAATCACAAAATGAAAAAAAAAATTAAAAAAAATAAAAAATAAAAAAATAAAAAAAAAAAATCACAAAATGGAAGATGAATTTTCACCTTATAAAAAAAAACTCATCAAGCTATTATGTTGCATTGAGGGGATATTAGTAAGAATATATAGAGCCTATTTCATAAATTATCTATAAATAATATGAAAATTATATTATCATAGTTTCATATAAAACAGTATATGTTTTATATGAAAGTCCAATTTCCAATGCCTCAAAGAAAATCTTTGTATCTGTTTTATATGAAAGGCCAATTTCCAGTGCTTCAAAGTCCAATTTTCCAATGCCTCAGAGAAAATCCATATTAGAATTGGCACAAGAATGAACATTTTTCCCACTAAATCACAAAGCCTCCTTATTTTATTCCTATGAAATCAAAGTATAATTAAATATTACAATTCATGTAAACTCAGGCAAGCTTCTCAATCTCTCAGAACCATACTTTATTATCAATTTCTAATATTGATAGCATTTATTGCAAGTTTGGGTTATCAAAACAACATTCTAATGAACATCATGGCACATCTATATTTTACAATTAGGTCTCTACTGTATGTTTCTTAAGGTGAAACTGATTGAGAACAAACTAGACTCAATGTGATTCTCATGAAAAATGATATCCCTTTGTAATGTAATCTACTTTCTTTTGATTATTAGTAAAGTCGAAGATACATATTTTCATTTATATGCGTTTGAGTTTTCAAATCTTAGTTGCCTATTCATATCTGCCTATTTTTTTAGTGAATTCGTTATTTACTGATTTGTAATAATATTTTATAGAAAAGAGTCAAACACGTTAACCATTGTACCTGTTATATGCATGGAATTTTCTCTGTGTATGTTGTATGTTGCTTATCTTCTCATTCAATGTTTATATTATCTTGCTTATATAAAAGTTTAAATACTGATAAATAAAATCCACCAAAATTTCCCTAGGTTTCTGGTTCTTATACAATAATTAAAAAGACCAGCCTTTAGGTGGTCTTCATGACTATGTGGTACCCATCCCCATTTTGAGACAAAGGGTATAGAGCTATAGAGCATATAATCTAGAACTAGATTCTCTGTGTTTAAATCCTGGGTCACCTTCATCTAATTACCTTTGTGACATTAAATGAGTTACTCAACTGTCTTGCATATAGATTTCTTATCTACAAATTGAGTAAATATATGTAAATAGAATAGGGCCTGGTACATAATAAGTGCTATATAAACATTTGCTAATAATTTTCCCTCCAAAATTTGTTAGCCTAGATAGATGCCTCTGAATAAGAACCAACAATGCAATTTTTATGTTGAGATTTTATTCAAATAGTTTTCATTCAACTGATAACTATAAGCAAGTGCCTACTTTGTACCTTTCTGCCTATTGTACCAAGCCAGGCAGTAATAATAATAATAATAATAACAACAACAACAATAATAATTTGTATAAATCATTCTTTTTTATGGAGCTTACTATCTCATATGGAAGAGAATAAAATTGCAACATGATAATTAATAAGAGAGGCAAAAATATTATGATAGACTTGACCAATTCAGACTTGGGAAGTTACTTCTCTAAAGAAATAATGCTTAAATTGAAATCTAAATGATGAGGAGAAATTATTTTGGGAAAAAAAGGAAGAAAGTCCATTCATACAAATTTAACTAGGTAAATTAATAAAGTCATATCCTTAATTCACTTTAAACTAGTCCTACAAATGAGCAGTATTTTATTAACAAGAACTATAAATATTGCTTTGCAATTCAAAGATTAAATAATTAAAAACTCCTTTAGCTCCAGTTATTTTTGTGAATTATACAATGCAAACATTTGTAAAGGATTCATTGCTTTTAGAAACTCTGGGTCTTGAATTTAATTTTTCATAGCCCACCTTCTTGTGGAATATACCACTGTACACTTTTGAAAAATTTGGTATTTTTCTAGAATATAAAAGCAGTTTGTAAAAGTTTCAATACACATATAGTTAGGATTAAATAATATTCATGTGGATGGCAATCTAATTCATAGGAAGAATTAATTTGTGGACTCTGTATTTCCTAAATTATATTAGGTATATTTCTGATATCTGGTGATCTTTTGAAAAGGAAAATACAACATAAAGTTTCCACAATTTTTTTAAAGATTTTTTTTATTTATTTATTTATCTATCTATTTATTTATTTATTTATTTATTATTTTTTAAGAGATTCTATTTATTCATGAGAGACACAGAGAGAGAGGCAGAGACAGAGACACAGTCAGAGAGAGACGCAGGCTCCATGCAGGGAGCCTGATTTGGGACTCGATCTCAGGACTCCAGGATCACATCCTGGACGGAAGGCAGGTGCTAAGCCGCTGAGCCACCCAGGGATCCCTCAAGTTTCCACAATTAATCATAAAGTTTCAGTTTTGTTCACTGACATCCAAAATAGAAATACTTGACAGAAAAACCATAAAATTTGCTTCATCCATCTTTTCCATAATTATTTACACTGAAACTATCATAATATTAACTATTAGAAGTGTAGTGTTTAAAAAGCTATATTGCCTGGGTTGAGTTTCCCTTTTATTTTTTTCTCAAGCTGTTTCTACATTCTTCTTTTCAAACCTTAAATAAAGCTCACATGAAATCTTTTCAATTAAAATAACCATGGAAGTATTTTGTAGCAATTCAAATAATGACATTTTTTTTCACAGAACCAAGGGCTGAATTCTATATAACAAATTATTACATAAAACAGATTCACTTAAAAAAAAACAGATTAACTTAAATGAAGTATATAAGTTTTTTCTCATATGGTTTGCACCAAAAATAGTCAAACTGATGAATAGGAAAAACTAACCTCATTCTCCTGTCCTTAACATTTTATGAGAGACAACTAAAATTATACTTTAACTAATGTTCTTTTGATCTATTGTCATTTTATCTGCTTTTATATTCCTCAATTTGGCAAAACCCACAATAATCAGATGAGCTTTGCTAAGGAAGTAGATCCAGATGTGTTTGTTTCATTTTTATGGAAGATATACTATTTCATAACTATTATTTTTTTTATTTTTAGAATTAGATTTTTAGTCACTAGAAAGTAATTGGAAGAATAATGACACCCATAGATACAGGAAAAATATCAGTACCTAAGTTAAGTGCCGCTAATGGAATTAACTATGTAAAACCAAATTCAAAAATCCTAGAAAATATAACCCTCAAGATGGCTACTAAAATGAGAGACAGGGATGTCTGGGTGGCTCAGGGGTTAAGCCTCGCCTTTGGCTCAGAGCCTGATTCTGGAGTCCCAGGATCGAGTCCCACATTGGGCTCCCAGTATAGAGCTGCTTCTCCTCCCTCTGCCTATGTCTCTGCCTCTCTCTCTCTGTGTCTTTCATGAATAAATAAATAAAATCTAAAGGAAAGAAGGAAGGAAGGAAGGAAGGAAGGAAGGAAGGAAGGAAGGAAGGAAGGAAGGAAGGGAAAGAAAGAAAGAAAGAAAGAAAGAAAGAAAGAAAGAAAGAAAGAAAGAAAGAAAGAAAAGAAAGAAAGAAAAGAAAAGAAAAGAAGAAAGAAAATGAAAGACAAAAGAAATGAATTAGAGGAAATTAAAGGTGCTGAGGTTGTGTGCATCAACATGGAGTGGCCATACCCACAAGCTATTGGAAAATTCAGTGAAAATCACATCATATTTTTGTCTTTCTTAATGCTGTTTGGGAATCTGCAGTGTATACAAATACCAATCAATTAAAAAAAAAAAAAAAAAACAAGATAGGAAGGGAATTAAGGAACCAACATATGAAGACCATACGCACGTGCCAGGCCCTTATCTATGGCACCAAAATGTGGTAAAATTATATGAAGAACATTGGCATTTGTTTTTCAATTGCTTGATTTTGATTTCAACAAATGAAATTAAAATGAATTTTTTATAGTTACAGTTTTCGCTTAACAAATAGTGTTAAGTAAAAGATTACAAATGAATGCCTTTGGAAAGCTTCTTCAGTTCCAGGAAAGGCTGTGCTTTTTGGCCCACATAAATTATAACCTTTAGCAAAAGGCAGTAACTACTGCATTACCAAAGGGCATTCATCCAGCAAATCTAGATTCCAAAGAATACCATCTTAAGAAAATCATTTAATGACTCAGAGTCCGGTAATATATCTTTTAAAATAGTAACAGGTACTAAAGAGTATTAATCTGCTATTTTTGTTACACAAATGTGTGAATTTCTTTTGATCCTCTTCTACATGAAAATGGACTAAATTGACAAATGATACTAAAATATTAAAATCCCTAAATCCATAATAGGTTTCATTTGTGGATAGAAGATAGCATTGGTTTTGAAGATCGAGTTTTCTACTGGAAATCAATTCTTATTCTCCATCATAAGCCTTAGTGTAAGCTGGCTCATTTTTATTTTTTGAAGCAATTAGCATAGTAAATGATTTTTTCAAAAAGTGCCAAACATTGAAGTGAAACTTTCTATTATTCTAAGTTCCATTTTATAGTTCAGAGAATAAAGATAGCAGTTAATAGCCCAGTTTACCCCAAATAATTGTATATACATGTCAGCCCAACATCTTAAAAGGATAAGCTGTTTTTAGAACCTCATGCAATTTAAAATTAATTTTCTTATTTTACTATTTTGCAGTGACACTTAATGTACATGCTAGAAAGTTTTGCTATTTTTTTCCCCCAGGAAACAAAAAAACAAAATGAAACAAAACATTTTGTTTGAAGTGTTAACATAGGTATAGGTTGGATAAACAATATGTAAGTTGAATGTGAATCTTATCTATAAAAAGAGCAGTTTCTTGTCCATTGTCCCTTGTATAATATAGTAAAGCATTAGACCTCATTTTATTCTATTAATGTTAAAGGAACATCATACAGCAAAACACTGAGAGTTTCACGTATCAGCTTTTTCAGAAATAAAGTAGAAGATACTCATTTCATTGTGAATGAATAGAAAGGGATGATATTGGGGAACATCACAGAATATAGCAACCAATTTCATTTTCAACAGCTAAGAAAACATTCCTTAAAATATTTACACATAAAAGAGAAAATCTTCTGCTGATAACACCTCTAAAGAAGAAATAGCAATAGAAGAAAAATGTACCAAGCTTAAGACTGTTAAGTAGTATTTAAAATGCTGCCTCATTTTTGTACAAGCCAGAGAAGTTACTTTTCTCAAAATTAATTATTCCTTATTTCAAGTATGTTTCTGAAGTGCACTTTTAAAGATTTTTGTTTAACCCAATCACTCCAAAGTTCACTTTCCAAGTCACAAATCAAGCTTTTTTGAAGATAAAGTAAAATATGACTATATATAAGTATCACCCAACAGGCTTTCTATCATATATTTTAATAACACAGAATAGTTTTATTTGAAGCATCCTGGTCCTAGTTCTATAGGGGTTGGTTATTAATTTTTTTATGGAAGAAACTTTTAGTTCTGGAAATGGTAAATGTTTGTATAGATTTTTGCAGTCTAGGATTTCTATTTCTCCCTCCAATTTAAGTGGACACATGTATATGTCTTCCCTGCTGTGTTAGGAAAATGAGAGCTGGATATCTCAAGAATGAGACATTATATTAAAAACCCTACAAATAGACAGTAGATATAAATATCTACCAAATGTTATTTTAAAGTGTGATCCAAACTTAATATGTGGAAACAGATTTATTGTTTAAGTGTTCAACTGGAGTGATTTCATAAACGTGAACTAAATTGCTTTTAGAGTTTTTTTTTTTCCTTGTAAGTATTGTCAATGCTAATAAATTCTGTAAAAAAATTTTACTGCCTGTTATGTTGAAATAAAAACAAAGTAAAATGAAACAAAAAAGATGACTAGAAACATTTTTTCCCCTAATTTTAACATTCACCAATGTTGTGACTATGGACTGATCACATGTTCTATTTCCTCCAACATAAATGGAATAATAGTACATATCACAAAAAACTTTTGAGATTAGATAACCACAAACACATGCACACATATGCAGATACATACTCACTCACATTTAGCAGATAGCCTTGTTTATGATAATCCTAAAAAGCAAATCTAATGAATAATTGGTTGTTGTAGATAATAACAGCAGTTGCAGTACTATGGCCTAGGATGGTATAATCATGTGAGTAAATACAGATAATATTTGGTGAGCAGTTACTACATGTCAGACATTTTTACACTTGACCTATATACTCATATAATTTTATTTAACCTTCAAAAACATTACAATGTGGTAAATATTATTCTCATTCTCATTTTATGAATGAAGAAAAATGAGGCATAGACAACTAGACAGACAAATGAATGCAACACAGGACAGGGCTAAAAGAAGATTTTAGCCTTAGAAAGTAGGAAAACAAAAGGAGAGAAAAAATTATCTTCTAAATGTCTAAGAGAAGGTATAAAAATGGTCTAGATTCAGCAGTAATTATATAAATACAGCTATAAATATTTCCTTAAGACTTTAAGAAAATAGTAATTTCTTGAACTCTTGAATTCATAATTAAATTATAAAAATTTAGGTGGTGTAATGTCATCAGAATTGCAACACAAGTGTTCTTGACTTCACTCCCTCTCATAAAAACAGCTAACATCTACTCAAGAACAAGATGCCATTGAAAGAATCCTAGAACACGTGGATAAGTCTAAAGCACTCCCCTCTACCACAGAGACCAACACAAACTGAATTAGAAGGGTAGTAAAAGTGGCTACACAGTGTTCCTCCCCTACACTGGTACAGTAACACATAGAGAGGTCTCCCTGAGTTTCTAGCTCCTCCCAATGGGAAAATGCAATCCAGGGAGTACAACCATTTCCCCAGCAGTGTGTGTTTTGGGGGGGCGCAGGGGGAGAGGCCTGCTCTGATCTCATACCATGGGGACTACAGGGAAATCTGTGCAGCAAAATCACTGAGATTTTGACTTCAAAGGAGGAGAAGGTTTAGAGCTTCCAACAACCAGCACATGGATCTGGGAAAATTGAATTCATACCTACGATGTCCAAATTATAATCCCATTCAGAAGTTTTGCTTATCTGCAGAAACAAGTTGGCAGCATATTCTACCAGACAACACAGCAGGATACAAATCTACCTGATTTAGAACCTCAAATGAGGGTTTTTTTGGGCCATCAAGCACAGTTTGTCCACCCAAGGCAAATGCAGAGTCATAGCCCCACTTACTGTGAAAAGTCTCTTCCACTCCTGTCTGACTAGAAGAGCTGTTGACAATTTCTGGAAGATGTGTGGCCCAGCTATACTTGAAACAAAAGCCAGGTTGACATAAATGATCACTTTCACAACAAAGCCAGTACCAGGGTTGGAGGCTTCTTGTGCTGTGATTAATTCATAGACAAAGCTGAGGGTAGCTCCTAGTCCCTCCCAATCAGAGAGCCTATTTGGGAAATTGAGAATAGCCTGGAGTATCCTGTTCTCCTCCCATTCAGTCAATAGAGTTGAGATACAGCCCCACCCTTTGTGGAGAGTGTCTTCTAGCTCCATCTAACCAGGAGGGCTGGCAAAAATATCTTAAGGCTGTACAACCCAATGGCACTTGAGCTGAAAGAATCTAAGTCGTAGCCCCACTCATTTCTGAATACAGCCATTAGCCTTTCCAAGCAGGCAACCTAATCAGAGTACATAGGAAGCTGCCTTGCCAGTTCAACAGTGCTACATACAGTGGTATGTAGAAAGCACAGCTGTGGCTTCCCTCATCTATAGAGCAACACTTGTGGTTTCACCTGACTGAAGAATCCATTGTATACTCAGTCCTGTTTTGAGCACCCAACCAATGAGCTTTACAGGCCCTGGATCCGATCCTGTTTCTCTGCCAGGAAAAAGAAGCTAATTCATAACTCCAACTACTATTGTATATAGTACCCAGTCCTAACAATCTAGTAAGCCTATCAGAGAATGTAGATAACCACAAAGCCCACTCTACAGCATCACTTGGGTAGGGAACTGAGCCCCAGTCCTATCCAGCTGTCCTCAGCCAGTGCCACACACTCCATCTCCATTCTCAGAGTTTGAACAGTTGCCTCACCCAAAAATACATCATAGTAGCAGTCTCCTCCTGTGCAAAGACCTTACCAGTGGACACATGCAGAAACCCAAACTGAGCTGACTGGTGAAAAACTTTGCAGCCAAAGGAAACCTGTAAAGCCTGTAAAGAAGATACTTATTACTCAAAAGTGCAGATACAAATGTAAGAAATCAAGGATCACAAAAAATCAAGTCAATATGACAACACCAAAGAAAACTAATAAAGCTCCAATAAAAACCCTAAAGAAATGGAGCTCTATAAACTGTCAGACAAAAAATTCAGCATAATCTTCTTAAGGAAGTTTAATGAATTACAGGAAAACACAGAGAGGCAACAAAACAAAATTAGGAAAAAATGCATGCATGGGTAGAATGACAGGTTTGACAAGGAAAGAGCAACCACACACATACACACACATATAGACACACAAAATCCTAGATCTGAAAAATACAATAACTGAACCGAAAAATTCAATAGACAATTTCAAAAGTAGACTCAATCATGCAGGACAAACGGTCAGTAACCTGAAGGAAAGGACATTAGAAATTAGAGGAGGGAAAAAAAAGAGTGAAGAAAACTTAAGAAAATTATGAGACATAATGAAAATAAAACCGTTGCAAAATGGGAACTCCTCAAAGAAAAGAGAAAAAGGGTCAGAATGCACACTTAAAGCAATAATGACTGAAAATTTCCCAAACCTGGGAAAAGAAATGGAAATCCAGATCCATGAAGCCAAAGAAATCCAAATAGGTTGAATCCAAATAGGGTTATGCTAAGAAACGATGTATAGCAAGAGTAAAGTTACATATAAAGGAAGCCCCACAGAAAGATTGGCAGATTTCTCAACAGAAATTTTGCAGGCCAGGAGAGAACAGAATGACATATTCAAAATACGTAAAGAAAATAACTGTCAGTGAAGAATTCTATACCTAAGGAAGCTGTCCCTTAGAAAGAAAGGAGGGATAAAAATTTTCTCAGATAAATAAAAACTGAGGGAGTTCATTACTACTGGGTGGACATTATAAGAAATGCTATGGGGAGTTCTTTGCTCAGAAGTAAAAAAATGAAAATTAACATCATTTAACACAAAAAACATAAAACATAAAAACACAAAAAGTAGCATAAATCTCACTGGTAATGGTAAATATATAGTCCTAGTTAGATTCCACAATATAGTAATAGTGATGCATAATTCACAACTCTAGTATAAACATCAACATTTGCTACAATGTAGCAAAAATAACCATAACTAACAAATCTGTTATTACTTACATACAAACAAGTAAACAAAAACTCATGTGTATTTTTACAGCAATAACCTAATGTGAGGAGAAGAAGAAATAAAAGTATAAAGTATACAAATTCTATTGAAGTTAAGTCATAGTTTAAAATAGGGTATTAAATTTTTAAAATATTTTATGTAAGCCTCATAACTATAAGGGAAAATTTTGTCATTATACAAAAGAACACAATGAAAGAAGTTAAGGCATACTAATACCAAAATACATCAGAACACATACATACACAAAGCAGGGGGGAAAAAAGGAACAATAGATCTATAAAACAAGTAGAACATAGCACAGTGGCAATAGTAAGTCCTTATTTATCCATAATTACTTTAAATGTAAATATATGCAACTCTCCAATAAAAAAAGCATAAAACAATTGAATGGATAAAAACAAAAGTGACAACAAAAAACAAGAGCCAAGACACACAAACTGAAAGTGAACATGTAGAAAAACACATTTCAAGCAAATGGTATCCAAAAAAAGCAGGGGTAGCTATACAATATCAGACAAATTAGATTTTAAACTAAAAATGGTAAAAAGAGACAAAGAAGACCATTATATAATGATAAAGGAGTTAATACATTAAGAAGATTGAGCAATTGTAAATACTTATTTCCTCAACATCAGAACACCTAAATATAGAGAGGAAAACCTAACAGGGCTACTTTTTACTTTATTTTTCCTTTGAAAAATAAACACTAATACAATAGTAATTGGGAAATTTAATACCCCATCCTCTTCAAGGGATAGATCATGTAGACAGAGAATCAATAAGGGGACAGCAAATGTGAACAACAGTATAAACCAAATGAACCTAACAGACATATACAGAACATTCTATCCAACAACAGCAGAATACACATTCTTCTCAAATGCACATAGAACATTTTCTGGGATAGATCACATGTTAGGCCACAAAACAAGTCTTAACAAATTCAAGAAGACTGAAACCATACTAAGTATCTTCTTGTCCTTCTCCGACTGACTTACTTCACTCAGCATAATACCCTCCAGTTCCACCCATGTTGAAGCAAATGGTGGGTATTTGTCATTTCTAATAGCTGAGTAATATTCCATTGTATACATAAACCACATCTTCTTTATCCATTCAACTTTCGTTGGACACCGAGGCTCCTTCCACAGTTTGGCTATCGTGGCCATTGCTGCTATAAACATCGGGGTGCAGGTGTCCCGGCGTTTCATTGCATTTGTATCTTTGGCGTAAATCCCAAACAGTGCAATTGCTGGGTCGTAGGGCAGGTCTATTTTTAACTCTTTGATATGTTCTCATTCATTTGGGGAATATAAATAATGGTGAAAGGGAATATAAGGGAAGGGAGAAGAAATGTGTGGGAAATATCAGAAAGGGAGACAGAATGTAAAGACTGCTAACTCTGGGAAACGAACTAGGGGGGGTAGAAGGGGAAGAGGGCAGGGGGTGGGAGTGAATGGGTGACGGGCACTGGGGGTTATTCTGTATGTTAGTAAATTGAACACCAATAAAAAATAAATTAAAAAAATAAAAAATAAAAAATAAATAAAAAATAAAAAAAAAGTATCTTCTTGGACCACAATGGCATAAAAACAGAAATCAATAAGAAGAGGAAAACTGGGAAATTCATGAACCCATGGAAATTAAACAACACTTTCTTGAATAACCAATGGATTAAAAAAGAGATTAAAGAAGAAATAAAAAAGTTTCTTGAGACAAGCAAAAATGGAAAGACGACATACCGGAACTTGTGCAATGAAGCAAAAACAGTTCTAAGAGGGAAGTTCATAGTGGGAAAACACCTACATTCAAAATCAAGAAAGAGGGGGATCCTTGGGTGGTTCAGCAGTTTAGCGCCTGCCTTAGGCCCAGGACTTTGATCCTGGAGACCAGGGATCGAGTTCTGTGTCAGGCTCCTTGCTTGGAGCCTGCTTCTCCTTCTGCTTGTGTCTCTGCCTCTCTCTCTCTCTCTCTCTCTCTGTGTGTGTGTGTGTGTGTGTGTCTCTTTTTTAAAAAAAAAGCAAGAAAGATCTTATATAAACAACTTAGGTCTATACTTAAGGAACTAGAGAAAGAAGGACAAAGTAAATGCAAGTTAGCAGAACAAAGGAAATACTCAAGATTAGAGCAGAAATAAATAAAACAGGCAACAGAAAAACAATGGAAAAGATAAACCTAATTAAGAGTTGGGGTTTTTGAAAAGATTAGCAACATTGACAAACCTTTATCTAAACTGCCAAGAAAAAGAAAAAGACCCTTATCAACAAAATTATAAGGGAAAATGGAGACATTACAAAACATACCACAGAAATTGAAGGATAAGAGACTATTCTGAACAATAATATTAACAACCTAGAAAAAAATAGAAAAATAAATTCGTAGAAACGTAGAATTTACCAGGACTGAATCACAGAGAAACAGAAAATCTGAATTGGCCAATAAGCAAGGAGATTGAATCAGTAAACAAAAATTTCCCAAAAGAAAAGCTCAAGATGGGATGGTTTCACTAGTGAATTTTACTAAACAATTAAAACAATTTACACCAATCCTTCTCAAACTCTTCCAAAAAAAAAAAAAAAAAAAAAAGAAAGAAAAAGAGGAGGAAATATCCCAAACTCATTTGACAAGAGGCCAGCATTATCCTGATATCAAAACCAGAAAAGAACTCTATAGAAAGTAAAACTATAGCCCAATATCAGTGGTGAATATAGATGCCAAAATTCTCAGTAACACGCTAGCAAACTAACTTTGGCAGCATATTAAAAGAATAATCTGCCATGATCAAATGAGATTTATCCTTGGGAATGCAAGGAAAGTACAAGTCATGAAAATTGATCATTCTGTTACATCACATTGATAGAATGAAAAAAAAAGAATAATATGATCTCAATAGATGCAGAAAAAAATCAATAAAATACAAAATCCATTCATGATAAAAAGTCTTAACAAATGATGCATAGAAAGAACATATCTCAACATAATAAGGCCATATATGACAAGCCGATAGCTATCATCATACTCAATGATGAAAGGATGAAAGCTTTTCTTCTAAGATCAGGAACTAGACCAGGATGCCTACTCTCACTTTCTATTCAAAGTAGAACTAGAAGTCCTAACTAGAGCATTCAGGCAAGAAAAATAAATAAAAGGTAACAGAATTAGAGAGGAAGAAGTAAAGTTGTTTCTATTTGCAGGCAACATTTTTTTATATAGAAAATCCCGAAGAGTCAGCCTAAATAAAAGCTCTTAGATTCAATCAATGAATTCAGTGCAACTGCAGGTCATTTAATTAACATACAAAACTCCATAGTGTTTCTAAATACATTAACAACAAAATTTCTGGAAAAGAGATAAATAAATTGATTTTATCTATAATAGCATCAAAAAATTTATCATTAGGAATAAATTTTATTAAGGAAGTGAAAGATCTCTATGCTAAAAACTACAAAATATTGATTAAAGAAATGAAAGATATAGATAAATGGAAAATTATCCTGTGTTCATGGATTGGAAAAAGTAATATTGTTAAAATATCAATAGTACCTAAAGTCCTCTTAGACTCAGTGCAATACTTTTCAATATTCCAATGACATGTTTCACAAAAGTAGAAAAAACATTCCTAGAATTTACATGGAACCAGAGAAAACTCCAAATAGCCAAAGAAATCTTGAGAAAGAAGAATAGAACATAAAGTATTACACTTCCTAATTTTAAGCTACAGTAAAACTACAGTCATCAAAACAGTACGCAGTATTTGCATAAAAACAAACAGATCAGAGGAATATAATCAAGGGCCCAGAAATAAACCCAAGCATATAAGCTAATACTTTTTTTTAAAGATTTTATTTAATTATTTGACACAGAGAGAGAAAGAGACAGTACAAGCAGGGAGAGGCAGGCAAAAGGAGAAGCAGCACCCCCTGATATGGGGCTTGATTCCAGGGTCCTGGGATCCTGACTTGAGCCAAAGGCAGATGCTTAACCAACTGACCCACCCAGGTGCCTCTATTCTAATACTTATATTAAACACGAATATACAACTAATATTTGACAGAGAATCAAGAATACTCAATGGAGATTACATAGTCTTTTCAATAAATGGTGATGGGATAATTGGATATTCACTGTAAAGGAATAAAACTAGACCCATATCTTACACTGCTCATAAAATTAACTCGAAATGGATAAAAGATTTAAATGTAAGACCTGAAACCATAAAACTCATTGACAACAACATAGGAAAAAAGCTACTTGACATGGGTCCTGGTAATGATTTTGTGGATGTGACATCTTATGATATCATAAGCTACAAAATTAAAAAAAAAAAATCAAGTGGGAAACATCAAACTAAAAAGTTCTGTACAGCAAAAGAAATCATTAACAAAGTGAAAAGACAACTAATGGAATGGGGGAAAATATTTGCAAAGTATATTTTTGGAAAAGGGGTTAATAGAACATATAAAGAACTCATACAACTCAAAAGAGAAAATAAACAAAAATTTTAAAAAAGACAGTTCAATTAGAAAATGGGCAAAGGACCTGAATAGACACTTCTCCAAAGAAGATGTACAAAAAGCCAACACGTTGAAAAAACATTCAACATTACTAGTCATTAGGAAAATGCAAATTAAAGCCACAATGCCACAGGCATCTTATGCCTGTTAGCAATGAGTATTGCCAAAAAGACAAGATAACAAATGCTGGGATGAATGTGGAGAGGGTGTTGTCCACTGTTGGTGGGATTGTAAATTGGTACAACCACAGTGGAAAGCAGTATGTAAATTCCTCAAAAAATTGAAAAGAGAACTACTCTCTGATTCAACAGTCCCACTTGTGATGTACAACCAGAGGTAACAAAAACACTGACTTGAAAAGGTGTCTGCACCCCTACTGTCACGGTAGCATTATTTAGATAGCAAAGACATGGAAACAACCTAAGTGTCCATTGACGGATGAATGGATAAAGAAGTTGTGCTATACACATATGTATGTGCATACACACATACATACATACAATGAATCATTCAGCCATAAAACCCACCACCACCACCAAGTAAATCCCACCATTTGCAACAACATGAATGGACCTTAAGGGCATTATGTTAAGTGAAATAGTCAGGCAGAGAGAAACAAATACTGTATGGTCTCATATGTAGAATCTGGAGAGAAAAAAAAAACCAAAAACAAAGAGAAAAAGATATTATATTTGTGATTACCAGAGGCAGGGGGGTGGAGAAGGTGAGAATCAGAGGAAGGTGATCAAAATGTAAAAATTTCCAATACAAGATAACTAAGTACAAGGGATGTCATGAACAACATGGTGACTATAACTAGCACTGCTGTATGATATATAGGAAAGTTAAGAGAGTAAGTAAATCCTAAGAGTTCCCATCACAAGGAGAAAATTGGTTTTCCTTTATTCTTTTCTTCTCTCTTTTCTTTTTATCGTATCTATCTGAGAAGATGGATGTTAGCTGAATCTACTGTGGTAATCATTTCACGACATAAGTAAATCAAACCATCCTACTATATGCCTTAAACTTACACAGTAATGTATGTCAATTATTTCTCAATAAAATTGGAAAAAAATATTGGCTGCTGGCTAATCTAAAACGTTTCAACCCTTTTATCACAACATAAAGTGAACAACACTAACCCACTTAACTCTCTCAAGCATCTGGCGAAAACCAAAGCCATCATGCTTTCCAGAATGTTACCAGCAAGCCTGTTTCTCAGAGTAGTTCAAAATCTCACACTCTAATTCCAAGCTTATCCAGTTCTTGATTTTACAAAGATTTAAAAATAAAATTATGTATTCTGTCATTTGTAAAATGTCTCCTGTGCTTTTAAAAGTTTAATAACAAAAAAGCCCGGTAATACCGATATATAATGTAAAATGTCAAGTCTCAACTACTTCCATTAGCTATGGTTAAGTTTATCATATTTTTTTCCAGTTCCTTTTCAGTAGTGCTCTTTTAAAAATAAAGCCAAAAACTTAAATGTTACATAATTTATTCTTTAACATTTTTTTCACTTACCTACTATATATGAGAGACCAGTAGGTCTGCTTTATTCCTTTTTAATGGCTACAGCCCCAAATGCTGAATCCTAATGTATATCCTTTCATATGGATATTTCATTTCCACTTTTTCTTTGCTACTACACAGAGTATAATTATCTTTGTACATACACCCTTGTCCATATGTGAAAATATTTTTGTAACATAGATTCTTAAGACAAAAAATGCTGGATTAGCACATTTTCAATTCTGAGAGAGTCTGACAAATTGCCCTCAGAAGGTTTTCACAAATCCACACAATTCTCCTACCAACAGTGAATAAGAATATTTTCTACTCTGTGCGGAAAAATGAGTCTTGCTATTTTTTGACAAACTGATGGTGAAAACCAGTATCTCACTGTTTTTGCTTTTATAGGATATTTGTATTTTTTTCTATATGAAATTTCAATTTCAATAGCATTCAGAAATTTTATGTGTAGATTTTTATGCAATTAATATTCTCCAAATCCCATTCATATGCTTTTGCATAATTTTCTACTAAACTCTTTAACAATGTTGCCCAAAACTCCAGCAATAATTGCTAGATATGTGACCCCAAGAGAGAAGGATTATTTCTCTTGTCCTCCCTCCACTTGATCTCGGTTGTAGAAGTCCTTAGCCTCTCCAAGTAACAAAGTCCCATTTTCTGACTGGCTGGAAAACCGTAAGAACCAGGGAGACAAGGCTGAGGGAAGTGTGGAAGTAAATGACCTTACTAAGTGCAGTGTGAACTCTTGGTCTCAACTCCAAGCCACATTTATATGGATTTCATATAAATTAGCATAACTGGATGAACTAGAGGCCACCTCTCAGACCTGAGACTAAGGAGGAGACAGCACAAACATGGAGACCTCCAAATAGCACAGCAAAGTTTAAGAATTTAACAGACATTGGGGGATCCCTGGGTGGCTCAGCGGTTTAGCACTGCCTTCAGCCCAGGGCGTGATCCTGGGGACATGGGACCGAGTCCCACCTCGGGCTCATCGCAGGGAGCCTGCTTCTCCCTCTGCCTGTGTCTCTGCCTCTGTGTGTGTGTGTGTGTGTGTGTGTGTGTGTGTGTGTGTGTGTGTGTGTGTCTCATGAATAAATCAATAAAATCTTTAAAACAACAACCAAAAAAGAATTTAACAGACATTGGAACCACAGACAAAAGAAGCTGCGATGAAACTTGTGGTCTAAACCAAACTAGGTCAACTGTCTAGTAAAACAAAAATATAAACATCCTCCGTAGGAGTTAAAAAAAAAAAAAAATCTCTCTTGGCAACTGTGGCAGAGCACAGGCCCGCGGTGTGGCCTGAGGGCCTGAGGGCTCGGGGTCGGGTGTTGGAGCCTCTGGAGGGTGCGGGGAGCGGCCTGGGATCACTGTCTACGCCACCCACTGGCTGGTTGTCCGCGGAGCCTTCCGGGGTGACGGCTGACGCCTGTCCCGGGGTGCCCCCAGGCCCGAGGGTCTGGAGCCTGGCTTCTCCAGCTGACCCCGAGCAGCAAGTGTCCGGGCCGAATGCGGGCGGCTGCCCACGCTGCCCACGCTGCACGGATGCGGCACCGGGCGCAGGGCCGTGGGCAGCGGCCGCGCGGAGGTGCTCCGGGCCGCGGGGGCTGGATGCTGATTGACCCGAGCGGCCGCCATTTGGGGACGGTGGGCACCACCGCCTGAGGGTGCGGGAGAGCCGGGGGAGCTCCTGGGGCGAAGCAAGCGACTACCTGCTGCTGCACGCCCTGAAACAAGGCTGCCAGCTGGCACTGAGGCAATGAAATCCTAGAAGCCGAGCTGCTCCTAGTGGAGCAGGCTGGGGGTTCCAGAGCCCCAACTATGGATCTCTTAGGGTTCTGAGGAGAAGAGCTTAGAAAGCAGAGCCAGCACCTGTGGGTTGTGTTACCTCTGCCACAGCTGATTGAGTGACCTTGAATGAGTCAATTACTACCTCTGGCTTTGTGTCTTCATGTTGCAAAAGCTAGAGAATAAAAAGAAAAACATATGTACAGTGTTCTGAGTTTCACATAAAGCCTTTTATTCTGTTCTATTTTTATAATGCTAAAAATATCCTTTCTTTTATGATACAATTTTTTTTAAAGACTTACTTAGAGAGGGTGAGGGGCAGAGGGAGAGAGAATCTCAAGCTAGTGGTGCCCTATCTGGGACGGATCTCACAACTCTGAGATCGTGACCTGGATGGAAATCAAGAGTCGGGTGATTAGGACTCAGCCACCTAGGTGCCTCTATGATATAATATTAACATGAGATTATGAGTTACTATTTTTATGCCTTTTGTATATTAAAAAGTGGCAAATATGAACAACTTTCTGTTGTCCTGATGAATACTTCTTGATTCTTGAAATATAAATGTGTAGAATTCCTTTGAGCAACAGCCATGGTTTTCAAACTGCATCCTATAGGTTAAAAATGTGTTTTTTTTTTAAATGCGTTTTATATTCATATATAATTTAAGGAAAAGTTTTATAAAACGCTACTTTTAGTGAAACACTTGCTGATATATTGTTTTCTTTTTTTTTTTAATGCTCTTTGTGACCCACTAAAATTATTTCACGACCCATTAATGGGTAACCACTTGCAGTTTGAACTAGACAATCTTGAAAGTGAGTTTTTGCCCTACAGTTCTACATTTGTCCAATGCTATCTCCATCCTGTATGTCAGGAGCAATTCTGCTATCTGCTTGTGTGTACATCTTGTACCCCTATTTGACACACAGGGGGAAGCTAAGAATGCATCCAAGGTCAAAGGGCCTGTAAGCCGCAGAGCTCAGATTCAGCCCCAGGTTATCTGACTGGCAGGTGCAGTGCTTTTTCTTCTGTACTCTAGCTGCCTCCTTTCCAGGTTTCCCTGAGGCCATTCCTACCTCTCACCCCACTTAGAGTTTGCTTGTTTGTTTGGAGGTTTTTGTTTTTGTTTTTAAGATTTCAGTATAGAGAATTGAGTTCATCATACTTCTCAGTGTGTGGTAACCATCACTGATGTATACAATTCTTTTCTCTTTTTATTTTTTCCCCTTCATTCCCAGTCCCTTTCCCACTGCCCTTTTACCTGTGGTTACTCTTCCAATTCTAATGTTTTGATACATAAACTTGTATTATATTTGTACCCTTGAAAATCTAAAAGCATTGTTTTGTATATGTACATGTTTTAAATTTCCACAAATGATATTGAGCTTTAATTTTAAAAAAAAATCCTCTTGAAATATTCAAAATCTATAGAATACTGTGATGGAAGAATAATAACCTCCAAAAGATCCACTATCAATGTGTTACCTCTGTGACAAAAGAGGCTTTACAGATGTGATTAAGTTACAGATGTGGAGATAGAAAGACTATCTTGGATTATCTGGGTGAGTCCATAGTCCATAGAGGAGTCCTCAAAAGTGAAAGAGGGTGGCAGAAAAGAAAGTCAGAGTGATGAAGTAAAAGAACTAAACCCACTATGTTTGGCTTTGACAATGGAGGAAGGGGGACAGGAGCAAAGGAACGCAGATGAGCTCTACAAGGCAGAAAGGCAAGTAAACAGATTCTCCTTTAGAGTCTCTAGAAGGGGACGCAGCCATACTGACACCTTAATTTTAGTTCAGTGTTACCAGGATCAGACTTATAAACTGCAGAACTGTAAGATAAGAAATGTGCATGATTTTAAACCATTCAGTCTATTATAATTTATTATTATAGCAATAAACCCCACAGTTGTTTCCTTTAAATAACAATAAAATTGATAAAACTCCAGCAAGACTGTCAAAGAAAAAGAGATAAAATTAAATTACAGTATCTGAAATGAAGTGGGGGATTATCACTACAGAACCACAGGCATTAAAAGGATAGGGAGGAAAAACTAGAACAACTCTATGGCCATAAATTTTACATCTTAATGAAAGGGACCAGTTCCTTCAAAGTTAGACATTACCCAAACATAAAGAATAAGTATATTACTTGAATATTTTATAACAATTAACATTTTGAATCCACAGTTTAAATCCTTCCAGATACAACCCTCTCCTAGGCCTGGAAAGTCTCATTAGTAATTTCTATCAAGCATTTAGGTATAATACTAATCGTATACAATTTCCTCCAGAAAATGCAAACATAGCTCCCTAGTTCATTTTATGAGACCAGCATTACTGTGATACAAAAAACCAGAGAAAAATGGCACACAAAAAAAAGAAAAAAATAAGAGATTAATATCCTTGATGAAGATTGATGCAAAATCCTTAACAAAATGTTCAAATAGATAGCAGATATTAGTGTGTGTATATGAATATAAAATGCACCACAATCAAAAGAGATTTCTTCCAGGAGTGCAAGATTGGCTCATGATTGAAGTATCAGTGTAATCCATGGTTTAGCAGTCTGAAGAAAATCGAAGTGATCATTTCAACTGATGCAGCAAAAATATGGAAACATTTAGTATCCATTCACATCCATTTATGTATTTAAAAATATATAAAATAGGAATAGTAAGGGATTTTCTCAACCTGATGAAAGGCATTATGGAAAACACCCAAACATCTTTATTTATTTATTTAAAAAAAGATTTATTTATTCATGAGACACACAGAGAGAGACACAGAGACCTAGGCAGAGGGAGAAGCAGGCTCTCTGCGGGGAGCCGAATGAAGAACTCAATCCTGGAACTCCAGGATCACACCCTGAGCCAAAGGCAGACTCTCAACCACTGAGCAACCCAGGCACCCCCACACTAACATCTTTAAAACAAAACAAAACAAATAGACATCATTCTTAATGGTGGAAGAATGTATGCTTCTCTCCTGAGATTTGAAACAAAGCAAAGATACTCACTCTAACTTTCCCTATTTAAATTTGTGCTAGAAATTTTAACCATTATCCTAAGACTTGAAAAAATAACATAAGGAATGCAAATTGAAATGGAAGAACACAATTATCCCTATTCACAAATGATGTAATTGCCTACATAGATTATCTCAAGAAATCCACAAAACTCTTAAATAATTTAATTTAGCAGGGTAACAGGATACAAGCTAACCCCCACCCACCCTGCCACAATTTTAATTCTGCATGATATTAATGACAACAGAAAAGTAAATTTTAAAGAGCATTGCCATTTATGATCCCTCAAAAATATTTTGGTATAAATCTAGCAAAACATGAACAGGATTTGTATTCTGAAAACAGCAAAATACTGATGAAAGATACTAAAGAGGACTTAAATAAATTGAGTGATATACCATGTTCATAGATTGAAAGACTCAATATAGTAAAACCATCCATTGTTCCCCCCAAGTCTTTAGATTTATTGCAATTCCAATCAAAAACTCAAAAGGATATTGTAGATATAAGAAACCTAATTTAAAAAAAAAAAGAAACCTAATTTTTAAGTGTATATGGAAATTCAAGAGAACTAGCATACTAAAACAATTTGAAAAAAAAAATATAGTTGGGAGAATCACTCTACCTAAATTTAAGATTTACTGAATAGACATAATAATCAAAATAATGTGAACTGGTAAAGCGATAGATGCATAGATCAATGAAGAGAATGCATGTGTAATTTTACACAGCATACAAAACAATCCAATGCAAAAAAGGTAATCTTTTATTAAATAATGTTAAAAAAATTGGACATCCTTGACTTAAACCTCACCCTTTATCCAAAATTTAACTTGAAATGGATTATAATTTAAATAGGAAAGATGTAAACCTTTAACTTTAGAAAAAATATAGGAGAAATCTGGTTTTAGGAAAAGATTCCTTAGACATGACACCAAAAGCACAATTCATATGAGAAAAAAAAATCAATTAGGTTTCACCCAAATTTAAAATGCTTTCTCTTCAAAAGACACTGTTAAGAGAATAAGAAGATTAGCATATATTATATATAGGGGTCTCAATGTCTCAATTGTTTAAATGTCTGCCTTCAGCTCAGGTCATGATCCCAGGCCTGGGATCAAGCCCCTGCATTGGGCTCCCTACTCAGCAGAGAGTCTGCTTCTCTCCCTCTGCCTCGGCCCCTGCTCCTGCTCGGTCTCATTCCAATGAATAAATAAATAAATAAATAATTGAAATCTTAAAGAGAGAGAGAGAGAATAAAAAGAGTAGCTGCAGAATTAGAGAAAACATTTGCAAATCATTCATGTGATAATAGAGTCATATTAATAAATAAAGAATTCTTAGTACTCATTAGTAAAAAAGCAAACAATTTAAAAATTCCTGATAATACCAAATACTGGTGAGAATGCGGAACAACTGGATTAGTGGTGGGAAATTTCATATTTATACTTATCATATGCCTCAGCAATAATACCCTTGGGTATTTACTTTGGATAAGTGAAAATTTATATTCACACAAAAATCCACAAAAAATTCACATAAAAATTAATATTCACACAAAAGCTCTATTCATGATTGTTAAAAGGTAGAAGTAATCCAAAGTCATGGCAATCAAAGGATTGATTTGGTTGTAGAGAAACAGTAAGCCCTAGTTAGAGAGAAAAAACTTATATACACAGCAAAAGTAAGGTGAGCAAAAGTGTCAGCTCCCTTGTCCTACAGGATAACAACTGAAACAAAAGGGGCCAACATGATGTAACATGAGTGGCAGGGTAATCTGTTGCTGAGGAGCCAATTTCATGTTGATAAGCAATTTTTTAGTCTTCATCTGTGTTGTACCCTAAGGTTAGTAAGGCAAAAAGTCTCATGCCTCATTACACCCAGAAGCTGATAAGAAACTGTCTCATGATAGCCTCCTGGGAATATAGGTAGGTGGGTGGAAAATGATCCTGTAGCTAGTCTTCCCAAGATCCCATGCTCTCATGGTCCAGATAGATCCCAGGGAATTCTAACAAGATTTAGATGTGCTGTAGTTTAAGTCTTTTCTCATGACCTTTATGGCGATATGCCTCAGAAATCCCACCTCTGGGTATTTACTTTAGACAATAAAGAATTATGTTCACACAAAAATATGTACATGAATATTTATAGCAATTCTATTTCATAATCATATATGCTGAAAACAATCCAAATGTCCTTCACATAGATGAAAAATTTGTGGTACATACATTCAATTGCATACTACTCAGCTATAAAAAGGAAGGAATTATTGATATACTCAATAACTTAGATAAAAGCACTGTGTTCTGGATTCTAGATTTGTGTTTTATCAGGTAAGAATTTCTTCATTTTTAAAAAATTTTATCCTTGGGGCACGTGGGTGGCCCAGTTGATTAGAGCCCAACTCTCGATTTTGGTTCAGATCATGATGTCAGGGTCCTGAGATTGAGCCCCATGCCGTGCTGTGCATGGAGCCTACTTTGGATTCTCTCTCTCCCTCCCCACCTCTCTCTCTCTCTCTCTCTTTCCTTCCAAAAAAAAAAAAGAAGAAAGAAAGAAAGAAAGAAAGAAAGAAAGAAAGAAAGAAAGAAGAAAGAAAAGACCTTATATTTTCATCAAAATAAAATGTTTGCTTCTTTATTTCATGTATGTAATGGACTACAATCTGTTTCTTCAAAATTCATATGTTGAAGACTTAACCCCCAGTATTTGGAGATAGGGCCTTTAAGGAAATAATTAAGGTTAAATGTGGTCATAGGGGTGGGGTCTTTAAAAATTTTATTTATTTATCCATAAGAAACACAGAGAAATAGGCAGAGGGAGCAGAAGCAGGCTCCATGCAGGGAGCCCTATGTGGGACTTGATCCTGGGACTCCAGGATCATGCCCTGAGCCGAAGGCAGACACTCAACTGCTGAGCCACCCAGGTGTCCTGTCTTTGTGGGTTTTAAATTCCTTAAGTTATTTATAGCCCTTTAGGAGAAAAAACTGTTAAATATTAGGGCCTGGTATGAGCTGTACTTTTGGTTGAAGTGATAAAGGTGGAATAATAATATGGAGAAGCAGAATCTGGCAAAAATTGGACACCTGGGTGGCTCAGTTGGTTAAGCATCCAACTCTTGGATTCAGCTCAGGTCATGATCTCAGGGTCCTGAGAGAGAGCCTTGCATAAGACTCCATGTTCAGCAAGGAGTCTGCTTGTCCCTCTCCCTCTACTCCTCCTCCTGTTCTCTCTCTCTCTTTCTCTCATATAGATAAATTCAATCTTTAAAAGAAAAAAAAAAAAGAATCTGGCAAAAATTGACCAGCAGAAGAGCTAAGGTTGAAGTAAAGAGTAGGAAAATACAAGCATGAACAGGACATCTATGTGGGACATGTGTATTTTCCCAGCAATCTGTTAAAAATTTTGAAGGGTATATCATAAAGACCGAACATTCTGTTCTGTCAGAACATACTAGATGTGTCTTCAAGAGAAACTAGACCCTCACAGTTAAAAAAGTTACATATATTCAGATTCCATATGTAATGTGGAACCTTATATGTAGTACATATTTTAAGAACAGTCCATTTATTCATGGGTATTATAAATTGCACAATCATAAGAAATTTTAAAAAGGATAGGGAGTAGACTATCCTGAGTTGCTGAGTGAATAGGTCATACATTTCCTAGGAAAAGTGATTTTCTATGAAATTGATTTTGCCTAAAATTGATGAGTAGAGGACTGAAGTAGTTCAAGGTGCGACCCTGCTCGTTGGGCAGTGCTTCATGTATCTAGACTTTAGCAGGACAGGTATTATGTATCACTATTTCACATACACAGCTTCTTTTCTACTTGCATCTCATCTCTTATAATTCATTTGTAATATTTCAAGAGTACTATAAACCTTTCCTCATCTCAAAGGGTGCCCTTTTCCCCTTCTATTATTGAGGTAAAAATCTTGTATGTCTCCAATTATTATTTCCAGGAAAAAAAAAAGTTTATTTCTTTTAAATTCTCTCCACATGGATAACCTTTCCATTCCTTAAAAAAAAAAAAAAAAAAAAGTACATTTAAAAGAGCAGGAGTGGGGTAAACTGGTTCCACATGCCATTGAATAATAGAAAATGCCTCAAATAAAGTTAGGGGACTCGGATTTAATGTCACATATAACAATTCTCTATAAGGTTCAATTTGTTCTCTCCTGGCAGCACAGATTAATTTGAAATCTTTTAACGTTATATATGAATCACTATTATTTCTTTTTAAATTCTTGGTATATAAAATTGCTTGCCATTTTCCCTCCCATGTGTAATAGCACTGTAATTATAATCTCATTAGAGTTTGTCTACAGGCTTCTTCCTATTCTATGTATTCCTATTAATCTTCTTCTTATTCTATGTACTACTACCCATTCTTTCCTCTGTTTCTTTTCTTATTTTGTGACAGACACTTGATTCAATATCAGGTCAGTATTTACCTGACAATGATACTAAAAATAATGAAAGCCAACATTATTGAAGGTTTATAAAACTGCTAATCCTTATGTTATGCATCTTATAACCTTATATCAATTATTTCATTCATTTTCACAATAATCCTATGATGCAGATACTATTATACCATCTCTGTTTATAAGGAAACTGAGGTTAAGTGTTTGAATAGTTTCACCAAGATCCTAAGTAGCTTGAAGTGGAAGAGTCAGTATATGAACTAACATCCACCTGAGTAACAGAGTTAATATTGTTAGATATGAAAACTACCCTTTGTATGTAAAAGCAATATGCACTACCTATAAAACTTTTTTATTTTGCAAAATTTTCTTTAAGGATGATTTTCTAAAATTAAAGTTCAAAATAAAATAACACATTTGCATTCTTGGAAGATGAGTCAACAGAAGGTAGTTCCTTTTATTAAATTATTTCCTATTATTAAACTGTTATTTCCTATTGCAGTTCTCCTAGCTTCTGTGTTTACATGTCTTCCTTTTTTTTTTTAAGATGTTATTCATTTATTCATGAGAGACACAGAGAGAGAGAGAGAGAAAGAAGAGAGAGAGAGACAGGATGAGGAAGAAGCAGGCTCCACGCAGGGAGCCCGATGTGGGACTCAATCCCTTGACTCCAGGATCACACCCTGAGTTGAAGGCAGACACTCAACCACTGAGCCACCCAGGCATCCCTACATGTCTTCTTTTCTGCATTTCTGTTTCTTCTAAGTAATAAAGCTGGAATTCTTCTTTCAGGTTGAAAGTTACCCCAGATAAAGGACTTTAGGTTAAGATATGGGTAGAAAAACATGCAGAAAAATTTACTCCCATAACTCAAAAAAAAAAAAAAAAGACCAGGAAACTATTAGGAATATGTGAACATTATGAGAATCACGTAAACTCCATAATCTGAGAAGAAATGAAATAATCCTCTATACTGAAAAGAGGGAGTTTAGGAAAATGAGTCATTCCCTCCCTTGCTGCAGCCTGGAGAAAAAAATAGGTTCAATTTAGGTCATAAAAAAAGTTTACACTCAGAGAAAAGTTTAAATTCAGAACTCGGAGTGGTGTTTTGGAGAAGCAAAACAAGCAAGCAAACAAACAAAAACTATGAGCTCTGAATAGAGGAGCAGCCAGTCCCAAACTTTTCATAAATCAACATAAGAAGAAAACAAATTTCAAAGATAGTAGGTAAAGAGAAGGCATATTTAATAACAGGAGGGGTAAGGGGGAATGGGATCTCTCAGTTCTACATTGCAATTATATACTTAGCATTTGGTAGAAAATTGTTGAGTATTTTTTATTAAGGAACTTTATTAAAATCTCTAGAAACTCTCAGAAGTTATGAGAAAGATAAAGCATATTATGGGATAAAACTCCATGAAATTAAATCTTTGGAGAACTTTGACTTATGTTTTAGGTTTCCAATGAACAGGTATTATTTTAAAATAGAAAAATAAATCAACAAAAAAATATTTGCAAGAAGCTCACAATTTAGATCTCTCTTAGCATCTAAATGTCATTTCTTATTCAGCAACTACTCTTCCTCCTACAGGGTATAATGCCATTTGATCAAGTCACTCTTTTTTTTTTTTTTTTAAAGCTTTTATTTCAAGTCCAGGTAGTTAACATACAGTGTTACGTTTATTTCAGGTGTACAATATAGTGATTCAACACTTATATACATACCTTACATGCATCACCTGGTGCTCATCACAAGTGCACTCCTTAATTTCCATCACCTGTTTCATCCATCCCCCCCCACCCTCTCCTCTGCTAACCAACAGTTCTTTTACAGTTATGCATCTTTCTCTTCTTTCTCTCTCTCACGCTCTTATTATTTTTTCCCCTTTGGCCGTTTGTTTTGTTTCTTAAATTCCACAATGTTCTCACTCACACCTGCTTCTCTGTGAGCTATTATTCCCCTGACGTGGTTTCTATTTCCCTCCCAGGGAGCAAGTATATCACAGAAAGTTAGAAAATAAAAATAAAAATATTCTCTTAAACTTAGAAAATAAGTATGTTAAACTGGATTTAGCAATAGACAAGGAATTCATCTCTTGTAGGTGAACTGGAATGGAGAATTTTTTTTGAAGGTAGCCAGCCATACTTTAAAAAAAAGTCTCAACTAGAAGTTTCTCTTAAATAGAGTCTCCTTACTGATTAAATTCCAAATACAGGCTTGCAAATGAGTAATGCTGATTTTATTCCATGATTTCATATTATAATTGATATTAAGAATGAATGAAATAGGGCACAGACAGGACAAACAGCAGAATTTCAGAAGGAAATTGGTCAGGCAGAACTGACTAATGATTAAAATAGATTTCAGAGCTACAAATAAATTGCCTGTCAGGAGTTAGGAAAACATCCCAAGACATATTATAAAAATCAGCCACATGCAGAATATATTCAATATATTATGACTAATTTTTAAGATTTAGAGCAAAAGTGATTGATCACCAAATCTAATAACTGATATACAATGGAAGCTCCTTCTTGGGGGAACCCTGTGTGTCCTTATGAGGAAGAAAAACATCTTCTGAGACTTGTAGTTGGTGGCCAAATTTTCAAATATTCAAATTTACCAGTGGCATAGCTATTATACTGTAATTAGGAGAATACCAATTTTAAGTGAATGAAAATAAAAAATTCTTACTAAGCTTAGCTCTCTGAAGAAGCATTTCTAGGTATCTTAAAATCTTTCAGTAGTGATAAAATCAGTACAGATGTTGAAATATTCAAGACCTATGGTATCAGAACAGGCAAAAGGAATAGGAATTAATTGGGATGTATTTCAAAGAGTAGGTGTATAGAGAGATCATTTCAATTGATTGTCCAACTGACACATTGCGCAGGATTCTGTGAAGAGAAAATATAAACAAGATGGAATACTTAGAAAGATAGAATGCTCCCTGAAGTAGATATCAATGCTATACAGGTATGTTTTTATTAGAGTTTGTGATTTCATTCAATTTAAAATTTAAGAGAAAAGTTAATGAAAACTTGGATCCAATGCATAAGTGGCGGTTACATCTATTCACTCTTCAGCAAAGTTTTATTAAAAACTGAGTTTGTAAAAAAAAGAAGAAAAAAAAAAAACTGAGCTTGTGCCAGATACTGTACTAAACACAGAGAATGCAATGGTGAACAAAAATATAGTCTTTGACCTTTTGGAATTCACAAATTAGAAGAGAAAAAATAATAATGCAAACATATGTTAAGTACAAAGGTAAATTATTGGAAACTATGAAAACATATCAAGGAAGTTTCAATTAGTGTGAAAGTTTTGGGAAAGTTGAGACCTAAAATGTAAGCAGAAGTTAGAAGGAGGCAGAGAGGAGATATTTGAGACAGAGTATAGAATTAACCAAGGTCTTAATTAAAATAGGAGAATTCATAAACTTTTGAGGAAGTAAGTGACTTTTTAGTTGGAACTGAATGCTTAAGTCTGAGACACAAAGAAGAGGGCTTTAGAAATATAGATTTTTGGGGGCAGCCTGGGTGGCTCAGAAGTTTAGCACTGCCTTCAGCCCAGCACGGGATCCCAGAGACCCTGGATCGAGTCCCACATAGGGTTCCCTGCATGGGGCCTGCTTCTCCCTCTGCCTGTGTCTCTGCCTCTCTCTCTCTCTCTCTCTGTCTCTCATGAATAAATAAAATCTTTAAAAAAAAAAAAGAAATACAGATTTTTAAAAAAATCTTCATTTAAATACTGATTACGAAATGTAAGATTACCTTATTAATCTACACGATAAGGGAAAGGATTTGGAATGAAGAGAACATTGCACCCTGGAGGACACCTAAAGGCTTGAGAATAAAATGACTTTGCAAAGGAATATGAGAGGGAAGTTCTAGAGAGGCAGAAAAAAAGCCAGGAGAGTGTGGGTTTACGGTGGCCCAAGGGAACAACTGTGCCAAAAGGAAAGTGGTCTACACTGTAGAAAGCTAAGAAATCACGTAAGTTTAAGACTAAACTCAGTCCATTGGCTCTAGTAATATTTGAATCGTTGTTGACTTTAAGAAGAGCTGTTCAGAGGAAGCAATAGAGGCAGAAATCGGATTGAATTGAAGAAACAAACAGGAAGAGAGGAAATGAAGATAATATCTTTTCTTTTGAGAAGTCTGACTTTAAAAGAAAAAGAGTGAACACCCTATAACTAGAGGAATTTTATTTAAATGAGTGAGGCTTACATATGCTTATTTTTTAAAAAAATTTTTATTTAAGTTCAATTTGCCAACATATAACATAACACCCAGTGTTCATCTCATCATGTGCCCTCCTTAATGCCCATCACCCAGTTACCCCATCCCCCACCCTCCTCCCCTTCCACAACCCTTTTGTTTGTTTCCCAGAGTTAGAAGTCTCTCATGGTTTGTCTTCCTAATTTTTCCTCCCTCGGTGTCCCTCCTTTCCCTTACGGTCCCTTTCACTATTTCTTATATTCCACATATGAGTGAAATCATATGAAGATTAAATATGTGGGAGAAATCCATTTTAAGTAGTAAAATACATTTGAGAGAGAAAAATATAATGATTTAAGGAAGATTGCTGTAAAGACAAGAAGGGACAGGCCCAGAATAAGTTGGATGTGTTGCTTTGGAATAAGAGGAACAACTGTTCTACTGGGAATAGAGGAATCTAGAATGCATTATGTGTTAGGTGTGTGGGCTTGGAAGAGGATATTGCTGTTTGATATCAGTTTTAATCTATATAGTAGAAAGCAAGGTCATTTGCCAAACACAAATAGGGAATGCATGAGTAGAAATTTTGAAGAAAGTACAAAAGGTCTGGAATTGTAATTTCAAGGAGGGAAGATCAAGAAGGAACAACTCCATAGGATTTGTAGACAATACTAAGGATTGAAATGTCAAATGAAATTAAAAAATCAATAATTTACAGTAATATTAATCTCCCCTACTGTGTTTTCTCTAGCAACTCTCAGCCACCTGGATCTAGAGATAGAAAAAGGAGGCAGTTGGAATACCTGACAATAGAACACTTCAAAGACCGTTGTAAACCTGAATTTTAGTGGAAACCTAATTATGTTCCTATTAATATATACTTTATGGGCACTAATTATGTTCCTCAAGAAGAATGGGTAGTTTACTAGAGAAAAAGCCTGATAAACATCATGTGAGGAAAGAAGAAGAGTTGGACAAGCCAACAAAGGAGACTGGACATGGAAGTGGGAAGATGGGCAGAAGTCCAGAATCACGCAGAATGAATTAAAAGAGAGAGTCAAGAAAGGTAATTAATCAGCAGTGTCAATGAAATAGGCGAATTAAAATAGGAGACAAGCATCAAACATTTAGTAATTAGGATGGTATTAATTGTCTTGAAAAGAATAGATTTCATAACCTAGAGAAAAATGATTGAGGAACAAAAGGACAGCAAGACAATGTCAAAAAGTCTGACCTTGGATGAAAAGAGAGATGCTTGCTATCATCTTAATTTACACCTATTTAGAATGAATTACTTCTCTTTCTTCCATCTGAACCCTTCATATAGAGATACTGAAAAGGAGAAAAAAAAAAGGTGGTGGTTGTTTTGTTTGTGTCTGTGTGTGTTTAATCAAACAGTAATGGTAACCTCTGAAGAGTGAAATGAAGTCGGAAAATATGAAAGTGTTGTTTGCCCACTTTTTTCTTTTTATTTTAAATTTTCATTGACAAAGTAGTGTTTTTGTTATAATAGAGCAATTTAAAATTTTGGCATGGTTCTGATACATTGGTATTCCATTTCTATTATTACTTAGTATCTCTCTTTATGGTTTTTACTCTTCAGTCAATAATAGAGCTACAATACACATACCTTCAAATATTGTCAGACTGTTAGGATTTCTGTACTTGGATTTAATTTTTCAAAACATCTTCAGCATATAAATTTTTACAATAATTAAAATACTGCAAAATCTTTTCCTGAGTGAATTTTCCATTAATTTAACTTGGGGATATGTGTATTTTCTTTTTTAAAAGATTTTATTTATTTATTCATGAGAGACACAGAGGGAGAGGCAGAGACATAGGCAGAGGGAAGAAGCAGACTCCCCATGGCGAGCCCAATGTGGGATTCAATCCCAAGACCCCAAAATCACGCCCTGAGACAAAGGCAGATGCTCAGCCCCTGAGCCACTCAGGCGTCCTGAGTCTTTTTTCTTTTAACATCAATAATTTCCATTATTAATAAGTGTCATACCTCTCTTTATTTCATTGCTGAATGTTTCTCACTTGTGTTTAAAACTGTTTTGGATAATTTTTAATAATTTAATTATAATATACATTTACATAGTGAATCACAACATAAATTTCTGTTCTACTATGTGTGTTCTGAAAATTCTACAACTTAGGACATAGAATACATTTCTTTCTTTTTTTTTTTTTTAGAATACATTTCTAATTCTGGTTCTCATTGTTTGAATATTTATTCATTCCTGGATGATGAGTAAAACACTTTCCCATTTTAGCATTAATACTTATTATACTCAATGTTGTTTTCTACCTAGCTCAAACAAATAAACAAACAAAATTTAAATATATATTGATTGCTGGAAAAGCTTGTACACTCATTTTGAATATATCCCAAATCTTTTAGACAGTAGACTTTTGTTTCTTGCTCAATTTCACACTGACATATGTAAAAGTATAATAAGAGTTTGTTATTTAGTCCATTATGTGCAGAAGAGCAGATTGTTTAGTATTTCAAAAGCATCTTCTGTGGGCTTTTAACTAATCACTCAGTAACATGAGAAGCTGAAGACAGAATAAGATGCCAGCCTATACAGACATTATGGAAGCTTAAATTTAGCCAAATACCTTGGCAGAAGAAACAGTACTTCTATCCTAGTGAAGAGAACAAAATGATCTGAATTTACTTTTTTTTTTTTTTTTTAGTAGAGCAAAGTGATTTACATAGGAAGAGTCATTGAGCCCAGGTTTGTTGAAATTTGGACAGTATTTTCTACAGTAAAGACATCTCCCCTGTAGACTCTGGAATATGTTGTAGCATCATATAACAGATAACACACCATATGGCAAGGGGAGGAGGGAAATCAGGGAGGTAACAGTCTATTGTATCAATAGACCCATGAATAAGAAAATAAGGGTTAAAACCATATTTAGGCTCTGTGACTGATTTTCACATTTTATATAGAATTTTTTGGAGTGGCATATCTTGGCAATGTAAATATATTTTAAAAATCATATCTATATAAAAAATTTTCTCTTAAAATAGATTTTTAAAATACTCTTCACAACAGCACAATTGGGATTTAGCCTCAGGGTTGATTATAATATGATGTAATCTAGATATGCTCACTCAAACTCCACTCTTCTAGAGGCATTATAAAAAGTTTTTAAAAATTTATATGAAATAGCTTAATTCTCCTAGTATGCAAGTTTCTACCTGGTAGTAGGTTAGTAAGCTATTTTAAGAATCTGCAGTAATTCTTTCAAGACACAAAAACACAGTATGGCAGTAGCTTATTTAATCTTACCTCAGGTACTTAAAGTCAAACCAATTTAAGCAATATCTCAGCTAATGGCAGTAGCTTATTTAATCTTACCTCAGGTACTTAAAGTCAAACCAATTTAAGCAATATCTCAGCTAATATATTTTATGTGTTATTCATTCTTATGACTTAACAGAAATAAAAATTCATATGACAGTGGCAGAAAGAGATCTGATATTTGCTTCCCTTTTTCAAACTGTTCCTCCATTTTTCTTCAAAAAGTGAAAAAATTGACAAATGTTACAGCAGAGCAGACAGTATGGTGTCACAATTACCTATTTAGCTATGGAAAAAAATGAAATATTTCAAATATTTCATTCATAATTTCATCATAATTTCTATCATCACTAAATATTTTATTTATAAAACTGATTTCCTTAGTTAAAATTTAAAGTAGTAAGAATAAATTGTGTAAGTAATTATCTTGGAATATATTTGGCTTGACTTCATGCTGTATTTATAGCATTCTATGCCACAAAATGTATACTTTTTAATATAAGATTCTTTACATAAAGACCACACAAGTTATATCGTAATAAGAATAAATTGTGTGAGTAATTATCTTGGAATATATTTGGCCTGACTTTATGCTGTATTTTAAGCATTTTATGTCACAAAATGCACACTTTATAAATATAAGACCACTTTACATAAGACCCCACAAGTTATATCTCTTTTATCACTTGTATGATTATTTTATACATAGACTGATAGGTAGATAGGTGATAGATGATAGATAGATAGATGATAGATAGATGATTGATAGATAGATATAGATAGATAATGAAAACATCTAAGTGTCAATCTCTTCCTTTTTTAAAGCATTTTATTCAAGATTAACATATATATTAAAAAGTGAACAAATCCAAAATGTATATTTAATCATATGTTTTACAAAGTGAATCTATGTTTAGCCACCATCCAGAGCAAGAATAATACATTACCCCACCTTAGATACCCCTCAGGTCCCCTTTCAGCTATTAATTATCATGCCTCCAAAGGTTAACCACTAGTCTAATTTCCATCAATACTGTCTAATTTTGACTGTGTTCGAACTTTACATAAAAGTAATCTAACTATGCCTTCTTTGTGTTATCTTTCACACACTATATTTATGTCTGCCCCACTTTACTGCAAGTATCAGAAATTTGTATATTTTCATTATTGTGTAATATTTCATAGTATAGATATATTATGATTTATTTAACTATTCTATAGCTAATAAATATACTGCCTTGGATTATAACAAATAATACTGCAACACACATTCATGTGCTTACCTGATGAAGTACATTCACATTGCATGTATTTGGGGGTATATACTAGAATAAAAAGTCTGAGCCCATTTTTTAGTATTTCTGACAATGTTCAACCCTGCTGGTCCCTCTTACTCTTCTGCCCTCATGTCTTGGCAAATTGATAAGAGAAGCTAAGTGCTCCCTCTCTGGTGTTCGTGGTAAGTTCAAACAGTGCAAATCAATGCCCATGAGAGGAAAACCTCATTTCAACTCCAAACTTTTAACCACCACAAAAGCTCCAAGCTAGTTATCCCTCCCCTCTCTCAAGATATTTTTGGACCTGATTAGAACTATACCTTCCTTGCCCAAAAATCTTCATTATGTAAGTAACAAATTGCATTACATCCTCTTGGTGTGTCTGCATGACATCACAAGTCAACATCCAAAGTGAATTTTTGGAGCATGAGGGTCCATCCTGTGCCTACAGAGTGACCCCAATGTATACCTAGGAAAGGAATTTGTTCTTCACATGTATGGGTGTGTTCACCTTGAGTAGATGATGCCAAAAATATTCTAAAGGGTTGTACCAATTTATACCACAACCAATTGTTGAGAAGAGTTCTCATGACTGATCCTTTGTCCTCAACACTTGGATTTGTCAGGGTTTTCTCTTTTCTTTTCTTCTCTTTTCTTTTTCCTTCTCTTCTTTTTCTTCTCTTTCTCCTCTTTTTTCTTTTTTTCCTTTCCTCTCCTCTCCTCTCCTTTCCTTTCCTTTCCTTTCTTTCCCTTTCCTTTTTTCTTTTGTCATTCTGGTGAGTTTGTAGAGGATAACTAAGGGTAAGCATGTTTAATGGAATTATTGGCCATTAGGATACCTCCTTTTGTGAAGTGCCTCCTTGTGGCTCATTTATTTTAATGCTCTTTTCTACCATTTATTTAAAAAAAAAAAGCTGTAGAAATTTTTTATGAAATCTAAACATAAATCCTTTGTCATTTTTTATGTACTGCAAATATTTGCTTTCACTCTATTAATACTGCTTAATTCTTATCGAACTAAATAAAGTTCATAATTTCATAGAACAGTTTTTAATGTGAATAAAGTTAAATTATTCTTTTTCCTAATATTGATTGTTACTTTTGTATCCTGTTTAAGAGATCTATGCCCAACATATGGTCATGAAGATTGTTTCTTACGTTATCCTATTGAAACATTATTTCTTAAGTCTAGAATTCATCTGTAATTGATTTTTATATGTGATGTGAGGTATCATATAGACATCCAGTAGTCGGTATTTATTTTTATATTCTTCTACATTGATTTGAAATTTAAAATATTTATCCTCATTAAGCAACTAGAGTCAGCTTCCTTTATAACTACTTCAATTCTTCATTTACTTAAGCATTAGCTTTGACACTCTCTTTGTGCCAGGTGCACTTTTAGGCATTAGGAAAAAAAACAACAACAACAACAATTGAAAGTCAACAATCTTTTCTACCTTCATTTGGGCATTGGGACACATAACCAATAGCAAATAAATAAATATAGCATGCTACATGGTGATAAGTGTAGAGGAGAAAAAACATAAACAAGGTTTAGGAAGAATTGGATAGAATACAGATCTTAACATTAGGGTAGACAATAAGGTTTCTCTGAGTTGGTGACATATGAGTAAAGACTAGAAGGACAAAAAGGAATGAGTCATAAAGATCTCTGGAAGAGAAGCATTAGAAGCTAGGAAATCTACATTAATTCCTAAATTGCCTTCAGTTGTGAAACTATGCCTCAAATTAATTATTATTTCATATTTTTGTCAAAAGCACATATAAAATTTGATTGCTGTCTTTTTCAGAAAAAGCAAGAAGGCCACTGTGGAAAAAGAAGAAGAAATAGGCGGGAGAATAGGAGATAGGCAAAGAACCAGTGGCAAACAGACTATGTAGGGCTTTGGCTTTTATTCTGGACAATTTGGAAGGCAGTAAAAGATTTGAGCAGTGGAATGATATTATCTGACTTGGAGTTTAATAGAATAACTCTGGATCCAGAATTGAAAATGGACTGTTAGAGCAGGGAGAGAGAGAACAAAACAGTTAATAACATCTCAGTGTCTATACTGTGCATTAGAGGCTAATGCAATGATGCTATAAGATACTGGTGGTAGTAAAATTGGAAGGATTCCAGATATATTTGATATATTTTCAGTATGTTTTCAGGTTTTGCTGGTGAATTAGATATAGAGAATGAAAAAAAAAAAAAAAAAAGAGAAAACTCCAAGATAACTCCTCCAGTTTTTGGCAGAAGCAACTGCAGAAAGAGTTACCTTTTGCTGAGATAGGGAAAGGTAAGGTTGAAAAAGTTTATGAATAGCTAAATTATTTAGAAAATCCACCAAACATAATTTTACTTATCAAAATAACATCTATTTACTAAGTCTATCCATTAAAAATTAAAACACAAATTTTCTCACAGAAAATATCAAGAAAACAGGCACAGGCTTCCTTCTTCTTGTTTTCTGAATTACTTCAACTGGTGGAAAAAATTTCTCTGGCCTCAGTGAAAGAAACATACAACTTAGAATATTGGTTCCTTAATATAAACAAAGAAAAAGGTCACACTGAATCTCAAAGAATTTTTTAACCTTTCTAATTAGTATAATAAAGAATCAACGCCTTAATTTTAGAATTCTGATGAAGCACTAGCTCATAAAAATGGCAGGATAGTTTCAAACACTGAATTAAGAAAGAAACTACTGAGTCCTTGTACTAGAAGTTCCCGGTTATCAGTTATTACAAAACCTGAAAATCACTTTGAGTGTGAAGGACCTAGAGCGAATACATATAGAGACCTTTATCAATATTCATGAGTACAACACAAAGCCTTATTGCAACTGGAGAGAAGATAATGATGTAATGAATGATAGATTAGGTTGGGTAGATAATGCAATCACTGCTAAAGCCAAAGTTTTCATAGTCAAACTAGTTTCTCTCTCCCAATAAACTTTCAGCAATACTTCCTATCCCCTTCTAATTTAAGAAAATGTACTAACTTTAAAATATAGGTAAAAAAAGGGAAGGTACATCAGATTTGAGATCCTGTTTACACTTCTAAACCTTAGAATTTCACAAGAGCTTTGCAGAAGGACTTGTACAGTTCAAGGGTCAAATAATAACTTGTTTATCATTCTGCTTTAAACTATTATGGAAACCAAAGCCAGTGATATACATGAAGAAGATGTCAAGATAACATGTTTGCTTCCTCCAGCTCTATATAAAAATAGCAAGTAACATCTGCATGGTGTATTACAGTTTACAAAATGCTGCTGCATACCTTCGCTCACTTGATTTTACATCTTAAATTCAAAGACACACTCTATATAGCAATCATTATCACTAGGAAAATGTAAGCATTGGCAGAGCACACAAATGTAAACAATTCTACATTTCATTTGGCATTTAGGTAAGAAATGCCCAGTCATTTGCAGCAACTACTAGTGGACACCTGCTTTTGAAGCTCCACACACAACTTGAGTCCAAGCAATATGCTCTCCCCTACATATCAAGCCATCTTCCTCTTTGTCATTGGAGTGAAATACAGTTGTGTCGTCATGATAGAACATATAAAATATTTAAAACATTCCTTCTCTTGCATTCTTTTCTTAAACTTATACTTAAAATTTTACACTTTCACTAGGCATTTAAATCAAGTGATTGATGTTCAACTTGACCTGCATATCTGATTTTAAGTATTTTTCTACTCTTCATCCAGTCCTACCCTCCAAATATCTAGAAATACCACTACTCCCAACCTTGCTCTGCCCTCCAGCCCTTCAAAACAAAGCTTTATGAATTTGATTTCCTACCTACAGTGTCATTCACCACTTCCTTCCAACCTTCAATCTATGTTTTTTTGCCCTATTCCCCAACTCCTATTCTCTGCTTCAAAATGGTATTAAAATATACAAAATAAAATGGTATATGATAGAGATTATTTTTACAAATAGCATGCTAAATTTGTCCTCCAACAAAAGAGGGATTCTAGTGATGAAATCTATTATTAAAGGAGATATATTTGGCAATGTTACATATGTGCACTGTATTTTAATGAGTAGAAATACTGGTAATATTTTCTATGAGTCAGAAGTGGCAAAAAAGGAACCAATACATACAGCTTATTAAATGCCAGGGTCTGTAGAACCTAAATATGAAGGCATCAAATCTCTATGTCAGGTAGACATCATTTCCATTTCACAAGCCAGGAAACACAGGCTCTGAGCTCTAGATTTAACTGGAAGTGACCACAGTTATGCAGTTGCATCAGTAATAAATAATAAAGACATGTTTCCTACAAATCTGTCTGTCAGACTACGAAGCTTATGTTCCTTCTTCTACAAGAGCAACAATAACAACAAATCGCCTATTTATGTAATGTACTCTATTAGTCTGTCAGGGCTGCCATAACAAAATACCCCAAATTTCTGGTACAAAATTTTAGGTAACAAAGTACCTAAATTTATGTTGTTGAAGGTGTTCTAAACAACAGAGAATTATTTGCTCACAATTCTGGAGGCTAAGAGTCCAAGATCAGTGTGCTGACAGGTTTGGTTTCTCCTAAGGCCCACAGTCAGCTACATTCTCATTGTCTTCACAGAGCTTTCCCATGTGCATCCCTGGTGTCTCTTCCTCTCCTTATAAAAATGCAAACCTTCCTGGATTAGGGCCTCAGTCTCTGACCTCATTTAACCTTAATTATTTCACTAAAGGCCCTAACTCTAAATAGTCATTTCAGGGGTTAGAGCTTCAATGTATAAATTTGGGGTGAACACATTTCAGTCCATAAAAGAAACTTTTCTTTTTCATTTAGCATAGAAGTTGTATTAATATCTCCTAGCAATGTATGTTTAAAGATCTGATTGCCTAACTTATTGAATAGAATGACAAAGAGAAAATTGACACTGAGAGTAGCCATGGCTAACATTAACATACATTAACAGTTAGGCATATTTAGCAATTAGGAATAGAGAAGCTGCTTTCTAATTTTTCTTCCATTGGAATGGTATGGCATGATAAAGTTAACACAATGTAGTGACAAATGTAACACTATCTTAGTAGTTTCCGCTGTGTACTAGGCACTCTACTATACCTGGGGAACACAGATGGTAAATTTTGTGGTCTTCCAACCAAAAAACATTTTCATTAAGTTGTTTCTCACTACACAGCAGTCAGAAGTCTCCTGATATGGAAGGATGAGGGGTACATCTAGGTTGTGTAGGGCTAGAGATTATATAATTTTGTGGAACTTTAGGAAGAGTATAACATTATTAATGTAAATTTAGATATTATATGAATGTTTATTTAGAATGAGGAAAACTAAAACAACAAATTACAAATACTAGAAGCTGACAGCCACAAATATCACAACACTGAAAAAAGAACACATAGATTTCTATATTCCTATTTCCTTCCACATAGATTTCTATATTTTTATTACATTTGTGATTGTGTTATTCTTGACACTTCTTACAACAATGATTTCTCAATGTTTATTCTTAGAAGAATTAAAATATATTTGAGTCTTTTCTCTAATGTGATTGGTTAAAATTTATTTTTAATATTGTTAATTTTTATTATTTACTGTTCCTCTTCATTAGAATTTATTAAATAAGGAAACATTTATTGACTTTATTATTATATAATATATTTCAGAAAAATATATCTCAGCTTCCTATCTTATAATTGGCAGTCTGTAACCCCTCTAGTAAGTTATTTCATGAATGAGCTGTAATATCAGAACATTTAAAGTTTTTCTCTGCAATGACTAATCTTAGTACTCTTAGAATTAATCATTTTCTAACTAGCTTAAACATAAATGCCTCATTATAGATGCATATTTTGCTTCATGCTATTTCATTGATTTTAGTGTTTTGTGTCAAATTAGCAAGAAATATTTTTCTAAATCTCTTCATAGGTCATGTTCTTTGTCATTGATCAGGTTATCAAACAATCCAAAAAAGTATTCCTTTTTTCTCCTAATATTAAGCTCTTTCTCTAAATAAATCACTACCTTAAAAAAAAGTTTTTATTTAGATTCGTTAGTTAACATACAGTGTAACTAGTTTCAGGTTAACAATATAGTGATTCAACACTCCCATACAACACCCAGGACTCATCACAGCAAGTGCTCTCCTTAACCCTCATTACCTATTTCTTCCTCCCCACCACCCCTCTAGTGACCATCAGTTTGTTCTCTATAGTTAAGTCTGTTTCTTGCTTTGCCTCTCTTTAATCTCTATTTCATTATAGTTATCTTGTAGATATCAAAATAGTTTGTATTGATTTCATTACTCTCGATGAATTCAAATATATCCAATGATTTTATTCCATGATTGATTCTGAAGACTTAATTTCACTTACTTTACCCTTATCTGCCCTGGGCCTATAGATAGGGATGAGGTGTAATTATTCTCAGATCATTGGGTGATCATTTGGTGCCTGCCAGGCTTCCATGTCTTCTATGTTGTAACTGTAACCCTAAGCATATGTGTGGTCTGCAATAATCAGTGCTGCATTCTCTTGGATTTCAGCCAGTAGGAAGAAAGAGAATATCGAAGAGATATAACCTCAGTCTTAAGGCCTAGGCCAGTAAGTGGCACCCATCCTTCTGATTATATTCCACTGGCAAGAACTTTAGACAGACAGCCACACCTAAACTCAAACGGGGTTAAGAGAAGTAGTATGGCTGAACTGGCATGTGTTTGAACAAAACTCCATTTCTATGGCTGGAAGGATATTGGGTTTTGGTAAACAGTGAAGAATTATCTACATTAATCCTTAAATTGCCTTCAGTTGTGAAATTATGCCTCAAATTAATTATTATTTCATATTTTTGTCAAAAGCACACCTACAATTTAGACAAAATTAGTACTTTGTAAAATGTACTAATGTACTACTGACTCTTTATTGCATCTGTGTTGGTCCAAATTCCCTTAAATATTAAAAACTGAAACTACCCTTTTTATATACCTTCCCCAAGCTTGGTGTGGAAGAAGACAGTTTGTGTGAATTATACACTTATTTGTCAAATTTAGGCAAAGTTTCTCAGAAACAGTATCCTTCACAATATTTCTAGAGGCAATTGTTGTTGCTGTTGCTGTTAAGTTAGCGTTATATTGTAACATTCTTTAGGAAGATCCAAGAGTCTTTAAAGTTCTCTTTCCAACTATGACAATTTGCATTATGCTATTTGGACCACATTTCCATCTACATCGTTCAGCTCTCTATTAAAAAAAAAAATCTAGACTTTGCATACATGACAGCTTCTACTCTCTTTTCTAAAGCACAAGATCAAGATGAATAAGAACTATATACTAGTTATACTGAGAGCCTTTTGAAGAATCACATATTTCTAGATTAATAGACTCAAGCATAACAAAATTATTCCTTTGGTAAAACTCACATGCCGGGTAGTGGCTCAATTTTGTTCCAAATCAATTTATCACAAGTTGAGCATTATTTGTTTCTTTGCTGTTGAGTTTAATAAGCTCTTTATATATCTTAGATACTAGCCCTTTATCTGATATGTCATTTGCAAGTATCTTCTCCCATTCTGTAAGTTGTCTTTTAGTTTTGTTGGGTGTTTTGCTGTGCAGAACCTTTTTATCTTGATTGAGTCCCAATAGTTCATTTTTGCTTTTCTTTCCCTTGCCTTCATAGATGTATCTTGCAAGAAGTTGCTGTGGCCAAGTTCAAAAAGGGTGTTGCCTGTGTTCTCCTCTAGATTTTGATGGATTCATGTCTCACATTTAGATCTTTCATCCATTTTGAGTTGATCTTTGTGTATGGTGTAAAAAAAATGTTCTAGTTTCATTCTTCTGCATGTGGATGTCCAATTTTCCCAGCACCATTTATTGAAGAGACTATCCTTTTTCCAGTGGATAGTCTTTCCTGCTTTGTCAAATATTAGTTGACCATAGAGTTGAGGGCCCATTTCTGGGTTCTCTATTCTGTACCATTGATCTATGTGTCTGTTTTTGTGCCAGTACCACACTGTCTTGATGATCACAGCTTTGTAGTACAACTTGAAATCCGGCATTGTGATGCCCCCGGCTCTGGTTTTCTTTTTCAATACTCCCCTGGCTATTCAGGGTCTTTTCTGATTCCACACAAATATTAAGATTATTTGTTCCAACTCTCTGAAGAAAGTCCATGGTATTTTGATAACAACTGCATGAACAGAAATTTCACGAAAGACATATACATGGCCAACAAACACATGAGTAAATGTTCCGCATCCTTTGCCATCAGGGAAATACAAATCAAAACCACAATGAGATACCACCTCACACCAGTGAGAATGATGGAAATTAACAAGACAGGAAACAACAAATGTTGGAGAGGATGTGGAGAAAGGGGAACCCTCCTGCACTGTTGGTGGGAATGTGAACTGGTGCAGCCACTCTGGAAAACTGTGTGGAGGTTCCTCAAAGACTTAAAAATAGAGCTACCCTATGACCCAGCAATTGCACTGCTGGGGATTTACTCCAAAGATACAGATGCAGTGAAACGCCGGGACACCGGCACGCCAAGGTTTATAGCAGCAATGTCCACAATAGCCAAGCTGTGGAAGGAGCCTTGTTGTCCATTGAAAGATGAATGGGCAAAGAAGATGTGGTCTATGTATACAATGGAATATTACTCAGCCATCAGAAACAACAAATACCCACCATTTGCTTTGACATGGATGGAACTGGAGGGTATTATGCTGAGTGAGGTAAGTCAATCGGAGAAGGATCATCATTATATGGTTTCATTCATACTGGGAATATAAAAAATAGTGAAAAAGATTATAGGGGAAAGGAGAGAAAATGAGTGGGAAAAATCAGAGAGAGTGACAGAACATGAGAGACTCCTAAGTCTGTGAAATGAACAAGGGGTGGTGGAAGGGGAGGTCAGTGGGGGGATGGGGTGACTGGGTGACAGGCACTGAGGGGGGGCACTTGACAGGATGAGTACTGGGTGTTATGCTATACGTTGGCAAGTCGAACTCCAATAAAAATATACATATAAAAAATTTAATAAATAAAAAATAAAAATAAACCAAGTTGGGGGCAACTGGAACTCATTTTAACTAATTGATACTATTCAAGTTCCCATTATCTATGCACTTTGATTTGATCATAAAAACATGTCCAGAACACAGAAAAAACAATGTTATATTTACAAAACTCTACCTTAAATTCCCTCTAAGATGGGTAAAATCTTTAGAAGCACCATAGAAAAGGACGTCATGATTTTCCTGTTACTTTTACCAAATATTTTGTTTCTATTTCTGTTTTATTCCATTTGGAAGCAGTAAGGAAAGACAGAATCTTGAGCAGACTCTCCACAGAGTGCAAAGCCCAATCCCAGGACCCAGAGATCATGACCTAACCTAAAATCAAGCATGAGGTTGTTTACCAAATGAGCCTTCCAAGAGTTACACAAAAAGGAAATTTTAAAATGTATCTCAAACCGTAAAGAAGAGTATTCACAACTTGAGCATATTTTATTTTAGAGTAGTTGTCCAAGGCTATGAATAAGCTACTTTAAGCTATTTTGACTATAAAGCAGTAGTTCCCAAAGAGTGATCCTTACATCAGAAGCATTAGCATCACAGCATTTAGATAGCAATGTATTAGAAATGCAAATTATCAGGCCCCAGCCCAGACCAGATTTATTCAACAGAAACTGGGAATAGGTCTCAGCAATCAGTGTTTTTCAATAAGATCATGCATCCCTTAGCCATGTGGGTGGTTCTGATGCCTTGTAAGCTTTGGAAAACATTTTTCCAATAGATTCCATAGTTGAAGTCCATTTAAACTCGAGAGAAATTTATACATAAATAATTCTAATTATGCTTTTTGTTCAAAACTCTCATTGCACACAGATATCTCAAATGAGTATATGTTTTTCTCAATCCTTTTTTAGTTAAGTGCAAATTAAGCCATCCTTTAAAGCAAGCCAGACATTATCAAAATCTTAGTTTAGCACTTTTTAATAATACTGGCCTGAAACTCTTTCACATTAAATAAACAAACATTTCTCTAAACCACTACTTTTGATCTTTAAATAGATATATTACAAGAAAAATACAAAATAATTCAAAACCAATATTTGTGATTATTTTTGCATCAAGAGGGACTATACCAATGATTGTCAATGAGAAAATATCATTATCACTATAAGCATCAACTTCATTAAAACTTTAAGATGATATATAATAAAGTAAGATAAGGGGTGCCTGGATGGCCAGTCAGTTGGGCTTCTGACTCTTGATTTCAGCTCAGGTTATGATCTCAGGGTTGTGAGACTGAGACTCACATCAGGTTCTGCCTGCTTAAGATTCTCTCTCTTTCCTCTACCCCTCTACACCCCTCTACATGTGTGCACCTGCACACATTCTCTCTCCCTCAAAAAATAAAATAAGGGAATCCCTGGGTGGCTCAGTGGTTTAGCGCCTGCCTTTGGTCCAGGGTGTGATCCTGGAGTCCCACTTTGGACGCCCTCCTTTGTGGTGGGGAGCCTGCTTCCTTCTCTGCCTGCTGCTCCATCTACTTGTGCTCTCATTCTTTCGTTCCAATTATTTTTCAAATAATTGAATAATGCTTTAAAAATAAATAAATGAAAGAAAATTAAAAATTGAACATAAAATAAGGTGAAATAAAAACATTCCTATTTGCTAATTTGACTTCTGTAATTTGGTTCTTTATGTTTAACAACTTGCCTCTTTTCCATTCTGATTTATAGTCTTCTTTCAGCAATGAACTTGAAGTTTCTAGTGAAAGGTCACAGTTGCCAACACAGTTGATGTGTCAGGTATTTTTAATATATATCTTACAATGTGCATATAAAGGAGTATAATATAATTAAGCTGAAATATCACAACTAGGCATTATCTGAACAGCTGTTGACATTTAGTATGATGTTTGAGGGATGAAGGGTTCAACCTTATGCTACAAGACTTCTGAATTGTAGGACCTACCCTTAGACCATAAGGTAATTTTTTTTCCTAGAAGAGATATATAAATTCCTTTTAACTAAAGTAAAACGAAACAAAACAGACAAAAAAAAAAAAAAAAACAAAGCAAATACAAGCAGAAAAGCAGTTTAGACAAATATTTACAAATTGAAAAATATTTTTAAAAATTGTTAAAGTTAGTGTTAAAGCAGAAAGAGAAAACAAAAACAAGTGGCTGTATCAACAGGAATATTGATGACATTGCTGCCCTTGGAATAATTATAGGTACAGAGACTAAAAATTCTAGGCAAACTGGTTGTTGGTTTTATAGTTGCTAATTTTCTTTTACTTGTATTTTGTATTTTTTTTTAAGCAGGCTACACACCCAGCATGGAGCCCAATGCAGGGCTTGAATTCAACACCCTGAGATCTAGACCTGAGCTGAGATCACAAGTCAGATGCTTAACCAATGGACCCACCCTGATGTATCTTATTTTTCTTTTTTAAACAACTTTATTGAGATACAATTCACATACCATATTAATGTACCAATTTAAATTATACAATTTACAGAAGAAGGAATATAGTTAATGATATGGTATTAGCAGTTGCTCATTTTAAAGTAAGACCAAGGTCTACACTGGACATAGCAGATTAGTAAATGACTCGACATGTAGTAAAGCAGAACTGGGTAAGAGACATTTATCATGACCATTCTTGGATCAAGTTTCCATCAATGTCATATCCATTTACTCAACAAATATTTATTGAATGTTTGCAATGTGCTAGTCATTGTTATTGGTGAAGAGGTTCTTTATTAAGTAATCAAAAGAGCCACCAAATATTAAGTGTCTGGCATAGGGTGTGTGTATGTGTATGTGTGCACATGCACACGCAAGTGCGTGGTGTGTGCTTAGATTACTTTAAACTTCTGTGTATCCCTTGATTTGGTATCAATCATTTTTTAAAGAAGTTTTTATTTTTAAAATAAGTTCTGCATTAAAAAAACACTTTCAAATATTGTAAGAAGAGAAACATGAAACTCTCACAATAAAAAAAAAAAAAAATGTTGATTCCTAAAATACCCCTCCAGGTAAGCAACAACTTCTAGAGGCAGATATCTAAACAAGGATCTATTCTTGATTTAGTGTGCAATCCCTTATAATTATCGTAAAGTGATTGTTTTTTACAAACCTACCTAGTTTCCATATCTTCTTTTCTAACCAGAAATAGAATCAATGTTGTCATATCACAATGTAAAAATAACAAGATTGTATAGATGAGACTAGACACAAATATATTTTGAACCATGATGAAGAAAATGAGAAAAGGACTACTAGATGTAGCCCCATCTGGAGGAAGCTACTGAACTCTCACATGTGTGATATTATTTAAAAATAAAGAGAGAGTCCAGTCTTTGCCAAAGTCACTAGCTATTTTAGGATTGTCCTCAGAATTACTGAACCAGACTGTACAGTTACACATAGGACTAGAGTTTCATTATCAATTATCAATAGGGTAAGAGTATAATCATGAGATGAGAAGTGATTAGTCGAGGAGGCACTCCGTAGACATGGATGAAAAGAAACATTCTATTTTCTCTTTTATGTTAGAAATTGGAGAACATTTTGTATCTAGGACAGAAAGCAGTGGTGGAGAGAAAAGCACTACCTCATCTCCTAAGGCCAGAGGTAAACAATGGTATCACCAAAGGAGAACCTTTCTATTAGAAGAGCCAGAAGTAACAGAATCAAAGATTTTACAACATCATATGACAGTAGAGTAATTTGAAAATTTCAAGAAAATTTCAAGAAATGGCTGGGTAACCTGAAAAAGAGATTATATTTTTATAATAGGCTATTTTTTTAAAAAATTATGAATTATGAATTTCTTGAAAATGATTTTGTGTTAACCATCCAAGAAGAAATATACAATCTAAGAAGTAAATCTCTCAGAAACTAACAGTTTTCTTTGATCATGCCAGAAAGGAAAGATTGATTTTTTTCACATCTGATTTTAGTATATAGACCTAAAATGCATATTTCTTTAACACTAATCACTTTTTATTTTTAGCTCACTAAAGAAAATCAGAGACTCTGTGGTGAATAATAATAATGTCAATAGTAAATAATGTTTTTATTTTTCCGTTGTCTGCTAGAATCTATATACATTAGCTTTTCAAGCGATGTGGATTTGTATCTATTGTATTATATGAGTTGGTAGATGTATAATAAATACAATAGACATTAAATATTTAGCTCTATTTGATGCTTTTACATAAAATCTTACTGTTATCAATATATAACTTCAGTACAATTATATGATAGCCATGGCAAATCAAGCTTGGCTTTTCTCAACTATAAAAACAAACACAATGCTTTTGCTTGCTTTACATATCTGAAAGGGTTGCTTTCAGATCAATTATGAAAGTATATATGAAAAATTTATATATATTATCAGAAATACCTAAAGACATTTATAATCTATAAATGATATGTGAAAATAGATGAGAAAAAAATGAAGAACTATTTTAAGTTACATTTGCACCAAATTTCAGTACATCTTCCAATTTAATTTACAGATAACTTGGCTTAGGAAGTACTAATTTATTGATTCAATCTTCTAAAGTGTAATATAATTTAATTCCTGATTTCATTTTAAATACAAGAATAATAAAATGTATGGTTTTAGGCATCTGAAGCCAACTATAACATTAAAAAATCCTTACTGTGAAATAGATCATAAATACAGAAGAGCATGATATATAAAACACCACTTACAAAATAAATACTCAATTCCAACCCAGGTTAAATAACAGAATACTGCAAAGATCCCAAGATCCCTCTATGTGCCCCTTCCCAGTCTCATCTTTCCTTTTCTCCAAGGTTAACTATTTTCCTGACTTTTGTGGCAACTCTTATCTGATATTTATTTTCTTTTTTCTCCTTTAAGTTTTACCAATATGTAGGCATCCCTTAGTAATATTATCTTTGCTTGGTTCTGAATTTTATGAAATGGAAAATGGAAATGGATAGAAATAATGGAAAGGGAAATAAGTGGAAATATAATACATATGTTCTTTGTGGTGTGCTTCTTTGTCCCAGTATTATTTTTATGAGATTCACCCATGGTATTTTGGACATCGATAATTCAATTCTTTTTGTTCCCTAGTTATATTACACTGTGTGAGTATACAAGTTATTTACCCATTCTATTATTGATAGATATATGGATCATTTTAATTGGCCAATTATTATGAAAACTGCTGCTGCTAACAGTCTTGTACACTCTACTCTGTATGGCAAGATTATTTTTTCATGGCAAGATTAAAAAATTTATCTTGCTTTGGAATTGCTGATTTGTAAGGTATATGACTCTTCAACTTAGATTTACCAGACAGTTTTACCAGAAAAATGTGTGATAATTCCAGTTACTTCACATCTTTAATAAAAACTGTAATGTTTGAATTCTTTTGGCCAATCTGGTGAGTATATTGGTATATGATAATGGTGTTCGTTTGCAGTTCTTTGATGATAAGATTAAGCATATTTTTGAAAGTTTATCTGACTTAGATTTCTTCCTTTCATATCACTTTTCTTTTGCTTCTCTAGTTTATTTTCTTATTGGTGGTGAAGAAGAGTATCAAACTGTAGGCATTTGTTATATATTCTACATAGCCAATTTTTTGTTTGATTATATGCATTAACAACTTCCACTATGTGACCTGTCATTTTATTCTCCCTGTGTCTCTTGATTAAAAGAATTTCCCATTTTAATGTAGTTGAATTAATCATTTCTCCACTTGGAAAACTGAAATTTTTCCAACTCCAAAGATATAATAATATTTACCTATTTTAATGCCTTCCTTATTTTTAATCAATTAATTATGCATTCAATCAGTCATTTTCCTTATTTAGTTCTTTAAATCATGTGGAATGGCTTTTATACAGTTTTAAAAATACACATCTAATTTTTTTTATTTCCAAATTATTTATTTTAAATATTTTATTTAATTATTTGCTTTTTTTCGTTTTTTTAATAAATTTATTTTTTATTGGTGTTCAATTTGCCAACATATAGAATAACACCCAGTGCTCATCCCATCAAGTGCCCACCTCAGTGCCCATCACCCAGTCACCCCCACCCCCTGCCCTCCTCCCCTTCCACCACCCCTAGTTCGTTTCCCAGAGTTAGGAGTCTTTCATGTTCTGTCTCCCTCTCTGATATTTCCCACTCATTTTTTCTCCTTTCCCCTTTATTCCCTTTCACTATTTTTTATATTCCCCAAATGAATGATACCATATAATGTTTGTCCTTCTCCGATTGACTTATTTCACTCAGCATAATACCTTCCAGTTCCAACCACATCGAAGCAAATTGTGGGTATTTGTCGTTTCTAATGGCTGAGTAATATTCCATTGTATACATAGACCACATCTTCTTTGCCCATTCATCTTTCGATGGACACCGAGGCTCCTTCCACAGTTTGACAATTGTGGACATTGCTGCTATAAACATCGGGGTGCAGGTGTCCCAGCGTTTCATTGCATCTGTATCTTTGGAGTAAATCCCCAGCAGTGCAATTGCTGGGTTGTAGGGCAGATCTATTTTTAAGTCTTTGAGGAAACTCCACACAGTTTTCCAGAGCGGCTGCACCAGTTCACATTCCCACCAACAGTGCAGGAGGGTTCCCCTTTCTCCACATCCTCTCCAACATTGGTAGTTTCCTGTCTTGTTAATTTCCATCATTCTCACTGGCCTGAGGTGGTATCTCATTGTGGTTTTTTTTTTTTTTTTTTAGATTCTTTTTTTTTTTTTAAGATTTTATTTATTTATTCATGAGAGACAGACAGAGAGAGAGAGAGAGACAGAGAGAGAGAGAGAAAGGGGCAGAGGGAGAAGCAGGCTCCATGCAGGGAGCCCGACGTGGGACTCGATCCTGGGTCTCCAGGATCAGGCCCTGGGCTGAAGGCAGCGCTAAACCGCTGAGACACCCGGGCTGCCCTCATTGTGGTTTTGATTTGTATTTCCCTGATGGCAAATGATGCAGAGCATTTCCTCATGTGCCTGTTGGCCATGCCTACGTCTTTCTCTGTGAGATTTCTGTTCATGTCTTTTGCCCCATTTCATGATTGGATTGTTTGTTTGTTTGCTGTTGAGTTTAATAAGTTCTTTATAGATCTTGGAAACTAGCCCTTTATATGATACGCCATTTGCAAATATCTTCTCCCATTTTGTAGGTTGTCTTTGAGTTTTGTTGACGGTATCTTTTGCTGTGCAAAAGCTTCTTATCTTAATGAAGTCCCAATAGTTCATTTTTGCTTTTGTTTCTCTTGCCTTCATGGATGAATCTTGCAAAAAGTTACTGTGGCCAAGTTCAAAAAGGGTGTTGCCTGTGTTCTCTAGGATTCTGATGGAATCTTGTCTCACATTAAGATCTTTCATCCATTTTGAGTTTATCTTTGTGTATGGTGAAAGAGAGTGGTCTAGTTTCATTCTTCAGCATGTGGCTGTCCAATTTTCCCAGCTCCATTTATTGAAGAGACTGTCTTTTTTCCAGTGGATAGTGTTTCTCCTTTGTCGAATATTAGTTGACCATAAAGTTGTTCAATTATTTGACAGCAAGATAGAGAGAGCCAGAGAGCACAAGCAGGGGTAATGGCAGAGAGAGAGGCAGAAGCAGGCTCCCTGCTCAGCAGGGAGATGTGGGGCTAGATTTTAGGACCGTGGGATCATGACCCAAGCTGAAGGCAGACACTTAAATGAATAGGTCACCCAGGCACCCCTCGAATCATTTATCATAAACTCTATTTTTTCCCAATCTCTCTTTAGAATTACCTTTGTTATCTATGAAGTGCCTCTCTATATATGGGTCTATATTTGGGTTCTTTATTCTATTTCATTAGCTATATATTAGGTATATATTATATACCTAATACTGTATTAATATCAATTCTTGTTCCAGTATTTACACTGATAATACTACATGCTAAAGCTTATGCTTTCTGGTAGGGGAAGTTGGTTCAAAAATTTGTTCTAATTCAAGAGTTTCTAGGTTATTATTGACTTGATGCTTTCATATGAAGTTTCATCCTTTTCCGTAATCAAAGAAAAACTATACTAGAATACTAATTGGAAATATTTTAAATCAATACATAAATTTTGGGACATTTTCCATCTGTACAATATTAAGTATTCCAATCAATTAACATGGTATATTAGTCCACTTAATTTGGTTTTGTTTAATGTCTCTATAGCATTTCTTAGTTAAAAACAATTATAGTTTCTTTCAGAAACATATCAAACTGTAAATTATGTTAAATACTTTGGAATTAAATAAAATTCAACAGCTATATTGAGCCCATATTATATTGTAGGTATTGTGCTAAGATGAAGGTGGGAAGTCAAGAAAAAAATGCTTATTATAATAGTGTTATTTAGCTGTACTGTAACTCTGCATCATTTTTGCATATTATTTGTTTTTTTCTTAAATATTTTAGCTGAATTAGTTATCTGGTTTGCCTTTAATGTGTTCTAGAAAATACTTATGCCAATATAACTCCTTTTGACACATTCTTATCAAGAGATTATTAAGAGAAAAACTTCGGCAAAGGATAAGAATTTTTAAAAATATCAAAACACACAAAATGCAACTTTCAACTCAGCCAAGATTATGAAAATGACTAAGTAAAGCCAATGAACTGAAATGTAATATCAATCTGGGAATGACAGGCTAAAACTGGAACTGATTTTTAAAACAATCCCAAATGGAAACTAGATCTCTGTTTGGAGACAGTTTTCATTTCCAGAGCTATTTATTCCTTGTTTGAGTGAATAAACTATAGAAATTCAATTTCCTCTCTATTTCAATAACTTTTGTAACTCTCTGTCTCACCGTTCTAGTCATTTTCAAATCAGAATTGTGGAACTGGTAAGATAAAACAGCATGCTCCAAACTACAACTTACTTATTTAAATATTACTTATTGTATGCTTTGTAGTTTTCTTGGGAATTATGAAAAGAAATGGGACTATTTATTTGCTAACTTTGATGTTGCTATCTCCTCCAATTAGTTGTGTATTTTTGTGTCTAAGTATTTCTTCCAGTACTCTCCATTTATTCATGCATTCATTCCAATGCATGAATAAATGAAATTCATTCTCATATTGAGAAATCAGCACTGGAGCCATGTGTGTGAAATATAAATTTGCCCTCTGTGCTCAGAGATTTCACAATCACACCAATGACATCATGTAATTCTCATATGTTGGTAGAAAAAAATTAAATATTTTCTAAGTGTAGTTAAGTATTATTTCAGAAGCATGTCACAATCTTTTAATCTGATACTATTTCATGGAAAAAAACTGAATTCTACTAAGAAATTCAAAGATAAAAATTGACTTATCTCAAAGAATGGACAATGAATAAATAAGAAAGATCATTAAAATTAGAAGATAGAAAAAAATCAAATGCAATCACAAAGTTTACAGTGTATATAAATAGTATATATCTGTATATATACATATGTGCATGTATAAGTGAGTATATATATGTCTGTAGTTATAAATTCTGGTTCAGGATCTTAAAAATGTGTAGCAGTGATAGAGCATAGATATGATAAAATATAGCTTTACAATGAAAAGAAATGCAGAAGTTTCCTGTCAATTTGATTAGGTTGTCAAAAATCAGATATTATTCACAAAACTAAAAATAAGTTAATTCATTATTCATCTATTCATTCAACAAATATTTTAGGTAACAGGGATATAGAAACAAATGAAGCAAAAATTTTATTCCTTTGCTGCCTGCATTCAATGGCTTGCATTCAAGGTATCAATGGCTAAAAATAACAAGTAATGTTTGTTGAATAATCTTCGTATACCGAAGTCATACCTGGTGATCTATGTATGCATTTTCATTTAATCTGCACACCACCACACTAACACAGGTATTGGTATGTTCATGTTAGAAAAAAATGAGAAAATAAAGATGGAAAGAGATGTTAGCAGCCATCTAAGATTAGGTGTGCACGCGTGCGCGTGTGTGTCTGTGTGTGTGTGAGAGAGAGAGAGAGAGAGAGAGGTAGAGAGAGAGAAAGAGAGGATTTCTATGTGGGTAGAAAGGGAGGGATATGTCTTAATAGTTTGAAGGAACTTCAAAATAGAAAGCTGCCAACAGTTTTTATAGTGTAAGACTGGGAACTTGAGTTTGCTTCTTAGTTTACTCTTGTGCTGGGAAGCCAACACAGTTAGCCTTCATGTATTGTATAAATAGAAAACAAACACTCATCACTCTTCCAAGATTGTTTCCAAATCTAAAAACAGTGAAACATATATTTATGACTGAAAAATTAGCTGTATATATGAGAGAGAGAGAGGGAATGTCTACCTTTCTTTTACTTTCTTTTTACTACCAATATGTCTAATACTACCACTAGTAGCTAACATTTCTTAAGTGCTTACTAAGAGTAGGACATTATATTGAGGCTTGAAATAAAATGCCTCATTTAAGCATGACATCATCCCTCCACTATTTTTCTAAAAACTGTATTGATGCAGAAACCAAACTTTGGGGGAGTTTCACTTTATCATATAGTTACACTGCTTTCAAGTAGAAGAGCTGTGAGCTGATGCTTTAAAACAGATGATTACAGGAATAGTTTTCTTAGGAAAATATTCCTTTTCTGCTAAGTATGTATAACACATTAATTTTACTGTATCTTGTTGTTTTCATTTTTTTTTTTAAGGAAACATAGTATTCTTGTCTGAGCATTTGCTCACAAGAAAATGGACACAGAAATCTTAAAAACTTCAGCAACTCTGTGCAGACCTAATCTCTTTTTTCAAGTTGAATGAAGAGCACTTGGTTGGGCTTGGTATAAAAACAATCCATTTGGAATTGTTGATGACACTGAAACACAAAAACTTATGTGCCTGTCCCTTTTGTACTATATAGCAATTAAGGAGGAGGGCATGATTCAGCTATGAGCAGAATGTGATTACTTTAACCACAGACCAATATGGAGCCAGCAAAAGAAAACTAAGCCCCATGGAGCAGCACTTCCATGAAGGTCATTCAAAGTGTGGAGCACAAGCAAGATTAGAGCAAAATAAGAACCATATCCTGTGCAAATGTAAGAGCACCATCAGTAACACTGCAATAGCCAGAGGAACACTTGGAGTTTAGGTATATATTTTTTCCAGAGAGTTTATGTGTAGCCTGATAATTAAGAAGGCATATTCTGAATTTACACAGCTTGAGACCCAAGTCTTTCCTTTCATTTATTATTGTATATCCTTGAGCAAATTATCATTTTTGATACTATGATTCTTCGACTCAGCATACAGAAAATCAGAATGTTTTTATGGAATCCTGGGAGAATTAAATATCACAAGTACAGATAATGTAGTTAGCATAACATCCAACACAAAGGAAAACCCAAGAAAACCTGGTTATTACTTTTATTATAAATATCTATAATATATATAATAGATATATGATCTTTGGCTACCAATCATAGCATCTCAGTGCATAAAATCATGACAAAAGAAAAAATCTGTTCTATCTTCCATTTAACTAGGGTTAATTTTTTACTATAAATTGCAAACTCAAAAATGGAATCTTTATCTGTTGTCTTTACCTCCCACACCTCTATTCAGTTTGGGGAGGTAAACAGAGATAGGCAGGTAAATAGAGAGTAACCTGTAGGATACTAGATGAATCCTGAAGAAACCCTGAGGTTCATGGAATCCTTTAGCACTTATTGTAGATCAGGAATCTAATAATATGTCCTTAAAATCATTCTAGCATCAATGACTATTTCTTACCCTCCATTCATCCTTTTTTTTTAAAGATTTTAATTTTTATTCATGAGAGACACACACACACACAGAGGCAGAGACACAGGCAGAGGGAGAAGCAGGCTCCATGCAGAGAGCCCAATGTGGGACTCGATCCCAGGACTCCAGTATCATACCCTGGGCTGAAGGCAGGTGCTAAACTGCTGAGCCACCCAGGGATCCCCATCCTCCATTCATCCTTACAATCTTTAAGAGAAAACTTGATGAGGTGAATGAACATTGGTTTCCATTTCTAAAAATTGGACCAACTAAAACAGAAACAAAAAGAAAAACTAAACTAAACTTATAAAGTAAGGTGGATTTGAAAATTCCACTGCAATATTAAATATTAATATTAATTTAACATTAATATAAACATTTAAATTCTTGTTATCCAGTAATACAACTCTTCTTCCTCATTTCACTTAACAATGAGAAAGGGAAGAAAATGAGAACTACCTCTGACAAGAACTAAGTTTTTTCTGTGGTCACTACAAGTGACCCAGCTAATTCCTTATCCCGGGCACCATTGAAAACTAAAGGAAAAAAAGTCATTATGGAACTTGAATTCATGAAATTTAAAAAAGAAACTTAGCCCAGAAGATTATAGTCTTAAACTTGGAAAGGAATAGCCTGGAATCCCGGAATGTCATTAAAAAAAAACAAAACAAAAACTCTTCAGCTTATTTTGCCTCCTCTAAATGCAAACCACATGGCCATATTCTCATCAAAATATTTAAACAAAATTTGCATTCAAAATTTTCTTCCAGGTTGAATTTTATTTTAATTAAAAAAAGGGGGGGAGGTGAAAATAGCTAAAGAGGGAAGTGAATGTATGGGTTTCAGGAAGAAATGACCTTTTTAATTTATACATTTGAAATTCACATCTTTTAGGATATTAAAAAAAAAGGGAAAACAGAGAAAACGTAAATAAGTATCTCAAAACACACCTGAGAACAGTGCAGACCCAGCTTCTAACATGTGTACAGTGTTAAATATGGAAAGATATAGATATTGCTGAAATGACCTTTTTAATTTATACATTTGAAATTCACATCTTTTAGGATATTAAAAAAAAAGGGAAAACAGAGAAAACGTAAATAAGTATCTCAAAACACACCTGAGAACAGTGCAGACCCAGCTTCTAACATGTGTACAGTGTTAAATATGGAAAGATATAGATATTGCTATCAGAAAATGTGGAATTGGATGAAAACAAGTGCTCATCAGGAAGCAGAATGTATATGGATGGAACCTGGGTGATGGTGACTACAAAAAAATTAACTGCAGTCTCCTCTCTCCACTTGAACAACACAAACTATCCTTCACTTCTGTCTTAAAGTTTAGAAAACAAAAACTAAAGGAAGTATAGATTTTGTTAAAAGTTATCTAAAAATAATTACTGAGAAATGCTCTTTAAGAGGATTAGTGACTATCTCAAAATTCCTCATTAAAATCTCTGGAAAAAAATACTGGTGTTAGCAAGATAAGTGACATAAACCAACATCATCCAGCATAGTCAGTGGGGTCTGTAAGTAGGTGATCACAGCTACTGACCATCACAAAGTTTGTGCAATTTAAGTGACCCCTCCCATAGCCCCAACACATAATTATATATTAATGCCTTCCTCCAAATTTTGCCACTCCTCCAAATATTTCTTAAATATTTATTAGTGAGTGGTAACGAAATCATTCACAAAGCTCCTCTGTAAGTTGATGAAGACACAGATAACTATCCTTTGAAGTAACAGGACCACATATTGCATAATGAATCACTTGAAATAACTATAATAATATTCCAAAAGAATAATACATAAATATATTATAGTAAGCATCAAGAACTTAGGAATCTACCAGTATGCTTAGACACAAGATCATTTAGGGATCAGGCCTGGGTAGATATCTATAAGCATCCAGGCTAAAGACATCATTCATGAGCAAGGGTTATCTTCACAAATTCTAGCTAATCCATATGTATTGAATACCACTCATTTTACCAATGAGAGCCTTATTTCTCAAACCCACTATACAAATTAACAAGCCACTAATTTCACCAATGAAAACGTATTTCTATCATTCATTTTGCTGACTGTTAAAGGCTCTGACATTGACCAGATAACTCATGAACTGACATGGGAAAGGGTCATATGAGGCATCATCTAGCCAGAGAATTTCCTTAACTGACCATATGAAAGTGGAAAAAAGAAAGGAAAGTCTACAATGAGGTAGGGGAAGAGATATAATGAAGAAGACCCAAAACATCTAAAACACTTTATATGGGAGAATATGATCTATAAAAGTAATTTCTTTAGGTGTGCTAGGAGAAGAAGGGTGGCTAGAGGCTAATAGACTAATCGAGAGCAAGAGTCTCAAGACAAGAGGAGACAGATTTCTTTTTTAATTAACAAATTGAGATAGTATTTTTTTCCCATTCAGATAATTAATTTTATTTTCTTTGCTTTAGTAGAGCACATAGTATATTTGCTACCTAGAGAAGATAATTTTTTAACACTTTCCTTGCCTTTTTTTAAAATTTAAATTCAATTAGTTAACATATAGTATATTATTAGTTTCAGAGGTAGAGTTAAGTGATTCATCAGTCTTATATAATACACAGAGCTCATTATATCATGTGCCTGAGAGACAGATTTCATTCATCTTGGTTTATGCAAGAAAAAATTAATTTCATTTTTAAAGTACATGGGACAGAAGTATTGCATCATAGAATGCTACATTGTAGGATGTTCTGGATTGTACTGACAATACAGATTCATCAAAACTGACTGGTGTCTACCCAACAGTTTGAAAAAATCCAAAATTTAGATTATCAAAGTTTTGTTCAGAAGCTATTAAACTATCTTTATAAAAAAATCAATGAGAAACAGCAAAGACAGTTGTCAACTCATGTCTTGCCCATAAATGGTTTATCATAGGGGTTTGGTTACTTTTTTCAAAATATTCATTGGATGAACATATAGTCAATAGTGATTAAAGAACAATTAAATACTCAAGTATTCTGTGTAATTCTGGGTTGTGACTCATGAAGGTACTATACTGGAAGAAGAAAAAATTAAGAAATTGCCAACTAGAGGAGTTATAAAAAAAATCCTAAAGAGAAGGGAAAATAAAGATATAAAGAGTTAAAAAGTTAAAAATAATCACTCCTAGTATTTCCTTCTCTTGCTACCCCTCAGCTTTACAAAGATACATACAACTAAAAGGACACTTCTTACATGAAGACTTCCCTGTTTTTCTCTTTCATAATGCTTTGTGTGCACTTATCCTGTGGCAATTAGAGAGAGCTTTGTTAAACTACAGCTCATTAACACATATAATTGGGTACATTAGGAAGAAGACCGAGCCTCTGAACCATTGGATTTTTTGTTAATGACCGTCAATTACAGGATGCTGAGGCAAGAGATTATGAAATTCAGTACAGGACTAACTGGAAAGGAAAACTTGACCAAAAGGACTTTTATTTATCAGCAAATATGCACAACATTCTGTGGGCATAAAAAATATTGTTTTTTGTTTGTTTGTTTGTTTGTTTGTTTCTTGAGTAAACAACCTCAGTGAGAAAATTCATTTGTCAGTTTTGAGTAAAACATGTTTATTCTGATGATTTATACAAAGTGGGAATTAGAAAACGGATAGTCCTCATATTTTTTTATTTTTATATGGGTAAATATACATATTCCGATTCTGGTGTTTTTTGTTTTGTTGTTGTTGTTTGTTTGTTTGTTTTTTTGCCTCACTCTATGAGACCTCTTTCCTAATGTGGGACTCGATCTTGGGACTCCAGGATCACAACCCGGGCCAAAAGCAGGTGCTAAACCACTGAGCCACCCAGGGATCCCCTATATATTTTTAATGATATTTTACTTATGTCTCCTGTTTTCTCTGCTACACTATGAATGCTCATGTCATTTTACACACAGAAGGTATATTAGATTTGTTTAATACCTATGTTAAATTTGTAAGACAGTAGTTTTAAGAAGAAAATGACAGCAATCGTTAAAGGTAGATATGGTGAAGAGGAGGCAAGTGTTCACTCAATCCAGAACGCTTGAATCCTTTCAACCCAAAGCAGACAGTTTTTCAACATATAAAAGGAAGTTGAATACAGTGTCACCAATATACAAGCTTATTTTTCCATGATCTTATACAGGTTAAAAATATAAGCCTAAAAAATACTGTATAAATTCACGATCTATAGATAAGTGATTTATTATTGAGAAATGGGGTTTTAAGGGATGTATCTGTGATAGCATTAGGGCAATTCTCAAATGTCAGTTTTCTTGCATAGATTAAATTTCTCAGTCTATTTGAACTCATGCAGTGTGGCCATAGGAAATGAAATGTTAGCAAAATAGCATTTCCTAGCAGAAGATGTGTGAAGTTCTCACATTCTCTTTTCCTTGCTTTTGTGCATAAGGAAACTTGTATGAAGATAGAGCCCTCATCAGTAGGCCTCTGAGTAACATATGCAGACACACTTTGCTGATTTTCAACGATGAACAGATAATATAGTGAGAAATAAATCTTTTCATCTTTTTTTAAAGATTTTATTTATTTATTTATTTGGTTATTTATTTATTTATTTATTTATTTATTTATTTGAGAGAGAGAGAGAGAGAGGGAATGAATAGTGGGGAGGGCCAGAGGAAGAGGGAGAAGCAGACTCCCCAGTGAGCAGGGAGCCTGACATGGAACTCAATCCCAGGACCCTGAGTTCATGACTTGAGTCAAAGGCAGATGCTTAGCTAACTGAGCCACCCAGGGAACCCTAAGCCTTTTCATCTTAAGCTACAGACATGTTTCATTGTTTGCTATCAATACTTAACTTGTCCTGTCTGATACAATTCCCCAAATCTTATGATACCTAAGGTCTCATGATGCAAAATATATCCATATTTTGAAATTTCTCAAAGTTCTAAGGCCTCAAGCAAGGGGCTATAGGTAATATGAAAGGACCCATCCTTTCTTGGACACCTAGAAACCTAAATGACAGCCTCTCTACTTTTAACCTTTTAATATAGATAATTCTGTTTCTCTCAATCCCTTCCCAACATACACAAAATTATACATCACTATTGCCAACGAAAATTTTCATTCTTATTTTCTTCAAAATACTAATTATACATCACAGTCTTGTCCTATAAGGGCTTTATGTTTCATTGCACATGTGTTTGATACTACACCTACTGCATAAAAAGATAGGTTATAGGGTTTTGTGGGAAAACAAAAAGTAAAACATTAAATTTCTTGTTCTCCAGAACTATATAATCTAGCTGTTAAAGTTTATGAAATTTTTTTTTTAATTTCTACAAATGGGGCTGGATAAGTCTGTTAACTTCTCTTTAAGATACTATTGCTCTCAGAAGAACACATGGAATTAAGAATAATGATCATTTATTTTCCTTAATTAATCTGCCCTGAAAGAAAGCTACTATTTCCCATGGGAAATTAGGCCCATCTTTGATGTCCTACTTAAAGTCCTTTTTATTTAGGAATCCTTTCTGCTTGCTCTTTTGATCCTTAAATGGATTTTGGGGCAAAACGTGTCTCTTTGTGTCCCCACAGAGGCAAAAGGAGTTACAGTAGAATTGCAATAGCAGTCTAAATTTGTTACAAGCATAGTATATTAAAAGGCTCCTCCTCCCTTTTAGAATTATAGCCTGCACGAACTACAGAGGCCTACAGATAACCCTCTGACTTCCATTCCTTGCTATGAAAGACAGTTCTCAGACCGCCAGACAACTGAAAATTCCCACCTTCAGACAAAGAGAAACATTATAGAAGGGCACCTGGGTGGCTCAGTGGCTGAGTGTCTGCTTTGGGCTCAGGGCATGATCCCGGGTCCTGGGATCAAGTCCCATATTGCGGTCCCTGCGGGGAACCTGCTTCTCTCTCTGCCTATGTCTCTGCTTCTCTCTGTGTGTCTCTCATGAATAAATAAATAAAATATTAAAAAACTATGGGTAACAGCTGAATAATACATCATATAGAAACTACAGAAAATAAAGAGTATGTGAAAGATTGCAACTAAAAGAGTTGAAGTGGGGTCTGATTCCAAAGGAAAGAGATTCCTAATTTTACTACCCCCAAAATAAGAGATGAACACAGATGATTGTAAGGCTGAGTGTAACAGGTACCACAAATGGCCACAATGCCATTCTTTTTATTTTGAATGCCCTTTATTTTGTTCTGTTTTAGTTTCTTGAATGGCTTCCAGACATCAAGGTCCACTACAGATTCTTTTTATTCCCCCTTCTGTCTGTTGTAAATGTTCCCTAGTCAGTCCACCAGAAATCACTCTTATCTTCTCTCTGATCATATTGTCTGCAAACATATTTAGTTATAATGCTTTACCAGCTGGTCACATAGGTTAGCCTCTTCTCCCCAAATAGAAATTGATTTAATGAGCACTGGATATAAAACTGCAACCCCCATGGGGCTCGTGGGCGGCACAGCTAAGTGTCTGACTTGTTTTCCACTGAGGTCATGATCTCATGATGGTGGGATCAATCGCCCCTTTGGGCTCCACACTGCCATGGAGTCGGCTTGATACTCTCTCCTTTTCCCTCTCCTTCCTCCTCTGCCCCCACTCGGCACACTCTCTCTTTAAAATAAATAAATAAAATCTTAAAACAAAAAAAAAAAACACCAAAAGCCAAAAATGAAACAAACTGCAATCCCCACAATGCCATTGTCTACCTCTCTCAATGTTCCCAACAAAGAATACATGACAAATCTAAATATCTTATAAATCCCTGTATATCATCCATTTATGCATAATTCCCTTCATCTCTTGATCTAGCAACCGTAACAGAAGAATATCCCCTAACATAGGAAACTTGGTTCTTAGTGAATTCATCGTCTTCTTTATTGTATATAATTATAAATGGTTCACACATTTACTTTGGAAGATTGCTCAAATTCAAATTGATGAGAGTAACCACCTGTGTTTTCCTTGTTTGTGAAAACCAGAAGAGCATTCTCCCTTCCACAGGTCTCTAGTGCTATTGTTATTCCCTGTGATTCTGCAAAAATTACTGCTAGTAGTTCTACACCAGCATCTGCCAGTTCCCTCAGAACTCTAGGGTGTCACTTGTCTAGCCTAGAGGCTAGATGCAATTTAAAGCTACCAGGTATTTTTATTATTGTAACAATTGGGCTTCAATACCCTTAACCATATTTGTTATACCTCATCTAGTTTAAAGATCATTCACGTTGACTGAGAAGACAAAAGCAAAACAGGAGCTGAATGACTCTGCAATTATGTTCCTTGTCATTTGATCTCTCACCATCTGGCCTAAGCAGTTGGGCTTATCCCATTGTTGTTGTTGTTGCAGCATTGTTGTTGTTGTTCTTCTTCTGCTGCTGCTGCTTCTAAATAGGTGTTTATTAAAACTTATTTACACAATAGGGATGTTCTAGACTTTGGGACTATGCTCAAAGATGGACTAAACATCTAATTCTCCATATCACACAGAAAAAGTTGGAAATTTTCAAAGATAAATGTGGACAAGTAAGAGTGGAGTCTGATGCAGTTATGAAGGTTGGCTCAATTTTCTTCTGGTGTGACACTTCTTGCCTCTGGAAGACAGAAAGCTAAAACAAAAATTTCTCTAATTTGTTTTCATCTGGGATCCAAGTTTCATTCAAGTTCTACATCAGATATAATCACATGACCCTTGAAATTTGAACTGAGATAAATGAGATATTGGGTATTTTAATCAATGTGGATTACAGCAAGGGGTGTCTGCATGATTCTGGTGCCAAACTGTCTTCAAACTGTCCTGATTTAGCAAAAATGCCTTCTTGATAGCAGAAAAGGTGGCAGGATGTGGGACCTTGCAGCGATGGTGGCAGGTTTCTGATTTTATGCTTGAGGTTTCCTAATTGGAACATAGTGATGCTGTTCCAGAACAAGTAACTGTAGCTAGTTTAGCATCTCAGACTGAGGCAGTCCTATATTTATATATGTAATAAGGGATGATATCCTGATTGACAATCAGCTTTTTTTACGATTTTATTTATTTATTCATGAGAGACACAGAGAAAGAGGCAGAGACATAGGCAGAGGGAGAAGCAGGCTCCCCGCAGGGAGCCTGATGCTGGACTCAATCCCAAAACCCCAGTCATGCCCTGAGCCAAAGGCAGACACTCAACCACTGAGCCACTCAGGTGTCCCACAAGCAGCTTCTTAGACATTGCAGGAGAAGCAGCTCCTTTGGCAGTCTGGTTCTGTAGTACAGACTTAAGAATACATTCTGGAATCATCCTACAGATTTTTATTCAATCATCTTAAAAATTCTATAAGCCATCTGACATGCTGTAATAAATCCTTTTATTCAAACTGTCTAGAGTGCAATCTGTTCTCTGTTCTCTGCATCAGAATTGTGACCAATATGAAACCCCAAAGAGTATATGCAGAACAAAAAAAGAATGATTTTAAAGGCTATTATATTTCAAGTGAATCAAGTAATTGAGTTGAATAACAGTTGACCCTGATAATAGATCTCCAATTGTGCTTTCTCTCTCTTTTTACTGTTATTTTCTGCTCTGCTCTCTCTGTTCCTTGTCTGTTGTGTAGTAATTCAGAGAAAAGTAAGAGTAGACTGCACATTCAGCTGTAACATCTGTGAGGAAATATTCTTGTGAAATGCAATATATTTTTAATTTGCATCATTTGATTTCTCCTCAATACGGTGCAACAATCTTGATTCAAATTAAACTCATTTTCCATTTTATCCTCAAGTGTACATTCTTTTTTCTTTTGCTTAAAAAAAACCTTCACTAATAAACCTTCTGCCTCTTGCACCCACCAATCTTCTCCATATCTGTGACTTTGTGTTTTGTTTTTGTTGTTTTTTAAGATTCCATATACAGAAGAGACCATATGGTATTTGTCTCTATCTTATTTCACTTAGCATAATGCCCTCATCCATGTTTTTGCGATTGGCAAGATTTCATTCTTTTTAATGGCTAAATTATCTTTATCCATTTCTTTATCCATTCATCCATTATTAGACACTTAGGTTGCTTCCTTATCTTAGCTATTGTCAATGGTGGTACACTGAGGTGAGGATGCATATATCTTTTCAAAATAGGTCTTCATTTTCTTTGGATAAATATTCAGAAATGGAATTGATGGATCATATGGAAATTACATTCTTAATTTTTTGAGGAGCCTACATATTGTTTTCCATAGTGGTCATACCAATTTACATCCCCACCAACAATACTCAAAGGTTCCTTTTTCTCTACATCCTTGCCAATATTTGTTATTTCTTGTCTTTTTCATAATAATCATTCTAACAGTTGTGGCTTGATATCTTATTATGGTTTTGATTTGCATTTCCCTGTTGACTAATGATGCTGAACATCTCAGATACCTGTTGCCCATCAGTATGTCTTCTTTGGAAAAATACCTATTCAAATCTTATGCCCATTTTTTAAATGAATTATTAGTTCTTTTGCTATTGAGTTGTATGAGTTCTTTATAGAACTTGGATATTAGCCCCTTATCAGATATATGATTTGTGATTATTTTCTCCCATTCTGACTTATAATTTTGTTGATGGTCTCATTTGCTATGCAGAAGCTTTCTGGTTTGATGTATTCCCACTTATCTTTGCTTTTGTTGCTTTTGCTTTTGGTGTGTCAGATGCAAAAAATCATCATCAAAATCTACGTCAAAGAGCTTACCACCCATGTTTTCTTCTAGCGGTTTTATGGTTTCAAGTTTTACCTTCACGTCTTAAATCCATTTGAAGTTGATTTTTATGTATGGTGTAAGATAGCGGTCCAACTTTACATTTATTGTCCAATTTTCCCAACACCATTTTTTTTAAGATTTATTTATTTATTTATTCATGATAGATGTAGAGAGAGAAAGAGAGAGGCAGAAACACAGGAGGAAGGAGACGCAGGCTCCATGCCAGGAGCCCAACGCAGGACTCGATCCCGGGACTCCAGGATCACGCCCCAGGCCAAAGGCAGGCGCCAAACCGCTGGGCCACCCAGGGATCCCCTCCCAACACCATTTATTGAAGAGACTGCTCTTTCCCCATTGTATATTATCAGCTCCTTTGTCATAAATTAATTCACCATATATGTGTAGAATTACTAGGGGGCTCTCCATTCTGTTCCATTGATCTTCTTTTTTTTAAGATTTTATTTATTTATTTGAGCAAGCAGGGAGAGGAGTAGAGGGAGATGGACAAGCACACTTGTGCTGAGTGGGGAGCCCAGTTCAGGGCTTGATCTCATGACCCTGAGATCATGACCTGAGCCAAAATCAAGAGTTGGACACTTAGCTGACTAAGCCACCCAAGCACCCTTATGTGTCTGTTTTGATGTCAATATCATGCTGTTTTAATTACTATAGCTCTGTAATATAGCTTGAAGTCAGAAAGCCTGCTGCCTCCACTTTATTCCTCTTTCTCAAGACTACTTTGGCTATCTGGGGTCTTTTGTGGTTCCATACAAATTTTAGGGATGTTGGTTCTATTTCTATGAAAATACCATTGAATCTTTTTTTTTAATTTTTTATTTATTTATGATAGTCACAGAGAGAGAGAGAGAGAGAGGCAGAGACACAGGCAGAGGGAGAAGCAGGCTCCATGCACTGGGAGCCCAACATGGGATTCGATCCCGGGTCTCCAGGATCGCGCCCTGGGCCAAAGGCAGGCGCTAAACCGCTGCGCCACTCAGGGATCCCAAATACCATTGAATCTTGATGTGGATTTCACTGAATCTGTAAATTGCTTTGGGTAGTGTGGGTATTTTAACAATATTGATTCTTCTAACCCATGAGCACATAGTTATCTTTCATTTATTTGTATCTTCAACTTTTCATTAATGTCTTCTAGTTTTTAATATATAGGTTATTCATCTCCTTGGTTAAATTTATTCCTAGGTATTTTATTCTTTCTTATGCAATTTTAAATAAGGGTGCTTTCTTAATTTCTCTAATAGTTTATTATTAGTGTATAAAAACAAACTTTTTTGTGTATTGATTTTGTATCCTACAACTTTACTGAATTTTTTTACTAGTTCTAACAGTTCTTAGATGTAATCTTTTGAGCTTTTTATGTGTAATATTGTGTTATCTACAAATAGTGATTGTTTTCATTCTTCCTTTCCAATGTGGATGGCTTTTTATTTATTTCTCTGTCAATTGCTCTGACTAGGACTGTCAATACTATGTTGAATAAAAGTGGCAAGAGTGGACATTCTTGTCCTGTTCTTATATTAGAGGAAAAATTTTCAGTTTTTACCACTGAATATGATTTTAGTTGTGGGCTTGCCAAATACGGCCTTTAATATGTAGATGTACATTCCCTCTATATTCACTTTGTTGAGAGTTTTTATCATAAATGGATGCTGAATCTTGTCAAATCTTTTTTTCTTCATCTATATAAATATCATGTGATTTTAATCTTTCATTTTGTAGATTATGAACCATCCTTACATCCTTAGGACAAATCCCATTTAATAATAAAGTGTGATCCTTTCAATGTTATTATTAAATTTTGTTTGACAATATTTCATTAGTAATTTTTCCATCTATGTTCACTAGGGGAATTGGCCTCTGGTTTTCTTTTTTTGTGACATCTTCTCTGATTTTGGTGTTAGGGTAATGCTGGCCTTTAATGTTTTGAAGAGACCTCTCTCTTCTATTTTTTGGAGGAATTTGAGAAGATTTTGTATTCATTCTTCTTTGAATGTTTGTAGAACTCATTAGTGAACTATCTGGTCTGGACTTGTTTCTTGGGACATTTTTGATTACTGACTCAATCTCCTTTCTAGTACTTGACTTGTTTTGATTTTCTATGTCATCATGATTAGTCTTGGGAGGTTATATGCTTTTAGGAATTTATACATTTCTTCTAGGTTCTCCAGTTTGCTGGTGTATAATTGTTCATAGTGGTCTTCTATGATCCTTTGTATTTCTGTTGTATCAACTATACCATTTCCTTTTTCACTTCTGATTTTATTTCTTTGAATCTTCTCTCTTTTCTTCTTAGCAAATCTAGCTAAAAGTTTACCAATTTTATCTTTTAAAAAACCCAGGTCTTACTTTCATTGATTTTTTTTCCCTTTTGTCTTTTTGTCTTATTGCATTTCTTTCTGCTCTAATCTCTTCATTTCCTTCCTTCTGCTAACTCTGGGCTTCATTTGTTGTTCTTGTCCTTGTTCCTTGAGGTGTACAGTTGGGTTGTTTATTTGAGACTTTTCATGATTCTTGAGGTAGGTATTTATCACTATGAACTTCCTTCTTACAATAGCCTTTGCTATCAAATAAATATTGGAGTGTTATATTCCCATTTTCATTTGCCTCAGTGTCTTTTTGCATTTCTTTTTATCTCTTTTGTGACCCATTATTTGCTTAGTAGTGTGTTATTTAATCTCCACATATTTGTAGATTTTTCAGTTGTCTTTGTGTTATTAATTTCCAGTTTCATACCATTGTGGTCAGAAAAGATACCTGATATGATTTTAACCCTCTTACATTTATTAAGATTTGTTTTGTGGACTAATATATGATCTCCCTTGAAAAATGCTCCATGTGCATTTGAGAAGAATATTAATTCTGCTGTTTTGGGATGGAATGTTCTGTAAATACTTTTTTTTTTTTTTTTTTTTTTTTTTTAAAGTAAGCACTGGCTCAGTGTGGAGCCCAATAGCAGGTTTGAACTCAAGTTCAAGTTGAGCCACCCAGGCGCCCTTATGAAGTCTATTCTAACGTGTCATTTAAGGCTGATGTTTCCTTATTGATTTTCTGTCTGAATGATCTACCCACTGTTATAAGTTATTCTTCTTTGATATGAAAATGGGGTTTTATGGCTTGTGTTGTAAAAAGGAATTGAAAACTACTATGAGTATACCAAATTATACCAAAAAGCACAGATAATGCTTCAGGGGATATATGAGAATATTATTAATTGCTAGATCAAATGTACAAAGAATGAAGAGACAGGAATAAGGCAAGAAGACAAAATATTCATCTGGAATAATTAAAAGATCAATGGTGACATAATTATAAAACAGAAAACTAATGTTCTAACTATAGCATTCTTTCTCCTTCAATTAATAATAATTTAGTGTGATGTACTATATAAAATAGTTTTATAATGTCAGTTTCAGTTCTTTTTTGAAACCACAATGAAAGACAGAGAGATGATTTGCCACAAAAGCAATGCAATGACAACAAGAGCCATGAATAGCCATCCAAAACCATAAGAGCTGTAAAAATCCTCCTAAACCTTTATCCATCTGCTCTCCCTAACAAACATGCTCAAAAGGTTAAGAAGGTAATAGTTTGTATCTCCCTTGTCATTTAATTTCTTTGGAAGTCTGAGTGTTCATGAACTTTCAAATCCACCTGGCACTACCACAATTTTTGTTTGGATACTGGCTACAAATAATACACTATTAATGTGAGAGGTTCTCCCACAGAAAGCTGTCAACACAATTCACTGCTCACTAGCATCTCTAAATATTAAATAAAAACAACACTTAAGGGGTGCCAGGCGGCTCAGTTTGTTAAACATCTGCCTTCAGCTCAGGTCACGATCCTAGAGTCCTGGGATCAAGGCCTTCAATGAGGTTCCTGCTCAGCTTGGAATCTGCTTCTCCCCTTGTTGTTCCACCTGCTTATGCTCTCTGTCAAATAAATAAATAAATCTTTTTAAAAATACCAATATTTAGAAAATGAAAGAAAGAAAAACTAGTTCCACTTAACCACCTAGACAATAAAGCAGTATGAAGCAGATACTGCCAGTTAGCATTCAGGATACTATACATTGGTTATTCACTCTGCACACTTCCAAAGACAGTGGGAAACACACTAAAAATTCCAATACCATAAATATCTCTTTAAAATTATGGTTCATCATCCTTCTATTTGTACTAAAAATAGTCACAAGCTTATTTCTATGATTTATATTTAAATTAACAAAGAAGTATGCCATTGGGTAACAGGCCACCTAGAGCAATACCTTCCTAAATTCTTAAGATCAATGAAGTAGGAGATGGAAGAAAATAAATTATCTTATTAGACACAGAGATTGTTAAGATATTGGAAAGTTAAGAAATAGGAAATGTAATAACTCCTATGGACAGGAAATAGGAAAGATGAAGATGTTCATTTTTAGTAACTTTGATTTAGAGTCAGCCAATATTGTTGAGAGGACTGTATGCCAGTCATTCTGCTATGCAGTTTCACCACAGTGTCTATTTAGCTTCAAAGATTATCCTGTCAGGTAGGAAGGATTACTCTCACTTTACAGAATAAGGAAACAAAGGGTATTAAGCAATCTGCCCAAATCCACAAAACTGTTAAGTGAGAGAGGGCACATGATAAACAGTGATTCCCTTTGCAGGGTGAGACTGGATGGCAAAAGCAGAGGACAAAGTATGAGTGGTGGCCATATTCCATGCTGCATCACCAACCCACCAATCTGTAGCAAATATTTGCCAAGGTATATCCTATTAACTTCCAATTAAAATTGCATCTGTTTTTAGTGTATTGACATATTGATCACAATTATATAGCATATGCATATACCACTATGATTCAGAAGGATAAAACTATTCCTTAATAATTCTCATAAGCTCTCAGAGTTATTTATCCACACTACCATCTTAATATCACATTTGAAGATCACTTTCCAACAGGATAAAAAAGAAATCAAACTTTATTACAAATAAGATAAAATGAGGAAAAATGTTATTAGAATGTATCTTAAAAAGCCATGATATAGATTTGAATTTGGTGGATTAATGGGTCATTTTAAAGGGACAATGGCTAAAGATAAAGAACAAACTATCATTTACATAATATTTCATCAGTACCTGGAGATACAGAGATCAATATAATAATTAATGACCACAGTTGGGATCCTTTTCATATCACTAATCATTAAGATATAAGAGTGCCGATGTAATTGAGAATATAAGCCAAACTTCATCGTAGAGCAAAGGAAAATACACTAGAAGTGATTTTGTTTAGCTCATGTATAAAAACTGTTTTCAGCAGGCAGTAATGACAGAAATCTAAGTAAATTTCCTAGCAACTACATACACAGAGTGATAGATAAAAAGAGAACATTTTATTTTTCCCCTTATTTTCTATATCATTTTCATATTCTCCTTCAGTTAATTGAACACTTACTTAAACCATATATGTCATATATCATATATGTCCTAATGAAAAGCTAAAATCCTAAAGAAAGAGTTTTTACTGTCACCATATCTACTGTGAAATCATACTAATACAAATAGGAACCTTGATTTTTTTTTTAATTCCATAGAATAAACTGGTAAATTAGTTGATGTCATAAGAAAATTATTTAACTATCTAGTGTTCAAAATAAAATAAAAATATACTAATAAAGTTACATTTTAAAATGGCATATCTACCTAAAGTACAAGAAAGTGATTTTCCACTTTGATTTAATGTAATAATTACGATTTTATTACTGTAACACTTAAGAAACAAAAGTATAACTATTATCATATGATCCATACCAGAATCCAGTTAAGTAAATCATTTTTTTTTGTTTTTTTCAGTTAAGTAAATCATTGACCAAGTTACAAATTCTTACAAAATTTCAGAGGTACCCAACTGTCAAAAATAAATTCAGTCTTGGCGTGCCTGAGTGGCACAGTCAGTTAAGAGTCTGGCTCTTAGTTTGGGTTCAGATCATGATCTCAGGGTCCTGAGATTGAGGCCCCCACTTTGGGCTCTGCACTCAGTGTGGAGATGGGTTGGGTTTCTTTTTCCCTCTCCCTCTCCTCCTTCCCCCTGTGCTCTCTCTCTCACTTCTCTCTCTCTCTCAAATAAATAAATAAATCTTAAATTCAGTCTTAAAAGCAATAAAAAATAATGTTGGAAAGAAAGGCTGGATCACTGAAGCATAGTTGCCATTTATTTCTTAAACGTTAAGGATCAAAGAGGGAATTGTCTTTCGCTCCTCTACTTCACTGAAATAAAACTTTGGTTTACAGTGAATAAACTGTGTAAGAAATCAATTGAATGACTTTTGTTAAGATACTATTGGGTAGAAGGTACTGTGCTAAGTGGTCCAGAAACAAAGATGAATAATAGCTGTATTCGTTTGTTAGGGCTGCCAAAACACAGTACTCCAGACTGGTGTGGCTTGAACAACAGAACTTTATTTTCCCACAGTTCTGGAGGCTAGAAGCTTCAGATCAAGGTAATGACAGGGTCTGTTTCTTCCTGAAGCCTGTCTTCGTGGTTTGCAGAGAGCTGTCTTCTCCCTATATCTTCACATGTTCTCCCTCTGTACATGTGTGTCCTACTTTCCTTTTTTTAATAAGGATACCAGTCATATTGGATTAGGGCTTATTCTTATGACTTCATTTTAACTTAATTACTCCTTTAATAATTCTATTTCCATATGCAGTCACATTCTGACATACTGAGACTTATGGCCTCAACATAAACACTCGGAGAGGGACACAGTTCACCTAATAACAAAAGTCCTCCAGGACGTTTAAATAATAGAGAATAGAGCAGCCCCAGTGGCTCAGCAGTTTAGCGCTGCCTTCAGCCCAGGGCGGCATCATGGAGACCCGGGATCGAGTCCCGCATCGGGCTTCCTGCATGGAGCTTGCTTCTCCTTCTGCCAGTGTCTCTGCCTATTTCTCTCTCTCTCTCTCTCTCTCTCGAATAAATAAATAAAATCTTTTAAAAAAATAATTAATAAATAAATAATAGAGAACAAAAATATATAAAAGTAACCACAATAGAAGTCAGAAAATGATAAAGGTCTTAGTATAAATTCAAAATTATTAAAGAGCATAAAAAAATTTAAAGGAAAAAGAAAGGTTTAAAGATGAAGTGGTTTTCTGAGGATAGGATTTTAAGCAGATTGAGATGAATATGGTAAAAAGGGCAGAAAAAGGCATGATTGGAACAAATGCTGTGTAGGGCTAATTTATCTTTTAATAATTAAATCTTACTCTGATTGACACAGGATATTATGCATTTAAGATGATAAAGGTCATTTGGTTGTTGATAGCACAGCAGCAATACAAAATCATATTTTCTTCAGTTTTCTATGTAAAATACATCGCAGGCCAAGAACAAGACAAATCACACAATTTTCCACCATCTTCCAACATATCATTTGCACTTGTACTTCCAACATATCATTTGCATTCTTTTTCAAAAGAAATAGAATAGGAAGGGAATTAGAATTGTACCAATCATAAACCAGAAGATACGGATAATAAAAGTCCAATAGCGATTGGATTATCTTTGTAAGAAATCTATATATCAAAAAACTATGCCTATAGCTTTTTGTTCTGAGGGTCATCCTAAACTTATGTGATACAACAATATTTTGAATTCTTTCCTGTAATAAACTGTCACTATCTGATTTTTTTAAAAAGTAGATTTATGATATTTTATTACCAGTGAGTGCCACCTATGCTTAGCTGCTCACCACATTATTCTTAGTCCTGTTTGCTAAATAAATCATATTTCTGACAACATCTTTTCAATTTTAATTGATTTTATTTAAAAAGCAGAAGAGAATAGTAAAGAGCCTACACAAAATACTCTTTTGTATTTCCAGAGGGGAAAAAAGTACCAAACTTTCAGCAGAATCACAGTAAATGTGTGCTTCTTTATAACTTCTTACATATGTCACTAGCAGATAAATTGAATTTTTACTTACTACTTAAAATTCTGACAATTCAATAGTGCTCAGCCAGATAACATTTAAAATGTGGCAATAACAAGATTTTTATTTTGTTCACAGGTATTTTTCCAAAGGCACCTTAAAGTTTTCTCCTCTACTGTCAAGGCAATCATTTAGATACGAGTCATAAAATGTTTGAAATACATATAAATCCCACATTTCATATCATTTGTTAGTGCCTAATTAAGCAGAAAAAAATCTAAGTTTAGTGAATTATAAGATCAAAATTAGGTTTTACATTAGGAAATAAAGATCTTGGCACACAAACCTTTAGCACTAGAGGAAATGAGCTTAATCTTTTACCTTGGTGAAAGGTGGACAGTGATCAGTCTGGGCAATTACACAGCTAGGCAAAGCCTTGATTTGGAAACAGCATTATTATACCAACAAGAAAATCACTTTGCATAGCTCTGCTTAATATTTGCAGTCGCCTAGAATAGTTGTATTATATATACACTGGCTTCTCCCTTAAAGCCTGTGTTAGGGAGGTCCTGAAATGTAAAAAGTAAATCTACCCTCAACTACTTGAAGGTTACTCCTGTAGATATAAAATAAGAATTTATTAAGTAAAACAGATTTAATTAAACAAATGATTATTAAGTATCTGCAGTATACCAAACATCATGTAAAACACCGCAATGAGGTAAAACCTAACAATCAGCACACATCCACTGTGTTTGGTTGCTTCTCTTTCTTTGACTTCATCTTTACTAATCTGATGTTTTGAGTGTTTTTTAACTGTTCTGTTTTTTTTCACATTTCAATTCTCCTCCCAGAATCTCACTAACTTCTGATAAGAGAGGAAAAAAGTCTCATATTCCTGTTCAAACCATTTAGTCTAGGTCAAAGGGATATTAATTTTGCTTTATCATGATCTACAAAATTGTTCAGCTGTGTCCTTATGGGCAACCGATGACTTAGAGAGGAAAAGATTTGAGCTTTTGTTAATTGACTCAAAAGTTGAATGAGTAACAAATCAAAATTTAGCCTTAAGAGTTAGGTATATCTTTCTCCCTGATTCAAGAAAGTTCCAGATGGAAAACGCAGAATTATGGTCTAAACATGACCTCCATATTTTGACATTGAAAAAAAAATAGGCAAAAACTAATTTGAGAGGAAAGATAATTTTTAATAGTGGATAATAGGCTTTTCTGAAAAAGAGGTGCTTTTATGTACCATTTATATTGGAGAGTAGCTAAAAGTAACATCAATATTATTTATGGTCCTAGAGAACTTGAACAATTCAGGAATTCTTTGTGACAGGCTTCTATATATTAAACATCATTATAGCACCCAAATTCTTTCTAGTTGGAAAAATAAATGAGAATATATCTATAAAACTCTTAGAATTCTTGGGATAAATGTTTCCACACATATTAAGGGTAGCATTTCTAAAATAAAAAAAAATAATAAAAAAAAAAAGATTACAAAAGTCATGCACCAAAGTAAACACACACACTCTATGGAACAGCTATTAGAACTATATAAATATTGATGCAGAAAAAAATTATAAATTTTTTAATTGTGAGAGTGTAACTATATTCATGCTTTAATAAAGTACTTTTAATACAAGCACCACACTTTTTTGTTGTTGTTGTTAATGATAGAACAGACCTATATAGAACTGATCTATAATATAGAATAAGTCTCCACTGTTCTCTATCTGGTTTTTATACTTTGAATATGATGTTACCTTAAAATGTACTGATCATAAACAATGTATATAGTTTTAAATAACTACATTTTATAACTCAGTTCACAAAGAAAATGTCAAGAGTGAATATCTCTGTTTTTATAAAATTTCCCATGTAGTTAGGTGAAGAGGATTTAAATGTAGGAAACAAAGTACATAAATCACCATCAAAATGGTGGATGCAAACTTGCAAGAAGATATTAAATGACGCCATGGAAATTTAAATGTTGCTATAATATATTGAATTATTGAGATACACAAAACACCAATTTTTCATTCCTCTCATGACCATTTCTCACATATACTATTTGAACTTTATAAACAAACAAAAACCCACATCTGAAATGTCCTAAAATAGACTACATTGAAAAGGCAGCTGGTCTGGATGGCACTGGATATTTTAAAATCAATATATTAAAATTAGTGTTAGGTTTTTGGCAGTTTCAAGTATATCTTTTTTCTGGCTTAGATTTTTTAATAGTCATATTCTAAAATTATCATTCAACAAGTACTTGTGTTATGAAAACCTGAAATTTCAAACCAGCTGATTCCCTCCAAGAAAATCTATGGTGTAGGAAGAAAATAAGCACATATAAAATTATAAGTGGATGTTTAAATGATTAAGTCATTTGTAGATTCTTGTTAATTATACCTTTTAAAAATTGTTATAGAAAACAGATTGAAAATTGATTGCTATAATCTATAATTATTACAGAGATGATTAAAATAATATAGTAAACATGGATTTTGCTTTGAATATTCTTCTAATTAAACTCCATAGGTCCTTATAACAAGCTATTAAATGCTAACATATGAAACAGTAATCACAAAATAAAGTAAAAAATTTTAGATGATTAGGTTTCGAAGACCAACTGTCACACAATTCCTTTGCTGAGAGAAAGACAGCCTTGGTGTCTTTCCCAACAGAAACTATTTTACCACATTATAATTGAGGGCTTGTTTCTTCCACTAGCCTATAGATCCCTTATAAATAAGTCCAATATGTCTTACTCATCATTGTTATCTCTAAGGTAAATAGAAGTTGTCAATAAATTTTTGTTGTTAAACACAATAAATGATTAACTTGTCAATACCAAAGTGCATGTTGGGTGCTTGCTTCAAAGACATTCATCCTCCATTACTTACTATCACAATTGCCATAAAGATGGTAGCACAGAATATCACTTAAATCATGCTGTCAAGATGCTATGGGATAGCTTTGAGCTTTAGTTTTGAGTTTTCATATGCCCAAAATAAGAAGTTTCTATTCCTTAAAACCGGTTCTGGTTATTTTGATGCCTTAGATCCAATCCAAAAGAAGGAAAATGTCTCTCATGCAGATCTGCTTATCAAGAGGCAAGAGCTTTCATCAAAATCCTTAGTAAAGGGAAATTTATAAAATTCTAGGAAAGGTTATACACGGGTCTTCAATTTTACATGTAATAACAAGTACGACAAAAGTTAAAGTTTCGTAAAGCTTCATGGTAAGGTTACATTGTTTATTATTCTATACACTCTAGACTTTTATGGATGCTTGAAATATTTCACAGTTTTTAAAAATCTGGCCATTATTTTGATACCCTCACCCACAAAACAAGGTGAAAAAAATGGTATAATTTCTCACAAAATATCCCATCAGAATCTGACCCTGAGTGATAAAGGTTTAGGTTAACCTTCACAAAGTATTTTCTTAAACTGTATTACTGAGATTCACAATAAAGTTTAAGAACACTGGATGATCTCCATTATTTGGTGAGTTAGAGGTGTTGGATATGAGTTGCCTGGGGAAATCACTGTTACCCCAGGCACACAATCAAACATGTCGCTTGTCTTTGCACCTTGACATTTATTTCTCCTGTAACTTCTTTATCATAAAGTTTTAAGAAATGTAGAACACATAATAAAATACAAAAAATAATCTATGTATTTCCATAATAATGGATGTTATTTTTTATGAGATTTTGTTCTGATATTACTTTTAAAGAATAAAACATTACAACCTAAGTCCCACATGTACTCTTTCTCAGTCTCATCCAACTCCTTCTCCAGAGTTAACCACTCTCATGTATTTGTTATGTGTGGTATTTATGGCACTCTATTGTTCACATTGCTCTAAAACTTGATAATTTACTCAATATGGCTTAAAAAAATCTGTTCCATTGACATATGAAACAAGTTTATTTTAACTACTATGTTTGCTGCTATTTATTCATTCTCCTACGGATAGATGTTTAAATTATTTCAAACTTTCACTATTTATTTATTTTTTAATTTTTATTTATTTATGATAGTCACAGAGAGAGAGAGAGAGGCGCAGAGACACAGGCAGAGGGAGAAGCAGGCTCCATGCACCGGAAGCCTGATGTGGGATTCGATCCCGGGTCTCCAGGATGGTGCCCTGGGCCAAAGGCAGGTGCCAAACCGCTGCGCCACCCAGGGATCCCAAACTTTCACTATTTAAAAAGACCCATAATGATCATACTTGTACAAATTTTCTTTATGAATAAGTGTACAACTTTCTCCAATGTATATACCAAAAGATATTTGTGGCAAAATAGTCCAGGTACCACATAGTGCTACTTGTTCTTCAAACAGATTATAATAATTTATCTTCCCAGAAGCAGTATGTCAGAGTCCTCATTTTACTATATCTCATCAATATTTGGCATTTTTAATGTCTTGACATGTGATAGCTATATAACATAGTTTGCAAGATAATTCTTAAGTTATTTTGATAAACTATGTACTAACTATTGGGAGAATTTAACAAGGTAGCTCCTTTAAAGACTTTTAAATGACTTTAAAGAGGTTTATCTTTATAAACCTGTTTTATCTTTTGTCTATATACCTTTAATCTATATACCTGCTTCAAATTTTAGCAATGGCCTGCCAGTGATGCTAGTAATAATGTCTCTCTCTTAATGGGCCACTTACTATGACCTAATAACTTTTCAAAGCATTTAAAATATATCATTTTCTTAATTCTTCCAATGATGTGAAAATGTGAGTGATAAGACATATGTTGTCTTGTTTGTTACCTTGTTCTATCTCCAGGATTTAGAAGTCTCATCACCTACTAGGTGCTCAGTACACATTTATTAAATAAATATTAAATAAAATTTATTTATATAAATAAATATTAGTCAGTGCAGCATCCTCTAACAAAATAATACAGACTGGGTAGTTTATAAACAACAGATATTTATTTCTCACTGTTGTAGAGAGTGGGAGGTCCAAGATCGAGGCACCAGCAAGACTACATTCTGGTGAGAGCCCTCTTCCAGTTCACTCCAATGCCTTCTCTATATTCTCGATATTCTCACATACTGGAAGAGGCTAGGGATTTCTGTGGGGTCTCCTTTATAAGAACATTAATCCCTTTCACAAGGGCTTTATCCTCTTGACCCAAGTACTACTCGAAGGCTCTGCCTTCTAATACTTTCACGTAGGACACTAGGGTTTCAACATAGGAATTTGGGAGAACACAAACTTTCAGACCATAGCAAAATGATATAATTATGAACATTTTAGAGAAGGGCATTTAGTGAGTAGAAGTTATTTCTCTAAGATCATAAATTTGGTAGGAAATGACAAAATCATCAATCCTAAGCATACTTAACCCCCTCCAGACTCTTCTTTTATTTCCCATGGATTTTAGGGATATGGGATATAGTCCACTATCTTGATGCCTCATCTATAGGATTTCCTTTAGTGGTGAAATCTTAGTAGGAATTATATATGCTTTGTGAGAATGTAATTCTTAGCTGTATTTCTCAAATATACATAAATTGTTCACAGCACAAGCTCTGGAGCCACTCTGTAAGCACAGGTTTTTACTGTTCTGTTAAGATTCTCCAGGATGCTATTAAAGTCCCTAAAACTATGCCAACACAAACTTGCAAGCTCAGATACATGACTTCATGATTTCAGATCTTGTATTTAGAAGGAGGCATACTTTTTTTCATTTCTCCTACTTCTGGAGAAAATGTAGGTAAGAAGCATCTTGCTTTTCCTGCCTAAGACACCCTCATCTCTCGCTAGAGACTTTGGTTTTTTCAGAATGCTCAGGAGCATATCTTAGAATTACAAGTATGTGGGGGAGTATTGTATGTCAAGGAGAAACTTTTCTTCTAATCCCTCATCTAATCTATAAAATTTCCCACAGGATCCACAATATTAAGGATTTTTATTTATCCAAATTACACCTATTAAATGAATGTGCATACAGTTGAGACACTGCCCAGAAATAACTAAATACAAATGAAATGCTGGTAATATTCTGTTTTTGATTCTGTTTTTGCTGAAAGTTTCTGAAAGTTGCGTCTATTACAAATCATATGGTAACATGTGTGTGAACACATGTTCAGTGAGGAAATTTTAGAAAATTCTTTATTAAAGGTCTATTTTATCATTCAGAGTCTTTGTAAGTATATATCTAGGGCATCTTCAGAATTTAGGAAATATTAATTACCTTTATATACAAGTCTAAGATGCAAGCCCTTAATGCTATTTATTTCATCAGTAAGATTATTGATGTTTACTTCAGCTCTACCTTAAAGTTCTGATAAAAATTCTCAAATCTGATTTTGACAAAGTCAAAAGAGGACTCCTAATTATGGCTTTTCTAAAAATCGACTTCATAATGTTCAAACAATAGTCCTGCAGGATATCTATTGTTCATTCAAATGAGAGCATCTTAAAAGAACTTGCCTGTGAGTACATGGGATGATACATGATAAATTCCAGTTCACATGCCCAAACTATTCTTTAGTCATGAAAGTATAGGCAGTTATTCAAAACCTAAGTAGCAATTGAGCAATAATGGATTACTTCAGGAGAGTGTCTCTCATGAATAAATAAATAAAATCTTTTAAAAAAAAGTTTGTGAAAACAAAGAAATCTAAGAAAGGAGCAAATGCCACTGAGTGCCTAAGGTAGACAAATTTTGTCTCTAGTCAATAGCCATTTTCCCTTCTTTCTCTGCTCATGAGACTTCTGATTTTGCTGGCAGAGTAAGTAATTAGTCAGAAAGGTTGAATTATGACCAGTCTAAGCCCAGTAATCTGCTAGAATCTGTTATATCAACTCTCAAGAGTTGTTTTTATGCATCTCTTCAGTGACATCAATTGGTAGCTTAAAACCTGCCAATATGGCAGTATTTATGGCACAGAAATCGGGAAGTGCTACAAATTAGGAATACCATTTCCTCTGGCCCCTAGTCAGTTATTAACCATTTACCACCTTTCTAAGCCCATCATGGAAATCCCAATTCCTTTTGTCAGCAGTTGGTGCAGGGGTAGGTACAGGAACAAGTTTTGACCTAAGACACATAAAAAAAAGTCTGATGGAAGCCACCCAGTAAAGATTTCCTCCTGATAAAGTCAACAAGCTACCTTGCCTTCCTGCTTTAGGTAGCATTATACAATGCTTTGAGATGTAGTGCTCTGAGATACAACCTTGAAGGAAGGTCAGTAGAATCCAGAGATGTCAACATAGGTCATTAATAACCGTAGACCACTACCAACTAGAGCATCCAAAGGGCAGGAAAGTAGGAACAATTCGCCCTGAGTATAGAAAATAATGAAGTACATTGTCTGTAGAGAATTTTAAAACAATAATGAAACACATTAAATATTAATCCACTTTTTAATTATTATTCTGTATTGACAACTCTAAACAATGTTAGTTATAAAATTCTATTACTCCCATATCTTGACTATTCCTATCCAAGCCCTTTGTATGTTTGGGCTAGTCAGTCTAGAATCAACTATCTTAAACATCTAGTTACTTGGGGTAATTAAAGATTTTTGTTATTTAGAAAACTTCCATATGAGTTTTCTGTTATGTGTAGGCAAAACACGCTGAAGTGCTAAAGCAGTTCACAGAAAGTAGCAGACTCAGAATGTTGGTAGGTCAGGTTAATCGAGCACTGAAAAGAAAAAGCATGAGCTACTTCTCTAAGGACCTACAGACCTGCTCAGATCTCAGGCTTCCCACAGCTCCAATCATGCAAGGACAGGCCAATTACAGTTCCCATTCTTGTGTGTCCAGGAGCTTCTCCCTACTGTGTCATTAGTATACCTATAATAAACTGCCTTTACATAGAGTAGTGTGAGAAGGTTTCTTCGTTTTGTAACCAAAAGAACTAATTAAAAACAGAATCTAGCATTTAATAAATAAATGAAAGATTGCCCCAATATAAGATTTTGCTTGGATACACATGGCACAAAATCTATACTAAGAAGGCCGCAAACAGACAAAACTATGCTTAACATAGCATTGTTAATAATGATTAAAATTGTAATTTATCTAATTGCTAATGAAAGAAGAACAGATTTTTTTGATAAGTGTATAAGGATGTGGGAAAATTCAGCCAAATATTATTATATACCTCATGACACAATTATTTAAAACCATAAATATGCTTAAACACATAAATAATATGTATTAAATATATATATATATACACACACACTTGGATGGAAAAAAATCAGATATCCATGGTTGTTATTTATGAATAGTGGGATCAAGGTATATTAATATTTTCATCCATACATTTTCTATTATTTTCAAAGTTTTCAGCTCTACAAAAATAAAACAATTTTAAAATAATTATCACACATTTTCTTTTCATTGATGTATCGAGAAAATACATCAGGTTTCCAGAACTATTGTTCAAGAAGAGAATACTACACGCAAGAAAGTAATGAAATCCACAGATTAGACAAAGTATATCAGAAAACTTTTAAAAGATAAAATGACATTAAAAATTCATGAGAATATGCATTTTATAAAAAATTTAATCACAACTAACATCTTTCAAAATAAAGGAAAAATGTATTTTTTTTTTATTTGAATAATCTCTGCACCTAAACAAGGGGCTCAAACTCAGAACCCTGAGATCAAAAGTCACAGGCTTTTCTCACTGAGCCAGCCAGGTGCCCAAAAATGTAATTTATTTTAAAGAGAGGCTTAATTTCCCCCCCTCCCCCCTCGAGAGGCTTAATTTTTAAGAAAATAAAAAGGATGAAGAAGTATTTAGTTCTTTGCTGTTATAAAATATAATCAAAAACTTGAGTTTTGCTTCTGAGACTATGGCTTTATGAGACTAATTTCGTGATCCCATGGGATGCTATTCCAGTCTGTGATAAAAGAATCACCTAGGTTTGATATGGAATCTCAAGCCCATCTGTAACTGCTGTAGTTAGATGTTTAGACTTATTATTTGATTATATCACCATTATTTAAATACATATACTGGAAGTTGAAGTATATATGATATCTCAAATCAATGAAGACTTTTTCTTTCTAGCATATATATATTATATATAAAATATATAAATATAAATAAATATGTATATATATATATATTTCTTTTTCTGAGTGGAGAAAAATTCTGTCAGAAAAGAAATCAAAAGATACAAATATATAAAAGGAGGAGAGAATTGTTTATTCAAAAAGTCAGAGAATGCCTAAGATTTCCAGCTACTATTTTCAATTATTTTTTGCCTATGAATAGGAGTTTCTTTTAGAGACAGTGTAAATTGTTGAGTTGTAAGGATTACAAGGCATGAGGTTCATTATCCTAGAGTAGATCACACATAGCAGTACTTTGCTTCAAGAAAGATGATCATTAAAAAGAGTCTCATTATACTGCATAAAATTAATTATATTCAGAATTATCCTGTTTCAGAAAATTGACAAGAGCAAATGTATAAATTAAAAGATCAAAAACATACCAGATACAGCAAGGAAGTCATCAATGCTTGTAATGTCATCTACAGCTTCAGTGAGGACATGGATATGATTCTCCCATGTATGCTTGTACATTTCCATGGTTTTTTTGACCACTTGACTTTTGGGTCTTGCAGCCAAAGCAAGTGCAGCATTAATGATCTGCAAAGATACAGAATGTTCACATGGTGATTTCTTTGGTAATAATTACCAGATAACTATTCTTAAAAGATAAGAATTTTAAAAGATTTTAAAATTTTAAAAGAACTATATTCTTTTAAAAATAAAATATGTACATCTTTAACAACAGGGAAAATGGTAAAATGTCCTCACAAATAACTCTTTGCTTTTAAAATTATTATTTTATTTGTGGCAATGATCTAATTATTTTTAGAACTATTTATTGAATGTCAATGCACTAAAAACTGCAAGAGCTTCAAAGATAATTGGTATCTGCCTTTAAAGAGCTGCTTTATTACTCAATGGGAAGGGCAATATATAACTCAGTTCAGTATGCAATACGTGCCATAATCACAAATAATGACCACTACTCTCTAGAGAGCAGGAGGATCACCTTAAGCAGAGTTTTTTTTTTTTTTAAGATTTTATTTATTTATTTATGAGAGAGTGAGAGAGAGCACAAGCAGAGGGAGAAGCAGGCTCCCCAGTGAGTAAGGAGCCCAAAGCGGGACTTAATCCCAGGTCCCAGGATCATGACTTGAGCCAAAGGCAGATGCTTAACCTTAACTGAGCCACCCATATGCCCCAACAGAAGTTTTGAATACAAGTTTCAGGGAAGTGTAACATTTTAACTGATTATTTGGATTCACATTGCACAACTCCATTGTGAACATGTACTATGTGCAAAGCACCATGATAGAGCTTTGACTTCCTTGAGGTCTTGCAGAATTTTGCCAGGGGGGGTAAATTTTCATTATTAATTAATTTTTTCATTCATTCATTCATTCATTCAGTATTTCAAATATATTCTGAGTGCATCTTATGTATGAACTGTTGGTGTAGATTTCATTTACAGCAATAAACGAGAGAAATAAAAATCATTGCTTTCATGGAGCTTTTATTACAGTTGAGGCCCAGAAGCAATTACCAAGTTAGATAAGTAAAACATATGGTCTGTAAGGTAGTTGTAAGAACCAAGGAGGAAAGGGCAGAGAAGGGGGATAAGGAATGGAGCAGTGTTGAGGGTAGGAGGTTGATGATTGTAGCATGGCCTCACACTGAAGCAGCCATTTGGGTAAAATCACTATTAGGAACGACTGATGGGACAGAGAAGTGGAAAATTCAAAAGGAGAGAAAATAAAGGAAATGCTGTGAGAATGGTGAGCAGTCTCACCTAGAGGCTTGGGTGTGCAAAAGAAATCAACAGGAGTTCTTGATGGTCCTCCTCAGGACTATGGCCTTATTTGGAAGGCAGTGGGGAGTCATTTTGACTTTGAAGCAATTTGCTCAGAACTAAACTATAGAAAAATTCATATGGCATAGGAGGCTACTGCAGTAGGTTACAGGAGTAAGATAGAGCCTGGACAGCAAGGGTGGAGGTAATGAAAAGGTTTTGATGGAAATTCCAATTAATTAAGGATGAGGATAGGTCAATTTCTGCCAAAAATACCATGCTATCATTAAGAAATATGTGGAAAATACTTTCTAAGGACATGAAAACACAACCAATATAGTACAATAGCAGTAGATTAGAAAGCATTATGCTCCAGTGAAATGACAAACAGTGAAATGCAAACATGCTAGGAATAAAAGTGAAATGAATACACACACCAACTAACTGGTTTTCTTGGATGGGTGGAATTTCCAGTGCTTTTTATTTATTTGTGTGTGTAACTGAATTTTTCAGATTTTTTTATGGTGAATATATTTTAATTGTATGGTCAGCATAAATGAAGCTATTCTTCAAAGAAAGATGATTACGAAGGTTTTTCCATGAGTAATGGGGAAAAATTATTTTAATCTTAATGGAGGAGAGTACAGAGAGTTAAAAAGTCAGTCAGGGTTACAGAAACAAACACATACAATTGTTTTGGAAGACAGTGTTGATGAGAGGTGTTAGATCTCAACTTTCCTATTAGAGAAGTTGACTTTGAAGTGACTCGGCTCTCCATATAAATCACACAGTTACCTGAGATATGGAATTGGAGCTCATAAAAAAGTTGTCATTTATTTAGCCATTTATTTGTCCATGTATTGAAACAAATTGGTTTTACATAGCAATAATGTAGGAGACTCTACACTGGATACTGACATCACAATCAAAATGATTTCACCATAGTTTCTTCTTTTTTGAAAAAAAAAAAAAAACTATTTATTTCAGAGAGAGAGAGAGAGTATAAGCACGCCAGCATGAGCAGAAGGAGGGGCAGAAGGAGAGAGAGAATCTCAAACAGATTCCAGGCTAAGCAAAAAGCCCAGTGTAAGGCTCCATCCTAGGACCCTGAGATCAGGGCCTGAGCTGAAACCAAGAGTTGGTGTTCAACCAACTGAGCCACCTAGGCACCCCGAGAGTCTACCATAGTTCCTAAAACAGCCCACAATCAAGTAGGGCAATCAGCCAAAAGCCAGACAATTATAACATAGCAGTGATTCTTAGACTTCAGCCTACATCACTTGGCAGGCTTGTTAAAACACATATCCCTTGAACTCACACTCTAGAGTTTCTGATTCAGCTGATGTGCTTTGGGGCCTCATAATTTGCATTTCTCACAAGTTCCCTGGTATTAGTGATGCTACTGGCCTGGCATTCTCATTCTGAGAAGATTTGGAAGAAAAAGAAGATAATAATAATAAGAGAACATACCTTTGAGAAGTCGCAACATATAGAAGGAAAAAATAAACTGGAAGGGATAAAGATGAGAGAAGGAATCATCAAGAAGGAGGTAGAAAACAAAGGTATTAAAGAGACGAGCAAGGAAATCTTTTCAAAGGGTTAAATGCTGTAGGAAAGTCAAGAATAATGAAGACTGTTTTAGCTTTCAGGTTTGGAAAATAGGAGTTGATGGTGTAGCAGAATATTGGACACAAGATTCAGATTTCACCAAACTAGGGGGGCAATAAGAATAAAAAGAATCATTTTCTGCTCAGTAACCCTTTGGAGGGGGTTACTGCCCCTTACTTAAGTGACTTGCAACGAGTTATTGGAGGTAGAGGAGGGGAGAAATTGGTTGCTTAAAAATATTATGTTGATATTCTTTCCTTTTATTTCTTTTTTATGAAAGGGGAACACATTGAATTTTAAGGAAACACACACTCTTTTTAGAAATAACTACTGCACAATATTCCTTGGCTTCAGTTTTAGAGTTTTATTAACCTATTAACTTACAATGTACGTTTGTGCACAGTGCAAAGGCTCTGGTCTCTGGTGTTTCATTGTCCCTGCAATTGGACAACTGTGTAAACATGTGGTTGTGCTGAAATTATGCCTTCACAGAAAGGCATACTCTTAAAGTACTGGTGTGGAACACTCAGTGGAAATATGGAGTCATGAATATAAGACAGGCTATATTTTGTAAGGACATTTTCAGTTCTGCTTCTGATCCAATTTATCTGATTCAACAGTGCACACTATGAGAAAACTTTATCCTACTTGAGTCTCCCAATATTTAGCTTAAATCTAAAAGCTGACAAAATTCAGAAGATGTGCTAACCCTCTTTAAGGAAGAAGAAATCTTCTTCCCAATGTCACACTCCTAGGATTTTAGCTATATTTCTGGAGGGGAAAAAGACAATTCTCAAATCCTCTTCATGCATAACTAAAGGTGAATGAGATATGTTACTTTCTGAGGGATTTTTCTTCAGATTATGGTAGAGATGTGTACATGTCAGAATCCCCCCCTGACCCTGTGAATCACCTAGTCAGCTCACGCTTCAAAGAGTCTCTTTAACTTCAAGAGCTTATTATATTTTAACAGGACTATTTTAATCACCTTCTCAGTAGTTACCTGATTCCAGGTTTATTCCAAGCTATTCTCCGTACTACAAACACATTTCTTTTTCAAATGCGGAAGTGACCTTCCTTTGCTGATAACCTTTGATAGAATCCTAGTTGACCAAAAATAAAATCCAAATTCCTTTTCTCTGATTTACAGTCTAAAAACCTTCCCTGCAAGTTCACTGTGATGGAAAAATTAACCCCCCTCCATCAACCTCATTTTAGGCTATGTTCCAGCCATATTGTCTTAAGCTCCATTTTCTGGTGATACCATGTATCTTTACACCACTATGGTTTTAATTTTACAACTGAAACCTCCTTAACATCCTTGTTCGTTCCTTTTCCTGCTCTGGTCTATCTGAAGAAATGTTTCCTACCTCTAATACCTGCTGAAATGTTACTATATACTGTGAATCTTGACCTATTCTCTCGAACCAGGTAACTGAATTGTATTCTGTGTTTGAAAAGCTCTTTTTTCATATAACAAGATTGTTATGGTATTGCATGATTGTTTATACACATTTCTGCTTCACATGAGCCTCTTTCATATGTGGGTGGGACTATGTCTCATTCACCATTGCTTCTTAGTACACCAATCATGTCAGTCATAGTTATTACTATATTTATAAACTGTTCCTGAAACGCAGTATTCTGCTTTGTCTCTCTACAAATTGGACTATTCTAGATACCTTACAGAAGTGGAAGCATATGATGTTTGATATTTTGTGTCTAGCTTTTCCACATATAATATCTTCAAGGTTCATCCATGTTGTAGAATGTGTCAAAACTTCATTTCTTTTTAAGGCTGAATAATATTCCACTATACATACATATCATATTTGCTTACTTATTCTTCTGGTGATGAAAAGTGGGTCATTTCCACCATTTGATTGTTATGAACAATGCCGCTATGAACATTGATTTACAAATTTGTGGTTGAGTCTTGACTTTTAAATGTTTAACATGTATATCTAAAAAGAGAATTGCTGAATCATATGATAATTTTATATTCAACTTTTTTAGGAAATTCTATACTATTTTCCACAATGGCTGCAGCTTTTTACATTCCCACAATGCACAAAAGTTCCATTTTCCCTTCATATTTGCCAAAAATTATATTCTTTTTTTAAGAAAATAATATCCATCATAATGGGTGTGAAGTGGTATCTCATTGTGGTTTTCATTGTATTTCCCTAATGATCACAGATGTTAAGTATTTTTTCATGGCCTTATTGGCCATTTGTTTTTTGTTTTTTGTTTTTCTTTTTTTTTTTAAGATTTCATTTATTTATTCATGAAAGACACAGAGGGAGAGAGAGGCAGAGACACAGGCAGAGGGAGAAGCAGGCTCCCTGCAGGGAGCCCAACATGGGACTCCCTTATTGGCCATTTGTATATCTTCTTTGGAGAAAAGGCTATTTGAAACTTTTGCTCATTTTTAAATTCAATTGTTTCTTTGGTTGTTGAGTTTTAGGATTTTAAAATATTTCTGGATATTAATCTCTGATCAGATATATGATTTGCAAATATTTTCTCCCATTCTGAGTTTTGCCTTTTTTTTTTTTTTTTTTTTTGAGTTTTGCCTTTTTATTCCCTTGGTAGTGCCCTCTGTTACACAAAAGGTCTTCATTTTAATAAAGTCTAACTGATCTACTTTTTTCTTTACTTTCCTGTGTTTTTGGTGTTATATGCAAGAAATCATTACCAAATTTAGTAACATGAAGATTTTGCCCAATGGTTTCTTGAATTCTGCAGTTTTAGCTGGTATATTAAGATCTTAGATCCATTTTGAATTAATTTCTGTACATGGTGCAAGGGAAGGGTCCAACTTCATTCTTTTCATGTGTATATCCAGCTTTCCCAGTACTATCTGTTCAACAGACTGTTCTTTATCTTTTGAAAGGTCTTGGCACCTTTGTCAAAAATCATATAACCATAACTTGGAGATATTACAGAATCTATTCTAGGCAACTACAACAAAGTAAGTCAAATGAAATTTTTTTCCAGTGCAAACTATAGTCTATTAAGTGTACAACAGCATTATCTGTAAAAAAAAAATGTATATACCTTAATTATAAAATATTGCTAAAAACATGCTAACCATCATCTGAGCTTTCAGTGACTGATGTTTTTGCTGATGGAAGGTCTTGCTTGATGTTGATGGCTGATGACAGACCAGGGCGGTGGTTGCTGAGGGTTGAGATGACCATGTCAATTTCTTAAAATAAGACAACAATGATGTTTGCTTCATAAATTGACTCTACCTTTCGTAAACAATTTCTCTATAGAATGTGATGCTGTTTTACAGCATCTACCCACTGTAGGATATTTTTTTTAATTGAGTCAAATATTCTCAAATCCTGTCACTGCTTTTTCAACTAAGTTTACATGATATCCTAAATCTTTTGTTTTCATTTCAGTAATTTTCACAGAATCTTAACCAGGAGTAGATTCCATCTCAAGAAACCACTTTCTTTAGTCATCCAAAAGAAACAACTCCTTTGATAAAGGAACTCTTGTGCACAGTTAGTGGATATGTGAACTGGTGCAACCACCATGGAAAATAGTATGGAGCTTCCTCAAAAATTTAAAAATGGAACTATCATATGATCTAGTAATTCCCCTATTATTTGCCCAAAGAGTATAAAAACACTAATTTGAAAAAATATATGCTCCCTTATGTTTATTGTAGCATTATTTACAGTAGCCAAATTATAAAAAGAACCCAAGTGTCTATTGTAGACATATATGTATTACAGAATATTAATGACCATAAAAAAATAATAAAATCTTGCAATTTGCAACAACATGGATGGATCTAGAGAGTATAATATAAGTGAAATGTCAGAGAAAAAAAAATCACTCATATATGGAATTTAAGAAACAAAACAACGGAACAAAGAAAAAAATGGATAAACCCCCAAATAGTCTCTTAATTATAGAGAATAAACTGATTAATTACCATAGGGGAGGTGGATGGGAGGACGGGTAAATAGATGAAGGGGATTAAGAGTACACTTATCATGATGAACACTGAACAATGTTTGGAATTGTTAAATCACTATTGTACAACTGAAACTAATATAATCCAAGAAACTAATATAATTCTTTATATTAACTATATTGGAGTTAACTTTTTTTAAAGTTAGTGAAAGAAAAATAAGCGACTCCTCTGTTCAAGTTTTATCATAAGATTGCAGCATCTTCATGCTCCACTTCTAACTCTAGTTCTCTCACTATTTCTATCATATCTGTAGTAACTGCCTTCACTGAAGTCTTGAACCCCAAAAGTTATCCATGAGGGCTGGAATCAACTTCTTCCAAACTGTTAATGTTGATATTTTACCTCTTCCCATGAATCACAAATGTTCTTAATTGCATTACAAATGGTGAATCCTTTCCAGAAGATTTTCAAATTACTTTGCCCAGATCGATCAGAGAAATCACTATTTATAGTAGCTATAGTCTTGTGAAACATATTTCTTAATAAGGCTTGAACGTTGAAGTTACTCCTTGATCCATGGGTCACAGAATGGTTGGTTGTGTTAGCAGGGATGAAAACAACATTAATCTCATTATATCTTTTTTTTTAAGATTTATTTATTTATTTGTTCATGATAAACATAGAGAGAGAGATTGGCAGAGACACAGGCAGAGGGAGAAGCAGGCTCCATGCCGGGAGCCCGACTCGGACTCCATCCTGGGACTCCAGGATCATTCCCGGGGCCAAAGGCAGGAGCTAAATCACTGAGCCACCCAGGGGTCCCCTCACTGTATGTCTTGATCACAGTTCTGTGTGACCAGGTGCATTGCCAATGAGCAGTAATATTTTGAAAAGAATCTTTTTAGCTTAGTAGTAGTTCTCAACAATTGTCTTAAAATATTTGGTAAATCATGTTGTAAGCAGATATGCTGTCATCCAGGCTTTGTTGTTCCATTCACTGAATGCGGGCAGAATAGATTTAGCATAATTCTCAAGGGCCCTAGAATTTTTGGAATAATAAATGGGTGTATCTTCAACTTAGTCACTAGCTGCATTGGTTCTTGACAAGAGAGTCAGCCTGTCTTTGAAACTTTGAAGTCAGGCATTGACTTCTCTCTAGCCATGAAAGTCCTTGATAATATCTACTTCCAATATTGGGTTGTTTTGTCTACATTGAAAATTTATTGTTAAGTATAACCACCTTCGTGAATGATCTTAGTTTAATCTTCAGGATAATTTGCTACAGCTTCTACATTAGCATCTGCTGCCTACCTTGCACTTTGATTTTACAGAGATGACTTCTTTCCTTAAACCTCATGAACCACATCTGCTAACTTCAAAATTTTTTTTCTGCAGCTTCCTCACCTCTCTTAGCCTTCACAGAATTGAAAAGAGTTAGGGTCTTGCTCTAGATTAAGCTTTGGCATAAGAAAATGTTGTCATACTATGATCTATTCAGACCACTCAAACTTTCTCCATATCAGCAATAAGGCTGTTTCACTTTGTATCATTTGTGTGTTCACTGGAATAGCACTTGTAATTCATTCAAAATATTTTCCTTGCAATCACAACTTTGCTAACTACCTGGCAGAAAAGGCCTAGCCTCTGGCTTATCCTGGCTTTTTGACATGCCTTTCTCTGTAAACTTAATCATTTTTTTGAAGATTTTATTTATTTATTCATGACAGACACAAAGCGAGAGAGAGGCAGAGACACAGGCAGAGAAAGAAGCAAGCTCCATCAGGGAGCCTGACTCGGGACTCGATCCCAGGTCTCCAGGATCACACTCCGGGGCTGAAGGCAGTGCTAAACCACTGGGCCACCGGGGCTGCCCAGCTTAATCATTTTTTAAATAAAGTGAGAGTGAGAGTGTGCAAATCTCCTTTTCACTTGAACACTAAGAGGCTATTGTACAGTTATCAATTGGCCTAATTTAAGTATTGTTGCATCTCAGGGAATAGGAATGCCTAAGAGGAAGACTCAGAGGAATGGCCAGTCTGTGTAGCAGTCAGAACATACGCAGTTATCAGTTAAAATTGTCATCTTATCTGGGCATGGTTTGTGGCACCCCAAAACAAATTGTAACTGGTGTTACGATTACACCAGTAACATCAAATATCCTTGATGACAGATCACCATAACAAATATAATGTTTAAAAAATTTTTGGAATATTGTTAGAATTACAATATGACATGAAATGCCAAGTTAACAAATGTTACTGGAAAAATGGTGGCAATAGATTTGCTTGATTCAGGGTTCTCATAAACCCTTGATTTATAAAGCAACAGCAACAACAACAATAACAAAACAAAAAACAAAACACATTATCTGTGAACTGCAATAAAGTGAAGTATAATAAAATAATGCAGGCCTGATATGCAAATATTTATGTCTGGGCTGTCTATTCTATTCCATTTGTTTATAATTCTGTAAGTCTGTTTGTAAGCCAGTACCATACTTATTTGATTACTGTAGTTTATAGTTTTTGAAATTAGGAAATGAGAGTTCTCCAATTTTGTTCTTTTTCAAGATTGTTTTAGCTATTTGAAGTAACTTGAAATTTCATGTGAATTTAAGAAGTGTTTGTCCTATATCTATAAAATCATTGTTGGGATTTTGAGGAGGATTGCATTGAATCTGCAGATTGCTTTAGGTAATACTGTTACCTTACTAAGTTTTATAATCCATAAACAAAATGTCCTTCCATTTACTTAAATATTCCTTAATTTCATGCAGCCATTTTTTATTATTGTCAGTGTATAATAATAATTTCTTTAAAATTATTCCTCAGCATTTTATTCTTTGTGATGCAATTGTAAGTGGAACTGCTCTCTTAATTTCCATTTCAGATTGTTTATTTGGCTTTTGTGCATTGAGTTGATACCTGTAATTTTGTTAGCTTCACTTATTAACTCTTAATGGTTTGTGTTTGTGTGTGTGACTTTTAGGGTTTTCTGAATATAAGATCCTGTCATCTGTGAACAGTGATAATTTTACTTCTTCCTTTCCAATTTGAGTACCAAAAAAAAATAAATAAATGATTTTTTCGATTTGGGTTTTGTCAGGCAAGTAAAAAAAGGCAAATGAGTTGAGTGACCTAGAGGAGTAGAACTTTAAGCCCCAGGACTTGCTGAGAGCTCTCGTCAACCCATTCCTCTGTATCTGGTGTCTGCTATCCCAACTACATTCACTGCCCATGCTCACTGATAAAGGCTACATTTGATGCTAATTCTCTTTACGAATGATCTTCATTTCTCCATCCTTGTGGATGCCTGTTCAAACCAGTACAGGGTCAGGTTATCTGGCACTCCTGGGAAAAACTAGCTTAGTTTCCAAAATCCCATTTTCCTTTCTTCAGGCTTCTATACTTTCTAGTGGTATATGTGGCCAAAGCCTCGGCATGGCTTGGGCTAAGCCTTTATCACTTTTAAATATTAAATCACATAAGGTATTTTTATTACATTCTGCTCTCATTTGCCTTGGGAAACCCTCATCCATCTAAACTAGATTCATAATATTTAGGATTTTCAGACTGTGTTAAGTTTTTTTGTTTCCCTCCAGGTTTCAGAAGTTTGTATTTCCAGGGCCTCTCACTTGTAACAGGCCCATCTAAGACACTGGAGAGGGCCTAGACATGTGCTCACATGGTCTTTGTTTTTTGTTTGTTTTGTTTTGTTTTGTTTTGTTTTGTTTCACATGGTCTTTGCTCTAGTAAAATTTCCCACAAGTATTTTGGGATCCAACTAAGGGAAATTGAGTTGAGGGAACTCGAAGGTATACATTTGGTTTGGGTTCAGTGAATATGCTACAAGAGGTTTAGAGTCACCTCTTAATATGTCCTTTTCTACACTCATACTTGTGGTGCTGACATCATAGAATGTTTGTTTGACATCAGAATGTTTGTTTCCCCTAATTTCATACTCTTTCCTTAACCTTCCCAAACTGCAAAAACAAAGACTGAATCATCTTCTAAGTTTCTGTGCAGAAACTGGTATTACAAAATTAGTTGCTGTTATTTAAGAGGCAATCGGCAGTGTGTAGCAGAAAGAAGAAACGAACAAAGGAGAGAGAGGGAAAGGACAAAAAAAAAGGAAAGGGAAGAGAGGAAAAGAAAGGAAAAAGTTTCATAGATGCGTCTGCTATATAATAATACCAATATTATATCACTCTTTTAGATTTGGGGATATTTTGATATTTATCAACATTTTAAAACTAATAACTAGTTGTCATTTATTTTTGCATTCTAAAAAATACTCTTTTTTTTTTTTTTTTTTTCCTTAAAGAAGGCCCTCAAATTTATGAGTTTCAAGCCCCACACAGCCTGGTCTGCCATAGCCAAACCGTGCATTTTTCACAAAAAGCTACCTATAGTCTGAAATGATAAAACTAACACAGATTCCACTGCAGTATTTCATCTGAACTCTGTGTTGATATCAAGGCATCAGCTTTGCTTCCTTAGGGAAAATTGCAGTATGAGATAAAGAAGCCTTTTAAAATATTCTACAACATTTAATCCTTTGTAGAGACAAGTGACGCCTTTCCCTCCACCTTCCCTTTTCATGTGACAATTTTTTTTGAAAGAATTTCTATTTTATTTCTAAAATTTGGTCGCGAATGGCAAACTAGTGTGCTAACTATAGGACTAGTATTGATAGCCTGCAATGTTCCACGCAGGAATCTAAGTACTCAATTTGCATTAACATCTTTAATCCAGTGAGGAAGGCCCTACCAGTATTCATTCCCTTTCTACTGGCAAGACAAGAGGCACAAAGAGATGGAATAATTAATACAAAGTTACAGAAGGAAATCTAGATTAGAAGCCAAGAGTCTTAAGTTACAGTTTTACTTTGCTTCAAATTGATTTTCTGTCCACAGAAGAGTCTTATTAACACTCCTAGGACTCATTTTCCCAGAAGTGAGAGGTACATGTGCACTGGGGAAAGTGTGGGGGACAGCGTTTGAGTTCACTAATTACAGTAAGGTTCCATCAGATTTAAACATACAGGTTTCAAGCTATCATTTGATGCATCTACTTCTCCTCTTGAAAGATTTCTGAAAACAATTACTTAAAAAAGTGAAAATAAATCTAAGTAATTTAATTTTTCCTCAGAGATATTTCAATATTGGCATTGATACAAATAATCTTAAAAAATCTTAGTTAATATAACAAAAGCACTTTGTGGATTAAAAAGATGAGTTATGTGTAAGTACCTATAGGTCTGATTACCTCAGTGTCATGGGCATGTAGAGAAAATTAAAATAACTAGATATATGACACCTCAAAAACATCTAAGTTAGTATGTGAGGAGAATTAATATGACATTCACTTAAATTGGTAACACCATAATAATTTTGGAATTGTAACCACCACGATAATGACATCAAATTCAGTGTTCTAATTCTATGCATCCTTTTCTCAGGTAGTTAAATGGTGTTCTACTACCATTTGTTTCCTACTTTCTGTGCTGGTTTCCCCCTATTTCCTTAGTTTTGATAACTTTTTCTTTTATGTCTTCTCTCATATTATATTTCACTTACAGGATACTCTTCTTGCATTTTAAGTAAGCTATGCAATATTTGTCATCATGGATCTCCATAGTTACCTGTTTATGTTGAATGCTAGCATTGTGAGGCTGGGGAAAGGGTGTGGTGAGAACACATAACTCATCCTGGACTCCTACAGGTTTGCAGACAATTTATTAGACTGCATTCACCTTCAGTCTCCCAATTGTTGTAATCTCCTTACTCTATGAAGGGATGATCCCTGCATGATAGGATTACTAACACTAAAAAGTCTCATGAGGTTTTAACTTGCCTTTGGATACACAAAAAAACCTGAAATATGCTACTTTTTATTTTTTAGCATATATTAAAGACTTAGCATTTATTCATTAAGGAAATCAACTTACTTTATATAACACTACAATTAATAGATTCTCCGAGTCCTGAATCTAACTAGAGTTATTGCAGTTTGTCCATCTCCTTTTGCTTCTCTATACATATCTAAGGATGGCACTAACTATTCAGGGAGGCTGGGTATTCAAGAGTTTTCTATTTAGATAAGGCAGTAGAAGCCTACCCACCCATGACCTTTGGATTTTTCATGTCTACCCTCTTAATTCTTCATCATTTAGTTTTTTTAAATCATGATTATCCTTTCATTTTTCACTGTCTACTGCTGTCTTTTTCACTGTCTTCTGATAGTTCTAATTTCAAAGAGATGGCTTTTGCTTTCTTACTTATGCTTAGATTCAAGTTGCATCATGTCCCTCAGTAATTTTTATCAGGTGGGGACTAGCTGATTTCTAGGAATACATGGCTTGTTTTGAAAGAAAGATGTACATTTCCTTTACATATTATAGTATTAGCTTTTCTAAGTCTTAATCCATACTGCTAGGGAAAATAGTGAAAAATGCAACCTAGGACTCTTTAGGTCATGTAAAATGCAATAAACAAGAAAAACAATACTTACCAGAAAGTCTATAAAAGGCAATCATTTTGACATGAAAGTCAAACAATTTATTTCCCTCTCTTCTACACTAATTATTAAGACAGAACAACCTATCAAATCAAGATCACCAGTAAGGTAAGGTTTTGTAGACAAAGGAAAATGGAATTTAGGATTAGATCTCACATTTTACACCAATTCCATCACTTATTATTTTATGTGATTTTAGACAAATTGCTTACTCTTTGAGCTTTAGTTTCCTTACCTGTAATGGTTACAAAATGCTTATTACAAAGGTTGTTAGTACAATATAATTAACTAAATGAAAAAACTAATACCTAGTACCGAGTTAAACATTTTATGAATGTTTGTTTCCATGCAGAGAGTTTGGGACAAAAAAATACAAAGAGTACATCGAGAATTTAAACACTATATACACAAACACACATAACACACAGAATATGAGATTCTGATATACTCAACAATCATTTGATGTCTTAATTATAAAAATGTTCCTTGGCTAAATAAATATGAATTTAAGGAAAAAATCTACAGAAACACTGCATTTTTACAACATAAAACTGAAATAAGAGAAAATTTGCCTTAAAAAAAATTCTCAAACCAATAATGTATATTAAAACTTCAGGTAAAAAATAAAAAATAAAAAATAAAACTTCAGGTAATGGAAACTACTTTCATTCCAATGATGAAAAAGCAGAGGCAAGGGATTTTTGGATCCTTATAATCTGCTGCTCAGGGATTTAATAAGTTTAGAATTTGGAGTAGGAGAAATATCTATCTTCCAAAGAGTTCAAGTGCAGAAATTAAAAATTAATTTGATGTCTTTGCCAAATTAATAACCCTCCTTTTTAAAATGAATTTTATAAAAATATAACATTACAAAGTTTCTTCTACTGCAACATCCAGTTCCATGTAAACATAAAGGTAAAATGCAAGCTAGTCATTAATTGCCAAAATGCGTTTTATAATAAGAGATTGGCTAAAGTTAAAAAGGGGGGAGAGTACATATTGGCAATTCTGAATGTTTGGAATTAGATATTTCCGCCATATAGTTGAAATTCCTCAAGATTCAACTTGTGTTTTTTTGTTTTTTTTTTTTTTTTCTAAAACCATTAACTAGAGTTCTTATAACATTAGGGGAATTACCTTTTTTAATTTTCAAAAAATATTTGCGGTGTACCTTCTATTTATCTAAGGTAGAAAATATTAGGACAGATTCAGAAAACATTTTATTTTAGTGGTTTTAAGGGAGAAAATCCATGCAAAAATATTTAATAAAGGCTAATGAGTATAGAAAATCCAGATCAAAGGAGCAATATTTTCCCTAAACTTTCAAAATGTATAAAGAAGATATGTATATAGGGTATAAGGTATAAAATGAATTGAACTAGTCACATATAACTTTCTCCCTTTCCTATTGCTTTATTCTCATTCTTTCTTCCTCTGAGAGGTCCCTAGAAGAGAAATTTCCTGAACCTCTGTGACCTAGTACTTTGATTTTTAGGATGCTGTGTCAGCTGCTACCATCATCTCCGAATGGGACATTTGAAGTAGCTTTAACCCTACTCCCAGCCACTCCCTCTGCAAACTGATAACTACAAATCATAAGTCTCATGAAGCTCCTAGCTCCCTTTTTCTCTTAGGATAATTTAAAAAGGATAAAGCCCTGAAATACTTGAGACTTGTTTATCCCTCTAGCAACAATTGCCATTGTCCCTCTAACTTTCTACTCTTCTTCCTTGCTTATATTCCTCCAGGTAATTCTAATTCATCTAATAGAGCTCATATCAAACATCACTTCCTCAGAGAAGCTCTATCAAATCTATCAGTTTCCTTGATGATATATTCATAAAATAATATTTCTTTTCGTCAAGTACTTATCTCATTATGTAATGGGATGTTCATTAGAGTGAACACTGAGTTCTTTTGATACAGTTTTGATCCACACTTCTCATTTTCACACAAAGCAGGAATTTTAATGTTTTAATGCTATTTCTCCAGCATATGTGGAGAATCCCCTCCCAATATAACTAGGATTCCAGTGTAAGTTTCCTTCTACCCAGCAGGCCTTATTAAAACTTTTCCAAAAAAAAAAAAAAAAAAAAAATTCCCAAGTGAACAAGTACCTCCCTACAAGGAACCCTTATACCAGTACCTAGGATGATGAAAATATGTCCATCCTGTTTTATTTATAGCTAAACACTGGAATCACAGAAAAAAAAAATCACAGAAAAAAACTGATAAGGTTTGTATTCAACAGAAAAGTATTGGCCATCTCTTCTTCATATTAAGATCTTTCAAGGGCTATTCCAAGCTGAGGATCATCTATTAATGGACTGGATCACAAAGCTTTCTCTACTTTATATATCCAGTGTCCTTGCAGGACTAGAATTAGAGAAAGGTGAAAATAAATATGGCAGTTTCCCCACTGAATTACCACAATCAAATATTTGTTATTTTCCTGTCTTCAGGTCTTAATTATATGACTTTGTCAGCTATAGATCAGAACAGGAAAAATAAGAATACAAGCTGAAGAGCCAATTTTAAAATACTGTACCAATTTTACCACAAATAGAATAAGTAAAGAGAGTTTTATAATCTTTTTTTGAGAGTTTTATAATCTATTCAATTACCAATATATAGATGGGAAAGTGAAAAAATATTAAAACTTTCTCACCTAGTATTTTATTTTATAAAATTATATACACACACACACACACACACATATATATATATATATATATATATATATAAAATATACGAATTCTCTCTCTTTTTTTTTTGTATTTTTTTATTGGAGTTTGATTTGCCAACATATAGTATAACATCCAGTGCTCATCCCGTCAAGTGCCCCCCTCAGTGCCCATTCCCCGCGTCCCCTCAACCCACCCTCCCCTCCACCACCCCTTGTTTGTTTCCCAGAGTTAGGAGTCTCTCATGTTCTGTCACCCTCTCTGATATTTCCCACTCGTTTCCCCTCCTTTCCCCTTTAATCCCTTCACTATGAACTCTGTCGAGAGAGAGAGAGAGAGAGAGAGAGAGAGAGAGAGAAAGAAAAAGAAAATCCTCTGAGAATGAAGTAGTGTTGCCTTTTTCAAATTAGAAACTTTGCCTATAATTCGGTCAATTCAATCTTTGTATCTTTTTCCTTCATCTGTCAAACTTGGAATAGAACATCTAGCCTATACAATTACTTAGAACTCAATAGTCAACTACATTGGGGAATGATTTAAAACCAAAATTAACCATACTAATTTGAGGTATTATTACACACACACACACACAAAAAAAAAAAAACCTTCCAGATTTTCTTTCAAGTTGTTAATAGTCAGCCTTTGAGGAGAATGTCATTTTCAGTCTGGAAATGGAAAGAAAAATAACTATGTTTCCCCATTAAATAATTGTAAGCATTACTGTTTAAAATTTTCTACTACATTAGAGAAGACTACTTCTTCGTCACAATAAGTCGTAAAGTTGTGGATGTTTATTTCACTCTCTAGGACCTAAAGTCCTTAATTGCTGAAGCATATTCACTGGTGCGTGCAAAGTACCACAATGATGCACTACTTATTGTAATAATTAGATATTGAAGAAGCAATGGCCTACATTCAGGAGAACTCTCTTTGTGAGTATACTTCTTAAGGAAAACAAACAAACAAACAATCTTGATTCTCAGTTACAAATAAATTCATTAATAGATACTACCTTAGGAAGATATAACTGATACTGTATACTGGAAAATAGCCCCTCTTTGTTGAATGCAGATCTAAAAATTCTTAATTCTAAAGTGTTATTTTGTGCTCAGCAAGCTTTGGCCATAACATGCATAGTAAAAGATAAATAAGGTTATAGTTTTTAATTACAAACTTGAATATACTGGGCTATGTATAGAACCCAAGAATAAAGTACTACTGCTTCCTGGGAGTTGGACTATGTAAATTAGATTGAGTAGTAGGACACAAAGTTATGAACAGGAGAAAATTCTCTCTGGGGAAATATAGGTGACAAACCAACAATGGCTTTTAGCAGCTGGCACAGTCTATTTGAAGAGCTAATGTCATTTTACGTAATGGATTAGGAAGAACTGGATGCTCTCCATCATGCAGGCCAAGCATAATTTCCAGGATGACTGGGTTTTCTGACATAAAAGACACTACGCTTCCTTAGATTCTCTAACCTCATTTACAGTCCCCGTGATGAGGGATGTGAAGAAGTGGTCTGTTTCTTCATAGCCAGCTGAGGCTTTAGCTGCAGTGAAAGCAAGATTCAAGGGATCATTAACATGCAAAATTCACAGAACTATGACCAGTTGAATGTGAGGGATGAGAATTAAGGAGTCAAGGATAGTTCCCAAGTCTCTGGCTTGAGTTAATTAGTGGTAGTTCCATTAATTTCCATGATGGAAATAAAGGATACAGATTATGGTTTGGGGAAAGCAAAATTGTAAATTGCAAAAGTTCAAGATTAAATTAGAAGCACACAATTTTATGTTGGACACAATTTTTACACTCCCCCCCCCAAGAAAAAGACTTACTTGAAATTCATTTATATGTGGCAGATTCTTCTTTTAGAGAAATCATTTTCACTTTCCAAATAATATTAGTAGTTTTTTCCGTTTGACCAATAGTTACAAAAACAAGTGTGTAACATATAAGAAAATGTAGCAATTACATTGACTTAAATCATAGAAAACTAATGATCAACAACAGTAAGGAAGAATAGGATTGGGGTCACAGTAACAAAGACCAGACCACATCTTTATGTCAGAGGGCATGGAGTTCACCTATATTCAAGGTTTAATATTCTTGAATGCAAAGACAAGATAGGTCAAACTATGGAAAAAGCCCAAATATCCATCAACTAATGAATGGATAATATATATTCTATTATGTATATATCTGTACTACCTGTTTATTTCAAATGGAATAGATAGATATAGAAATAGATAGATAAAGATATAGGCATAATGGAATATTACTCAGCCCTTAAAAAAGAATGAAATCTTGCTATTTGCAATGACATGGATGGAGCTAGAGAGTATTATACTAAGCAAAATAAGCCAGTCAGAGAAAAAAAAAAACATATGATCTCACTCATATGCGGAATTTGTGAAACAAAACAGATGAACATATGGGAAGGAAAAAGAGAAAGAAGCAAAGCATAAGAGACTCAACTATAGATAACAAACTGAGGGTTACTGGAGGGAAGGTGGGTGGGGATGGACTAGATGGGTGACAGTATTAAGGAGGGCACTTGCTGTGATGAGCAATGGGTGTTATATGTAGGTGATGAGTCACTAAATTCTACTCCTAAAAACCAGTATTATGCTATTCGTTAACTAACTGGAATGTAAATAAAAATTTAAAGCACATAAACAAAAAAAAAAAAATACAAGATAGGTGATGATGCAGAATTCAGTCTATACAATGGTTTCATAAACATTAACTCTGGAAAATCCTCCATTAAAATACAGACTTTTTGTAGTTTACTTATGTTTATGTGAGAGATACTCAAGGCAAACTTCCGTGGCCCCATTTGTTTCCCTTTTCACAGTGCTTTAAGAATGAGGTTATTAAAATCAGCAAGACGGGTCAATGTTCTCAGGGGGCAATGTTGCAACCAATATAACCAAAAGGAGACAGCTTGTTCTTCTAGCAGTTCAGCTGTTGTGCCCAAGATTGCGAATCTGAGAAACCACCAAGGAGCCAACACCGATGCAAACACACGAGGGTTTATTTACAAGCTCGAGCTTGAGTCCAAGTATACCCGACACAGCGGAGCAGGGACTTGGACCCAAGCTCGAGCTTGAGTGCTTCTAGAGCAGACACATGACTACTTAATCAGGCATTTAAGACTTAACTGATGAACTTTTCAAATAATTATCAAAGATCACTTGCATATGGCACTGTATAGACTAACCACTGAAAGCATGAATTAAACTGCAGATTTTAATCATCTTGTTGATAGGAGGTGCTGTGGATTTAAAGAAAAGATAAATGTCTTCTGTCATATTATTGTCTTAATGTAAGTAATACTCATCCTCGCTAGAGTTTAGCTGAGTAGGAAAGAAGCATGTTGTAGAGAGACGGTCAATCAGGCTTAACCTATTTTCAATACGGTGAGTTTTCTTCCCTGGCTTTATTTATTTTTTTTTCATTTTATTTATTTATTTATTTATTTATTTATTTATTTATTTATTTATTTATTTTAATATCTTTTTTTTTATTGGTGTTCAATTTACCAATATACAGAATAACCCCCAGTGCCCATCACCCAATCACTCCCACCCCCCGCCCTCCTGCCCTTTTACCACCCCTAGTTCGTTTCCCAGAGTTAGCAGTCTTTATGTTATGTCTCCCTTTCTGATACGGCTTTATTTTTTTATTATTCTTCAACCTAACTTATTTTTGTTTGCTTACTAGATCTATCTTACCAATCTTGCAGAACTTTTGTTCCAATAAAATGATATACGTTCAGCTACTGTGGTTCTCATCATAGATGCTGTCATCATTATTATATTACCTCATAGAGTTGTGTAAAACCTTACTGCTCAAAGTGCCATAGGCTGACTAGAACCTTCAGCATTATCTGGAACTTTAGACCTGCAGAATCTCAGGTCCCATCCCAGAACTACTGAATCAAAATCTGCGTTTTAACAATATCTCCAGGTTATTTGAAGGCACACTAAATTTTAAAACACTAATCTAAAAGGTTAAAATTTCATAGGTGAAATACGTAAAATAGTTCCTGGTTAATTTTTTTTTAAGATTTTATTTATTTATTCGTAGAGACACAAAGAGAGAGAGAGAGGCAGAGGGAGAAGCAGGCTCCATGCAGGGAACCCGACGTGAGAATTGATCCTGGGTCTCCAGGCTCACACGCCAGGCTAAAGGTGGCACTAAACCGCTGTGCCACGGGGGCTGCCCTCCTGGCTAATTTTTAATAAACATTTTCTTCCCTGCTTTACTAACTTAGAAAATGGGTTAACCCATTTTCTCTCCATCTTAGAAAGCTACTTTTCATTTGTTTTTAATTATTATTATGCACACACACACATACACACCACACTATCATCACAAATACCAATAACAGAAATGGGTATTAAATCCCTACTGTTTTAAACACTGAGGATAAAAATACAAGCCATGATCCCTGAACCAGAATGTAGCATCTCTTTAGGATGACAGGACATTTATATAGAAAACTTAAATATGAGGTACTTGTGCCAATAAAATCAAATTTCTCTGTCAATAATAGCATCATAACAAAATGACCGAATGGCTGATATGTTTGAAATGGTTTCACTTAAAATACAAGTTATTGGTTATACATGAAAGTCATTTTCGCAGTTTATAGTTTAGATGGGATCAAATTCCATAAAGTGAGATGGTCATCTTTAAGATAAGAAGAAACTGAGATACAAATGAGTGGACCACTTATCCCTGATCAAGAGACCTGCTCCATGTGCTTGCTATTGATGTGGGGAACAAAGGCAAAATAAAAAATAAATAAATTTCCTTACAACTTACACCCGATTGACAAATCCTTGATACTGGCAAAATGACCTTCCTTCAGGAATTCAACTGCCTCACCTTGCTAAGGGCAAAGTATCAAGCAAACCTGAATAATTATCAACATTTGAAACTTATTTGTTAAAAACCAATACAGTGATTTCAGCAGAGAATCTACAGGGACACTCAGGCTCTTTGTTATTTTAATCCCTGCCTAAATCTCATCATCATAGGAGTGGCTCCAATTATTTCCTATTAAATCAACATTGTAATTATAGCAAAAGAATCTGATTTCTTTCATTTCTCCTCAATCTCCCAGAACTGTAAATACTTCCTCAAATTTAATCACATTAATTTGGCATCTCCTTGGTGCTTTCATTATGTTCTTCTATTACTAGATTTGCAAAAATATTAGTGTAGTAGAACCCCAATAATTTTTTCTATAAAATCTTGATTAGCCTTAAATTTGTTCCCTTCACTGAAGCTACTTCTGTATATTATAAAAATCTTCCCATAATGAATGGATCTATCACTCAATCTTTTATTAAACCATGAAAAGATCTTAAAACATTGTTAGGCAAAATGTTCTACAGAAGTCATCCAAACTTCCCTCCATAACACATAATAAGCATTCTGTGATATTAAGACTTGAGAATGGTCTTTACATTCTGAAAGTGCAGATTTTTTTTTTTTTTTTTTTTTTCATGGAGTGACTGTTAGGTTATAAAGTATGTATTCACCCTAGGGGAGAGATGTCTTCATTCCTCTCCCACTATTCAGTGGATTCTAACTTTACATTTCAGAGATGTATATTATCAAATGGGTGCTAAAGACTCATTTAAGAAGTTCCTATTTCTATGTGTGGAGAGATTTTGCAATGCATATTTAAAAAATTTTAATCTGCAGACTTTAAATAAAAATTCACTCTTAGAAATGCATTCTAATGAAATAATCACAGATGTACATTGAAGTTTAACTTAAAGATACCACAGTGGTATATAATAAATGGAACATCATAAATGACCAGAATTGAGATTGGTTAAGTAAATTACAAGTCAGTCTTTAATAAAATATTATGCAGCTATGAAAAATTATGTCACAGAACAAGTTTGAATAATATGCAAAAGAATTCAAAGCATTTGAAATGAAAGAATATGTTAAAAATATGAGTGTGATATAATTTATTTTTACATATAGAGATAGCTATTTTTCACTGAATAATCTAAAAGGTTGTACCTTAAAGTATGACTATAACTTCTGGTAGAGGAATTATAAGAGATTTCTATTTTTAAATTTATTTTTGTTTGTTTAAATAAAACATGAATTACATTTTAAAGATGAGAGAAATGAAGCTCTATTAGAGCTATTCAAGTATTTCCTTTCAGCATCTCTGTTTATCTCTCATGTTCATTTTAATTATGAGGAAAGCTCTGAGTAGCGTGTAACATCTGATTCACAATTATGAGCTGATTTTAAAAGTTTCTTCTATTGCTCATGGTGAAATAGGGGAATTCATGAAAATTTCTGAATTATCCCTTTTTAGAGTTTAGCTAAACCCTTTTAAGATATCGATTTGTTCTTCAGCATTTTAACTTTATTCTATCTACTTTGAGCTTAATGGACAACCCATTCTATTTGCCAACTCCATCAGTAATTTTATTTACTGCTTCAGCCCTTGAAACAAGTTAATGCAGAAGACTTAATGGTATTTTAGGATTTACTTGACACAGAAAAGTGACCCAAGGTTTCATCAGCTATAATGTCCCTTTGGTATTAAATATTTTAATGTGTTAACTATGACAGATACAGGATGGCCAGCTTCCCAGTGAATGACCAGCCTCCTGGTAAATTTCCCCTTCCCTTTTTGTACCATGCAGCCATAACCTATAAAATCTGTTCTCTTATATACACAGAAGATCTTAACTGAAGTCTTAATGTTGAACATTTTCTAAATCTGAGGAGATTCTATCTCAACGATGTGGGAAAAGATAACCATACAAGCAAACTTTGAGCTGCTGAGACTGCAAACATCACTGTGTTCCATTTTGTATTTCAATGTCTTTGTGAATATGTAACTTAAAAAAAAGAGGAGCCTTTTAATAAATGTAAATTAGGATTGCTTTTGTAGAAAATGTTATTTTAAAAGTCCTGCCTTATTTTTAGTAATATATTCTAGATTTAAACTGATAAATCTTTTGAATGCTAAATGCACTAAACTTAACATGACCATGTCACATGATTGAATAAGTTATCACCTGAAAAAAATGAAGTCAACCTTCAATATGTATCTGTAAGAAAATTGTATATTATTTTGCTTTTTTTGAAGTCCACAGTCTAATAAATAAACATGAAGCCATTAGAAGAAAGTTTAATATATTTCAAGCTGTATTGTTAAACAATATTAAGAACTTCCTTTCACATAGAGTGTATATATATATATATATATATATATAGTGTATATAGAGTGTATATATATGTATATAGAGATATAGATATAGATATAGTGTACTTTTCATTATTTTAAATTTGTCTAAGGCCAAATAAACGAGCAGTATTCTATTGCCCTTCTACTTGTATGGGGAAAGATTTATGTTGAAAGGCATTACCTTCTAGTTAGAAAGCATAAATGATAAGGACTGTTGTTCCTATAATTAATCATACTATGGTATAGACCTCTCTCAGTGACTTAGCAAAATGCATCTAGATATGAATTGTAATATTGAGGTAAAATAATACAAATGAATAGGTAGGATATTTTCTTTTCTTCCTTTATGCCTTTTATATATTAAAATAAGACAAAATAAAAAATACATAAACTTCAATGTATAGCTTTAAAATCACAACCAAAACCCAAGTTGAAAAAGAGAATATTGGCATGACTTACACATCCCTACATTCTTATTTTTCTTTATGATTTAACCTCATAAATATGCATTAGTTGTATCTGTTTCTAGAATTTATGAAAACAAAAAATTCTATGTCTGGCTTCCTTACTCAATTTTACACTTGTGAGATTCATCGAGGTTTCTGTAAGCAGCCTGATTTTGTTTACTTTTCAAATTAAGGTCAGGGAGTTGTTTTTGTATTTTTTTCAAGGACTTTAGTTGTGATCTATGAGAAGTGTGGGCCATAGTGAATTTATACTACCATGACAAAACTGATAATGCTATTTTTTATGATATCTAAACCCAAATAGTTTATAATTTGTCTAGCATTTTTACATATATGCTCATTTCAGGGATTGGCCTAGAATTTTTCATTTTGAAATGACTCCTTTTTTTGGTCATCATAGAACAAGTTGATTCTTCCCTCTTGTGCTAATTTTTGGTGGAATTTGTATAACATTCAGACTGTAGTTCTTAAATATTTGAAATAAATCACCAGTGAAACCATCTTAGCCCAGAGTTTTCGTAGTACAAAGGTTTGTTAATTGTAGATTCAATTTTGTTTATACTTACAGGACTTTTCATATTTTTAGCTGCTTCTTGTGTCAGCTTTCATGAGCTGTATTTTACTCAAATATGTTCACATTATCTAAACTTTCAAATTTATCTGTGAGAAATTGCTCATAATATTCTTTTATTATATTTTCAGTCTTTAAGCCCTATAATTATGCCTCTTTGATGTTCCTGACACACTGGTGATTTCTGAATTCTATTATTTTTTTTATATATTTTTTAAAGATTTTATTTATTTATTCATGAGAGACACAGAGAGAGTGAGGCAGAGACACAGGCAGAGGGAGAAGCAGGCTCCATGCAGGGAACCCAACATGGAACTCGATCCCAGGTCTCCAGGATCACGCCCTGGGCCGAAGTCGGCGCTAAACCACTCAGCCACCCAGGCTGCCCCCAAATTCTTTTATTCTCAATCAGTTTCATTAGGGCTTATCAATTTTATCAGTCTTTAAGAAAAATTTAGTTTTATTAATTTCATATTTTTATACTTTATGCTTTTTATTATTTCCCATTGCAAATAAGTTTCTTTTGCGGTTTTTCAACTTCTTAGATTGATGTTTACATATTACTTTTCTATCATTTTTCTATGAATTGGAAATTTTTCATTCCTATTTGCTTCTAATTTTTTTCTAATTTCCATTGTGACTTATTCTTTGAGCCATGTTTATTTAAAAATAATTCTTCAGGGTACTGAAATATATTGAATTTGTCATATTTCTGTTAGTGATTGCTAGATAATCTCATTGCAAGCAGATAACCTATACAGTCTAATTTCAAACCTTTGAAAATTTTGAGACTCACATTATGTTCAAGAATATAGAGTCTTTGTATGTTACCTATTTTGAGTGTGCTCAAATAGAGTACAATGTATCTTTGGAATTTGTTAGTTACAGGGTTCTACAAATGTTCCATTAGGTGAGGCTTTTAAAATTGTAGAGTTCAAATCTCTATCCTTGCTAATTTTTTAGCCATGTAGTCTATCAATTACTGAGAGAGATAAGTTAAAATTCATAGTATGTTTGGAAATTTTTCTATTTTTCTTAATAATTTTATAAATTTTAATTTGTGTATTTGAGGACACATAATTAAGTGCACAGATATCTAGATCAAAATATACTTATTAATCTTTAATTTTTTTGAATTATTGAGTTTTGACATGGGATAGTGTTATCACATAAAACACAGGATGCCCAGTTACATTTGGATTTCAGATAAAGGGATTTTTTTTTTTTTAAGTTTAAGTATCTCTTAGATATTCCTTGGTGCATACTCACACACTAAAAAGTTTTTGATGTTTATCTGAAATGTAAATATAACCAGGAATTCCATGTGTTTTATTTTCCAAGAATGGCAACTCTAGTCTAGGTGTGTCTGCAGTTCTGGAAGAGGCAGCTAAGAAGCTGAGCAGATTTTTTTTACAGAAACTCAAGAATATGAAACAAAGTTCAGAGTAAGGAACTATCCTTACCCTGAATTATCCAGTTTTGGATAATTCTCAGCTAAAGTGGTTTTCAATATTCTTTCCCTTCTGAGATTCTAGTGGTAAGTATGCTAGATTATTACCATTCTGCTGTTAACAGCTATTACTTTTTTCTTTGCATTCCAATCCTTTGTCTCTGTGCATTCTTTTTGTGTAGTATTTTGTGGCCTATTTCTTAGTCCTGTTTACCTGTATGTAATGTGCTATTTAACTCTTTCCCTGAGTTCATAATTTCAGCTATTTTTTTCCACTTCTAGAATTTCTATTTTTTTTTATGTGGTATGCCACATTCTGTAAATTATCATCCTTGTATGCCATCTTGGTTTTTATCCTATTTACATAAAAAGCATGGGCTCTTTTCTTCCTTCCTTCTAGTCTCCTTGCTTTTTTCCTTCTGGCATCCTTGTGTTTGTACATCTTTGTTTAGTTTTTCTCTTGCTATTTCTTGTTCATATACTTTTACTCTAGTGGCATTCTTGATTCCTAGATTATGTGTTGAACATTTTGTTTAAATAACAGTTGTATAAATAATTGGGAGACCCATGATGATGATTCCATCTGAAGAAGTTTCATGGCATCTGGGGTATTACCAGTCCAGGACTGCCTTACTTCAGTCTCAAGATTTGAGGTTTGTTTGGCCACTCAAATGACTTGAAAATAGGCTCCAGTTTATGTTGAGGTTGGTTTAACTTTGTTTCACTCTTATTCCTATATATAGTTTTTCAAGGTCCCAGACCAAAAGAGATGATGTTTTCCTCCCTCTGATAATTCCTTACCCTGAACTTTGTTTCATATTCTTGAATTTTTGTAAAAAAAAAAAAAATCTGCTCAGCTTCTTAGCTACCTCTTCCAGAACTGCAGACACACCTAGACTAGAGTTGCCATTCTTGGAAAATAAAACACATGGAATTCCTGGTTATATTTACACTTCAGATAAACATCAAAAGCTTTTTAGTGTGTGAGTATGCACCAAGGAATATCTAAGAGATACTTACACTTAAAAAAAATCCCTTTATCTGAAATCCAAATGTAACTGGGCATCCTGTGTTTTATGTGATAACACTATCCCATGTCAAAAATCATCAGAATGACTAGATCATTTCTCTGGATTTCCATTTTCACCTAGATCTTAGCCTCGTTCATCCCCCACCCCCCCATTTTTTAGCTCTTTGATGCCTTTAAGAAGATATTTTAAACAGTATTTTGTCCAGCTATTTCAGTTGTCTTCAGTGAGAAGTTTCATCCAAATTACCTAGCCTAGTCTGCCATCAGCCAAATCAAACACCTCCTATCCCATTTTCTAGGTGCATTTAATATTAAATATACCAATTATTTAATCAAGATGCTTTAACATTTGAAATGATGAACACGATACTTTATAATTTTTCATTTTTATGGTCATATCTTTTATTCCAACTAAGTATCTACTAAGTATTGCTTTTATGATTTGCTCAATTCAGAGCTAAGTTTCTGAAAGAAGATGCATTTTCTGTTTTTCCTTGGAATGAACAACATGCACGTTGTGTGTGCATATGGGAGAGGGGTGTGCATGCTACAAAATGTGAGAAAACAACATGCATCATTATTTTCAGCAGATCGGTTTTTTCACAAGTTCTCTGAAATATAAAAGCATCATAATCAGGGCCCAATAGATTTTATGATTAAGTGGCTCTTTTGAATAAACTATCATTATCTACCTTTCAGACATTATTCACAAAGATTAAAATAGTAGTGTCCCTCATTAGCTATCCAAGATATGATATGATGAGGACACAAAAATTGGTATATACTGTGTTCAATCTCTGGTCATAAATACATCATGAATACATGAAGCATACATCACAGTGAGGGTTTGTTAAAATGATGGTAAAGACATAGAATGATGAGTGTATTTTCTGCAACAGTGGGGTTTTTGTGTCTCTCCACATGCCATCTGATTGATACTAATGTCTACGTGAAGTGATAGACAGGTAGTTATTTCTGGCAGTTCACTTACAGAAACGTGCTGCCACAACTGTAGTTCCTATATTTATCTCTTTCCTTTGCTTCCAAAATTGTTGAGTTACTCCTTTTCCTGATGATGAATGAAATATTCTTAGTCTTTCTTCTTTATAAAACATTCATCTTTAGAATATCCTGATTATCAGATTATTATTTAAAAATATTCTTTTACTTTACTTTTTTCCTATTACTAATTTTGAGTTGGTTTTATTTGATTCGTAAATGTACTCCATTCAGAACACCCTGGAGCAAGACTTAGTAGCTGTTAACAATTGGCTAGTGGCTGAGTCTGTTCAAGTATTTCCAGTGTATTTATCAAAAGTAAAATGGTTATAACCTTCAAAGCCAACTGTACTCCTTAGCCTTGTGAGTGACATTGTCAGAAACACTACAGACTGCCAGAGAGCTGAGAATAGGTGTAAAATGAGAAAATAAGCACTAGGGAACCCTGGGATATGGGTAAGCAAATGCTATCATTTGGATAAAGCTTGTGTACATTTGGCCAGAGCACTAGGTTTCTGGCCTTGACCTCCCATGTTCTGCTCACACATGAAGCCTTCAGTTATACTTGTAGCAGCTGCTTTCTGTCTGCCAACTCCAATCCTTTATAAAAAGCTAGAGCACTTCCACTTTGTTGTATGAGTTATGTTTTTAATTTAACTGTCTTTCTTTCCTACTCTTGCCAGGATTTTGTTCATATTATAATTTTCTTTTGGAGAAAGGGAAGAAGTAACTGCTTTACTGCTTAAAGAGGCATATTAGGTATTGGAAATCTTTGACACTTTTCCAAGATTCACTAGTGGCTTGCAAAATTCTGGGTGAACGATTCAGCTAATACTTCTACCTTATGATAATAATTCAGTATCATGTATTATATACATTTCTATATAGAAATAAAGACCCAAATTCACTGATCTTACTAGGCTCATTTTTTTAACTTTTTACAACATATGTGTGTGGTATGTGTGTGTATAGGTGTGAGTGTGGCTGTGTATATGCAAGTGCATGCCCTGTGCTTTGTGTTGTAATTCTATTAATGGATTAATATTTAAAATATCTGGCAACTTCATCAATATTTATGGCAAACCTGTTAGCAAGAATCTGAAAAGGAATTTAAACCGCAATGGGAAAGTTACTTGTTATAACTGCAACTTCTTTGAAGGTAGGGAAAGTTTCTAATTCAATTTCACATCCATACTTTTAATGATTATCTTTTAAAATCTCACTAAAACATTTCTCTTTCAGCATCTCTTCTGAACTCTAGATTCATGTCCAAATGTTCTCGAATGATATCCCAACTTAAATTTTAGAAAAGTCACTCAAAAACAGTATGATCTTCATCTTCCACATCTGTTTTTCTTTCTGTGTTCCATACATCAGTGAATGACACTATTCTCTACCCATTTATGCAAGGCAAAACTGGGGATACACCTTTGATAGCTCCTTTTCCTTCCGACTCCTTATATCCAGCCCAAATATCTCTCCAGCCTATGCTCAGTTTTGCATTTTTACCAGATCCTTCCTACCTATAAACATCTAGTATTACTTGTTCAAATAGCCTCCCCCCAAACTGTTTTCCTTACATATATTCTGACCTTCTCCAATCTATTCTCTGCTCTGAGTCATATTGATATTTTCAACACAAGTCAGGTCTTCTTAACCCCCTTTCTTAGAAACACTTCATTGGCTTTCATTGATTCTTAGTATAAGAACAAAAATCCTTGATTTGGCATATAAGGCCATGCATGATCTGATTTTTACCTACCTCTCCAACCTCATTCTACATCTTTTTCTTCAATGAGGGGAAAATGTGACTTTTCCCACAGGACATTTGACAGTGTCTGGAGACATTTTTTTTTCTTTTCATTTCTTTCTTTCTTCCTTCCTTCCTTTTTTTTTTTTTTTTTTTTTTTAATTATTGTCACATTTGGGTGGGTGGGAGAGATTTGCTATTTGCATCTAGTAATAGAGGCCACGGATGCTATTAAACATCTTACAATGCACAAAAAACTCTCTCACAAAGAGGAAGACAAAGTAGTCATCCAAAATGTCAAAAGTACTGAGATTGAGAAACCTCACTCTATGGGTTTTAACCATAATGCCTGTGATAAATATAATCATGCTGTATCTAGAGCCTCTTGCAAAGAAAAACTCATTGGGATGTTTATAAAATCAGTTCACCTGTCAGTCCTGTCAGGGACGGATCGATCACCTCCTTGGCTGAAAAATACCTCCTTACATAAGATGGCACCCTTTCCCGAACAGTCTACATCCAATGACTATGGAAGTAGGGGTTCTAAGATCTGGCCATCTTGGCCTGACACATCTTCTGATGGGCCATTAAAGTTCTATAGTTCCCATAGGGTCAGCTTGGATTCTCTTGCTGCCTCATTCTGCTTCTTTTCCATCCCCTTCCTGGGTGTTAATCCCAAAGGCACTTCCTAATAAATATCCTAGACTGTAATCAGCACTTCAGATTCTGCTTTCTGGAGAACTCAATCTGCTATGTTGACTTTCTTTTAGTTTCTTGTGCCAAAATGCATTCCCATCTTGAATCTTGGGACCTTTACACATTCTCATCTTTCTGTATGAATGCTCTTTCGTCATTTACCTGAGTACCATGCATTCAATCTTTAGACCACAACTTAAACAACTAATGATCCTCTTCTACTGTCTCTGAATATCAAAATCGTACCTCTACCCCAGGTTTTAAGCTTCTGTAATACAATGTAGCACTTCATTTTTACTGCTTCTCTTACTCAATTTGACTTTCTTTTTTTTCTTTTTTTTAAGAATTTCATTTATTTATTCATGAAAGACACACACACACAGAGGCGATACATAGGCAGAGGAAGAAGCAGACTCTGCAGGGAGCCCAATGTAGTACTTGATCTCAGGACCCCAGGATCACAATCTGAACCAAAGACAGATAGATGCTCCAACCACTGAACCACTCATGTGTCCCTCAATTTTACTTTCATTGGAATGAATGATATTTGGATAATATCTGTCTCTATTTCTACATCATAATTTCTCACTTTATTAACCATTGTATCATAGTGACTAATCCAGTGCTTGACACATAGAAGGCACAAAATAAAGACTTGCAGGAAGAAGAGAGGGAGGAAGGATTTTGTGACTTACACAGAGAATTTTTAGAAAATGTTACAGGAAAAGAAGTCATAATGTGTTTTTTCACATCTTTAAAAATTTAAACTCAACAAACGGGACTATTTCGACTTTTTACTGAAGATATCATAATGAAAACTCCCTTTCTATGGTCCATCTTAACATAGCATGATGGCAAGATTTTAGGTTTTAGAGTCAAGCTGCTCTGGTTTCAAATTTTAAGATGGAGACTTAAACAAATTTCCTTACTTTTTGAGCCTCAGTTTTCTTATCTGTGAAACAATAACTTATCTCATATAATGACTGTCATCTCAATTTCCTGCAAAACACTTAACACATAATATATGTACAATAAGTAGTTTTCTATTATTACACTGACCTCAAAACTAAAAAAGATAAGAAAATTGTCTCTATATTTTTGCAATGCATGGTTACTGCAAAAGGGATTACAGCACACAAATAGGAGCACACTGCTTTAGTACTATGATTTTTCACATTTTATTCTTTTTAAGTGAATAGCTTCATGTCCTAGGCTATTTGTAAAGCTAAATCCATTTCATTTTATAAATTTGTTATTTTAATAAGAACTTTATGTGTTTAGTCATGATATTGGGATGACTATTTACAAATATATTTAAACTCAAGAAGAAAAAAATGTCATAGAGATATGATTTTAAATTAAACTTTAACAAGTTATAAAGTAAACAGTTTTACAGGACTTTTTTCTAAAATCAAGGTGGTTAGAATCTTGAAAGCTATCAGTGTTCATCTTCATTTTTTTTAAAATCTCTCCTTTCATTTTACCACAATGTGTGAATGGACTAAGGGAGCAAGACAGAGGTCCATATATACAGACACATTATATTAGTGGATTTATGTTATATCTAACAATTATTGTTAAATATTTACAATGTGCCAGGCACTGTATCCAAGTTTTTTAAAAAATATATTTTATTTATTTATTCATGAGAGACAAAGAGAGAGAGTCAGAGACATAGGCAGAGGGAGAAGCAGGCTCCATGCACGAAACCCAGTGTAGGATCCCAGACTCTGGGATCACGCCCTGAGCCAAAGGCAGACGTTCAACTGCTGAACCACCCAGGAGTCTCTGTATCCAAGCTTTATATATAATGCCTTTAGTTAACCATCAGAAGAAAGACCTGTTATAAGAGATTATTATTTACCACATTTTACTCAAATAGAATAAACTATCCCAACATCACTTGGCTACTGCATGGTAGACCAAGTTGTCAACTCAGACTTTTGAATTGAAAGGCTTATTCTTTACATCTCTCCTATAAAACCTCAGCAATGCATTATAACTAGGGTTAAGAGGGAAAAAAGGCTCTATCATATCAAAGATCTGATGGGGAATTAGAATAGATTTTCAAAAAAAAATTTAAAAAAAATATAAAAAAGAATAGATTTTCATAATACCTTCTTTATAGAATAAATAAAATAAAATGGACTGTAGTCACTCTTGTCTTCTAAGGGAAAAGGAATATATACTGATAATAGAAAGAAAATGTTATGTAAAACTTTCTTTTTTATAAAGTAGCTGAAAGAGACGGATATAACCAGGCACAAATAGGAGTGTCAGATTATGCAGAGGATTGAGTTGGGTGAAGTTGCATACTAGGGAAGGTGTAAGGGAGAAGTCTAAGTAGAGGAAGCTTCCAGAACAGGAAGCAAGGAGATTCTGTTGACCTAGGTAGGTATAGGGACTAAAAAGAAACACACAAAAATGTTGTAGGTCTTTGAAATTTCTACTAAAAACAGACTTTTGAGAAATTTTCAGTGTTGCAGTGGCTGTAAGATTTATAATAGGTATTTTGCACATTCAGTTTTTAGTTGTTTGCATTACCCTATATTCTGTATATTCCTGTGTGGTTTGCATTGTTCTGTATTACCGAAAATCTTTAGTCAGATTGACTACATATCTTGTGATTATGTTTATGGAGGGAGGGGGAGATCAAAGATAAGGAATTAAGTACCATATATAGGATGGTTATGAACAGAGAGGAGATAAAATTTGAGGGCAAGAGCTCAATCAACAGAACCTGAAAGCCATCCATAGATTTAACACAGTCCTTTTCAAAATCCCAATGGAATTTTTCACAGAAATAGAAAAAAAAAAAAAATAACCCTAAATCTGGTATGAAACCACAAAATGTCCCAAAAAGACAAAAAAATCTTGGGAAATACCAAAATTGTAGGTGTCACACTCCATGATTTCAAAGTATATTACAAAACTATGTAAGCAAAGCATTATGGTACTGGTGTAAAAATGACACAGACTGTCATAATAAGCATAATAAAGCCCAGAATTTGGAGTCAGAAATCACCATGAAAACATATTGCCTGGAATTTTGTAACTTGTTTTTAATTTAAAATAATATAAAATACACATACATACATATTAGTGTAGTCACAATATTGGTCTTGGAAAGTAAACTAAGGTTGATTTTATTGAAATGTCACTGATCAAAGAGAACTTTAGCTAAACCCTCAGAGCATTGCTATTATATATCAGGTAATTTGCAAGTTGTTTTTATACACATTTTTTTTTAATTTTTTTATTTATTTATGATAGTCACACAGAGAGAGAGAGAGAGGCAGAGACACAGGCAGAGGGAGAAGCAGGCTCCATGCACCGGGAGCCCGATGTGGGATTCGATCCTGAGTCTCCAGGATCGCGCCCTGGGCCAAAGGCAGGCGCCAAACCGCTGCGCCACCCAGGGATCCCTATACACATTTTTTTTAATCCTTACTACAACCTTATGATGCAGATACTATTATCTTCATTTTAAAGAGAAGAAACTGGGCTGAGCTAGGTTAAATAACTGGTTGTAGTTCACTCAAGGAAGTAAATAGCCCAGCTGGGATCTAACTCCAAATCCAGTGTAACCTTCCCTGCACATTCTCACCTTCTTTAAGAAATAGTTAAGCCCTCTTTATCCCTTACTCTTCTCAGTCAATAATAGAATCATTTGAAGAATATTTTAAAGGATAACTATAAAAAAAATACTCAATTACTATTTTACTACACTCAATTACTTCACAATATTTAAGACTATATGAAATAATATCAGGTATATAACAGCTCTGCCCATTGGTTGGAACATTAAAGATGCTCAGTCTTATTTGTGTTGTTATCATTGCATTATATGAATATTTACTGAAGAGAGATTATTTCAGGCTACCTTTTTTAGTTTACTGATTATAAATATTCTAAAGCTATAATTATTATTTTATCAAATATACTTTCAAATATAAAAAAAGTTATTTTATTCTCCTAAGAAGCTTATAGTGTCTCACTGAAAATATCTTTACATTATTTTTTCAATAAACTCATCTTTCATATTCAGTTACATTTCATGTTAGTTCTAGCTTATAACTCCTATGAATGAGGATTTTTACTGCATTTCCCAAAAAATAAAATGGTAATTTTCTTGAAAATAGGTAACACAAGCTTGATCTATATATACACGTTTTAAGAGAGGATGGTTTCATCATCATCAGTTGCTTTTGCTTTTTATGTTCTGGTATAGAACTGTCACTGCAAATAGAACACAGCAGGTGACCTCAGAACACTCAACCTCCCCTTGTGTTCTGTAGATTACAGGAGCTTTATAACTGCAAAGTTCATAATTATATTAAATAACTCAGCATATAATAACTACCACTCTTTTCTTCCAAATCTCTATTATTAATAAACATCCCAGCCTTCTACATCAGCCATAAATGTATTAGGCAGCACAGCTGCTTTTAGAGCACAGTTTTACAAACACAAAAGAGCAAATCAAATTAAATAACCACATCTTCTTTATTTTGCAAATTATAGAAGAATTAAAAGTAATTCTTCTTATCAAAGATTTATTTTTCTCTATGAATACAGGCATTCCAAATCCTGATTTAGTTTTCTGTGCTGAAAATATGCTGTCATTTTGCAATTCATTTATAAAGATGAGGAAAGAAAAATTGTTGCATTGGGGGGGGAGGGGGGAAGATCTTGTAAAGACCTAATTACATAATAATGTTGCTAGTTCTTTTGTACTCTCCCTCATAGGAAGAATTGACACCATTTACCCACATAGATAATAAGGGCTGCAGGTAATCACCCCTCTGTCTTCAGAGACTTTGCTGAAAGTTGTCTGTTATGTTTAAGCTTCCAGAGCTTCAAGGCTTGTACTAGCTCAGGGTTAAAAAGTGAGAAAGGTCCTTATTAATCAGCTCCCACAACCAGCAGGTGTACAATGACCAGAATGCAGGAGATGGCCTGGTGTCATCCAGGAGTCAGCTGGGCTGCAGAAGCCATATACTTCCCCATTCCCACTTATGGGACTCTTTATTCAAAATCTGATTGTCTTCCCTATAGCTAATCCAAGCCCCTCTGGAAATGGAAAGTAATAATATCCTTAGGGTTTGACTGTTCAACTGCCTGACTACTAGTTGACATGTAAAGAGTGCTAGGTCAACTTTTGTTAAGTGAGTAGGTGAGTGGCTGAGGGGACGTCATGATGTGAATGATGAAGTTTCCTCTTTCCGATTTTTCAGGAGCCTGGAAAGCATAGAACCTCTCATCCTCCAACCTGCCTATGAGTGCAACCCTGCACTCATCCTGACAAAGTTGCCTGAAGTGTAACTGTGATGGATCTAAGAGAAGAGGGAAGGACAGGGAGGAGAGATATCATGTAATAATGAACTTGCATTATTTGAGCCAGGTTATTTATATGTTACTCATTCAATTCTCGTAATGAAAAAGCAAGGGAAATTTTTTTTTTTCAGGTGAGAGAATTAAGTTGCTCTTACATGAAAACAGTAGCTCAAATAATAAAGCTAGTAAGAGTTATAATTAGCATTAGAACCCATGTATCCTTGACTATTTCTATAAGACAATTCCGCCTTTTCTATGCACATCCGAGAATCAAATACATTCTCCCTCCTCTCTCTTTGATATCCCAAGTGTCAAACTACTAGGTCATAAAACAATAATTGAAACATTTCACTTCCTTACAATGAGAATTTCTTGTATAAATGCCATTATAAAAAGAGATAACCTTAAGTATTTATAATCTAAAGCCGAGAAAGTGATAGCCCTTGTAAAACAATTATTCTACATGCTATTAGATATTACTTGATCCAGTGAATACACTAAGTTCTCACTGTTCTGAGTGTCATTTTAGGTTCTGAGAACACAGAGGATTCTGAGAATACAACAGGAGATGGAGAGAAAAATATAGTCAAATGTATGTTTAACAGTGAGATAGAAGCCAAACAATAACTAATCCATATAAAATTATGTGTAAACTGAGAGACGAGAGCTAGCAATTCTTCTAAGCCATGGGGTTCAAGAACGGGAGCCATAAGTAAGGTTAGGGAAGATTGTCCTCAGAAGTAACATTCGAATTGAATCTTGAACAATGAATACTCCATAAAGTAAAAGAAAAAGGGAAGATAATTAAACAGAAAACCAAACAACAAATGAAATAGGGAAAGCCTGGGGCAAAAGCCATGGGAAACTTGCAGCTGGTTCAAGGATGGCAGGTTGCCTGTTGCAGCAACAGAAACTCAACTCAAGAAACTTTTTCTAAGCCCCAAGACTAGGTCAGGTCCCTCAGGTATATGCTTTACTAGCTCTGAGCAACTTGTTCTCATAGAACTGATCTTTGTTTTTGAATCAACATTTGTATGATTTGATTATATGTCCCTTCCCCCAGCGGACAGTAAACATTACAAGGAAAAGAACTCCATCTGGTATTGTCCTAGAAGAACATCTAACATATTATCAGACACTTGAAAGAAAAAAAAAGTCAAATGAATAAATGTTGAGAGAAATCACAACGATGAGACTGTAGGTAGGAGCCAGGATGCAAAGGATTAATGAACACTGTTCTGTGGGCAATGGGAACTGAATTTTGTTGCAGTGTTGTTGAGAGTCAGGGCCTGGGGGCAAGAAGACCAGTTAAGCAAAGTTTCAGTATTCTCACTAAGAGATAATGAGGTCCCAAACTAGAACAGTGATTGGACTTGGAGAAAAGGAAATGGACATGAGTGACATACTCAAATCATTAGGATTTGGTGACTGGTTAGGGAGTGACAAGGGAGGAGTCTATGATGATTATCACTGGTGCCTTAGATCCTGTCAACGAATACAAAACTGAAATAAAGAAAGGGGTCTGTTCTTTTCAACAGGAACATTTTGATAACAAATATGTACTCAGATTCATCAGCAGCTTAGCTTACAGAATTGAAATCATCATATCTTAAATAGTCAAACAGGTCAAAATCAAATCCAAAAGCACTTCTCATAAATTGAATGGGAGTATTTATTTCATATTGGGATTGCATGAAAATGTTTTTGAAACAGTAAAATATGGTACAAAAATGTGGATGAAAAAAGTGTATACAGTAAAAAGTGAATCTCCTTCTCATACATGTCTCTTAGTCCCAGACATGCTTTATCCAGAGGCAACTGTTATCAGATTTCTGTGAATCTTGAGGAGGAGTGTTAGTCATCATCCAAAAAAAAAAAAAAAAAAAAAAAAAAAGTTAAAAGAGAAACCAAGCAAATTTCTTTCCAAAACAGTGAATTGAAGTAAAACCTCTAGAAACTATCACTGAAAATGGATGTTAGCAAATAACTTTAAACTACAATTGCAACGTAGATTTCTGCAGTATCTCTCTGCTGAGTCATAGATAGATAAATAGGACAAGCAAGCCTTGGTAACTTTTTAAGCCTAAGATTCATTTTTCAATATCACTCAATGCCATTGTTTAATCCTCTAAAGGGAACTTGGCATTTGAGGTACACAGACAAGAAACACTACCAATAGAGTAGATAGCATGGAGTCCTGCTGAGAAACACAGAAGAGATGATGTTAATGTGTATTATGCATTCTCCAGAAACCAAGAGCTCCAAAGGTCTATACTCCATTACCTGACATCAGAGTAAAATAGTACCCTGAGTGAAAGGGAATTTTGAGAATGACTCCTGAAAACAATTGAAGTGATGTAAGCATTTCCTTAATGCAAAGGTATGTACTCTACACAAATTCACTATCCTGGCATTTCACTGAGATACTATTTTCTTGCATCCCTCTTTTAGGTTACTGCCGCTTGACCATATTTAATTTTGCTCTCCTCTCTCTGAACTGGCTTTTATCCATCTCAGTTAATCATTTGGGTTTCTGGCTTAAAGACTTGGGGCCCCACCACAGCAGTTCTCCAGGTTACAAGACTGAAATTTTCATTTTCTCCACTGATCAAGCAATCTGGGCCCTGAAAATGTAACGGACACAATGCGGCATCATCCATTGAAATGGTTGTACTAAAATATAGGGATTCTCCAAACATTCATACTTTGCATCTACATTGCAGCTAGGTAATCAAGGGGAGGCAGGTTGTAAAGAGGACCCTATAAAACAGCAAATAATTATTAGTCTGAAAAATAATGTTTTATAAACATTCTTTCCAAACAAATTTGGAACAGGGACCTGAAAAATCATCTTTCATATCCAAACTAGTGCCTGAGTGAAGTGGTGGCTGAGAATGCTTCACTTAGAACAACAGACTAAGGGCAGCCCAGGTGGCTCAGCGGTTTAGCACCTGCCTTCAGCCTGGGGCATGATTCTGGAGGCCAAGGATTGAGACTCACGTTAGGCTCCCTGCATAAAGCCTGCTTCTCCCTCTGCCTGGGTCTCTGCCTCTCTCTCTCTCTATGTGTGTGTCTTTCAAGAATGGATGAATAAAAATCTTAAAAAAAAAAAAAAAAAAGAACCAGAGACTAACCTGTCTACCGAGTCCTTTCAATAGAACTGACAAGGAATATGTCTTTATTTTGATAACATTTGTGTGCAAAAGGAGAAAACATTGGAGAAATATCCAAATATAGCAATTTCAATGTATGAATTATGTCCCCTAAGTTCACAGACAATATTACTAAGTGCTGGCATTAATTCAACTATGGTTGCTTTTCTCACCCCTCGGGAAGTGACTGAAGAATTTATTAATGACATATCATAAGGGTGACCATTTCTACACCTTGAGTTGAATACAGAACATAGAATTTTTAGAACTTGGAATCTGGTTCAACTGCCCTTCATTGCACAGTTGAGGAAATTGTACTCCTGGAAGAATAAGAGATTTGCCTGAGGTCACATAGCTAGGAAGCAGCAAAGCAGAGCTTAAAGCCAACAAGGCTGGCTGCAGCCTGGCCTTCCTTTTTTGCACTCTTCTACTTGTATCAATCAGACACTAACAGGAACAGATGGAACACTCAGAAACAGTGACCAAAGACAGACTGATGACAGGACAATTAACAGCCATGGAGCAGAGGTAAGGGACATCAACATGGCAGGTGAGTCCACAAAGGCTAGCAGTAGAGGAAATATTTGCTTCCTATCTCTACGGCCTGAAGGAATAAAGAGGAGAGGTAACTGACGTCCAGAGAGAATTGTATGTATAGCAAAGCTCCTGCAGGAACTGTGACCTTGGAAAGTAACACAGCCTCTAATAAACTGTAGTTCTGTGAGGATGAAGCTAGGAAACAAAGCCCAGACCTCACTTTTCTCCCAGTCTCCAATCTCCTATCACTGCCTCCCATTGGCCTTGTCCAACCAGAAGCCAGAAGGAAAAGGAGTCCTGCTAATGCTTTCATAGGTCTGCAGGATGGGAGAGAAGGGATGCAGAAAAGCAAATGGAGAATATCCAGTATGTTTCTCAGATTTACCAGCCTTTTGCTTTGCAATTTTTTTCTTCCTTGCCATTTCCTATTTTTTTTCCCCCCACTGGGACAAAAATTGTCAAGGTTAATGAATGATGATGGCCTATGTAAAACTAGGATTGTATTTTATGATGGACTTTATCAAAAATTTACTCAAATTTAATAGAGGTCTGGAGATGGAGTACAATAAGCAACAGGTATACTTTGCAATATTTAAAAATAAGTGATCATCTCAGTACTATGGCTCATTAGCTGGAAAAAAATCCACAGTGGTAGTATGTTTTATACACAGAACAATTTTAATTAATAATCAGGACATATTTATTCAAAAATTATAATAAGACATCATTATTTTCAGATAGCAAACTTTGATGGTTAGGTGTTAACATCCTCTTGAGTTCTAGAAAATGAACTTCTGGATATTAAACATGATTGCTTAGAGGCCTTAAACATATCAGCTTTGGTCAATCAGCTATTATCTACACTGACAATTATTTATGGTTGTGAATCACCCAAGCCTGATGTGATGTCCAAAAGCACCTCAGTAGATATGAGCAATATTAAATATGGGTGGTATAAATGTCATTTCAGTAATAAAACAGAATTCAAAGAGCTGATTCAATATAGGCATTACTAATAAAATAATATAGGTAGAAATCTCAAAAAAAAGTGTTTCTTTTCTTTAAAGGGCAATGTATGAAGAGAGAGAGAGATGAAGATAGGGACTTAATCCACTCACCTTTGAGTGAGTCTCTTTGAGCTCAGGTGAGTTCTGAGCCACCTGAGGCTTAGCACACACCTATGCAGGTGTTAAGGTGTTAAGAGTGTTAAGAGGCAGGTGTTAAGAGTGACTATCTCTTGCTTTCCAAAATGAGTGCAAGGGAGTAACTCTATTATGGATAGGAAAAATGATTTAAAAAAACAGTCTGGTTTGAAACCAAACCTTTTTAAGGATAGTTTAGTTAGAAGGTTTAGTTCTGTGTGGGTTCATTGTACTTCCCTATTACTAATGAGACCTAGATCGGTAGAAAATCTTAAATTAAAGGCAATAGATGCTATTTGTTCTAATAATATTTTCTAAAATAATGGATTTAAGAAGGCCAAATATGTCAGAATAGGCTACCTAACTTGACTTTTAAAACCTACCTGAATTATAGACAAGATTTTATATTATCTAATGGAAGTATTTTCTAAATCACGTGAGCTGATGAGACATATCCTTTATCCTATAAAAGAAGAAAGAACCAAATGTTTGCTAGCTGAGCAAAATGCCTTGAGCAAAGTTTCTATGAGCATACATTTTTAATTTCCTCAGATGAAAACAGTTTTGATGAGGGGCTCTCTAAAAAGTGTCTTCATGTTCTTCTAATACACCAATAAATAAAATCTTTCCAATGTTGAGATACTCACAGCCTTTGGTATATGTTCCTAACTCATCTGGCTCCAAATGAAACATTACTAAAGCAAGCTAATATAATTGAGAATGTTAAAAATTACTTCAGAGTATTACTAAGACTTGGATGATGAATATTTATTCTCTTTCTACTATTTTAAAAATGAGAAATAATTTATCCATAGTTTGAATTTTACCAAAACACTTGCTCTGGGACTTCCCAATACATTAGCATGTTATACCTATAATAGAATTTTACATGTGTCCTATCATGCCTGCTAGACCATAAGAAGTAAGCCTGAATCAGTCATCTCATTGCTTTTAAGAGTTAAGCTATCTCCAAAGGCATTACAACTATCTGCCTTGCATTTCAAACTAAACTAAACTAATTTATGCTTTCATATAAATTCTTTCATTTGGTCTACCTAATAACTTTGTGAAGACAACAGGGTGGCAGCAATTATTGCCCCATTTCATGGATGAGGAAACAGGCTTAGGAGAGTTAAAGCGGTTTACTCAAAGTTACATGGCTGAGCACTCATGAACCTCTGACTCATCATTAGGCCCAATGCAGGAAAACATATATTTATTGAGTGCTTTAAAACGACAATCCTCAGTCTTTAGGGTACAAAGTATGGTACAGAGAGTAGACTCACAGATAAAAAGAAAGATAACACGTATACACTACTCATTATCTGAGAGGCTCTTTTTATAAGAATTTTGTAGACTTGTTTTGTTTAATCCCATAACAAGCCTTTAGGGTAGTACTATTGTTGTTAGGTTGTAAATGAGAAAGCTGAGATGATTATCAGCTTGTGCAGAACCACAGAGGGAATTCTGACTTCAGAGTCCATGTTCTTAACCATTATACATATCATCTTTAGAGATTCCAAATCTTATGGACACCTTTTCATAATACTAACTGGCCTCCCATGAAAGAATATGAATAAAGAATGAATATGAATCAAGGCAAACATACACACATGCATGCACACATAGACATTATCTACCTATCCATATGTACATACATCTTTACTAAGGGACTTGAGTATCATTGCATTTGGCTGTCAATCCATTAAGCCATAATTTATTTATTTTTTTATTTTTTAAAGATTTTATTTATTTATTCATTCATTCATTCATTCATTCATTCATGAGAGACACAGAGAGAAAAAGGCAGAAACATAGGCAGAGGGTAAACAGGCCTGATGTGGAACTCAATCCCAGGACCCTGGGATCATGACCTAAGCAAAAGGCAGACGCTTAACCACTGAGCCACCCAGGTGCCCTCACTAGGCACAATTTAAAACAAACAAACAAAATATAGATGAGCAAGATATTCTAAGCTTGAACTTTACCTGGGAAAGAAAAATTAAAACTGCCCAGATTGGAGACATATCTCTCTCCATTTAACTTCCAAAATCTTCCTCAAAATATCATTGTATTTAAAAGACTCCATCAGCCTTTGTAAAGAGAGAAGAGAAAACAGACTTGAGGAAGATGTTCTCTTCTGTGTGACTCAGGAGGCATGCTTCTTCTGTGCAGTGCTTTGTCATCATCTGCCAAAGATGTGTGTGCAAATATCAGTCTTACAAACAGACAATGTTTGTACTACATTGAGGCTAACTTGCCATCTGGTTATCGGATGCTTGGAATCCAAATTGTACCATTTCCTATGTGTTTTCTCTAATGAGAAATGGAATGATGGGATTCTGATAACAAGTATCCATGCACTGGACTGATATTATATTCCTATGTAGAGTAACAGGAATAGTGCATATAAGAGAAACGGCTTATGTCTTACATTGCTTAAAGAAAAGAGGGAAGTATTTTCTATAGTTCAGATTCACAGGAAACATAAAACTCTTAGTTCAGAATGTGATGTATTTTTCTCAAATTTTAGAGAATCCACTGATGTTCTGTGCAATTGTATTTTAGTGTTAGATCCAGCAGAGTACACCAACTAAAAACGCAATCACAGTAAAAAAAATTCTGATGAAATGCATTATTTCTGAATAAGCAAAGGCCAAAAGCATAATATAACATAAATGATGTGATTGACTACTAGGGTTGCTTGCAGCCCATAGCTTCAGGTAAAGCATCTGTCTTCCTCCACTAATGAAGAAAGAGACAGCAGTTTCTATTTAAAATTAATAACTGCAACACTTCAAGATTATAGGAAAAACTGTGTTTCACACAAAGTGCTTCACAAAATTTTACTGAAGTTCAACAAAATCATTATATAACAAATACATATGAGAAATTCTTCTTTATGGCTTATTCTACGGAATTGTCTATTCATTTTTACCTGCCCAGGATCTAGAATTTTAAGCAAGATGATTATTAGCAGAAATAAAAATATTCTTTCTACTTTAATAGCCCCTGCTCTCAAAAAATAGTCACTTAATATCTCATAATTTTATGACTTATAATGGATTATGTATCACTTATATTCTTCTATATAACCCAAGCAATTTTTTTAAGCAATAGATAACACCATTAATTTCAATTCCAGTTACCTTTTATTGGATGGCTGGGCACTGGATCACGATCAGCAATATAAATAGGATAACATCATTCTTTGAGGAACTACAATAATAATGCACTTTACATTGATAAGTAGTATAATACTTGATATACTCTTAATACATAATAAAAATTAATGACATTTTAGGACTTTACAAATTTAGGGAAATTACCAAGATTTTTATCACATTTTCAATAGCAATATCTTCCTCAGGAGACTATCATGTCTGTTTTCAAGATTGTGTAGATAGTTGGACACAAATGAACCTAGTACCTGTATATTCATTTTAATTATCTTTCCTGTTGCTATCCCACTAAGGGAAATTTCATTCAGAAATGCTTCCACAGTACAGTGATAATCCAGGGTGCTGTGGAGCAGGGTAGGAAGAAATAAAAAAGAAAAGGATAAATAATACAATGCATGGTAACAGTTAAGAGGAAACCAATAAATATAACCATTACTGTTTTGGTCATGATCATTGAAAAATCCAGGAAGATACTGAAAGAAAGTAAAGTTTTTTTTTTATATTATTATAAAAAATGAGTAGCTCAATGAAATATTAGAGGGAAATGGAGTTAAGACTGCCAGAGAAACGAGTAAAAAAAAAGAAAAATAAGTAAAGATAAAAAATAAAAATATAAAGAAGAAATTACAACAAAAAAAGTGGAAATACATGTTGCTCCCTACATTTAGATTCTTTTTAGTTTATTAAGTTTAAATCATATATCTATTATCCAAAATTAATACTCAATTTATCTGAAGATAAAACAAGTTGAAAAAGTCTCTAAACCAAGTTGATTTTCCTTCTAGAATGTTAATACTTCAGGCTATAAAATTATGAGTATTAGGTCAAGTATAAGACACTAAGAAATATCATTTTCCACAGTTACTTTGAGTTTTCTCTGAATGCAAGTTATTCATTATGATTTTTCCCTCTAAAAGCAGAGATGTAGCTTATAGTTCAAAGATGCCCATGCCATAATCCATGTTCAGGAAATGAATATTAGTTTGTATTCTAAACTCAACTAGAGTCTAAAATTAACCACATCCATTCTTTAAATGTTGACCATATTGCATGGGTTGGATGACCCAGAGAGGCACTTAACTATGTGTTTAACTGTCAATTCAAGAACCTAGAAAGCTGGTTTCCAGAACAAATAATCACAATCCTGATTTAACTCAAGAATATTGGAGTCCCACTCTCACCACTGCTATTCAACATAGTACTAGAAGTCCTAGCCTCAGCAATCAGGCAACAAAAAGAAATAAAAGGCATTCAAATTGGCAAAGAAGTCAAACTCTCCCTCTTCGCCGATCACATGATACTGTACATAAAAAACCCAAAAGACTTCATCCCAAGATTGCTAGAACTCATACAGCAATTCGGCAGTGTGGCAGGATACAAAATCAATGCCCAGAAGTCAGTGGCATTTCTATACACTAACAATGAGACTGAAGAAAGAGAAATTAAGGAGTCAATCCCATTTACAATTGCACCCAAAAGTATAAGATACCTAGGACTAAACCTAACCAAAGAGGTAAAGGATCTATACTCGAAAAACTACAGAAAACTTCTAAAAGAAATTGAGGAAGACACAAAGAGATGGAAAAATATTCCATGCTTATGGGTTGGAAGAATTAATATTGTGAAAATGTCAATTCTACCCAGGGCAATTTATACATTTAATGCAATCTCTATCAAAATATCATGGACTTTCTTCAGACAGTTGGAATAAATCATCTTAAGATTTGTGTGGAATCAGAAAAGACCCCGAATAGACAGGGAAATATTAAAAAAGAAAGCCATAGCTAGGGGCATCACAATGCCAGATTGTACTACAAAGCTGTGGTCATCAAGACAGTGTGGTACTGGCACAAAAACAGACACATAGATCAATGGAACAGAATAGAGAATCCAGAAATGGACCCTCAACTTTATGGTCAACTAATATTCAACAAAGGAGGAAAGACTATCCACTGGAAAAAAGACAGTCTCTTCAATAAATGGTGCTGGGAAAATTGGACATCCACATGCAGAAGAATGAAACTGGACCATTTTCTTACACCATACACAAAGATCAACTCAATATGCATGAAAGATCTTAATGTGACACAAGATTCCATCAAAATCCTAGAGAACACAGGCAACACCCTTTTTGAACTTGGCCACAGTAACTTCTTGCAAGATTCATCCATGAAGGCAAGAGAAACAAAAGCAAAAATGAACTATTGGGACTTCATCAAGATAAGAAGCTTTTGCACAGCAAAAGATACCGTCAACAAAACTCAAAGACAACCTACAGATTGGGAGAAGATATTTGCAAATGACATATCAGATAAAGGGCTAGTTTCCAAGATCTATAAAGAACTTATTAAACTCAGCACCAAAGAAACAATCCAATCATGAAATGGACAAAAGACATGAACAGAAATCTCACAGAGGAAGACATAGACATGGCCAACAAAAACTTGACAAAATGCTCTGCATCACTTGCCATAAGGGAAATACAAATCAAAACTACAATGAGATACCACCTCAAGCCAGTGAGAATGGGAAAAATTAACAAGACAGGAAACAACAAATGTTGGAGAGGATGTGGAGAAAGGGGAACCCTCTTGCACTGTTGGTGGGAATGTGAACTGGTGCAGCCACTCGGGAAAACTCTGTGGAGGTTCTTCAAAGAGTTAAAAATAGATCTGCCCTACGACCCAGCAATTGCACAATTACCCCAAAGATATAGATGCAGTGAAACGCCAGGACACCTGCACCCCGATGTTTACAGCAGCAATGGCCACAATAGCCAAACTGTGGAAGGAGCCTCGGTGTCCATCGAAAGATGAATGGATAAAGAAGATGTGGTCTATGTATACAATGGAATATTACTCAGCCATTAGAAACGACAAATACCCGCCATTTGCTTCGATGTGGATGGAACTGGAGGGTATTATGCTGAGTGAAATAAGTCAATCGGAGAAGGACAAACATTATATGGTCTCATTCATTTGGGGGAATATAAAAAATAATGAAAGGGAATAAAGGGGAAAGGAGAGAAAATGAGTGGGAAATATCAGAGAGGGAGACAGAACATGAGAGACTCCTAACTCTGGGAAAGGAACAAGGGGTGGTAGAAAGGGAAGTGGGAGGGGGTGGGGGTGACTGGGTGATGGGCACTGAGAGGGGGCACTTGATGGGATGAGCACTGGGTGTTATGCTATATGTTGGCAAATTGAACTCCAATAAAAAAAAAGAAAAAAAAAGGAATAAGCCAAAAGATATTTGATATTATTTCAAGAAATTTAGAAGTCATAGGAATTGTGTATTCTGGTCTTTATGTTCTCTTTTCAATGCTTTTCTAGATGGAACCTTTATTGTTTGTCAAAAAAACTAATGAAATTTTTAAAAAATTTTAAAAAATAACATTGGAGTCCTCTGGCTATATCAATCATTTGAAAGCTGCAATCATTACACAAATGAATAACAAATGAATATCAGCATTATTAACCAGAATCTGATTATAAACCAATGTAGAGTCTTAGCCTGCCTCCCTCCCTACCAGGCCCCAAGGAAGGGGGGGGGGGCGGTAAAAAGGCAAGAGAAGAAATGAATTAAATTCTTTTATAAAAGAGTCCTACACCAATCCTGTGAGGTAATTATCATTACCCCTTTCTTTATGAAAACATGAGGTTCAAAAAAAGAGAAAAAAAAAAAAAAAAAAAAAAAAACTTGTGCCAAAGCCATGTTTCTTACACAGGTAAGAAATACTAGGATAGGCATTCATCCCAGGTCCGTGTACCTCTGAAATCCACTTTATGGCTACACAGCGGAGAGTTCTGCTCAAAATATTTAAACATTATTAATAATAATAGGTAAAAATTCCTGTGTCCCTGACACTGTGCAAACTTCTTCCCCCAAACCAAAAATAATAATAGTTGCAATTTTTTGAGCACTCACCATTTGTCTGGATAATGCGGGTCATATTACTATCCTTGTTCTATAAAATAACTTGCCCCAAACCTGACAGCTGGTAAGAGGTAGAAGTGGAATTTATTTATTTCTCTATAAACTTCAAAGTTTGTGCTTCTCCACTATTCTATTCTGCTTCCCCTCTACAAAGTACTGTTAACACACCTTTGAGTTCGGCAGATAGAAATTACTTTTGTTTTCAATGACGAAGTAGGCTGAGAGAGAATGCTACTTGCTAATTAGTATATAACTAATATATGGACAGGCAGAAATTCAAACTCAGGTCAATCTGACTTCTGAATCTCTTGCCAATGCACCCCGTAGACAAGGGTAATGAAAGAGAATGAAAAATGGGCACCCCTCAAAGCAACATCTGTAAGCATCTGTACTTAAAAATCTGTCACCATAGCTGTAGGATCAAATGCTTTGGAGAGTTGAACCAGGCTGAATACACAGCCTGAAAATATCCTTGTGAAAATAATTGTGTGTTTGGTTGATGAGTATAGTAAAATTCAGCTGGACACCTCACCTATTAGAAGGTGCTAGGCTGCAGTGGGCAGAATGGTAAAGGAATCCTATTAGAAAAGGCAGAGAAGGTATGGGAGCAAGCCTAGCACAAAGTAGTGTGTGTGTTGATGTGAGAAATCACTCCTACTTTGCCTACATATGGTTGCATTGATAAAGGCCCCTTGTATAATCTAGTACTGTGGTTCTCAATCTTCAGTGTGGACAAGAATCACCTGAGAGGTTGTTAACACTATTTTTGTGCTACCTTATTCTGACCCAATAAGTCTGGAGTGATGCCTAGGAATCTGCATTTTAGAAATATTCCAGTTCATTTTGTTGTGAATGGGCTGTGGACTTCATTTTGAGGACCCTGATCTAGTGCATGGGGGAATCTTTGGGTGAAGCTGCCAACATCAAGCTTAAATCCGATCAGAAAATAAAAGTCAATGCAAGATAAAAGTTCAGATCTTAGAAGTCAGGGAATTAGACTTCTCTATATTCCTGTTTATACTGCACACATATGGTATAGATTGTTAGAGTCTGGAAGAAGTACACTCAGAGAGAGAGAGAGAGAGAGAGAGAGAGAGAGAGATGCAAGAACAAAACAAAACATCTTGCAGGGAATTATTTCACTACCTTTACCAGAAAACATTTATTCCCCACCACCACCACCACCACCCCCATATTGTCACAACTGAATTTAATGAGTTATTTCTTGGTTAAATTCCAAGTAACCAAGATAGTCATTTTTTTAGTACAGGTTGGGTGGCAACAAAATCTTTTAGTTTTCCTTCAATCTAGAATGTCTTGATTTCTCTTTTATTCTTGAAGACGAATATTTTTACTGGATGTAGGATACTGAGTCAGTAGTTCTTTTCTTTCAGCACTTAAAAAAAATGTATCATTTTCTGCTGGCCTTCATGGTTTGTGGTGAGAAATCTAGTGCCATTTGACCTGTTTTTCCTCTATTATGCAATGTGATATTTCTCTCTGGCTGCTTTAATTTTTTTTTCTTTGTCCTTAGTTTTCAGAATTTTGATGATAATGCATCTTGGTGCAGGTTCTTCGGGCTTATCATGTTTAAGGTTTTACTAGCTTCTTGTATCTGTAAGTTTGGGAGGGCTTTGGCCAAACTTGGGAAGTTTCCATTTAGTATTTAAATGATTTTTTTTTTAAGATTTTAAAAATTTATTTGAGAGAGAGAGAGTGGGAGAGGAGGGGCATAGGGGAGGAAGAGGTAGAGAATCTCAAGCAGACAAGGTGCTGAGCAGGAAGCCTGATAACCCTGAGATCACAACCTGAGCCAAAACCAAGAGTTGGACGCTTAACCAACTGTGCTAACCACATGCCCCCAAATGATTTCTAAGCCCTGCCTGCCCATTTTCTCCTCTCCTAGAGCTCCAAGGACACAAATGTTAGATCCTTTGTTACAGTCTCACATGTTCCCAAGACTGTGTGGGTGTGTATGTGTATGTGTGTGTTTGTGTGTGTGCTTTCAGTCTATTTTCTCCCTGCTGTTCTGATTCAGTGATTATTGTAGTTTTGTTTTTCAGTTGATTGATTATTTTCCCTGTCTCCTCTTGATTATTTTCCCTGTCTCCTCTATTCTGCCATTGAGCCCATCTACTAAATTTCTTTTTTTTATTTCAGTTATTGTATTTTTCAATTCTAATATTTCTACTTATTCTTTATTTCTTTTATTTCTTTGCTTAGACTTTCTACTTTTTTCATTTGTTCAAGGGCATTTGTGATTGTTCTTGTATCTTTGTAACATCTTCTTTAAAATATTTGTCAGGCAGTTCTAACATCTCTATCATCTCAGTGCTGATTTTATTGAGTATGTTTTTCATTCAGTATGAGATCTTCCTGCTTCATGGTAGGACAAGTGATTTTTGAATGAAACCTAAGTATTTTGATTATTATGTTATGAGGCAGGATTATATTTAATATTTCTGTTTTAGCTGGCTTTCTCTGAAACTGCTCTGTCAAGGGAAGAGGGGAACCACTGTCTCATGAAAGCTAATAACAAACTGTTACCTGAATGTAAAAGCCTAGGTAACCTCCTCAGTTTCCAGGGATACCCAAAGAAGGGCTCCTTGTTACTGCTGAGCAAGAGTGGAAGCTCTGGCTCTCAGGTAATCCTCCACTGATACCTCCCTGGCTAGGAGGGATAGGAGTATCTTATCATTGCTTTCCACATGGCCTTCACTAATACTGCAGGAGAGATATGCCTCATTAAAGTTAAATGATAATGAAAGTCATGATTCTTTACTACTTTTCCTCTATTAACACCCTGTTGGGGAGGTGGAGGGATATCTCAGTATTGGTGGGTAGAGATAAAGTAACTGATTTTCCACATGATCTCAACTGATACCATGTTAGAGAGGGGGGAAGAAGGGGAGAACATCATTACTGACAGGTGGGGATGAAATCCTGGCTCCATACTCAAACTTTTCTGACAACCCTGGTATAAGGGTTGGGGTACTTTGTTATAGCCTGATGTTTGTGGAAATCTAGGCTCCCTACTTTGCTTTTACTGGTGTGGGTGGAATAGGGCCACCATTCATTCTGGGTTTTTGTTTGTTTTTTAAAGCTGAAGTAAATTAGTTATTGTCTAAAAGTTTTCTGCCTTACTTTGGCTGTCCTTTTCCTGAGTCTTTGGCAAAACAAACAAACAAAAAGACATATTATTGCAATTTATATATTTTTGTCTGTCTATGACTATTGGTATTTCTGGGTTGCTGGCTTCCTCAGCCCTGTGTATAAGCTATCAGAGATAAAAGGAAAATCTGGAGATCTTACCATCATGTCATTTCTTTGGATTCAAGGTCCCTAGCCAGTCTGCCCTCTACTCTCCACTTTTCAGAATCTTTTTATATTTGCTTTATATATAATGTTTAGGGTGTATAGTTGCATAGAATGTAAATAGGGAAAAGTATATCTACTCCATCTTTCCTGGAAGCAGAGCTACTTTAGCCAGGTGATTCTGATGAATTACTTCAATTTCTATTCCACAACTTCTTGATTATCAATGAAGATACCACTACAGGCTCTGACAGTGCTTGGTCAGTAAACATGCAGATTTTAAATTTTATTCTGATCTGTTATCAGGAAAAAAATTAAAGAAGGAGAGAAACCCTCAAAGTCATGGCTTTTCTATGAATTTCTTTCTTAGCACATAGAACCAAGTAATTGGTTTCAATATATGAACTCAGTTTTCCTTTTGGTTTTCATTGTTTCATTCAACAAACATTTGTTGAGAGCCATGTGAAGAGTGCTAATAATAATAAATGTTATTACCCAGTCTTCCAATATATGGACAATATACCCCTTGTCTGGTCATATTTTGCCTCTTCACTTCTATCTCTTGCACTCTGGTTCTTCATACTATGTTATACATCAGCTTATAAATCTTCTCTAATAAGCTATAGGCCTCTTGAGGGCAGAGACCTTGGGTTTGTGGGCATCATTCTCAAGCATATCATCTTATACAGAATGATTTCAATAAATCTTTGCCAGGTGGATGAATAAAGAGAGAAAGAGACTGAGATGGAGACCAAGAGAAACTCTTCTTTTAAAGGTAACTAGCTAAATCCGTAGGCCAGATTCACCCTCCTAATAGAATTCTCATGCATTTGCAACTTAAGCATGCTTTCTCATGACATTAATTGGGGGCAGATTGATATTGTGTATGGGTTTAAAGATTACCAGTTAGTATACTAGCTTTTTTCATTTATCTTATTGACTCATTAGTCCACTCATAATCCAAAAATCAGACATGCAAGAGATTTTAGAATACCAGCATTTTTGGATGGGGAAAAAGAAGAGAAAGTTCCTGAGCATCAAATATTATGGGCATGAATCTTGGCACAAAATTGGAGCTGTAATTTAAGGAGTAAACAAGGCAAAGATATATTATCAATGTAACCTAGTTATAGGGAATAGGATGGGAGGGCAGTAGAAATGAAAAAAGACCATTGGCTATAGTAAGTTGTATCAATTAAGTTGCTTTTGGTTACAGGTAGATCAATTCAAAGGGATTAACAAATAAATTTGTTAGCTCATGAAACTGAAATGATTCTAGTTGTGACCAGATTTCAAGCAAGGACCGACCAAGCAGTTCAACAAGGTCACTGAAGCCTTTTTTTTCTGATTTTCAATGTGTTTTTGGAATTTTGCTTTGTATTTAAGTTGGTTTTCTTTATGGTTTCAAGAAGGCTACCAGTAGTTCTTAGGTTTATTAAGTATTCTTTTTTTTTTAAGATTTTCTTTATTTATTCATGAGAGACACAAAGAGAGAGAGAAAGAGAGAGGCAGAGACAGGCAGAGGGAGAAGCAGGCTCCACACAGGGAGCCTAATGTGGGACTCGATCCCGGGACCCCAGGTTCATGCCCTGAGCCAAAGGCAGGCCCTAAACCACTAAGCCATCCAGGCATCCCAGTTTATTAAGTATTCTTGATTGTATCACATTCAGGGACAGAGGGGAAGGGAAGAAAGAGAGGGAAAGGAAGTCCTTAGCTACCTAATAAAATTCTTCTATTTTACTTTGAGTATGACAATATATATCACATACCCAATAAGGAATTGTTCGTTTAAGTCATTCAGTACCCCCATCCCTCAATGGAAATGAGGAAAGGGATGGAATGGATGTGGGAGAAAACTGACAATATTTTCTACATCAACATTTTCCGTTCTGAAATAAATACCCAATGGTTGTTGTTCCACATATCACTGTACATTAATATTAGCAGAGACTTCTCCCCAGGGTCAGAAGCTAACATACTTATGTAACTGGATTTAATCCATCACTAATGAAAATAGAGATTTGTTTTTTACTATTTTCAAGAGTGGATATGCACTTTTAATTAAGAAATAGTATACAAGTTAAGATGTGTTAATATTAACAGGAATAATGGCAGCTGTTTATTCTAAAACAGATGGCTTAACATATTTTGACTCATCACTTGTTTCCATTGTTTTTGTATTCAGATGAGAACATTTAGGGGGAAAAATAGTCTTAATCAGATTAAAAGATGAACCATCCTACATGTTTAACTGGGAATAAAACAAGTGGGCTTAGTGTGTTATGATACCTGAATTGCTTTTGTAATTCCCATAAACGTTTCCCTAGCTTTCTTCCCACTTTCCCTTTCTTTTTAACACAAAAGTAGAACCAAAGTAATGATTTTCTTCTTAAGGTATGAAAAAATACTGAAAGGAGCAGTAATTTTGAAGGAAAAATATTGAGTAGTTATAAAATATGTTTAAATAACTTTTAAGGTTGTGAATAGATGATTCAAGAACCAAATTCCAGTTAGATAAAGATATTTATGTGTTTACAATGTTACACTGGTATGAATTTTTTTTTGGTATAAATTTTTATTAGGTTAAACACTTCCTGAAATTACAGAATTTAAGATCTAGAGGAGATCTTAGATATTGTTTAAGATCTAGAGGAGATCTTAGATATTTAGTTCAAATTCACCCACTTACAAAGGAAGAATTGGAGAACCTAAGAGCTTAAGGTTTCTGTCACTTGCTCACAGCCACATAGTTAATTAGTATAGAAGACTAGAGTGTCCATTTCCAGACTGGAAGCCCGCTGCTCTATTTTTGACATACAATTTGACATACATGAAATATGAAATGCAAAACAGCTGGATACCAACAAAAGATATGCTACATATCTCATTTTGAGAAAAAAAATGAAATCTAGATTATTTTACCATTTATTAAGTATATATCTAAAGCCATATAAGGGCACCTGGGTGGTTCAATTAAGTATCTACCTTCAGCCTGGCTCATGACTTCAGGGTCCTGGGATCGAGTGCCTGAGCCCCCATCAGGCTCCCTGCTCAGCGGGGAGTTGCTTCTCTCTCTGCCTCTCCCCCTGCTTACACACTCATTCTCTGTCAAATAAATAAATAAAATCTTTTTAAAAAAGAAGCCATCCTCATTTACCCAGATACAAACCTACTTATCATAATTCTATTAAACTAAAACCAAGCAAAACAGTGAATAAGCAAAATGTACAAAAATGAGGAAAATGAATCAGAAAGCTAGTCATATCTGATTCAGTGTGTCTGATTTCATTTATTAAAATTGCTACTGTGCTTATTTTTTAACATGGTCATGTAACATGTGGAGATAATGCTAAAATTAGGTATAGTCTGTCATACTTCTAACAAGGGAGAAAAGAACAGTATAAGGAATAGTAATTATAAAAGCCATAAAAATATATTATTAATTGATGGGTTTGATTAACAGAGAAAGGGAGAAAAATGGTTTATATATGTATAGATATGAAAAGAGATGGCGTTGTTAGTATCTTTGACACACTTTGGTTGTTTGTGTAAGCTAGAAATACAAGATTTAGTTCTGTATGCAGAGTACAATTTAATATAGCTCATAACTGAGTGGGAGTGGTTTTAAATTTAAGTGAGAATTACTTTTCTATTCTTATTAAGAAAATCAAAACAATAGTTTTGCCCTATTTTGCTGATAGTGGTTTCTGTAATGTGATTGCTACTCAAGTAAGAGGCTATAGAATATTATTTGTAACATTTTAAGAACTTAAGTTGACTCCTAGAAATGTTTATAATTGCCCTAGCAAAAGATATCAGCCCCAATAGGTTGGAAAATTACCAATTGGTCAACAAGTGTTTATCAAACCCCAGTTATGTGTTCAGAACATACTGAGTGGGACATAAAACATAAGTTTCTCCCCTCCTTTGGGGCCTTTCTGTAGACGGAGGGACATTGCAGAATAATATCAATGTATTTAGACAAAAGAATAATTAAGTGTATTAATTATTAACTATGGTCCATCAATGCAATTACATATCAGAAGAGGGAGAGATCACTTTGAATAAGAGCAACCTGAAGGCAAATGAGAGATAATACAATCCCAGCATCTTTAAAGATGAAAAATACTTGGCTTGATCGTGTTCAATGATAAATTGCCTATTTCTTAAGCTGCCCATTCCACCGTTAAACTGCTCTGAGCCCAGGAAAGTTTCTCTTTACATTGAGCTGAAATATACTCCTCTTTAATTTCCATCCATCCACCTATCTTCACCTTTCAGCTGCGCCAGCCTTTCCATGTGGCAGGATTTCAATGTGAGTAATAATATTACCACTCAACATTCTGTCCTTATCCTGTCAACTATGATAAAGATACCATCCTGGTATTTGTCATTTTATGCTGTATAATTTGTCAAAATCCTCTTAATATGATATCCAAAAAAAATGACACTCCAAATAAGTATTAGCTAGTAAGAATACACAGGGAAAATTATTTTCCATGATCTGGATGCTATATTTCTACAATGCAAAATAAGAGTACATTAGCTTTATTTGTACCTATATCACCATATCAGCTCATATTGAGCTTTAGGGAGTTTTATTTGACCTCTCCCATGAAACCACAGTCAAGAAAATTCTGCAAGAACTTATAAATATGAAGGACGTATTTAATTTGAATATAGGTTTTATAGTCATTCCTGTTACATTGTCTTATTGATTTTTGACTCACTTTTCTAGCTTTGTAAGATATGGTGACTCATGACTCTACCATCCATAGCATGAGCTTCTTCTCCCAGGTTTATGTTACCATAGATTTAATAAATTAGATTTCTGGGTTTTCAAGAGACCGATACAATAATACCTCTTCACAGAGCTGCTGTGGGAATACAAGTAATATGGTGTAAGGAAAATGCTTATTACAGCATTTAGAAAATAGCAGATGTTCAATAATTGTTAGATATTTTTCTTTCTTTAAAATTTCAAATGGTCATAAGTACAGAACTTCCTTCAGGATAAAATTGATCTCCTTACTAAAACCCTTTGTGTTAACCTGCTGCAATTTTCCCTAATTATACAAACACTCAGTCTCCATTTTTCTGTCTTGGACAAAAAGAGATAGATACCTTGTCAAATACATACTGGTACAATTATTGTACAATTGGTACAATTGGTAAAATATACCATTGAGTTGGAATGTGAAGAATAGATAGAATGTATATGGAAGATCAGGAGGGCTGGAATGAAGTAGATGCAAGTTAGCTCTCCACAGGGTTACGAACAAAAGCCTAGTCATAGGAACAGAAGACATGGAATCAAAAGATGAAGGGATGGATACATATTGTGAGGCTGGTAATTAGGGCTGGGTTTCCAAGCATGAAAGGGAGACTGGAATTGATACAGGGAGCAATAGCAGCCATTAGATAATCTTATGTCTGAGATGAGGAGAGAAGAGAGAAAAAAAGCCAATGAGTCTCAACAAGGTAATTATTAGATACATAAGAAAAGATTGTCATGGGGAGAAACTACGACAATAATAGAGGCCAGAAGTAATGAACATCTAGATTAAAATCATGGTAATGTGATGGACATTGTGACTTACAAATTTACTGCTTCTAGGAGATAAATATAAATTGAAAGAGACTTTTCAAGACAGTACAGCTAAAAAATATGTAAGGGTAAGGGGAGAACGTTTGAGAACTACGAACGAATAAAACTAATTTAGTTCTGTTAACTCTCAAAGTGTGGTCGCAAAACTAGTGGCATCGACATTAACTGATAACTTGCTAAAGCAAATTCATGGGGTGCCTGCATGGCTCAGTTGGTTGGGTGTCCGACCCTCGGTTTTGGCTCAGGTTGTGATCTCATTGGTTGTGGGACTGAACCCTACATTGGGTTCTGATCTTAGTGCTTAGTGTTCAGATTCCCTCTCTCTGTGCCCTCCAAAATGAGTAAATAATTAAAAAAACAAAACAAAACAAAACAAAAAACGGGCAAATTCACAGGCTCTACCCTAGACGTACTGAATTTGCCAGTTTTGATAATAAAATAATAAAGGTTGAGGCGTGTACCCTGATTTGTAGCATTTGGGGGTTTCTGATTTCTCTGGAATATATACTCCCACCATGGCTAATTTCAAGCTACCAGTTCATGCAGTTGATAAGAGATACACACAGTCAGCTTTCCAGATACAGTGCTAGGCCCTCAAGCATATCACTGTCCTGGGTCAATCTGTAGCACGCATCAAATCATCTGGAAGACATGTCAGAAGACAGGTGGGCCACAATTACCGCAAGTTTCTAATTTAGTAAGTCTAAGGTGGAACCTAAATACTTTAATTTCTAGTAAGTTCTGAGGTGGTACTGATACTGATGGTCTGGGGACATTTTGAGAATCACAGCTTTAAGAGTCCCTTAGTCCACCTTATTCAGAAATTTAATTAACATGCAGAAAGTCTTAATTACTAAAGTCCTACCGAATCAAATTTTGTCTGTTATATCTGTTTGTGACCAAAATCCAAAGAATAGTTTTCAATCCTCATCTCTCTATTTGAATCTCAAGCAGCAACTGACGTAGGTTAAACATTTACTTCTTGAAACCCCAATTCTCTAGTTCTCCACTCTCTCACAGTCTCCTGGTTTTGTTCTTGCTCCTCTGGCTATTTTTTCCCAGTTGCTTTCCATGGGTTTCTCCTTGTCTGCCATTAGCTGAATGTTGGAATGCTACTTCCTTCTTTCCTCTTTTGAGGGCTGAATTATCCTTCTATGATGTATTAACATCCCATCCACTGGTTTTAAACATCATCTGTATGTTGATAGTTCCCAATTCTCCCGTCTAAAACCTCTTCTCTGAACTTCACATCAGATATCTCTCCTCCATTTGAAATTCATACTTATCTCATACTTAATATTGCTTAAATAGAACTCACCCCCCTGTGTTAACATCGCCCCAAATCCTTCTCAGTTCAGTAATGGCACAACTGTTCACTCTGATGCTTAGACCCTAACTCCCAAAGCCCTCCTAATTCATGACTTCTTATACTCTTGTTCCCTTGTAATCCATGTGCCATACATCAGCCATTAATCTGATCAAATTCTTATAGCAGTGCATTATCTCCTTAGCGTGGCCCTACATGATCTAGTCCCTGCCTTCTCCTCCCCCAACCCTACACCTCATTACTCAAAACAGGTGAAGTTCATTCCTGTATGAAGGCTTTTGTACTTCCTGGAAAGCTCTTCTTTAGGATTTTACATGACTTGTTCCTTCTTGCTATAAAACTATCCAATGTCACCTCTGCATCAAGATATTTTTTGCTCATAATCTTCTATCTTATAACTTCTCTGACTTTCCTCATAGTGTAGCATGCAGCATGGCAGGTTAGAAAACCAGGCTTCCTAGGCCTGAATCTTAGTGTACAGTTTCTTCTCTTTCTGACTTGGCAATCTACGTGAATGGTTTTTTGTTTTGTTTTGTTTTGTTTTGTTTGTTTGTTTGTTTTTTTACTTCAGTTTCCTTATCTTTAAAAATGTATAAACAGGGGCAGCCCAGGTGGCTCAGCAGTTTAGTACGGCCTTCAGCCTGGGACGGGATCCTGGAAACCCGGGATCGAGTTCCACATCCGGCTCTCTGCCTGCTTCTCCTTCTGCCTGTGTCTCTGCCTATGTCTCTGACTCTCTCTCTCTTTCTGTGTCTCTCATGAATATATAAATAAAATCTTTAAAAAAATGCATAAACAATAGTATCTGTCACTTAGGTTTATCATAAGGATTAAATGCGCTAGTATGTAAAAAGTATTTAGAAGCAGTCTAGCATACAAAGGCTACATAAGTGTTAGCTATTATTACCAAAAAAATATCTTGTTTATGTATTTGTTTTTGCATTTATTACTCCAGCTCTCATATACAATGGAAGGTCCAAAAGGACATGCACTTTGACTATTATGTTTGCTATAGTATCCTCAATGCCTAAAAAAGAAGCAGGTACTCAAACATTTGTGGAATGAATGGATGAATCTTGTTAAGTAGTGTGACTTCCCCCTAAAAAAACAGTACCCAGGGACCTACATACAATGTGAAGTTAAAAACCATGCCTCCCAATAAGCTCTTTCTAGTAATAGTAACTATGTGTATATGAAAACTCTTTTTAAAAATGCCTAAAAACAATTGCAATAAGTGATCTCACTTCAGTCATACTTTCGTTCATAATGGCTTTCAAATCTTTGTCTTTGCATTTCATGATTTATAAAAAAATCTGGAAAAAATGAAAATCATAATAATTATATATTGGCAGTTGACAGTGTACTAAGCACAGAGAAATAAGGGTTTCAATAGGAAGATGGCTGTCATCTCTTTATTAACTTATCAACAAAACTTGGCTGCTAGGCGCTTTCCTCCCAGGTCATAGATGTATTTGCTTAAGAGCATAACCATGAATTCTTCCCAGAATGCTGACAGGCAGTTTTGTACTCATAAACTGTGATAAGTCCCTGAGATTTCTGTCCTTTCCCCCAGGTGGCCTCGCATTACAATCTGCTTCCTAGCTCAGGGGTTCTACTCTCAGATTGGTTTCAAAGCTATCTGGAGACCAAAGTCTTTTTTCTTTAAAATGGTTCACCTCACTATTATATTTCCATAAAATATCTCTTTCTACATAATACTTCTTGAAAGGAGTGCCCGGGTGGCTCAACTCATTCAGAGTCTGACTCTTGATTTCAGCTCAGGTCATGATTTCAGGGTCAAGAGACTGAACCCCTGATAGGGTTTGCACTCAGTGGGGAGTCTGCTTGAAGTTATCTCTGGCTCCCTTTTTCCCTCCCTGCCACCAAAATAAATTTTAAAAAATAAATCTCTAAAAAATCCTGCTTGGAAAATTAAATGATAATTTGGGGAGACTATGGAGGTTGTTGAGCAAGGGAAGGAAAAAGAACTCTAAATAGAAATCAAATATTCTACTAAAAATTGGCTACAAGTGCTTTCCTTTTCTTTTTGTTTTGTTTGTTTTGTTTTGTTTTGTTTTGTTTCCAGTGGGAAGGTGTGACCTCAGAGTTTTAAAAATAAATGAGAAGTCCTTAAAGCAAGCATTTTCCATTTCGCCACAGCTTCTCCAGATTTATGCTTTGGGTGTTCACATATTAAAGTAATTTCTCTAGCTTCCTCCTTCTACCAGCATCATTTAAATATCTTCCGTGTCACCATCAAAAATATTCAACAGCATTTATAATGTGAGGGACAATAGGTATATGTTTCTTTGAGTGTCTATGCCACCTAGGAATGGAGCTAAAGACTGAGAAATAATATTCAATCACTCATAATGAATAATAATAATCACTCTCATAAATTCTCCAGCCTGGCTCATTCCATCTCACAGAGTAATGATCTTACAGCTTCTGGATCTCAACATAGTTCTATTTCACTATTCTGGTTCTGGTTTCTTCTGCACACTGCCTCTTATACTGAGCATATGTGGTAATGGTATATCTGCTCAAATTGTCTCTAATTCTTATCCCAGTCTCCCAAGGTGACCCAAAATGACACAGTATTTTTTTTATCAAAAATTGTCAGCAAAGGCAGTTTTAAAAAAGAAAGTATAAACAATAATAATTGTTGGTCTACAGGGATCCCTGGGTGGCGCAGCGGTTTAGCGCCTGCCTTTGGCCCAGGGCGCGATCCTGGAGACCCGGGATCGAATCCCACAGCGGGCTCCCGGTGCATGGAGCCTGCTTCTCCCTCTGCCTATGTCTCTGCCTCTCTCTCTCTCTCTGTGACTATCATAAATAAATAAAAATTTAAAAAAAAAAGAATCTTTAAAAAAAAATAATTGTTGGTCTACATATATATTTTTCACATTTATTAAGTTCCTTCCATTGCTCTTTTAAAATTGACATCCCCAGGTCATTGTCCTACCAAGTCTATACTCTAAAGACCCTGGGAGTCAACTGCCAGACCCAAGTTTCTAGTTCAGTGTGGATCTGGAATTGGATACTCTTTCCTTCAAGAGAATGCAGAAAACCCCTCTGAAATTAAATTGGAATATAGGGGTCAGTGGAAATGTCATTTACAACACATACAATGAGAGCTCACAGCTTTTAGTTATAGAACTATAATTTAGAGCCTTGATCATAGCACAAAAACAGGATAAATTATTGCTTAGATTTGTATAAGGTGCTTTGGTCAGTGAGGTTGTCATGACAGGGTACAGAGGTTTTTAGGATATCTGGTTATAGGTAATTTTCATTTAATTCTCAAGGCAAAGTTCTCAAGAGGAACAGTCATAAATATTCTCCGTTTGGTTAAATATCCTGATACTGACACATATTTTATTTTAGACACCCATTTAAAATGCATTTAAAAATACTGTGACCACCCAAATATTTTAAGCACTAATATTACCTTCTGAATTACATAGTGATATCTGAAGTTCTAAATCTATTTTTAAAAAATCTATGTACTTAAGATTCATGTCTTAATCACATGCAAATTCAGAATGTCTTATTTAATACTTATCAAAAATCTGTGATAGGTCTTGTTAATACTGAGCTCCATCAGCCTGACCTACCTGAATAAAAGCTTAGTTTAGAGAACACTACTAAATTGCTTAAAAACTTCATGCACAGCATAGATTCTGGAGATGAAAAGCAATATTGAAAAATAACTGGTAGTCAGGGTATGGTAGGATTCTGTAGTAAAAGTCTGTGAAGTGGGGCTCTCCAGTGTTTTTCTTGTCTAAAATCAAGTTTACTTTTTAATTTACTGGGAAAATAAAATCTAGGCCACTGCTCTTTCCTCTTTTCCATGATTCCACTACAACGTCTTTTGTTAAGATCACGCTGACTTCCCAATTTCCAACTCCACTTCAGACTTGCCAGTAATCATCCCACTGGACCTTCCTGGAGCATGGGTATTGCTGTCCACCATGCCGACATGCTCCCCTTGCGAGTATTCTACTGACCCCCACATTCCTGCCTTCTTGTCCTACATGAAGCAGTTCCAATCATCATCTCTGTATGCATGGCCACCACATCTAGCTATTATATCTCAACTTCTTCATTGTGCTTGCTATCATCTTAACTTCATGTTGAGAGTAACCTAAATGAATTTAAAGAGCTACCTGAATATTTTGTTTGGTAGCACTTTAAATCTACTAATTCTCTCCTAATGTGACTCCTCTTTCATTGTATTTCCAATTTCTCCTAAAAAAAAAAAAAAAAAAAGCATAATCTTCCCAGATGCCTCATATTTATCCTCTTTTCCCTTCATCATTACCATAATCTCATGTTGTTTCTAATTTCTGGTCAATTTACATAGTCTATTTACAATTTGTCCTACCTTATAAATTTTTATTCCTGTGTCCTTTATTCAAATTCTGACTTTTATATATAATATCCTATAATCTCTTCACTGGTCCTACCCATCACATATTCTAATCAATTGACATAGTTTCCAGATTATTTCTCAGGAAGCATAACTGTGATAATGTCACTCTTTTACTCAAAACCTATATAATGATTTGCCATCCTCTACGAAATTCCAAATCTAAATTCCTTCACTTGGAAATAAAGGCTAAGGCCTATATTTCAATTGTATATCCTACATCTCCATTTTCCACAGTCCATGGCCTCCCATTTGTTCTCACATGGGGCACATGGTCCCACATTCTCACATGGGTTCCTTAGGAGGAACTTGGAAATGTATGGAGGCATTTTGGATTATCATGGAGACTGAGCTGGGAAGTAGTGGTGGTGTATTTTAGTGCCCTAGATTCTGAATTTTCTGGCAGGCAGATCCCCATCGTTGTGTCTCACACAACAAAGAATTATTCCACTCAAAATGTCAAGAGCTTTCCTGTTAAGAAACAATGTAGCTTACACAGATTCAGTTACTCATTTTTAAAATTTGTTATATGCTTTTCTGTCTCCTTTGCCTAGAATGTCCTTTTCATATTTTCCCAAATGTCCAAATCTTGCTTATCCTTTAAGACCTATAGAATATGTCACTTTTCTGAGAGCCCGCCCAGAATCTCCTAACATGAATGTTAAACTACCACAGCATCTCAACGTATTCCTCTCTAATACTGTTTTCATTTTTACCTGGATGATATATTTTCCCTTCTCATTGAAAACAATGTAAACAAAGTACCATCTTTGTTTTCCTATATGACTAGAACATTGTCTGCGCTGGTACAGGTTATTTATGCTCATATGCTTAACTATTACAGCACATACAGTGAGTGTAAATGAAGGCTCCAGCACAGTCTCTGTTTTGTGATGGATTTAGAAATTCTTGCTTCAGCTTGCATACTAAATCATACTTAGCCCTGGATACTTATTTTAAGACATTTTTTAATTTGTGACCTCACTTACCCATCAAATTTAATGTCTATGACTTCTCTCCCACAACTCTGTGTCTTCTCCTAGGACATGACACCTTAGATTTTCATAGATAAAGCCTCTTCTCAATAAACTCAGAGCTTACTCCCCAGACTTCTTCCACTGGGTATCTCATGAATCCCCAATTCCTGCCCCTAGGTCCCCCTTGCTTCATGGTTTCTCCAAGTAGGTGGTCAGCAAATATTTGTTGAATGAAGAGATCCTTGGAATGGGTAGAAGGGAGTGGCTGATTGCATAATTGGGACAAGATACAAAACGACGATAGTACAATCACACAGAGCTTAATTTGAAGCTTAGAAAGCAACTGTGCTCGTAGATGCATTCAATCAGTCTCCCCACATAAATATCGTGGCACCTCCAGGAAGAGGCTGTTCCTAGGCTTCCACTCTGAAATTGCATTAGAGAGTCTTGAGAATCAACCATTCTATCATAATCAGCTTCCTAAAAAACGATCACTTCATTTTAGCCTTTTTATAGTCTTATATGACTCTTGGTTTACAAAATCATAGAATTTTTTGCCATTCTCTTAAAAGAAAAGAAATAAATTAGGCATAATTGTAAAAAGCCTGTCACAACACTCACAGGTACACTCTGGGATTCTTAAGGAATATGATTTCAAATTGACTATTTGAGTCTTATATTATTTAGTTGCAAACAAAACATCCATCATCATCATCATCTATAGAAATTGAAAGAAAACATATCTGGTTCCCCAGAGCATGATTCTGAGAAAATTAAGTGCTTTCAATTCATAGATATGACAGCTTCTTGATCACAAAAACAAACAAACAAAACCCCATACAAATTAGGATATGTTTTTCATTTGGAAGAGATAGCCCGATACCCTTACTGAAGCATGTACTGAATACAGTAACACATCATAACTTAATCAGAATAAGCTGCTATTATAACAAAAAAATCCTGTCCATGCAGGAGGAGATAATGCCTTACTTCACATGACTTGTACTTCAAAGATACAGTGTCATATGGGGACTTTTTATGACTTTGATTAGAAACCAGGAGTTTCTATACTTTCCAGAGAACAAAAAAGGGAAGAAGAATAGTGCTGGCTTTCAGCTTCTACTTCCCAATGTCTACAACACAAAATAAGTTCATGCAGATATAATCATTCATTTCATAAATAATGTACTAAGTACCTACTATGTGTCTGGCATTATTTTTAGGCTACATCAGTGAATCCCAAATTCCTGGCCTCATGGAGGTTGTATTTTTCCAGGTCTAAATATGAATGCACATGAGAGACCCGGGATCGAGTCCCGTGTCAGGCTCCCTGCATGGAGCCTGCTTCTCCCTCTCCCTCTGCCTATGTCTCTGCCTCTCTCTCTCTCTCTCTCTCTCTCATGCATAAATAAAATCTTTAAAAAAATATGAATACAGATGATGTCCACTGCATATCCTCCCCCGGTACTTCGTTCTTTTTATACTTCACATGCTTCTATACCTGGGGCAAACTTGACTTTTGTCTCTACTTTTTAACACACTCCATATATAGCCCTTTTAGAAAGTAATTATTGGTTTACAATAGGTAACTTGTGAAAATATATCACCAAGCACATCACTGAAAATAAACTAAATGGTTTTACAAGCTGTTTTAACTCTGTCAAGTCATCATATAACATAGCATTTGATGAGTGGGATAAACAGAAGATACAACAAAGCTGTATTAGATATTGATTCAAACATGACAGTGATTAGAAAACTTAACTTAGTTTTGGAAAATATAAGCACTTGTGAGAGTCTGCTTGAGTATAAGTGTATTCACCACAGGGAAAATATCCTAGGTTTTCATCATGTTTTTATTAATCAAAGAATCTTATTTACAAAAAAAAAAAAAAAAAAAAAAAAACACTTAAGACATCTAATACCTTTACCATCCCAATAATGAAATTCTATTTCTTTCTTTTTTTTAAGATTTATTTATTCATTCATGAGACATACACAGAGAGAGAAGCAGAGACGTAGGCAGAGGGAGAAGCATGCAGGGAGCCCTCGATCCCGGGACTCCAGGATCACACTCTGAGCCAAAGGCAGACGCTTAACCACTGAGCCACCCAGGCATCCCTGAAATTCTATTTCTTAACATCTTTGACAGGGCACAGCCTATTTGACTTTTGGTCAAATACTTCTTGTGGTTAGGTAGTAATTCACTACACTTAAAACAACTCATTCTTTTTCTGCTTAGCCCTTAAATTGCAGGGCCTGAACCCAACATGGTATTCTAGATATGGACAGCCCAAGTCAACTACACTGGAAATTTTCCCCTATTTCACAAGCTAAGTGGGCATAATCATTTTAAGACTATAAGATGGCCCCCATGTCATGCTACTGACATTTAGTTGAATTACCTAAATTAGTACCTTTAATTTTCTGGATTTTTCAGGGCACGAATATTTCTGAAAGACGTTAAGTAGAGGAGAAAATGAAGTAACTAACACAGGGTAGGGAAATTTTTATTTTGCCAAGTAAGGAATAACCATATGAAAAGCTATTATCTACTTTCATTATTATTTCATAAATCAAATGTTTTTGATGAATATCAAACAAGTAGAAAGCACATTAGTTTCTAACAAAAAATTGAATAAGTTTTACTTGGTGAAAAAAACTGATTATTACTAACCAAATTTCAGTATACACTATAAAAATGCTTTCATGGACCACTGTTTGAACTCACTGAACTTGATTGCAAATGCCCCTCTCAATTCCTGGTGCCCCAGGTGCTTTTGGTAAGCAATGTTTTCCTATCCACTAGTGCAATAGATTTTATTTAACCTTAGGTCCTGACTTTATATTTACCCTTATTACCCTTATTAAATGTAGTTTAGGAGGTTTCAAACATTAGTCCAAATTATCAACATATTTTAGAACCTTGCATTCTGTCTCATTTTTGTGCCATATGGAAATATAAAATATTTACTTTTAAAATATCCTTCCAAGTTCCTTTTTAAAATAGAGTAAGAATAAGTCCTATAGATAGCTCTATTTTTCCACCAGGTTGGGTTCAAACAGCTATCATTCAGATCACATTTCTCTACTTTATATAAAAGATTCATTAGAGCATTTCAGGATTGGGCATTAAGTGGCTTGTAGAAATTTCTCATCCAAGGCTTGTCCTCCCTTTATAATAGCTTGGTCTAATGTTCACTCTCCTTGTGTTTGAATGTCTGTGGCATTGAGAAACCCCAAATTCCTCCTCAACAATATCCAGTTCCTTTCAGGATAGCTCTGTTAGAGAGCATTTCTCATTCTATATTGAGATGAAGCTTATATCCTTGTAGCTCCTATCTACAGATTGTAGCTCTGCCCCTCAGGAATCTTTAGAACAAGTCTTTTAAAGATTTGCATCATAGTCTTTTAAAGATTTGATGACAGTGACGACATTTCTCAAAGTCTTACCTTTTCCTTCCTAGAAATTCCCTGTTGCCTTTATGAGTTTTTCATATGACATAGTTTCAAGTCATGTCACTATTTCTAATATCCTCTGCTAAATATGCTTCCAGTGACAATTCTTTTTTAAATGTGACAGATGTACCTGAAAAAGCATTATAGCTGTAGTCCTTGAGGCACAGTAAGAGCCAGGATGATCCAATTCACTGAAATCTCAGCAAATTCAATAGTTTTTAACAAACAGGAATTAAATGTTGCCCTATCAGCTCCTTCTGACCCTGTGTGTTCTCAGCCTGACTTACTCCAAAATCAATCTAGCAATATTTTTAATTGGTTGGGTTTTATTTAGAAATTAATAAAATACCTACTTCTGGTTAAATTAAGAGTTCTAAAAGAAATAAAATGGACTGTAAAACCATTCTCCTTGTTCTTTGTCCCATCTCATTTTCGTGGAAGTAATTAACTATTAAAATTCTCATGAGAACCTTTTAGAAAAATTTTCTATAACTACATAAATATATGGCTCAATCTATCTCCTTTTTGTTTTTTGTTTTTTTTTTTTTCAAATAAATGGGATAACATACATACTCACTTGAAATTTGACTCTTTCACTTATCTTGGGTATCGAGCATACCAAAACATAAGCTGAGCCGACTTAACTACTGACAGTTCCTAACATTTTCTGCTAACAGACACTTAGGTTGGTTCCGGCTTTTGTCATTATAAGTGAAGCTGCATAAAAACTTTATTCTTAGACTTTTGTGCATGTGCACATATATAGCTGTACCATAAATTGTTGGAAGTCAAATTAGTGGGACTAAATGCAAGTGCATGCTTTATTTCAATAGGTATTATAAAAGTAGAGCTTACACAGATTGGGACTCTCTCTCACACACACACACACACACACACACACACACACACACACACACAATTGGGATGCACTCCAGACCTACTAATTCTGAATTTCAGGATGTACTATATTAAGATATGTACAGTTTAAGGGGATCCCTGGGTGGCGCAGCAATTTGGCGCCTGCCTTTGGCCCAGGGCACGATCCTGGAGACCCGGGATCGAGTCCCACGTCGGGCTCCCGGTGCATGGAGCCTGCTTCTCCCTCTGCCTGTGTCTCTGCCTCTCTCTCTCTCTCTCTCTCTCTGTGACTATCATAAATAAATAAATAAAAATTTTAAAAAAAAGATATGTACAGTTTAAAAAATAATTTTGAAGTACAGAGAAGGTTGAGAATAACTTTTAAAATTTACTCTTTGACAAAAAGATGTTAAATCATATTAGTTTTTTTTCTGACAGCTATGTTACACTGTTGATTCACATTAAGATTACTATCAAGTGAAATCTCTAAGCCTTATGGAGGGTAAATTTTTGCTAAGCCATAACTCTTCCATTCTCTATTTTGCAATTTGCTTCAGAGTGCCCAATATGTATGGTTTAGTACTTACATCTATTATATTTCATCTGGATACCGAGATTTAGTATTATATTTTATATCCATATTCTAGAATATCCAAATTTTTTGTGACTCGATTCTTTCAGCTAATATAAGCCCTTTACTCTTAATTTAAAAAAAAAAAAAACAGGGAGAAGGGCAGAGGGAAAAGCAGGCTCCTCACTGAGCAGGGGACCTTGAGCTCCATCCTAGGACCCCGAAATCATGACCTAAGCCTAAGGCAGACACTTAACCAACTGAGCCCCCCAGGCGCCCCTTCTCTAATTTTTTTTTTTAGTATTTTATTTATTGATTCATGAGAGACACACAAAGAAAGAGAGAGAGAGAGGCAGAGACACAGGCAGAAGGAGAAGCAGGCTCCAAGCAGAGAGCCTGACATGGGACTCGATCCTGGAGATCCAGGATCATGCCCTGGGCTGAAGATGGCGCCAAGCCTCTGAGCCAACTGGGCTGCTCCCCTTCTCTTATTTTTAACTGAATGTTTTAAGAATATTATTTTATAGTCTTACCCAACTCATTAGAAAAACACTGAAATGAGCTAAGTCAAGAGCATATCAGCTGTAGCCACCAGCACAGAGCTCACCCTTGGTTAACAACTACAATTAATCAGCCTGTTTTAGGACTTTTTTTCATGAGCTACAGCTCAACTAATTATACCATGACTTTTTTCACGTTGTCAAAAAGAAGACACATCATGTTAGGAAAAGTATCATAAAGGTGTTGCCAAAAACCTCACTGCCCTTTATAAATATAGAATGATTTATCATTCTAGAAACCATCGTTCATATACACTGCATATATATGCTGCATTTCTGCTAGGTAGGGAGGATATAAGTAGTGAAAAGGAAGATTAAATCATTGGCTTCATGAACTTTATGTTTGAGTATGGAGTGGAGAATGTACAATAAAAGCAACAAAATAATACATAATTTCTGGTAGTGATAGAGACTTTAAAAGAAATAAATATGGTGACATAATGGAATATAGCTGAAGGAGTGACTTAGGGAAATTGATATCTGAGAAGATGATATTTGAGCTGAGTCCTTATAAAATGAACATAATAGGATCTGGCCATATGGAAAAGAAAATACTGGGGAACTACTATGTGCAAACTCCCTCAGGTGGGAACTAACGTGCTGTATTCTAGAAACAAAAAGGCCAATATGCAGAGATCTAATGAGTGAAAAGGGAAATAATACAGAGTGGGGCTGGAAGTTAGGCAGTAGGAAGTTTATTATATAAGTCTGAATAAGGCATAAAAAATGAATTTTACTATAAAAGCTAAGAAAAGCAATTGCCATTGTAAATATCTTCAAAATTTACTTTAGCCTTTAGATAGAAAGTAGGTTAAAGAGAAGTATAGGAAAAAAAAATAAAATAAAAAAAAATAAAAAAAAAAAGAGAAGTATAGGCATGGAAATCATATAAAATGATGTTTCTGTGGTCCAAGATAGAAATGATGGTATAAGCTAAGATGTGGACAGATAAGCTGGAGAAAAGTATATAGATTCAAGATAAATATTTTTGGTGAAATTGATGGGACTAGTTAATGAATTCAATAGGAAAAACAGCCATTAGATTTAGAATAGGGATGCCTGGGTGGCTTAGTAGTTGAGCATCTGCGTAATACTCAGGGCCTGATACCCCAGTCCTGGGATCCAGTCCCTCATCAGGCTCCCCGCAGGGAGTCTGCTTCTCCCTCTGCCTATATTTCTGCCTCTCTCTTTGTGTCTCTCATGAATAAATAAATCTTTTTTTAAAGATATCATTAGGATAAAAACTTCACAAGAACAAGGATTTTCATCTGATTGTTTTCTTTACTATTTACCCTCCAGATACCACATAGTATATGGTCAATAAATATTTACTGAATGAAGAAAGGAAAATTTCCAGGTTTTTCCCCAGAGCAACCAGGCAAATAGCCATGCATTAGCTTAAATCAGTAAGACTCTTCAGTCTCATTTCATCTCATTCTGCTACTGCTATCATTCAGTAGCAGAATGAGATGGGAATGCAACAATCAGGAGTTCCATGTTGGCTTAAGTTTTAGATGTCTTCTAGATGTCAAAGTGCAAATGTCAAGACTATACTATATCTGAGTGTGGCCTTTAGGGGAGAGATCTGGCCTGGAGAGAAAGGTTGGAAGCCATCAGCAGGTAGTCATGGATTTATTGTAATAAATAATAAAAAAAAAAACTAAAGAGCCCCAGAATTACATTTTTTTTAAAGTTTGACTATGGAGATACATAAAACATTTAAAATAACATTTACTAATAAAACATTTATTAATGGAAAGATTCAAAGAGCCATTATTCCCAAAATAGTTCAAGACATTTTAACAATTTCAATAAAAATTCTAATGTACTTTCATGGAACTTGACAAGTCTATCTTGAAAGTTATATGAACAAGCAAGAAATAAGAGCAATAAACAAACAAAAAATCACCACCAATAACAACAAAAAACAAGGTGAGTCAATTTGCCTGGAGATATTTAGTGTAAAGCCATAATTAAGACATTGCAATATTGTTGCAGGAATAAAGACATAAACCAGTGGAACAGAATAGGGAACCCAGAAACTTGTATATTTTGGAATGTACTTCAATTTACCTATCAATCTATATTTACATACAGAATAGCAGTAAATAAAAAAAAGAATAGTAGTAAATAAAATATACATTTGATAAATATGTATCGTACGTATATAAGGCACTATATAAAACATGTATATGTATGCATGTGTTACAAATAGGTACAGCATATACATATACGTGTATATATATGTATATATATTTATATATAAAATAATAGAAATGTTTTAAAAAGTGTGTACATGTGTGTGAAACAATGATAGCATTTTACATTAATAGGGAAAAGGATCAACTATCACCATCACATGATTGGCCCAGTGGTTACCACTGTAAAAAAAAAAATCTCTGCCTCAGGTTAGACATAAAAATAAATTTTAGATGAAGTAAATATCCATATGTTAATTAATGATACTTCATCCTTTTTTAAAGAAAATATGAAAACTATTTAACATCTTTGTTGAGAAATTTTTTTTTTTTTTTGAGAAAATTTCTTAAAGCAAAAGTCAACAAACCATTATACACAGTAGATGCTCAATAAATATCTGTGGAAGTAATTGAAAGATGGATCATTAAAGTTCCAAAAATCTTCAATGATCAAATACTATTTCAAAAGTTAAAAGAAAAGCTATAGTCAACAAAAGATATTTTTAACAACCTCAAGCAATGTAATAATAAAAAAGACAACCCAACTAAAAATAGCAAAGGATTTAGGCAATACACAGAATTAGAAAGCCAAATGGTTAACAAGCATTTGAAACAAAACGTTCCTTTTAGTAATCAGAAAATTACAAATTAAAACAAGTGAGATATATTTAAAACTCTTCAGATTCAAAAGACATTTAAAAGGTGACAGCATCAAATGCAATCCACAGTGTGAATAAATGCAAACTCTCCTTGGCTGCAAAAAGGAGTATAAATGATTCAATCACTTTAGGGACCCCACTGTAGTATTCTGGTTCCTTGTTAGATCTCACAGAAAACGGACATCAACTGTGAGATCTCAGTTGCAGGTCCTCTGGACTACACTTCTCCAGCCAGTTTTTACTTGTTAATTAACATTAAGTCCAATGGAGGAATCTCCCTTACTATTTCCTCAATATTCTTAGAGATAAATTATCAGCAAGGTAAATCAAGAATTGAACACATATACTACTTTTAGAATAATGAGAATCTCAGTGGATATCCAGAGATTTGAAGTCTCTAGTCATTGTTATATTTCATATCCTTACATTTGTGATCTTTTTAGGAAGTAGTTATCCATATCATCTCTTGATTATTCTAAGACAAGGTGTTTAAAATTGCCCTTAGCTGTATACTGATTCATGGTTCAAGACACTAACCTAAAAATTATTCCTAAAAGTATGTTGCTTTTCAAATAACAAACAAACAAAAACTTCTGAATTGCAGACAAGGAAACATTTCTTGTCTTTTTTTCAAATTCATGTCTTTGAATAAAAGAGGGGAAAAAAGTCATTCCTTTCATATTCTGAGATTTCAAAATAAATAATGACTAAAAATAAAATCACTGGACAAAGCCCTGGTTTAATTTCACAATATACCTTTGTCTCACAAGATTCTGATATGATTCCTTAGGGAATATTATAAGAGCCAGGTAATAAATAAGAAACTAGGTACCTAGTAAAGAATAAACCATGACCTTAGGACAAGTCAGCATTGGTATTTAAAACAAATATCTTAGTAGATTTTCATAAATATAAAGGTCTGAAGTATTATATATAATTTTTATAGTTAGTTTAATTAACAAGACAGCAACTTAGTTATCATACCTGTGGACACAAGGTTTCCAGGTGATTGGCTGCAATTTTGACAATTTTAATCCCATCTTCATTTGTTGACATGGAACAAGCAAGATTTGCCACCTTAAATACAAGCCAAAATAATGGAAATTATTTCAAATTAGTAAGGAAATGCAGAAACATTTGTTATCCTAAATAAATTAGAGAATGTATATAGTCATTGAAAAATCTCAGTGATAACAGCATTCTCATAAATGTCACTGCAATGTTTTATGGAACTACTTAGAGTATCTGTTAAAATAATTAACAACAAAGAGCTCTAGAAAGTTGTTTAAAACAAAAAGGAAGACTGATAAGTCAATCAGTCAACCCTATCCAGTCTCTTTGTATCAACATCTAACCCATAATAAGATGATAGCTATTATGGATTCCTACAGAATTGAAAAAGAAAAGGCTTATCTATGGATTGAATGCTACTAGATTCTTGGAATCTCATACGATTATGTTTTTTCTTAAGTTTATAATTGTTTTATTATTTTTTCATTCCCCAGCAGTCAATTATACATATTTAAGTAGCATTAAGCATGACTGTATCATTACTCATGTTTTATTCAGCATCAAATATATTACAAAGCTGGACAAATACAAGATAATTAAATTCTTCTTCCTGTTCTTGCTTTTCTACTATAACTTCATGGGCACTGTTCTATATTCCAGCAGTCAATTTGATTCAAGCATTAGTAACACCTATATTCCTTTATACACTATTCCTTTTGAAATTTGCATTGTTTTCCAACAAAATGGGTGCTTGATTAAATAATCACCTTAATGTCCATTACCTAAGCCCAATATTTACAAATACTTTCTCTCTCTCTTTTTTTTTTTTTTTTTTAAGATTTACTTACTTATTCATGAGAGAGAGAGAGAGAGAGAGGCAAAGACATAGGCAGAGAGAGAGGCAGGCTCCTCACAGGGAGCCCCATGTTGGACTCGATTCCCAGACCCAGAATCATGTCCTGAGCCAAAGGCAGACGCTCAACCACTGAACCACCCAGGCATTCCTACAGATACTTTCTTAATGCCATGAAAGACCCATGAGAAAAGCATGGGATTCCTTTCTCTTCCTTTGACTCTCATTCTTATTCAGTGTTGTTCTTGCTAGCAGGTGAGTGAGTGCATAGAGCAGTAGTGTTTCCTCTGATCTACAAGCTGTCATTGTCTTCATTATTGCAAGGAAAGAGCTTTTCTATCATTTGTTAACTTTCCTAATGTCTCTCTTGGTTATTATATACATCAACACATTGCAGGCTTTACTACTCAAATCCAAAATACATTCAGTTTCAGAGAAATCACACATTAGGTGCAATAGAAGCAAACAACAATTATATTCTTAGATCACAATTGTATAGTACCACAAAAGTAATTTAAGTGGATTTATAGTCTGTTTTTCATAGCATTACTTTTAATATGTGAACAGTGAAACAAATTCCTTGATTGTATTTACATATAATGAAATAAAAGCAATACATTATTTAACTGTGGAAGGGCATTGTTCACTTTATTAAGGTATATGAAAACGGCTTGCTTGAAAAGGGCTTTTGTTGGCTTGAAGGTCACAATGCTTCAACTTTCATATCTGACATACAATTAGCACATCTGTGAATTATTTGAAAAGGCCAGTAGTTTCCATACCCCCTCCTACCCCCGAGCCCCACTCACAGAAAGTACGATTCAGCAATCTAATCACTTTGACATGTCTTCTAATAATTTGCATTGCACTGAAGAAAATCTCCATCTGCAAATCTGAACACTGTTTCTTTTAAGCAAAATTTTAAAAATTAGAAATTATTGGCTCAATCTTTTGGTCAAATTAGATAAATGCTGGTTAAGCCAAAATTTAAAAATTACAAAATCATGCCCCAAATATTCTTTTCCTTTATTTTTTTAATGGATCATCTTTTTCTTTTTTCCCTTTTAAAAAAAAGATATTCTTGTATTGGACATCTGCTGGACACCATCTTTTTCGTAAGCCAATCAGTGACTAACATAACGTGGATATATCCTGCCCATAAAAAATCTATTTATGTGAACAGATTTAGGTTTTACAAAACTCTCAATTGAAAATATAGCACAGCTAAAAGTTTTCTACCCTATTAATGATCATCCTAACACTCTCTCTTCTTTTATTTAGACATACTTGAAATTCTCCTTACCAGAACGGTTTCATGTCAGATAAATTTTCTAAATAATCAAGTACTATTTCCAGATTAAGGCAAGTAGAATTTTAGTGCTTTTTTAATACAAACAAATTTGAATTTATGAGATAGCTAGTTTCTGTGACAAAATGAAAAAAAAAAAAGTTAAGTGATAGAAATAAAATCTCTTTACATTTCTAGTTTAAGTGACTTGTGACATATTTTCCTTTTTTTTTTTTTTTATTTATTTTTTTTTTATTGGTGTTCAATTTACTAACATACAGAATAACACCCAGTGCCCGTCACCCATTCACTCCCACCCCCCGCCCTCCTCCCCTTCTACCACCCCTAGTTCGTTTCCCAGAGTTAGCAGTCTTTATGTTCTGTCTCCCTTTCTGATATTTCCCACACATTTCTTCTCCCTTCCCTTATTTTCCCTTTCACTATTATTTATATTCCCCAAATGAATGAGAACATATAATGTTTGTCCTTCTCCGACTGACTTACTTCACTCAGCATAATACCCTCCAGTTCCATCCACGTTGAAGCAAATGGTGGGTATTTGTCATTTCTAATAGCTGAGTAATATTCCATTGTATACATAAACCACATCTTCTTTATCCATTCATCTTTCGTTGGACACCGAGGCTCCTTCCACAGTTTGGCTATCGTGGCCATTGCTGCTATAAACATCGGGGTGCAGGTATCCCAGCGTTTCATTGCATTTGTATCTTTGGGGTAAATCCCCAACAGTGCAATTGCTGGGTCGTAGGGCAGGTATATTTTTAACTGTTTGAGGAACCTCCACACAGTTTTCCACAGTGGCTGCACCAGTTCACATTCCCACCAACAGTGTAAGAGGGTTCCCTTTTCTCCACATCCTCTCCAACATTTGTTGTTTCCTGCCTTGTTAATTTTTCCCATTCTCACTGGTGTGAGGTGGTATCTCATTGTGGTTTTGATTTGTATTTCCCTGATGGCAAGTGATGCAGAGCATTTTCTCATGTGCATGTTGGCCATGTCTATGTCTTCTTCTGTGAGATTTCTGTTCATGTCTTTTGCCCATTTCATGATTGGATTGTTTGTTTCTTTGGTGTTGAGTTTAATAAGTTCTTTATAGATCTTGGAAACTAGCCCTTTATCTGATATGTCATTTGCAAATATCTTCTCCCATTCTGTAGGTTGTCTTTGAGTTTTGTTGACTGTATCCTTTGCTGTGCAAAAGCTTCTTATCTTGATGAAGTCCCAATAGTTCATTTTTGCTTTTGTTTCTTTTGCCTTCGTGGATGTATCTTGCAAGAAGTTACTATGGCCGAGTTCAAAAACGGTGTTGCCTGTGTTCTTCTCTAGGATTTTGATGGAATCTTGTCTCACATTTAGATCTTTCATCCATTTTGAGTTTATCTTTGTGTATGGTGAAAGAGAGTGGTCTAGTTTCATTCTTCTGCATGTGGATGTCCAATTTTCCCAGCACCATTTATTGAAGAGACTGTCTTTCTTCCAATGGATAGTCTTTCCTCCTTTATCGAATATTAGTTGCCCATAAAGTTCAGGGTCCACTTCTGGATTCTCTATTCTGTTCCACTGATCTATGTGTCTGTTTTTGTGCCAGTACCACACTGTCTTGATGACCACAGCTTTGTAGTACAACCTGAAATCTGGCATTGTGATGCCCCCAGATATGGTTTTCTTTTTTAAAATTCCCCTGGCTATTCGGGGTCTTTTCTGATTCCACACAAATCTTAAAATAATTTGTTCTAACTCTCTGAAGAAAGTCCATGGTATTTTGATAGGGATTGCATGAAACGTGTATATTGCCCTGGGTAACATTGACATTTTCACAATATTAATTCTGCCAATCCATGAGCATGGAATATTTTTCCATCTCTTTGTGTCTTCCTCAATTTCTTTCAGAAGTGTTCTATAGTTTTGAGGGTATAGATCCTTTACATCTTTGGTGAGGTTTATTCCTAGGTATCTTATGCTTTTGGGTGCAATTGTAAATGGGATTGACTCCTTAATTTCTCTTTCTTCAGTCTCATTGTTAGTGTATAGAAATGCCACTGACTTCTGGGCATTGATTTTGTATCCTGCCACGCTACCGAATTGCTGTATGAGTTCTAGCAATCTTGGGGTGGAGACTTTTGGGTTTTCTATGTAGAGTATCATGTCATCGGCGAAGAGGGAGAGTTTGACTTCTTCTTTGCCAATTTGAATGCCTTTAATGTCTTTTTGTTGTCTGATTGCTGAGGCTAGGACTTCCAGTACTATGTTGAATAGCAGTGGTGAGAGTGGACATCCCTGTCTTGTTCCTGATCTTAGGGGAAAGGCTCCCAGTGCTTCCCCATTGAGAATGATATTTGCTGTGGGCTTTTCATAGATGGCTTTTAAGATGTCAAGGAATGTTCCCTCTATCCCTACACTCTGAAGAGTTTTGATCAGGAATGGATGCTGTATTTTGTCAAATGCTTTCTCTGCATCCAATGAGAGGATCATATGGTTCTTGGTTTTTCTCTTGCTGATATGATGAATCACATTGATTGTTTTACGGGTGTTGAACCAGCCTTGTGTCCCAGGGATAAATCCTACTTGGTCATGGTGAATAATTTTCTTAATGTACTGTTGGATCCTATTGGCCAGTATCTTGTTGAGAATTTTTGCATCCATGTTCATCAGGGATATTGGTCTGTAATTCTCCTTTTTGGCGGGGTCTTTGTCTGGCTTTGGAATTAAGGTGATGCTGGCTTCATAGAACGAATTTGGAAGTACTCCATCTCTTTCTATCTTTCCAAACAGCTTTAGGAGAATAGGTATGATTTCTTCTTTAAACGTTTGATAAAATTCTCCTGGGAAGCCATCTGGCCCTGGACTCTTGTGTCTTGGGAGGTTTTTGATGACTGCTTCAATTTCCTCCCTGGTTATTGGCCTGTTCAGGTTTTCTATTTCTTCCTGTTCCAGTTTTGGTAGTTTGTGGCTTTCCAGGAATGCGTCCATTTCTTCTAGATTGCCTAATTTATTGGCGTATAGCTGTTCATAATATGTTTTTAAAATCGTTTGTATTTCCTTGGTGTTGGTAGTGATCTCTCCTTTCTCATTCATGATTTTATTAATTTGAGTCTTCTCTCTCTTCTTTTTAATAAGGCTGGCTAATGGTTTATCTATCTTATTAATTCTTTCAAAGAACCAACTCCTGGTTCTGTTGATCTGTTCCACAGTTCTTCTGGTCTCGATTTCGTTGAGTTCTGCTCGAATCTTTATTAGCTCCCTTCTTCTCTTGGGTGTAGGATCTATTTGCTGTTTTTTCTCTAGCTCCTTTATGTGTAAGGTTAGCTTTTGTATTTGAGTTCTTTCCAGTTTTTGAATGGATGCTTGTATTGCGATGTATTTCCCCCTTAGGACTGCTTTTGCTGCATCCCAAAGATTTTGAACGGTTGTATCTTCGTTCTCATTAGTTTCCATGAATCTTTTTAATTCTTCCTTAATTTCCTGGTTGACCCTTTTATCTTTTAGCAGGATGGTCCTTAACCTCCATGTGTTTGAGGTCCTTCCAAACTTCTTGTTGTGATTTAGTTCTAATTTCAAGGCATTATGGTCCGAGAATATGCAGGGGACAATCCCAATCTTTTGGTATCGGTTCAGACCCGATTTGTGACCCAATATGTGGTCTATTCTGGAGAAAGTTCCATGTGCGCTTGAGAAGAATGTGCATTCAGTTGAGTTTGGATGTAAAGTTCTGTAGATATCTGTGAAATCCATCTGGTCCAGTGTATCATTTAAAGCTCTCGTTTCTTTGGAGATGTTTTGCTTAGAAGACCTATCGAGTATAGAAAGAGCTAGATTGAAGTCACCAAGTATAAGTGTATTATTATCTAAGTATTTCTTCACTTTGGTTAATAATTGATTTATATATTTGGCAGCTCCCACATTCGGAGCATATATATTGAGGATTGTTAAGTCCTCTTGTTGAATAGATCCTTTAAGTATGATATAGTGTCCCTCTTCATCTCTCACTACAGTCTTTGGGGTAAATTTTAGTTTATCTGATATAAGGATGGCTACCCCTGCTTTCTTTTGAGGACCATTCGAATGGTAAATGGTTCTCCAACCTTTTATTTTCAGGCTGTAGGTGTCCTTCTGTCTAAAATGAGTCTCCTGTAGACAGCAAATAGATGGGTCCTGCTTTTTTATCCAGTCTGAAACCCTGCGCCTTTTGATGGGGTCATTAAGCCCGTTCACATTCAGAGTAACTATTGAGAGATATGAGTTTAGTGTCATCATGATATCTATTCAGTCTTTGTTTTTGTGGACTGTTCCACTGAACTTCTTCTTAAAGGGGAATTTTAAGAGGCCCCCTTAAAATTTCTTGCAGAGCTGGTTTGGAGGTCACATATTCTTTTAGTTGCTGCCTGTCTTGGAAGCTCTTTATCTCTCCTTCCATTTTGAATGAGAGCCTTGCTGGATAAAGTATTCTTGGTTGCATGTTCTTCTCATTTAGGACCCTGAATATATCCTGCCAGCCCTTTCTGGCCTGCCAGGTCTCTGTGGAGAGGTCTGCTGTTACCCTAATACTCCTCCCCATAAAAGTCAGGGATTTCTTGTCTCTTGCTGCTTTAAGGATCTTCTCCTTATCTTTGGAATTTGCAAGCTTCACAATTAAATGTCGAGGTGTTGAACGGTTTTTATTGATTTTAGGGGGGGATCTCTCTATTTCCTGGATCTGAATGCCTGTTTCCCTTCCCAGATTAGGAAAGTTTTCAGCTAGAATTTGTTCAAATACATATTCTGGCCCTCTGTCCCTTTCGGCGCCCTCGGGAACCCCAATTAAACGTAGGTTTTTCTTCCTCAGGCTGTCGTTTATTTCCCTTAATCTATCTTCATGGTCTTTTAATTGTTTGTCTCTTTTTTCCTCAGTTTCCCTCTTTGCTGTCAACTTGTCTTCTAGGTCACTCACTCGTTCTTCCACCTCGTTAACCCTCGTCGTTAGGACTTCTAGTTTGGATTGCATCTCATTCAATTGGTTTTTAATTTCTGCCTGATTAGCTCTAAATTCTGCAGTCATGAAGTCTCTTGAGTCCTTTATACTTTTTTCTAGAGCCACCAGTAGCTGTATAATAGTGCTTCTGAATTGGCTTTCTGACATTGAATTGTAATCCAGATTTTGTAACTCTGTGGGAGAGAGGACTGTTTCTGATTCTTTCTTTTGAGGTGAGGTTTTCCTTCTAGTCATTTTGCTCAGTGCAGAGTGGCCAAAAGCAAGTTGTATTGGGAAAAAGAGAAAAAGAGAGGAGAGAAAGAAGGAAAGAAAAGAGAAAGAGAAAAAAAAAGGGAAGAAAAAGAAAAAAAAACGAAAAAAAAAAAAAAAAAAAGAAGAAAAAGAGAAAGAAAAAGAAAGGAGAAAAAAAGGGGGTGGGGGAAGGAAACAAATCAAAAAGCAAAACAAAACAAAAACAAAAACAAAAACAAAAACAAACAAACAAAAAAAGAACCACCGGGGAGTATCTTCTGATTCTGTGTACTTTAATTCCCCGGCTTCTCCTGGAAGTTGTCCGTCTAGCTGGTCTTCTGGGGGAGGGGCCTGTTGTGCTGATTTTCAGGTGTTAGCAGTTGGGGGAGCTGCTGTGCCCCTGCCTGGTTCAGGGCTCGGTGGGGGTTGTTTACCCCGTGAGGCCGCAGGAGGAACAGCCCCAGTGGCGGGGCAGCTCTGGAAACCTGGATTCAGCTCCGGCAGGAACTCCGTCTGCAGGGCCTGGAGGCTCCGGGCGGGGCCGCTGATCTGCTCAGCTGGGGCAGGAGCGTCCTTGCTGTCCTGGGCCCTCCCGGCCTCTGCCTGTCCCGGGGGAGGCGGGATCCTGGGCTGTGTCCCGGCGCCCTGTGCTCCGGAGCCTGCGCTGTTGGATTCGCGCTCCCGGGCCGCGCAACCCCCTCCGCGGAGCTGCCGCCCGAGCCCCTCCGAGCTGCTCCTGGAACCGCGCAGCCCCCTCCGCACGGAGCCTCTTCTTCTGCCCGAGCCCCTCCGAGCTGCTCCCGGGGCCCCGCAGCCCCCTCCGCGGAGCCGCCCCCGAGCCCCTTCAGCTGCTCCGGGTCCCGCCGGTCCCGCCGTGCGCGCTGCAGCCCTTAGGGAGCTCGGCGCACTCTCCTGGGGCGCAGTTGCTGTTACTGTCCCCGGGAGCCCGAGGGCATCCCCGCCCTCCTGGGTCCTGCTCCAACTCCCCACGAGCCCCTTTCCGCCCGGGAAGGTCGGTGCAGCTCCTGCTCCTCCGGGACGGGGCTCTCCTGTCCTGGGGACACTCGCCCCGGCCTCAGCCCGGCTCCTCACGGGCCCCTCCCCCTTGGAGGCCTTTGTTCCTTTATTCCTTTTCCCCCGTCTTCCTACCTTGATAGAAGCGCGAACTCTTCTCACTGTAGCATTCCAGCTGGTCTCTCTTTGAATCTCAGGCCGAATTCATAGATTTTCAGGATAATTTGAAGGTTTTCTAGGTAGTTTGGTGGAGACAGGTGATTTGGAGACCCTACTCCTCCGCCATCTTGCTCCTCCCCCTCGACTTGTGACATATTTTCCAAAGCTATATCAGTATGTAAGTGAGAGCTAAGTTTCTTCTAACAATATTCCTAAATTCTGTGTGGCAGCCAGTTATATTTCCAAGCACAGCATAAAGGCAACTCCCTATTAATCAAAGAAAGCAGCATGCAAATAAAATATTTTGTAAAAGTGTTTGAGATATTTAGACATCTGACCTCCTTTGTATATCTAACATTGACAACATTTCAAAGTCTGTGTAAAGCTTCATTATTCAAGAGATCCTTTTGAAAACTTCTGCCCACTAAAGGAAAGGGAGGAGTCATGTCTCTATGACATAGGGAGGTTTTAGAGACAAACAGATCTGGGCTTGAATCTGATTTCCACGACTAATGAACATTTTATTTACTATGGACAAAGTGTTAGCTTCTCTAAGCTTATTTTGTAACCTGAAAAATGGGTATGATAGTACCTAGGTCACTGGAGTGGCTTGATTAAATAAGATAGTGTGTGGAGATGGCTTGATGCTACCAGCTAGGCTTGACCATGCATAGATTTCCTTCCAGTTCATTTGTCTCTCTACCAATGCAAGGTGGGAAAGAACAGTCTCTTAGGAAGTTTTACAGAATTAAAACTTTAAGAGCCTAAGGACATTTGACAAAATGTCTAATCTGAGAGCTACAAACTGAAGCATTTTCAGGACTCATGCAGGATATACAAACATAGAATCTTGATAACAACTCAGCGGTTGGGTGGGTTGGTAGGTCCCCATGTGAATGTGAGTGTGTATGCCCTCCCTAAAGGCATTAGAACTCATTAAAACAAGATGAAAAACAAACAAATAGCAACACTGTCTTGACCAAACCAACAGTCTCCTAGCTTAGTTCATAGGTCAGCAGTTTGTGCATTCTGATCTTATTCTCTAATCATCTCTTGTATAGATAGGAAGACAAAATCAAACAGGGAGAAGAAACATATTCAAACCATCCAATGACAGGGAGACTATTAATTAGAGATATGTGTGTGTTCTTTTATGCCACCCTGAATTAAAAGTATTGAAAGAAGTTCCTACACTGAAATAACTTTTTACTAATATTGTACTACATTCTTAGCCTAGTCCATGAACGTCAGTCTAAATTATCCTAAATAAAGGGACCAAAAACGCTCAGGTAAATTCATACATTTATTAAAAGAAAAAGGCCAGAACACGATATTCTTTCATTTTTATAAAAAAAAAATAAACTAGGACACTTGGGTGGCTCAGTTGGTTGGGCACTCAACTCTTGGTTTTGGCTTTGCTTATGATCTCAGGATCCTGGGTTCAAGCCCCACATGAGGCTCCATACTCAGAGAGGAGTCTGCTTGGGATTCTCTCCCTCTGCCCCTTCCCCTGCTTGTGCTCTCTTGCTCTTTCTCGCTTGCTCTCTCTCTGTCAAATACATCTTAAAAATAAAAACTATATCATTAAAATCATTACTGATAGTGTATCTAATAACTGCAAAAGAAGTATTTTTTTAAATATTTTATTTATTTATTCATGGTGACAGAGACACACACACACACACACACACACACACACACAAACAGGCTCCATGCAGGGAGCCTGACGCGAGACTGGATCCCGGGTCTCCAGGATCACACCCTGGGCTGAAGGCGGCGCTAAACCCCTAAGCCACCCGGGCTGCCCAAGATAAACCTTTAAATAGCAACATGTCATGCTAAAGGGTGATTTTATTTATTTATATATTTTACGACAGTGCCTTTCATATGAGCCTCTCTTCTTCTCACCAAGCCTTCTTGCCCTCCAAGATGTATGTCCATTCTAGACCTTTCAAACTTGACTAAATATACTGCTCTCTCTACCTGGATTGTTAAAGTAAAAAGAAATTGTAAGCAACAAAGCCTGGTCAGATGATTCCTAAACGAATTAACATTTGTGATCATCCTGTTGATGTTTGTTCTTCTCTTCTGGTCCCTAAAAAAAGCTTTGGATATCAATTTTGTATGTTCCTGTCATACTTTTTATGTGCTGAACTTTGGTTCTGCTCTTTCACATGACATAGAGCATGGTACCCAGGGCACCTACGTGGCTCAGTCTGTTAAAGGTCCGACTCTTGGTTTCTGCTCAGGTCATGATCTTGAGGTTGTGGGATTCAGCCTGTGCTAGAGGTTGTACTCAATGCAGAACCTGCTTTAGATTCCTTCTCCTTTTCGCTCCCATTTACTCTCTTCCTCTCTCTTTCAAATAAATAAATAAAATTTAAACAACACAGTACCTTTCACTCCCTAACCTATGGTCTTAGGTGAGAAATATTCTACTTTGAAATCTGGCCTTGAAGAACCCTGTCAGTTAGGCTAGTTCTGTCTCTCAGTTTCCATTAAGGTCAGAGAGATGACCATGCTTGACCCCCCCAAAAAATGACTCACTAATGATAGAGCCAAGGACAGTAATTAAAAAAAAAAAAATCTTTGGGGATTTGAGGTATTCTCAATGACTTTTCAGTCTACCATGTTATCTGCTCAACTCTGCTTTTCATCATTACTCTGTTCTGATCTGTTAAAGAGATTGTATTTTAAAAGTACTGAATACCAGAGGGGCACCTGGATGGCTCAATCCATTCAGCATCTGACTTTGCCTCAGGTCATGATCCCAGGGTCCTGGGATTGAGCCCAGCATCAGGCTCCACACCCAGCAGGGAGTCTGCTTGTCCCTCTGCCCCCCCCCCCTTGTACTCTCTTTTTCTCAAATAAATAAATTTTTAAAAAATCTAAAAAAAAAGTACTGAATACCAGAACATGCTATATTTCAACATTCTAATATCAAGCTTTATTTGAAATCTCAGCAGCATTAGTTGTCCTCTCAGTCATATTAGACAACTGAAATCCTATTATTGCTTGAGTGAGCTCACTATTTGTACAGCTGTTCATCATATATCATTCAGTCTGTCACTATGGAGTTCTCACACAGATATTTACCTGTGATATTATTTCTCCAGAACATGAAGCAAACTGTGATGTTTGAAGAATTTCCATTGCTACACATAAATTGCTTATATATAGTTCACATTGTTAATTGTAATATCATGTCACTGTGTAGCCTAGCTCCCAGTGGGGGATAAAGGTCACTGTCTCATTTTCATTCATTTTCCTCCCTGGCAGATGGTCATGCAACTTCTGTGTAAACATTTTCAAGACAGAGAATTTCAGAAACAGAATTTTAGAGTCACTAGCTTATCAAATGTAATAGGATATGATTGTGTAGGGAGCAAATAGTCTTTGGAAGGTAACTGAGACACCAATATTTATTAGGCTGATAGAAGAAGATAATCTTGCCATGACTCTTAGAAAAGTGGTTGGGGATGGAGAAGGTTATTGATGTTATAGAGGCTGAGAGAAGAGAAAGTTTCAAGAACATGATCTCAAACATCAAATACTGAGAGGTTGAGTAAGTAATCCCTGAAGTTGTCCAGCGATTCAGCCATATGGAGGCCCATTCTTAGAGTGTTAGAGTGGAATGTTGATGATCAAACTAGCCTCCATGGTCAGCTTTGTAGGTGGTAAGGTAGTCTCATATGTCTTCCAACTCAAAGCAGAGAACTAAAGACTACCTTGACAATACACATTCACCCATTTGCACATCTATCCATTTCTTTATGTCACCTCTCAAACATCTCCTGAATCATCTTTTCTAGTCCCCACCCTCATCACCAGTAGTTCTTTTTTTCTTTGTTTCAGACATTAAACCTACTTTCAGATACCCACACTTCATTCTGCCACAGGATATTTGCACATGCTGTTTTTTAAAGCCTGGAATATGTTCCTCCTCCCTCTTAACTGTCACCCTTATATCCCTTAGGCTTGCTTAACTGCTATCCATTAGATCCCTGCTCAAAAGCAATTCCTTAAACAGTTTTTCACCAATGCTGCATTTCCCACCCACCCTGGAGCCTTCCCCTGATGGAAGTGAGGTTTTTCTTTTACAGCTTGACTCTCAGTTTGTGATTATACATTCACTGAAGGGATTATTTGATTAGCAACCATTTTATCTGCTTTATAATAACAGGGTCCTTACCTGTGTTTGCTCATAGTCAGGCTTTCAGTTCCTAGGGCCTGATACATGATAGTCAAACAATAATAGATCTTCAGTGACTGAATAAATGCATGAATGCACAAATTAGTATGCTTAAGATCGTATCATTCCCAAAGAGAGAATGAAAAATGGACCTTAGAGGAAGGTAACAACAGCAGAAATTCAGGACAAGCAAGCAAGGAGAAATCAAATCTCCCTTTGAAATTAATTTTCAATATTCCACAAAGCTTTAGACAGTTGGACTTCAAAGAAAAGTAATACACTTTTCCTCTAGTATGGTCATCATACTAAACAAAGCTTGGGGGGCAGTTTCTTTAAGTTTTACTTTCACTTAAGATATCAAATTGAAAACAACTGAAGAGTCACAACTTAGCTTTTAACTAATTTATTTTTAATCAAGTAAAATAATTGTTCAAATGGCCCACGCTGGTTGCCAAATGCTGGCAAGTATGGCAAATGGAAAGAGGTATGATAACTGACATCAACAAACCCAGGAGCTTTGGTGTCTCCTGCAGAACATAATATAACTCATGTTTTGTTTCCAGACAAGCCTCTCTCAGAGGCCTAGGACTGAGCCTGTTGGGGATTATGTAACCTGATAACAAAATTAGGTAGGAATTAGACAGGGGGCAGAGCTATCAAGCAGTTTCTAAATAAAATATTAGCAACTTAAATCTAATTATGTAATAAAAGAATAATTATACAGCAAGACAATGTGGTTTACCCTAGGAATAAACCCTACGAATAAACTGGGAAATCTATCTATAAGATACCTTGTTTTGCTATATTTCAACGGATTTCAGAAAAGCATTTGATGATAGTTTTATGCCTATTCTTAATTAAGGCAAAAGAAAGCTAAACCAACAAAGAAACAAAAAAACCTTAGTGAGATATGACTAGAAGGAATCACTCTTGACACAAATTCCAGAAATTTACAGCAAATATCCTGCTCAAAAGTCAAGATTAAGATAAGCATTTTCACTATCACTAAGGTTATAAATATTTTACTCAAGGTTCTAGTCAATGCAAATGAACCTGAGAAATACCTGATAACTGCAAATATTATACGGAAGGTGACAAAATTGCCTACTTAAAGAATGCAAGATAATTTTCTGAAAAGCTATTATCACTATTTAGCAACATGCCTTAATTCAGGATGAATATGTATTACTTTTCTTTACATCAGTTAGCAAAAAATAAAATTTTAGTAGCCTAATGTCTGACATTGTAGCAACTAGGGTTATAAATTTCATGGTATATAAAAATTATTAAGAAACAGTACAACTATTTCATAGTAGTACAACTACTAGTACTATGATATAGTACAACTATATCATATACATACATATGTGCATATTGTGATATGCATATGTGTATATATTAAATTTTACTTAATGACACAAAAGAACAACTGGATAAATGGGGAAAAATATCATATTCCTGAATGAAAATGCTCAATATTATAAAATAAAGTTTCAACTCTTCCTGTCTATTAATTTAATAGATCTAAATGTAAGTTAGCATAATTTTAATGTACATCGGGAAGAATATGTGAAAGACGAGCAAAGATGATTTACAAAAAAGAATACAGGAAAGTATAGTAAGTGAGTAATTAAAACACATTAAAGTTTAATGCTTTTCAGAGTGATGGGGAAAAAATAATGGTGATGGCCCAATTGGCTACTGCTTGGAGGAGGGATGGGGGAGTTCAATGTACATCAAAGACTGGCATATGTCACAGGATAAAATTTTTTAAATTTCAAAATAGTAAAAACTTAAAGTCAAGATGAACAAAAAGTATTCGGTATAGTATAACCCAAATAAGATTAGTATCCCTAAGGCATAAGTAATTCTTAAACATCAATAAGGAAAAGGGGGCATTAAAAAATGGATAAAATGTTCAAACATACGCTTCACATAGGAAATACAATTAAGTATATTAAAAGATTCCCAATATGCCTTTTGATCTATCAGGCAGGAAATACAACTAAAACAAGAAAGTTACATTTTTCCCTTGTCATATTAGCACTAATTAAAATTTTTGATAATTTTCAGTATTTCTGAAGGTATAGGGAAGTGATTGGAAGGTAAATGGCCAATTTTCTAGAGAGCTGTATAAAAATTTAAAATTTGCAAAAATGCAGCAATTCAATTTAATGTAATCTTTCCTTCAGAAACACTTGTATATATGAACAAACAAATAGCCACAGGAAGGTTCATTGAAACTTCACTTGTAAAAGTGAAAAGGAATCTAAATATTGATCTATGGACAATATATTAAATTATGTAATACTATGATTCTGTAAAAAAAAGTAAAAAAAAATCTCTAACATAAAACATCTATAATTTAAGTAAAAATATTATAGAATATATGCAAAAGGTATTCCTATTTTAAAAAAATCATGTATTATAATTATGTATAAATGCAAAATATAAAGTCTAAGTGATAACCCCCCAAATTAACATGAGTTATATAAGGGGAAAAAAGTTGTTATTGCCATAAAGAGAAGCATTCCATGGGATCCCTGGGTGGCGCAGCGGTTTGGTGCCTGCCTTTGGCCCAGGGTGTGACCAGGGAGACCCTGGATCGAATCCCACGTTGGCCTCCTGGTGCATGGAGCCTGCTTCTCCCTCTGCCTGTGTCTCTGCCTCTCTCTCTCTCTCTGTGTGACTATCATAAATAAATAAAAATTAAAAAAAAAAAGAGAAGCATTCCATTTTAGCTGCATGTTTCTATATTGCATGAATTTCTTCCAAGTATTTTTTTCACTATATAGTTATCTAATTAAAAACAAAAAAAGATGATTGATGAAATAGTTCTATATGTTTTGACTGAGAAACATGCCACTGAGAAGGTAAACAGATTTTATAACATGATCTCATTTATAAAGATGATGAATGGGTGTGTGTGTGTGTGTGTACTAAAGTGTGATATCTAAAATATTGTTCACCAAAATGGTAATTGTGATTACCTCTGAGAAGTAAGACTCAAGATAGCTTCAACTTTCCTTTTTCACACTTTTAAAAATTTATAATTTGAGTTTTTATAATGAGAATGAATCATTTTTATAAGCAAAAAATCAAATAAATTTAATTTTGAAGAGAATATAAAATTTCTGTACCTTTATTTGAACTTTTAATATCAATTAAGATGATCATATTAATCATGACACTGCAAAATCTGAGGATCTGAAACCATTTAAAAGTAGATTTTCCAAAAAAAATAAATAAATAAAAGTAGATTTTCCAGAAAATACAGATATGTATGAGTAAATGTTACTAGATAGAAAATAGTGGTTATTGCTTCAGATACTGCTATATTAAAATGATGATTCACAAATATGGATAATAATTTGAATGGGAGAACCAGGCACTGCTTTTATCTCATTTATTTAATTTATTTAATATAATGGCAAATATTAAATGAATCAAAGCCCATTGCCAATGACAAATTCAGACCACCCAAAAGTGACCTTAACAACAAATAAAAATTCCATTTGTTTGGAATCTTAAAGGTATTCTATACATAGTGTATGTATGCATGTATGTGTCTGTGTGTTAGTTTGTTTGCAGCAGGTTCAAGGTGATGCTTCTATTGATCAAGGGGATTATAAAATAGTCCTAAGTTTTTTCTTTTCTTATTTTACCCACATTTTCCAATTCTATGCAAATTTGCATTCAAACTTCTTGTTCCTCTCCAGTGAGTCATTAAAGATGAAAATATTCATTTGTCTAAGTGGACATATGTCAATGTTGTTCTAAGAATCAGGCTTGAATATGTTGTGTCAGGTTGTGTAATTGCAGAAGGAATGAGATGAAAACACACACGCACACACACACACACAAGTAACTTAAACAGTTTTGGTTGTTAGAGTGCTCCTCCTAATAAATTACCTGAAGTATGTTCCAGAACCTAAATAGAGGTCTGCAATGTATACTGCTCTAAGAACCTCATTTTACCAAACACATTTCCCATCTTTTATTTTGGAACAATATATAACTGTATATGAATACACACACACCATACTGATACACAATGTAAATTATAATGGTAAAACCAGCTAGACAGTTTCCTCAAGGTCCCGCTCTGAATTAAGCTATTATTCACCTCAGAATCATCACCCAAGGGATAAAAGTATGTGCCACCTGTCAAGTAAATGTAATATAATAAATGGCATCAAATAAAATCGATTTAACTACCAAAGAGACAATGCAAATCTAAACTATAAATTAAAGACAAGATCAAGTGTTGTTTCCTGAACTGGTGATATACTTTGTTGTCTGCTGAGGGTCAAGCATAAATATGAAGTATGCAGGTCCAATAAGTCCTTATTAATAGGATCAGTGTGTAAAGGGCATATGTCAAAAAGTACTATAATTGGCCTTCACTATCATTGAAATTGACATAAAATTTCAAAGTAATTTTATGACCAGTGACCTGACGTCTCAAGTGGCAGAAAGAGAACTGATTTTCTTAAAGACAGAGAGAATGTGCTAAAGCAATGTAAAGTTTTTAGTTAAATTCCAAGCCACCATTTTTTATACATATCACTCTATTCAAATGTCATCAGGGAAAGCGAAGTTGTCATACCTACACCGCAAATTTAATTGAATCATATCGTATAAGCTTTGCAGATATAGATGAGATGGCCAAGACCACCTGATTCTCTAATCAAGACATCCACACCTAGATACAGTCCTCACTTTCATGAAAGAAGGAGTCTCTTAGTAGAATGACAGTTGGCAATCAATCTGCTGACAGCTTTTATTTTGGAAGATAGCGGAATAATAATTTATGCAAATTTTTTTCTTGTAGGTATCTGCTTATGACAAAAGTTAAATTCTAACTTTGAAGGAAATAGGCAAATAATCTTAAATTATGAATTATAATCCCAGAGAAAGACTTTTAACTCTCAGTATAAACAACCCATAGCAAGTAAGACAAATTGAAAGAACACAATATGTGTAAGAGAAAGTGTGTGTACATATGTATGGAAGAGTGGAAGTGAAGTAAGCATGACTGTGTATGTGTGTATGAAGGCCCCAGCAAAAATATGCAAATCAGTATACTAGTATTAAACACTATGATTTCCATAACCCCTCATCCTTGGGCTCCCCAAATCCTGTGAGAGTGCCTTAGATGAGTTCTGGATTTAAATTATATAAGAATGGGGTCCCTGGGTGGCTCAGTCAGTTAATCTTCTGCCTTTGGCTTAGATTGTGATCTCAGGATCCTGGGATCAAGTACCAGTCAGGCTCCCTGCTCAGTGGGGAGTCTGCTTCGCCCTCTCTCTCTGTCCTTCCCTACCACTTGTGAGTTCTCTCTCTTAAATAAATAAATAAAATCTTTTTAAAAATTACGTAGTAAATGGTGAAGTATAGCTAAACAATGTGATATAGGAGGAAAATAAAATCAATGACTTATATCCCTCTAAGTTTGGCAAGCAAACAAGCTATTACATGTTTGATCTTAGCTACTCCTGCTACCTCTACAGCACTGAAATGCTGTGTCCATAATGTGAATACTGGCTGTCATTAGAGGATATGATAATGATAACATACTTGCCATACAATCTTAGCAGTATTTCTTGATATTACTAATGGTTCCCAATAGCTCCAGAAGGGAGGAGAGAAACAGAGGAATGAGACACTTTGTTTTACTAACTTTCCTTAATTACAGCAAGCCAATATATTAATTAATTGTGAAACCCTAAAAACAGAAACCATCTTAACCCTCTTTATAGTTCCTAACTTCACAAGCAATGGGGCTCATAGAGTCTCTGTCAAATTGAATGCATTTAAGCCAACACTACAATTAAAATATTTTTCACATTGTCTTCTCTTTGAAGGTTATTATTAATGTGTTTACAGAGAGCTAAAGACAACAATAACATTCCACAAATATTTATTATGTATGTATCCAATCTATACACTCAAGGAAGAATAGAAGATGGGGGGGGGAAAACAGTTCCCAAGCTTCAAGAAATCAAATATTTAGATATAAAGACACAAAAACAAGATACCAAATAAGTAAAACACTAATTGCTGATGGGCATCGGAGTAAGGAAATAGTGCAATGAAGCTTTAAAAAATCTAGCTGGATTATTTTAAAGAATCTTAAAGAAAGATAGTATCTATATATCAAATGAATTGGTTTTTAAGCTATGAATGTAATTACATTATTCAAAGATACATGTGAATAGGAAACATAAGAGTTTCATAAATCCCAATATCAGAAGATTCCTGGATAGTAAAAATCAGAAATTCCTAAGTAAAATAAAAAATGATATTTAACAAATAATGAATGTTCTAATGAAAACAAATGTTACTGAAGAAAATATTAAATTTTAGATGATTGTGTTTCTATCTTCACCCCACCAATTCCTATGTATTTCACTGTTTTCTTTTCTTTTCCTTTTTTTTTTTTTTTTTTTTTTTTTTTACTGTTTTCAATTTTTATCTCCAGTAAGGCCAAATTTGAATCAAATCCAAGAAAGCAGCACAGCACTGTAAGTAGACCCACGTATATCAGCTACATGGCTCCACCCAGCTGCAAGAGCTGGGGCTGGAGCCTCACCAGCACTGCTTCAAGGTTTTAAATCCTAGCTGCAGGAGTTGGAGAACATTTTCCATCAGCCAGTCCAGTTGACCCTGCTCTTGGGAGCTGGCTTGCTTGCACTGCACCTGGAGCCTTTCAAAATGCTGTCAGGCTCAGCCTCCGAGCAAAGAAACCCCACAGTGTTCTGGCCTTGCTCAGTGTGTGTTTTGTTCCAGAAATCAGGAGATGGGTTGTTTTCTTTCCGGGCTCTTGGGGGCAGAGGGTGGGCTTTCTCACCTATGAGAGGGTAACCTTTATGAGTGCCTCCCTCTCAGACAAAAAGGAGAGTACAAAGTGCCCTGGACGCTTAGCAACAAGAACAAGAGGATGCCAAACAAAGGTCCAGGCCATTTCTCAGTGCTGCAGTTAGAGTCCTACTTCACCTCCAGCCTCTGACTCCTTCAGATTCCTCTTGCCTCAGGCTGTGGAGCTTTGGAAAACACAGCCACACCTTGGATCTCTCTCTCCTGTTGATTCATTAACACTAACCTGCAGCTATCCTCCCTGTATAAAGCCACAGCCATCACTGAATTACTGGAGGGCTAATGACTCTTTGTCCAGGTACCCCATCTCTCTTCCTCCCAGCAGCCTATCTTTTGGACCCTGACTGCTCATTATCACCTCCACCAGAGGAGGAACAAGACAAGGCTGTCACCTGTGCCACTTCTTAACATTTCCAAGAGAAATCTGAGTAATGCCATTGTATGCTTCCTCTGCAGAGGTTTTTAACTCAGCAAAATCCCACGTCTAACCTTTGTTCATAATTTCTCCCTAAATGCTGAATTATAGTATTAAGAACTAGAAATCTCTTCCGTAAATGACTTTTAGATTTCTTTCTCAGACATCTTTAAGGGTCACTATCAAGTCAAATGCAATGCTTTATCTCCTCTCTCCCAGGACATTCAACCTGTTTTTATCAATTGGATGGGTTTTTCCCCCTCTTCCTCCAGCAATGGACTTTAAAATTATTGCTCTTTTTTTTTCCCCTAAGTAGACTAATGCCACGCCCTTCTCTCTTCCTCCATTCATCTTCCACACCTAATCCTCGTTTTTCAATGCCCACCCTATTGTCTTCTCATTTCTTAAACTAAACTCCTCACTCTACATAATCAATATACAGCCGCCATCACCGCTGGCCCTTTCTAGAACCTCCAGGCACCATAGTGGAGTGGTCTTTATTAATTCCTGGGCTCTGAACTATCTTTTTTTTTTTTTTTTCCCTCCTCACTCCTTCTCTTCACGATTTTGTTCCCCTCTCACCAATTCTGCCATCTGGCAGATTCTGAGTTGCCTCACCCTTCTCCATTCCCCTGTCTCCAGAGTAAGTGAAACATAACGTATAAACAATATGGGATGTTTTCTCTTTGTACTTTAAAAATATCACATGTATCTGCTTTCTCTTTTGGTGAATAATTCATTTCCTGTTGTTTTGCTAATAGAATCTGTAAGCCAGGGGCTAGTTTTAAAGCTATGTTTAATAAATTGAATAGTAGAATTTTTTGTCATAATGCAGTAAGTGTACCAGAAATCACTCGTTTGGGAGCTGTGAAGACCTGAGGGACAAGACTCAAATGCTGTGGTGGATTAGTTAAACTGTAGAACAAGTAATTACAGTTGCTAATCCAGTTAAATATTTTGAGTTACAGTGAGTGTTTGAACTAGTGTTGAAAAACATTATTTCAAGATTTGCATCCTAGTGACTGTTGCTATTTTTAAAAATAGATCCAGTAAAAAGAACTCAGATTGATCTTCACTCTAATAGATACAGATGAAATGGAGGTTGCTTTATGAAAATGTGAAGTAGTATAACTAAAGAGAGAGAGGGAGAGAGAGAGAGAAATGGCAGTATGGATATTGGGATCCAGAGACTGAACTCTTTCTGTTTTATCTTGTATCTTACTTATAGCATTTGCTGTACAGATGACTAACCTCCAGGGTCTGTCTCATTGTCAACCTACAGTTGTGCCCTCAAATACGTCAGGCTAGTGGTAACACATCACATATATCTCTTAGAGTGTTATCCAATAATATAGATTCAAGTCCTTCTAACTCTCCACTCTTTCAAAATCTCCAGGAAAAAAAAAATTGAAGCATCTATTTAGAAGTCACTAGGTACACACTCTGTTTTGGGAGTTCATACTAGTTTAATAAGATATAATCTGGAACTAGAATCATTCCAATACTGTGTGTCACTTTATGGTTAAATAAGTACGTATGTGAAAGTAAAATCGACCCTAATAAATCACCAAGTCAAATTCTCTACTTCATATGTGTCGCTTTTAATTTATTACTGTAATCATGTAAAACTCCTGGGTAATTTAAAAAAGAGTTCTTTTCTACAATGTCTATCATTGTAAAAACACTATAGATGTTTAGAAACTATAAACACTATAGATGTTTAGAAACTTTAGAACTATAGTCATCACACTACAGATGAACTCTTTACATATGCGCTACATACATATATATATATACATATATATACTTTATTCAAAAACTTAGTAATTTTAAAATGAATGTGCTTAGTGTAATTTTTTTTTTTTTTGTGAAACATGGTTCAAGAGTAAATATACTGTAAGTGTTGACCAGTTGGTTTACTCAATGCATACTCTCAAATCCTCTTTCTTTTTGCCTTTTCTGCAACTCTAGTGCATACTGTGGAGCTCTAGCCAGATCCTTTCTTCAAAATCGATGCACTCAATAATCTGCTATTGACCACTTACGGCTTAGTCCCTCACTAGGGACTGCCCTTGGCTGTAGGAAATTACCTTCCCCAAGGTAATGCCCTTTTCAGTCATAATCAATGACAGTCTGAGCTACTACCACAAAGGCTTAGCTTCCTTGTCTCAATTTGTGACAATTCTCAAAGGCCATCTGAATTCCAGAACCTCTAACAAATCAGGTGAGATCTTATTTGAACCACATTGTAAGCTAGTTTCTTCCTCCCTCCAGTCCTTCCTTCCTTACAGATTTATCACCCAAGATCACACCCCAGTAAACTTTCTGCATGCAATTCTCTGTATCACAGTCTATTTCCCAGGGAACTAATTTAAGAAAACTAAAATACCTAGTAAACAAATTACTGTCTTCCCAGTTGTTCAGCTTGGCCATGTGCCAGTGACATTAGGCATAATTCCCCAGAGGGAAATTTTTTCCTCCAAGATTCACTAGGATATGTTCCTTTGACATTTTCCCTTTGTCTTCCTCCCTATATCACTCATCATATAGACAAGATACCTGAATGTCCGCAATATCAAAGCTAACATAGCAAACAACCAGAACACCTCAGACTCTTGAAAACATCATTGAACAAATGGGTTTTTGCCAGCAATCATCAACTCCTAAACTTTTGGATAAGCCAGGGTGCGAGGCCTCTTTTTTAAGTTGATTGTTACTTGCAGCCAAATGCAAATCCTAAATGATACAATGAAGGAATCTGTCTAGAAATATATGTGTAAGTGTAGTCAAGTGTTATTTATAACAACAAAGAAATGTAACAGTTTTGTAAATGGTAAATTCTGTCTTCTCCTTAGGAAAGAAAATTATAGTCATTAGAATAATTCCTTTGAATGCTGATTTAATGTTTTTGAGAGATGTTCAATGCCATATTAAATTTAATGATATAAATCCATTACACACACATTTATATGTTTGATGAAGTCACCAATTCTGTGAACTTTCCTTAAGAAAAATTAATTTGCTTCCCAGGGCATATTGTATTTTCTAAAGATGGTCACACTAATATATATCTCATTTCATATGCTCTTCTAAAAAGGAGTCTAACATTCTTTCCACTGAGAGGTGGAGTCTATGTTCCTTCACCTTGACTCTGGGCAAGGGCTTCCAACTCCTTCAACCCACAGAAAACTAAAGGGGTAATAAATGACTGTTGTTGTTTTAAGTCACTACATTTTGTGATGGTTTGTGATGTACCATTAGATAACAGGAATGCTAATCTTAGTTATTATCTGATCTCTTAAAAATGCAGTTTTAAAAAAAAATTTGAAAATTACAGGAAAAGTTATAGATTTGAAACATTTACTATGTGTCCATTGCTCTTTTTAATTGTGATGAAAAATGAGAAAAATACCTTGAGACTAGTTTGCTAGGTGTGGAATCCAGGACCCTCCCCTAGGAATGTTAATGAGTCTCAACAGTTAATAATGCTTCTGACAAAATAGGGATGGTCAGCATTATTGTCCCTCTGTTAAAAATATTTCAAAATGTGTGCCAAAGATAGTATTTCTTTTAACCAGCAGTCTTCTAATTCCTTCTAGGGACTCTGTAAACAAAGGAAAACTATAGCAGAACACATTTGGGTTTACGAGTCAAATTGTAAAACTGTCAATTCCAGGCTAAGGTTTGAGCATAGAGAACTTACTTGAGCCTTTTGCCTCCTTTTGTGAAAAAGCACCTTGGTAGGTAAATGGGAACAGATACCTCACACTTCAATGTCATGATATGCAGATAAAATGCAACAAAGATCAAGACAGCAGCTTACTTCTAGATTTTTTGGGAGTCGGGCTCATTTTTTCCCTAACTTTCCATGTGTAAACTACTACAGTATCAGGTAATGATAACTGAAATTCTCATTTCCTTCGAAAAGTCTCCAGTAGAAGTGGCAATATTTCTTGAAATCACACACACATACACCCTGAAATAAAATCTTGCACTCCCTCCACCTAGAAAATATGACTAAGTCATTTAAGCAATATTGAATCTCTTCACAGAAAATCAGCAGGTCAGGTAGAAAATCACTCACCCTGCACACTGGTTGTGCAGAGTGTTGCAGGGTCTGAATTTCTGCCAACATATTTGCACTGGCATATCTCCACTTTTCAATTTGCTACAATGCACTTAACCTACCACTGTTATTCAGTGTACTATAACTATAATACAAGCGCCTGTGTGTTCATCTGAGCTCTACTATTCCCTTGGCTAGAAGTATTTCAAAACAGGGTGATAAATATAAATGCCTGCCATTTTCAAAAGTACATATAATAAACATCTTGAAATGCTTTGAAAGCCTATGGTTAACAATAAGCTTTGGTGTACATGGATTAGAGAGTAAAAGGCAAGGAAAACTTTATTAGCACATGCTTAAGTACTTATTTTATTAACTCTGAAGTGGCATCCTTGCAGGATTCCTTCAGTAACATGAAAAGGTCAATATCTCAGCCATTGAAGGCCCAGCTTTAGAATCCCAGGGACACACCCAGACAAGTTCTAATGATTATTCATGGAACAATTTGTGCCTACACTCAACTCTTTAAGCAGAACACTTTCAGAGCTTTTTAAATCGTATATGCAAAGTAAAGCATGATTGATGATAGATAGATAGATAGATAGATAGATAGATAGATAGATAGATAGATAGATGACAGATAGCTGATAGAGAGATAATCAGGTGATAATAAAAATCATGTAATAACAAACCAGAGGTGTTCTAGTTAGCTAATGGAGAATGATAAATCATACCCAAATTTAGTAAGTTATTTACTTATTTATTTATTTATTTATTTATTTATTTTTATTCTATTTTATTTTAAGATTTTATTTATTCATGAGAGACACAGAAAGAGAGGCAGAGACACAGGCAGAGGGAGAAGCAGGCTCCATGCAGGGAGCCTGATGTGGGACTCAATCCCAGGACTCCGGGATCAGGCCCTGGGCTGAAGGCAGGCGCTAAACCGCTGAGCAACCCAGGGATCCCTATTTATTTATTTTTAATTTTATTTATTTATTCAGGAGACACACACAGAGAGAGGCAGAGATATAGGCAGAGGAAAGAGAAGCAGGCCCCCTGCAGGGAGCCTGATTAGGGACTGGATCCCAGGACCCCAGGATCAACCACTGGGCCACCTAGGCATCCCCAAAATTTAGTGCTTTAAAACAACAATAATCATATAATTTAGAAGATAAGGTTGTAAATCCTACCAATAGCAATTAGGGGTCCACCTTGTCCTCATATCCAAATAAATTTGTTTTTCCAAATAGAAAATATTTCCTTTTTATGTTGATCTGAAGGCAATATATATAGGCTCAGACATGAAGATAGCAGGTTTGTCCCTCTGTGTAACTGATGACCTTATTTGTGACACCAAGCATATAGTATGTACTTCAAATCTTCATTCCTTAAATGCATCTACTCCTTGTCAAAATTTCGTTTGGAATTGAAAATTTTAGTAAGCAAAGCTGTATTTGCATCATAAATTCTATGTGGGAGACTATTTATGGACATTTCTTTTCTACTAGAATTGTCATTACCAAACCATATAGATGAAACAGGTATCTGGGCTAAACTATTGCCTTTTATAACTAGTTGACAATTTCCTATCATCTCCTGCTATATATTTTTTTCATCCATTGTAACACATAAAAGGATCTAACAGATACTTTATACTAAGTCCTCTCTGGTGTAAATCAATATTTATTAATTCACTTCATTGACAATTATGAGTATTTTCTGTCTGTCCTCACAAATTCAAAATTGACCACTTTAAAAATGATACAGATCCATTGCTTTTATTGCATATTGGTTATATCTACTTTTTCTACTTCTTTTATTTCCAAATCATGACATATTTAAACAAATTGTATACCATGAGGAAAGTACAAGATGTATATTAACCCCAATAGAGCATACTTCAACCATTCCACAAAAAGAAAATGACAAAAATATAGTGTGTTCACATAATATAATACTATACAATTATCTAAAATAATTTTTAATTTAAATCTTTCTTGGGATATTTACAAGCTCATATGTGGTTGTAAGGAATAATACAGAGATATTTCTTGTAAACTTTACCAACTTTCTTCCTATAGCAACATTTTATAAAACTATACTACTAGGGTATTAACTATATAATCCACTAATCTTATATTGATTTGCCTAGCTTTTCTTATACCCTTTGTATGTGAGGCTGTATGGGTGTGGGTGTGTGTGTATTAAGATCTATATAATTTTGTCACCTGTGTATGTTCACCTACACCTATACATTCTATACATTACCACCACAGTTAAAATACTGAATAATTCCAATGCCACCATAATAATCTTTCATGTTGCCTTTTGATAACCATATGCATACCCTCCTATCCCCAAATCTCACAGGACCATGAATCTTGCCCACCATTTCTAAATTTTATTATTTTAAAATGTGATATAAATGCATTCACAGAGTATATAACTTTTTGAGTTTTTTTTTTAGTCTTTAGTTTTTGTTTTTGCACAGCATAGTTTCCTGGAGATTCATCCAGGATTCAATTTGTTATATTTATCAATAGTTCATTTATTTTTATTACTAAGTAGTATTCTATGATATGTTTGTACTTCAGTGCAAATATTTTCTACCATTATCTATAGCTTTTATTTTTTATCATTTTCACATGTACTTTCACAGAGTAAAAGTTTTAAATTTTATTAGATCCAATTTAACAATTTTCCTTCGTTCATGAGTGGGGCATCAAGTCTAAGAACTCTGCCTAGGGATCCCTGGGTGGCTCAGCAGTTTAACACCTGCCTTAGGCCCAGGGCGTAACCCTGGAGTCTCAGGATTGAGTCCCACATCGGGTTCCCTGCATGGAGCCTGCTTCTCCCTCTGCTTGTGTCTCTGCTTTTCTCTCTGTGTCTCTCATGAATAAATAAATAAAACCTTAAAAAAAAAAAAAAAAAAAAAAAAGGACTCTGTGCCTAGCCCTAGATCCGAAGGATCTTCTAATATTTTTTTTTCTAAAAGTTTTATTTGTATTTGACTATGATTCATTTTAAATTTATTTTTGTAGGTGGTGTGAGACTTCACGCAAGGTTCATTTATTTTGCCTATGGATATCAAATTGCTATAGCACCATTTGTTGAAAAGGTTACCCTTCCTCCATTGAATTAGTTTTGCACCTTTGTCAAAAATCAGCTAAGCATATTTGTGTGGGTCTATTTCTGGATCCTACATTCTGTTCCTTTGATCTATGTATCCATTTCTCTGCCAATGTCACACTGTCTTGATTGTTGTAGCTATATGGTAAAAACTTAATATCAGGTAGGGTAATTCCTCCCACTTTATTCTCCTTCACTTAGAGTCTTTCAGCTATTTTAAGGCTTGTGCCTTTCCATATAAATTTAGAATAAGTGTATCTACGTCTACAGAAACTTGCTTGGATTTCTAAGGAATTGCATTTAACCTATCCATATGGGGACTATAAAGTGAAATTGGAGAAGGAAAGAGAAATGTTCTATCATAACAGAGCAAATGCAGGTGATGTTATGGCATTGGCAAAACAAAACAAAACAAAACCCTAATACACTAATTCAGGGTGAAAAGAATTGATATGAGAAAAGAGGATGTCTATTTAAACCATACACGTGGATGTGTGTGTATGTGAATGAGTGTACACCAAAGCACAATTGATGAGTCGGTTATAAATAATAAATGAAATTACAGCACAAAAGAGTAAAATTTAAATATACAGCCATCACAAAATATTGTCAGCATGAAACCTATAACTCTAATACAGTAATAGAAGGTTTGGCTTTTTTATAAAAGTACTGACTTTATGGTTTTTTGTTTGTTTGTTTGTTTGTTTTTGGCAGTAGGGGCAGAAGGAAGATAGAAGGCTATCAATAAAGGTATGACTGTATGGTAATATATATATCGAGTTAGTGGTCTGCTAAAGCTATCTACTTTATTTTTATACCTCTTAAGTGTATGAAGTAATATCTTTTTAAAAACAGCTTTATTGAAGTATAATTGATAGGCCCAAACTGATATATTTAATATACACAATTTGGTGGGTTTGGACATATTAACACACTCATGAAACCATCACTGCAATCAAGGTAATAGATATATTCATCACCTCCTTATCTCCCTCATATATATGTGTGCCTGGTAAGGACATTTAAAATAAAATCTACCCTCTTCACAAATTTTTAAGTGAACAATACAGTATTATTGGCAATAGTGACTATGCTGCACAGCAGATCTTTTAGAATTAATTCATCTTGCATTAGTGGGAGGGAGAAATGGAAAGTCACTCAGTTGGCTTAAATCCATATACTTTTAAAGGTAAAGGAGAAGGAAAGAAAATGATTTTATTGAGTGTCCTGTAAACTGCTAGGTAAGAAGGAAGGAAGGAATGTGGCTTTCCTATGGAGACTCTGGAACTAAGGCAGTACAGACCAGTCACCTGAGCTTTATTTACATACTGGATTCCCAATGACATAAAGTGTCCTTGACAAGTCTTGCTTAGATGGAAGGGCAGTAACAAGAGAAGTGATTTTCTAATCCCATGCTAACCAATCACAAAGAATTTGTGATTGAAGCTGTGAAAACCCTGAGCAAAGTTATCTTGTTACTTTAGAGTTTCTATCAGCTACAAATATGGAAATGGATGGTATGGTGGATTTCAAAAAGCTCAGAAAAAGATATAACTCCATGGCCTCAAATTCTATAAAAGATGGCAATTTGAGAGAGTTTGAAGGCTTTCAAAAAAAATTCTGTGATCATAAGCAGGAAAACATAAAAAATGATATGAATATACCTCAAACTCCATTAAGAAATTTAAATATATATAAAATGGACAAAACTAAGATAGAAATAAGTGCCAGGCACAGGGCCTCCCACATAAGATGTGCTCAATTCAGGTTTTGGCAAAATAATGAATGGATCTTATAAAACCAAAGATAAACATGTAAAATTGCATATACTATAAGCCAGAAGAGTCAAAGTATACATCATCTGTTCATCTAATCATTCAGTCCAGAAATATTTATTGCACATGTGTTATGTACCAAGCACTTTCTGCTTTTAAGGATAGCACAGTCAAGAGTGAGAAACTGATACACAACCAAACAAACAAAAATCAAAATGCAGGAAAGTTAAGTATAAATAGTAATTGTTTATAGTGCTTTGTGAAGAGGCAGGCTGGGGTTGTTAACTGAGCTTGGGGGAAGGAAAACTAAAAGGCTTCAGCTTGTAGATAACATATGAATAATTTTTAAGAGTAGCTGAGATATACAGAGTTTTAAAAAGAAATCTATATAAGTTAAAAACTTAAAAGAAAAGTGGTAAGGGGTATGCTGCTTAAAAACCAGTGGTAAATATATATATATATATAGTGGCAAAGTGTTAATGAGCTAGAAAAATGGCAAATACATAAACTATTGGCATAGGGCTTACAGAACTAAGTTGCACCCTTTCTGGCCAGTTGCAAAGATGTAAGTATCCTATAAAAATTTGGAGCAGCTAATGCTACAAAGGTTAAAAGAAATTTTACCTTTGATATGATTCTTCTTTGTCTGCTTAATCCCATATTTCCATCCCATTGATTCTTGCTTTTATGCATCCTTCCCTATCCTAGAAATTCTCAACCAGTGTTTTTTTATTCCTTGGCAGCTCATTAGAATCACCAAAAGAGCTTTTATAAAAGATTTCTGCCTGGGTCCATCCCCCAGGGATTTTGATTTCATTGATCTGGGGTTGGGACCCCTGAGCTGCCCACATAGTCTTCAAAAGCTCTGTGGGAAATCTTTCTGGTCTGCCATGGTGAATGAGCATCTGACAGAAGAGGGCGAGACAGACATCAGAAAGAAAGAATTAATGTCATGGAGTTCTACAGAAGTTCAGAACTTAACAACTCATATACCATCATAGAGAAAGAATTTACCCAAGATAGCTCTGTAGATTGTGGCCAGGATCTTAAGAAAGTGTTGAACATGTGAGTGCTACCTAGTGACTCTTGGAGACAAGTGACTCTTATTCTAAATTCATCATAGGTGTAATGAGGAGCCACCGAAAAGTGTTCTGCAGTGCACTGATAATTTAAGATTATACATTACAAGAATTATTCTACCTATATCCAAGAAAATTGATTAGAGAGAGGCAAAGATGATCCCAGCCTTTTTATTTGGGAAACCAGATGAACATAGATGCCAATCACTGAGGGGTAACTGGAGAAAAAGATCACGCTTGGCAGTAAGAGTAGAAGGAAACATGACAATACTGCTGTGGATGTGTTGACTTGTAGTTACTTCCAGCGGAAAAAAAAAAGAAAACCACCAACAAATAGACGAGAGACATGTATTTAAAGATCCGTTTGCATACAGTTAGGTTTTTAAGTCGGGAATAAATGAGCTTGACATGGAAGGTGTGTAGACTTCTCTTTGGGAGAAGAGAATCTAGGACAAAATTTAAAAGATACTAAAACTGGTAGCAGACAAACATCCACGAAACATATTAACAGGGAAGAGGTAGAGAGGTAGAAGGAAAACCAGAGGGTGTGGCATAATGGATGCCAAGAGAATAGAGTCCTTTTAGAAGGAGTGATTGAGGGATCCCTGGGTGGTGCAGCGGTTTGGCGCCTGCCTTTGGCCCAGGGCGCGATCCTGGAGACCCGGTATTGAATCCCACGTCGGGCTCCCGGTGCATGGAGCCTGCTTCTCCCTCTGCCTATGTTTCTGCCTCTCTCTCTCTCTGTGTGACTATCATAAATAAATAAAAAAAAAAAATTGAAGGAGTGATTGAATGATAGTTTTTCAAATGTTGCAATAGTTTTAATAGAGGGTAAGGCAGATTTTTTATTATAATGGGATTTTGATTATAATGGGATGGGAGATAAAGTAAAAAGTATGAACAAGGGCAACCGGGTGGCTCAGCAGTTTAGTGCCTGCCTTTGGCTCAGGGCGTGGTCCTGGAGACCCGGGATCGAGTCCCACATAGAGCCCATGCAGGCTCCCTGCATGGAGCCTGCTTCTCCCTCTGCCTGTGTCTTTGCCTTTCTCTCTCTCTGTGTCTCTCATGAATAAATAAATAAAATCTTTTTAAAAAAGTATGAACAACAAGTACAGCTACTTTTTTAAAGGCATATGCAAGGCTGATTAGAAAGATTTTTCTTGGGATCCCTGGGTGGCGTAGCGGTTTAGCGCCTGCCTTTGGCCCAGGGCGCGATCCTGGAGACCTGGGATCGAATCCCACATCGGGCTCCCGGTGCATGGAGCCTGTTTCTCCCTCTGCCTGTGTCTCTGCCTCTCTCGCTCTCTCTGTGTGACTATCATAAATAAATAAAAATTAAAAAAAAAAAGAAAGATTTTTCTTGTTTCTTTTTTGAAACATAGCATATGTTTTATGTGATTATTATATACAAGTGGTCAGTATTTTTATTATTTTTGATGTTTTGATGAGGGAAATAAAGGCACCGAGAGGTTAATTCTTCCAAGGTCAAGCAGCTACAAAGCGGCAGAATTTTGGAACAGTGATTATGAGTCATGTCCAGTCATGTCCTTAGGAAAGTGAGCAGGACAGTGAAGGGTTCAGAAGCTCTAAGATCTGAGGAGGGGTTTGGTCATTGAGGATATTTTGCCTCAATAAGACAGGCAGCAGCAAATAACTCTTACTTCAAGACTTTAATAGTTACCATATGGAAAAGGAATTAGACTAATATTATGTGGCTTCGGGGAGCAGAACTAAAACTAATAGGCAGAAGCCGCAAGGAGGTAGATTTAGCTGATAGGAATGAAGATTTCTGGAGCCAGGAGAAATCGGTGAAGTCGAAGGAGCAGCTTCACAAGTGAAGTTACAGCAGCCTAGGAGTTTGGAATTTGACCCAAGAGAAGGGCCTTTTCGGAAGGCTTTCGAATATGGGGAGCAGAGAAGACAGGTGGGCCCAGGAGAAGTTCATCACCCTTTTAATACTGAAAAGTCTGCCTCTAGTGTGCATTTAACACACAATACACATTTACTTTTTAATTTTCTCCTCAGAGTAAGACCATTTGGCAGATATATAAAGCATTTGGATCATCATGACAACAATATTTGGATATAATAGATAAGAAATAATGCTGTGCCAAGTCTGTTAGATCAAGATTTTCAGTTGCTTCAGGAGCTCTAATAATTCAGATGAGAGTGGGGAAAAGAGATGGCAAAGGGACTGAAGGAGGGAGGGGAGAGGGATGGTGGAGGGAGAGAAGCGAGTTTAGCTTGCAATGTAGCCTTTTCCCAAGTGCAAGCAAAATATCCTATAAACAATTGCAAAAACTGTTTCCTGCCAAAATTATCCTTTTGAAGCTTTTAAGAGATAATCCATATATCTCCCTCATTTCATGCTCTCACACATTGACGCGAAAAGCTCAAACAAGAGACTTTGAAGCTCTTCTGTAAGCAGAGGTCAATGTTTCTGGTGCAGTGCCAGTTTTAATAAGAAGATTTTCTTTTCTCTCTCTTTAAAGAAGGTATAAGGGAGATGCATGCTAAGACTTACAATGGTCTCTGCCTGGATCTGATGCCAACAGAGGGCCCATGCAATATTTTGACATTTTGAGCCTTGATTTGGCTGCCACCTTTATTGAAAAGCTCTAATATTCTCTACAGGTTTTAGATAGCAAATTTTGAATTTTGATCCTGGCCTGCCTTTAGGAACCTTGCCTTATAAATCTATTTTCTAATCTATAGCAACTTCACTGTGTTGTTCTTTTTCTTCAATGTGGTAACTTTGTCTGTTTATTTGTTCGTTTGGCAATGTGGTAACTTTGTTTATCTGTTTATTTGTTTGTTTGGGATGTTGGAATGCAACAATTAGATACAGCCAGCATGCCAATCCATCATGATCTACAGGTATCGTAGGCAGCCACTAATACATACAGTGAATCTTGCAAAGATGACCATCATATTTTGAAGCAGATAACAGATCCTCAACTCAGGAGCCACTGTCCTTTATCTGTCCCCTTCTCCAATAGCTATAAACCTTTGCAATTCCTCTCAAATCTGGCTCTGTATTCTCGAGCAATATACATGCATATTTTAGTTTTTATGAACCACCGCAAGCCTGTTTCCCTACAAATTATATTTTATTAATTAAATGTAGACTCTCAACCATTTTTTATAACATATGGCAGCCTTAGTCACCAAAGGATGTTAAAAAATCCCTCCACAGTTTTGCTACCTAGAAATCAGATTGTTTAAAAAAAAAAAAAAAAAAAAAAAGGTTGTTTTTTACAAAGCTAGTGTATCGAAGAGATAGTCATGCAATTAGGCCTGCTTATTAACAATTTGGGGAGGGAAATTGCCCATAGCAACATCACAGTTGAAATATTTACATTTGAGTCCCTATCCTTCTTTTTCTGCCAATTGTTGGGAGCAAATCCAATCAGAAATTTTGGCAGTGAGCAGCTGTAATATAAAACAAAGATGGAGATGCATATATTCATCATGGAGATGTGTATCCCTTTCAATTTACATTAATCTGTCTGATGAATATGGAGAGATACATTACTCTTTTTGTTTTGTTTTTTTACAACTTTCATCTTGCTCTCCGTAACTTGTCAGAGGACCTGGTTTGGAGTCCTGCTTCTGTTACTTGTGATTAACAAAACAATCCTCTCTCCTTTGCAGCCTTGATTTATTCATTTGTAAAATCAGGGGCTGGATTGGAGAATCCCATCAACTCTAAAATTCTGTTTCTAAAAGATACTATTTTTTGGATAAGCAATTAGAAAATATATAAATAAATAAATAAACAAACAAATAAACACTTTAAATGGTATGATAATCAAGAATACATAACTAAAAGGATATGGGAGAATGAATTATCTTTTAAATCCCCGAGCCATTCAGGGAGGGGGGATTATTCTGAAAATAGACCGCAAAAGAATAACTTTCTGTGTCTATAATATCTTTTTAGCAAATCCTGTCAGTGCAGCTACAATGTGGTAAAAAACTGAGAAAAGAATAAGCATGGCTAATGCAGGATGCCTAAGCATCTGTACCTACCTTAACCATTTCTGTCTTTGTCTTCTTTGCTGTTTCTTTGTTTATTCCTTCTTTTCTCTTCCTTTTTTCCTTACTTCCTTTTTTTTCCTTCCTTCTTTTCTACTTCCTTCACTCTTTCCTTCCCTTTCCTGGCCTTTTCTTTTTTCATTCATCCAACATATATTCAATGAACAAATATTTATTGAATACCTACAACATTACTGAAACTCCTCTAGGAACTGGGTCTATACCACTGAACAAGAAAAATGTAAAAAAAAAAAAAAATTCCTAGATTTTGTGGAATTTACATTTTGGTAGGTAAACCACAAAATAGTAAGTGAGACCATACTTAAATATATAGTTCAATTCAAGTAGATATATAATACTTGAGTAAGAAATGAAGTAGGATTTTGAGATAATGATTGACTAGGAGAGAGACTTTTTTTTTTTTAAGATTTTATTCATTTATTTGAGAGAGAGAGAGAGAGAGCACAGAGGGAGAAACTTCCCTGCTGAGTAGGAAGCCCACACGTGGGGGGCTCTACATGGGGTTAGATACCAGGACCCCTGGATCATGACCTGAACCAAAGGCAGAGACTTAACCCACTGAGCCACCCAAACACCCCAAAGGAGGATATTTAAATAGAGACAGAGAAGGTTTCTCCAAAGAGGTAAATTTGAGCATAAACATATATGAAATGAGGGGGAGAACTACACTAAGATTCCTGGAAGGAGCTGAAGTTTTGTCCACTTAGTGACTAGTATCTTTGTTTCCATCACATTTTCTAACCATTTTTTGTTAGAAGAGACTTAAGAAAACTTATCAAGTGCACACTTTCAAGGTACATTTAATTTAAATGCATGTTGGGGTATCTGGGTGGCTCAAGTCAGTTACATGTCTGCCTTCAGCTCAGGTCATTACCTCAGGGTCCTGGGATCAGCCCTGCATTTGGCTCCTTGCTTAAGGGGGAGTCTGTTTCTCCTCCCTCTACCCTCCCCTGCTCATGCTCATCCTGGAGCATGTGCTTTCTCTCTCTCAAATAAATAACTAATTATTATAAAAAATCCATGTAGATGGAGGGATTTAACAAAAACAGCATGCTACTAGGAACAAAAATATTATTATGGCAATATTTCTGGTTCCAAGAGAGACTAGAGAATTAACCTATCCCCTTGGGTACCAAGATTCCCCTGCCCACTGTCTCACACAGCTGATGACTCAGCATTGGCTAAAGGTGTGGAGAAGCTCTTTTTCAGTCCACTTGTATACCTCAAGGTGCCAGTGTGGTTCTTTGAGATCCTCACAATATTGCTTGATATTCTTCTTTTAACTGAATATATGTGATTCTTGAGGCAGTTGGGGACAGGCTACCCTGTGATAGGCTCCAAACCTCTACTCTAAATCCTAAGGGTGTCTGGGCCCTCTATAATTCTTCAGGAACAACCTTCAAAGTGCTATTATTTTTGGAGCTGTGATAGTGAGACAAGAGTTGGGGACTAAACCTTGCAGATATCAATGACCAACTTGCCATCTCAGAAATGGCTGGTTGGTTAAGAAGGGGCCCTGATAAGAGAGTGTGAATGTATACAAAATGTTTTCTAAATTTAGAATTCAAGCATGTTTTATTTATGATGTGAACTATAATCTAGTTTTATGATACTGGCTTTCTTTTAGGTTTCTACAATAAATAGCCACATGAAGAGCCCACCTATTCTACAAAACAGTTACTGTGGCTATCTGTTATGCTTTTCAGTGTTGTTTGTTACAGTGATAATTTTCTCTTAGTTTGAGTCAGGATGGTATAGATGATGAAGTGTAAAATAGTAGGAAACAGAATTAGGTAGAAATCCCAACTCTGCCACTTAATTGAATGAACTTGAGAAAGTAGTTAAAATCTGTGGACCTCAAATCCTTCTGCAAAATGGGGAACATAATAGCCTAAAATGAGGATTAAAATGAGATGTTATCTATAATGGACAAGGCATAATGCTTGACATACAAAATAAAGCTCATTCTATGCATTACTTTTCTTCTCATCTTTTAGGGTTTGTTTTTTTGTTTTGTTTTGTTTTTTTGAGGCATATTAACTCAGGTACCTTGTGTACTGAGTAGCATGTTTTTCTAGAAATGGATAGGGCTTTGAAATAATAGAGATTAGTAATTATAATAGCAAATTTGGCCATGTAGAATAGTGACTAGGTGCCTCTAATTCCTCTAATTCCATCGATGACCTCGTGCCTGCCCAGAAGTGAGGCCCCAGCCCGCACATGCCACCACCACCAGCCCCACTGCTTCCTAACTTATTGCCTGGGCAATGCCCGCCATGCACCCCTCTGATGTTTGCCACTTGGCAGCTGAGCCCTTAGCCTCACTATAGAGACTTCTGTCGCCCTTGGTAGAGTTTATTTTTGTGATGGCTAAGATGTTGCTGATGCTGAAATAAACTAGGGTTTCGGCCAGCTAAAAAAAAAAAAAAAAAATTAGAATTAGAGGCACCCAATGGACCTGGGTTCAAATCTAGGTTCTGTCTTTAATTAGTTTTGTGTCTCCCCGGTCTCATTTATATACTTCTTTTTATCTTCCTACTTAACATTGGAATGCCGCAGGACTTAGTTACTGGATCTAAACTTTTGTTTATCCATTCTCATTAACTTGATAATAACCAACAATACAGCTTTATTTTTTATTTTTCTATTTTTTTAACAATATGGCTTTAAATAAAACTTCTAAATTTATACCTGCAACCCAAACTTCAAATTTACATATGTCCAGCTGACTACTGGACATCTCTACTTGGCTGTCTAATAAGAATTTAAACTCATCTCGTTCAAAACCAATTTCACGGTTTTCCCTGACATAGGCTCCTCCTAAGTTTTCCTCATTTCAATTAATGGCAATTCCTATCCTTCCAGTTGCTCAGGTCAGAAACTGCAGTTAGCCTTGCCTCTGTCTTTATACTCTTCATCCAATAAACCAAAAATCCTAACAGTTCTTCTTTCAAAATATATCTAGCATCATACTACTTACTAGCTCTTTTTGCTGCTCCCATCTTGGATTATTACATCTCTCATCACATTGTTAATACAGCCTTCACCTTCACAGCCTTTACAGCCTTTCTGCCTCCTGAGCTGTTTCTCAGCAGTCTATTTTTACCTTCCAGAGTTATCTTTTTAAAATTAAAGTTGAATCAAGTCACTCATCTTTTCAATACCCCCAATACCTTCAGTTTCCTTAAGAGCAAAAACTAAGATTGTTACAATGGCCTACAAAGTCTCAAATGATACCACCTCCTCTACCTGGCCTAATATTTTCCTTCTCTCCCCTTTGTTCAATCTACTCCAAATACTTTGGCTATTGATTTCAACATGTCAGGTATGTTTCTCCACCTGGGGTCTTTGCACTTGCTGTTCTCTACCCCTGGCATGCTTTTTCCTCAAATGACAACGTGTACCACCTTTTTACTCCCTTCAGGTTTTTGCTCAAATGTCAATAAATTCTCTTTGAGCTATCAAAAAGTGATCTCTGCTTCCATTATCCTATATCTTCATTTCCTGCTTTATTTTTTTGCAAAGCATTTCTTACCGTATGATATATTATTATTTTTTTATTGCTTCTTGCACATTAAAATTAAGCTCAAAGGGGTCAAGGACTTTTATATTTTCATTCACTATTATTTCCAAGTCTTGGTACAACAAATATTTGTTGAATGGATTCATGAGTTCCTATTAGGCTTTTGCTAAAATTTAGTATGTTAAATGTTCAGTAGAGTACTTTGTACATAGTCAAAACTGAATAAATCATAGCTATAATTATTTAAGAACCAACTGAATCAGTACATAATTTTTTTGACACTGAACAATTGGACCAGTCCTGATAGACCTTTTATATCGTGAGTTTCAATTCCCCCAATTTGAGATTCTAATGCCATTTTTATTTTTAATTGTGTTAAACATTTATATTGGTCAATAATAGCTTTGTAAGACCAGAGAAAGTAAGCCTTAGGAATAAAAAAAAAAAAAATACTACTTTGTCTCCGGGGTTTGGATAAATGCATCAAAAGAAAAACTATGTACACCTTGGCCGCCACTGCTACAGAGGTAACTTTTACTAGTCTAAAGGTGGTTAATGCAGTCTTTATCACTGAAGAGATTAACATAAAATTGCTGAGTGTCTGCCAACAGGGTGAATGTTCCCAGAGAGATGGCAAGAGCAGCACAGGAAGATATTTAAGTCGTCAACGTTTCTTATTATTTCTTAGTAAAAATGTTAAATAGTTGGATCAACAATTGGCAGATTTACAATTGAGTCCAGAAATTAGTTTGTAAAAATCTGGCTTCAAAAAGTCTAGTTCAAAAAGTGGTACATTGCAGAACATCCATACACATTACGAAATGAATGAGGATCACAAATGGCCCTTACATTTGCAGATGAAAAACCCATGAACTTCAGCAAGGTGGGAAGTTATGCTAGAAAATTATTCATTATTTATCTAAAATTAAAATTTAACAGAGTGTGCTATATTTTGACAATCCGATTCATGAGAAAAATATATTCTCCAAAAATTGCTAAACTATTGCTTTCTTAATTTGTTCCCTAAGAACAGTAGTGGTATTGGTATCTGTAACAACACTAATTAATCAATTAATTAAAACACATTTCTTACAATAATAAAACACAAAATTTGCTGACTGGTCTCTCTAAATACATGACGATCAACTTGAAAAGGACTACCTGCAATCCTTCTACCTCTGCCTGGAATTTTTTTTTTTTTTTTTTTTTTTAATGATAGTCACAGAGAAGAGAGAGAGAGAGAGAGAGGCAGAGACACAGGCAGAGGGAGAAGCAGGCTCCATGCACCGGGAGCCCAACGTGGGGCTCGATCCCGGGTCTCCAGGATCGCGCCCTGGGCCAAAGGCAGGCGCCAAACCGCTGCGCCACCCAGGGACCCCTCTGCCTGGAATCTTTCCACTCTCCTAGATGACCATGTCCTCACTGTCTTCTCTTCTTAAATATGCAACAACTTTACTACTATCTTTTCTCTTTTCAGGTAATCTTGCTTTCCCTTTCATTGAAAAATAGAAGCAATTGGAGAAGACCTACATAAACTCTCTTCACATATATTTACTACCTTATATCAATGGCCACAGACTCTGTCTTCTTTCTGTCTCTGTCCTACGTAAGGTCACTCTCCTTTTATGCACTAGATCCCATTCTGCCTCTCAGGGATATTTCTCCCATAATTGTTGTCTGTGCCTCCTCCCAAATCAACTTCCTCTTCTCTAATAAATCACTTCCATCATCAATCAATCATATAATAATATTTTCATCCAAAAAGAAAGGAAGGAAGGAGGAAAGGAAGAAAAGAAATGGAGGGAGGGAAAAGGAAGAGTAGAAGAGAGAGGGAAGGATATCAAAGGGAGAGGAGGAAGGAGGGGAAGGAAAGAGAAAAACTCTTCTTTTGACCTTATATCTCTCTTCCTTTATGATCTCATATCTTTGCTTCCTCCTTTTACAGAAATGCTGTTTAAAAGATTTACCCTTACTTACTGCTCCCAGTTTATTGCATTGTCTTTCTTGTCTTGAACCTATTCCAATCAGGATTTTAAGCCTTCTCCCTCTGTCTAGTTCACTAATAACTCCACCTAGCTGAATCCAGTGACAATCTCTCAGTACTCACCTTATTCTCTGTATTTGTTTCCTAAGGTTGTCATAATAAAGTACTACAAGCTACATGGCCTAAAACAACACAAATGTATTATCTCAAAACTCTGAATGCTATAAATCCACAATCAAGGTGTTGGCAGGGCCAGAGTCCCTCCGAAACCTGTAGGGATATCTTTTGCCCCCTTCCAACTTCTGGTGCTTTCTTAGCAATATTTGGAATTTCTTGGCTTGCAGGTACTAACTACCATCTCTTCCTTTATCATTATAAAGTGTGCCTTCTGTATGGCTTTGTCTTCACATAGTTATCTTATTATATAAGGATCCCAGTCATATTGAATTAGAGGCCCATCATATTCTACTATTGCTTCATTTAACTAATTGTATCTATAAAGACACTATTTCTGAATAAGGTCCACATTTGGAAATATGGGGAGTTAAGACTTCAACTATCTTTTTGGGGAACACATGATATCTGCATTTGTTTTTGTTTTCGTTTTGTGAATAATATATCCATTTGAATGTTGATTAGCCATCTCAAACTTAGCATATCCAAACACTGATAAATCCCCCAAATATTCTTCATCCACAGTCTTCCATATCTTAACAATGGCTATGTCACCCTTCTAATTGTTCAGATACAAAAATCTTTGGAGTAATCATTTCTTCTTTTTCTGTTCACCCCACATCAGATCTATCAGAAAATTGTGTCAGCTCGTTATTTCTCATCAGCTCCATTGCTACCACTCTGGTCCAAGTGCACAATGTATCTTCCCTACAACATTATAGTAGCCTCTGACACATTTCCATATAGCCAGTTCTACCTTATTATAATCTATTCTCAACACAGATACCAGAACCATCCTCTGAAAATGCCACATTATGTTATTTTTCAGCCTAAAACCCCCTAATTACTCCCTTTTCTTTCAGAGTAATTGACAAAGTCCTTACAATGGCTTAAAAGTACCCTCCCCATAGCCCCATCCTCCATCCTCCCACAGCCATCCCAAACCAGTACACTATTTTACATACATGCCTCAGAATTTATTCTTCCCATTTTAGAGGACTTTTCTCCTCCAAATTTGTCCCAGATACCTTCATGGCTTTCTTTCTCTTACTTCTCTAGATCCCTGAAAAACTATCCACTTAGCAGTGAGACATTCTCTGCTAAAACTTTTTTTTTTTTTTAATGAAAGCAATCCTGCCCAGTAACCCATCACTCCTTCCCCACTTTATTTTTCACAGTAGCCCTAATATCAACTGAAACATTACAAATTAATAAAACTATCTCTTTGGCTTTCTGTCTCTCTAGTTATTGCTTTTCTCTCTACTTGAAACTAAGTTTTAAGAAGATAGAGATTTTTGTCTTTTTTTGTATATTTGTTTGTTGAAGGAAGGAATCATGAATTAATCTACAGCTTACTGTCAAAAATTAAAGAGTTCAATCTGTATACCAAGTTCAGTGTCTTACGATCAGTGAATGCTTAATGTAGGAAAAAAAATAAAAAGTTGTAATCTAGAAGCTAGAAAGCCATCAATACATATGTAGTCCTATATAAAAATTAAGGGTCATTGTATAATATAAATTAAACACAGCTTTATTTTTTAAAATTATCATTAGTCTCCAAAGAATCTACTCTAGTTGGACAAACACCAATTTATAGATTTTTCCCTCTGTCTCCTTAAGAAGTGACATTTTTTGGCTGGTCAATCTTTTGTTCCCCTTAAAGGAAGATTAGAACTTGTGTAGTCACTCAAAATACAAATTCAGCCTATACTTCTTCTGCCAAATGTCTTTGGTACTAATTTTATATTTTATATTAATTTTTTATCATATACAAAAGGTTAATCTTTATACAAAAGGTTAATCTTTATTCTCTGTCCTGTTGAATACTTATTAGAAGTTTAATCTCTTTCAGACACTTTTCTATGAATATTTATAGGATTGACATTGAATAATAAAATGAAATCCCATGATATTCTTGTCTTGTTATATCTCAAATAGTTAAAAAAAAAAGTGTCAATCAGTTTTATAGCACTAACCAAGTCACACATTTGAACATAGTTCAAGAACCCTAAATTTATCAACCATAAAAGAAAAATTTTAGGGAATGTTTGGAGGTTGATAGGTAACTAGTCATGGATATTGGCTTCATCTCTGTGCAGAGAGGTGCAGCTTTTGACATCTGATCTAGCTGTGAGGTTAGATGAGGCTGGGCTGGTAGTTCTGAGCCTTGCAGAGTCCTTTGGGAAACCACAGGTGCAGGCTGGTCATCTTTGGTGCCATGACTACGACAGGTCTACAATCTGGGAGCATGACTCTTAACTACGTACGTAGAATCATCTAGGCATGTTCTGTCTCTCTTGACTCTTCCTGGTAGGGGGCAGAGCACAGCAATCAACTAAGACTGCTGTTACTAGTAAGAAAAATCTTATGGAAAAAATATCACCTGTGCCTTCCTTTGGGAAATACTCATTTGAGTAGCTATTTTCAGGGCTCTTTAACAATATTATTCAATTCTGTGTTTACAATCTCTGAAGAGATTAAAAAGAAAAAAGAGAGAGAGAGAGTGAGAGAGAGAGACCCAGGGCCTCCACAAACTAGGTTAGATAGACACTTCTATTTTGTAAGGACTCTCCCAGTGCTTCCAGTACACAATGAGAACTAAGAATTATGTGAGAAAGATCGACTGGGCCAATGTTGTAACCAACTTACAAGCAAGGAAAGAGAAGTTAAATGACCTTTCCAAGATCACACCACCAACATATGATCTTTTCTTTCCATTATATCATGGTACTCTCTGCAAAATCCCCAATCTCCCCTGTCACACATAGCTTTTCTGTCTTTCGGTTAATGAAGCACATTTGAACTCACGGGAAACAAACATAAACAGGGTTGGACTAAAGTGGGTAGAAATGTTTCATGGAGAATAATCAATCATTATGTTATAATCTATTCGGCCTTCCCAGACAAAGCCAGCATTGGAAAGCTGCCCATCACTTCATGGTATGAAACTGATGCAAAGAAATCAAGCAAATACTACTACTACTGTTGCTACTACTACCACTACAACTAGGATTACTGCTACTGCTACTGCTACTACTACTGCTACAGCTGCTGCTCCTACTTCTACCACCACCACTACCATCAATAACAATAACAAATACAGCAATGCTTTTGATATCTCACACATTAAAACCCTATTATAATTTCAATAACAATCCCTACAAATGTGAAAATGACACAACTTTATCCTACTCTCTTTTTAACATACTATTTAAAAGTTCAGATACTTTGTACACAGGCTTAGCTTTCTACTGAGTAAACAACTGAAACTTTTACTCAAAGATGATTCGGAAAAGTCAACTTACAGATTCTTATAAACTCTGCCTAACTTCCCTGACCCAATGATTTTATGCCAGCATTAGACCCGTAGTGCCACCTTTGTCCAGAGTAACCTTTTAAGGCCTGATGTTCTAGAAATACAAAAGACCCCCTACTATGGAGAGATCATAATCACAGAGATTCTGATGAACAATGGTTTTAAATGACAGTAACTTCCACTTTTTATCATAAAACATATTTTTTGGTTAATGATGTTTCTCTCACTTCTACTGTACCTGAGATAACACATTCTAAAAGACAATATTTTTGTCATGTATGATAATTCAAAGTCTCAGTCTGATAGTTTATAATTTATAAGTACTTTGTGAATTGCTTGAGCTGATGGGGAAGACTGGACAATAGGAATAGCATCTTCCTACCATAAATTACTAAATCATAGAATCTTAGATTTCTAGAACTAGCAAAGATAGATGTAATCTAATCTAAATCTAACATATTATAGTTATGGATGTTGGTGACCTCTTGGGGACAGACATCAAATTTTGGACAAAACAGAGCTGATCAAGTCTGTATGCCCTAATATCTATGTCTGAGAAGCCAGTATGTCTTCTTTGGAGTATTATATCTTCTAAACTTAACTATATCTACCTTTTTCTTCAAGGCCCAGTTTATCTCCTACTGCCCAGTATTATGAAATCAGGAATAAAAAGGATGCTAAGGTCATCCTGTCCATTTAGGGTCTGAATCTTCTTTATCATGTTCCCTACCACAGAGCCATGTACATACAGTACATTTAGTGACAAAGATTATTCTTAGTGAAACAACCTTTTTCTGTCTTTGGATACTCTGGACTAAGTAACTTACAATATTTAGTCAAAATATGCTTTGCTAAAGCAACTGCTCAATGATTAGATCCCTTTTGTCATAGAACATCCCTTCACATATCTGAAGATCGGTATGAGGACCCCTTCCATTTCATTTTCCCCAGAATAATAATTCCCCACCCTTTAAAAATTCTTCATGCTGTGCCATCCTAACTGCTCTCCTTTGAATACTATCTAATTTTGAAATATGTCTTAAAATGTGGCACTCAGAAGTATTATTTTAAACTCTTCTAAGAACAGTAGAATTTTCCTTCCCTCATTCAAGAGTATTCTTTATTAATATTAATTAATTAATTAATAATTAATTCTTTATTAATACTTATTAATATTAATAAAGCCTGTGCATTCTCAATGAGGGTTAATATTGCCCAAAAGAAGGTGAAAACTGGTTCTTGTGAAGAAAAAAAAACTTACACTTTTATGTAAAAAGCACAGACATAGTTACAGTACATAAAGAGATATACAGTGTATCTGTGTCATTAAAGTTTTATAGGGTAATTATCAGGAGAAAAACAATTATAAAAAAAAGTTCTTAAAGGGACAATAATGAAAAAAGGTTAAGAAATATTGATGTAGCCTAAGATCACACAAGCTGTTTTATAACACCGTCATACTATTAACTCCTATTAATGTTTTAGCCAAATAAAATCCCTACAACTGTTTACTTGCTAAAAGGTATCTCCTTTATGTGTGGTTTCTAGTTTGTTTTTTTGTTTGGTTGGTTGGATGGTTGGTTGATTGGTTTGCTTTGGTGTTTAGGGAGTGGTAGATTTTGTTTTGTTTTGCTGCTATGAAACCACAAGCTTAAATATTTTCCTGATAAAACTGTCCTTGTTTTGTCTGGTCCTGCCTATCCAGATATTTTAGGACCTAATCTAGCCATCTAATACATTCATTATTCTTCCAAGCTCTGATTATTTTCAAATTTTATCTCCTATCTTCTAGATTACTCGTGCCAGTAATTTGTAGAAACAATGTTGAAGAGAGCAGGGCTGAGAATATTGCCCTGCACACACCTCCTCCATTTTCTGTTAAAGTAGTAATCACTATGCTTTGACTAACATTTATTCAACATTTATTAATGTGACTAGCTGTACATTTCCATGAATAAAATCTATAGGTTTCTTTTTGTTCTCTTTTGTTCATTTGTATGCTCTAAGGAACCTTCTCAATGTATCATACAAATCCAGATATCCTGGCTTTATAATATTTTCTAATAGTTTAGTAACCCAAGCAAAACATAAAATAAAAAATAAAATTTAGTCTTTTGTTTTTTCTTCAATAAACCTGTGCTGGCTCACTATGATTACTTTAACATTTTCTCTATACTTAAAAGCCCTCTTTTTAATAATCTTTAAAAGCGATTATTGTGTAGAAGGGCCTAAATATTCTATTGGTAATTTTTTTTTTTCCTTTAACAGTATTAGTTGACTCTTTCTCTATTTATTTATGTTTTCATGGATATATGTCTTAACATTTCTAAAAAGATGGTGAATGCTTAGGGCTGAACCCTATATTCCCCACAGTTGCTCAACAAAATATCATAGAAGATAATAAAAAAATATATTATTTTACTCATTAATTAATGATATCAGTTTCTCCTCATTTTCAAATCTGATCAATGAAAGAATCATAAATCATACTCACACTTTAGATCAGGTTTGTGGATTATTTTAAAGGCTTCTGCTAATAAAGTGTACAAAACAGGGATCCCTGGGTGGTGCAGCGGTTTAGCGCCTGCCTTTGGCCCAGGGCGTGATCCTGGAGACCCGGGATCAAATCCCGCATCGGGCTCCCGGTGCATGGAGCCTGCTTCTCCCTCTGCCTGTGTCTCTGCCTCTCTCTCTCTCTCCCTCTGTGTGTGTGTGTGTTGTGTGACTATCATAAATAAATAAAAATTTAAAAAAAAGAATCCTTTAAACAAATAAAAAAATAATAAAGTGTACAAAACAGATGACAATAGGGAAACAGAGAGAGTGAGAGAGAAGCAAACCATAAAAGAGACTCAACCATAGAGAACAAACTGAGGGTTACTGGAGGAGAGGTGGGCAGCAGGGATGGGCCAAATGGATGATTGGTATTAAGTGCACTTGTTGTGTTAAGCACTGGGTATTGTATGTAAGTGATGAATCAAAAATTCTACTCCTGAAACTAATATTATACTGTATGTTAACTAACTAGAATTTAAATAAAAACTTGAAACTACAAAAAAAAAATTTAAGTGTTTAGAGTTTCCTCCTATATTCAACTCTCAGTTTACTAATTTCTCACTAAGATAGAGTTTTCATTGAGAAATACAGAAATTGGGCACCCCGGGTGGCTCAACCATTTAGTGCCTACCTTCGGCCTGGGGCATGATCCTGGAGACCCAGGATCAACTCCCACATCAGGCTCCCTGCATGGAGCCTGCTTCTCCCTCTGCCTATGTCTCTACCTCTCTCTCTCCCTCTCTCTCTCTCTCTCTCTCTCTCTGTGTGTGTGTGCGTCTTTCATGAATGGATGAACAAATTATTTTTTAAAAAAGAGAGAAATATGGAAATTAAAAACTGACAATGGAAATGGTAAAAGGAACTATATAGATTATATATATAAAATATATATAGATTATATATATAAAACATATATAGATTATATATATAAAATATATAAAATATAAAATGTGTCTTTGGGATGGGGAGCTTCTTTACATTTTTACAAATGAAAATAACTTAAAAATAGACTTATCAGGATGGGCTCTTAAATTTTTTTTCTAACTAAAATTGAGTATATATGTATAATTTATTTAAATTATCATGTAGTTCTGAGGGTGAGGTTCTCAAACTAGACATTTTGATACATTAAAATACAATGACTGCTTGGTTGAAAATGGATTTACTGAATTATCTAAATGAGCCATTTGCTTGCCATTTGATGGTGGTGCATTTTTACCTCTTAGATATTATATATATTCTCCATGTGTATGTCCTGCTACTCCAAATCTGCAATGCAATTCAATTATTTGAAAGAAGACATTAAACGATCAGGGTGAAGATCTTTAAAGATATCGACATAAGAAGCTCCTGACTTCCTCTTCTCTTATGGGCATAATGAGTGAACAGCTACACACAGAGCAATTCCCTCCAGAGGAAATCTAGGAATTAGCTGAGTGACTCCTACACATTGGGTGAACACAAAAATAGATCAAAACAGGTAAGAAAAAATGAGACATACTCTCACCCTAAATAAACCCCACCCCCAGCACAGCACTATACAATTATGAGGAAACCCTTAACTCCCAGCTTCTCCCTCAGGAGCAAAGGGTTTGGACTCCACATCTAGTATCTCACTGTTTAAGATTCCCACCTAAAGGACAGGCCCATAAACACCTACTTTTGAAAGTCAGTAGGGTTTGGTCCACAAGACCCATATGACTATAACAGATGAAGAAAGCAGTTGTTTGGACATGAAGACTCCCTGTGGATACTATCCCAGGGCCCAGCATAGAGGGAGCAGGCAAAACAAACAAACAAATTCATCTCTCAGTCTTTCCCTGAGTCTATTTGTATATTGCAAAAATAGCTGCCTGAGGGTCAGGCCTTTAAATTATTATCTGTCTGGGGATTGACTGTGATCCTTCATGGAAATCAGGGAGGCCTGTGGACACCTCCTCATCCCTCTCCCTTCTGCCTTCCCCCAGTTACCAGTATCTCCCTAGAAAGAGTGTGTATACATGTCTGCACCCCAGCCTTTGTGGACAGGTTCCTACATCACCTGGCTCTGACAGCCAATAAGGCTTACACTCAAGAGTCCCACAGGACTCACAGAAAACAAACAAGAAGTTCTTAATGGGGTCAGAAGCACCCTTCCCACACTCCTGCCTAAGTCATGGGTATATACCCACGCCCAGTGCAGAGAGTAAACAAAAATGTTCACCTCCCAGTTTTTCCCTAGGAAGGATTTAACAACATACATCCCCTGCTGCTTCTTGAAGGTCAGCTTCCAACTGGCCTCTATACAAGTGCTGACTGTAATCTTTAGAAACAACTCTCCTCTTTGGAGAGTTGGCACACCCTTAACTACAGGGATCTACTAAGAACAAGGAAGACAGCTTAGACAATCATAAAAGATTGAGACAACAAAGAGCATGGGCCAGGATGATTGACAAAGTTCATCTCCTTCAGGAGACTACTCTGTCAAGACTAAGAGAGGCAGCTATTTTATCTAATGTACAGAAACACAGAGAGTCAAGGAAAATAAATAAACAAAAGAATACATCCCAAACAAAAGAATATGATAAAATTCCAGAAATAGATCTTAATAAAACAGAGATAGGCAATTTACCCAACAGGAAGTTCAAAATAAGGGCCATAACAAAGATCACTGAAATCAGTAGAACATTCCATGAACAAGATGAGAATTTCTACAAAAAGACAGAAATTATAAGAAAGTACCAAACAGAAAGTACAGAGCTAAAGAATATAATAACAGAACTGAGTAATTCAATAGAGGGGTTCAACAGTAAACTAGAGGAAGTAGAAAAGTATAGCAGAGAACTTGAAGAGAGGGAATGTAAAAAAAAATAAACATAGCTTAAGGGACATGTGGGAAACCATAAACCAGTATGCATTATAAGAGTTTCAGAAAGAGAAGTGAGAGAGAAAGGGGGCATACAGTTTATTCAAAGAAATAATGGTGACAAATTTCCCTAACCTGGGGACAAGGAGACATCCAGATCCAGGAAACCCAGACTGTTCCAAAAAAGATGATTCACACTAAGACCTATTATAATTAAGCTGCCTACACTAAGGAAAAAGATCTCAAATAAACAACCTAACTGTAACCTCAAGAAATTAGAAAAAAAAAAAAAGAATTAGAACAAAAGGCCCCAAGTTACAAAAAGCAAGGACATAACAAAGATCAGAGTGGAAACATGTGAAATAGAGGAAAACAGAAAGACAAAAGAAAAATTCATGAACTAAGAGCTTAGTTTTTGAAAAGATTAAAAATAAAATAGACACACACTCTTAGCTAGACTTAGCAAGTAAAAAAGAGAGAGGACCCAAATAAATAAAATTAGAAGCGGATGAGGAGATAGTATAACTGATATCACAAAAATATAAAGATCATAAGAGATTCCTATAAACAATTACATATCAACAAATTGGACAACCTAGAAGAAATGGATAAATTCCTAGAAACATATAACCTAACAAGACTGAATCATGAAAAATATAAAGTCTGAACATACCAATAATGACTAAGGAAACTGAATCAGTAATCTAAACCTCGCAACAAAGAAAATCCCAGGACCAATGACTCCATTGGTAAATTTTACCAAACATTTAATGAGAAACTAATACCAATTCTTCTCAAACTTTCCTAAAAAAAAAAAAAAAAAAAATAGGAGTGGAGGAAATATTTACAAATTAATTTTACAAGGCCAGCTGATACCAAATACTGATACTCTGAGCTTACACTTTAAAACCAAAAACAAACAAAGATACTATAAGAAAAGAAAATAACAGGCCAACAACTCTGATAAACATAGATGTAAAAATTCTCAACATATTATTAGCAAATTGAATTTAAACATAAGTAAAGGATTCATAAGCCTCAATCAAGCAGGATTTAGTCTAGGGATATAAAAATGTTTTAACATTCACAAGTCAGTCAAAATTATGTAGGAGGAACATATGCCAACATAATGAAGGCCATGTATGATAAGCCCAGAGCTAACATCATACTCAATAGTATAAAGTTGAACTCTTTCCTCTAAGATTGGACTGGGATGCTCATTCTGGCCTCTTTTATTCAGCATAGTGGGAACCACAGCCACAATTAATCAAGAAAAAGAAATAAGTGAAAGGCATCCAAATTAGAAAAGAAGTAAAACTATTGCTATTTGCTGATGACATGATTCTATATAAAGAAAACCGTAAAAACTACACACACACACACACACACAAAACTCTAAAAATGATAAATGAATTCAGTAAAGTCACAGGATACAAAATTAACATACAGAAATTGGTTGCACTTTCATGTACTATCAGAAAGAGAAATAAAAAAATTATCCCACTTATAATTGCACCAAAAGAATAAAATACACAGGAATAAATTTAACCAAAGAGGTAAAAAGATCAGTACTTTGAAAATGATAAGACATTGATAAAAGAAACTGAACACAACAGAAACAAATGGAAAGATAGTCCATGCTCTTGAGTTGGAAATTAAACTGTCCATATTACTCAAAGCAATCCACAGATATATTACAATCCCTCTCAAAATATTAATAGTATTTTTTAAAGTACTCAAACAAAGAACCCTAAAATTTATATGGAACCACAAAAAAACCCAAAGAGCCAAGGCAACCTTGGAAAAGATTGAACAAAGCTGGAGGTATCACATTACCTGACTTCAAATCATACTATAAAGCTATAGTAATCAAAACAGTATGGTACTGGCATGAAAACAGACACATAGGTCAATAGAATAGCATAGAGAACCCAGAAAAAAACCTCACACATAAATGGTCACTTTATTTATGGCAAAGGTGGCAAGAATATACAATGGAGAGAAGACAGTCTCTTTAATAAATGGTGTTAGAAAAACTGGACAGCTACCATGCAAAAGAATGAAACTGGACCACTATCTTATACTATATACAAAACTTCAAAAATGGATTAAAAATTTGAATGTAAGACCTGAAACCATAAAGCTCATGGAAGAAAGAAAAACAGCAGTAAGCTCTTTCTCACTGATGTTAGCAATGTATTTTTAGACAAATATCCTTAGGCAAGGGCAACAAAAGCTAAAATAAACCAATGGGATTATATCAAACAAAAAAGCTTTTGCACAATGAAGGAAACTATCAACAAAACAAAAAGGCAACCTATTAATGGGAGAATATATTTGCAAATCTCACAGCCAATAAGGGATTAACATCTAAAATATATAGAGAACTAGGGCTACCGGGGTAGCTCAGTTGGTTAAGCATCTAACTCTTGATTTCAGCTCACATCATGATCTCAGGGTAATGAGAGCGAGCCATGCTTTGGGCTCCATGCTGGGTGTGGAGCCTGTTTAAAATACCCTCTCTCTTTCTCTCCTTCTGCTCCTCCCCACTGCTTGCACTCTTTCTCTCTCAAAAAAAATTTTTTACAAAATAATTAATTAAATATATAAATAATTTAGACAACTTAAAATTAAAAAAGAAACAAAATACCCTAACATTATTAAAAATTGCCAGAGAACTTAAACATTTTTTCCAAAGAAGTAACAAAGTAAACATCTTTTCCAAAGAAGCCTTAGAGATGGCCAACAGGCACATGAAAAGATGCTCACCATCACTAAATTTCATAAAAACACAAAGCAAAAACACAATTAGATATCACCTCACCTCTGTCAGATTGTCTATTATCCAAAAGACAAAAAAAAAAAAGTAAACTGGGTTGGAAAAATAACCCTCATACACTGTTGGTAGGAATGTAAATTGGTGTAACCACTATGGAAAATAGTACTGAGGTTACTCAAAAAAATAAAAATAGAACTATATGAACCAGCAATTCCACTTCTAGGTATATATCCAGAGAAAATGAAAATACCAATCTGAAGAGATATATGCACCACTGTGTTCTCTGCAACATTATAATAGCCAAATTATGGAAGCAACCTAAGTGGTCATCAATAGATGAATGGATAAATAAGATGCGGTATACACATACAATGGAATTTTAGTCATAAAAAAAAGAATAAAATCTTCCCAGTTGCTAAAACATAGATTAACGTAGAGGATATTATGTTGAGTGAAATAAGACAGAGACAAAACCATAGAATTTCAAGTACATATAGAATCTAAAAAACAAAACAATGGAACAAACGAAACAACAGAAACAGGAACACCTGGGTGGCTCATTCAGATGAGTGTTTGTCTTCCACTCAGGTTATGATCTCAGAGTCCTGGGATCGAGCCCTGTGTTAGGCTCTCTGCTCAGCGAGGAGTCTGCTTCTCCTTCTCCCTCTCTCCCTGTCTCTCTCTCCTTCTCTCATTGTCTCTCAAATAAAATAAATAAAATCTTAAAAAAAAAAAAGTTAACAGAATCCTAGTTATAGGAAACAAACTGTCAATTACCAAAAGAGGGAAAAATTGAAGGGTGGAAGAAATATGTGAAGGGGAATAAGAGACACAAACTTTAAGTTATAAAAAACATATATGACATAGGGAATAAAAATAATATTGTAATATTTTTGTTTGGTGACATTTGATAACTGGACTTATTGTGGCAGATCATCTCATAATGTATAAAAATATCTAATTGTTACAAGATTTCTTTCCCTTTGGTGCCTCCAGTTCTTGTTCATAATGCTTGGAAGAATGAAAAGGTAGATGAGACAAAGAGTGGTGAGCAGCAAAGCAAAGTTTATTCAGAGACAGTATAAATCTCCCAAAGAGGGAGAGGAATCCAAGAAGGTTGTCATTGGAGTTTCTAAGTTTAGGACTTTTATGGACTTGTTGGTAGGCTGCTTTAATATAATTAACCCTCCACGTGCCTGTCACACAATCAGGTTTTTATCATCCACAATAAGGTACCACCTCACATCTCTTGGACTGGCTATCACCAAGAAGACAGTCGATAACAAGTGTTGGCAAGGACATGGAAGAAAGGGGACCCTGCACACTGTTGCTGAGAATGCAAATTGGTGCAGCCACTATGGAAAACAATATGGAGGTTCCTCAAAAAAATTAAAAAATTGAACTACCATACTATCAGCAATTCCACTTCTGGGTATATGTACAAAGGAAACAGAATCACAATTCTGGGAAGATATCTGCACTCATGTTAATTGTACATTATTTATGATAACCAAAATAACTGAAACAACTAAAGTATTTCTAACAGATAAATAAAGAAGATATGAAATACATATATATATAAAATATATATATGAATATTATTCAGCCATAAGAAAGAAGGACATCTTTACATTTGTAACATGGATGGTTCCTAAAAGCATTACGCTAAGTGATGAAATTCAGATGTATATACTGTATTACATCACTTACACATGAAATCTAAAAAAGCCAAACTCAGAGGAACTGAGAATACAGTGATAGTTACTAGGGACTGGGGGTTGTAAGAAAAGAAGAGACATTGGTCAAATTGACAAAAGTCCAGTTATAAGATGAATAAGTTCTGGAGATCTAATTACAACATGTGATTATAGTTATTTTTACCCTATCACACACTTGCTGAGAGTAGATATTAAATGTCTTCATCATGCAAAAAGAATGGTAATTATGTAATGTGATGGAAGTGTTAGCTAATACAAGGTGGTAATCATTTTTCAGTTTAGAAGTGTGTCAAATCAACACTTTGCACACCTCAGACTTACACAATGTTATATGTTAATTATATCTCCACAAAACTGAAAAAAATAGCAAAAAGAAAAAATTAAAAATGACCAGGGAGAAGAACAATGGAGACTTCATTATTTTTATAGTTTTCTTTAAGCTGATTGGTGCTTATACTGAAATTCACACATAATTCTAAAAGCTCTTTGGTGTACCTGAAATATTTCATAATAAAGTATTATGATAGGTTATTTGTGATATCAGATGATTTTTAAAAATTTAAACAAAAAATGGGAAGATTTTATTCCTTCACTCAACTGCTGTTATGTATCCTCAACACCTCTTTTCTAGCAAATGTTTTTAATTGAAAGGGGGAAGCATTTAGTGGGGGAATGGATGTGCACGCTTAATCCTAGTGGGTTCTGTAAGTAGAAGTCCCCTTTAGCATGTATCCTCCAAAGACCTGATAAGACAACCAAAGAGGTGAAGAGAGGATTGATCTTTAAATTATTCTCAGTATATAGTTAATTAAGTAGAGTTTATTCTTCTTTAACCTTACAACCTTTAGATGTACAGAATGCTCAGGTTATTAAGTGTTATCAGTAAGACAGTCAGGCTAGTGAGAGGATAGCAAGAGGCAAGAAATTGCATGGAAAATAAATTGAGATTTTTTTGAAAGAAAAAGGTGACTCATATTAAAAATTGAGCAGAATTTTTAGAAACATTTGAATGCATAGTACTGATCTCCCCATACCTAAAAATTCCTTATGTTCTCCTTTCAATGGTCCTGAGAAAGATTGAGAATCACTATCTAAGAGTTAATATGTCAATTTTTTAAAGTATTTATTAATATTTTTTGTTGCCATAACAAATTACACAATTGACATAAATGTAATATCTCACAGTTCTATAGATCAGGGTTCTAGGTGGGTTCAACTAATCCTTCTGCTCTGAGACTCAAAAGGTCCACATTAAGGTATTGCCTAGTCTGAGCTCTTATTTGGAGGCTTAGAGGAAGAATCCTTTTCCACACTCATTCAGGTTGTTGGCTGATTCAGTTTCATGCAACTACAGGACTGAGATTTCCCATTTCCTTGTGACTATCAGCCAAGGATCCTTCTTAGCTTCCAGAGACCTCCCCAATCCCTAGCTCATGATCCTCTTCCAACATTTTCAAAGGCAGCAACAATAGGTTGAATCTTCCTCACATTTTGCATCTCTCTCACTCCCTCTTCTGCTTCATCCCTTCTGTGCTCATCTTTCTTTGACTCTTCGGATTTTCTCTTCTGCTTTTAAGGGCTTATAAGATTACATTGATCCCACTGGCATAATTTAGGATAATCTCCTTTTTGTTTTTAATGTCAATGGAAATGGCAAATTTAATTACATTTGAAAAATTCCTTAGTAGCAGTACCTAGATTAGTGTTTGATTATAACCAGGAATGGGAATCATGAGGGGACATCTTCATAAGTCTTCCTACCACAGTGTATGTCCACCAGGTCAAGAAGAATTCTAGGAAACACGTACACACAACATGACACTTAATATTTTGTTTTCAACAAACTTCCAATTAAATTATATATATTTTTACAATCTGTAAAACATAAAAGTTTATATAAATGAAGTATTCTGAAGCATTATTTGATTACTCAAGTGGTAACTTTATGGCTAATGATAAATCTTGTCTTATTAGGAGTTTCAGTTGAGAATGCTTTTATTTCTACTGTTCTTGTATTTTTAAACAGGTCATGAAATTCTTGGGAGAAGCTGTTTGAACAAGGGAGAAAGGATATTCTGTGATTATAATTAGAAATGTCTTTTTCTAGGAAGCAATTATCAGTATAAGTATCAAAATTGCGAATTCAATGATTCCTAAGTATTTACTAGAGTAATATTAATTAACCGAGATTCTTATAGAATTTAACCCTATAAAATACTATAGAAATATGAATTATCATGGTTAATAATATAATGCAATATTACAATAATGTAACATCTATATAATCCATATTAATTTTGTACAATTTCTGAAAAACACTTTTTTTTTTTTTTTTAAAGATTTTATTTATTTATTCATGATAGTCACAGAGAGAGAGAGAGAGGCAGAGACACAGCCAGAGGGAGAAGCAGGCTCCATGCACCGGGAGCCCGACGTGGGATTCGATCCCGGGTCTCCAGGATCGCGCCCTGGGCCAAAGGCAGGCGCCAAACCGCTGCGCCACCCAGGGATCCCCTGAAAAACACTTATTGAAATCATCTTATTAATATTTGAATTGGAGTGCATTAGGTTACTCCTTTTTTTTTTTTAATTTTTATTTATTTATGATAGTCACACAGAGAGAGAGAGAGAGAGAGAGAGGCAGAGACACAGGCAGAGGGAGAAGCAGGCTCCATGCACCGGGAGCCTGATGTGGGATTCGATCCTGGGTCTCCAGGATCGTGCCCTGGGCCAAAGGCAGGCGCCAAACCGCTGCGCCACCCAGGGATCCCAGGTTACTCCTTTTAAGATTTATGTTTTACCAAAGGAAGAGGAATCCAAGTTTTTGAAATCCCAATTAAATATAGTCAATAAAAAAAATCTTGCCAATGTTCCAAATTCCATCTTGCAGTGAATTTACTTGTTGTGAAATCAAAGCATTTCTGAAGTGATAGAAATGACTAATCTGAAAGCAATTTTGCATTTTCTTTCTTACTTTTCTTGTTAAACTCTAATTAGGTGTAAAATTGTAATGAAAATTCTCAGGCACTGACCTCCAAAAGAGTGGCACCATGACTGTTTCACATATATTGCATATATTCTGCTGATACCTCAGGTAGCAGAGGAAAATGACTGAGAATACAAGACTCTGGAATTAGACTACTTGGATTCAACTCTGTCTCTTATCACTCATGTGTCCTAAAACAAATTATTCAGCCTCCCTGTGCCTCAGTTTCAATTTGTAAAGTGAGGATAATAATAGTACCACATTTCTCCTAGGGTTGTTGCAAGAATGAAATAAAATAATACATACAAAGTTGTAAAAGTGCTAGGTATTTAATACAGGCCCAGTCAATGTTAGTTCTTATTATTCTTAAAAGTGATGTCTATCATTAAGATCCAGGTTGTGACAGAGACCTACACTGTGCTTCAGATCTATGTGCTTTTTGCACACGTCATGTACAGCTTGGTCTCAGTAAAACTGTTTTGTCATGAACTCAGCTGATCAACAGAGGGGATAGACAAAAAAGCTGAAGAGACTCTAGGAACCAAGACTGCACTCCTTCCAGTGAGCTATGTTTGCATTGCTGCAAAGACATTCTGAGTGATGTGTCCTTCATTATGGTCATTCACCTTGATCATTCATTTTTTGTGAAAAAATTAATGAGTAACCATAATCCTACAGGCTTTGGGTTACGAAGATACAGAGAAGAATAATGTTTTGTCCTCATGAAGTATAGTCCTGAAAAAAGCACACTGGCAGCTCCAAGACATCCTTACTACTGACTCACTGTTTTGAATTTCACAAGAAAGACATTTTTTCTATTTAAAGTAATAAAAAGAATTGGGGGGAAATGATGAAAATTACATCATGAGATATAGAAGTTAAGATGCTATCTGTGTTTTTTTGGGATATGTGTCAACTTTTTTTAAAACTCTTCTTTCTCACATTTAATTAAATCAGAAAAACTCAAAAGATAGCTGTGGAAAGAACATACAGAGTCTCCAGTTCCTGCAAGGTATTTGGCTGTAGAAGGGAGAGGAAATGTAAATTATCTTTTTACTTCCACATGCCAACAAAAACCCTTCATCACTTCAGCCAGTCCTCTCCTTGCCCCACTCTTAACTACCATCTCAACACTAGGTGCTGACTTATCAACTCAGTTATTCTATTTCCAATTTAGTTTCAGGAAATTTCAGAAGAGTACCTTAAGAACAGCAGTTTAGATTCAAAAATACTTTTAGGACTGATCTTCTCTCATACCTATATTCTGAAGATCTTAGAATTTCAGGCTTGGAAGGAAAATTTAATATCTAACACAATTATTTTCTCCTTCTGATATTTGAATATTTTTCCCAAGGCCACCCTGGTGGTTAGTTGCAAAGCCAGAACTGGAACCTAAATCCCAATTTCTATTTCAACTTCTTTCCACATCATCTTGTATTCTAATTGGATATAATAGGCATTTACTATTGCTGAGGATAGATTCTAAAACTAGTGATTTAATCCACAGCTAATGAGGCATTAAATGTCCACAGCTGATAACGAATAGCATGCAAAATATTTGAAAACTGAATTTATCATCATTTACCATCACTTTAATCAGATTGTGTACCACCTTTATTTACATATTCCATCATGTCTCTTTGCTAAAGATTTTTGCTCATTGAATCATCATATAGACAAATTACATACATTAATGAAATTATTTGATGTAGCTAAAAATTATTGGAAAAGGAATCTAAGATTCATTAAATGTTGCTAAATCATGTTAGTCTATGTTATGCTCCACCCTCCACCAAAACAAAAGAAACTATCACATTACGACATTGCAAAAGTAATGACCACTGCCACAAAAAATTCGCAATACCTTAATAAACCAAACTGACCAAATATTGAAATTTTACTTTTGGTTTAGAATACAAAGCTTCTAGATACTTGTTTATTAAGAATCTCTTGACTTACGTGTAGACATATGTAAGCACCAATTTCTCAATAATAAATTCCTTTAATTAGATTTTTATTTTTATAATTAGATGTAGCAAATGAAGCTAAATTGTCAAAAGATATGCTTCAGAATCCTGAAGACAGCTCAGACTACATGTGGTTATAGTTATTATTTCAAATCAAACATCAAAAGACATCAAAATAAAATAAGCAGGGTCACTTTTCTGCTTAGTTTAAGCACTTTCCAAGTACATTGTCTAGGTTGGAATGTCAGATTAGAAGTTCAATATCAATTTGATTCTTGCCTTTGTAAATATTTTTGCATTCTATCAAGAAGTTTGTAGGACTTTATTTTTATTATTAAAATTCAGAGATCTCACAATTATGTCTACTTGTGAATCTTTCATTATTACTGACTCAACTCTTGATCTTTTTTTGGGGGGGTGATCTGAAGACTCAAGTCTTTAACTCAGGGGAATATCCTTTTCTTGTGATGATTGTTTATCCTCAATCAACTCATTTTATTTTTATAAGATTTCATGTACTGGATCTTTGTGTGTAAATTCCATGTTTCTATTATTCGTTTTTTTCCAAGCCCTTGTTTTGAATCTAAGGAATGGTATTATCTCTTGAATTTGCTTCTGGTTTTTATTGGTGGCTGTTCTGCTTTTTACTTTTCCTATTAAAGTTTTTTGTTTGTTTTGTTGTTTTATTTTTCCTTTAAGACAATAGCTACCCTCCAGAGTGTAATAATTAAGGGCATTGTTCTAGACTTAGGCTCTTTTGAATTTTGGCTTTGCAATTTAATTGCTGTTTTATTTAGGCAAGGTTTTTTAAAATATACTTCAGTTTCCTTACTCCACGGAGATAATGATAACAGGTCTTTCACAGGGTTGTTGTAGGGATTGAATGTGTTAATGGATGTAAAAATCAGAGAACAGTACATGGTATATAGTAACCTTTAAGGAGAATTTCCCTATTGCTCCTTTTACAGAGCAATGTGCCATTTTACATATTGAAAGGAAGGAAAACAAAACAAAATAAAACTTCTCAAATATCAATGAAAATGCTAATTAGAATTTTAAATAATTATTTCTTGATTACTTACAAATCTGTTTTATTTGTTTCATTGGGAACATTTGCTCTGATTTCCAGCTTTCCAGATTTCCTCTTTTTGTCTCCAATGACTGGTGACACTTCATTTTCTTTATATATTTATGTATATAGGTTTATTTTTTAAAAGATTTTATTTATTTATTCATAAGAATACACTGAGAGGAGAGAGAGAGAGAGGCAGAGGCACAGGCAGAAGGAGAAGCAGGCTCCATGCAGGGAGCCCGACGTGGGACTCGATCCCGGGTCTCCGGGATCAGGCCCGGGGCCGACAGCGGCGCTAAACCACTGAGCCACCCAGGTTGCCCTGTATATAGGTTTAGATAACCTATATTGCTGGCTGGTATGGGCTCCTAATGCTTAAGCCAAGATATGATTTCATGAAATTGTAGTGCTTGAGAAACAGAGAAAAGCAGAAAGGCTGATTCCTTCCAGGTATATGTGCTGGGAATATATTGACAAATCTGTTCCAAGGGGAAAAAGCAAAAGTGGGGTGGGTAAGAAAAGTTCCAACTGTATTTAGAATGATGATGACACAATTGGAGAAGAACCAGGGCAAATACTTTGTCCAATATCTCTGCAGAACCTTAATAAGTGCTAGAAGTCCTATTGTGTGCTTCTCACTGATATCCCCCATTCCTCCAAATGGGGGTTAAATAAGGCTACGATTTCCCAAGCTTGGGATTCCTAAGTTTTCTATTGGAGAGATTTGCCTATTTGTCTGTCAGGTTTTCCCTACTTTGCTTATATTGGGCTTTAAAAAGAGCCCTTGTCCGTTCCTCAGGAAACTTAATACATCCACTTCATTAAAAAAAATAGCAAATTCCTGAAAGTGTATGCTTTATTTATGTTACTCTTTCCTGTTTTCTGGCATTGTTACAGATTTTCTTTTGCTCATTTGGTACTTCTTTAGTAAATTCCCTAAGATTAGACTATAAAGGGAAAGGGATATGAATTGGCTTAATTTCCCATCCTGAAATGGAAACTGTATTTTAGATGAACTGAGGCAAATGGACTGAGATGTTCATTTTTTCTATGGCAGTTGAGTTAGCTGAGGAAAAAAAATCTACAATATAATGTCATGTTAAGTTACTCATTTAGCTAAAATGATGCAAAGTAAATAACTGTTAACATGATTAAAATTATTGGCAATCTAAATTTAATTAATTTGAAGGTTATGTTATTTTCTTACTTTCTCCAGCCTCTTGACCACTTAATTAGTAAGATTTACTTTTGGTTCATCTCTAAAACTTCTGTGTTCATGGTCAAGAGTAGTGACATGTACAACTCAAATGAGAAAACTAGCCTGAATCACTTTTTTACTGACATATATGCCTATTATGTGACTGTTGGGTTACAGTTTGCCTTCTTAACTGTATTATCTTCAGTCTAATACAGAAATAAAATTTAAATCCATGTGCATATGATCCAGAATATCCAGGAAAGAATATCTAAAGAAAGGAAAAACCAAACCAGCCATATATTTGAATCTAGAAGCACAGAAGTAAAAAAATTGACTGCATATGAAACCAAAGGGCCAAAGACAGGTGTGAGATTTCAGAATTATTGTTTACATAAAACCAATCATGTCTATATCATTGATGGAATGCATTTGGTACAATGGAAAGATTTATTTACTGTTAATATATGATGGCCATTTATACAAGTTGGATTTAGCACTTTAAAATACACACACACACACACACAATTGTAATTTAGTTTATCTTATTCCTTCCAGCTTGTGAAACTGATTGGGAGAAGAAAAAAAAAAAAAACAGTAACAGAAAAAGGTTAGACTGACTTGTTCAGGTGTGGGCAAGGTTGTCAAACTGCAGCTAGAATGGGGAAAGAGAGGGTATTCACCTTTATGCAATGAAGGAGCTCTACAGACTCCTCCCCTGAGTGTCTGTTAGGTCAAATGTTGTGCACCCCAATCTGCTTCCTGAAATTAATAGCCAGGTGTTATGCTAGTTATGTACCTTAATCATTAATTATAACTGTGGCAGCAGGCGAGAAAAAAATGCTAGGACACATGAGCTGGGGTGATAAAGGGAGAGCATCAATCATGCATGACAAAGAAGCCAAAGATACCCTTTCTACCTGGGATGCTTTCATTTGTGCCTCTGCATTCTCTCATATCAGACTTCAAACTTCAGAGACACCATTTCTCATAGTCTTTTTTCCTTTTGTAGCAACTACTTTTGGTCAGGGAACTCAGATGGATGGAAACAAAATAAAATAAAATGTATTTGTTAGCAATGCCCATATTTGCCAGGCAGCACCACTAGACTCTAGATCAAATTAAAGGCAATAATCCGTAAACAAAATTGTCAGTCAAGTGTTCTGATTTCTTTTAGTAAAGGTTAAAGTAAGTTACAGCAAGAATGGATTTTGGAGTCCACAGTTAAGAGCTATTATTGGCAGCACAGGCTGGCCCATGCTCTTTCATTTTGCAACAGTGTCATAATAAGCGCATGCATACACCATCTTAAGCAAGTGGGCAGAGTAGTTGAATCTCCCCAAAATCTCATGGCACAATATAGTGCATGACAAAGCTTGAGAAGCAGAAACCCAACCCCCATTCTGGTGGTAACAAGTGGTATAAATCAGGCATTTGAAAGCCAAAAGAAAAACAGACATTATTTTGGTGAAGTGGGAGGAAACTGAGTGTTGGTTACAGTTTACTATGAGATCTTGGATGGATCGTTTCACTTCTCTAGTATTCAGTGCTCTTGTCTATAAATGACAAAAGTCATTTCAAGAATCCTTAACCAGGGGTCCACATACGGGCTTTGTGAGGATCTGCAAAGAAACTCAAATTATATGGGACACTTTTTTCATCCTATTTTTTAGGAGCTAATGAAAAGATACATACTAAATGAGTACTGCTCTGTGTATTGAAGAACTAGTTCTTTCTCATTTCTAATCTGTTATGAATTAATTCATTTAAAATATAAGCAAAGTATGAATTACTAAGAAGATGCAATTTAAAAAGAAAATGAAATAAAAATGAATATATACAAAAACAGAATCTCAAACTTTTCTATTAATAGGTATAAAATTAGTCTGTCAAGTTGCTATAAAAATTTCTAAATGCTTCCTATCACTAGGGTCATTATTATGGACTTACCAGCACTACTCTGCAGACCACAGTTTAGGTTGCAACTGCACCAAGGTTCATTTCAGCCCTAACTTTGAAATTTTCTGTATGTAAATCTAGATATCTTTACATTCATTCTGCCTCAACTCTTCATACCTTAATCATAACTGTCATCACTGTCATCACACTCAGAACAAGACTAGGATCTATCTTCCTTAGAGAGCAATGTAACATTGTAAATAATAATGACGACCACAACAACAAAATATGTTTCCCCCAATCACTTGTGATTACTTATGTTTCCTGAACAATAAAGGAGGAGGGAAAGACTATAGGACTAATTTCACAAAGTCCAACCATCTGCTATGTGACCTACTAGTTCTTTGATTTATGCTTCTTTGTTTACATGATTATCCACACTTGGAAAGTCTTTAATAACTCTCCCACTTTTTTCATATTTACAGCCTCATTCAAGAAGCCTCACTACTGAAGAAAAAAAAAAAAAAAGAAAGAAGAAGCCTCACTACATTTATTACACACTTGAAGCATATCTATTAAGTACTTGTCATGTCCAGGAAAGGGGTAAAAGGAAAATAATACATACAATCCTCTGCCTTCAAGTTGTTTAGAGCATATCAGTTCATATGAGGGAATTGTGTGAAGAATCACAGCTGGGGTATGCAGAAGGGACAATGTAGAAGAGATATCAGAGTTAGACTGAAGAGTTACATAAGGCTCCCCAGAAGTTTTTGGTATTGTGTGTTGAGTCATGACTACTTCATGATCTGCCTATATTAAGGAAGTTTAGTTAGCTTATTGTACTGCAGTTTGCAGTTTGCTACTTCCCTTACTGCTAATTGCTTGGTTTAAAGGATGTCCTTCCTAGGAAGTAGATCCTTTCTCTATTAAGAATGTTCTCCTTGACCAAAAATTGTGTGTGTGTGTGTGTGTGTGTGTGTGTGTTCATTTGGGATGTTTGGTGGGAGGAAAGCAAAGAATCAGAAGGGCAGCGCATGTGAAGTGAATGTTAAGAGGTATCATAAAATATGACTTTATTAAAGAATGTGATAGGGAAGATGAGACAGCCCATGATAGACAAGGCTGAAGAAAGGATGAGCCAGGCCATGAAGATTCTTGGAGATCTACCCACAGATTCTGGATTCATCTGGACATCAATTTTGACTCATTGAAAGGTTTTAAGTAACGAAGTGTGATATGATCATTATTTTGCTTTAAAAAGATCATCCTAGCAGCTTTGCGAAGAATATCTACAAAGTGAGCAGGATAGAACTTGGAGTGCTGAGAGACTCATCTAAAAATTCATGTAAGAAATCATGAGCTCTTAGATCAAGTCAGTGGCAGTTAGGAATGCAAAGAATGGAACATACTTGAAAGACACCAACAAAGTAGAATCACTGGCCATGTGGATAAATGAGTGGAAGGAATCATGATTTTCACGATACTGGCTTGGGGCATTTTGGAGGTTGGTGATTTTATTATCTGTGAGAGAAAAGTCTGATTAAGTGTAATATGAGAGCATAAAGAAAAAGAGTTGAGATGTGAATATGTTCAACAATTCAAGATGTCTGTGAAAAGTTTAAATGCAGGTATTTGTAGGAAGCTGGAAATAGTAGCCTATAGTTTAGACATGGGTCTGAGCTGGAGAAAAAACATTGGTCAGCAGTAACCATAAGCATAATATGGTTGTGATCACTTTGACAAACTGTACCTGAGGAACTTTATTCCACTCCAAAAGAGCTGATTTTCTTCCGTAAGTATTGGTGGGTTTTTTAAATATCTTTTATTTTCCTAGAATATGTTAAGAGACTACAAAAAATGCACCTTTTTACTTAAAAATTAAGTGGTAAAAATAGCTAAAGGGTAAATGGTATCAAACAATAAAGTTAAAACTGGACTGAGATTCACACACAACTAGCAAGCCACCTGATATTTATTGTTTATTGCCCAGGGCTGGGTCACACTTTTGGCTCAGTATTTTCAAGCAACAATGTGAAGGGGGAAATTGCTAGTTATATACATAAAATACCCATAAAATAAAAATAAATCAATTTCTCAAAAACATAATTATTTATGGCACTGAGAGCAGGGAAATTTTTTTCTTGAGAGTCCTCATAAGAAAACACTGTAATACAGTGAGTGGTGCCCTTAATAACATCCCTAAAGTGAATACAAAATAGATTTATATAACTATTATAATATCCATCAATGTAGAGTGATAATACAATAACAAAGAGGAGTAGAGCAAAATCAATATAAAGGACAAAGGCAGGCAAATAGTGTAATTCATGATTAATCCCAGGTAGATTAGTATTTCCTTCAAATATTCATCTATACTACCCTGAATATATTTTATCCTTCTAACTAGACTGGTATGTGCTCACCCATCAGATCCACAACCTTCCTTCATTTGTACCCTCAAAACGCAATGAACTTCTGAACTAAAAATAAAATCCATGAGAAGTGCCACTATTTTGATAAGTCCCCTAAATCCAATGGCTTTAATGATACTTGGAAAACAGTTGTTTCGCAAATATTTTTAATAAATTAATTTAACAATTTATTGAATTAACAAGCTAGATGATATGATAGATTCTAGTGATGTAAAAATTAATGAGATACTGTCTGTCATCCAAGAATGAATCATCTAAGCACAAGACAGTAGAATTGGTAATTTTTTCAATAAATACTGAGTGTGTACTCTCGGATAGGCAATCTTCTAGGCATTGGTGAAACAGAAAAAGAAAATGCGCTCATGGAATCTCTGTTTCACGGTGAGAGATCCTTTAAAAAGTATATATGTATACATATACATGTAGATTTTAGATATTTGGGACAAGATTGGGTTCAGACAAAAGGAAGAGCAAATGCAAAAGTCCTGAGGCAGTATAGCAAAAATAAACTGACTCTATTGAAGAGTTGCATGAGATGAGGTCAGAAATGGTGGTGATGAGATTGATGGATGTCAGAGACTTATAAGTCATTGTAAGGACTTTGGCTTTTCCTTTGAGGGGCATGGAAAGCCACTGGAAGGTTTTGAGCTAAAGAATGACACAATTTGTCCTAACGGTAAATGCAGTGATTGTGATACATATATCACAAAAAGAAGGACTCATGAAAGACCAGACTTAGGAATTATCCAGGCAATGTAGAAGACAAGATGAGAATAGGGACACTTTCAGGCACATAGTCATACAGCCTGAATAAAGGAATTAAGGTGAGAAAAAGCTCGGTGTATAAGGAAATACAAGAAATTTGTCATGGCTACAGAGCAAATGATAGGGCCGAGGGAATGCTGAAAGAGGAGGCTAACGAGATAAGCAGGAAAGAAAGAATTTTGCTTTGATAAGCATCAAAGAATTTTTACTTATATACCTAATCTTGTAAATCAACTTAATATTCCTGGAGATAGGTGGTCATATGTAACATAACTTGTGTCTATGACACAGAGGAAATCTTCAGTGTCTACATAAACTTTGAGGAACTTCATTGATGAAACAGTTTGCACCATAGGTAAAGAAAAGCATTTGGATGCATATTTATCGATTGATGTGTCAGAACGTTATATTTGCAATATAGCATAGGGTGCTCTCTAGAGATTACCCACTAATCTGTTATACCAGAGAAAAACTGTGATCACCAAATGAGGCTGAGGAGCAACTGCTTGCTATCCTGACTCATTTCACTATCCACGTACTGAAGACATCTTTAGAGAACTACTCTGTTTCAGCTCACTAGGACCTAATTTTGGCAGCTCTAAATTCCAACAATCCCAGAAAATGCCTGAGAATCCAAGTTGGAAACCGGTCATATTCTCTCTCTCTCTCTCTCTTTATATATATAGATATATAGATATAGATATCTATATCTATATATATATATATATATATTAAGATTTACTTATTTTAGAGACAGTAAGAGTAAGAGGTGAGGAGAAGTCCAGAGGGGGAGAGTGAGAGAGAATCTCAAGACTCCCTGCTGAGTGTGAAACCCAATGTGAGGCTCGATCCCATGACTCTGAGATCATGACCTGAGCCAAATTCAAGAGTTGGCTGCTTAACCAAGCCTCCCAGGTGCCTTTAAATACATATATATTCTTTTTTTTTTTTAAGATTTATTGATTGATTTATGAGACAGAAAGAGAGAGAGCGAGCACAAGCAGTGTGGAGAAGCAGAGAAAGAGGCAGAGAAACAGGAAGAAGCAGACTCCCTGCTGAGCAGGGAGCCTGGAGCCTGACTTGGGGCTTGATTCCTGGACCGCGGGATCATGACCTGAGCTTAAGGTAGATGCTTAATGGATTGAGCCACCCAGGTGTCCATATATATATATATATATATATATATATATATATATATATAAATATAGTATAACTTTATTGACCTTTACAAAAATTGGATTGGAAATTTGGTGGTCTGAATTTACCTAGAAAACCATATTGAAAACAAAACACTACCAGTGCCCTCTCCTAAAGTATTTGGTTCCTGATTTTCTCCTCATCACTGTGGGATCTTGTAGTATGAGGATTTTTACCATTTTGAGCTACTAAAAGATTCAATAAGGACACAATATACTGTGCCTTTCATTTAGCTAGGGAGTCCAACATTCTTTTTTTTTTTTTAAACTTTTATTTATTTATGATAGTCACACAGAGAGAGAGAGAGAGGCAGAGACACAGGGAGAGGGAGAAGCAGGCTCCATGCACCGGGAGCCCGATGTGGGATTCGATCCCGGGTCTCCTGGATCGCGCCCTGGGCCAAAGGCAGGCGCTAAACTGCTGCACCACCCAGGGATCCCAGAGTCCAACATTCTAAGTAAGATTGAATGTTTGCCAATACTTGGAAGAGGAGCCTCAGGAGTTTCTTAAAAGGCTTCCTCTCTTCTTATTCCTCTAAGACTGATTTTAACCTAAACCTGATTTTTTCCTTTTCTTTCTTTCTCTCTCTCTTTCCTTCTTTTTCTTTGTTTCATGTGTTTTCATTTCATCTGAAGAAGGCTTTTCAGAGCTCTTGGATTTTAATGGAAATTTATTACTGGGTATTTGATAGCCAAAAGGAATGTGTTTCAATCACTGGCAAATGGCAATTTTCTCCACAGTAGCATAGCAGCAGACTAGAAAAGGCCACTGCAGCTAGCAACAAGTAGAAGTTCCGTATCCCATACGTCAGTATCTTTTTTTGCATGATCTCAATTTCTAAGTGAGCTGTGGAGAGGCTTGACCCTACCAAGTTTCAGAGTACGTTAGCTCTTCAGCTTTGATACAAATTCCTCCAAAATTACTCATCTATTCACTAGTGGTATATGACTCCACAAAACATGTGCAATCTAAGAGGTAGTGTCATACTTTCTGTGTAGGGACACCTTTGGTGTAGCTCCTGGCTCTGAACTAGTATGGCTTTAGCTCTTTTTAAGATAACTGAACTCTGTATGTGGGGTTATACAATGTACATGTATAAGAATTAAATGTAAGAATTAAAAGAGAATGAATAAATGGTACTACGTCAGGGATCAATGCAAAACAGATATAGAAGCTATCTCCTCAAAAGTGAGACTTTAGATGGCCAAAGATTAAAATATGGATGGAAAGGAGAGTTGGAAAAAGAAAGTAGAGTGTGAGAATGAATCCAATATTATATACTTGCTATGCAAACGACAAATTGAGTTGAGTAAATTATTTTCTCAGGAGGTTCTCTTACTAAGTCACTGAATTTACTATCCCCGCATCCCAGGGAGATCCTCATTCTCCAATATTTGCATGGTGAAGCTATTTCAATAATTTACTAAAACAGGTAAATAATTATGCAAGGCAGAGAAATAAAAAGTATAAAAATTCAGTGAAATATGAGACAAAAGAGCTAAATCAAGGTCCAACACTCATTTGCTCTGTCACTTCACTTTTTTGTGCCTCAGTTTCTCTTTTGAAACATGCAGGTCATAGTATTGCCTGTCCTGCCTGCTTCTTCATAAGATTGTGGGGCAAATGAGTATGAGAGCAATCATTTCTAATTCTTAAAGGGTACTATCAATATCAGTGACTTAGGAAAGTTATTCAATTCCAGAGACTCCATGCATTCATCTGTCAAATAAAGCTCTGATACAGGCCTACAGCAACTTCCAAAGTGATCTTGTAAAAATGAAGCGAGGTAGTGTCAGAATGTTCTTTGAAATGTAAGGTGCTATCAAGTACAAAGCTTTCAAACCTATTCAAACAACTGTGTGGAGAAAGAGACTATGGTTAACTGGAAATGGCAAAACTTTAGACCTCTTCTGTAATTTTAGGAAAAAAGCTGGTATGTAAGAACAACCTGATGATGATATTAGAATGTTCACCTTTAAGAGAGAAAATAGATTAACAGAAAGTTCCACTATCAAAATTCTAGAACATTAACTACAGATACTATTACAAGTGGTTAGGAAACAGCAAATTAAACTTTGTAATGCTTTCCCAGAGGAAGTGGAAATACACAGTCATTACTTAGAGTTTAAATTGGACTGGGAACAGCAGACCAGCATGCATTACAGAGAAGCAATGCTTCAGTGGTAGCGAAATAAACCAAATGACACTGCAGATCTTTTCCATATTTAATGTTTGACAGGAAAAAATACTTGCATTAATGCAGTAATGTGCTATGGAAGTTATCACCATGGGAATGCTCAATCAAAGCTTTAATACTGTTTAATAAGCATCACTCTATGAAAGCATATTTTCCTTTTCAAGTGCAACTCATTCAAGTTTGAGAGAACTGCTAAATTTTTGCACTTGGCAAAACCTTGACTGACAGCCTCCTCTAAATAAAAGCAATCATTTTATATTTTGGGTTTGTTTGAAGGAAGATAGAAAATGTGGGCTAGGTATGGGGATTTAGGATGCCCCAAAGACAATGATAATCAGACAAAAACCCTTGTTACATTGCAAAGGCAGTGTACAGAGAAGAAGGCATCAATATTTTGAAATGAAGAACCACACTAACTAAAACATATATTGTGATCTGATATACACAAAAAAAGAAGATAGAAGTTTGGCCAATGGTGAAGTGAATTTGGACAACTGGAAGTAAATGACTCCTAAAAAATAACTGTGTTAACGACTAATCATTTGACCTCCAATTTTTAGGTTCACCTCTCTGTGATTTCGTCCCAATTTGTGTGCTTCTGAAACAGTGATTCTCAACCTGGGGAGAAGTCAGTTTTACTAGGTATATTTGACATATTTGGCTTGTCATTATAAGGGGAGGGCGGTGCTTTAGGCATCTAGTGGATGGAAGACAAGGATGCTGCTCAATATCCTACAATTCAGAGACTATTTCCCTACAACAAAAAATTACCTGGCCCCAAAATCAGTAATACCAAGCATAAGAAAGTGTGTTCTAAAGGGAAACTACACAAAAAGCATATTATGGGGTAAAGACCTCATCATTCTCAGCACAAAAGCAATGCAAATAAATCAATATTTTATTAATATTATTGTCATTGCTGAAGCTTTTTTTCCACCTGAATTTTGTTTTAATTATAAAGCACTTGCCAAAAAGATAAGATTCATTTCTATAATAGGCTATTTGCTTTTCTGACACCTTATTTTTTTCTAATAATTAACATTTAGCTGCTTCCTTATAACAAATGCCAAAAAAATAAACTATCTCCCTAAATTTTTTTGGAAGAAGTTGCAAAACTCAATGAGATTATCGATATTTTCTGATAAATAATTTGTTGAACATAAATTTAGACGGTTTTTCTCCCTTAGGGATGTTACTTATAAACATCCCTTAGGATGTTACTTCTAATATTTATTAGAAGTCTAAAATCAATTTTAAAACACATGTATAGAGCAGCCCAGGTGGCTCAGCGGTTTAACGCCGCCTTCAACCTAGGGAGTGATCCTGGAGACCCTGGATCGAGTCCCACATCGGGCTCCTTGCATGGAGCCTGCTTCTCCCTCTGCCTGTGTCTCTTCCTCTCTCTCTCTTTCTCTGTGTCTCTCATGAATAAATAAATAAAATCTTTAAAAAAATAATTTAAAAAATAAAACACAAGTATACCATTTTGGAGGCTAGTTATGCTATTCATGCTGAAAATGGAATGTTAGCACTGAATAATTCTTTCTTGAACAGAGATGAGGTAGCTTAGAACCAAGACCATACAATGAAGCAGACCTAACCCCAGGCCTCCTGATACCTGGTTTCTTTTTTTTTTTTTTTTTAAGATTTTATTTATTTATTCATGAGAGATTGAGACACAGGCAAAGGGAGAAGCAGGCTCCATGCAGGAAGCCCCATGCAGGACTCGATCCCCAGACTCTGGGATCATGCCGAGTCCTGAGCCAAAGGCAGATGCTCAACTGCTGAGCCACTAAGGCATTCCCTTGATACCCAGTTCTTACATTGATTCCTTCATCAAAACATAAAACAGCTTACATGACTAATAAACCATTCTAAAAAAAGAAGTGAATTTTTATTCCCTAAAACTTAGAATGACATAAACATATTAGAATCAGGACACATTAATTATTACAAAGCATTTCCTTGCCTATTATAACTGAAGTGTATATAGTTTCCCACATAGAATTAAAAAAAGCCCTGAACAACCATTTCTTAGTAATTGTATAAGAGTAAACACGTGACAATTCTAAAAAGCTTTTTTCATCATTCTTGTCGGCATTTATAAAAAAATAAAAAAGCAATAACCTAGCTGCAGCTCATAGATTTTCTATCATAGCTAATAGTTCATGCTTTGCAAACTATTGGTTTGAATTATTGCATTGCTACATATAAAAATGTGAAGATTCTAAAAGAAAATAAGTAAAATGAAATATTCAGATGGAAATCAGGGAGAGCTACAACAAGGCATTCTTAAAAGAATTATAGTTTTTGAATTTTGCTGCTGTAAACAAGACCAAAAAAAAATGACCAAGAAAAATTTTATATATTTTCTTTTTACCAAAATTAAAGTGTGGAGTTACTGGAAGTCACACAGAGTGACTAGAAGCTTCAGAGAACTGGAAGCGATGACAATTGGGTTGCCTTGGCACTTTCTGAGATAAGTTACTCAGCTTCACTGATTCTTCATTTACCTACCTGTGAATAGTAGGGATGGGATGGGATACTGCAGTATCCCTCCCAGCTCTAAATTTTCATGGTTTGATGAAATTTTAAGTTCAAAATCTTTTAATCTTTATATAGGATATAGCACTTCATAACTTTCACATTTTTATTCCAGTGAGAGCAATTTATGTTGTGACATAAAAACTAACTCAAACTAGGGGCACCTAGGTGGCTCAGTTGGTGAAGCATTTGACTGATGATCTCAGCTCAGGTCTTGATCTCAGGGTCATGAGTTCAAGCCCCATGTTTGAAAAAAACAAAAACAAAACAAACAAACAAACAAAAAACAAAGTAACTCAAACTACCTGAAATCAAGAGGAGATTTATTGTCCTATCTTCCATAAAGTCTTGGTCACTATTTAGATCTTGTCCCAGGGACACAAGTTGGCATTTGTAGTACTTGGTTTCTCTTCATCTCTCAACTCTGTTTTATATTATATTGGATTAATCCTCAAATATATATATGGCAATTCTCTGCTGTTCTAAGAACAAGTCCTCTCACTATAAAATTCCAGCAAAAAGAAATGAGCCTGCTTCTCTTATGGTCCTAGCAAAAGTTAGCTTCTTTCTAATTTGCTCTAATTAGATTACAGGCCTTTCTCTGCAACAATGAATACAGTCAGGAAAATGTGATACACCACTATAAGAAGTGTGCACTGCATGTCTTCTGGAACCAGAGATGAGCTAACTGGAAGGGGTTTGCTTGGAACAACAGGATATCATGATGTATACTTTGAGGATTAAACCAACATAGCATAAACCAGAGCTGAAAGAGGGAAACAAACCAATTATGAAGATACTGTTTCAGTCCTTGGAACAATGCCTGCAAGTCTACTGACACTTTACCGAGGACAAACCCACAAATCCTCTTTATTTGCATAAATAGTTTAAATTGTTTTTTTTTTCTGTCATAACATAATTAGTACCAACTGAATTAAAAATATAAAAATATTTTTTACATTATAGAGCATCATATCCTATATTCAGGTCAGGAAAGCTCAAAGCACTCAGTATCTTCAATATGTATGATATATGTATTATACACATTGAAATAAGGCACTCATAAATATGTATTATTTCATACAATGTAACAAAGATATAATTAAAAGAAGCCTGTATGTACTAAGAGAGTGTGTACCAAGTAAGAAGGAACTAAAAGTACTCTCTTATCTATAAAATAATAAGTGGGAAAAGAAAGGAAAAATAAAGACATGAAAGATGCATACAAGAGGTAAAAAATGATATATTTCAAAGTTGAAATACTCAAGACATGCATGTTGTTCCTCACTTTATCTTCTTGACTCTCTCCATTTCTTCTGGTTAGTGTCAGTGGGTGCACACCTATCCTAATATAATAATAGCATTTTAAGAAATACCTTTAAATCCTCTTTGCCCTCTTCTATTAGAATGTGAGCTCCAGGGCAGCCCAGGTGGCGCAGCGGTTTAGCGCCGCCTGCAGCCCAGGACGTGATGCTGGAGACCCGGGATAGAGTCCCACATAGGGCTCCCTGCATGGAGCCTGCTTCTTCTGTCTCTGCCTCTCTCTCTCTGTCTCTATGAATAAATATATAAAATCTTTAAAAAAAAAAAAAAAAAAAGAATGTGAGCTCCATGAATTCAGAGACCTTTGTTTTGATTTTGTTTTGATTACTAATGTATATTTTTAATTACTAAATAAGTCCCGAATACATAATAATATAGTAAAAAAAGAAATGTTAAATGAATTGCAAACAGGGGATAAGATGAAGAGGCAAGGTGAGAGGTCCAAGGAAAACATGAACCATTCTAAACACTTTCTTCTTACTCACCCTAAAAACCCTAATCCCTATTGACTGTTTTTATTCAGATATACACGTAACATTTAATAATCCAAATTCCAAGACTTAGGACATAAGGAAGAAGCTATTATCTTCTAGAAACTTATATTCTTTTTTTAAAAATAAATTTATTTTTTATTGGTGTTCAATCTACCAACAAACAGAATAACACCCAGTGCTCATCCCGTCAAGTGCCCTCCTCAGTGCCCGTCACCCATTCACCCCCACCCCCTCCCCTCCTCCCCTTCCACCACCCCTAGTTCGTTTCCCAGAGTTAGGAGTCTTTATGTTCTGTCTCCTTTTCTGATATTTCCCACACATTTCTTCTCCCTTCCCTTATATTTCCTTTCACTATTATTTATATTCCCCAAATGAATGAGAACATACACTGTTTGTCCTTCTCCAATTGACTTATTTCACTCAGCATAATACCCTCCAGTTCCATCCACATTGAAGCAAATCGTGGGTATTTGTCGTTTCTAATGGCTGAGTAATATTCCATTGTATACATAAACCACATCTTCTTTATCCATTCATCTTTCGTTGGACACCGAGGCTCCTTCCACAGTTTGGCTATTGTGGACATTGCTGCTATAAACATCGGGGTGCAGGTGTCCCGGCGTTTCATTGCATCTGTATCTTTGGGGTAAATCCCCACCAGTGCAATTGCTGGGTCGTAGGGCAGGTCTATTTTTAACTCTTTGAGAAACCTCCACAGTTTTCCAGAGTGGCTACACCAGTTCACATTCCCACCAACAGTGTAAGAGGGTTCCCTTTTCTCCGCATCCTCTCCAACATTTGTGGTTTCCTGCCTTGTTAATCTGCCCCATTCTCACTGGTGTGAGGTGGTATCTCATTGTGGTTTTGATTTGAATTTCCCTGATGGCAAGTGATGCAGAGCATTTTCTCATGTGCTTGTTGGCCATGTCTATGTCTTTCTCTGTGAGATTTCTCTTCATGTCTTTTGCCCATTTCAGATTGGATTGTTTGTTTCTTTGGTGCTGAGTTTAATAAGTTAATTATAGATCTTGGAAACTAGCCCTTTATCTGATATGTCATTTGCAAATATCTTCTCCCATTCTGTAGGTTGTCTTTTAATTTTGTTGACTGTATCCTTTGCTGTGCAAAAGCTTCTTATCTTGATGAAGTCCCAATAGTTCATTTTTGCTTTTGTTTCTTTTGCCTTCGTGGATGTATCTTGCAAGAAGTTACTGTAGCCGAGTTCAAAAACGGTGTTGCCTGTGTTCTGCTCTAGGATTTTGATGGAATCTTGTCTCACATTTAGATCTTTCATCCATTTTGAGTTTGAGTATGGTGAAAGAGAGTGGTCTAGTTTCATTCTTCTGCATGTGGATGTCCAATTTTCCCAGCACCATTTATTGAAGAGACTGTCTTTCTTCCAATGGATAGTCTTTCCTCCTTTATCGAATATTAGTTGACCATAAAGTTCAGGGTCCACTTCTGGGTTCTCTATTCTGTTTCATTGATCTATGTGTCTGTTTTTGTGCCAGTACCACACTGTCTTGATGACCACAGCTTTGTAGTACAACCTGAAATCTGGCATTGTGATGCCCCCAGATATGGTTTTCTTTTTTAAAATTCCCCTGGCTATTCAGGGTCTTTTCTGATTCCACACAAATCTTAAAATAATTTGTTCTAACTCTCTGAAGGAAGTCCATGGTATTTTGATAGGGATTGCATTAAATGTGTAAATTGCCCTGGGTAACATTGACATTTTCACAATATTAATTCTGCCAATCCATGAGCATGGAATATTTTTCCATCTCTTTGTGTCTTTCTCAATTTCTTTCAGAAGTGTTCTATAGTTTTGAGGGTATAGATCCTTTACATCTTTGTTTAGGTTTATTCCTAGGTATCTTATGCTTTTGGTGCAATTGTAAATGGGATTGACTCCTTAATTTCTCTTTCTTCAGTCTCATTGTTAGTGTATAGAAATGCCACTGATTTCTCAGCATTGATTTTGTATCCTGCCACGCTCCCAAATTGAAACTTATTCTAATGAAAGAGAACAGGCTATATATTTTTTTTAAACTTCACATATTTCAAAAGAAGAAACTTCATATATTTCATAATTAGTGGAAGTTAAATTAAATTGGAGCGAATAATACCATAGAGTTTGTAGAAAAGCTTTCCTAAATGTGTTTAGGTGTTTAAGTTTGTTGAGCTTGGAAAGTGGAAGGGAGAGAGAATTTTATTAAATATGAAATAAGAAGCTATTCTGGGGACAATAAATTCTAAAATGGAGAAAAAAACAATGGCAGAATGAAAGTTAAAATATATATGTAGGATCTCACAGGAGATATCTGCAACTACTTTTTGTCCCCATCCCTGGTAAAAAGGTCTGGAAGGGAATAGGACTTATATGACAGAAGAGCACAAGGAGTGTATTTTTTTAGATATTTGTGTGAAGAAGAAACAGAAAGCATGTCCATGGGTATCATCAAATCACATCACTTCTCTGATCATAAACAACCAACAGCTTTCCATGGGTTTCCGAATAAAATCCAAATGTTTCCCTGCCTATTCCTTCATCATCACCACCCACTGCTCTCATTATATTACAACCACACCAACTTTCTCTCTTATCTCAAACTCATTGTGCTCAAATGAAGAGGTTTGCATGGGGCTATTCCCACTGCTTGGAATGCTTTCTTCCCACTTCCCTCAATATCTCCATCCCTAGTTTTCATTAAGTTAGATCTCAGAGCAAATGTCACCTCCTCAGAGAGGACTTCTCTGACACTGCCTACAGTACCCAATTCACCAGTTACTCGTATAGCTGATGATAAAAGAGAATGCAAGACAATATGGGAGAGGAAAAAATGAGAAGTGTCTTGTCACAGGTAGGGTTTCACAGAATTTCCAATATGTGAGACCTAGTCCCACAAGCACAGCAGAAAGGGCACGGAGAAGGCAAAATCATATACATCTGCTTTTCCTTACCATTGTTTTAAAACTTTCAGAAATTCAGGGATGCCAGGTGGCTCAATTGGTTAAGCATCTGACACTTGGTTTCCGCTCAGGTCATGATCTCAGGGTCATTAGATCAAGCCCCACATGAGGGTCATGCTCACCACAGAGTATGCTTGAATTTCTCTTTCTCCTTCTCCCTCTACCCCTCCCCCCTTCCTCTCTCCCCATCTCTCTCTCTCTCTATCTCTAACATAAATAAATAAAATTTTTAGAAAAAATAAATTAAACTTTCAGAAATTCAAAACAAAAGAAATAGGGCAGAAAGAATAGAAATGGAGAGAATACAAGGTCAAGGCTGGTGAGTATTAGGCCTATGCAAATTTGTAGCAGGGAAATTAGACAAAAGAGCCCTAAAACTTTATAAACCTTCCTTCCAAAATATGGAATACAGAGGTGTGCATGTGAGCATACATGTTCACATGTGTACTTATGTATGTGGTACATGTGTACAGTCACATGTTGAATGTGACAGAGTATGCATCAATGGCAGCTCTAGAAATAGGTTGTGGAAAGGACTTGGGTACAGCTTATATCCTAATAAACTTTACTTATGATACTGAATTTTGACTTTCATATGATTTCTATGTGTCACAAAATATTATTCTTTTTCATATTTTTCAACCATTTAAAAACTGTACTTAGGTTGCAAGACAGACAAAACCAGATGGCTTGAGCCTAGAAGGCCATTACTTGCCTCAGCTATAAAAAAATAGCATTCCAAAATTTATATCTTAGAATTTTAAGGGATCACAAAGAAATAAAGCATAATGAGAGTTGAGAGCCATAGGAAAGAATAACTTCTTACTACTATTGCCAACAAATAGAAAATGTTACTTTTAAATGTGGTATTTTCTTCTGGACCTCCTTATAAGTCATTTTAAATTCCTTTTAGAATTAATTTATTATTAATGTACACAGATTTTTTTCAGTATGAAAATTTTTCATTAAAGTGATTTTAAATGGAGGCAAAGAACTACACTTGGCTATTTATTAACTACAAAATATACAACTGCTGAAGGGTCTATAGCACCTATAACAATTTACTACCTTGTTATCCCAAAATGTTTGGATATTTCAATATCACTGAAAAAAATGCCAGAGATATTTCAAGGGATTTCTTTTCCTTTCCACAAAAGTACATTTAATAGATTGCTATGAAAAGTTGGCCATATTATCTATTCTACTCAAAAGGGAAATTCTCCTTTTGGGGTTTGACTCGGCCTCACTGGCACTGTAGCTGGGAAGTAAAACACGCAAGGGTGGGATTCTCTGGAAATCAGGCAAATGTGGGTTTTGCTGCTTAAGAGGTATGTGTTTCCTTGGGCAAAATGGAGTCTTACTATTTCCTCTACTGAAAACTGGACCTTAGTTCCCTCACTTCTAAAGTAGAAACAGAAATTCCTACTTCTCCAGGGAAAAGAGATGTTTAATAAAGTGAAATAAAACAAGAAAATATGTGTAATATTCACATCGCCAGTATAATGTGCAGAATCTATTATTATCCTCAATTAGTCTTTATGATACAAGTAGGAATAGGTACAGCCTGACCCAGCAGCTGTATGTATGCCTACCTATAACAAGAATCATTCCCAGAGGGATCCCTGGGTGGCGCAGCGGTTTGGAGCCTGCCTTTGACCCAGGGCGCGATCCTGAAGACCCGGGATCGAATCCCACATCAGGCTTCCGGTGCATGGAGCCTGCTTCTCCCTCTGCCTGTGTCTCTGCCTCTCTCTCTCTCTGTGACTATCATAAATAAATAAAAATTTAAAAAAAAAAAAAAAAAGAATCATTCCCAGAATTTGTTTTAAGAAGTGATCCTGTAACACACGTATTGAGATAGGAAGACATAAGAAGGAAAAAATTGATTTTTTAATTTTGTTATTGTCCCATCTGATCTTAAAAACTAGATTCCTAGATTAAAAATCCATGACTTATTCATAGCATGAAACAGGACAGGTCTCCAGTTCTCAAGAGAACCAATGCAATGCAAATCCTGAGCTTTTTATGTAGTTCAAAACTACTAAGAATTTGCCCGTACAAAAATTGGGTGAAAGAAAAGTGGGGCAATTAAAAATATCTTTTTCAAAAAAAAAAAAAATCTTTTTCTAACTAGTTTTCAAGTACCCTTATTCCAAAATAGAGCAGTATCCTTGCCAGAACTCCAAGTCATTAAGAAGATGGGATGGCCCTGTCACATATAAAATATGGCCACTTCTGAATTATATCTAAAGATAATTAACATCTATGTGACATTTCTGAAATGTCAGGTTCAATAAAGGCAAACAACTTTATCAAAATGGAAATCATATTTTTAGCATAAAAATGATAATAATATGAATTTCACTTCAGTTTTCAAGTGCAAAAAGCAATATTTGGTGACTTTTTCTAAACTTTTCTAGATGTCATCAGTATTTCAAGAACTGATTTTTTTCATTTTATAATAAAGAAATGCTATCCACGACATCACTTTCCAGGCTTTCTGATAGGCATATACTCATGTCAGAAAGGAGATGGAAAACTGAAAATATAATATCTCATTATAAACTATTCACTGTTCAAGCCTCCAGGCTGGCAATATGTATTTAAATAATAGGTCATAAAAACCTCTTGGTACATAATGATGTAATAAATGTGAGAACACCTCTAAGGCTAACTAACTTATTTTCCCAATTGTTAGGTTACTCCCTGCTATGATCCCATCACCAAATGAAAGTTTAGGCATATTCCTTTGGGCAAAAGAAATAGTGGTAGGAAAAGAAAATTGTTATTTCTGGTTGGAATGAAAAAAACAGCCTTTTAATCATCTAAAGTGTTCTCTGTGGGTCAGATCTCTCTCTGTTTAGGTCAACTCAACTATAAAATTCTCAGAGTTTTTTTTTTTTTTTTTTTTTAAGTTTTCAACCTTCCAAGATACCTATGTGAAGCTGATAAAAAAAAATTACCTGTCTACAAAGTATACTAAGGAAATTAAGATTTCACTTATTGCATCTCAAAATGAAAACAAAAATCTTCCTATCAGAAGAAATTTAATTCTTTACCCCCGCCCCCCACGGAAATTTTAACATCAGAAAACAAAACTTATCTTTATTAGTCAGATGGAAATTTGGAGAAATTGCGCTGGGGTATGAAATAAACAAATGCTAGGAACAGTCATTATATACAATACACAAATAAATTAATCTTCAGAAAAAAATCCATGCACCAAATATGATGAGGATGTATGTATACATACATGTGTAAAGTGAATAGGTTTGTTTATCAAACCCTGGAAAACTACTGCAAAGGAGTCATTTCAGGGAAAATGGCAGAAAGCAAGTAGCACCTTATGTAGCTGACAGTTTGGAATTGTAGTATTTCCAATGGTCACAAGCTTTCAAAACACCAATGAACTTCTCTATGAATTTTAACATGAGTATGAATTAAAATTTATTAAGCTTTTTTAAAAGTCGCATTCCTGGTACATGAAAAGACATTGTCCTGAGACCACCTTTTTGAAGTAGCTTTCAAGACTTTGTGAAAGAATATTGTGAGGGATAAATTAAAACTGCACAAGAGAGCTATGTATGTAAAGACTGCTAACCTATCGTGGTTCTTTGGTTCCAATCATATCATAAACATTGCTGGGCTGGCTTAAGACAACTATTCATTTAAAATAATGTTTTTATCTTTATAAACCATTTACTCTTTTATTTATTTATTTATTTATTTATTTATTTATTTATTTATTTATTTATTTATGATAGTCACGGAGAGAGAGAGAGAGAGGCAGAGACATAGGCAGAGGGAGAAGCAGGCTCCATGCACCGGGAGCCCGACATGGGATTCGATCCCGGGTCTCCAGGATCATGCCCTGGGCCAAAGGCAGGCACTAAACCGCTGCGCCACCCAGGGATCCCTAAACCATTTACTCTTGTAGAATTTAACATATTGTGGAGTTTCAGGTGACTAATTTGACTGTCATTCAAGCAAATCAGCTTCTGATTTTGAAAAAGAGAGATATAGAAGATCCAGCTCTTTTTTTTTAAACACATCAGAATGAAGTTTTAATAGGTGCTCATAATAGGTGCTCACTTAAAGGTGCTCATAATGTTCTTAATGTAAAATCTTCCATGTGAAAAGAGAAGTGACCTACCAAAAATTGAGCTTTCCATAGCTCATGTATTATTTTTCTCTGCAAGTGCCATAGGCAATTATGCTGAAAAATGGTGCTCCTGTTAACATGGCCATCCCACCTCTGAGGAGATTTTCTTCCTGGAAAATTTAACCAAGAATGTGATTTGATCTTATAATGTATATATGCTCTTAGTCCTTTAATCTATCACCTACGTAATATACCCATAGGTGGCATCAGAAGTGAAATCTGAAATGCCTATGGCACCAATTATAAGAAATGTTAAGTAGCATTTCAGATGGTGTGGGAATGAGCAGATTCTTGCTTGAGATTCATAATTCTCATCAGTAGCAGAAATATGTCACTCTCAGGAGATAAAACTATACTGAAATAACAGAAGAAATTGTCCAGAAATTGAAAAAGTAATTTACCTATGTTGCAAAATCTTATGACAAAATGGAACCCTAACAAATTGATGTGTATTGATATCAGGCCCTTAAGCCTATATTGCTGAGAGATAAAATATGAAAGACAGAAATTTAGATATAGAACCATTATATTAGATCCATGATTACATTAGCTAAAAAGAAAAAAGCTCAAGAGATAGAGGAAAACATCTAAGAAACTCATCAAGATTTATGCTTCAAGCAATGTACTGATATCTGTAGTATATCAAGACATAATAAAAGCATTATTATTCTGCTGGATCATTTTAAGAATTCCATTTGTTTATAAATCAAATAAAAATTAACTGGATTGGCTTAAATAGGAGAATAATATATTCTCATACTTCATATATGTGTTTTTGTACATGTATACACACATATGTAGACACATACAGTCACATACACAATATACCCTATACACAATACACACATTACACAATACACACAAAAACCCATTTGAAAACACCAGCGACTCTTCTAAACACTTTGAACCACATGGTGAGAATCAAACCAAGATTATAGGCTTGAATTGATGTCAGTATAAAAGAATATTCCAGGGTACCTGTTACAAATCCTTGTAAAACTGAAACCCATATCTTGGTGATCTACAATAGAAGCTATTTCCTGCTGCAGCGCAAGAGAAGCAGCAGTGAGGAAAAATTGAGTCAGCTAGGTTATCAGGCCAGCCTGAAGGTAATCATGTCAGAAGCAAGTCAGAAAACATTCAAGGATAACACACATGAGACAGGGCAACTTCAGGCCTGGAAACTATGACCAATGCCTCTTCGATAAATTTCAGAAGGCTAGCAATTTTAAGCTAAACGTAAAATGATCTGTAAAACCATATTGAAAAATTATGATGAAAAAGAAATACTACACATAAAAAGTCCTATAATCTATTACGTTACTTTTAAGAGGAAAATTCTACCACAGATTGAATGTTCAAACAGAAAGGAGGTTATCAGGGCATGTGAATCCACATTGTTTTCTTGCTGATATGTTGTGGGGGAATAGAGTGGTTCTGATTTATTTTAAATGTATGTGTATGTGAACTAATTATAGTAGTGAAAAGATATGTCCTAGTATAAATTATGAATTTTATAAGCTACACCTTATACTTTTGCACCTTGCAAAATAAACATTAGAATTTAGGAATGTTCTTTACCTAATTCTATACTTGTGACCTAGAATACTCATTTTGTACTGGAGCAGAAGCTATGTACACCTCGGGCTTAGAGAAAGGAATATAATGCCCTTATACAGCATGTGATGTAGCTAATTAATGGCATTCTCCATTTTGTTACTTTTGTTTTTTCTGCTTTACCATACGTTCTTAGTTTTATTGGGGTATAATTGGCATAAAATAAAGTGTTCATATTTAAAGTTTGAAGTTCAACATTTTACATGCAGACAACCAATACTTCCAGGACCATTTTTTGAAATAGTTATCCTTTTTTCATTGAATTGCCTTTACGCTTTCTTTGAAAACCGGTTGTACACATACATATAGATCTATTTCTGTACTCTGTTCTTTTTTGTGATGTTTTTCTAAGTTCCTTTTAATATTACACTATCTTGATTAGTGTAGCTTTATAATAAATCTTGAAATCATGTATTGTTAATACTCCAATTTTGTCCTTCCTTTTCAAAGTTGTTTTGGCTAGTATCGATCCTTTGCATTTCCACATAAATTTTTAGAAATAGTTTTTTTCCAATATCTATAAAAATGCCAGCTGGGATCTTTGGATAAAATTGCATTAAATCGGGGGCGGGGCAAGATGGCGGAGGAGTAGGTGCCTCACCTCCCCCGGCCCCACCCACTTACCAAGATAACTTCCAAACCATCCTGAAAACTTACGAATTCCACTTGAGATTTAAGGAGAGAACAGCTGGAACGCTACAGAGAAACGCGTTTTTGCTTCTAACAAGGTAGGAAGACGGAAAAAAAAAAAAAAAAAGAATCCAGTGGGGGAGGGGCCGCGAGGAGCCGGGCTAAGGCTGTGGTGAGAGCCTCCCGGAGAGGAAAGCCCGCCCCCGAGAAGCGGGAACTTTAAAAATCCGCACTGGATTCTTCCCGGATGGAAAAGCGATTAGCAGGGAAATGGAGCAGAATCGCTGGATCTGGAGGGGCGGTGGAGCCTCCAGGTTCCCGGAGTCCCTGAGAGAGGAAGCGCGCCCGGGAAGACGCGCCGCCGACTGTGGGCGGAGCGCGGTAAAGGCCTGGAGCGCGCACGCGCGGGGCCTCAGGGAGAAGCCGGTGGGTCAGGCGGGGGCTCGCGCGGAGGGGCTGCGCCTGCTGCCTTCCCGCCGCGGCCACAGGAGTGTGATTCCAGCAGCGCAGGCCCCGGACCCCAGGGCGCCGGGGGACACAGCCTACTATCCTGCGCTCCTGCCGATGGGAGGAGGCTGCGAGGGCACAGGACGGTGAGGACGCTCCTGCCGCCGGGCGCCCCGAGGTTGTGCAGGTCAGCGCCCCCACCCCGGGGGGCACCCAGGCCAGTGCGGACTGGGACACTGTGGTAGTTCGTGCGGGAGCTGACCCCAGAGCTGGGGAGCTGGCTGCGGGCCAGTGGTGGTGGTCCTCCTTGTTCCACCCTGTGCCTGGGAGGGGCGGGGCCGCCAGGGAACAGAGGCCTCAGGGGGTCAACAGCTCCCACTGAGCCTGCACCCAGCGGGGAGGGCGGGGAGAGGCAGCTCCCCCAGGTGCACACACAGAATCAGCACAGCAGGCCCCTCCCCCAGAGACCAGCTGGAAGGACGGGGAAGAGCAAGTTCTTGACCCAGCAGCACCGGAAAGCTCCAGGGGCAGTTGAGGGATTTACTACATAGAACCAGAGGATACCCCTCCTTTTTTTTTTTTTCTTCCTTTTTTCTAGTACAACTCAGTTGTTTTGTTTTGTTTTGTTTTAAGATTTATTTATTTATTCATTCAGAGAGAGAGAGGCAGGCCCCATGCAGGGAGCCTCACCCGGGACTCGATCCCAGTCTCCAGGATCGTGCCCGGGCTGCAGGCCGAGCTAAACCACCTGCCACCGGGGCTGCCTACAACTCAGTTTTATATTTGACTGTAAATTTCCAATTTTTATTCTATTTTCCTACCTTACCTACAATATTGAACATCTCTTCATTTTTAAGTTTCTTCCTTTTTGACTTTCATATTTCTACAATTACAGGTCCTAGATATATTTTCCACTTCTAGATTCCCTTCAACATACTCAATTTTGGGAGATGTACAAGATATGGTTTTTTTGCTTTGTTTTGTTTGTGTTTTTTGTTTTCTCTGCCTCATTTTGTTCTACAATGGCAGAAGTTAATACCTTCTAAAACATGACCAGCATGCACCCGGAACCAAGTGGTATACCGTGCCTGTGAAATTCCCTATTCCCATTCTGTCCCCTCTTTTATCTCATTTATGTTTCGGTGGTCAGTGTTGGGTCCCTCTACAAGTATTTCTGGTTTATATAAATTTGGGACTGAGCATCTTCTAACATACAGACTTAGTATACTCAGAAACAAGAGAATCACCCTCTAGAACCCCTCAGGTAGACTACATTCTCCCTCCACTACAAATTTGTCACCACCACCATCTCCCAGTCCTCCCCTTTTTTCTTCTTTTTTTTTTTTCAATTTTCTTTTTTCTTTTCTTTTTTCTCTTCTTTAGGATTGCTGGCCTTTTATTTTTTACTACTTTGTTTTAAAATTTGTTTTTCACTTTCATGGTCCCTTTGTATTATTTCATTCTGATCTTTGTTTTCAATTTCTGGTCTCTGAACTCGGCAGAATCATCTGGGGTGAAATTTACTTAGGTCGTAGTTGATATTCTTGATGCAGCCCACTCATACAGCCACTCTGCACTGAGCAAAATGACTAGAAAGAACTCACCACAAAAGAAAAAAAATCAGAAACAGTACTCTCTGCCACAGAGTTACAGAATTTGGATTACAATTCGATGTCAGAAAGCCAGTTCAGAAGCACAATTATAAAGCTACTGGTGGCTCTGGAAAAAAAGCATAAAAGAATCAAGAGACTTCATGACTGCATAATTTAGATCTAATCAATTAAAAATCAATTAAATGAGATGTAATCCAAACTGGAGGTCCTAATGACAAGGGTTAACGAGGTAGAAGAAAGAGTGAGCAATATAGAAGACAAGTTGATGGCAAGGAAGGAAGCTGAGGAAAAAAGAGAAAAACAATTAAAAGACCATGAGGAAAGGTTAAGGGAAATAAATGATAGCCTCAGAAGGAAAAAAGCCTATGTTTAATTGGGGTTCCAGAGGGCACTGAAAGGGACAGAGGACCAGAAAGCATATTTGACCAAATCATAGCTGAGAACTTCCCTAATTTGGGGAGGGAAACAAGCATTCAGATCCAGGAGATAGAGAGATCCCCATCTAAAATCAATAAAAACCATTCAACATCTTGGCATTTAATAGTGAAACTTGAAAATTCCAAAGATCAAGAGAAAATCCTTAAAGCAGTGAGAGACAAGAGATCCCTAACTTATATGGGGGGAAGTATTATATCAACAGCAGACCTCTCCACAGAGACCTGGAAGGCCAGAAAGGGCTGGCAGGACATATTCAAGATCCTAAATGAGAAGAACATGCAGCCAAGAATACTTTATCCAGCAAGGCTCTCATTCAGAATAGAAGGAGAGAGAATGAGTTTCCAAAATAGGCAGAAACTGAAAACTGTGTGGAGGTTCCTCAAAGAGTTAAAAATAGAACTACCCTATGACCCAACAATTGCACTGCTGGGGATTTACCCCAAAGATACAGATGCAGTGAAACGCCGGGACACCTGCACCCCAATGTTTATAGCAGCAGTGTCCACAATACCCAAACTGGAAGGAGCCTCGGTGTCCTTCGAAAGATGAATGGATAAAGAAGAAGTGATATATGTATACAATGGAATATTATTCAGTCATTAGAAATGATGAATACCCACCAGTTACTTCAACATGGAGGGTATTATGCTGAGTGAAATAAATCAATTGGAGAAGGACAAACATTATATGGTCTCATTCACTCGGGGAATATAAAAAATAACGAAAGGAATTATAGGGGAAAGGAGAGAATCTGGGTGGGAAATATCAGTGAGGAACACAGAACATAAGAGACTCGTAATTCTGAGAAATGAACAAGGGGTGGTGGAAGGGAGATGGGCGGGGGGATGGGGTGACTGGGTGATGGGCACTGAGGGAGGCACTTGATGGGATGAGCACTGGGTGTTATACTATATGTTGGCAACTCAGACTCCAATAAAAAAATATACCAAAAAAATTGCATTAAATCTATGGGTTGGTCTGGGAAGAACAAACACCTTAACATTATTAACTCTTCTAACCAACTTATATCTCAAGGTATTTAGGTTTTATTTCATCTCTCTTGGAAATGTTATATAGTTTTCTGTGTATAGGCCTTGTTAATTTGTCAGATTTATATTTTGTAGTTTTTATATTATTAAAAATAGTTTTGTTGTTTTAATTGTTTCCTAATTTCCTTTGATAGAATAGATACAACTTAATTTTGTATATTAGTCTTGTATTCTAAAACCTTGTAAAACTTTCTTTAGTTACAATTTGGAGGATTAATAGATACTATATTTTCTACATATATAATTATGTCATTTACACAGCTTCTTCCTTTCCAATCCAGATGTCTTCTATTTCTTTTTCTTGACATACTTCACTAGATACAGCCTCTGGTATAATGTTGAATAAAAGTGGTAAGAGTGGACACCCTTGCCTTGTTTTGTATCTTAGAAAGAATCTAGTATTTCAGTATTAAATATGTTTACTATAGGCTTTTCATGCCTGCCTCTTATCAAATTGAAGAAGTATCTTTCTCTGTCTAGTTTTCTGATAGTTTTTATTAAGGACGGATGTTGAATTTGGTCATCATGCTTTTCTTGTTGTTTTTTCCATTGTGATTATCATCGTTTTTCTTCAGTTTTTTGGTGAATTTGAATGGTGAATTTACACGAAATTTTTAAGAGTTTATTTATTTGAGAGTGAGGGAGAGAGAGCACGTGCACAAGTTGAGCACAAAGGGCAGAGGGAGAAGGAGAAGCAGACTCCCCTGCTGAGCAGAGAGCCCAATGCAAGGCTCAAACCTAGGACCCTGAAATCATGACCTGAGCCAAAGGCAGATGCTTACCTGACTAAGCCACACAGGTGACCCTGAATGTTTATATTTAAATCAACATTGTATTCTTAAAATCAATTCCATTTTGTCCACTTGTATTAGCCTATTTAGACACCTTTCGATTATATTTTCCCATATTTAAAAAAAAATGTTTAGGGAGCAAGGGAAGATAGCAGAGTAGGAAGACGCTCATCCCACAGATATACCTAGATGAAAACCATATCAATGCAACTAATCCATACAATAAACCAATGACTGGTAGAACAGACTCTGCATGGTTAAGATTAATTGTAGAGAGGAAGTCCACACCAAAAATCTCAAGAAGGGCATAACCCTAGTCGGGAAGCAAACTAACCAATGAGACTAACCACAAATGAGAGGGACATCACAAGTGTGGGAGAAGGAAGAGAAACAGATCCCACATTGAGGACCCCAGACATAGGAGACCTGCACTAGGAAGTTGAAACTTCATAACATTTAGCTTTGAAAGCCAGAGGGGCTTAACTTCATGAGTTTTACAATAAGTGGGGCTTAACTCTGGGAACTTTAAAAACCAGAGGCTAGCTCTGGAAGAATCAGAAGGCAATAGGAAACTGAGTGCCTATGCTTAAAGAGATAGTGTAACAAACAACCTCTCCAAGATACAGCATAGAAGCAGCAGTTTGAAAAACAACTAAAGTATAGAGGATGATTTATTTACTAATCTCAAAACATGTGCTGAAGGAGCAGAGATCTTCAGGAGACTTCTCTGAGAACAAAAGAACTGGAGGGTGCCATTTCTGTCCCCTGGTCCCCAGCCTAGATAACTGGACACCTGTGGAAAAATAGCTCAAACACTCTCAAGATAGCTTATTAACACTGCACACTTTGCTCTTTCATTCTTCTATGGATTTAAAACATCCAATCTATATCACTCAGCAGGAGTCTCACTAAAGCAGATCTGGCCAGATCTCATCCTATAAGCAGCTCCAACAGTGACCAGCACCAATCCAAACTGACTCTTGCTCTGGAGAGACAGGAGGATAGCCATACATACCAGTTTGATTGCAGTCCCAGGAGTAGGTTGGGGGCAGACATTTGATCTGACAGTTATCCCCACCCATCAACAAAAACATCACAAATGGCAGCCCAAGGAAAGATCCCTGTAGTCCAGGGTCACTGCAACTGCAACAGACAGGCTTGGGACAGACATCTGATCTGACTACAGTCCTCACCCACTAACAAAATCCTCTCAGGGATTTTGGAGCACAGGAAGAGTGCTCCACAGTCCTGGAAAATGAGCAAAGGGTATCTAGTCTGACCTAACTACAAGCCTCAGGTGGCTCTGATTAGCTTCTTAACAAAACAGGGACCAAATTTTGCCCACAACAGGCAAAGATGGCCATGGTAGCCCACTGGACTGAAGGCAAGTGTGGCTCAACCACAACACTGGAGTACATACAACACATATAAGAGACACCCCTGTAGTGCCTGGTTCCGATGAACAGGGGACATCACACTACAGAGATCTACAGGATTTCTTCATAAGACTGCTACTTTCAGGATAAGGAGATATAGCTGACTTTCCTAATACTAGAAACAAACACAGAGTTATACAAAGTGAAAAGACAACAGAATATGGCCCAAATAAAAGGACAGAACAAAATAACAGCAAGAGAGCTAAATGAAACAAGACAAGCAATATGCCTGATAGAGAATTCAAATAGCCATAAAGTTAGTTACTGGACTTGGGAAAAGAGTGGAGTATTTCAGTGAGACATTTAACAAGGAAGGAAAATATTAAAAAAGAACCAATCAGAGATCAGGAACTCAATATGTGAAGTTAAAATACACTAGAGGAAATCAATAATAGACTAGAAAAAGCAGTACAGACTAGTGAGCTGGAAGACAGTAATATAAAGCAACCAAGCTAAACAGGAAAAAGAAAAAAATTAATAAATGAGAATAGCTTAAAGGAATTTGATGAAGTCATGAAGCATAATAACATTCACCTTATAGGAATCTCAGAAAGAGAAAAGAGAAAAGGGGGGCTGAAAATTTATTTGAAGAAATAATAGCTAAAAACTCCGCTAATCTGAAGAAGGCAGCTCACATCCAGATCCAGGAGGCATGGAGAACTCCCAAGAAAAGCTACACAAGGAGGGCCATACCAAGCCACATAATAATTAAAACGTAAAAAGTAGTACTAAATAGAGAATTTTAAAAGCAGCAAGATACAATAAAATAATTAGATACAAGGGAAAGCCCATAAGGCTATCAGCTGATGTTTCATCAAAAATGTTTCAGGTCAGAAGGGAGAAGCATGATATATCCAAAGTGCTGAAAGGAAAAAAAAAAAAGTCTACAGCCAAGAATATTCTATCCAGCAAGGGGATCATTTAGAATAGAAGGAAATATAAATATAAAGAGTTCCCAGACAAACAAAACTTAAAAGAATTTATGACCACTAAACTAGCCCTACAAAAAATTTGAAGGGGACTCTGAGTGGAAATGAAAGGCCATAACTAAGAGCAAGAAAAGTAGGTAGTACAAAAGCAGTAATATAAATTTAACTGTAAAAATCAGTTAAGGGACTAACAAAATGATGTAAAGTATGACCATATATCTAAAATGGGGGTGGGGGGGTGAGGGAGAGGAATAAAGAATGAGTTCAAATTTAAGCAACCATCACCTTAATAAATACTGCTATGTGCAGGTGTTATACACAAACCTAATGGTAACTACAGATCAAAAACCAGTAATAGGTATGCAAAGAATAAAAAAAAAAAGAATCCAAGTATATTGCTAAGAAAGCTATCTAACTGTGAAAGAAGAGAGCAATGGATGAAACAGTAAAAACTGAAAAAACAACCATAAAACAAGTAACAAAATGGCAATAAATATAGAGTTTTCAATAATTACTCTGAATGTAAATAGACCACATACTTCAATAGAAAAGACATAGAGTGATAGAGGGGATTTAAAAAAAAAAAAAGGAGACCTGGGGCACCTGGGCCACCTTGTGGCCACCGTCCCTGCATTTGCTCCATGTTTCCCAGTTTGCCAAGCACAACATTACAGTTTGGAAAATTCTCGCAAAATTGTTTTAATACATGGTCTGTAAAGAGCAGTTTAGTGGCATTTCAAACAATTGACCTTGACTCTCTAGCTTAAGTATCAACCTTTGGTTCAGGTCATGATCCCAGGGTCCTGGGATGGAGCCCTGCATCAGGCTCCCTGCTCAGCTGGGGGTCTGCTTCTTCCTCTCGTCTGCCTCTCCCCCGCTCATGCTTGTGCTCTGTCTCTCTCTCTCTCTCTCTGAAATAAACACAATTGAAGAAGAAGAAGAAGGAGGAGAAGAAGAAGAAGAAGAAGAAGAAGAAGAAGAAGAAGAAGAAGAAGACCACCCATATATGTGTTGCCTACAAGAGACTTATTTCAAGCCTAAAGACATGTGCAGATTGAAAGTGAAGGGAGGAATCATTTACTATGCAAATGAATATGGTAAGAAAGTCAGAGTAGTAATATTTATATGAGATAAAATATACTGAAACAAGGACTATAACAATAGACAAAGAAGAACACTATATAATCCTAGCAGAACAATCCAACAAGAAGATACAACAATTGTAAATATTTTTGTATCCAAAATGGGAGAACTCAATTACATAAAACAGTTAATAACAAAAGGAAGTAAACAGTAGTAATACAATAATAGCAGGGGCTTTACACTGCTTTTACATAAATGAACAGATCATTCAAACAGGAAACCAATAAGGAAACACTGGCTTTGAATGACACACTGGACTAGATTGATCTAATAGATATATTCAGAGCATTCTAACCTAAAACAGTAGTATACACATTCTTGTCAAGTACACATGGGACATTCTCCATAACAGATCACAAATTAGGCCACAAAACAAGTCTCAACCAATTCAAAAAGATGAAAGTCATGTCATGCATCTTTTCTGACCACAATGCTATAAAGCTAGAAATTAGCCACCAGAAAAAAATCTGGAAAGAGCACAGATAAATAGAGGTTAAATAACAAGTTACTAAACAATGTATGGGTCAATCAATAAATCAAAGAGCATGTAGAGAAAAAATAAAATGAAAACACTATGGTCTAAAATCTTTGGGATGCAGCAAAAGCAGTTCTAAGAAGGAAGTTTAGAGCAATATAGGCCTATATCAAGAAGTAAAGCAAATCTCAAATAACCTAACCTTACAACTAAAGGAGACAGAAAAAGAAAAACAAAGCCCAAAGCCAGTAGAAGGGAGAAAATAACAAAGATTATAACAGAAATAAATGAAATAGAAGACTCAAAATAAAACAAAAGACAATAAAACCAGGACCTTGTTCTTTGAAAAGATCAACCAAATTGATAAACTTTTAAGCCTGACTCATAAAACAAACAAACAAACAAACAAAAAGAAAACAGAGATTAAATTTATTTATTTAATTTATTTATCTGTCTCAAATAAATAAAATCAAAATAAATCTCTCAAATAAATAAAACCAGAACTGAAAGAAGGAGAAATAACTGATGCTATAAAAATACAAAGGATTATAAGGGAATGTTATGAAAATTGTATGCCAATAAATTGGACAACCTAGAAGAAATGTATAAATTCCTATAAACATACAAAACTGAATCAGGAAGAAATAGAAAATTTGAACAGACCAGTTACTAACAAGGAAATTGAATCAGTAATAAAAAACCAAACAAAAGTCCAGGACCAGATGGCTTCACAGTTGAATTCTACCAAATATTCAAAGAAGAGTTAATACCTATTATTTTTGAACTATTCCAAAAATAATAATAATAATAGAAGAGGAAGGTTCATTCTACAAAGACAACATTACCCTGATGCAGATACCAGACAAAGATACTACAAAAAAAGAGAACTATAGGCCAATATCTCTGATGAACATAGATGTAAAAATCCTCAACAAAGTATTGGTAAACCAAATCTAATAGTACATTATAAAATTCATTTACCATTATCAAGTGGGATTTATTCCAGGGGTACAAATTTGGAAGTCAATCAATATGATGCATCACATTAACGAAAGGATAAAAATCACATGATCATTTCAATAAATCCAGAAAAAGCATTTACAAAACACAACATAAATTCAACATAAAAACTCTCAACAAACTAGGTTTAGAGAAAACACACTTCAACATAATAAAGGCAATATGTGAAAAATCCAAAACTAACATTATATTCAATGGTGAAAACAGAGTTTTCCTCTAAGGTCAGAAACAAGACAAGAATGTCCCCTCTTCCCACTTTTTTGCAACATTGTACTGGAAGTCCTAGCCACAGCAGTAAGATAACACACCCAAATTGGTAAAGAAAAAATAAAATTTTCATGATTTGCAAATGGCATGGTATTATATATATTAGAAAACCCTAAAGAACCCACCAAAAAACACTAAAATAAATGAATTTGGTAAAACCATAGAATATAAAATCAATATACATAAATCTGTTGCATTTCTATACACTAATAATGAAGTGTCATTTATAGTGGCAATAATGAGGAGAAATTAAGAAAACATTCCCATTTACAACTGTACCAAAAAGAATAAATACCTAGGAATAAACTTAACAAAGAAAGTGAAAGACCTGTGCTCTGAAAACTGTAAAACACTGATGAAAGAAATTGAAGATGACACAAATGGAAAGATATCTCATGATCAGGAACTGAGAGAATTAATATTGTTAAAATGTCCATACCACCTAAAGTAATCTTCAGATTGAATTCAATCCCTATCAAAATACCAACAGCAGGGTGTCTGGATGGCTCAGTCAGTTAAGTGCATCTTACTCTTGATTTTGGCTCAAGTCATGATCTCAGGGTTGTGAGATCAAGCCCCATGTCAGGTTCTGTATTGGGCGTGGAACCTGCTTAAGATCCTTTCTCTCCCTTTCCCTTTCCCTCTGTCTGTCTCTCTGTCTCTCTCTCCCTCTCTAAAAAACAAAAACAAAACCAAGATCATTTTTCACAGAACTGGAATAAATAATCCTAAAATTTGTACGGAACCACAAAAGACCCTGAATAGTGAAAGTAATCTTGAAAAAGAACGAAGCTGAAGATCCCACAATTCCAGATTTCAAAATATACTGCAAAGACGTAGTAATCAAAACAGTATGGTACTGGCACAAAAATAGACACATAGATCAATGGAAGAGAATAGACAGTGGAGATATAAACCCACAACTGTCTGGTAAATTAATCTATGACAAAGGAAGCAAAAATATACAGTGGAAAAAAAGTCTCTTCAACAATCGGTGCTGGGAGAACTGGACAGCAACACTCAAAAAAATTGAAACTAGACCACTTTTTTACCCGATACAAAAAATAAACTCAAAATGGATTAAAGACCTAAACGTGAAACCTGAAACCATTCAGTTCCTTGAAGAAAACATACATGATTATCTCTTTGACATCGGCATAGAAACATTTTTCTAGATATGTCTCCTTTGGCAAGGGAAATGAACAAAATTAAACTATTGAGACTATATCAAAATAAAAAGCTTCTGCACAGCAAAGGAAACCATCAACAAAACAAAAAGGCAACCTACTAAGTGGGAGAAGATATTAGCAGATGTGACATCCAATAAGGGTTAATATCTAAAATATATAAAGGATTTATACATCTCAGCTTCAAATAAAGCAAATAATCCAATTTTGGGCAGAGGACATGAATAGACGTTTTTCCAAAGACAGCATACAGATGGCCAATAGTCACATAAAAAGGTGTGCTTAAGATGTGTCTCGCTTTCCAACTAGGGCCCGGTAGAATGGCTCCTGCAAAGGGTGGCGAGAAGAAGGGCCGTTCTGCCATCAATGAGGTAGTGACCAGAGAATACACCATCAACATTCACAAACGTATCCATGGAGTGGGTTTCAAGAAGCGGGCCCCTGGGGCACTCAAAGAGATCCGGAAATTTGCCATGAAGGAGATGGGAACTCCAGATGTGCGCATTGACACCAGGCTCAACAAAGCTGTCTGGGCCAAAGGAATAAGGAATGTTCCATACCGTATCCGTGTGCGGTTGTCCAGAAAACGTAACGAGGATTAAGATTCACGAAACAAGCTCTACACGCTGGTTACCTACGTACCTGTCACCACTTTCAAAAATCTACAGACTGTTAATGTGGATGAGAACTAATCGCTGATTGTCAAATAAAGGTATAAAACTGAAAAAAAAAAAAAGATGTGTCTCAACATCAGTAATCATTAGAGAAATGCAATTCAAAACTACAATGAGCTATCACCTCACACCTATCAGAATGGCTAAAAATAAAAAATACAAAAATAACGAATTTTGGCAAGGATGTGGATAAAAAGGAATCTTGTCACTGTTGGTGCAAATTCAAACTCATACAGCCACTGTGGAAAACAATATGGATGCTCCTCAGATAATTAAAAATAGAATTACCATATAATCAGTAATTATATTACTGTATATATATTCAAAGAAAACAAAAACATTAATTCAAAAAGATATTTGAACCCCTATGTTTATACTACAGCAGTGTTTACAATACCCTAGATACGTAAGCATCCCAACTGTCTGTGGATAGATAAATGGATAAAGAAGAGATACACACATGCACATGAATATCAGCCATAAAAAAAGTGAAATTTTGTCATTTGCGGCAATATGGAAGAATCTAGAGAATATAATGCTAGGTGAAATTAAGTCAATAAAGAAAGACAAATGCTATATAATTTTATTCATCTGTGAAATTTCAGAAACAAAGCAAATGAACAAAAAAGGAGACAAACAGAAAACCAGACTCAAATATAAAGAACTCATGGTTACTAGTGAGAAGGGAAGTAGGGGATGGGTGAAATAAGTGGAGAGGGTTAAGAGTACACTCTAAATTTTTTTAAAATCTGTAGTGAACAATAAAAATAAAGTTTGGATTTATATTCATAAGAGATATTGGTTCACATATTTCTCTTTACAAGGTCTTTGGTTTTGATGTCAGGATAATATTGGCCTCAGCTAATGAGTTGGGATGTATTTCCTCTGTTGAATTTTCTGGAAGAATCTGTATATATTGGTAGCATTTCTTTCTTACATGTTTGGTAGGATTTGCCAGTGAAGCCATCTGTCCTGGAGTTTTCTATGTGGGAAGGTTTTAAACTACAAAGTCAGTTTCCTTAATATGTATAAGACAATCAAATTATCTTTTTCTTCTTGAATGAGCTTTAATAGTTTGTATCTTCCAAAGACTTCATCCATTTATTCAAGTTCATTGACAAAAAGCTGTTCATAAAATTACTTTATTATCCTCTTACTACCTGTATACTCCCTCATTTCTGATATTAGTAATTAGTATTCTCTCTCGTCCTCCTCTTCATCTCCCTCTGCCCCCACTCCCCATCTCCCTCTCTCTGTCTTGATAAGTCTGGCTAAAAGCTTATCAAGTTTACTATTTTCTCAATAAACTAGCTCTTGGTTTCATTGTCTTTACTGTTTTTCTGTTTTCTATTTCATAAATTTGCACTATATTATTTCTTTTATTCTGCTTACTTTGAATTTAATTTAATTTGCTCTTTCTGGGAACCCTGCAGTGGTTTAGCGCCTGCCTTTGGCCCAGGGCGTGATCCTGGAGACCCGGGATCGAGTCCCACGTCGGGCTCCCGGTGCATGGAGCCTGCTTCTCCCTCTGCCTATGTCTCTGCCTCTCTCTCTCTGTGTGACTATCATAAATAAATAAAAATTAAAAAAAAATAAAAAAATAAAAATAAAAAAATAAATAAAAATTTTTAAAAAATTTTGCTCTTTCTTAGTTTCTCTTTTTTTAAATTTTTAATTCTAGGGTTGTTAACATCCGGTGTTATATTAATTTCAGGAGTGCAATCTAGTGACCAACAATTCCATACATGACTCAGCGCTCATCAAGATAAGTGTACTTTTAATCCCCTTCATCTACTTTACCCATCCTTCCACCCACCTCTCCAATGAGACCCACTTCTTTGTTCTCTTCAGTTCAGTCTGGGTTTTTTTTTGTTTTGTTTTGTTTTGTTTTTTGTTTTCACTCTCTCTCTTTCCCTTGTTTTTGTTTCTTAAATTGCACACAAGAGTGAAATCATATGGTATTTGTCCTTCTCTGATTGAGTTATTTCTTTCTTAGAATCTTAAGGTAAAGGGATCCCTGGGTAGCTCAGCGGTTTGGCGCCTGCCTTTGGCCCAGGGCGCGATCCTGGAGTCCCGGAATCGAGTCCCACATCAGGCTTCTGGCATGGAGCCTGCTTCTCCCTCTTCCTGTGTCTCTGCCTCTCTCTCTCTCTCTGTCTATCATGAATAAATAAATAAAATCTTAAAAAAAATAATCTTAAGGTAAAAAAGTGAGGTCATTTATTTGAGACATTTATACTTTTCTAATATGGGGCTATAAGTGTACCTAAGTTTTGCTTAGAGCTTGATATGAAGTATTTTCATTTTCATCTATTACCCAATATTCTGCAATTCTTCCTTTGCTTTGTGCTTTGACTGGCAGGTTGTTTAAAAGTATGCTATATAGCTTCTAAATATTGGGAGTCTTTCTAGAGAATTTGCTATTATTAATTCCTAGTTTAAATCTAATTTAATTCTAATTTAATTTATTCAGTTCAGAAAACATACTCTTTATGATGCAAAACCTTTTAAATTTATTAACATTTGTTTTATAGCCTCAAATATAAGCTATCTCAGTAAATATTCTGTGTACACTTTAAAATAATTTGTATTCTATGGTTTCTTAATGGATAGTTGTATAAAAGTTATTGGATTAAGTTGGATGATAGTATTAATCAAGTTATCCAAATCCTTATAGATTTTTGGTCCATAGATTGTATCAACTATTGAGAGTGAGGTGTTAAGATCTCCAAATATAAGTGTGGGTTTATTACACCATCATATTTGTAGGGAGTCCCCTTTCCTTTAAAAATTATTGTTTCTTCTTACTCTATCTTTTTATGGTAGTCTTCTTTGTTTTTTTGTAAGGATAGTGGTAGTACTAAATAGCATTCATGGTTACATTGGTTTTTGTCCTAATCTTTATCTCTTCATTTGTAAGCCAAGTAGATCTTTCTACCACCTGTTTTGAAAAAAAAAAAAAAAATCCTTCATTCTTCTCCACAAAATGGGCAACCCTCCCAATCATATACAACACAATCCTTCTAGATACAAATAGTTTCAAGTTACAGAGTCATCTTTGATGCCTTTTTACAGAAAACACGACTTCTCAATTCAATCATTATTCAATTAGTGTATGGTGCTCCCTCTGTCATGTTATCAGTACATGACCCTAGTTCATCCTGTAACATCTTAAAACCTCTTTGGTGCCTAGAATGTATTTTGAAAATCATCAGGGCAGAATAAAAACAACAGCATTCCCAGGTTTCCGATTTCCTACAGAGCACAGAGGAAACTTTTCAGTTTTATTCACGTTCTAAACTAGTTGTCCTTTCTTGCTTTCTCTCTCCCACTGTCCATCTTCTAGTCCTTCTTCATTTTCTCCCTTCAAAAAATATTTACACACTCTATAAAAATCTCTGCTTTCATGCAATTCATCTCTATTCATTGTCTTCAGGAGAAAATTACATTTTCTCTTTGGACTATGCAATCCCTCCTCTCTATGCAAGTCCTGTAAAATCCAGTTAAATCCATCTTCTGAATGAAGATTTCTGTCTCTAAAGAAATTTTTTTTCTCTCTTTTCTGAGCATATTCTTGTCCTTGTACATAAACATGCTGAAAATCAGTGGGTTAAAAAGGAAAAAACATGAAAACCACTATTAATTATATGAGAATGGTCAGAAGTCTGACTTAAAGTGAGGGGAATGGGAAGGGAAAAGTCAGCTTGCTAAGGGGAATTGTCTTCATGATAAGACTGGTGGAAAGATAGTTCCTTTCCCTCAAAAACAATGAAGAATTATAAGGAATACATAAATAAATAGTCCTTCCAACCATGCAGAGACCATATGAAAAGTGGGAGTTCACCAAAGCATAAATAGAAGAAAAAGTTCAGTTTGTTGGCAGAAAAGATTTGAAACCACAGTAATAAGGGAATGGTTAGTAGAATAAAGTGTGAAATTTGCAGGGGGAAACCAAGGCTTGTGGTATAAAAACACTAGGAGGAAAAAGATACTGGAAAAGACTTTACTGTTTATGGTTGACAGAATTAGGAGAAAAGACAAGAGACACATGGGAAGATTATAAAAGAAGATATCAATAACAAAAATACAGAAGAGAATGTTTAAAATGAGAATAAATAATCACATATGACCAGTTTAAGCACTGAATCATGACTATTTAAATAAAGAATAAATCATTCTTTAAAAGTTCCTTCTTCATTTTAAAGTTCTAAATAAGAACATTATAGAGGAATTGTTCCCATCATAATATGAAGTTCAGTTATAACAACTCACTATTTAGCATTTTATTAATGTCTAATAAAGCTGGATTTATATTTATTAAGTCTATATTCATCTTGTGTGAAAATTATGGAGAAAGAGAACTGCAAAGGGAATATCTAAACAAGGATAGACATAGTGCATTTTGAGTTATGACCATCTTTAGTCTTATGAAATAATTACAATTTAATGTTTTGTATCTTCACTTCCTAATTTAAGCTTCGCTTCCCAGATCTTAAACTCTTTGAGACCAGGTCTCTCTCTTATATTTTGTGTATCAAATATAGTATCTAGCATGGTAGACATTAAATAAAGATTTGCTGATTTATTTTGTGGTTGTTAATCTTAGTTGTAGGAATTTATCAATATCTTTCCTATATTCCAACCCATTGGGAGTGCCAAGTATCCTTAAGATTACATCCTCTGATTATATACTAAAATAGAAAAGAAACTAACTCAAAGTAGGTATCTCTTGAAGGGAAAATATATGGAAAATAAACAAGTGATAAAACGTCCTAGAGTTAGCTACCTATTTCAAAAATATATTCCATGAGAGAGAGCAGAAATAACAACACCACAGAAATAGAAACAATTATAAGAAAATATTATGAAAAACTGTATTGTCAACAAGTTGGACAAACTAGAAGAAATAGATAAATTCCTAGAATATATAAACTGCTAAAACTAAAACAGAAAGAAATAGAAAATTTGAGCTGACCGATAAACAGCAAAGAAATTGAATCAGTGATCAAAAAATTCCCAAGAAGCAAAAGTCCAGGACCAGATGGCTTCATAGGTGAATTCTACCAAATATTTAAAGAGTTAATATCTATTCTTCTCAAACTATTCCAAAAAATAGAAAAAGAAGGAAAATTTCCAAGTTCATTCTATGAGCTAGCATTATCCTCATATCAAAACCAGATAAAGACACAACTAAAAAAAGAGAACTACAGGCCAATATATCTGATGAACATAGATGCAAAAATCCTCAACAAAACACTGGCAAATCAAATTCAACAATACACTGAAAAACTATTCACCACAATCAAATGGGATTTTTTCTTTGGTTGCAAGGATGATTCAATATTTGCAAATCATCAGTGTGAAGCATCATCATATCAGTAAGAGAAAAGATAAGAGCCATCTGATCATTTCAATAGATGCAGAAGCATTTGACAAAGTACAACATCTATTCATGATAAAAAATCTCAAAAAAGTAGGCTTAAAAGGAACATACCTCAACATAATAAAGGCTATATATGAAAAACCATAGCTAACATCCTTAATGAGGGAAAAACTGAGAAATTTTCTTCTATGGTCAGGAAAAGACAAGGATGCTCCCTCTTACCACTTTTATTCAATGTACAAATGTCTGATTCATCAGACACAAAGGAAAGAAAGTTCATCCTAACTAGTGAGGAAGAAGTAAAACTTTCAGTATTCGCAGATGACAGCTATTATATATAGAAAACCTGAAAGATTCCACCAAAAAAAAAAAATGCTAGATCTGATAAATGAATTCATAAAGTTGCCGGATACAAAAATCAATGTACAGAAATCTGCTGCATTTCTAAATACTGCTAATGAGTCAGCAGAAAGAGAAATCAAAGAGTCAGTCCCATTTACATTTACATCAAAAACATAAGATGCCAGGATCCCTGGGTGTCTCAGCAGTTTAGCACCTGCCTTTGGCCCAGGGCATGATCCTGGAGACCGGGGGTCGAGTCCCGCATCAGGCTCCCTACATGGAGCCTGCTCCTTCTGCCTGTGTCTCTGACTCTGTGTGTGTGTATGTCTCTCATGAATAAATAAATAAAATATTTTTAAAAACCCATAAGATTCCTAGGGATAAACCTAACTAAAGACGTAAAAGATCTCTTACTCTGAAAACTATAGATCAATGATGAAAAAAGCAAAAATATTCCATGCTCATGGGATACACTGCTCAAAGTAATATACAGATTTAATGCAATTGCTGTCAAAATATCAACAGCAATTTTCACAGAACCATAACAAACAATTCTAAAATTTATATGGAACCACAAAAGACCCAAATAGCCAAAGCAATCTTGAAAAAGAAAAGCAAGGCTGGAAGCATCGTAATTCCAGACTTCAAGTTACATTACAAATCTGTAGTAATCAGAACAGTATGGTACTGACACAAAAATAGACACATAGATCAATAAAATAGAATAGAAAACCCAGAAATAAACCTACAACTCTATGGTCAATTTTCAACAAAGCAGGAAAGAATATACAATGAGAAAATGGTAATCTCTTCAACAAATGGTGTTGAGAAAACAGGACAACAACATGTACATCATACAAAAAAATTCAAAATGGATTAAAGACTTCAGTGTGAGATGTGAAACCATAAAAATCCTAGAAGAGAACATAGGCAGTAACTTCTTTGGCATTAGGCATAGCAACTGTTTTCTAGATATGTTTCCTGAGGCAGAGGGAAACAAATGCAAAAATAAACTATTGAGACTATATCAAAATAAAAAGCTTCTGCACCACATCAAAATAAACAACAAAACTAAAAGGCAAAGACTATGGGATAGAAGATATTTGCAAATTATATATCCAATAATACATAAGAACTTACACAACTCAGCAAAAAATCCAATCAAAAAATGGGCAAAAGACATGATCATACATATCTCCAAGGAAGACATACAGATGATCAAAAGATGAAAAGAAATTCATCATAGGCTATGAGCAGGGAAATAGAAATCAAAATTACAATGAAATATCACCTCATACCTATCAAAATGGTTAAAATCAACAACACAAGAAACAACGGGTGTTAGTGAGGATGTGGAGAAAAAAGAATCCTGTTGCACCATTGGTGGGAATGCAAATTGATGCAGCCACGCTGGAAAATATTATGGGAGCACCTCAAAATTTTAAAAATAGAAGTCCCTATGATACAGTGATTGCACTACTGGGTACTTACACAAAGAATTAAAAAAAAAAAAAAACACTAATTCAAAGGGACACATGTACACCTATTTTTTTTTAATTATTTATTTATGATAGTCACACAGAGAGAGAGAGAGAGAGGCAGAGACATAGGCAGAGGGAGAAGCAGGCTCCATGCACCGGGAGCCCGATGTGGGATTCGATCCCGGATCTCCAGGATCGCGCCCTAGGCCAAAGGCAGGGACTAAACCGCTGCGCCACCCAGGGATCCCCACCTATTTTATAACAGCATTATTTACCATAGCCAAGGTATGGAAGCAGCCCAAGTGTCCACCAATTTTTTTGTTGTTGTTGTTATTTTTTTTTTATTTACTTATTCAATGAGAGGCACAGAGAGAGAGAGAGAGAGAGAGAGAGAGAGAGGCAGAGACACAGGCAGAGAGAGAAGCAGGCTCCATGCAGGGCGCCCCATGTGGGACTCGATCCCAGGTCTTCATGGTCAGGCCCTGGGCGGAAGGCAGACGCTAAACTGCTGGGCCACCGGGGCTGCCCCCAATTGTCCACCAATTAATGAATGGATGAAGATGCGGTTTATATACATGCATCAACACACAAATACAATATTATGCAGCCATAAAATTTTCAAATCTTGCCATTTGTAACAACATGGATGCAGCTAGAGTATAGGGCTAAGTAAAATAAGCCTGTCAGAGAAAAACAAATATCATATGATTTCACTCATGTGTGGAATTTAAGAAACAAAGTAACAAAAGGAAGAAAAACAGAGAGAGAAGCAAATCAAGAAAGAGACTCTTCATTACAGAGATCAAATAGATGGTTACCAGAGGGGAAGAGTGTAGGTGGTTAAATAGGTGATGGGGATTAAGGAGTGCACTAATTGTGATGGTACCGGGTGATGTATGGAATTGTTGAAGCACTACATTGAAAACACCTGAAATTAATATAACACTGTATGTTATATAACACTGTATGTTAACTAACTGGAATTAAAATGAAAACTTAATATATGCTTATAATTTATATATAATATATGATTTTATATAACTAATCAAATTATTCATAATACATAATATATGTTATGTGTGACATAATTATAACTTATATAATATACATTAATTATATAATTATATATTATGTAACATATATACATAATATATATATTCCATATGTTCATTGTTGGCATTAGCTAACTAGGCAACTACTGAGGATATACACAATCAATATAGGCAACATTCTTCAGGGTTTCATATTGTATCTTCATAGGAAAAAAATCTATAGCAATTAGGACTGAAATGCAGTTAAACCTTCTCAAAATGTTATCATTTTAGATTTACTTAGGGCAAAGTGTTTTGGTTTATTCAATCTTAATTGTAGAGAATTTCAACTAATTTTCAATTTGTTATAATGTCAAAGTCACACAATCTAGTCTTGGTAGGTTTTTGTTTTCTGAGAACAATAAAAGGTAGAAATAACTTTTACAGAAACAGTCTAATCCTGAGCATATATTGGCAACACTATTGCTACTAGCTGGATAACATACCTGGTCATTTTGAACATTAACTCTAGTGAGACTATTTTCTGGGGGACATGGTATGCCAGTCCTAAGACAGAATATACAGAGGTACCTTAGTTCACTATGCTGCAAAACAAAGTGACACCAACTGGCTGGATTAAACAACAGAAATGTATTTTCTCACTTCTGGGAGCTAGAAATCCAGGATCAAGGTGTCAGCAGATTTAATTTCTTCTGAGGCTTCTCTGATTGGCTTGCAAACAGCTGCCTTCTCACTTTGTCCTCACATGACTTTTCCTCTGTGTGTGCATATTCCTGGTGTCCCTATGTGTCCACATGTTCTCTTCTTATAGATACTACTCATACTGAATAGAGCATACTCTAACAGCCTCATTTTAACTTAATCAGCTCTTTAAAGGCCTTATCTCCAAATAGTCATTCTGAGTTCTCGGGATCAGGGCTTCAACATGAATTTAGAAAGGCATACAATTCAGCTCATAACAAAAGACCAGAGAGCTATAGAGAAATTCTAGGAGAGAGAGAAAGTTCTCTCAAATGTTATTTTTACTGAGTATCACTGAATTTTGAGCCGGAAGATGGCTGTAACTATCCAGGCAATGAAGAAATCTATCTGAAAGTTTCCCCAATTACTGCCAGCCTCTGCTTCCTTAATCAGGGAATTCACCCAAGAAAATGAATTCCATTCATATGGACAGCTACATATCATTTGGTGGAATAATACTTGGAAATATTAACCAACATGTTTTTGCTTTTTTATTTTCCTTCTATCTCTGATATTTTCGTTCTTCTCCAACTCTACTTAGCTTTGATTCTTTGCTTCCCGCCTCAGGGAAGTGATGTACTGTAGACTGGTATACTGTTTTAAATGTCAAAACAAGTCTAGGCTCTGTGGGGAACAGGAAGGATCTGGCCTAAGTGCTCTCCCAGGCCCCATTTCCTCCAGATCAAACACAAAAGGATAAACAACAGTCACAAAGACATTATATGAAATTGAAGAAGAATATAGGAAAATAAGATTTCAGGGTAGCATGGCTAGGTTCTGTGTCTCCACAGAATTTCCTGTGCCTCAGTGTTGCACAGGAACATGATTCCCATCTGCTAAAAGGGGCCTTGACATAGCTGACACAGGTTTCTGAGGACATGGAAAAGTATTGATTCAGCAGCAACTTGCATGGGTTATGAGCTAGACAGGATGAGTCTCAGTGAATGCCAGAGAAAATGAGAGATCAGCTATATCCATCTTTTGTTCACTGCAGCATTATTTATAATAGTCAAGGGTAGGGATCCCTGGGTGGCGCAGTGGTTTGGCGCCTGCCTTTGGCCCAGGGCGCGATCCTGGAGACCCAGGATGGAGTCCCACATCAAACTCCCTGTATGGAGCCTGCTTCTCCCTCTGCCTGTGTCTCTGCCTCTCTCTCTCTCTCTGTGTGACTATCATAAATAAATAAAAATTTAAAAAAATAAAAAAATAAATATAATAGTCAAGGGTAGAAACAACCTAATTGTCCACTACAGATGAATGGATAAAGAAAATATATATATATATATGCATATATATATTCTCTCTATATAGATTTATATATATATTCCCTATATATGGAATATTATTACATACACAATGAAATATTGTTTAGCCATAGGAAAAAAATCTTGCTATTTGCATCACCATGGATGGAACTTGAGGGCATTATGCTAAGTGAAATATGTCAGAGAGAACAACAAATACAATGATCTCATTTATATATGGAATTTAAAAACCCCACCAAACTCACAGTTACAGAGAACCAATTGGTAGTTGCCTTAGGCAGGAAAAGGGGAGAAGTAGGCAAAACAGGAGAAGGTAGTCAAAAGGTACAAACTTCCAGTTCTAAACTGCATCAGGGGATGTGATATACTGCATGGTAACTGTAGTTAATAATACTCTATTGCATACTTGAAAGTTGCCAGGATAGTAGATCTTAAAAGTTCTCATCACACACACACACACACACACACACACACACACACACAATTCTATAACCATGTATAGTGATGGGTCTGAACCAAACTTAATGTAGTGATCATTTCATGGTATACACAATTATCCAATCATTATCCAATCATCATGTTGAACACCTGAAAGTAATATAATGTTGTATGTCAATTATACCTCAGTTTTATATTTTAAAAAAAGCCAAGAGATTGCTTTACTGTCAAAGTTGAGCTTTCCCCTTTCAGAAAATATTTTTCTACGTGATAATTTGCTATCTCAAGTTTTATCCATCACTAATGATGTGATTTCCTGATTGAATGATGAAATAGTCTAGATTGTTTAAGATATAATAAACTCTCTGTAAATCATTCTTTGACAATAAGGAAAATTGACTTTTTTTTTTTTTTTTTTTAGGAAAATTGACTTTTAAGAAAACACATACATGTAGCTCCTAAAGCAAATGTAAAATTCTTTACTAAGTGTTTTTTTTTTTTTCCTGAAGTTATCTCTGTGATAATTCAATATCTATTATGGATATATATTTTAGACATATTTGAATATATGATTCAAAACATATATTTGAACTATATTTTGAAATATATTTTAAAGTAAGAACTAAATAACTATTTGAGTTATTCATAATTCAAGGTCAAAACAAATCTTAGAAGTTTGCTATGCATTTCTCTGATTATAGTTTTGGATTTCTCTTTGCATCAGGTATATTGCAAATGATATCAGTCCTTCATACATTTACTGTTTTGTCTCTATAGAATATATTTTAAATATACTATTAATCTGATTGTTCTTGGTCTTAGAACCTTAACAAAAGTATCAGCAGCTCATTTCAAAATGCTTTTTTTAATCTTCTCTGCAGATAAATGGATTCAGGGTCAGCCACCTGAAAAAGGTAATGTGGAAACATACTCCTAAAGACATTTGTAGTGAATAAAAATAGTACTGTTTTCCATCAATTGACACAAACCTCAAAGTGATTTGTTTGTTAGAAGTACATATTCTCTGTACAGTCAAGTAATATGAGACTTGAACACACAATTTCATCAAGACACTTTAGCAGGATAAAGAACACAAAACACATCCTAACCTTTAGTTTCAGAAACTTTTTTTAAAGATTTTATTTATTTATTCATGAGAGATACACAGAGAGAGATGCAGAGACATAGGCAGGGAGAGAAGCAAACTCCGTGCAGGAAGCTCTATGTGGGACTCAATCCCGTGACTCCAGGATCATGCCCGGGCCCAAGGCAGGCGTTCAACCGCTAAGCCATCTAGACATCCCTAGTTTCAGAAACTTCAAAACGGATTAAAAATGTAAAAACGAAAACAAAAACAAAAACAGCTACATATCATGAAATTCAAGAAATATATAGATGGAAACTCTTGACCCATGTAAGAATGTGTCATCCTAAATGTCTTTCATTGACATCTTCTGTCATTCATTCCACTTTTGTCTTCCTTATTCTTTATGTTGCTTTCCCTGTTCAACATAACTTAGGACCATTGGTTTGCCATGCTTTCCATAGTTCTTACTTTCCTCATGTTTTTGCTCTTTGGAACAGTATGTGGGCTGATGGTTTCTTCCTGACTACATAGCCCAACCCCATACCCAGCCATCTTTTCTGGCCTCACCTGTCTTCCCTAGGTCAGACCTCCCTCACACCAAAAATAAGTTTTCCTAATGCTCTCTTGTTATGGCCCCAAAATAGCATAGCTGAAATAAAGCCAGTATAGATGTTTATATCCTCTAACCTGATATTTATTAGCCATAAATCTTAGAAATGGAAGGGTGGTAAAGAGCTCTCTGAAGATGCTCAAATGCTGAGTAGTAAACATGTAATACAATCTGAGACTCAGAATGAATGCAGGGAATTTCCAAAAACACGTGAACTTCAAAATACCAGTGATTTCCCCTAGGAGACTTAGAGCATAGGATTTTCTCATTCTTGACAAGAAATGAAGGAAATAAATGAGAGATAAACATTTGACCTGCATATTAAGTGAAATTTATTGTCTCAAAGAACTGCCTTTGGCTCTGATATTTCAATATTGTTCAGGAAGGTAGCCAGTCTCAGTTTTAGAAACGTCTATCTGAAAGTTACCAACAATTTTGTTCCTAGATGTCAAAATGTGGATGTTATTATATGCCAAAGCAACAATTCACTTAAAATCTCTCTGTCTCTGTCTTTGTCTGTCTCTGTCTCTGTCTGTCTGTCTGTCTCTCTCTCTCTCTCTCTCTCACACACACACACACACACACACACACACACACACACAATACCAAAGCAAAAGACAATTGAATACACTGTCAACTCTCCTTGGCTTACAGATGCTATGACATACCACAGTGGGTCTCTTTCCTTTGGCATCTATAGTAGCATAACAAAATCTCTGCTTAAAATTGAGCAACACATTTTCACGCTGAATGACTTTATTTTACATTACCTCTGATATAAATAGAAAAGACACCTCATATTCAGCCTCCAATGCTAGACTGCACCACATATAAGCAATTACCTTTAGAAGGTGTCTATATGATAACTGTGGAAAGTATAGAATTATCCATATATATGTTTCCTATTTCTTTACTTTCTTTTAACATCTAGGAACCATTCTCTGGGTAGTCCCCCTGGGAGCACTGGGCAAAGTTGGGCACTGGGATAAGAAACTCCGTGTAAACTTTTATTAACATACTAATACCATAATTAAAGAGTCTTCCATATACCCCAGGGATTTTGCTACCCTTCTTCCAAAACCCTCAAGATAACAGAGTTTTAGCTTCACACAATTGGCCTGAGAACCACAAAGGTAGCAGGGTGATCTAGCTCCCTTCACCCCTTTTGCCCAACATCCATATTTTATTCCTCCTTTTTTATCAGATGGAAATAAGTTGTCATATATTTTTATTTAGTCCTGTCTATATCAATACTAAACAGCAGGAATCTCACTTTGGCTCATACAACTGGTTTACCTCCCATCTTTCCTCTTAATCACTAACGGCTTTATTTGTTTAATTTTTTTTTTTTTTTTTAGGTTTTGATTCCAAAAGTAACTCAAACCAGAGACTCTCCCTCATTTTTTTTAAAAAAGATGTATTTATTTATTCAGAGAGAGCGAAAGAGAGGCAGAGACACAGGCAGAGAGAGAAGCAGGCTCCATGCAGAGAGCCCGACGTGGGACTCCATCCCGGGTCTCCAGGATCATACCCTGGGCCGCAGGTGGCGCTAAACCGCTGCGCCACCGGGGCTGCCCAAGATTCTCCCTCATTAAACAACGTTAAGCGTTTTGGTACTAGAAATGTTTTAAAACATAGTACCTGGCAGGACTTTTGTTATTTGGTTTTTGTCTTCACTGTAATACAGATCTTAATGAAAGAACTTAATGACAACATCACCCTATGTTGGAAACTCAATTTACAGCATTGTGTTGTTGGCCCTCTACTGATGGATTGTACCATGGCACCACTGTCATCACACACCATCATAAAACTGTGCTGGAACCTTGCTAGTCCACCACAGAGTTTCATTCTCATGGTTAAATCTGTATTCCAGATTCATGGTGATCCAGAATTTTCCTGATTCCATCCTGTCTACCTATATTTTATTCTCAAACTAGTGTCTGAAACATTATTTACAACCACGTCGCCCTCCTGACAAAACTTCTAATGGCATCCCATATTATTCGGGCTACTCACCTTTTAAAAGCCCTGTTGCATCCGGCCCCCCAGTATCTCTCTACTCTCAACTCCTATTACTCTCCCCTCACTCACTCATTTCCTATGTCCCCTGATTCCTTGTTATTTCTTATATTTCTAAATATGCCTCTCAAATTCCTGTCTTTTTTACCCAACCTCCTCTCCATTTACTTTCTCCTATCCTCCTCCTTTCTTCTATATCGCCAACTTCCTCCTTCCCCTAATCACATTCCCCTCTAGATTCCTAGCCAAGGTCTCCTCTTCACTACACTCTCCCCTTTCAGACCAAGGTCTAACTCCTTTCCCAATGCTCAGCTCTAGCCTTCTTGGGGCCTTTCTTTAATTGTGTGCTTTACACACAATACTTTAATTATGTAAAGCAATCTATCCTTTATTTGATTTCACTAATTTGAATGCCTCATGAGAACACCTGTTCCACAAAACAGCAGGTATTTCGAAGAGATCACACTTTGTGAAGAACAAGAGTCAAGCAGAAGGGCCTGAAAAAAGGAAACTAATAATTTAGTATTTTTCTCTTTTAAGGTATCTAAAGTACCAGTGGTACTACTTGACACTTCCACTGAGCTCTGCCCTTCACTCCTTGCTACACGGGACAGCACTCCTGTAGGCTTAAACCTTGGCTTCTCTTAGTAACAGCATGGAGGAATCAGAGAAATATTTCTCAACAGATGTTGCCCATTTCCTTAATGCCTTAAAAAGGGAGCAGGGGATGTATCTAAAAGACAGAAAGGTTCATGTGTTAAGTCACAGTCTGGGTTGGAGAAGGACACTGCTTTGTAGTGTGGAGACAATATGAACAATGCAAGTGCTTAGGGAAGAGAAAGAACAAATTAATGATCTTGTCAATTCATCCTCTCAAATGCAGTATTTTCTTGCATTCAGTGTACAGAGTATCCATTTCCTTTTCTCTCTACTTGTTCTAATTATTTACTTCAGAGGTCCCTACAATAATCACAATAGTTCCACATGGTGACAGCAATATTAATTCATATTACCTTCAAATATGTATATATAAAGACCTAGATATATCACTCATGATGTGTGATATCAATCTTTATGCAAGCAATTAAAAAGATACCAAACACTATAAAATAGAAAAATATTTAATGATTTAGATACACTTTTACAATTTCAGTTTTATTTAAGTAATTTTGAGTGTTGATATCCAGTCATTATAATTTGTACTTTTTAAGTTATATTGAAAGAAAAACCTTTTAGAAAACAAATGAAAAATAATTCTATTATTTTTAATTTTACATTTTCTTAAGTATTCATAGTTAATATATGTTTATTTTTTTCAAATGTAATAAAATTAGTTTTTTCTCTTTTGGAGATTGTCGTATATTTTTTCACAAATATGTACTTATACACTCATAACACTGAACTAGCCTAAATTTTGCACATTT